>NC_092650.1:7500000-8750000 GCF_032118995.1 Asterias amurensis | reverse complement strand
CAATGTGACAATGGACCCTTCCCATGAAGGGTCAATGTGACAATGGCCCTTCCCATGAAGGGTCAATGTGACAATGGACCCTTCCCATGAAGGGTCAATGTGACAATGGACCCTTCCCATGAAGGGTCAATGTGACAGTGGACCCTTCCCATGAAGGATCAATGTGACAATAGACCCTTCCCATGAAGGGTCAATGTGACAGTGGACCCTTCCCATGAAGGGTCAATGTGACAATGGACCCTTCCCATGAAGGGTCAATGTGACAATGGACCCATCCTATGAAGGGTCAATGTGACAATGGACCCTTACCATGACTGGTCAATGTGACAGTTGACCCTTCTCATGAAGGGTCAATGTGACAATGGACCCTTCCCATGAAGGGTCAATGTGACAATGGACCCTTCCCATGAAGGGTCAATGTGACAATGGACCCTTCCCATGAAGGGTCAATGTGACAATGGACCCTTCCCATGCAGGGTCAATGTGACAATTGACCCTTCCCATGAAGGATCAACAGGACAATGGACCCTTCCCATGAAGGGTCAATGTGACAATGGACCCTTCCCATGAAGGGTTAATGTGACAAGGACCCTTCCCAAGAAGGGTCAATGTGACAATGGACCCTTCCCATGAAGGGTCAATGTGACAATGGACCCTTACCATGAATGGTCAATGTGACAATGGACCCTTCCCATGAAGGGTCAATGTGACAATGGACCCTTCCCATGAAGGGTCAATGTGACAATGGACCCTTCCCATGAAGGGTCAATGTGACAATGGACCCTTCCCATGAAGGGTCAATGTGGCAATGGACCCTTCCCATGAAGGGTCAATGTGACAATGGACCCTTCCCATGGAGGGTCAATGTGACAATGGACCCTTCCCATGCATGGTCAATGTGACAATGGACCCTTCCCATGAAGGATCAACGTGACAATGGACCCTTCCCATGAAGGGTCAATGTGACAAGGACCCTTCCCATGAAGGGTCAATGTGACAATGGACCCTTCCCATGAAGGGTCAATGTGACAGTGGACCCTTCCCATGAAGGATCAATGTGACAATAGACCCTTACCATGAAGGGTCAATGTGACAATGGACCCTTACCATGAAGGGTCAATGTGACAATGGACCCTTTCCCATGAAGGGTCAATGTGACAATGGACCCTTCCCATGAAGGGTCAATGTGACAATGGACCCTTTCCATGACGGGTCATGTGACAATGGACCCTTCCTATGAAGGGTCAATGTGACAATTGACCCTTTCCATGACGGGTCAATTGCTAATTACCACCTAATTTAAATATGCAAATTAGGTCACTTCTGGCTTGAAACTTTTGTCCGATTTTGGATATGTCATGAATAACCACCCAATAAACAAGAATCAACAATAAAACAAACTTTTGCAATTAGTGTGACTCAATAGTCTAAATCTGGTCCTCTATTCAGAGGGAGCCGTTTCTCACAATGTTTTATACTATCAACCTCTCCCACACACTTGTTACCAAGAAAAGTTTTATGCTAATAATTATTTTGAGTTACCAATAGTGTCCACTGCCTTTAAGCACCAATTTATTTAACACATTGTCCTTGTATTTGCCGTGCTATGGAAGAGTAATATCACCTGAAATATATGTACGGGCTGTATAATAAAATCATACTTCACTTCTTAAGTTGATGCCATATTTTTAGTAGCTTGAGTAATTGTTTGATGTTTTTATAACTGAACCTTCTTTATCATTTTCTTCAGTGGATACCGTACCTCCTGTTATCAATTGTCCAGAAGCCATAAGTCAAACAATCATGCAATCGTCAAAAAGGCTCCTTGGTCCCAACAATTTTTTTAAAATTAATTTGACTGTATTATATTTCATTATCATCTGATCACAAAGACCAAACTTATCATAAACAATGCAGTAATCCCAAATTAGAACGAGGTACAAAAGTGTCTTGTAAGAAGGTATGAAGTGTCTTGTAAGAAGGTAGAAAGTGTTCAAGGTACGAGGTGTCCCGGGTACAATGTGGCAAAGGTATTGAGAGTCCTGACATCTAAAAAATTAGTTCATGACTAATGAGTGCTTTAGTTGGAGCTTTATCTCTTGAGGTGATTCTTAGTGATTCTTTTTTCTAAAAGGGATTTAATCACATCTCAAGTAAAAGCAGTCAATATTTGTTTGATAACATTCCAAACATTTATTATGCTAGAACATCTAGGTACTCCATGTATGATGTGACCATTACTAGTGATTATTGGCCTGTATTGGTAAAAATTCACAATCATGCAGTGTTGCTGTTATAAACGATAATATTATAAACACATTAATTGTTTTCATGTAAAACTATGTGCTTGTGCATTCTTTAACACCTAGTGTTTGTCAGGTGACAGATTCTCAAGCTTTATTTAAATCTGTGTTTGGTTTTATTGTTTGCAGTTGACACAGTGCCACCAGAGATTCAGTTTTGTCCACAAAACATAAACCAACAGATACAGGTAGGAGTACCAAGTGTGATTGTGACATGGAATCAGCCTATTGCCTCAGATAACTCTGGTCAGACACCAACCGTGCGGTCTATATCACACCAATCTGGATCCAGTTTCCCTGTTGGCACTTCTACTGTTACCTACACATTCGCTGATGCTGCTGGCAATGAGGCTACTTGTAGTTTTAATGTCAATATAGTATCTGGTAAGAAAACATACACAGTGGATTTTATTTACTGCCCAAGCAAATATGCTGCAATTATGATTTCACAATTTGTTAATGTGTTATGGAGACTGGGCTTACATTTAGCCCCAATTTAATTAACACAAGGTCATTGTATTTACCGTGACATAGAAAGATAAAATAAGCTGAGTTGTATGTATGTGACCCGACAAGATTGGTTCTTTATACAAGTATTTTATTCACAAGCACAAAAGATTTTAAACAAAAAAAGGGTTGATGCGTAAGACTTATTAAATATTCACGAAAACTCTAGAGTCCAGTAAAGAACACTAAGTTTTAACACTGCTATACACAATAGACACTGCTGTCCAGAAAGACAAATACAGTACATACTAATGAGCTAGCAACATGGCTGTAACATAAACAATCTAGATAGTGGTTCTGGATGTAAGCCACCTGTGCAGTGATCACATAGCAATTAGCTATACCATGCCCTCACACACACAGCACAGAGTTGTGTGATGTAGCTAAACCTATGTCAATAAACCAAACACACAGCCATGAACCTTGGAAGTTCCTAAGACATTCCACAGCTGGTGTACTTAATTACTTAATCTCTACATCTCTGCAATAAACAAGTAGGAATCTCATGTGGGGTCTATGCAAGAACCTTACACAAGAACTGTAAATCTCTGAAGTTTCATGGAATAGAAACACAGAAATCTAATGTACAAAAGAAACAATAACTTAATCATAACTGAAAACCCTTAATGGCAAAATGAGCAAAATAAGGAATAATAACAATTATCAAAAGTGACTCAATCAAAGTTATCCTAGCAAGAACTTTGCAATGAACTAGGTAAATCAAATAACAAGAAAACCCAATAATGAAATAAAATCCATACAACTAATTTAAACTTCTCTGTGACATGAACACTAAAAGAATGGACATGGAAGAGTCTAAAACAACAAATAACTATGCACTCCAAGTTCAATGAAATGTAAAGTAAATTATAATAAACCAAACTATTTCTCAAGGAAACTTGTAAAAGAACTCTTTTCCTTCCTCCATATAGCAAGGTAAATTAATCCAAGGAAACATTATCCTCAACTGTTTCAAATATAAACAGAGTAAAGACAATCCAAAAAGGACAAGTTTGGGCAAAACACTGGCTTAATTAGTGCTTCCAAACTAAAACAAAAGTAACAACAAATGCAAAGAACTACAATTGTATAGACAAAGGAAACTTATCCAAACCCACTTAAAACACAAGGAATCTCCTCGGAAATGGCAATAATTATAAACACAATTATGGATTGTAGTCTAGCAGTGATAAACAAAGAAAGATTTGGTACTTACATAACAAGGATGGGAATAACTCTGAAAACTGGAATAGCTCTGACACTCTTGGAAAATGACTTGTACACACGATGATAACTTGCAATGGAATGACTTAGTTGCACAATAGCTACTCTATACCTGGGGTAGAGCTGGGGCTGACCACACTCTGGGAAATAAGACCCTCAGCAGGTGGGCTGCTGCTAAGTCAACCATTAGTTAACTTAAGAGGGGGCAGTCACTTAAAGTGCCTGGTCACATGTATAATCAATCTTGGACTTCTTTAGTTGATGCAATATTTTCAGTAGCTTGAGTAATTGTTTGATGTATTTTATAACTGAACCTTCTTTATCATTTTCTTCAGTGGATACCGTACCTCCTGTTATCAATTGTCCAGAAGCCATAAGTCAGTCAATACCTTTTGGACAATCGGTTGCTCCTGTTTTTTGGACAACACCAACTGCTTCGGACAATTCTGGGGTGGCTCCTACTGTGACTGCAAATCCAATGTTTACCCCTGGCCAACAGTTTCAACAAGGGACAACCACTATCACCTACACAGCAACAGATGCAGCCTTCAATAGTGCTTCCTGTACATTCACGATTACCCTTACACAAGAAGGTAAGAGAAAGGATAATTGTTAAATTTAAAGATTTTCAAGAAGAAAAAAGCAGTGATACAATTTCTTAAACCAAGTCACAAAACAGAACACCATAGAATTGTTTTGATTTGTTTGTATGGATGTCTAGACACTTCATGCCTCTGCTACTGTCAAACCCTGAACACTTCATAGGTTTGGGACACTTCGTACTAAGCAAATTGATTTCTTATTATCGTGGTCAGGGTTCGGAGTGACCATCAGCTGAGGCACTTCATATGTACCTTCATGGGTATTTCATAGTAAGTTAATTAGGGAATAACAGTGCGAGGACCCGGTCTTCACTGCGTGGTAATGACCAGGTTGGTGGCTGGCGCTGTTAACGGACCGAGCCGGATACGAGGTCCGTTAACAGCGCCAGCCACCAACCAAGGTCATTACCACTCAGTGTAGACCGGGTTTGAACACTGTTATTCCCATTAATAAATGCCTTTTTAACGAATAAAACAACTAAAATTGTCACAATTTTGTGACTTTTCTCTCGGCGATACTTCCAGACATGTTCAGGGGCCATATTTGAGTTTTAGCTGGTTCCCATCTCTTTCGTGCGTTAATCACATTACTGATCTTTGAGACCAGTGACTCTTTAAAATAATGGTCTGTTCAGCATCTTCATTGGGGTAAAAGGAGGCAAATGATTGGACGATAGCTGTTCTTTGTGCGTTAAAGCGCGCGCATGAGCTCAGCGTCCATGTAGCATGTCGCTGTAAACAAGACCATATATAGACAAATGAGTTTATAAGCGCGCACCTGTTACCTAAAAATTGATACATTTTCAGCGCATCCGCACAAGTGCGCGAAGTTGCAATGAAACTGCCATGAATGTAAAAAAACATGGGATACAGTGCAACGCGCAAATTTCACACAAGTACATATGCTAATTTAGGGGCCACTTAATCGCTATTTTCAAAAGCAGGCCTTTATACCGCACATTAACACACCCCAACGTGATTAAGTTAATGTCCGCCACTGACAACATCTACCGCTCATATTGTTTATATATATTTTAAAATCAAACAATCACGCAATCGTCAAAATGGCTCCTTGGTCCAAACAAAATAAAATTAATTAATTTCACTATATTGTATTTCATAATCATCTGATAACAAAGACCAAACTAATCATAAACAATGCAGTAATCCCAAATTAGAACGAGGTACAAAGTGTCTTGTAAGAAGGTAGGAAGTGTCTTATAAGAAGGTAGGAAGTGTTCAAGGTACGAGGTGTCCAGGGTACAATGTGGCAAATGTATTGAGAGTCCTGACACCGTTTGTATACATTGCAAAAAATTAGTTCATCACTACTTTGAGTGCTTTAGTTGGAGCTTTATCTCTTGAGGTGATTCTTAGTGATTCTTTTTTCTAAAGTGGATTTAATCACATCTCAAGTAAAAGCAGTCAATATTTGTTTGATAACATTCCAAACATTTATTATGCTAGAACATCTAGGTACTACATGTATGATGTGACCATTACTAGTGATTATTGGCCTGTATTGGTAAAAATTCACAATCATGCAGTGTTGCTGTTATAAACAATAATATTATAAACACGTTAATTGTTTTCATGTAAAACTATGTGCTTGTGCATTCTTTAACACCTAGTGTTTGTCAGGTGACAGATTCTCAAGCTTTATTTAAATCTGTGTTTGGTTTTATTGTTTGCAGTTGACACAGTGCCACCAGAGATTCAGTTTTGTCCACAAAACATAAACCAACAGATACAGGTAGGAGTACCAAGTGTGATTGTGACATGGAATCAGCCTATTGCCTCAGATAACTCTGGTCAGACACCAACCGTGCGGTCTATATCACACCAATCTGGATCCAGTTTCCCTGTTGGCACTTCTACTGTTACCTACACATTCGCTGATGCTGCTGGCAATGAGGCTACTTGTAGTTTTAATGTCAATATAGTATCTGGTAAGAAAACATACACAGTGGATTTTATTTACTGCCCAAGCAAATATGCTGCAATTATGATTTCACAATTTGTTAATGTGTTATGGAGACTGCACAGGTAACCTGGGCTTACATTTAGCCCCAATTTAATTAACACAAGGTCATTGTATTTACCGTGACGTAGAAAGATAAAATAACCTGAGTTGTATGTAGAATCGATCTTGGACTTCTTTAGTTGATGCAATATTTTCAGTAGCTTGAGTAATAGTTTGATGTTTTTTATAACTGAACCTTCTTTATCATTTTTTTCAGTGGATACCGTACCTCCTGTTATCAATTGTCCAGAAGCCATAAGTCAGTCAATACCTTTTGGACAATCGGTTGCTCCTGTTTTTTGGACAACACCAACTGCTTTTGACAATTCTGGGGTGGCTCCTACTGTGACTGCAAATCCAATGTTTACCCCTGGCCAACAGTTTCAACAAGGGACAACCACTATCACCTACACAGCAACAGATGCAGCCTTCAATAGTGCTTCCTGTACATTCACGATTACCCTTACACAAGAAGGTAAGAGAAAGGATAATTGTTAAATTTAAAGATTTTCAAGAAGAAAAAAGCAGTGATACAATTTCTTAAACCAAGTCACAAAACAGAACACCATAGAATTGTTTTGATTTGTTTGTATGGATGTCTAGACACTTCATGCCTCTGCTACTGTCAAACCCTGAACACTTCATAGGTTTGGGACACTTCGTACTAAGCAAATTGATTTCTTATTATCGTGGTCAGGGTTCGGAGTGACCATCAGCTGAGGCACTTCATATGTACCTTCATGGGTATTTCATAGTAAGTTAATTAGGGAATAACAGTGCGAGGACCCGGTCTTCACTGCGTGGTAATGACCAGGTTGGTGGCTGGCGCTGTTAACGGACCGAGCCGGATACGAGGTGCGTTAACAGCGCCAGCCACCAACCAAGGTCATTACCACTCAGTGAAGACCGGGTTTGAACACTGTTATTCCCATTAATAAATGCCTTTTTAACGAATAAAACAACTAAAATTGTCACAATTTTGTGACTTTTCTCTCGGCGATACTTCCAGACATGTTCAGGGGCCATATTTGAGTTTTAGCTGGTTCCCATCTCTTTCGTGCGTTAATCACATTACTGATCTTTGAGACCAGTGACTCTTTAAAATAATGGTCTGTTCAGCATCTTCATTGGGGTAAAAGGAGGCAAATGATTGGACGATAGCTGTTCTTTGTGCGTTAAAGCGCGCGCATGAGCTCAGCGTCCATGTAGCATGTCGCTGTAAACAAGACCATATATAGACAAATGAGTTTATAAGCGCGCACCTGTTACCTAAAAATTGATACATTTTCAGCGCATCCGCACAAGTGCGCGAAGTTGCAATGAAACTGCCATGAATGTAAAAAAACATGGGATACAGTGCAACGCGCAAATTTCACACAAGTACATATGCTAATTTAGGGGCCACTTAATCGCTATTTTCAAAAGCAGGCCTTTATACCGCACATTAACACACCCCAACGTGATTAAGTTAATGTCCGCCACTGACAACATCTACCGCTCATATTGTTTATATATATTTTAAAATCAAACAATCACGCAATCGTCAAAATGGCTCCTTGGTCCAAACAAAATAAAATTAATTAATTTCACTATATTGTATTTCATAATCATCTGATAACAAAGACCAAACTAATCATAAACAATGCAGTAATCCCAAATTAGAACGAGGTACAAAGTGTCTTGTAAGAAGGTAGGAAGTGTCTTATAAGAAGGTAGGAAGTGTTCAAGGTACGAGGTGTCCAGGGTACAATGTGGCAAATGTATTGAGAGTCCTGACACCGTTTGTATACATTGCAAAAAATTAGTTCATCACTACTTTGAGTGCTTTAGTTGGAGCTTTATCTCTTGAGGTGATTCTTAGTGATTCTTTTTTCTAAAGTGGATTTAATCACATCTCAAGTAAAAGCAGTCAATATTTGTTTGATAACATTCCAAACATTTATTATGCTAGAACATCTAGGTACTACATGTATGATGTGACCATTACTAGTGATTATTGGCCTGTATTGGTAAAAATTCACAATCATGCAGTGTTGCTGTTATAAACAATAATATTATAAACACGTTAATTGTTTTCATGTAAAACTATGTGCTTGTGCATTCTTTAACACCTAGTGTTTGTCAGGTGACAGATTCTCAAGCTTTATTTAAATCTGTGTTTGGTTTTATTGTTTGCAGTTGACACAGTGCCACCAGAGATTCAGTTTTGTCCACAAAACATAAACCAACAGATACAGGTAGGAGTACCAAGTGTGATTGTGACATGGAATCAGCCTACTGCCTCAGATAACTCTGGTCAGACACCAACCGTGCGGTCTACACACCAATCTGGATCCAGTTTCCCTGTTGGCACTTCTACTGTTACCTACACATTCGCTGATGCTGCTGGCAATGAGGCTACTTGTAGTTTTAATGTCAATATAGTATCTGGTAAGAAAACATACACAGTGGATTTTATTTACTGCCCAAGCAAATATGCTGCAATTATGATTTCACAATTTGTTAATGTGTTATGGAGACTGCACAGGTAACCTGGGCTTACATTTAGCCCCAATTTAATTAACACAAGGTCATTGTATTTACCGTGACGTAGAAAGATAAAATAACCTGAGTTGTATGTAGAATCGATCTTGGACTTCTTTAGATGATGCAATGTTTTCAGTAGCTTGAGTAATTGTTTGATGTTTATTTGTAATTGAACCTTCATTTTTGTTTTCTTCAGTGGATAACGAACCTCCTGTTATCAATTGTCCAGAAGCCATAAGTCAGTCAATACCTTTTGGACAATCGGTTGCTCCTGTTTTTTGGGCAATTCCAGCTGCTTTTGACAATTCTGGGATAGCTCCTACTGTGACGACAAATCCATCGTTTACCCCTGGCCAACAGTTTCAACTAGGGACAACCACTATCACCTACACAGCAACAGATGCAGCCTTCAATAGTGCTTCCTGTACATTCACGATTACCCTTACACAACAAGGTAAGAGAAAGGATAATTGTTAAATTTAAAGATTTTCAAGAAGAAAAAAGCAGTGATACAATTTCTTAAACCAAGTCACAAAACAGAACACCATAGAATTGTTTTGATTTGTTTGTATGGATGTCTAGACACTTCATGCCTCTGCTACTGTCAAACCCTGAACACTTCATAGGTTTGGGACACTTCGTACTAAGCAAATTGATTTCTTATTATCGTGGTCAGGGTTCGGAGTGACCATCAGCTGAGGCACTTCATATGTACCTTCATGGGTATTTCATAGTAAGTTAATTAGGGAATAACAGTGCGAGGACCCGGTCTTCACTGCGTGGTAATGACCAGGTTGGTGGCTGGCGCTGTTAACGGACCGAGCCGGATACGAGGTGCGTTAACAGCGCCAGCCACCAACCAAGGTCATTACCACTCAGTGAAGACCGGGTTTGAACACTGTTATTCCCATTAATAAATGCCTTTTTAACGAATAAAACAACTAAAATTGGCACAATTTTGTGACTTTTCTCTCGGCGATACTTCCAGACATGTTCAGGGGCCATATTTGAGTTTTAGCTGGTTCCCATCTCTTTCGTGCGTTAATCACATTACTGATCTTTGAGACCAGTGACTCTTTAAAATAATGGTCTGTTCAGCATCTTCATTGGGGTAAAAGGAGGCAAATGATTGGACGATAGCTGTTCTTTGTGCGTTAAAGCGCGCGCATGAGCTCAGCGTCCATGTAGCATGTCGCTGTAAACAAGACCATATATAGACAAATGAGTTTATAAGCGCGCACCTGTTACCTAAAAATTGATACATTTTCAGCGCATCCGCACAAGTGCGCGAAGTTGCAATGAAACTGCCATGAATGTAAAAAAACATGGGATACAGTGCAACGCGCAAATTTCACACAAGTACATATGCTAATTTAGGGGCCACTTAATCGCTATTTTCAAAAGCAGGCCTTTATACCGCACATTAACACACCCCAACGTGATTAAGTTAATGTCCGCCACTGACAACATCTACCGCTCATATTGTTTATATATATTTTAAAATCAAACAATCACGCAATCGTCAAAATGGCTCCTTGGTCCAAACAAAATAAAATTAATTAATTTCACTATATTGTATTTCATAATCATCTGATAACAAAGACCAAACTAATCATAAACAATGCAGTAATCCCAAATTAGAACGAGGTACAAAGTGTCTTGTAAGAAGGTAGGAAGTGTCTTATAAGAAGGTAGGAAGTGTTCAAGGTACGAGGTGTCCAGGGTACAATGTGGCAAATGTATTGAGAGTCCTGACACCGTTTGTATACATTGCAAAAAATTAGTTCATCACTACTTTGAGTGCTTTAGTTGGAGCTTTATCTCTTGAGGTTATTCTTAGTGATTCTTTTTTCTAAAGTGGATTTAATCACATCTCAAGTAAAAGCAGTCAATATTTGTTTGATAACATTCCAAACATTTATTATGCTAGAACATCTAGGTACTACATGTATGATGTGACCATTACTAGTGATTATTGGCCTGTATTGGTAAAAATTCACAATCATGCAGTGTTGCTGTTATAAACAATAATATTATAAACACGTTAATTGTTTTCATGTAAAACTATGTGCTTGTGCATTCTTTAACACCTAGTGTTTGTCAGGTGACAGATTCTCAAGCTTTATTTAAATCTGTGTTTGGTTTTATTGTTTGCAGTTGACACAGTGCCACCAGAGATTCAGTTTTGTCCACAAAACATAAACCAACAGATACAGGTAGGAGTACCAAGTGTGATTGTGACATGGAATCAGCCTACTGCCTCAGATAACTCTGGTCAGACACCAACCGTGCGGTCTACACACCAATCTGGATCCAGTTTCCCTGTTGGCACTTCTACTGTTACCTACACATTCGCTGATGCTGCTGGCAATGAGGCTACTTGTAGTTTTAATGTCAATATAGTATCTGGTAAGAAAACATATACAGTGGATTTTATTTACTGCCAAAGCAAATATGCTGCAATTATGATTTCACAATTTGTTAATGTGTTATGGAGACTGCACAGGTAACCTGGGCTTACATTTAGCCCCAATTTAATTAACACAAGGTCATTGTATTTACCGTGACGTAGAAAGATAAAATAACCTGAGTTGTATGTAGAATCGATCTTGGACTTCTTTAGATGATGCAATGTTTTCAGTAGCTTGAGTAATTGTTTGATGTTTATTTGTAATTGAACCTTCATTTTTGTTTTCTTCAGTGGATAACGAACCTCCTGTTATCAATTGTCCAGAAGCCATAAGTCAGTCAATACCTTTTGGACAATCGGTTGCTCCTGTTTTTTGGGCAATTCCAGCTGCTTTTGACAATTCTGGGATAGCTCCTACTGTGACGACAAATCCATCGTTTACCCCTGGCCAACAGTTTCAACTAGGGACAACCACTATCACCTACACAGCAACAGATGCAGCCTTCAATAGTGCTTCCTGTACATTCACGATTACCCTTACACAACAAGGTAAGAGAAAGGATAATTGTTAAATTTAAAGATTTTCAAGAAGAAAAAAGCAGTGATACAATTTCTTAAACCAAGTCACAAAACAGAACACCATAGAATTGTTTTGATTTGTTTGTATGGATGTCTAGACACTTCATGCCTCTGCTACTGTCAAACCCTGAACACTTCATAGGTTTGGGACACTTCGTACTAAGCAAATTGATTTCTTATTATCGTGGTCAGGGTTCGGAGTGACCATCAGCTGAGGCACTTCATATGTACCTTCATGGGTATTTCATAGTAAGTTAATTAGGGAATAACAGTGCGAGGACCCGGTCTTCACTGCGTGGTAATGACCAGGTTGGTGGCTGGCGCTGTTAACGGACCGAGCCGGATACGAGGTGCGTTAACAGCGCCAGCCACCAACCAAGGTCATTACCACTCAGTGAAGACCGGGTTTGAACACTGTTATTCCCATTAATAAATGCCTTTTTAACGAATAAAACAACTAAAATTGGCACAATTTTGTGACTTTTCTCTCGGCGATACTTCCAGACATGTTCAGGGGCCATATTTGAGTTTTAGCTGGTTCCCATCTCTTTCGTGCGTTAATCACATTACTGATCTTTGAGACCAGTGACTCTTTAAAATAATGGTCTGTTCAGCATCTTCATTGGGGTAAAAGGAGGCAAATGATTGGACGATAGCTGTTCTTTGTGCGTTAAAGCGCGCGCATGAGCTCAGCGTCCATGTAGCATGTCGCTGTAAACAAGACCATATATAGACAAATGAGTTTATAAGCGCGCACCTGTTACCTAAAAATTGATACATTTTCAGCGCATCCGCACAAGTGCGCGAAGTTGCAATGAAACTGCCATGAATGTAAAAAAACATGGGATACAGTGCAACGCGCAAATTTCACACAAGTACATATGCTAATTTAGGGGCCACTTAATCGCTATTTTCAAAAGCAGGCCTTTATACCGCACATTAACACACCCCAACGTGATTAAGTTAATGTCCGCCACTGACAACATCTACCGCTCATATTGTTTATATATATTTTAAAATCAAACAATCACGCAATCGTCAAAATGGCTCCTTGGTCCAAACAAAATAAAATTAATTAATTTCACTATATTGTATTTCATAATCATCTGATAACAAAGACCAAACTAATCATAAACAATGCAGTAATCCCAAATTAGAACGAGGTACAAAGTGTCTTGTAAGAAGGTAGGAAGTGTCTTATAAGAAGGTAGGAAGTGTTCAAGGTACGAGGTGTCCAGGGTACAATGTGGCAAATGTATTGAGAGTCCTGACACCGTTTGTATACATTGCAAAAAATTAGTTCATCACTACTTTGAGTGCTTTAGTTGGAGCTTTATCTCTTGAGGTTATTCTTAGTGATTCTTTTTTCTAAAGTGGATTTAATCACATCTCAAGTAAAAGCAGTCAATATTTGTTTGATAACATTCCAAACATTTATTATGCTAGAACATCTAGGTACTACATGTATGATGTGACCATTACTAGTGATTATTGGCCTGTATTGGTAAAAATTCACAATCATGCAGTGTTGCTGTTATAAACAATAATATTATAAACACGTTAATTGTTTTCATGTAAAACTATGTGCTTGTGCATTCTTTAACACCTAGTGTTTGTCAGGTGACAGATTCTCAAGCTTTATTTAAATCTGTGTTTGGTTTTATTGTTTGCAGTTGACACAGTGCCACCAGAGATTCAGTTTTGTCCACAAAACATAAACCAACAGATACAGGTAGGAGTACCAAGTGTGATTGTGACATGGAATCAGCCTACTGCCTCAGATAACTCTGGTCAGACACCAACCGTGCGGTCTACACACCAATCTGGATCCAGTTTCCCTGTTGGCACTTCTACTGTTACCTACACATTCGCTGATGCTGCTGGCAATGAGGCTACTTGTAGTTTTAATGTCAATATAGTATCTGGTAAGAAAACATATACAGTGGATTTTATTTACTGCCAAAGCAAATATGCTGCAATTATGATTTCACAATTTGTTAATGTGTTATGGAGACTGCACAGGTAACCTGGGCTTACATTTAGCCCCAATTTAATTAACACAAGGTCATTGTATTTACCGTGACGTAGAAAGATAAAATAACCTGAGTTGTATGTAGAATCGATCTTGGACTTCTTTAGATGATGCAATGTTTTCAGTAGCTTGAGTAATTGTTTGATGTTTATTTGTAATTGAACCTTCATTTTTGTTTTCTTCAGTGGATAACGAACCTCCTGTTATCAATTGTCCAGAAGCCATAAGTCAGTCAATACCTTTTGGACAATCGGTTGCTCCTGTTTTTTGGGCAATTCCAGCTGCTTTTGACAATTCTGGGATAGCTCCTACTGTGACGACAAATCCATCGTTTACCCCTGGCCAACAGTTTCAACTAGGGACAACCACTATCACCTACACAGCAACAGATGCAGCCTTCAATAGTGCTTCCTGTACATTCACGATTACCCTTACACAACAAGGTAAGAGAAAGGATAATTGTTAAATTTAAAGATTTTCAAGAAGAAAAAAGCAGTGATACAATTTCTTAAACCAAGTCACAAAACAGAACACCATAGAATTGTTTTGATTTGTTTGTATGGATGTCTAGACACTTCATGCCTCTGCTACTGTCAAACCCTGAACACTTCATAGGTTTGGGACACTTCGTACTAAGCAAATTGATTTCTTATTATCGTGGTCAGGGTTCGGAGTGACCATCAGCTGAGGCACTTCATATGTACCTTCATGGGTATTTCATAGTAAGTTAATTAGGGAATAACAGTGCGAGGACCCGGTCTTCACTGCGTGGTAATGACCAGGTTGGTGGCTGGCGCTGTTAACGGACCGAGCCGGATACGAGGTGCGTTAACAGCGCCAGCCACCAACCAAGGTCATTACCACTCAGTGAAGACCGGGTTTGAACACTGTTATTCCCATTAATAAATGCCTTTTTAACGAATAAAACAACTAAAATTGGCACAATTTTGTGACTTTTCTCTCGGCGATACTTCCAGACATGTTCAGGGGCCATATTTGAGTTTTAGCTGGTTCCCATCTCTTTCGTGCGTTAATCACATTACTGATCTTTGAGACCAGTGACTCTTTAAAATAATGGTCTGTTCAGCATCTTCATTGGGGTAAAAGGAGGCAAATGATTGGACGATAGCTGTTCTTTGTGCGTTAAAGCGCGCGCATGAGCTCAGCGTCCATGTAGCATGTCGCTGTAAACAAGACCATATATAGACAAATGAGTTTATAAGCGCGCACCTGTTACCTAAAAATTGATACATTTTCAGCGCATCCGCACAAGTGCGCGAAGTTGCAATGAAACTGCCATGAATGTAAAAAAACATGGGATACAGTGCAACGCGCAAATTTCACACAAGTACATATGCTAATTTAGGGGCCACTTAATCGCTATTTTCAAAAGCAGGCCTTTATACCGCACATTAACACACCCCAACGTGATTAAGTTAATGTCCGCCACTGACAACATCTACCGCTCATATTGTTTATATATATTTTAAAATCAAACAATCACGCAATCGTCAAAATGGCTCCTTGGTCCAAACAAAATAAAATTAATTAATTTCACTATATTGTATTTCATAATCATCTGATAACAAAGACCAAACTAATCATAAACAATGCAGTAATCCCAAATTAGAACGAGGTACAAAGTGTCTTGTAAGAAGGTAGGAAGTGTCTTATAAGAAGGTAGGAAGTGTTCAAGGTACGAGGTGTCCAGGGTACAATGTGGCAAATGTATTGAGAGTCCTGACACCGTTTGTATACATTGCAAAAAATTAGTTCATCACTACTTTGAGTGCTTTAGTTGGAGCTTTATCTCTTGAGGTGATTCTTAGTGATTCTTTTTTCTAAAGTGGATTTAATCACATCTCAAGTAAAAGCAGTCAATATTTGTTTGATAACATTCCAAACATTTATTATGCTAGAACATCTAGGTACTACATGTATGATGTGACCATTACTAGTGATTATTGGCCTGTATTGGTAAAAATTCACAATCATGCAGTGTTGCTGTTATAAACAATAATATTATAAACACGTTAATTGTTTTCATGTAAAACTATGTGCTTGTGCATTCTTTAACACCTAGTGTTTGTCAGGTGACAGATTCTCAAGCTTTATTTAAATCTGTGTTTGGTTTTATTGTTTGCAGTTGACACAGTGCCACCAGAGATTCAGTTTTGTCCACAAAACATAAACCAACAGATACAGGTAGGAGTACCAAGTGTGATTGTGACATGGAATCAGCCTACTGCCTCAGATAACTCTGGTCAGACACCAACCGTGCGGTCTACACACCAATCTGGATCCAGTTTCCCTGTTGGCACTTCTACTGTTACCTACACATTCGCTGATGCTGCTGGCAATGAGGCTACTTGTAGTTTTAATGTCAATATAGTATCTGGTAAGAAAACATATACAGTGGATTTTATTTACTGCCAAAGCAAATATGCTGCAATTATGATTTCACAATTTGTTAATGTGTTATGGAGACTGCACAGGTAACCTGGGCTTACATTTAGCCCCAATTTAATTAACACAAGGTCATTGTATTTACCGTGACGTAGAAAGATAAAATAACCTGAGTTGTATGTAGAATCGATCTTGGACTTCTTTAGATGATGCAATGTTTTCAGTAGCTTGAGTAATTGTTTGATGTTTATTTGTAATTGAACCTTCATTTTTGTTTTCTTCAGTGGATAACGAACCTCCTGTTATCAATTGTCCAGAAGCCATAAGTCAGTCAATACCTTTTGGACAATCGGTTGCTCCTGTTTTTTGGGCAATTCCAGCTGCTTTTGACAATTCTGGGATAGCTCCTACTGTGACGACAAATCCATCGTTTACCCCTGGCCAACAGTTTCAACTAGGGACAACCACTATCACCTACACAGCAACAGATGCAGCCTTCAATAGTGCTTCCTGTACATTCACGATTACCCTTACACAACAAGGTAAGAGAAAGGATAATTGTTAAATTTAAAGATTTTCAAGAAGAAAAAAGCAGTGATACAATTTCTTAAACCAAGTCACAAAACAGAACACCATAGAATTGTTTTGATTTGTTTGTATGGATGTCTAGACACTTCATGCCTCTGCTACTGTCAAACCCTGAACACTTCATAGGTTTGGGACACTTCGTACTAAGCAAATTGATTTCTTATTATCGTGGTCAGGGTTCGGAGTGACCATCAGCTGAGGCACTTCATATGTACCTTCATGGGTATTTCATAGTAAGTTAATTAGGGAATAACAGTGCGAGGACCCGGTCTTCACTGCGTGGTAATGACCAGGTTGGTGGCTGGCGCTGTTAACGGACCGAGCCGGATACGAGGTGCGTTAACAGCGCCAGCCACCAACCAAGGTCATTACCACTCAGTGAAGACCGGGTTTGAACACTGTTATTCCCATTAATAAATGCCTTTTTAACGAATAAAACAACTAAAATTGGCACAATTTTGTGACTTTTCTCTCGGCGATACTTCCAGACATGTTCAGGGGCCATATTTGAGTTTTAGCTGGTTCCCATCTCTTTCGTGCGTTAATCACATTACTGATCTTTGAGACCAGTGACTCTTTAAAATAATGGTCTGTTCAGCATCTTCATTGGGGTAAAAGGAGGCAAATGATTGGACGATAGCTGTTCTTTGTGCGTTAAAGCGCGCGCATGAGCTCAGCGTCCATGTAGCATGTCGCTGTAAACAAGACCATATATAGACAAATGAGTTTATAAGCGCGCACCTGTTACCTAAAAATTGATACATTTTCAGCGCATCTGCACAAGTGCGCGAAGTTGCAATGAAACTGCCATGAATGTAAAAAAACATGGGATACAGTGCAACGCGCAAATTTCACACAAGTACATATGCTAATTTAGGGGCCACTTAATCGCTATTTTCAAAAGCAGGCCTTTATACCGCACATTAACACACCCCAACGTGATTAAGTTAATGTCCGCCACTGACAACATCTACCGCTCATATTGTTTATATATATTTTAAAATCAAACAATCACGCAATCGTCAAAATGGCTCCTTGGTCCAAACAAAATAAAATTAATTAATTTCACTATATTGTATTTCATAATCATCTGATAACAAAGACCAAACTAATCATAAACAATGCAGTAATCCCAAATTAGAACGAGGTACAAAGTGTCTTGTAAGAAGGTAGGAAGTGTCTTATAAGAAGGTAGGAAGTGTTCAAGGTACGAGGTGTCCAGGGTACAATGTGGCAAATGTATTGAGAGTCCTGACACCGTTTGTATACATTGCAAAAAATTAGTTCATCACTACTTTGAGTGCTTTAGTTGGAGCTTTATCTCTTGAGGTGATTCTTAGTGATTCTTTTTTCTAAAGTGGATTTAATCACATCTCAAGTAAAAGCAGTCAATATTTGTTTGATAACATTCCAAACATTTATTATGCTAGAACATCTAGGTACTACATGTATGATGTGACCATTACTAGTGATTATTGGCCTGTATTGGTAAAAATTCACAATCATGCAGTGTTGCTGTTATAAACAATAATATTATAAACACGTTAATTGTTTTCATGTAAAACTATGTGCTTGTGCATTCTTTAACACCTAGTGTTTGTCAGGTGACAGATTCTCAAGCTTTATTTAAATCTGTGTTTGGTTTTATTGTTTGCAGTTGACACAGTGCCACCAGAGATTCAGTTTTGTCCACAAAACATAAACCAACAGATACAGGTAGGAGTACCAAGTGTGATTGTGACATGGAATCAGCCTACTGCCTCAGATAACTCTGGTCAGACACCAACCGTGCGGTCTACACACCAATCTGGATCCAGTTTCCCTGTTGGCACTTCTACTGTTACCTACACATTCGCTGATGCTGCTGGCAATGAGGCTACTTGTAGTTTTAATGTCAATATAGTATCTGGTAAGAAAACATATACAGTGGATTTTATTTACTGCCAAAGCAAATATGCTGCAATTATGATTTCACAATTTGTTAATGTGTTATGGAGACTGCACAGGTAACCTGGGCTTACATTTAGCCCCAATTTAATTAACACAAGGTCATTGTATTTACCGTGACGTAGAAAGATAAAATAACCTGAGTTGTATGTAGAATCGATCTTGGACTTCTTTAGATGATGCAATGTTTTCAGTAGCTTGAGTAATTGTTTGATGTTTATTTGTAATTGAACCTTCATTTTTGTTTTCTTCAGTGGATAACGAACCTCCTGTTATCAATTGTCCAGAAGCCATAAGTCAGTCAATACCTTTTGGACAATCGGTTGCTCCTGTTTTTTGGGCAATTCCAGCTGCTTTTGACAATTCTGGGATAGCTCCTACTGTGACGACAAATCCATCGTTTACCCCTGGCCAACAGTTTCAACTAGGGACAACCACTATCACCTACACAGCAACAGATGCAGCCTTCAATAGTGCTTCCTGTACATTCACGATTACCCTTACACAACAAGGTAAGAGAAAGGATAATTGTTAAATTTAAAGATTTTCAAGAAGAAAAAAGCAGTGATACAATTTCTTAAACCAAGTCACAAAACAGAACACCATAGAATTGTTTTGATTTGTTTGTATGGATGTCTAGACACTTCATGCCTCTGCTACTGTCAAACCCTGAACACTTCATAGGTTTGGGACACTTCGTACTAAGCAAATTGATTTCTTATTATCGTGGTCAGGGTTCGGAGTGACCATCAGCTGAGGCACTTCATATGTACCTTCATGGGTATTTCATAGTAAGTTAATTAGGGAATAACAGTGCGAGGACCCGGTCTTCACTGCGTGGTAATGACCAGGTTGGTGGCTGGCGCTGTTAACGGACCGAGCCGGATACGAGGTGCGTTAACAGCGCCAGCCACCAACCAAGGTCATTACCACTCAGTGAAGACCGGGTTTGAACACTGTTATTCCCATTAATAAATGCCTTTTTAACGAATAAAACAACTAAAATTGGCACAATTTTGTGACTTTTCTCTCGGCGATACTTCCAGACATGTTCAGGGGCCATATTTGAGTTTTAGCTGGTTCCCATCTCTTTCGTGCGTTAATCACATTACTGATCTTTGAGACCAGTGACTCTTTAAAATAATGGTCTGTTCAGCATCTTCATTGGGGTAAAAGGAGGCAAATGATTGGACGATAGCTGTTCTTTGTGCGTTAAAGCGCGCGCATGAGCTCAGCGTCCATGTAGCATGTCGCTGTAAACAAGACCATATATAGACAAATGAGTTTATAAGCGCGCACCTGTTACCTAAAAATTGATACATTTTCAGCGCATCCGCACAAGTGCGCGAAGTTGCAATGAAACTGCCATGAATGTAAAAAAACATGGGATACAGTGCAACGCGCAAATTTCACACAAGTACATATGCTAATTTAGGGGCCACTTAATCGCTATTTTCAAAAGCAGGCCTTTATACCGCACATTAACACACCCCAACGTGATTAAGTTAATGTCCGCCACTGACAACATCTACCGCTCATATTGTTTATATATATTTTAAAATCAAACAATCACGCAATCGTCAAAATGGCTCCTTGGTCCAAACAAAATAAAATTAATTAATTTCACTATATTGTATTTCATAATCATCTGATAACAAAGACCAAACTAATCATAAACAATGCAGTAATCCCAAATTAGAACGAGGTACAAAGTGTCTTGTAAGAAGGTAGGAAGTGTCTTATAAGAAGGTAGGAAGTGTTCAAGGTACGAGGTGTCCAGGGTACAATGTGGCAAATGTATTGAGAGTCCTGACACCGTTTGTATACATTGCAAAAAATTAGTTCATCACTACTTTGAGTGCTTTAGTTGGAGCTTTATCTCTTGAGGTGATTCTTAGTGATTCTTTTTTCTAAAGTGGATTTAATCACATCTCAAGTAAAAGCAGTCAATATTTGTTTGATAACATTCCAAACATTTATTATGCTAGAACATCTAGGTACTACATGTATGATGTGACCATTACTAGTGATTATTGGCCTGTATTGGTAAAAATTCACAATCATGCAGTGTTGCTGTTATAAACAATAATATTATAAACACGTTAATTGTTTTCATGTAAAACTATGTGCTTGTGCATTCTTTAACACCTAGTGTTTGTCAGGTGACAGATTCTCAAGCTTTATTTAAATCTGTGTTTGGTTTTATTGTTTGCAGTTGACACAGTGCCACCAGAGATTCAGTTTTGTCCACAAAACATAAACCAACAGATACAGGTAGGAGTACCAAGTGTGATTGTGACATGGAATCAGCCTACTGCCTCAGATAACTCTGGTCAGACACCAACCGTGCGGTCTACACACCAATCTGGATCCAGTTTCCCTGTTGGCACTTCTACTGTTACCTACACATTCGCTGATGCTGCTGGCAATGAGGCTACTTGTAGTTTTAATGTCAATATAGTATCTGGTAAGAAAACATATACAGTGGATTTTATTTACTGCCAAAGCAAATATGCTGCAATTATGATTTCACAATTTGTTAATGTGTTATGGAGACTGCACAGGTAACCTGGGCTTACATTTAGCCCCAATTTAATTAACACAAGGTCATTGTATTTACCGTGACGTAGAAAGATAAAATAACCTGAGTTGTATGTAGAATCGATCTTGGACTTCTTTAGATGATGCAATGTTTTCAGTAGCTTGAGTAATTGTTTGATGTTTATTTGTAATTGAACCTTCATTTTTGTTTTCTTCAGTGGATAACGAACCTCCTGTTATCAATTGTCCAGAAGCCATAAGTCAGTCAATACCTTTTGGACAATCGGTTGCTCCTGTTTTTTGGGTTTTTTAGGGGCCACTTAATCGCTATTTTCAAAAGCAGGCCTTTATACCGCACATTAACACACCCCAACGTGATTAAGTTAATGTCCGCCACTGACAACATCTACCGCTCATATTGTTTATATATATTTTAAAATCAAACAATCACGCAATCGTCAAAATGGCTCCTTGGTCCAAACAAAATAAAATTAATTAATTTCACTATATTGTATTTCATAATCATCTGATAACAAAGACCAAACTAATCATAAACAATGCAGTAATCCCAAATTAGAACGAGGTACAAAGTGTCTTGTAAGAAGGTAGGAAGTGTCTTATAAGAAGGTAGGAAGTGTTCAAGGTACGAGGTGTCCAGGGTACAATGTGGCAAATGTATTGAGAGTCCTGACACCGTTTGTATACATTGCAAAAAATTAGTTCATCACTACTTTGAGTGCTTTAGTTGAAGCTTTATCTCTTGAGGTGATTCTTAGTGATTCTTTTTTCTAAAGTGGATTTAATCACATCTCAAGTAAAAGCAGTCAATATTTGTTTGATAACATTCCAAACATTTATTATGCTAGAACATCTAGGTACTACATGTATGATGTGACCATTACTAGTGATTATTGGCCTGTATTGGTAAAAATTCACAATCATGCAGTGTTGCTGTTATAAACAATAATATTATAAACACGTTAATTGTTTTCATGTAAAACTATGTGCTTGTGCATTCTTTAACACCTAGTGTTTGTCAGGTGACAGATTCTCAAGCTTTATTTAAATCTGTGTTTGGTTTTATTGTTTGCAGTTGACACAGTGCCACCAGAGATTCAGTTTTGTCCACAAAACATAAACCAACAGATACAGGTAGGAGTACCAAGTGTGATTGTGACATGGAATCAGCCTACTGCCTCAGATAACTCTGGTCAGACACCAACCGTGCGGTCTACACACCAATCTGGATCCAGTTTCCCTGTTGGCACTTCTACTGTTACCTACACATTCGCTGATGCTGCTGGCAATGAGGCTACTTGTAGTTTTAATGTCAATATAGTATCTGGTAAGAAAACATACACAGTGGATTTTATTTACTGCCCAAGCAAATATGCTGCAATTATGATTTCACAATTTGTTAATGTGTTATGGAGACTGCACAGGTAACCTGGGCTTACATTTAGCCCCAATTTAATTAACACAAGGTCATTGTATTTACCGTGACGTAGAAAGATAAAATAACCTGAGTTGTATGTAGAATCGATCTTGGACTTCTTTAGTTGATGCAATATTTTCAGTAGCTTGAGTAATTGTTTGATGTTTTTTATTACTGAACCTTCTTTATCATTTTCTTCAGTGGATACCACACCTCCTGTTATCAATTGTCCAGAAGCCATAATTCAGTCAATACCTTTTGGACAATCGGTTGCTCGTGTTTTTTGGACAACACCAACTGCTTCGGACAATTCTGGGGTGGCTCCTACTGTGACGACAAATCCATCGTATACCCCTGGCCAACAGTTTCAACGAGGGACAACCACTATCACCTACACAGCAACAGATGCAGCCTTCAATAGTGCTTCCTGTACATTCACGATTACCCTTACACAAGGTAAGAGAAAGGATAATTGTTAAATTTAAAGATTTTCAAGAAGAAAAAAGCAGTGATACAATTTCTTAAACCAAGTCACAAAACAGAACACCATAGAATTGTTTTGATTTGTTTGTATGGATGTCTAGACACTTCATGCCTCTGCTACTGTCAAACCCTGAACACTTCATAGGTTTGGGACACTTCGTACTAAGCAAATTGATTTCTTATTATCGTGGTCAGGGTTCGGAGTGACCATCAGCTGAGGCACTTCATATGTACCTTCATGGGTATTTCATAGTAAGTTAATTAGGGAATAACAGTGCGAGGACCCGGTCTTCACTGCGTGGTAATGACCAGGTTGGTGGCTTGCGCTGTTAGCGGACCGAGCCGATAGCGAGGTCCGTTAACAGCGCCAGCCACACATCAAGATCTTTACCACCAGTGAAGCCCGGGTCTGAACACTGTTATTCCCATTAATAAATACCTTTTTAACGAACAAAACGGCTAAAATTGTCAAAATTTTGTGACTTTTCTCTCGGCGACACTTCCAGACATATTCAGGGGCCATATTTGAGTTTTAGTTGTCCCATCTCTTTCGTGCGTTAATCACATTACTGATCTTTGAGACCAGTGACTCTTTAAAATAATGGTCTGTTCAGTGTCTTCACTGGGGTCAAAGGAGGCAAATGATTGGACGATAGCTGTTCTTTGTGCGTTAAAACGCGCGCATGAGCTCAGCGTCCATGTAGCATGTCGCTGTAAACAAGACCATATATGGACAAATGAGTTTGTAAGCGCGCACCTGTTACCTCAAAATTGATACATTTTCAGCGCGTACGCGCAAGTGCGCGAAGTTGCAATGAAACTGCCATGAATATAAAAAAACATGGGATACAGTGCAACGCCAAGTTTCACACAAAGTACATGTATGCTGATTTAGGGGCCACTTAATCCCTTTTCAAAAGCTGGTCTTTATACCGCACATTAACACACCCCAAAGTGACCGGGTTTTGACCAATCAGAGACTTGAAACCTTCCAAGGAAGTTACAATGTTCAGTTGAGATACAAAATAAAAGGCCCACTACTTTTTTGTTTCACTTTGTTAATTATTTGAATGTCCTTTTTAATGTGAAATTCATATGTTTTATAAGTTAATGTCCGCCACTGACAACATCTACCGCTCATATTGTTTATATATTTTTTTAAATCAAACAATCACGCAATCGTCAAAATGGCTCCTTGGTCCCAACAAAATAAAATTAATTAATTTGACTTTATTCTATTTCATAATCATCTGATCACAAAGACCAAGCTAATCATAAACAATGCAGTAATCCCAAATTAGAACAGTACAAAGTGTCTTGTAAGAAGGTAGGAAGTGTCTTATAAGAAGATAGGAAGTGTTCAAGGTACGAGGTGTCCAGGGTACAATGTGGCAAAGGTATTGAGAGTCCTGACACCGTTTGTATACATTGCAAAAAATTAGTTCATTACTACTTTGAGTGCTTTAGTTGAAGCTTTATCTCTTGAGGTGATTCTTAGTGATTCTTTTTTCTAAAGTGGATTTAATCACATCTCAAGTAAAAGCCGTCAATATTTGTTTGATAACATTCCAAACATTTATTATGCTAGAACATCTAGGTACTCCATGTATGATGTGACCATTACTAGTGATTATTGGCCTGTATTGGTAAAAATTCTCAATCATGCAGTGTTGCTATTATAAACGATAATATTATAAACACATTAATTGTTTTCATGTAAAACTATGTGCTTGTGCATTCTTTAACACCTAGTGTTTTTCAGGTGACAGATTCTCAAGCTGTATTTAAATCTGTGTTTGGTTTTATTGTTTGCAGTTGACGCAACGCGACCAGAGATTCAATTTTGTCCACAAAACATAAACCAACAAATAGAGTTTGGAGTACCAAGTGTGATTGTGTTATGGAATCAGCCTACTGCCTCAGATGACTCTGGTCAGACACCAAACGTGCAGACTACACACCAACCTGGATCCAGTTTCCCTGTTGGCACTTCTACCGTTATCTACACATTCACTGATGCTGCTGGCAATGAGGCTATTTGTAGTTTTAATGTCAATGTATTTGCTGGTAAGAAAACATACACAGTGGATTTTATTTACTGCCAAAGCAAATATGCTGCAAATATGATTTCACAATTTTTTAATATGTTATGGAGACTGCACAGGTAACCTGGGCTTATATTTAGCACCAATTTAATAAACACAAGGTCATTGCATTTACCGTGACGTAGAAAGATAAAATCACCTGAGTTGAACGTATAATAAAATCGATCTTGCACTTCTTTAGTTGATGCAATATTTTCAGTAGCTTGAGTAATTGTTTGATGTTTTTTGTAATTGAACCTTCCTTTTTGTTTTCTTCAGTGGATACCGTACCTCCTGTTATCAATTGTCCAGAAGCCATAAGTCAGTCAATACCTTTTGGACAATCGGTTGCTCCTGTTTTTTGGGCAATTCCAACTGCTTCAGACAATTCTGGGTTAGCTCCTACTGTGACTGCAAATCCATCGTTAACCCCTGGCCAACAGTTTCAACAAGGGACAACCACTATCACCTACACAGCAACAGATGCAGCCTTCAATAGTGCTTCCTGTACATTCACGATTACCCTTACACAACAAGGTAATAGAAAGGATAATTGTTAAATTAAAAGATTCTCAAGAAGAAAACAAGCAGCAATACAATAAATACCCTTAACCAAATCACAAATAATAACACTGAGAATTATTTTGCTTTGTGTTTTTACATTGCAAAATGTTAGTTCATTACTACTTTGAGTGCTTTAGTTAAAGCTTTATCTCTTGAGGTGATTATTGGTGACTCTATTTCCCCAAAGTGAATTTAATCATATCTCGAATAAAACCAGTCAATATTTGTTTGATAACATCCCAAATGGTTATTATGCTAGAACATCTAGGTACATGTAGATCAAAAAGGAACTAACAATTAGAGCTTACTAAGAGATTGAAACAACATTGTATACTAACATGCTGATGGCACCCTGGGCTATGACGTCACCATTACTTGTGCTTTATTGACTTGGATGGGTAAAAGTGCTCGTTCATACAATGTTGCTGTAATAAACCATATCCTTATTCTTCCCTTATTTTCAATAATATAAACACATTCTTGTTTTGTGAAACTGTATGCTTGTGCATTCCTTGAAGACCTGATTCAAAGTTGTGAACTTTGCTGAATTTCATTTAAAATGTTTTCAATCAATAGGGAAATCGAGTCACATGACTATAAATATATTTTAATTGTATAAGAAAACAATCATATCGATAACCCTTATCCAGCGCTTTTTTGAAAAAATTCAGAAGTGTACACATATCAAAATTACATTTAAGTAATAAACAAACGCATTATAAACAAGTTAAAATAGCATTTCTGTTAAAAACATTCCGCTCAAGCAGCTGTTGTTTTATTGTTTGCAGTTGACACAGAGCGACCAGTGATTCAATATTGTCCACCAAACATAAACCGAGAAATACCAACTGGAGTTACAAGTGTGATTGTGACATGGACTCAGCCTACTGCCTCAGATAACTCTGGTCAGACACCAACCATGCAGAGTACACACCAATCTGGATCCAGTTTCCGTGTTGGCACTTCTACCGTTATCTACACATTCACTGATGCTGCTGGCAATGATAATACTTGTAGCTTTAATGTCATTGTAGCAAATGGTAAGATTTTTATATAACATACTCAGTGGATTTATTCCAATCTTCTGTGTGTAGCTGGCAGGGAAATTACAGGCTGTTTTTTCTATCATTCACCGATGGTCACTAAAGCCCTTTTCACACAAGAAGTGAAACCAATGATTTCATGACAATTATTCAAACTAAAACACACATTTGATTGGAGAGAATTGACAGTTAATGTCATCTTATTTCATTCCTTCAAGTCAGACCTTTGTACTGCTGTGCATGTTGTGTTTTTGCTAATGGGGTGAATGTCTTGAAAATGTGTAATTCATAAACCCTTTTAGTTGCAAAATCTCTAAGCAATGTCATTGTTGTGTTCATTCACATCCAAAATACAGTGCACCCTGTACAGTTTGCCCCCCCCTTATAGAGATCATTGTAAAGCAATCTTAATGTGTACATGTATGTTAAGAACATGATTTTTCAAGAAATGTAACTACATCATTTAGCTGTTTCTGGTTGTCGACCATTTTTTCTGTAGCTCTCTGAATTGTTTCAGTCAGAGAATTTTATGTCAGAAACCTGTTTTCTGTTCAAAATCGCCAAAACGCCCAGGGGTCGATTTCACAAAGAGTCCTAAGAGATATCAAAAACGTACAGCTAGTCCTAAATTAGGACTAGTAACTCGTCCTAACTCGAGATAAGACTAGTCCTAACTCTTTGTGAAATCCACCCCAGGTAGCTGGAACCCAAGTAAAGACCTTTAGGTCATGTTGCTTATCTTTATCTTGTTTCTTTTCAGTGGATCATACCCCTCCAGAAATTACCTACTGTCCTGCAGACATCACAATGACTACATTGAGAGGTTCAGGCCCAACTGTTGTAACCTGGACAGAACCGACTGCCAATGATAACTCTGGTAACACACCGGTAGTGTCAAGCAATCATAACTCTGGTGACGCCTTTCCTACTACAGTCAGAACTAGTGTCACATACACATTCAGAGATGCAGCAGGAAACAGTATGGACTGCACATTTACAATATCTATAACGGAAGGTAAAGGAAAAACTATTCAACATGCATTGTGAACTCTTTTACCCCTCCCCTAAAGAGGTACTCTAGTTTCGGTACAGTATAGAGATTCCCAACATAAATGACAGTTACATATGTATGTGTTTTTTTTTCTTGTGCTTGTAGTGAACCCCTGTGATACCCAGCAGTGCCAGAATGGTGGAGTATGTGTGGCAGATACCTTGAGTACTATTCGTTGTCTTTGCACATCATGCTACTCGGGACCAAGATGTCAAATTGGTGAGGATTTTAAAAACAAACTTGACCAATATGCAATGATATGTTTAAAGTTCTGATGTGTATATTTCTTGATGTTGTATGATGTTATTATTGTTTTGGGTTTTTTTTTAAGGGGGGGGTGTGGGTTTTTGTAATTTATCTCTCTTTCAGAGAAGCAACATTTGTTTGTGCAAATCAAACATTGTAGTTTTGTGTTTTTGAGTGGGTTTTTTTCTTCAAATTGTGCTGTACTGTTTATGTAAAGACTTCAATACAGCAAGATTATTTAGCATATTAGGGTTCAAGTTTCATTTAAAGCAACTTGGAAGATAAAGGGGAAAGTTTTCTCTCACAGGGTTGGGACTTCCAACAACCATAACAAAATGCCATGAAAATCTGTTTCCAAATTTCATTAACGTTTAAACGAAGCCGACAGTATCAAGAGTTTTGTATAAAATATCATCCCCAAACACTATCCAGGGTGAGTGGTTTACTTTCATTTTGATTGGTCGAATGTGTTTTATTTGAATCCCCTTTAATTTATTCTACATTTTGCTTCCTACCAAAACCACTACATCAGCTGATAAAGGGCAAAGAAAGGAACCTGCACTGTGGTTTTGGAACCATCCAGACTAGACAAAGTTTGTTCTCTTTTATATTTGAAATTGTGTTGACATCTGTTCCTTTTACATGTTGGCTCAAAGTACACACAGAAAAAAAGAGATCTGGCACCAACCATCATGGGTACCAACCATCATGGGTACCCTGCACCATAGGTCCTAAAGGTTGCTAAATGGTTAAAAAGAAGTTATTTAACAGTCTAGGAAAATACAAGTAGATGCACAACCTTTAGCTTTAATAAGCCTTTTTTGTTTATTCTTCCTTAGTTGGTAATGCATGTGCAACAAGTACATGTGGTAATGGTGGCAATTGTATACCAACCCCTGGATCATGCACAGAATATGTATGTCAATGTACTTCATGCTTCACTGGTAGATTCTGCACTGAAGGTAAAAACCCATCATCTTTCTCCAGGCTTCTCTGTCAGTCGTCAGGCCAGCTAGGTCATTTCAATCTAGTTGTGTGGCTCTGGTATTATTATCAATTTAAGTCATTGCTCTTCCACTGTTAAGACTGGGATGGGAGTCTTTAGTCAGCCTGCTTCAGGTGATTAGATCTAAAATCGTCTGGTCCCTGGCACAGAAGCAATGGCCGACAAAATGGGCTTTTCTTTTTGCAACAGTGATTGAGATTTGTTCAATATTGCAATATCTTTGCCTTCACCAGGAGATGTTTTGCACTTGTATTAGGGGTCTGTTGTGGGTGCCATCCAATCTTTCTTTAAGCTCCTTTTTCATTATCCATGTTTTAGCTTTATAAAGAGTTGATTCGTTCCACATTAGCTCTGAGGAAAGTTAATTTGGTGGTTCATGTGATGTGTTACTTATAACAGGCAGTCGATGCTTAACCTTTCCTTGACTGGAAGTAGTTTTTGCTGTCTGCAATATAGGATCCAAGGTATTTGTAAAGATGCCGAGGTTGTAGCAAAGTTGGAGAAGAAAGAATAGTGCTTAGCATCTAATCATTTCATACTCATGAAAAGAATGCATATAATGAGGGAATGACAGGATGTCACCCCTTGCTTTATTTGACTTCAGAATTCAGTAGACCCTTTCACATTTGAATTTCAAGCCCTTGTAAATTTCCCAGCGAGGGGATAGCTTTTTCTAAGGAAATTGCTGCCCTCCTCCACAGATAGGTTGGGCGAGATTACGTTGTGGTGATAATTAGAAGTGCTTGTTTGTTTTGATTTTATTGTTATTTATTTTTTTATAATTTCTTTTTTTTTTTTTTTTTTTTTGGGGGGGGAGGAAATTAGCGTCAAATGTGAGCATAAGCATAAATTGGCTCTGTACTGTGAGGCGGTCTTGACACTATTGTATTTTGTCCTTCTGTTTAGGTGTTGATAGCTGTGCAAACCATCAATGTAACAATGGAGCTGGCTGCACAGTCAATAGTAACAACTGTCTACAGTATATTTGCAACTGTCCACCATGTTATGATGGACAATTCTGTGAAATACGTAAGTAGGCTTTGATTGGTAAGATGCTGGGTGCTGTGTTTGCAAAAACAACTGACTACACTGTGTTGCAATCTAATTACTTTAATTTATTTTTGTTTTGTTTTACAAACTGCTCTCCTTATTTTGCTATCGTATTTTGCAGGTATCAACCCATGTACGAATCATCAATGCCAGAATGGTGCAGTATGTAACCCATTAACAACCAACACTGGTATCTCATGTAATGAGTACAGGTGTGAATGTCCACCATGCTTCATTGGGGAGTTCTGCAATCAACGTATGTTAACTCACATTTATCTCAGTCATCATCTTAGCACTTCCAAAATTTATGTGACTCATGAATTACAAATTTATAATTAGATTTTTGGACGGACTATTTCAACAGTTCTTGCCAGGAGCGAGCAATACTAAGCATGTGCACACACAAAGGGAGCTTTGTTTCTGTTTATGGAAGTGAAAGTACTCCATGGAAACCCAAAGCAATTTACGAAGAAAGTTTAGTTTTTAGCCAAAAGGTTGCGACAACTTTTGTTTTAAAACTTCTTTAATATATAAGTTTGTTAAGCACATGGGACATTAATTGTAATAACAATTTTTTACATTAAGTTTGTGGAAATGATTACGTGATCATGAGTTTTGTATAAAGATTAAAGTTACAAAGCTGTCAGTTATGAACATTTTTTTAATGTAATGACGATTTTACCCCATTCTTTTGTAACCTTTGTATTTTCTTGTATGTTGCACTTACAGCACGTAATCCATGCCAGCCCAATCCTTGTGGTAATAATGGAGGTTGTACTCCCCTGACGTCCGGTACTTCAGCATCATGTTTCTCCTACACATGCCAATGCACTGGATGTTTCACCGGCTATAACTGTCAAATAGGTCATTGTCAGCCATTTATTAACAACATTATTTACAAGCATAAACTCAATGATTTCAGTTGCAAAACTTTAACGTCTGAATAAATATAAATGGCCCTATAGTCCCTTACCTTAGATTTTTTGACAAAAACGGATGCAAATGTGGTATGAATTTTGACATCACAAATTTGCAATGACTAATTCGGATCGGTTGAGATGTGGTTGACTCCTGCGAAACATTCGCAGCGGAAACAGTGCTTTAGCTTTTAAGATCAAGATAAATTTTGCATTTGCAAGAAGTATGAATCAGGCTTCACACTGCACTCAAGCCCACGCAATAAAAAAGTACCAAATGGCTTGAATAAAGGCCTTCATTTTAGACAAATTCCAACATTTTCTTTCATGTTCGCTCATAATGTGAAATGTCATAATTGTTTCATGGTGGTTGTGTTGAAGTCTATTCAAATGGCTTAGATGAATAAGATGAATAAGCACCTATGATTCTTAGAATCTCAGCCACTTAGAATGAAACAACTGTACCTGTTGCCAAAGATGTTTACACTTAGAATGAAACAACTGTACCTGTTGCCAAAGATGTTTACACTTTTCTTGTTATTTTGTACATTGGGAACTTGTCTTGCTATTTCCACTTTAAGAATTTGTCTTTCTACGTATTTATATATTGCATTGAGAACTTTTTGTAGTGCAGACACAGCTAATCATTTACAATTGTTTATTTACACAGCAATAAGTTCACCTTGTGTAAACAATCCCTGTTTAAATGGAGGAACGTGTACAGTGGTCCAAGGAATGTGCACTACACATGAATGTCGTTGCGCCACTGGATATGCTGGAGCCAACTGTAGGAATGGTAAGACATTGATAATCAATCACACAATACTCTAACAAGGAAGGAGCCACCAGGAAGCTGTAATAACAATAATAGTCAGTTTTTATACAGCACTTTTTACACCCAAAGGGCGTTTCAAAGCCCTTCCAAACAGTATTACCCCGGTCACTGGGCCTTAAATCATTCCTTAAAACATCTCAGCTCCCTGGTATTCAGCTTTGTGCAACAAATATGCCCTACTCGGCTGAATCCATCACAAGAATCATCACTGCCTCACAGCTTCCCATTTAACCCTGGGTGGAGAGAAGCTTATGGTTAAGTGTCTTGCTCAGGGACACAAGTGTCACGACTCTTGAACCCTCACTCTCTGCTAATTAATTGGCTTGATGGAATACCAGGCTCGGTGATGTAGTGGAAAGGGATGCCAAGCAACATGCCTAGCAAAGTCGCCACCTAACAAAGTCGCGCCCTAACAAAGTCGCCCCTTCATATACAAACTCGCCCCTCTGTAAGTCACCCTTTTTGTTTGATGGCCAAGCTACAGAAAGAAATAATATGAACTTTTCAGGTGTAAATAAGTATTTGTATTATGCCCCGCCGGCGAAGCTAGCCAAAGGGCAATATAAGTATTTGTATTATGCCCCGCCGGCGAAGCTAGCCAAAGGGCAATATAAGTATTTGTATTATGCCCCGCCGGCGAAGCTAGCCAAAGGGCAATATAAGTATTTCTATTATGCCCCGCCGGCGAAGCTAGCCAAAGGGCAATATAAGTATTTCTATTATGCCCCGCCGGCGAAGCTAGCCAAAGGGCAATATAAGTTATTTGTATTATGCCCCGCCGGCGAAGCTAGCCACAGGGCAATATAAGTATTTGTATTATGCCCCACCGGCGAAGCTAGCCAAAGGGCAATATAAGTATTTGTATTATGCCCCGCCGGCGAAGCTAGCCAAAGGGCAATATAAGTATTTGTATTATGCCCCGCCGGCGAAGCTAGCCAAAGGGCAATATAAGTATTTGTATTATGCCCCGCCGGCGAAGCTAGCCAAAGGGCAATATAAGTATTTCTATTATGCCCCGCCGGCGAAGCTAGCCAAAGGGCAATATAAGTATTTCTATTATGCCCCGCCGGCGAAGCTAGCCAAAGGGCAATATAAGTATTTGTATTATGCCCCGCCGGCGAAGCTAGCCAAAGGGCAATATAAGTTATTTGTATTATGCCCCGCCGGCGAAGCTAGCCACAGGGCAATATAAGTATTTGTATTATGCCCCACCGGCGAAGCTAGCCAAAGGGCAATATAAGTATTTCTATTATGCCCCGCCGGCGAAGCTAGCCAAAGGGCAATATAAGTATTTGTATTATGCCCCGCCGGCGAAGCTAGCCAAAGGGCAATATAAGTATTTGTATTATGCCCCGCCGGCGAAGCTAGCCAAAGGGCAATATAAGTATTTGTATTATGCCCCGCCGGCGAAGCTAGCCAAAGGGCAATATAAGTATTTGTATTATGCCCCGCCGGCGAAGCTAGCCAAAGGGCAATATAAGTATTTGTATTATGCCCCGCCGGCGAAGCTAGCCAAAGGGCAATATAGTGGATGATGCCCCGCCGGCGAAGCTAGCCAAAGGGCAATATAGTGGTTGATGCCCCACCGTCGAAGCTAGCCAAAGGGCAATATAGTGGTTGATGCCCCGCTGGCGAAGCTAGCCAAAGGGCAATATAGTGGTTGATGCCCCGCCGGCGAAGCTAGCCAAAGGGCAATATAGTGGTTGATGCCCCGCCGGCGAAGCTAGCCAAAGGGGAATATAGTGGTTGCCTTATCCTTTTGTGTGTGTGTACATGCGTAATAATTGTCCAAGTGATAACTCCAGAAGGACTTATCATATCAGCTCCAAACTTGGTTTGTGGATTGGTCATGGGACCCACCAGAAGCCTATGGTTTTAAGACCCCCTCAGTTAAATTTTGGGCTAAAACAAAAGAAGTATTGTCTAAGCCATAACTAGAATAGGACTTGGCGTAGCAACTCCTGACTTGGTTTGTGGATTGGTCATGGGATCCCCCAGATTCCTATTGTTTTTGAACCCTCCCCCAGGAAAAATGTCAAGGTGATTATTGCTAGAACAAAAGAAATGTCCGAGCAATAACTCAAAAATGAGATTAAACTCAGCGGGGCATTTGTGTTTTTCAACACACCATTCTTGTTTGTTTTTTGCAAGGGTCTAACAGGTGCATCAAATCCTAAACATTTATTATCCCGATCATGAAATCTCAACGGACGAGAGTCTTTGACACTGATTTATCTTTTCTTTCCATATTTTATTCCATAGTTGTGGGAGTGAATCCAAATCCTTGCAACAGCTTCCCCTGTCAAAATGGTGCAAATTGTTTGACGATGGATGGAACTTACTACGTCTGTCTTTGTCAAGACAACAGCCTTGGAAGAAATTGCGAGGCTACACGAGGTAGTTACTTGTAGTTACATGTAGTTACCTGCCTTCACAGGCTCTAATTTAAGACCAAGTCCTATAATGCGCTACTTGTTTCATTATTTATTTCAGGTACAGTAGCATTAGTGAGATGTGTTTCTATTGGCAATTCTAAGGATGAAACAAGAGCATGCAAAGGAAATGTAGATCAGAATATTGATCAAACTCTGCAAAAATAAAGGCCACTTGCTCTGGTGAAACACGATGGTAAATCATTGCTATTGAGGATTGTACATGTAGGATCATGGATGTGTAAGCAACCATGCATCATTATCTTGATTTGCTTTTTTATGGGACACAGATATCTTTCTGGTAAACCTTTTACCTGTTGTCGATTAGAGCAAAGTGATAAGACAGGATGCAATATACAGGCATGCAACTTCTCCTCGGCTGATTTCCTCTTTTTTTAATCTCAGTTTTACCATTTAAAATTTAAAAATACTATACAAAATCATTGACATTTTATAATTTTCTCTTTTTTGGTGAAGTTACAGTTGCATGCCTGAATATAGGATATCAGAGACGGATTGTGTTTCCAAAGACCAAACAGCAGAAACTTTTGCTGAAGGAAAACCAGTCACATAGAACCAAATGCTCGTCTTTCTGCTTGATTGCCAAAATATTCTGTATTCATTGGTTTTCTTGTGTTACACCCTCAGGTTTGATTGGACAAATCAATGCATGTGCAACATTCCCCTGTAGAAATGGAGCAACATGCCTGAATAGCTACCACAGTAATAGCAATGTGGTCAGCGGAACCAGCCAGACCTACTCCTGTATCTGTGCTAATGGCTTCACCGGCACCAACTGTGCACAACGGAGTGGTAAAAGAGTGAATTCACATTATGAATCTTATTAAAAGGGAGATAATTTAACTATTATTTAACACAGACTGCAGTTTAATTAATAATGATGACACAAAAAATTGTGACTTCTTATAAAGCGAGCATTTCCTTCACTCAGTGATGCTCAAGGCACTTTAACATACCAGATTTTCCTGCAAGGTGTGGGACTATGTTTGACTCCTTTTACATTCATGTAGCACCAGCTTATGGTTTACATAGTGCTATGGCACAATATGCTACCAAACAAATCAGGAACACTCCAGGGTGAACCCCTTCTCTTTTTCAAGTGCACTGGATACTTTTAGGTGCGTTAAACCACTCACTGGACCAATGGCTTTACGTTCCATCCGAAGAACGAATCATCATGAATAAGTGTCTTAGTGAAGGGCACAGGTGTCACAGCAAGGACTGGAACCCACACTCTGCTGATCAGAAACACCAGAATTTGAATCAAACAAACCGCGGCTGAACTTAGAGCAGTTTGGTCCTAGCTAGCTTGCATGTTAGACCTTTATCACGGTGCGGCCATCTTAAATTTCTCCCACTGATATCAATGTTAAATTAATTTATTTCCCTCCAAGTGTTCTGTAACTTACATGTAGTAAGTAAGCATGTGACTAACCTTTAACACCTGGAAGTCAGGTTAATAGCAAGTAAGCAGTTTATACACCACAGACATTCTGTGGTTACTTGTTACTTCTGGACGCACAGCTTCAAATTTTAACTTGACGGTTTTACTTAATGCACTTTTTTTGCAGCTGAGTTTACACAACTTAACATCTGCCAGTTGGGTTCCAAGCCTGCTTGCACCAGAGGAGCAGGCTGCTTCAACTTATACCATAACTTTGATCAAGACATTGATTACTACTGTCAATGCCCCACAGGATGGACAGGTCACAACTGTGAAATGGAAGGTAAGTACCAACAATTCATATTGAAATCCCAGGACTATCGCAGGAATCACACATCTATAAGGTGCTACATAATTGGCTCTCAGAATAACCTATCTTTCTGAAAGTTTATACATATTTAGCGCCTAGAGTACTTTGTTTGATAGATGCGTGTGCTATATAAGACTTCAATATGATTATTATTATTATCTTGTTTTCAGAGTGTTTTTCTCACAGATTGTGTTTGTTTAATTACTTGTTTCAAGCCCACTGATAAATAAAATGTATACCAATTCTCAAAATAAATATTTCTTACCGAGGCGTTGTCAAAGTCACTGTAGTTTCATTTAGAGACCCTACCAATCTTTGCTTTTGTTATTTTGTATCTTTTGTTTGCTTCGTTGACTAATTTATGAATTGATAATATTTTTGTTAAGCGGTCTGTAATAGACATTAAACTCTTACAGATTAATCCAACAATAGAGACATGCAGGTCTTTGAATTTACTCAAGATTATTTGACTCAAGCTTACTAGCCTCGCTGTGATTGGATGGTTGAACAGATGCATATTGGTTGTTTTTTGATGTACAAATCATCCACTGTTGGCTCTGGACGGTTGTCAAGAAGCATCCTAAGATTCTCCAGAGCTTCTTTACTTTAAGTGTCAGACAAAAAGACACCCGAATTTTGAGTAACAAATTTACTTTAATGGATTAATTTGTCTTTTTTTTCTTTCTCTCATACAATCAATAACACTGTTATTAGAAACCCCAAACAAGACTATGTATGAAAGCATGTAACATCTGTGTAGACATTTGTTTTCGCATTGTTATTTTTTGTCTTTGTTTAGTACATAGTGGTTGTTTTGTTTGTTTTAATTGCAGTACCTAACTCATGTTCCAGTTCACCATGTTTGAATGGTGGCACCTGCCAGGCAGCCAGTAACTCATTCTTCTGTAACTGCCAAACTGGATACTTTGGAAACACTTGTGAAAATTCTCAAGGTTTGTTATTAATTAGCACATGATATTCTAATGGTCTTGAAATGTCTCACCCTTCTGCAAATGAGGGAATTTATAAGTTTTTGCTGAAACTCGTTATTTACGACTTACTTTCTGCTTTGTTTAAGGGCTAGATTTGATCTTCTGTAATGATCCAATTACTATTTGTAGTAAACTTAAACATAAAACTTTGTGTAGACATTTGATGAAGTTATATGTAACTAAGTTTACTATTTCAAAGTTTGTAGTGTGAATATGGCCATGTTATCAAATAACCAACAAGAATCCATTAGATTTCCATTGATGACTTCAATGAAAATCATAATTCTCACAAAATGTTTGTGTAGTCCTCCTGAACTTTGGTGTATTTAAATTTGCAAAACATGAACAGACAGAAAGCTGTCCACCAAATATTTGTTGTTAGATTCGTCTTTATGAACCAGGGTGTAATATATTCCATCGCGCATATGAAGAAGTCTTACTGATTCAAAATATTTACTCTGTTGTTGAAAAAAATGTTGAACTACATGTATAACTACATCAGAAAAGCACATTTTCTAAGCAGGGCGCAAAGAGATGCAGTTTACGAGCATAAAACGCAGTAATGCACCACAAACTTTGATCATGGCATTGTCTGTAATATTTGTTTTATTTGCAGTTGATAATCAAGCGCCAATTATTTCAAACTGCCCATCTGCAATCAGTCAGACAGCCCAAGGCAGCGGTGGTGTGAATGTGTTCTGGAATGTACCTTCAGCCACGGATAACAGTGGATTCACCCAAATCAACTACCAGTCTCATGTTCCAGGAGCGTTTTTCTCCCCTGGCACCACTCTGGTCACATACGTCATCGAGGATAACTCACAAAACTATGCCATGTGTCAGTTCATTGTAACTGTATCATGTGAGTACTTGAAGATTGCAATGTTTTGACTGGTACCCTGAAACTGCCCTGAAAGCTACACAGCACATAAACTTCTTAAGATCATCAAAGTTTTTGCTTAGCACAATGGCTTATGGACCATTGGGCCATGTTGTGTATATTAGTTGTGACTTGTACCTGAATGTTTTGATAAAGCCATCTCTCTCAATGTGTTTTATAATAATAATAATAATAATAATAATAATAATAGCTAACTCTTATGGAGCGCATTTCATAACTAAATGAAATGCCAATGCGCTTTACAAAAAAAAAAAAAAAAGGCAAACAAAATTAAGCAACCAATTAACAATAAATACACCAACAATAAGCAAACAAAAGGATTAAACTGAACAGTAGGCAATAGAAAACAAATGTGATTTAAGCAGAGTTTTGAATTGTTCTATGCTCTGTGGAGAGTGGATGTAGCCGGGAAGATTTTAATGTAAACTGTATCCAGACTGATGCCTTGCTAACTTGTGCTTAATAAGTATAAGTTTCGCAAGATGCTGATTTAAACAGAGAGAATTATACGTACCTTTGTGATCATTTTTGTTACAGCTATTTCAACAGACACCACAGCACCATTTATATCTGGTTGTCCATTTGGTCCAACTGTGAATGCTCCAACTGGATCGTCATCAGCCATAGTTACCTGGTCAGAGCCCACAGCTACTGATAATTCAGGCCAACAACCTACACTCTCTAGGACCCATACTCCTGGCTCTTCATTCACTGTGGGTTATACAGCTGTTGTCTACACATTCCGAGATGCAACTGGGAATCAAGCGTCATGTACATTCTTGGTCCATGTTACAGGTATGCAATCATTCCCTTGTATCACCTGGTTCAGTTTATAATTTAAGTAATTATCTTGGTAGCTTTAATGGAACACTCTCCCTTAATACCACATCAAGAATGCTAACAATATTCACATTTTCAAGAAACTCCTCAAATGTTTTCTGTTCCTTCAAGTGTATTGTAATTAATTTCATCCAACTGTCTTGAGCGCCTTTGAACAACTTTGGTTGATTTTGGCGCTATATAATTTCCCTCTGATTGATTGATTGTGATAGCTATTTTCACAAATTTTCAACCCCATCAAAGCCCCTTTACAATCGGAAATATTAATAAATGCGAACCTTCCACAAGAGCAAATTATTGTAATTTCCTTTGAAAACATGACTGAAACTGATTCTGAAAGTGCCTGTATTTGAGAAATTGTTAAGAGATTTGCAATGTTTTTGTTGAATTGAGGTTTCGTTTGTAATCTTTATATTGCAAGTTAAAGCCATTGGACCCTTTCGGTAAACAGTGTTGTCCAAGGCCCACACTTTGTGTACCACAACTTCTATATCAAATGTCAAACCTATGAAAATTTAGGCTCAATCGGTCATCAGAGTCGGGAGAAAACAACGGAAAAACCCACCCTTGTTTCCGCGCGTTTCGCCGTGTCACGACATGTGTTTAAAATAAATCCGTACCTCTCGTTAACGAGAATTTATATTGTTTTGCTGTTTTCTCAAAAAGTAAAGCATTTCATGGAATAATATTTCAAGAGAAGTCTTTCACCATTGCCTTCTGTAAACCCTGTAAGTTATTTGTAAATCTGTAAACTTTTATTTTTTTTTCTGAACCGAAAGGGTCCAATGGCTTTAAGAACTCTTTTAGGACTACGTACAAGTCTATGGTTTTACAACTTAGTAATTAGGATAATACCCCTTACTTCATTGCCTTTTATTTTTTTTCATGACGTTTATGTCAATTATTTTGTTAAACTACAACACTTAACACTCCTAAATACTCATATCTTGTGATCCCCACAGATAAAGCTATGTCAGTATAAAATATAATTAACATCAACAGTAGGGAAGACCAGGGCCCAATTTCATAGAGCTGCTAAGCACAAAAATTTGCTTAGCATGAAATTGTTGCCTTGATTACCAAACAAATTTCCATATGGTTTTCAGGATAAGCAAACAATGGCTGAACACCAGTAATAAGCGATATGCAAGAAATGGAAATTTGGTTGGTAATCCTTTTTTTTTTTCAAGGAAGAAATTTTATGCTAAGCAAATTTTCGTGCTTAGCAGCTCTATGAAATTGGGCCCTGGTCTGGTTAATTAGACCACAGCAATAAGTGATCTTAGTAAAGGCATTGATGTTAAAGTTATTCCTTTGTCTGTACCTTTATCGTGACTGTTAGACGTAAAAAAAAAAATTTCCTCTTTACTATTTTATTTATTTTCTGCAAAGCAGAGCCTTTGTAATGCCAACATCTGTCCATCTGGCGGTCCAGCCACATTCAGCGTCTTAGTATGAGGCTTCGACATTTAAGTGTTGAGTTGTTTTATGGAATCTAAAGTCCTAAAGTAACAGTCATCTTTTGTGGTTCTCAACCATGTTTTTAAAGGTTTTTCAGTTTTTTGGGGAATTACAAAATGCCTCCTCGATTTAAAAAGCCAGAGTGAATGATGAAGTTTTAAAACTGACTTCAAACTTGACTAATAACCAGGCAACATACAAGCACAGTGGTCAAGTGCATACTTGTTGTTAATGTTCCCCTGCCCTTAATGTTGATCAAATTATTGTTTTTTCTATTAGTAATTGGTTTTCCGATTGGGCGATCGCCAGCTCGCCATGACAACTTCACTATTCCAATTTAGTTTATTACTTTAAACACATGATTGTTTTTTGTTTTATATACTGTGTGTGTGTTTTGGATATGCTGAGTTTATATTTTCCTCGTTTTTTCCCCACTTTTTTTAATGAGAATTTAAGATGACGCATTTTTCATGTCTAAAAGTGCTTAAATTATTTTGTTAGGTACGCAAGCAGATCAAGTAAATGTTGCTGGTTGCCAAACTGAGGGAATAACTGTGACAGCAACCTCAGGGACTACCAGCAGTGTACAATGGACTGAACCTACAGCAACAGACAGCTTTGGACAAAGAGTTTTACCGACCAAGACTCATTCGCCTGGGCAGTCGTTTGTTATTGGTCAATCTACTCAAGTTACCTACACATTTGTAGCAAACTCTGGTGCCCAGGCTACCTGCTCCTTCTTCGTTACTGTCACTAGTAAGAACATGTCTATTTCAGATCATATTAAAACATTGTAACAAAAGAAAGGTACATTTTTGGGGTTCAGTTGAATAGTTTGAGGCATTTAAGTTCTCAGGCTTTTTCCTGGTTTAAGGATGTTCTCATAATCTCCTTGGTCCTTTAAACATCCTAAAAAGAATGTCCAAATCAGCAAAGGGAGAAAAAAGTAGTTTTCATTTTCTTCAAACTTGTAGATCATCAGAGGATTTGTATTTCATCAACTTAAATGATTAAGAAATAATTTATCTTAAAATACACATAAGTTTGTAACAGTTTATCCACAATCATTACATGCATGTCATTTGATTCTCATTAAAATGAACATGACATTCACTTAATTCCCTATCTAAAAGTACTTTATTTTTTATTACCAGGGACACAAACAGGTCAAGTAAATGTTGCTGGTTGCCCAACTGAGGGAATAACTGTGACAGCAACCTCAGGGACTACCAGCGTTGTACAATGGACTGAGCCTACAGCAACAGACAGCTTTGGACAAACAGTTTTACCGACCAAGACTCATTCACCTGGGCAGTCGTTTGTTATTGGTCAATCTACTCAAGTTACCTACACATTTGTAGCAAACTCTGGTGCCCAGGCTACCTGCTCCTTCTTCGTCACTGTCACTAGTAAGAACATGTCTATTTCAGATCATATTAAAACATTGTAACAAAAGAAAGGGTACATTTTTGGGGTTCAGTTGAATAGTTTGAGGCATTTAAGTTCTCAGGCTTTTTCCTGGTTTAAGGATGTTCTCATAATCTTCTTGGTCTTTTAAACATCCTAAAAAGAATGTCCAAATCAGCAAAGGGAGAAAAAAGTAGTTTTTCAATTTTCGACGGCTTTGGACAAAGAATTACTCAAGTCATTAGGACTCATTTTCCTGGGGAGTCATTTGTTATTGGTCAACCTACTCAAGTTACCTACACATTTGTAGCAAACTCTGGTGCCCAGGCTAGCTGCACCTTCACCGTTACTGTCACTAGTAAGAACACTTCTATTTCAGATCATTCTAAATCTTAAAGGGTACATCCTAAAACTTAAGAGGGGGCAAAACCTTTGGGTTCAGTTATTTATTTTTAAGGCAATTGGTTTCTCAAGCTTTTGCATGATTTAATGATTTTCTCAAAATCTCCTTGATCCTTCAAATCTTCTTGAACATGTTGAAATCAACAAAGGAAGAAATAAATAGTCCACAGTTTCTCCAAACATGCAGTGCTGTATTGTTGGTGATGCACAGAGTCTGTAAACCTCCTGAACTGTAACATCTTGAAGGTTCTGTGTCGATGTAAAGGAGGAACAAAGGCCTGAAGCCCATTTTCAGGATTGTTTCATTTGGCAAATTTCATCCCTAAAACATCATGAAGTGAATGTGTTATTATATGGCTTGTCTTTGCTGAGCGATTTAGTGCACCGGACCTAAGCTCTAGTGTTGTCAGCAGCAGAGTGTGGGTTTGAAGTCTGCTCATGACACTGTCCTAGTGTTGTCAGCAGCAGAGTGTGGGTTTGAAGTCTGCTCATGACACTTGTGCCTTTGAGCAAGGCACTTGACCATTACTGCTTCGTAAAGAGTTGGGAAGTTAGTGCATGCTGCTCTTCATGTGCCAGCCCAGGGTTTTAGAGACGAAACCTATGCCTACATACTTACGTAGGTAAAGGGGGTAACCCTGTTTCAGCCCATGGAGTTGGTGGCCACATGCCCCTGGTTACAGTTGATTTGGGTTGACATTGGGTTGACAGCCCAAATCAGTCAAGTGTAGCCCGCACCTTGAAGTGTACCCCTCACCTTGAAGTGTAGCCCGCACCTTGAAGTGTACCCCTCACCTTGAAGTGTACCCCTCACCTTGAAGTGTAGCCCGCACCTTGAAGTGTACCCCTCACCTTGAAGTGTACCCCTCACCTTGAAGTGTACCCCTCACCTTGAAGTGTAGCCGTCACCTTGAAGTGTACCCCTCACCTTGAAGTGTAGCCCTCACCTTGAAGTGTACCCCTCACCTTGAAGTGTACCCCTCACCTTGAAGTGTAGCCCGCACCTTGAAGTGTAGCCCGCACCTTGAAGTGTAGTCCGCACCTTGAAGTGTACCCCTCACCTTGAAGTGTACCCCTCACCTTGAAGTGTAGTCCGCACCTTGAAGTGTACCCCTCACCTTGAAGTGTACCCCTCACCTTGAAGTGTACCCCTCACCTTGAAGTGTAGCCCTCACCTTGAAGTGTAGCCCTCACCTTGAAGTGTACCCCTCACCTTGAAGTGTACCCCTCACCTTGAAGTGTACCCCTCACCTTGAAGTGTAGCCGTCACCTTGAAGTGTACCCCTCACCTTGAAGTGTAGCCCTCACCTTGAAGTGTACCCCTCACCTTGAAGTGTACCCCTCACCTTGAAGTGTAGCCCGCACCTTGAAGTGTAGCCCGCACCTTGAAGTGTACCCCTCACCTTGAAGTGTAGTCCGCACCTTGAAGTGTACCCCTCACCTTGAAGTGTAGTCCGCACCTTGAAGTGTACCCCTCACCTTGAAGTGTAGTCCGCACCTTGAAGTGTACCCCTCACCTTGAAGTGTACCCCTCACCTTAAAGTGTAGTCCGCACCTTGAAGTGTAGTCCGCACCTTAAAGTGTACCCCTCACCTTGAAGTGTAGTCCGCACCTTGAAGTGTACCCCTCACCTTGAAGTGTACCCCTCACCTTAAAGTGTACCCCTCACCTTGAAGTGTAGTCCGCACCTTGAAGTGTACCCCTCACCTTGAAGTGTACCCCTCACCTTGAAGTGTAGTCCGCACCTTGAAGTGTACCCCTCACCTTGAAGTGTAGTCCGCACCTTGAAGTGTACCCCTCACCTTGAAGTGTACCCCTCACCTTAAAGTGTACCCCTCACCTTGAAGTGTAGTCCGCACCTTGAAGTGTACCCCTCACCTTGAAGTGTACCCCTCACCTTAAAGTGTAGCCCGCACCTTGAAGTGTACCCCTCACCTTGAAGTGTAGTCCGCACCTTGAAGTGTACCCCTCACCTTGAAGTGTAGTCCGCACCTTGAAGTGTACCCCTCACCTTGAAGTGTACCCCTCACCTTGAAGTGTAGTCCGCACCTTGAAGTGTACCCCTCACCTTGAAGTGTACCCCTCACCTTGAAGTGTAGCCCGTACCTTGAAGTGTAGTCCGCACCTTAAAGTGTACCCCTCACCTTGAAGTGTACCCCTCACCTTGAAGTGAAGCCGGCACCTTAAAGTGTACCCCTCACCTTGAAGTGTACCCCTCACCTTGAAGTGTAGTCCGCACCTTGAAGTGTAGCCCGCACCTTCAAGTGTAGTCCGCACCTTAAAGTGTAGCCGTCACCTTAAAGTGTACCCCTCACCTTAAAGTGAAGCCCCCACCTTAAAGTGTACCCCGTACCTTAAAAAGAAGCCGGCACCGTAAAGTGTAGCCGTCACCTTAAAGTGTACCCCGTACCTTAAAGTGAAGCCGGCACCTTAAAGTGTAGCCGTCACCTTAAAGTGTACCCCTCACCTTGAAGTGTACCCCTCACCTTGAAGTGTAGTCCGCACCTTGAAGTGTAGCCCGCACCTTCAAGTGTAGTCCGCACCTTAAAGTGTAGCCGTCACCTTAAAGTGTACCCCTCACCTTGAAGTGTAGCCTGCACCTTGAAGTGTACCCCGTAAAAGTGCGAGGGCTACATTTTAAGGTACGGGGTACACTTCAAGGTGCGGGGTACACTTCAAGGTGAGGGGTACACTTCAAGGTGACGGCTACACTTCAAGGTGAGGGGTACACTTCAAGGTGCGGGGTACACTTTAAGGTGACGGCGACACTTTAAGGTGCGGGCTTCACTTTAAGGTGAGGGGTACACTTTAAGGTGAGGGGTACACTTCTAGGTGCGGGCTACACTTCAAGGTGATGGCTACACTTTAAGGTACGGGGTACACTTCAAGGTGCGGGCTACACTTCAAGGTGCGGGCTACACTTCAAGGTGCGGGCTACACTTCAAGGTGCAGACTACACTTCAAGGGGCTACACTTCAAGGGGAGGGGTACACATTCGCCTGGGATTTTCTCAAAATCTCGATGATCCTGCAAACTTTTTTGAAAGAAATAGTCCACATTTTGTCTCAACCTGTAGTGCTGTATTGTCCGTGATGCACAGAATCTATAAACCTCCTGAATTGTAACATATTTGAGGGTCTGGGTCTAGTTAAAGGAGAAACAAAGGCCTGCAACCTATTATCAGTACTGTTTATATGTGGCAAATCTCAACCCAAAAGTCGATCTGTCTGATGCGAAAAATACACACAGGCTGTTCAGATGGGATGTGAACATCTCGGCTGTTTCACAAGCAGTTTTTTTATCTCTTTGCAGCATTGGATTAATTAGCAAGTACTTAAACACTCAGACTGCGGAACTACTCATTTACTCCCTTGTCATGTCAAAGCTGGACATGTGCAACTCCCTCATGTATGGTGTAAACAAAACACAGCTCTTTCGACTACAACGTCTGCAAAATATGGCTGCTAGACTGGTTACTTGCTCACCCAAGAGTGTACACATCACCCCTATCATAAAGCCACTGGTTACCAGTTGCGCAATGGATAGTTTTCAAACTCAGTCTCCTGGTCTTCAAATCATTGCACAACACGGCGCCATCTTACATCTCAGATCTCATCACTCAATACGTGACCTAAGATCAGCCGATCAATGTCTCCTTGTGGAACACATAGCAAAAAACACGTGGGGAGCCCGTTCTTTCTTGGTTACTGCGGGGAAGGTGTGGAATAGTCTTCCTTACCACATCAGGACTACTAATACGACATCTTCTTTTAAAACTGCCCACAAAACTCACCTCTTTGAAGTTAAATGTTGACAGTGATTCTCAGCATATTTTGCTATTTTTTTGCAACAATGTTTAAAAAGTTAAAATAACACTCATGTGAAAGCTATCACAGTTATGAAATAGCAAAAGATCCTGACTAAATATAATCGTGATCAAGACCTTCTGCAAAGAACAGCAACTGCCTTATGATTGGCCATGTGAAACTACTCATCAAGTAGTTGATCTTAACTGCATATAAATTATAGTTGCTAAGTGAAGTGTGATGTCACATTACGAATCAATATGGTAATTCTGACAATTTGTTTTGCAAAGTATATTACATGTATAGCTTTGTAAAATCAGATTATGCTGTCGCAATGTGCCTGCGCGGAACACATCGTTTGCCTCGGAATGTCATTTAGCTGTTTGTAGATTTGCCTGGGTGTCCCTTTCTTTCGTGGCACTGTTCTGAAGTATATTTACATTCCTTCCATATTTTGTAGTTACGAACCATTCCCACCATTGTCTCAGTCCCCCTGGTACCGATCAGCTCGATCGTACCAACGAAACTCAGAGTCACATTTGGGGCCCTTTTCTGTTGTACTTTGGGTTAGGATTGAACTGTTAAAGGAACATGTTGCCTTGGATCAGTCAAGTTGGTCTTTCAAAAGCGTTTGTAACCATTTGTTATAGAATGCATATGGGCAGAAAGATGTTGTAAAAGTACAATACAATGATCCACACAAACATGCCTCGAACACGCATGGTTTTCCTTTTGCCGTTGGCTAACACAGTCGGCCATTTATGGGAGTCAAATTTTTGAATCATGGCCATAAATGGCCGACCGTGTTAGTTCGCACAGTAATAGGAAAACCATGCACTTTCGAGGCAAACTTGTGTGGATTAGTGTATTCTACTTTTAAAACGTCTTTCCAACCATATGCATTTTATAAAAAATGGCTCCAAACACTTTTTATATTTTATAGACCAACTTGTCTGATCCAAGGCAATGTGTTCCTTAAGTGTGTTTGTAAAAATACTGGCAGAAAGATCCACGGTTAGTCAAAATTTATTTTAATTACTTTTAGGCAAAAAAAAACAAACAAAAAAACTACAGTTTCTAAGTAGAACAGTGGCACGACACCACAGCCTAGGCTACATGTGGAACAACACAAGAAAATCACTCGTTGCCTATTGGGAGCTATCGCCAGCCAGTTAAAGAGTTTTGTGCGGCACACCAGTGAAGTAACACATAACCTGTAGCCAAGCGGATAGCAAGGGATATTGTTTTGATTTGTTGTGTGAAGCAACATTGTGAAATAGCAAACGATCATGGCGCCAGACAGTTGGCGTCCGTAACCGAGGACGTTGGTTATCAGCACTAGTGCGAAAGGGGCTTTAGTGCTCTAAAACACATTTAAGTTGAAACAATTTATTGCCAACAGGACTGACTGACATCATTAACTTTAAAACAATTTTTTTTTTTTTGAGAAGGAAGAATAAAAAAAAATGAAATTAAAAATGTGTAAATTTAAGACACTTCATAATGAATGTGAAGTAATCTTCAATTCCATGTCTAAATGATGTTTTGATTTATTGCCAGGGACAACCTCAGATGAAGTAAATGTTGCTGGTTGCCCAATCCAAGGAATTACAGCCTCTGCAACCTCAGGAAGTACCAGCATTGTACAATGGACTGAACCTACAGCAACAGACAGCTTTGGACAAACAGTTTTACCGACCAAGACTCATTCACCTGGGCAGTCGTTTGTTATTGGTCAACCTACTCAAGTTACCTACACATTTGTAGCAAACTCTGGTGCCCAGGCTACCTGCTCCTTCTTCGTTACTGTCACTAGTAAGAACGTGTCTTTTTCAGATCATCTACAAACTTTGTAACAAAACAGGGGCAAAACAATTTAATGTATTTTAGAACCATGGGCCATACTGTGGTTGTTGTCAAATATTTAAGTGAATCTGTTGCAAATTAGAGGTGATATGCTACAAAACAAAAATCTTGAAAAGGTTTCTCCCCTATACAAGGTTTTTTCCTTGCATTGGTGCTGTGAGCACTATACACTTGGTACTGTTCAAAACCTGATGTGTAAATTTACACACAGGTTATTTAGATGGGATGTGAACCCGAGCACTTTGCACTCGATATAGGTTGTCTTAACCAAAAGACCACTAACCATGCCTTGTTATTAGAGGTCAGTTTGAATATGTAGTAGGCATTGGGTACTTACAAATTAATTCATGTCTTATTTGTGTCAATAGTTTTCTGGGGTGCGTGGCTGAGTTAATCTTAGCATCAAACTCAAGCTCTGGTGTTTCTGTTCAGCAGAGTGTGGGTTTGAATCCCGGTCCTGTCCCTGAGCAAGACACTTTACTATAATTGCTTCTCTCCACCCAGGGGTAAATAGGTACCTGTGGGGACAGATATGGCTCTTGTGATTGGTTTAGCTTAGTGCGTTACATGTTTGGCGGCAGGCTGTACACTTCCCAGGGAGCTGAGATGTTGTAAGGAAAGACATGGCCCAGTGATCAGGGAATGATGTTGGAAGCGCTTTGAGACATGGTGTATAAAGCGCTATATAAAACCGAATATTATTATTATTAATATTTTTTTTCATTTCATCAACTAAAATTATTTGGAACGGTTAAAAAAAAATGTTATTGTACAGTGTTTTAACAAATATCTCTTTCAGGCAAATAGATTAATCTTTAAACAAGAGATGTATTTGTAGAATCTAAATATCAAAATCAATCATCCTGTGATATATCTGTAGCTGAAATGCTGTCATGTTCAAATAAGTTGTCCCAAACACCTGAATCTTTGGCGTGATTTGCAAAATGGCAAGTAACCATATGAACAGGACTCAGGTATTGGATATGGAACCCAGTCAACTTATATAAGCAGTTGCATTCTTGATAAAATTACAAACTATAATATTTATATCAATGATGGGAAATAAGATGACTGTTTACAAATGATACTTATCATTATTTTATTTTTCTTTACAGATGGTGGTGGGGACACCATTAACCCAGTAATTACGTGTCCAAATGCTGTGGTTGCATATGTAGCAGGAGGAGTGACCAGCACCAGGGTGACTTGGCCTCCTGCTACTGCCACCGATAACTCTGGCCAACAACCTTCATTGACTAGCAATCCTGCTCTTAACTCACTATTTACACTGGGATTTTCTACCGTCATGTACACTGCCACTGACCAAAGTGGTAACAGGGCAACCTGTACATTCCCTGTCAATGTAGTTGGTGAGTGTTTATTGGTTGATTGGGTGATTAACGGTAATATTAATACAAGTTTTTTTTTTTTTTTTGAGTGAGCAATGTAAACTCCTGTTCCCAAAATACACAGGTTTTGTAAACATTTATTGATCCTTTCTTAACCATTGGGTGCTTCACTGCAGGTGTGGTAAAACAGACCCTACTAAGCCCCACTTTTTGTAAATGAAAAAAATGGAGAGAAAAAAATTAAAATTTACAATTTGAAAAGAAGGAAAAGGAGAGGGAAAGGCGAGGGTATAAAAATGCAAAATTCCACAACAAAAATTGCTGTACGACTGTGTTAAAAATGTTGACAATAAGCTGTTGAATGTCTTCAACACATATTTACACCCCTGAAATCCTGATAATCATTGACTAGATAATAATTCCTGAAATCCTCATTCAAATAAATGATACAGATTAGCGCCGCTGCTCACATATCGAATGGCTGCCCTACTTTTGAACACCTTGCCACGCCCCTGCTCCACGGAACCCTCTTTCTTTTATCAAAGAAGATAAAAGGGAAATACGCACTCTATAAAGAAAAACGTTTGATGTGAGAGTGACAACTTGTTGTTAATCTTTTTGAAGCTTATATTATTCTGTTTGTGTTTTATTTACTAGTTGATACACAGGCTCCAGTCGTGAGCAACTGTCCAACAAATACCATTACAAGTACCCTGTCTGCGGGTACCTCAGTTGTGACTGTTAGCTGGACGGAGCCCACTGCTAATGATAACAGTCAGCTACAAGTGCAGGTAGATCAGACAAACGCTCCTGGGGAATTCTTCCGCCAGGGATCCCATGAAGTTGTCTACACATTCAGGGACAGTGTGAACAATGTTGCAGAGTGTAGATTCATGGTGGTAGTCACAGGTAAGGAAGGACGCATTACAAGTAGCATTAATAAGAGTTGACATTCATGATGCAACCATCACATATACTGACATTCAACTAAACAGAGGATGGAGATAACTAACAGTCTGGTACTCATTTCAGTTCAAATTTATGCCTCGGGAATTAGTTTATCAACTTCAAATACTGAGGAGAGAAAATGTCGACAAGTCATCCGAACTAAACCATGTTATATTTGTTTTACTATTCTTCATTCATATTCAGTTACAATACTAGAACATGATTTGGAGCCAGGGAAAATGATTACTGTAAAACAAAGTGCACATGATAAGTTTGTTCATGTTTTGGTTGTCACTAGAGCGATGTTCATGCATGTGTACAATAGTGCTACGATCGTAAAGCGCATGACAAAAATCTCTGGAGCGTTCTATTTTTCCAAGGCGAAGGGAAAATAGAACGCTCCGGGGATCACCGAGGGATTCGTAACATGCAAATATTGAGTGGCTCAGAGTGGAATGGGAGGAAAATTATCGCAAGGTAAAATTTGGACTGTTAAGCCGAGTGAACAGGAACAGTCAAAATTTTAGATAATATTCCTTCCATTCCACAAGTTAAAGCCACTCAATATTTGTTTTATATAACTGACATATAGATCCTTGTTATTTGATGTATTTTAAAAGTATAACATTATGAAAAATCACACAAATTACTGACGACCAAAAATCATAGCGCCGTGTAGCGGCAACAATGCACAAATTGGATCACAACCTTTTGCACCTTTGTTTTAATGCTATTCCCCATGGGTGAACAGGTCTTTTTGATCACTGGTGCGGATGGGAGCAATAGTGAATGTCATGTGAAGTAAGTTCCACCAATCAAATGACAAGGATCTGTATGTCAGTTATATAATTTTAACCATTGCACGAGTAAAAGCAGTCAATATTTGTTTTATAACACCCCAAACATTTCTAAATACTGTACTATTAAGTTACAGACCTGAATGCTACAATCCACGGACGACGCGAATATAGATTGTGAAAACTTTTACTGTGCTGCATGTAGTGTCATGTAATAATAAATGGTTACAGACTTTTAGTTTATCATCCTTGTACCTTCAACGGACGTCTGGGTACTGCACGCTGTGTGATAGTCTTTGGGCTAGCGCACGGCAAACCAATGCACTCTCACATGGCAAACCGATGCACTATCACACGGCCGTCGTCTAGTAAAACTAAGACATATCATGTGACACGCTCTAAACCAATGAAAAGGCAGAATATTGATAAGGGGTATTATAACATAAAACATTGTAAGAAACGGCTCCCTCTGAAGTAACGTAGTTTTTGAGAAAGAATTCATTTTCTGCGACAAAATCAAGCATCTGAAAGCACACAACTTCGTGTGACAAGGTGTTTTTTAATTTCATAATGATATCGCAACTTTGACAACCAATTAAGCTCAAATTTTCACAGGTTTGTTGTTTTTGACAGTTACCAAAGGTGTCCACCGTCTTTAATTGACATATTGTAAAAAGTACATCAATAGAAATTGTATGTAACATGGAGTTGAGGTGTGTACATGTAGATCAGGATTAACATTGGTTTATTTACAATGGAATGATTTTTTTTAACAAGTTATAAAATTGGTATCCATTTTATTTGTGTTTTTAGCTTCAGGTGGCACTGGAAATGCGTGTGACAGCAATCCATGCGCACCTAATCAGAACTGCTTCTTTTCTTCTACTGCGTTTATTTGTCGCGATGGTAAGCAAACACAGATTTTTTACAAGTTTTAAATAACTAAATAATTAGGAACAGTGCTGATTTTGTATCTTAACTGTGTTCTGAAAGGCTGTGTACCAAATTAATAAATCTTGGAACATTTTTAGCTGTGTTACTCGTCCCTTTGACTGACATTGATTACCGTAACATCAATTAATATTGAGTAATATTAATTAAGACAACAACTTGATTAACAGTTTTTAATCTGATCTCTTTTTCAAATAAACTAGGAACTGGTACAAATTTTTCAGAGAATCGTTTTCTGATAAAGATCCATATTCAAGAACACATATTCAAAAACACTCGATGCCCAAAATGGCCTCCGAGAAATGTGTTTACTTAATCAATTTGTTTATTACATTCTAATGTTTTATAAGAATGCACCTTAATTTAGTATATTTCAGGCACAAAGTAAAGGGAAACAAAGTCATTGGCATACTTTTATACTCACTTATTCTTGGATTTAAAAATTAATTGCCATCTTTGTTCATTTCATCAAGTAACAAAGAACTGTTTGTTATTCTCTGTAGCTCGAAGACGGAGAAGCGCTGATGTAGAAGATGACAATGAGTGTAAGTAGTCAGACTGTTGATCAGTAAAAGTTTGAGATTTTTGCAAAATTTGTAAACTTGTATGGCTGTAAGTTGAAATGCATGAATGAATTCAACAAACTTGGGCCAAAACTAGGGGGATTTTATAACAGATGTTAAATTTGCATCAGGGATAAAGAATATTAATTTTTGTTTTTTACCCAAATACCGATGTGTGTTAGCACTGTATACTCAGTACTTTCCCCTGTGAAAAAATATCACAGGCATGTTACTCGGGTGGGATTCGAACCCACGACCCTTGCAATTCTAGAGCAGTGTCTTACCAACTAAGACTACCGAGGTTGCCCGGTAGCTAGAGGCAGTTCGAATTCAATGTTTTGGCAGTGGGTACCGCAACGATATAATAGATGTTAAATTGGGGGATTTTATTGAAAGATTTGGGATTGGAGCATTGGAGAATGTTACTGTTCATGTTGAAATCTTGCAGCCATTGGGCACTATTATATTTAAATTCACAGAAGGAAAACACCCACAAAATTATTTCACAAACAAAAGATGAAAGTCTCATCGCAAAGGCTTTTTAAAAAAAAATGAAGGGGGAATTGTTTAAAATATCAATTGAAAAATGGACCTTGAATCTTTGAGGTAGATAAAGAATATTAATTTTGAGTTTACCCATATTCACTGATAGTGCTGTATACTCAAGAGTTTCAAGACTCTTCTCAAAACACATCTATTCAAATTATCTTATACTTAATTATTCTTTTGGTTCCTCTGAGCGCTTAGAGACTTTCTTTTGGAGGTGTTAGGCGCTATAGAAATGCGGTTGTTATTATTATTATTACTCAGTAATGAGAGATTTGATGTTTGATTTACAGTTTGTCCATGTGAGAATGGAGGGGAATGTATTGATGTTGATTTACCAGTTACTACTTGTACTTGCCAGCCTGGATTCACAGGAATCCTCTGTGAACAAGGTAATACACAATTTATAAAACCCTCATCTGTTAAGTTTTTCCCTTTGATTACAAGTTTCATCAAAATCTCCCTACGCCTAGATTTTGTTTTCTGTATTAAAGTGGTTATAGTTACAGTGAGATAGGGAAGTACATGTAGGTCATGGTTCAAGGATATTTTCCCTACACACACCCAACAAGATAAAGACTCCCCTTTTCCCTAGGTAAAAAGGAACCCATTGTGGTTATATGAATCTTGGAGTAACTTGCTGTACATGGAATGATGAACTCTCACTCAGTTACTGCACGTGAGAGCCCCCTCACCATATCATGTCTATGGAGAGCGAACATGCCTGCTCTCGCTTGTTGTATCTCAACATATGCATAAAATAACAACCCTGTGAAAATTTGAGCTCAATTGGTCATTGAAGTTGCGAGATAAAAATGAAAAAAACAAAACACCCTTTTCACATGAATTTGTGTGCGTTCAGATGCTTGATTTCAAGACCTCAAATTCTAAACTTGAGGTCTCAAAATCAAATTCGTGGAAAATTGCTTCTTTCTCAAAAACTAAGGCACTTCAGAGGGAGCCGTTTCTCACAATGTTTTATACTACCAACCTCTCCCCATTACTCGTTACCAAGTATGGTTTTATGCTAATAATTATTTTGAGTAATTACCAAAAGTGTCCACTGTCTTTAAGGACATGCTATAGGTCAACGCATGATGACAAGGTGATCCAGTTGTAGTTGCTAATTTGTGGCACAGCTAGATCTCTTTTAAGCATATACATGTGTACAATTGTTTTGTAAACTAAATCGAACTGAGGATGTCTTTGATTTTTTCAAAATTCCAATTCCTCAGTGCATCCACAGAAACGCTCATACTTACCTATCCCGTATAATTTTTTGAGAACTACAATTAAGATGTAACCAATAGTTACCTAATTAAAGCCTTAATGCAGATAACAGAGAAATGTCTCTTCAGAATAGAACTTAAAATAGGAATACCAAATGAGGTTTGCACTATTAATAAGTATTTTTAATTAACCCAATGGAAAATTGACCAGTGTATGTAGAAGCTTTAACTTAATATTTTGTGATTTGTTACATAGTCCTGGTAGCCATGAATGACGTTTGTAGTCCCAACCCATGTCTTAACAATGGTACCTGCATTGAGACGATTGTAGGCCGCAATCACATGCAAACAGAGCACATGTGCTTGTGTGCCCACGGATGGGATGGACCTAATTGTTTCAACGGTAAGTACACAAATATTACAACCAAAACTTCTCATTGAGATGCTATTCTCAGATGTTTCTGCACCAGACAAAATGTTCATTGGGCAGACATTTATCCAGAGTTGTCTTGCCCTGTAGATGGGACATGAAGCTGTTGGTCCAGTGTGTTCTGTAATGCATGAATAAGAACCCAGTGCACTATGATAAAATGAAGGGATTTGCCTAAGTGTTTTTGTTTTAGTTAGTTGCAGATTGCACTTGTCTCTTTGTAACATTTTTAAGGTGCTATACAAACGGGTCTCATAGTTCACAAGTTTGACATACCTGTCGCTAAATAGGACTTTGAAAAGTCATGTAGATAAAGCACGATACATGTAGAATGCGAGTGTTATTCTTTTTATCAATTCTTCTAAACTATTAGAGGATTTAGTGACACCCAAATCAAGTTTTGGATGAACTTGTTTTGCATGTTTCTACATGTAGGAAAGCTTCAAACAGACACTGTTCAGATAATTGGTACCAAGCTTTATTCATTGAAATGTGCTTGTTCTCAATCTGTTTGTTTGTAACAAAGATAAATATTATATTGTTTAAGATGGACCTGGTATCAATCACCATGCTGTAAGCCTGTCAGTAATTGGATTGTGGTACATTCAGCAGGGTGTCTGTAATATACATCTGCAGTGGTGGCTCTACCCAGGGGGAAACATTCCCTGGCCCCACCACCCCAACACTCGGATAAAGTTGTCGAGAAATACATTGTATTTATTTTGCAGATTGTCTTCTTTTGTTTTGTAATAGATTTTGCAAATATAAGAGTCTGTTTTTGGTTTTGATTAATTGGATATTATTTTGTTTGTCCTTTATGTTTAGCTGTTGATGAGGATTTGCTGTCCAATACCAGTGAGCTTGATTTGATGTACAATCAAGGCCTCCAGAGAACAGAATGGTTCATGGGAGCATTGACTGCACTGGTGGTTGTGTTGTTCCTGGTGTTTGCTATCACCATAGGCTACCTGGCCAAGCGTCAAATCCCTCAAGAGAAGAATCTAGACGATGAAGTAGCCATCATTCGATAGGGATCCGTCGTACTGGTGCAATTGGACCCTTATCAGCAGTTTTTATTTGAAGTCAGTATAGCTACTTCAGTATAGGGCCACATAGAATTCATGCATTTAGTTTGCTCTAATAAAGCACCATGTATAGCATTGGTTATTTTTAAAGACCACTATCCGCTGCACTATATGTGACCTATACATGAAATAACAAACCTGTGAGAGTTTAAGCTGTTATCAGAGTCGTGGAAAAAACAGTGAAAACCCCAAATGTTTTCATTGTCCGTTTTCAAACATCAGGTTTTGGCAAATGGCAATTAAGAGCAATTATTTTACTTTTTTCCTAAAAACTAAAACATTTTGAGCAAAACTATTTCTAGGAATGGTTCCCACTTTGACCTATTACTTTGTGACCATTTAAGTCATGTCCAAATCTGTGAACATTTATATTTTCAGTCTTACCAATGTTGTCAAACCCTTTAAGTAAATCTAGAATTTAAAATTTTGTAGTCTACATTAAGTTCGCGTAATGCAATGCTTTTTTCACAATTACTGCAACTATTGCTGTCATAATTGTAGTCAAAATGCCTTGCTACAATATACTTGAGCCACACTGCATGAGGGTCTAGGATATCATTGTCTAGACCTTATTGAATGAATACAACAAAAATATGGCAGATTAGCCCCTGTGTTTAAACCTCTAGTGAATGCAAATATTGTTAAGAGAGCTATAAAGATTGTTATTGTAAATCAGTATGCAAAACATGGAAACCCTATGAACATTAGTTTGTATTGACTCCATGTGTTGAAGCAAGATGCCAGCTCTACTTAGTCCATGCTGAAATTATTCCCTGACAAAGACTACTCAACGATGAAGCCCGGTTGGAAATGTTTGGAAAACAACTGAATCAACTATTGTACCCAAAGGCAAAAATACAAATATTATGTGAGGATTTTAAAGGGGGTTGTCAAACCACAACTTTATTTGCATCACTGGTGTAGTAAACAATCCATTTTAGTTTCACCCGTGTTTAGTAACAAACAAAGTCTGTTTTTACTGACCGCCCCCCCCCCCCCACCAGACAAAAAAAAAAAAAAAATTAAAAACGGTTAATATTTATTGTAATACGATTTGACCTACTCATCAGCTGCTACATTTTACAGAGATTTTTCCACCACCAAAAAAGAACAAAACCATTAGTCTTTTCATTGGCAGATATTGAGAAAGCCCAACAAAAATAAAAAAATAGCAATTCAAATTTTAACAGTAACTTAGTGCAAGAAATGAAAGGTTTTATCGTTGTATCTGTTCGCCAATTTTACTTGGAGAAACTAATGATGAATCAGGTTGTATTTTATCAACCATTATGAGGGGCTTTGGTATCTTGGCGATAGAGTACCAGTACAGCAGGGATGCTTGGAGGAGAGTTCCACAGTTCACAGTCTGCTCACACAAGTTTGCTGCCACCTAGCGGCAGACCTTTATTGAGTCCCAAAGACTGACTTATATCGATGTCAAGTCAAGTATTTTATATCAATGTTAATCGAGTCTAGCCTTGGTCACCAAATTCTGGCTCCCAACCACATATCCCAAATACTCTCCCATTAGATCCCCTTTCGTTGTCTCTTTTTGTTCATCTTATTTACCAGTGTTTGAATATAATCATCAATGTATATGCCTATCGATCTCTCCTGAAAAGCTAGGATAACGTTTAAAGAGAATTGTAAAAATTTGTGAGCGATCGCGGGTCATCGGCTTTTTAATTGATAGTGACTGAAATGTATCCCTCATTCAAACAGATTGATTAAATAAACAACGAGGTTTTGAATTTGTTTTGTCTATAAAGCAATGATTGGAATACTCAAGCGGTTTAGATTTTGTGGGAGCAGGACGTCCATTGGCACATTGCCAAGCAAGTATTACCATCTAAGCAAACATTAGCGAATCAACGACATATATTCAGAATGCGGGTAATCAGTCTTTGCTTAGCGCAGCTTTAATAATTAATTGTTTTGTTATAAGCGTATTGCTTAAGTCAATGTTTGTAATTTAGACAATTTTACATTATAAGCTCATATTTAGCTATGTAACTCATTATGTTATTTTGAACGGCAATTTTGTCTATTTTGATAATTATGTATTTTAAAATAAAATAGCGTTTTTGTATTTGGTGATATATAGTTATGAATTTTTATACTAGTATTTTGTTGTTTTTGAATAAAACAGCTTTCCTACCTTCTTAATCGGAAGTCTATACCATTTATTAAAGGCCACCACCAGTCAGTTAGTTTCACTAGCTGAGCATCTACATTTGTCAATAACGGATCTTCAGCGATGATTGAGGCTTTGCCCCTTTGGAGGGAATCACTAAGATTCTGTATCTCTTGTAATTCACTGAGCCTACTTGCGAAAACCCTCCTTCCATGGACCAATACAATGTAATGTCTTTAAATACACTGGACACTATTGGTAAATGTATTTTTAAAAAAAAACATGCTTGCAATGGGCGACACGTTTGTAATGTGTTTGTTTATCATTTAAATGTAATTTTGATATTAATTTTTTACACTTCTGTAACTTTTTTTTTAATTGGGCCGCAACCTCAAGGTTTTGCAAAATGCAAAACTAAAAACATTACGGTGCCACTGACGGCTTGCGTCAAATGTTTTTGATTTATCAAGCAACAAAGTGGTATAGTTTTTGAAACTTTGCATTGTAGAAATATAATTTGGAAAGGTTTGCGGAAAAAAGTTGGGGTCTGAAAAAACTCGTTGCAACGGTTCCAAGTAACACTGATTAGTGTCCAAATTAAAAATGATCAAATGCGCCTTCGGTAAAGCCCGGTTCATACTTCCTGCGAATGCGAATGCGAAGCGAATATTGACGTCACAAAAATCGCAACGAATATTCGCAGCAGTTCAGCTCTGTTCAACTCAATTGCGAATATCGCTGCGAAAGGTTGCCCTGACGTCAAATTTACATCAAATTCGCTTCGCATTCGCAGGAAGTATGAACTGGGCTTAAGACGAGTTAATGTTCTAAGAAAATGCAAACCAAAGAACCACAAACGGTAGCACACAGCCGTGAACATTTTGGTTCATTTTATTGATTTTTAAACACACCCTCATGTAAGAAGTAACAAATTTAAAACGGCCCAGCCAGAAACTTGCAAGCAATATTAAACTGGTTAACCTTTAGTTAACTCGGAAGAAGTTTCAGGGAAAAAATCCTACAAAGCCTACTGCGCAAGTTTTCTTATGCTACTCTCACACCGGGAGAATATACATTACGAATGTTGCCAACGCTTACGCACGCTTTACCAACTTTACCCATGCTTACGGAAATCACGCCGAATTACCATCTTCGCAACATTCGCTGAAATTAACAAACCGGTTGGTTAATTGAACGATCTTCGTAAGGAGGTGGAGAATAATTTGTGAACGTTCCGAATTTGTTACCAACGCTTACGAAGACACGGCGAATGCTGCGAAGTTTGAGCGATGTCAAATATGTCCTTTCGCTAGCATATATGCCGTGTGAGAGCTGCATAAAGTGGCCGATCTTCGTAAGGGGTGGAGAATGACTTGTGGCGAATGGTGCGAAGTTTGCGCGATTGTTAAATATTTCCGTTCGTAAGCACATTCGCTAGCAAGTCTCCCTAATGAGAGAGTAGGATCGGATCGGTCATTATTAGAATTCTAATTTCCAGCGAATGTTGCGTATAGACGGTACTGTTGGTAAGCGTGCATAATATGCGTAAGATATTGGTAAGGATAGGTTGAGGGACGACCGAGACCATAATTGTTCACTATCAAATCACAACTTTTAGGAGTATTCATCGTGAATTTCAATTCATAAAAATTATTCGTAAGAATATTCGCCCCCAAAAATGTAAGAGTATAGCATAAAGAACCAACTCTACCTGGCAAGTACACACATGGTGTGAACGCAAACCAATACTAAAGTTAACTTTAGGTTTTCCCTGCCAATTTCAGCAAAAAAAACCTTTCAATTTCATTCATGCATTAAAATTTACGCATTTTCCTATAATCCTCAACTATAGTTTTCATGCACACATAATTTCGTTTTTCTCGTTCATTCTCGTTCAGGCATTCTATTTAATTTATAGGTGTTTCCAAGACTGCTTGACCATTCTTGGGTTGGAATTCAATTACCTATTTACAATTGATGCATTTGTCATTTTTATCGAACAATTGTCAACGAATTTCAACTTCTTTACAATCAACTTAAAGATGAGGCGTAAACTGCTGCATGCTGGCTTTTACGAAATTTTATAATCTGGTTTGACCAGGGAACGCTAAACTATGTGAAATTAAATTACTCGTTTTGACTGTTGGATGCTGATTCCACAGAGCATTTGTTTTCAAACGAAATTAAATGCGCTAGTAGTTAAAGGTTGTGTACCTTTTTAAAATGTCCATACATTTACATTAAACTTACAGAGTTTGAAGATAATGATAGTGGAAAGCTTCCCTTCAAATAATACTTACTGAGGTGCTGTAGTTTTTGAGAAATGAGTAAAACAATGTAATGAAAATACGTTTGTAAATGATTCAAATAATTTTCGTCTCATGAGACGAAAATTATTTTCATGACACTGTTTTACTCATTTCCCCAAAACTATAGCACCTCAGCACATAGTATTTTCAGGGAAGCTTTCTACTATCATTATCTTCAAACTGTGTAAGCTTAGTGTAAATCTGTGGACATTGTGTTTTTTTGTCCTACAAAAGTTACATAGACCCTTTAAAATATTGTCCTCCGTGTTAAAATGAATGGATTTTTGTTGAAGTTGACCGGGAAAACCTGTAATATTAGAAATATCTTTATTAAAATAGTTATACATTGAGAGCTTTCTTGAAAAGGTTATGTTTTCTGGCTCTTCTCGGAGCCAACGCACACAAAGGAGATGTACACGTGGTTGAGAGCATTCCCCGTACCCGCAAGTTTACGATTTATTTATACTGTAGTTTCTTCCTATTCATTTGTTCTTGGTTCAACCATGGAGGAAAAAAGTTAAGCTTACTCAATTTGTTTCCTTGCGGGGAAATTGTTTGAGATTTAAATCAAATACAAATTTCTACCTCCATGGTAAAACTTGAATAATATGACCTGAAATGTTATAAGAGGCTGCATTTGGAGCGACTGAAACGTTGTAGACTCGCAGCGAAATTTGTTAAGAATCAATCCCTCTTGTACACACTTCTCCATGTTCGAACTCTTCAATACAAGCCTTACACAAACAATGACAGTAATGGAATGCAGCCCGGGTATATAAGCACCAATCCAAAGTGGCATCATGGCAAGGTTTCCCCTCTATAGACATGAGAATGTTACGCTTCAATGAGTCCCTTCTTCTCTTGGGTTCACCAGGTGAATTGAACATCTTTCCTGGTTAGTTCTTGATCCACTAACACTCGGGATGGCCTCGGCTGCTGCTTGATACCAATTGGAACTCATGTAATCTGCGTCCTGATTTTCATCGACCCTGGCCCCCTCTTCTCTCCCACTGTTTAAGGAATCGATTGCCATTTTGTACTCAGTTGAACGCTTGCTGTGTCAAGATGAAGACGCTACATGCAGTGTGTGTTGTAGTTGTGGTGTGTCTGCTATCGCTGCTGCCAACGCCCATATTGAGTCAGGGTAAGTGCAAGCTCATCTTATGCTGCTTTATTTTGGCGGTAAACTTCGTCTAATGACAGCTTTTTGATGGTTTTTCATGGTGACCGGCGTTCAACCAATGATTGCACAATGCATAACTTAGAATAATGTTTATAAGCATGATAAGTCAATGTTTCCCTTTCATGTAAAGCAATAACGACAGTTTATCCAAGCAATGTATACCTGATCACCGATTTACATTATTTGATCATGAACACGAGGCTCATGAATAATAAAGACGACCTAGAAATTTAGTAGTGGAACTAATCATAGTGAGAAAAAATTCCGTCTAAATTGTAGGCCTTAATAAAAGTAAAAGCAACAATATAATATATTTAAATTTAATGTTCCTTCGATGCAACCATTAGAGTAATATTGTCCAGTATGGCGTATACCAAGCAATTGCAAAAGACATTGAGTGGTGGTCCTCATATTATTATATATTATGTGACTACAATTCTGGCTCCTTAACCTGCCACAAATTATAAATAGGTATTTTGTGTCTCAAGAACTAATAGAAGTAATGGAGAAATAAAGTCGGGATATGAAACTAATTGTGCACACCTCATACGTAACCTTGAGGAAGGTTGTAGCGCTTCTAGCGTTCCATATAGGAGTCAGGACACTTCGTACCTTTGCCACTTCGTACCCAGGACACTTTTTAACTCAAAGTACGAGGTGTCTTTGGACACTTCGTACATTGTACAAAGCTTCGTACCATCTTACAAGACACTTCGTACCTTCTCACGAGACACTTCCTACCTTCTCACGAGACACCTGTTTACCTGTAGCACCGTAGATTCGGGCTCTGCGTAATGAAGGCTAAATGAAGCCTTATAAAACGCCCATCCATATTCACACAAAACTTACTGCACAAGTACTGAATGCAATGGAAGTAGCAAAGTCAAATGTGAGAGCAGAAGAGAATGAACTTAATATTTCCATATATCCTGTGGTGAACATCCTGTGGTAAACATCCTGCAAAACTGTACATGTCAATGTTTTTGGTGAGGTAATCGTCAATGCCATTTTTGAAGATGTTAGTTGAATGGGAATGAACAACTGCAGCTGGTAGTTTGTTCCAAACATTACAGACTCTCTGTGTGAAGTTGTTCTGACTTTCGTGCTACTTCCTACCTTCGTGCTAAATCGGGATTTCAGCATCGTTTATGAATATTTTGTGCTTTGTGATCGGATGATTTTGAAATAAAAGCAAATCAAACAAATTATGACTATTTTGCGTGATTGTTTTACTTTAAAATATTTGTAAAAAATATGTTGTCCTTGGCGGTAATTAACTTATGCAAAAAATATTAATTTCACATTAAATAGGACATTCACGTAATAATTCAAACACAAGTTACAATTTTGTTAAGTATTATTTGTATTTCAACGAACCATAACTTATTGAGAAATACCCATTTTAATGAAGGTACGAAGTGATTTGGCTGACGATGCGAAGTGACTCAGCTGATGGTCACTTACGAAGTGACCAATTTGGTTACGGTACGAAGTGTCCCGAATGTACGAATTAAGTGTCCAATGTACGAAGTGTCCTGACACAAGCCAAGCGTCTCCGCGAACACTGCTCCGGAAAGAACATTCCCCTGGTTTTTAAGCCGTTTCTGAAAGTGATATAGCAATAGAATAACAAAGTCTTCTAGGTGATGGAAGACTTTATAAAAGTAAAAAGTTCGATTATGGTATGAGTTCAATATAATTAATTACGTAAAACGTGTATTTCCCCACAAGCACGCATTTTTAAATATTTCAAGCTTCAATACTTTTTCTGTACCAACAAGTTTGTGCGAGTTATTAGTACAAAAGTAGTATTTTGCGACATGGTCTTGGTGTTTGTGCCATGGAGGTCTAGCTCCATGCTTGTGCATAGCTTTAAAGCAAGGGTCCCGACACGTTGTGCTTGGCTGAAGAAGACGTAGGGAAGCCTACACGTTAGTTAATCGATGTCATGAATTGGCAGTGGTATACGCTATCAATGGTATCTCAAGGTACTACACACAGAACGGGCGGTAACCTGAATAGTTTGACCTGAATTGCTAATGTTGGCTTTTATTATTGAACGGGAGTTACGTAACAAGAAGACAAAGTTGACAAAAACTTACCACAGTCATGCAGTGAAGTGGTCAGGAGAGGTAATGGAATCCCGGGGAGGCGCCTCAACACTCTCCCACAAACGAGATCAGAAACTGTCGAGGACAGGTCAGACACATTTATTCCCCCACCCGGGTGCACCCCCCCCCCCCCCCCCATTCCCCCCCCCCCCCGCTTCCCCTCCCCTACCGGTTTTTACACACCTGCTCAAAATTTTACAACCCGGAAGAATTTATAATTTATAACAAAAGGCAACGGTAGGGTTGGATGATTGACTGTTAAACATGTGAATATAAAAGTTTCAACCTGACGGTTGTGTAGTAATAGTAGCCTACGTTATTCTTGTGTCGTGAATCATAGTTTCTTGTATTATCTATGACTTGTTTAGGGAAGGTATGACTTTGATTAGAAGTAATTCCGTAAAAACTATAATAGTTTTTATGTTGTCAAAAAAAAAATGAATCGAGAAGTAAACCGTGTATGCCCCTAAACTAACGCTTCTTGTGAATTCCTTCGGGACTATTCTTCCTGCGTGGACATTGTTCGCTTCGGATTTTTTCGGCGATCTCAAAACAAGCCGTTGAAATGAAGTTCCATATGCTTTTTTCTTGCACAGGACACGTTTGTAACAAACGGGTAGTAAAGTTAATCAAAACATAAATAATTATGTTAGCCGGTTTGAATATGATTCGTAAAATAGGGAGCATAATATTTTTCACATTAAGCTGTAAATTTGAATGTATTTAAAATGTTACCTGCTTTAAATTATTTAGTACAAAATGTTGCAACAACCAATTTATTTCCCAGAGTTCTAATGGCTGTTTTCGTTTTTATCATGAGTAGGGCCTAGGCCTATATTTTTAAAGGAACACGTTGCCTTTGATCGGTCGAGTTGGTCTATTAAAGGAACACGTTGCTTTTGATCGGTCGAGTTGGTCTTTGAAAAGCGTTCTGTAACCGTTTGTTGTAAAATGCATATGATTAGGAAGATATTGTAAAAGTAGAATACAATGGTCTACACAAATATGCCTCGAAATTGCGTGGTTTTCTTTTTACCCTGTCGACTAACACGATCTGCCATTTATGGGAGTCAAAAAATTGACTCCCACAAATGGCCGACCGTGATAGTTCGCGACGTAAAAAGAAAACCGTGCAATTTCGAGTAATACTTGTGGGATCATTATATTCTACTTTTAAAACATCTTTCTAACCATATGCATTTCATAACAAACGGTTTCAAACGCCTTTAATAGACCAACTCGTCCGATCCAAGGCAACGTGTTCCTTTAACTGTGCGTGGCTAGCCCATTACCCACGTGATGAGGTCCGTAACACACTCTGTCTGGATGAAACTACGTGTTGTTTTGTCTGTTGTTCTTTTGTGTTTCCTTTGTGCCGGATAAGTAACTTGTCCCACAATTATCGACAGGAGTCAAACTCTGTTTTGCTGTGGTGAAACATTGCTTTACTAATTAACTTGAGTCACTCTGTACAGATGCCTTTCAACAACAACAAAAACATTGCAAACATAATCATTTTTTTTTAAATCTGAACAATTCAATAATTTGAGGTTTCTGATGTAACGACAAAATTTCTACTAGATTTTGTACGTGCTTTTTGTTCAATTTCACATGAATCTTAAAAGTTTCTGGAATCTACTTTACCTTAAGGCCAATATAGAGCTGTTAAAACATTAGATCTAAAATTGTTTTGGTCATATCGGCCAAAATTCAAGTACCTTTCAAAAGGAAACTATTTTTATTAGTATTTGGTTTTATTTGTATTGGTATAAAACATAATTGTCGCTGTTTTTACCCATAGTTTGAATTATGGTGGAGATACTCCCAGAACTATGCAGTTTCGTTTCGTTATCGTCTCCCGCAACCTCACTTTTGCAAAGTTTAATTTGGCAATGCAAATCTTTTTTTTTCTTTTTTTTTTCCCGGCAAAATTAGGCTCTATATGTGTCATTTGAACTCTCATTAGCCCTAGGGGTGATAGAAAATTCACTCCGCAATCTCAAAAATGGTCAAAACGCGTCTGGGAACACACTCTTCGTGGTTCCCAGACGCGTGTCCATAAGTTTTGTACACAAAACACGGATCTGGGTTTTTTTCTTCTTTTCAGGACGAATGTGTGCAGATAATTCTCCACGTTTGTCCTGGGAAAAAAATACGCGCATGGTCGGGGACAACCGGCATTTGTAGTGTAGTGGTGAAACGGAGAAGTTTGGGACTGAATGGTAAGACAATTTTTGAGATTGCGGAGTGGAAGTTCTGCCGCCCCGAGGGCCAATGAGAGTTTAAAGGACATAACAGAGCCTAATTTTGGCGAGATAAAAAAAGAAAAGAAAAAGATTTGCAATGCCAAAATTAAAACTGTATAAAAGAACCAGAAAAAAGCCGACTGGTACTTGTCGTGAGAGATGTACGTTTAGGAGGTTACGGGAGAGACGATAGCGGAACAAAACCGCATAATGGATTGATTCATCATTGCAACTTCTGTCCAATGACAAGACGTCAACAAATAACTAGCCCCCTCTAGTGACGATAGTTACTGAGAGTGCATGAGTACCGGAGAATGAAAATAAAATGGACGAACCGTGCCGAATCATCTACCACACACTTCGCTTGTCAATGTCATGATTAGCAGTGACTGACAGTGGTATTAGCGCTGCAGAACAGTTGATCATCTTTAAAATAACATGTAAACTAGTATACATCATTATGTTCAGTTTTTGGTTGCTGCTAAATGGTCAAACATTCCACCACCCAAGTAAGAATGTAAGTGAAAATAGTTTTTTTTTTTGCTATTCGTTCACACACTGGCACCGCTGTATGACATTAGCACTGTTCATGCTGGGCAGTGTTTGTGTTAGACGTTAGACTCGCACTGCACTGACCATAGCCCCATAAATCGGTCCAATCCACTCCGTATCCTTGGCCCCAGCACCACTGATATCAAAACCTTTCGGAAAACCTTCTGCAACGTTCCGCATCATGAAACTTACCGATCTAATACTTCAGAAGTTGCAGATCAGTCCGCGCAAAGTGCAGATAAGGCAACGTTGCCTTATTGTGCACCGTTGAGTAGCAGAATTGAGAAACGTTGACGAATTGCACTACTTCAAAGTTGCACTATTCGGCAACTCTTGCATTCAAACACAAAAAGGGAATCGAAAAAGGCTTTGTTGGAGTAGTTAAAATCATATAATAGTATTGTACAGTTCCTTACCCAACTTTCTATCTGTGCAAATCAAAAAGTTATCTGTGCGTTTTCACGCAAATGGCTTTTGAAAATCATCACTCCACACTTGCCGTTCAGGAAAACTGCGACGCCATTTTACTGTGTCAGATTGTATCCTCGTCCAGCGGTGTTAATTTATCAAGTTTAAAAACCACTCTTATTTTAAAAATAACATTGATTATAGTCAATAAAAAAATGATATTACAGTTTTAAATTAAACTTAATATTTTTTATTGTTAAAATTTAATAAAATAAAAACTTTATTGATGTTAAGTTTTTAAATGTAGTGACGTGCATGACCATTCATGAATTGCGCGAAACATAAACAGATGGCGGGAAACTTGGAAGAGCCTTGTAATAGTAATAACTATTTTAGTAACTTTGCTCCTTGCCTTGGCTGAAGTAGTTTGGATAACAAATTTTGTATGTAGACGAGAATTTCATATTAAAGCAGGGAACCTAAGTAAATATAGTGACAACTTTGGCAAGAGTAGGCCTGTCTATGTCCAAGGGACCGTGGTTTGAAACTTGAGATCGGCCCGATGCCGGAATTTTTCATTTACGCCAGACAAGTTCGTTGTGGTGGACCCAAAATATTTTGGAGGTTGAGAGGGGGGGGGGGGGGAGATGTGCAGGCGGTTCTCTAACTTAGCCATCCCGGCCCGTCCCATTGACATAATTGATTTAAAACAGTAGATTGCAACCAAATGTAAACAAGTAAAAAGGAAGGTACAGTAATTATTTCGGAAATAAATAATTATTAATTAGTAATTATTTTAATTGTGCAATCTTTGTTAAGTATGGCTACAAATTAAACATCAGTGATATAAAATAATTAATTTTGGTTGTGCAATCTTTATTAATTGGGGCAGAACTAAACTTGGTATATCCACTTTTCAACAAAAACTATTGGGCACGCCAATCAGCAGGAAGTTCTGTACTAATTAGATGTCCCATTCAACATTCTGAACACACATGGTGGCAACATTTTATTAACTTGGTAAAAGTGTAACATTGTTGTAATTGCTGACTTCCATTTGATTTGAAAATCACATTTTTTGTTAATTTTTAAAGATTTAAAAAATGTTTATTTAAGAAGTGTTTTTCACTTTGATGTTTACTAAAGTTGTGCAATCTTGATGAATCATTACCATAAATGAAACTTTTGTGTTTTTGTATGAGACAAATTTTTAATTATTTTTATTTACATTTTTTTAAGTGACCATGCAGTTTGCAATTTGCCATTTTTTATTTTAAATTATTCAATCACTGTCAGTAAATTTTTCTAGAAATAACTTTACTTTAAACACAAGTTATAGTTTATATTTATTATTTATTGCTCTTTCAATGTTAAAAATAAAACCTAGAAAATGTACACTTTTGAAATACGAGACTTAGAAAAAAGTAAAACATTTGAGAGTTGATAATAATAATATAGGTATTTATAAGCGCCTGAACTAAACAAGAACCAAGCAAAGAAACAAGAAAAACAAAACAACAACATATTAATGTCGAGGCTGACTGAAAAAGTAGGTTTTGAGGTTTTTCTTGAAAATGGCAGTAGAAGATGATTACCTGACGAGTTTTGGTAACTTGTTCCATTCCTCCAGCCCAGCCAGAGAAAAAGACTTGGAGCCGGCAGATCAAGAAAGCCTGTGCTCACAGAGAAGGAATTAAATCGTCATTATAAATATAAATACAAAAAAGAACTAATCAACGTTCAGAAATAATTTTATTAAAGAAATGTATCACAATTAAAAACTCAATGTAAATACAGAATATAATTATGAAGCTTAAAAAAATGAATAAATAAACCTTTAATCTTGACGCTATTCTCACGTGTAGTATTAGCTCCGCCCCCATACCCCACCCCTCCTCCATGCTCCACCCCACCCCATCCCCAACCAGCCCAACTATCCTAAAACAACAGTAAAGATGTTTTATTTTACCCTCAGACCACATAAGCTGATTAGCATTGACAGTATTTCACCTTGTTTTCAACGTAGCTTACATTTTTCTACTTTTACACCGGAAGTTGCATTATTGCGCTACTGGTTGCACAATAAGGCAACGTTGCCTTATCTGCACTTTGCGCGGACTGAGATAGCACTATACTTGGAATCGTTCACATAGGTATCACAGATTTTGAGTAAAAATCAAGTAAATTTTGCGTGTGAATTTTCTCAACTAACGCTCTTTTACCGCTAATGCCGATATGCCGATTGTCCCCCGACCGTGCGCAGATTTTTTTCCCAGGACAAGCGTGTGGAATCATCTGCACACGTTCGTCCTGTGAAGAAAAGATACCCAATCCGCGCTTCGTGTATAAACATATGGACACGCGTCTGGGAACTATTCTTTGTAGTTCCCAGACGCGTGTCCGTATGTTTGTACACAAAGCACGGATTGGGGAACCATTCTTTGTAGTTCCCAGACGCGTGTCCATATGTTTGTACACAAAGCACGGATTGGGGAACCATTCTTTGTAGTTCCCAGACGCGTGTCCATATGTTTGTACACAAAGCACGGATTGGGGAACCATTCTTTGTAGTCATCCTCCATTGACCATACTTGTCTTTAGTGGAAAAATGAAATGAAGAAGCAACCATAGGATAGCGTAGCAATCAAATTACTTGTGTGTCCAAATGGTCATCCTCCATCGACCAAACATGTCCAAAGTGACGAAAAGGCCTTCTTGAAAACACACTTTCCACGATGTTGTTCTTTGTAAATCACACACCCGACCATATCAATTGACATACATGTACTTGATTATCTTTGTAGTGACAGGAACGTGTCGTTGCTTGAATAGAGGTGTTTGTATTCAAGATGCTTCAATGAATGGAATAAGATGTCAGTGTCCATCTGGGTATACTGGCATACTCTGTGAACAAAGTGAGTATCGTTGTTGAGGCCGCTGTTGTTCTCTTTTGATTTGTTACCCCTGTCATTGCCCTTTTTTCTCTATCAAAACCATACCATTTACTCCTAACTGTCCACAATCTCATAACCATCTGAGTTTCCATGTCGGCTCACTTTGTTGGACCCATCCAGTTTTGGAAAACATTTCCACGCCCAACTGCGGTATTAGTTTTCTGAACTTTTTGGAGCTTCTGGAGTGTTTGAACTCCTTTGAAAATATTGTTGCCACAATGAAATCCTGACATGATAAAGGAAATCTAACAAAGGTTTTTATAATAAGCACCAGGATTGTTGTAATGTGAGAAAATATGAGTACCCACTCACAGTCACTTGCAGAACTTTGACCATAAGCTAGCTTTGATAAACTAATACCATGGTATGCTGGATACATGGAGCATTTGGACTAGATCCAAATTGAGCCAGCCAGGCAGCCTGGCAATTCTTGTATACCACATTTTTACAACAACCGGACAAGAGTCTGGAGTCAGATAAAGGGATTTTACCAGGCCTGATTTCCAGAGTCTAGCGTCCCTCTTGGTTAAAGCCATTGGACCCTTTCGGTACAGAAAAAAAAAAACAGTTCACAGATTTACAAATAATTTACAGGGTTTACAGAAGGTAATGGTGAAAGACTTCTCTTGAAATATTAGTCCATAAAATGCTTTACTTTTTGAGAAAACGGTAAAACAATATAAATTCACGTTAGCGAGAATTACGGATTTGTTATAAACACATGTTTTGACACGGCGAAACGCGCGAAAACAGGAGTGGCTTTTCCCGTTATTTTCTCCCGACTCCGATATCTGGATTGAGCCCAAATTTTCACAGGATTGTTATTTTATATATAAGTTGTGATACACGAAGTGTGGAACTTGGACAATACTGTTTACCGAAAGGGTCCAATGGCTTTAAGCTAAGCAATCATGATAGTTGCAATGCATGCCTGTACATCCTACACATTGGAATGTCGCGGTGAATTCATGATGTCAACTCTGTCTTAATGCCAGCAACAAATTAAGTCACTTCAAAGTTTTTCTAGTTGTAATCATTTGTATGCCATTGGCCAGTCCAGAAACATGTTGTGGATGAAGTGGTCATTTGATGTGAAAAGTTCCTTTCGTTCCTTTTCAAACACTAACTACATATTGTGTCATCTTACGTACATTATGAAAGCCACAGAAACAGAGGAATTTGCTATCTCTGTAAACTGAACTTAAAGACACTGGACACCTTTGGTAATTGTTAAAGACTAGTCTGCCCTCACTTGGTGAAAAAAAAAACCTGTGAAAATTGAGCTCAATTAATTCGTCACATGAAGTTGCGTGCATCAGATGCTTGATTTTGAGACCAAAATCTAATTCTGAGGGGTCAAAACAAATTCATGGTAAATTACGTCTTTTTCGAAAACTAGGTTACTGCAGAGGGAGCCGTTTCTCACAATGTTTTATACTATCAACCTCTCCCCATTACTCATTACATGTACCATGTAAGGTTTTATGCTAACACTTATTTTGAGAATTACCAATAGTGTCGACTGCCTCTAACATTTGAAAGTGCTTCTCTTTGTAGCTCTTCTCATAGATGACAGAATCCCTCCAGTTGTCTTTAACTGTCCATCTGACTTTGAGGTTCGGCGTGAAGCTGGGCAATCATCAGTATTTGTGACATGGGATGAACCATACGCTACCGATAACTCTGGACAAGCACCCTTGGTCTCTAGAAATGTGGCACCAGACTTCTATGCTAGTGGAAACTACATCTTCAATGTTATATATCGCTACACCGATCAGGCTGGATTGGTTTCAGATTGCAGATTCGCCATCACGGTCTTATACTGTAAGATTAACAGTTGTATATTTGCTTCACTATTATAGAAAATACCCATTATTGTGCGCATTTACTCCAGTTCGCAGCTCATTTTGGTCAAAAAACAATTGCATTTTGCACTTTTCAGAAAATATTGTAGTTGACTAAAATGGATTTGAGAGACCATAAACCCTTTGGTGCACAGATTAATTAAGAAAAAAAGAAGGAAACAAACACATGAGGTGGTATAATGGGTGTTGTAGTTTTTAAATTTTTGATGTTTATCAAAGTCCAAATTGAAGTGTTTTTGGTGGTCGCTAGCATCTGTCTTATTCACCAAAGGCTGAATGTGAATAAATAATTTGCATGGTAAATTAAAAGTTAGATTCCGTTCCTACTCTACTGATTGATTACAAACTTTGTTGTATCCCCTCAGCTGAAGAAGTACAACCAATATTCATGGGTTGTCCATCCGATGTGAACATGAGAATCCTGACTGGTATAAGTTCACCAGTTTACTGGGTAGAGCCAGTGGCTTCCCCTATGTACCAAGGAAGCACCTCAATCACCAAGTCACACTCACCAGGCTCCGTCTTCTATGTGGGCACTACCATGGTGACCTACACATTCACTGAGTTTACAACAGGCATTAAATCTCTCTGTACATTTGCTGTAGAAATCAATGCAGGTCAGTGTCTATAAATAAGGGAATAAATGAGTGGTGACGAGGCCTTAAGCAGCTGTTTAAAACCAGCAGGGTTGTGGCTGTGCAAGGCTCGCACGGCCCTGCAAGGTTTAAAACAGCCGTTTAAGATAAGTTTCATTCCCCTTCATAAATGCCATTTTGGTTAAAAGGTGTAACAAAGTAGGAGAGTCTGTCAACACTTATATGTTTTCCATTGTTCTTTAGCTCTGTTACGTGTGGTGCATATTTAGGAGACACGTTTCGGATAGCATTTAATCGCGTAGTGATCGACCTCGCATCATGGACTAACCCGCACAAAGTCCATCCGAAAACAAATGGTTATAAGCATCTGCATCTGGTCTTTATCAACCGTTTAAACACCCCCACATGACGCGCTCTCCACCAATAGGAATAGCCAAACTGTATGGGGTACCGGTGTTTATGAATGGGTTTTTTTAAAGTAGCATTGAGGGATCATCCGTGGGAAAGTCAAAAAATCACTGTTGACTGTTAAGGAAACAAAACACAAAACATGATTTATTTGAGATCTCATAAAAATATAATTTTTTGTGTGGAGATGGGTATATTTGTTGTGGGGTGGTGAGAGATGTCATGACCACAATGTGAATGGAATTGTTTGTGAGGAGGAGCTGTTTATGTATATTATGCAGTGCAGAATGTGTAGGCAAAGTAGGAGTATTTTGTTTTGGGGGGGTTTGGGGACCTTGAGGAAGTAGCCCTGTACCTATTTTACCTCATTCCAATATTGAACCTTTTTTGATAACCCCTTTCAATATTGTAACAATGAACTGATTGTTTGTCTTCATGTTGAGCTTCAGCATTACACATAACAATTATTTGTTATAATTGTTTAGATACCTGTCGCTGTGAGAATGGTGGAACGTGTTTCCCTGATGCTGCAATGACGGGGATAATGTGCCAGTGCCTTGCTGGATATACAGGGACTATCTGTGAGCAAAGTAAGTAGAAAGTTTCATTTCTACAGTAGGAACCATTGATATGCGCCCTTTATTACCTTATGTCAACATGCCTTCCCCTTGCTGGCCTTAACACAAAACATGAAAATACAGTGTACACTTTGGTTGATTTTGATGAGGTACAATGTAGGCTTATAAATAGGCCTAATGCTGCTAAGATGCTGAAATGTTTGGATTGAATTGAGGCCCACCTTTGGACAAAAGGTTTGCTAAGTTGAGAGAAGTGTTTAGAAATAAAAGACCAATCAAATAACATGTCATGAAATAGCAAAAGATTCAAATTTTATCCAAATCTAATGAGTTTTTTTTTAAATAAAATACTTTTAATTATTGAAAAGCGTCATTGCTTACTTCTCAAGAGATTTTAGTATTAAGTTCCAAATGAGTTTGCGATTACACCTTGTGCATACGTGTATAAAGAAATCCGTCACATGGAGATTCTGTCCACCATATGGAAAACTAAAATGTGCTGAAGAGGGTTGCTTCAAAAGAGGGCATTATCAGAAGAAAGTTGTACACAGTTTGCCTCAGTGTTGTCATTGGGTCCTGCATTTCAAACAGCTGTATATGCACAGCAGTTTACACAATGGTCTCTCACTTTCCTGCAAAGTGGTAAAACAAACGTTGACGTCATCAATACCAGTCAGTACAAGGTCTATTATACTCGGACTCTAATAAAAGTAAACAATACACAATTTTGAATTGACCACTGACTTTAATATGGATTTATAATGCGCACTTATCAAGGCGCCCACACAAAAAGAAAACATACAGTTGAAAATAAAGAATAAACATAATTGTGCCAAATACCGAATTGAGCAAACCGGACACAAGGAAATAAGTGGGGTACACCTGACCCCTTAACCAGGATGCACTTTCACCCAAGGTCTATTGTCTTTTAGGTTTGAAGGTTTATTCAGTTTCAATCTAAAGTTATCGAGTTTGTCAGGAGCAAGAAATACTAGAAGTTAAGTGTGTATTTCACAAGCACCAGGGGTTTGGACAAAGAGTTAGGACTCGTCTTATCTCGAGTTAGGATGAGTAACTCGTCCTAACTTAGGATTAATCTTAAGGTCTGCATGCTAAAGTGCAGGGTTGGGACTCGTCCCAAGTTGTAAGATAAGTTGGAAAGAGTTTTGTGAAATCGACGGCAGGTCATTGCAGAGGTACACCACTTTGCTTAGCAAACAGACTTTCTGATGACTTTCCCAGCTTAAAAAGCTTAAACAGCTTCAATAGTGGTCAGGAAGGTCACAGAATGAAGGTCATCATTCTGGATCAACCTGATGTACAGATCAAGGCCAAATTTTATGGCTCTGCTTACTGTAAGCATAGAACCGGTGCTTGCAGTAGCAGGGAATTATGTGCTTACATGTACGTCAAGCGTATTCCTGTAGAAGTGGAGAATTTACTCACTCTACGTCTAGGCTCTCACTCTTACAAGGCTAGCACAGAAATTTGGTGCTTACCTTGCAAGCCTAGAATGGTGATTGAAGCTCAGAATTTGGTGGTTTAGCAGAGCCATGAGATTTGGCCCAGTACATGAAAGTTTGTATGGATTGTTTATATGAAAGAGTTAATCTTCCTGATGAATGGATCAGAGTAAGCTGAGATTGATGAGGATTAATCATCAACAGATGTTATACAATTGCTAATTCCAAAACAAACTCAATAAGCATTACAAAACTCCCCCTCAGGTATTGTGTATAGAAACCAATATTAAAAGATTTGTAAAAAATGCACGGAATGTTGTTGAATTTACCTAGACACAAATATTTGCTTTAATTCTGAAAGGCTTCATTAAATGCAACCTGCTATAACTTAAAGGCTTGCATTTTCTTGTTTAAAATAATAATTGTTTATAAATATCATGACAGATTCTTGCAGTTGCCAGAACAATGGAGTGTGTCAGTATGATACAGTAGGCATCATGTGCCAGTGTCCTGTTGGATATAGTGGGTTACTGTGTGAACAACTAGATGGTAAGTATTGTACTCCAGACAAACAAATACAATACAACACTCAATGCAGACAAATATGTTGCATATTATTGGTATGTTTTATCAAAATTATTAGTGACTCAGATCAAATTTAATGATAATTTAAAATTTAGGCCTAAAGAACATCACAATTATGATTAAACAAGGCAAAAAATCAAATGTTGTCAAGAAACAAGCGAAATTAAATGATTAAGTTGCACATGTGTTTTCGGTTGGCTCAAATTGGAAACGGATTAAACTCTTTTATTATTTTAAGAAGCTGCTTACAGAGACCATCTTGTAGGGCAAACAGAATGCGCATCGAAACGCCTACATCAGCACGCAGCATTCCCGGTTTGATTTCTGTGACACATGCACGCACACCCCCATGCAAACGTGCATAGACGCCATGTTGTAGGGCAGATATTTATTGACCACATTTCGACCACACAGGGGCGCTTTCAACATTAGAGTTTTTTGCAATACACAAAATATACTAACAACAGCAATGAAAAAGCGGTTGTTTACTTGTTTTGCATCATCGATTCACACACACACACACTGGCGCAGTCCAAAATATGGCCAACTTGCAAACCTTTGTCGGCCAACCTGAGGCAAGGACTCTCTCCTACCAATAAGAGACTCAAGCCAGCATCTTAATAGCTTCTACACATGAATTGTTGTATCAGATACATTGTGTTATGTGCAGAAGCATTCTTTTTGTAGGTAGCTTTTTGCTATAATAAGCAAAATTAAATTGACCACATGTAATAATCAAGCCAGGCCAAAGCCCGTCTAATGTTGAGGTCAAAGTGGAAAGATAACAACTTCATGTTTATGCATGTGGAATTTAGAAAGAGCATTGCCATGGTTTTTCATTAACCATAGTTTATGAGAAATCTGTATTATGTATGATTTTCTAGACTTTGTATGATTGGTAAATTCAGTGTATACAATCCCGATGTAGAAGAGAAAGTGGAATTGTTACATAAACAAATAAGGAGATCATGGTCTCAATTTGATTATGTGATTTGACTAGATAGATTTTAACTGTTGTTAAGAATGGTTTAAAAACATAAAATTTAAGTTGATTCAGACCAACATGATTAGGTTTTAATAACAATATTTATGTACATTGATTTGGTCTGATGATGCTTAGGTGACTGTAAATGTCAAAATGGAGGAACGTGCTTTCATGATGCTACACTTCCTGGTGGTACTATGTGTGTATGTCCAGAAGGATTCTCTGGAATACTTTGTGAAACTTGTAAGTTTAATCAACTTTCCACATTTATACTTGCCAATCCATTTAGTCTAAGAAATTATTTATTGCTTTAAAATTAACAATTATTTTATCCAGGTAAATTGAAAATGAATTTAAGTCAAATCACAAGAATGACAAACACGCAAATTGTATGTACTAATTGAGTTTATGTGTGCATTTCAGTTTATCTTCTTTGTGAGTCCTAAAGTTGAACAACTTATTGTTGTTTAACCATGCTTGCTCAGTTTATGTTATAGAGAATGGACGAGAAACTGTAGATTCATGGCAGCTCGTACATCACAAATCTCCAGTTTAGAGTCTGTTCTCTAACTTAAAGGGAATATACACGTTTGGTAATTACTAAAAACAAATATTAACTTAAAAACTGACTTGGTAACGAGCATTGGAGAGCTGTTGATGGTATAAAACATTGTGAGAAACGACTCCCTCTGAAGTAACGTAGATATTGAGAAAGAGGTAATTTCTCACTAAAATAATAAAAGAGATCTAGCTAGAAGTCTTTTATTCCTATCTGAAAGCATACAAATTCGTCCAACAAGGGTGTTTTTTCTCTCATCATTTTCTCACAACTTAGATGACCAATTGAGTCCAAATTTTCACAGGCTTGTTATGTTATGCTTATGTTGGGATACACCAAGTGAGAAGAGTGACGATACCCAAACATGTACCTTCCCTTTAAACTATGTTCCCATTGATCATGAATTGGATTTGTCAATAATAAAAACAACATTTATTAGTCTACCTAATTTTGTGTACTTGGTCAAACGACAGTTGGTCACATTTTATAACTATTTTGCCAAATATATAGGTTGCAACATTATCAAGTACAATGTCAGTTTGCTCGGTTGACAATAGATAAATGTGTTACCATGGTGAATTTTTTTAATGAAAAATCTTTTGTAAATTGAAAGATAAAAAGTGTCAGTTGTGTTTTGTTGCACATGGTGTTATCTTTCAGATTGGAAAGACAGTAATTTTCAAGTGGAGATATTTACTTTAGTTTGTAGCGACTACACTTTCAGAGTGACGTCCTTTTTAACAGCTAAGAAAACCTGAACAGTCTTGTTCTCTTTTCTTCCATCAGCTGCTGATAGCATTCCTCCAACCGTAACATTCTGCCCTGATGATATTGTTGCAAACATTGTTTCTGATCAACCTGTGTACATCACCTGGCCGGAGCCAATAGCAGTGGATAATTCTGGTATAGCGCCCTCTGTTGTCCAGAATGTCAACTCTGGGATCTTTGTCCGAGCGGGAGTTGTCATCCCAGTCATGTACAGATTCACAGATGCAGCTGGTAACTTTGCCCTGTGTGAATTTACCGTCTCAGGCAAAGGTAAGGCAATCAGTTTGTTAATAAATAAAAGAGTTGAAAAGGTAAAAACAGCCCATATCACTTTGTCCACAGTGGCACTCCACTTTCTATACATTTCAGGATATTTTACCTTTCATGCTTGTAAGGACAAATTCATATGTGAATTTGCTCTTGAAGAGTCCTATGACTGAACCTTTTTAATTTGTTTCCCCAGTGGTTGCCTCTGACCACTCCTTATGGTCATTCATCATGGCGCTCCACTGGAGGGCCACATACCAGCAGGCCTGGCCATTGTGTACCAAATGATTGGTTTTCACCAAAAAACCTCAACAGCTGGACTACATTTCTTTTGTTTTCTGTCATTAGTCTGTTGCTCATAAATTGTGAAAAATTAATGAACAAATTCCAACTTGAAAGCTTTATTCCGGTCCAAGCCCTGGCGGCCATGCACTTTTGTATTATACTACAGTGACGTCCTGGATACCAGGGTCCATTTCTGGGATGGAAAGTTTTCAAAGCAGCATATTCTTTTCTGCGGTGGGTTTTGGTTGTCATATATTCTTCACAAATCTGTCATTTTCATGACATAATGCAGCTCCCAACGTTAAGAAATTCCCATTTTTGTTCTATTCTCACAATCTGCCGTGTGTACACAAGACGCACGATGCTCAAATCTTGCGTTGCGTTTGCGTGTTAATGCTGTGCATTCAAGATATGGGGACCAAGAATTCATGCGTCTTGCGTCTTGCACACGAATGTATACGTGTACGCACGGTGATAGACAACACTGAGAAAACGATCAAAACAGGAATTTTTAAACATTGCAGCTGCATTATTTCACAAAAATTACGGATTTGTGAAGAATATATGAAGACCAAAACCCAACGCAGTAAAATGTATGCCGCCATGGAATGTGAATCTGTTGAAATTAGTGGCTTGTTGAAGGTAAGATTTGGGTTAGTGTATGAAGCTTTGAAAATTTTCCGCCCCAGTAAACGGGCCTTTATAGTTAGGACTCTGTATCTGTGTACAGAGAAAGAGTCATATATAGGGCTATCCCGGTACCAGCTTTTTTGAAAAACACATTTGGTTATAAATGCTGCCTTGTGCAAAAACAGTCTCTTCTCTTCATAAGTTTTAACTTGTATTTTTCATAACCCAAATATGATCATACAATGATTGTACACTTAATCATAGCCACAGCATAAAAGTTTCTTGGTATATCCAAAAACATTTACCACAACTTTAACTTGAAATCTCATGTTGATAGTTACATGGGAAGAGTCTTGTGGTGGTGTTATTGTAACATATCAATGTGGATTTTATCGATCCAAAACGTAATGAGGTTTTATTACCTTTAAGTCATATTTAATATCATGTTAGTTTTGACTCTTTGCACATGTCACACGCAGCGACTGCTTTCCATGCTTGCCATATTGAGAATCAAATTCAAGGTAGCATTATTTTAAGCGTATAAAAAATACAATACAATACAATACAACACAACTTTATTGTCCCTGCATGGGAAATTCCTTTGGCCTTATTGCTTACATAAAAATACAGTTACCAGTTAAAAGGTATCCAACATTAAAAATGGGATAGACCTTACCACATAAAAAATAGTGGGCCTAATAAATACAGAGTTAGAAAGTAAAGAACCACAGACAGATAAAAGGGCATATACGGAAAAAGAACACATAAACAACAACAGAAGTAAAAATGCACTTACAACAAAGGCGTTTATACAGAATGATACAGCAACTCACCGTTCAAGCAAGCCATTATATAATTGAATGGCAGCCGGAACAAATGAGCTGCCATACCTCCGGGTTTTGATGGCTCTTGGAAGAAATCAATTACTTCTAAAGCTTTTCTGAAATTTCAAGTGAAGTGAGTGAGAGCTGTCGGAACTAATACATATGAATTTATTTAAAAGGAGTGATTTGTATAAATCATCTGGTACAGCCTGCTGAATACCGATAATTTTGTTGGCATGATTGACTACTCTACCCAATTAAACATTATCTTGAGCCCTCATGTTCCCATACAAACAAATTAAACAGAAAGTTAAAATACTTTTGAGGACAGATTTGTAAATAATTGTAAAATTGCACAATCAACATTAAAAGAGTTAAGCTTATGCAGAAAAAATAAGCGTTGTTGGAGCTTGTTAAACTTAGATTTAGCACAAGAGTCAAATTTAAGTTGATTGTTGATTTCGATACCAAGATATTTGTACACTGACCCTTTCAACAACTTCACCTTCAATAATAATGGGGGGAACCTCCGTTTTGTTTTTCCTGAAATCAATCAGAATCTCTTTGGTTTTCTTCACATTAATATCTTAAATTTGTCATCGCACCACTGAACAAAACGGCCTGTCTCTTAAAATGGCAGGCTTATAAATCCTTTTCAGCTCATCAGCTGATTTCTTCTTTTTTCCCTCATTGAGAACTAAATTGATGTTGTTTTACACGTATTTCCTCTTGTGGATTGTATTTGTGTTGTGTTTAGCTAGTGACTGTGGGTGTCAAAATGGAGGAACCTGCGTTCATGATGCTACACTTCCTGGTGGTATTATGTGTGTATGTGCAGAAGGATTCTCTGGAATACTTTGTGCAACTCGTAAGTTGGATAAATTACAATAACTATCTTGTACAGAAAATTGTTTTGGCATAACTTCAGTAAGTCTTGCTGGCAAATGCTTTTGTACACTCTTTAACAATGTATTTCAGGGTAAACTTAAGCAACTTTTCAAGCATTCTGACAAAATTAATAACTGTTTTCAGGATCTTTTGTTTCAACAAAAAATCATAAATTTGATCAATGTTTTTTTAAATTAATTTGTCTCTTTAGAAGAAGGAAGGGTTAACAATTTACTGATCATTTTCCTTGAATATTTGAAATATTGAAAAATTCTTTGTTTCTTTTTGTCTTTTAGCCACAGCTGTTGATAACATTCCTCCAACCGTAACATTCTGCCCTGATGATATTGTTACAAACAATCCTTCTGATCAACCTGTGTACATCACCTGGCCGGAGCCAATAGCAGTGGACAATTCTGGTATAGCGCCCTCTGTTGTCCAGAATGTCAACTCTGGAATCTTTGTCCAAAAAGGAAGTGTCATTCCAGTTACGTACAGATTCACAGATACAGCTGGTAACTTTGCCCTGTGTGAATTCACCGTCACAGGCGAAGGTAATTATAAACCCAATTCTTTGAATCCTTAATTGATACGTTCAATGGTATGAGACTGCTTAATACTGTGAACACAATTGGTAATTGTTAAAGACCAGTCTTCTCACTTGGTGTATCTCAACACATGCATAAAATAACAAACCTGTGAAAATTTGAGCTCAATCAATCATCGAAGTAGCGAGATAATAGTGAAGAAAAAACACCCTTGTCACACGAAGTTGTGTGCTTTCAGATGCTTGATTTCGAGACCTAAAATTCTAGATCCGAGATCTCAAAATCAAATTTGTGGAAAATTACTTCTTTCTCGAAAACTATGTTACTTCAGAGAGAGCCGTTTCTCACAATGTTTTATATGATCAACTTCTCCCCATGACTCGTTACTAAGTAAGGTTTTATGCTAATAATTATTTTGCATTGTAGTTACCAATAGTGTCCACTGCCTTTAAATATTGTATGTCATTACTTGATTTGGACAGACACTGTTCCCCCAGTGGTGGATTTCTGCCCTCCTGATATCATGGCCACAGCAGCTGAAGTTGATGCAGTGATGTTTGTAACCTGGGCCTTACCCAGAGCATCTGACAACTCGGGCCAGCCAGTCAAGGTGACCTCCAGTGCAATGCCTGGTATATTTGTAGTTGCTGGTACCACGCAGACAGTGACTTATACATTCACTGATGGGTCAGGTAACCAAGCAACCTGCTCCTTCAGTATCGTCATAGAGGGTGAGTTGCTTATCGAGTCATGTTTAGACAAAAATAAATAGGTGTTTACATGGAGTCTTTTGATGAAGACTCTATAGAGTGCAGATTGAAAACTTGGCAATAGAATAAACTATGATTACTCAAACAAACAGACTTTTAAATGTTTTTCTTTTAATTATAATTCTGACAACCACTTTCTCTTTTGATCAATTGTCCACAAATGAAGCTGGTTTGTATAATAGTATGAAATTGTCACCTTGACACAAAAACATAATTTTTCACAAAAATAAGTTTTTTTATATATAGGATTTGACGATGACTAAAGCAAGCTAGTCGAAACTTTGAGACCAATTCAGAACTGACTCCCCGGCAGTACAGTTAATTACAATCCTATAAGCTAAAGTAGTAGTCCAGTCTATTTTCTATACCATCCACCCTGGTAATAGTTAAAAAGCAGGACAGTTATTTTCAGATTATCTACTCCACGGCAGTAGAATAAAGCAAGACAGTTCTCTTAGAACAAACTCTACCTAGCAAGTAGATACACACATGGTGTTACCGCAAACCAAATATACAATTTTTTTATAGTTAGAACTTTTGTTGCCATTTCATTTGTGTGTACATACATCCAAGATAATTGTATGTTTGGTGTGCACTTTTGTTTTGGAAGGCATGGAGAGATTTTTTGCACTGACACAAAGAAATATGTTTTTTTTTCCCAGCTCCTTTTGTAGCAGGCCCAATCATCGTCAATTGCCCATCAGATGTGATGCTAAACATTACAGACATGAGTAGTATGGCGTCAGGTATCTGGTTAGAGCCAACTGCCACTAGGGATGGGATCATGGTTCCTATTGTTGAGCAGTCCCACCAATCAGGATCCAGCTTTGGAGTGGGGGAGACCATTGTCAAGTATCTGTTCCGTGATTCAACAGGGACTGCAGAGTGTGTATTTACAGTCACAGTTACCGTCATTATTGAAGGTATAGTTTGCCAATGAATAGACAAAGACTGGTCATCATTACAGGTTTAACATTTTATCACCCATGAAAGCAAATATTTCAAATGACTCAAAATTACCAACCCTTTTTTTATTTTGTTCGTTATTATTTATGAGAAATTTATTGTATTGTCACAAAGGTGTACCGGTATATTGGTTCAAATGCTATTTTAAAAAAACCTTTAATGGGCAAATAGAATTCCTCATATGATAAATCAATTCTTGTCATAGTTCCCCAGCCGCCAACTGATGTGCAAATCGTTGATGTCACTTCAACATCTGCCTTAGTAACTTGGACCGCACCTGCTGCTAACTTTGACTCCTATCGTCTGACCACTATAAGTCCTGGTTCCACTGTTGTGGCTTCGGTTGATCCATCCCAGGAGACACTGGAATTGTCTGCACTAATACCGAACACCGAATACACAGTGGAAGTTGCCACAGCTTTAGGATCAGAGATTGACTCACAGAGAGTCAGCGCACCAGTGGCTGTTTCATTTAAAACCGGTAAGCATTTTTTAACAATATTTGGGAATAAGTCAAACTACCAGATTTGGTTGTGTCAGAAAGGGCTTTATTCACAAGATAAGGCTCATTGCTGGTTTAAATTCACCCACCAATTTAGTTCAAGCCTTTGTGGTTTTGTTTGAATAGTGCTTCAAGTTGACTGAAAAAATGTTATCATGACTATGAGCTCCCTGTAAACCTCACACACTCGGAGCATAATGATGATCAACTTTACAATGCAGTTCATTCATAAATAGTTACACATTGAGAAGCTGGTCTTCACCAGGTGGTGCATGCATACCAGTTCTATAGTGATACATTGTTTGAGCATTCACTCATCTCTCCTTTTAAAAGCAACGTGTCTAACAAGTGCAGTGCATACATAATTTTTAGTGCCATTTATTATTTTACTTGACAGATCGAGCAGATTTTTATATCAATTGTTAATACACCCCTTTACCAGGTAACATGTGACCAGCCTTTGTCCAATCAGAGTGCTTGAACCCTGTGAGGTATTTATTAGTGAGTATTAATTTACATTCACATTTTACTTTCAACAAACAGCTTAAGCTTAAAGTTCATCATTATTTCCAATGTCGTGTTTTCCTTTTATGTTTGCAGTTGCCATAGATACCATTCCACCAGTAATATCAGGTTGTCCTGATGACATCATTCTGCCCGCTGCTAGTAACTCGGCTACCTGGACAGAGCCTACAGCTACAGATGACTCAGGATTGGTCCCAGAGGTCAGCAAATCACATGAACCTGGAGCAGTATTTGATTTTGGTTCTACTAATGTTACCTACACATTCACTGACCAGGCTGGCAATGCAGCAGAGTGTGTGTTCAATATCAACAGAATGCAAGGTATGTTATTTGAAAGGGAGGGGGACAAGTTGTGACTTATAGATGGCTTTTAGGGTGTCATGGCTGAGTGGTATGAGAGCAGCGAATTCAAGTTCTGGTGGTTCACTTATATATCAGAGTGTTGGTTGAATCCCAGTCATGACTCTTGTGTCCTTAATTGAGCAAGATACTTTACTACAACTGCTTCTGTTCACCCAGGGGTAAAAATGGGTACCTGCGAGGGTAGCGAATGATATTGTGTTATGAAAAAGGCTTTGGAACGCCTTGGCTGCCAGAGACTGCTGAGAAAGATTAAAGTAATGTTATTGGCGCAATGACCAGGGTACTAATGTAAAGCGCATTGATAAGTTATTGTAAAATGTGCTATATATATAATAACTAGTAATTAATGTTATTATTTTTCGCTATGTCAAATTCATAGAGATCTAAATACCAAGGATGCTATCTTTTGGTTGTTTGCAGTTGCCATAGATACCATTCCACCAGTAATATCAGGTTGTCCTGATGACATCATTCTGCCCGCTGCTAGTAACTCGGCTACCTGGACAGAGCCTACAGCTACAGATGACTCAGGATTGGTCCCAGAGGTCAGCAAATCACATGAACCTGGAGCAGTATTTGATTTTGGTTCTACTAATGTTACCTACACATTTGCTGACCAGGCTGGCAATGCAGCAGAGTGTTTGTTCAATATCAACAGAATGCAAGGTATGTTATTTTTACCCTCTAATCATGTTAGTGACCCCCCCCCCCCCCCCCCCCGGCAAATGTTATTTCTCAATTCGCCAACAACCACCCTCAAAGTTTGACAAGTTGTATCTCGAGTCTTACACATGCTACAATGCAGTGAAGGGCCGATCTCAGAGTGTAAATCTCAAGATGGTGATTTTCTAAAAGTGGCGCCTGGTCCCCATTAGAAAAAAATGAAATTGCTCAACTGTTGCTGTTCAAAAGTCAGAAGTTATATTACCGATGCATTCTGGATATTTTTTTAATTTGTTATGTTTTTTATGTACACTTTTTTAAACACTTTTTTGATGTGATGACAGTACAGTTGAGAAAACATTTTTTTTGCGTATTACTTTTCAAGTAACGGCTGTTTTTGTGGTACACAATAGTGTTTCTGCTTTTGATTTGATCTGTTATGTTTCCAACCTTAACTGTGTAAATCATTAAAAAGATATTTCATCCTCTGCAAAATAAACTCACAAACGAAAGTAAAGCTAAATGAAAGTTATTCAAGGCTTTCAAGGTACAGCCGAAATTCTTGTGAATTTCTGTTCTGTAGTCAAGGAGTAAATGACTTCATGTTTATTTGTGTGTATGTATAATGTGTTAAAAGTGGAAGTGTTTCTACAACATTGGAATTATGCTTTTACTTGATAATTTCTCCCTATATGTCATTTAACATCCTTTTTTGTTATTTTATTTTCACCCTCTCAGCCACAATGCCCCCACCACCTCCGTCTCCAACCCTGCCCCCATTTCCCACCCCAGACCCAGTTACTTCTACTCCACCCCCAACCACTACTCCTGTTGTTGATACGACACCCCCTGTGATAGACAACTGCCTGTCATTCGTTATCCTACCCAATTGTAGTAATTGTGGGACGTGGTTAGAGCCAACAGCTACTGATGACTCTGGTGAACCACCAATGGTCTCTAGTACCCATCAGCCTGGCTTTCCATTCTCAGCAGGCTCTACAACAGTTACCTATACGTTTACCGATGCTGCTGGCAACCAGGCAGAATGCTCTTTTCAAGTCTTCCGTCTTGAAGGTAAAAACACCAAATGTCACACTTCGACTAAATCCACAACAGATTGCGCGATTGCAACTTTTCCTCTGATCAGCTGAATTCCTCTTTTGTGTATTCTCTTTTATGCCATTCAAACTTGACAAATTATAACAAACCATTCAAATGTTGTAATTTCCTCTTTTTTGTTGAAGTTGCATGCCTGAGATTGCTGTATCATTCAAATTTGTCTTTGAATCGGAAATAAAGGGAAATATTTTTGCTGTTGTCATTCATTTATATGATCTTTGGAATAAGCATGTAGCAAATTTGATGCTTTAACCATCAATAAAATGCTGGTTATGTTGCCATTAATTGTTAGTTAAAGTTGTTCAGGTGACCAGTAATTTCGGAAAATGTCCATTTTCAATCAAGGCATATAACAAACTCCGCGTTGTATCAAAGGGTAGTTTTGCTATTCAGCCCTTTATGTTCTCATGTTAATAATTATTCCCGTGTGTGATGTTTGACTTTAAGGTCCAGTGGATATGCCTCCAGTTATCAGTGGTTGTCCATCTGATATAACATTACCATTAGATGTAACCTTTGCAAACTGGACTGAGCCAACTGCTACGGATGATACTGGTGTTCAGCCTACTGTCACTAAGTCTCATGAGCCAGGAAGCAACTTCACTGAAGGAAACACGACTGTATCATACATGTTTACTGATCAAGCAGGAAACAGTGCCATCTGCTCATTTCTAGTAATTGTTACCTTTGGTAAGTTGGCTTTTCTAAACCTACTTCATACTTTTTGCTTATAAATGTGTTTATTATGACCCTTTTCAAAACCACAGTCTCACTGGTTCAGATTCATTCAGTAATTGTGAAAATGTTCACCAAAGTGAGTGCATACTTTCATACATGTTCATGAGATGGTTTTCAATGAGCCATCAGTGCCTAAGTCGTGGAACTAATTTTTACTTGCACCAATTGTAAATTTGAGAGCACCACGTACACCTGTCCACCAACTGAGACGCATCACACACAACCCTCCTTTAGTTGCTGAAAGGCGTTGACGAGTACAAGCATAATAGATAGATAGTTATTATGCCACTAGTCAAACTCTAAGCTTATGCACATGTATAACCACCTTGATCATTTCATACATCTTCAACATTCAGTGAATGGATACAAAAGGAGTACAGTCTGTGCAAGTGTACAGGCAAAGTCACCCGGGCCCTGATAACGAAAATGAAAAGGATAACGATACAAATGCACGCCCTCGATTGGTTGAATGAGTGTGGGCGTGTTCTGCGTGGAGCATTTCAACCGATCAAGGGCGTGCATTTGTATCGTTATCGTTCGTGCTGTCGGGACCTGTGTGACTTGGTCTTTATACGTATCAAAAACAAGAAAATGACTCAAATGACTATATTTTTCTATGAAATGTAATTCTATTTCCCCCAGATACTGTACCTCCAGTAATAAGTGACTGTCCATCAGATATTATTCTACCTCTTGGTATGACTGTTGCTAACTGGATAGAACCAACAGCTACCGATAACTCTGGTAACCTTCCTACCGTCACCAAGTCACATGAGCCAGGAACCAACTTCTCTGAAGGAAGTATTGTGACGTACACATTTACTGATGGTGCTGGGAATGAGGCAGTCTGCTCATTTCTAGTTGTCATACTTGGTAGGTAGATCATATTGTGTGCGAGTGTTCAAGCACACTGGACTCAAGCTCTGGTGTTTCTGATTAACAGAATGTGGGTCGAGTCCTGGTCTTTGCACTTTTTTGTATTGCTTGTGTTGTGTAATGCACTCAAACTAGTCCAGTACATTTATTATTAAGAGAAGGGGTTTGCCCTCATGTTTCTGGCAGTGGCTGCTGAATTGTTCTTTTCTTGTCCCCCTCAGCCATTGGAAAATGCAGAATAATGTTAGAAATAAGTTAGGTAAACACACTAAATTACACTAAAGGATTTTTACAACGGTGAATTCACACAATGTAGTTTGTGTGGGATGGCATGGGGAGAGAGCAATCTGAGGTATGGTAAAACAAATATGAGATTTTTATTTTTAGGTGGGCAGTCAATATTAGTCCCCCTCCTCCCTCCGCTCCGAATTTTGCGTGCATCAATGGGTTGTTTCACCAAAAATACTCGTTGGTCATTGGAAGGCATTTCTTATGACGGAAACTGATAATACTGACAATACCTTGAAAAACAAACCAATCAGGCAAGTCCAGAGATTGTTATTCCCTTTTTGTAAATCTCAAAGAAAAGCCATAGCTCAAAGCTGCAAGCAATTCAAGCCAGTTTGTGTGAAGTGGGCATGGTTTGCAGTTGAATATTGTCACTCTATTGATTGGTTAAAAGTTTGCATTGGTGATAAAGAACCATGCACCGATGTGTGTTAGCACAGTATACTCAGTACTTTCCCAAGTGATCCCAGGCATATTACTTGGGTGGAACTCGCAATGATTTACAGTTGTTAAATTTGCATCAGGTCACTCTTTTGAACAGAAATGTGATGCACAAAATCACTTAACCCAGGATATTCAACAAATTGGTTTTCTATCAAAAGACTCACTAAATCACTGATAATGTTATATAATAAGGGAATAAAAGAGTGGCAACGAGTCCTTTAACGGCGGTTTAAAACCGGCAGGGTCGTGGCCGTGCGATAAAGGCCAGTGCCTTTTGTTAAAAACAGTTTCACTTTGCGAATTTTTGACGTTTGCAAATTTTCAAAAAATTTTGTGAAGATGTTTTGTGCAAGTCGGATGGTGTGTATATGCGCTTCTACACACACATTAGGCGCAGTTACTAAAAGCTTTAATTGCGTTCCGCATAAGTTAAATTGGGTGTTTATGAATGCTTATTATAAAGTTCGTTGATGTTTGTTGGTCGACTATTTTGAACTAACAAAAAATATAAATCGGAGGAACAAAACCGAAATATTTCAATTTGTTGTAACTTCCCAGACAACCAACCTCCGGCAGTTAGTGATTGTCCGTCAGACATCATATTACCTCTTGGTATGACTATTGCTAACTGGGTGGAGCCTACAGCTCTTGATGATACCGGTGAATCTCCTCTGTTCATCAAATCACATGAGCCAGGAGACAGCTTCCCTGATAGAAATACTACTGTCACGTACAGATTTATTGATGCTGCTGGGAACCTAGCAGTGTGTTCATTTATGGTTGTTGTTACACTCGGTAGGTGAAGTTTTCGTTTTGCGTGAACTAATTTTGTAAGAGTGTGTGCTCCTAACAAAATTTCTTTACTTTTTATTTGATTTCAAAATTGACAGCCATATTGAGTTGTATCTCTGTTATTTCCGTAGATACTCTACCTCCAGTAATAAGTGACTGTCCATCAGATATTATACTACCTCTTGGTATGACTGTTGCTAACTGGATAGAACCAACAGCTACCGATAACTCTGGTAACCTTCCTATCATCGTCAAGTCACATGAGCCAGGAACCAACTTCTCTGAAGGAAATACCACTGTATCGTACACATTCTTTGATGATGCAGGCAACCAGGCAAACTGCACATTTCTTGTGGTTGTTACATTCGGTAGGTGTGGTTTGTTGTTTTTAAAGCCAGTTAATCAAAATTTAACATTTGTTTTTGCTGTTCAAGGGAACGTTACAGAATTGGTTTGCTACAAAACATTTACTGGCAGTGTAAGCACCGAATGTAGTCCACCACATAAATAAACTGACAAACCTGGAGAAGTTTGAGAGCAATCAGCCTCCTGGGTCACGAGAAAAGAGTGAAAAGCCGATTACACATTTCGCATAACTCGATGCGAAAGAGTTATGAATAAAACGCTCACTGAGTGATAAATTCCAAAGGCAAAACTAGATAAGTTATTTCTAATCAAATACGACATTTCCGACAGAAATATTTCAAAGGATTTATTCTACTATTATCATCATAAGACCGTGTAATTTTGATGTAAATTTGTGATCTTCACAATTTTGTTTGTTACCAATTCTGTAATGTTCCTTTAAGATTGATGAAAAGCAATATACTGCACTTCTTATATTGAACTGTATCTTTGTTATTTCCCCAGATACTGTACCTCCAGTAATAAGTGACTGTCCATCAGATATTATACTACCTCTTGGTATGACTGTTGCTAACTGGATAGAACCAACAGTTACCGATAACTCTGGTAACCTTCCTATCATCATCAAGTCGCATGAGCCGGGAACCAACTTTGCTGAGGGAAATACTACTGTGTCATACACATTCTTTGATGATGCAGGGAACCAGGCAAACTGCACATTTGTTGTGGTGGTTACATTCGGTAGGTTGGTTTGTTGTTTTTAGAGCCAGTAAATCAAAATTTAACATTTATTTTTGCTGTTTAAAGGAACATTACAGAATTGGTTTTGCTACAAAACATTTGCTGGCAGTGTAAGCATTTAATGTAATCCACCACATATATAAACTGACAAACCTGGAAAAGTGTGAGAGCGATCAGCCAACTGGGTCACGAGAAAACAGTGAAAAGCCGATTACACATTTTGCATAACATCGATGCAAACAAACTATGAATAAAACGCTCACTGAGCGATAAACTCCAAAAGCGAAACTAGATAAGTTATATCTCATCAAATATAACATATCCGACAGAAATATTTCAGGGATGTATTCTACTATTATCATCATCAGACTGTGTAAGTTTGATGTAAATTTGTGATCTTCACGATTTTGTTTCTTACCAATTCTGTAACGTTCCTTTAAAATTGATGAAAAATAATATACGGCACTTCTTACATTGAGTTGTATCTCTGTTATTTCCCCAGATACTGTACCTCCAGTAATAGGTGACTGTCCATCAGATATTATACTACCTCTTGGTATGACTGTTGCTAACTGGATAGAACCAACAGCTACTGATAACTCTGGTAACCTTCCTATCATCATCAAGTCACATGAGCCGGGAACCAACTTCTCTGAAGGAAATACTACTGTGTCGTACATTGCCATTGATAATGCAGGGAACCAAGCTACTTGCACATTTATTGTGGTTGTTTCATTCGGTAATTGTGGTTTATTGTTTTAAAAGTAGATCTGTGAAAGCCAATTACTCAAAATGTGAACATTTGTCTATACTGTTTAAGATTGAAGGAAAGTTTGCTGCACTTCTTAGGGGCCATTCAAAATTGTTTTGTTTTTTTTAAGTTTTGACTTTTTTTCTAATTAGTGGGTGGTTGGGTCAAGGTAAATAATTGAAAATCGAAATTCACTTTTCATTAAAAAATGATAAAAGCGGAAAAAAGCCAGATTGTATTACTTGCCTGCGTAGCAGCGTTCAAATGAGCGTGGTAACCCAATGTACAATGTGAACACGTACATTATAATCTGTACAGGATGTACGTGACTCACCACTATGTGAAATATCATGTGCGTCACCCATTATGTGAAACGCCATAAGGAGTATGGCCCACGTGTGATTCGGCACAACGGGCAAGATGACTTTTCTATTTTAATTGCAGCGGTCGAGTTGGACAACCAACGGGTTGGACAACAGACGAGATGAGCTTTTAAGTTGAAAGCACAACGATCGAGTTGGTACAACAATCGAGTTGGTAAACAGTCAAGCTGGTCGGAATCAATTTGGCTAGCAGTGGTCGAGTTAACTGGAATCCATGACTTTCCAACCACAATAAACATGGCTGCCACCATGGATGTCAAATGCGCATCAATATGCATGTACCATGGCATGATGGAGGTAGTGACCGCAGTCCTTCACGTACCGCAACCATTTTCTCATGCCTTTGGGCCAGACAGGGAAAACAAATTAACAATAATGCACATCTTCAGATTGCAGGCAGTTTTTTCAGAATTATCAACTTGGGCGGGCACACAAACAGAGTATGAATTTGAAGATTGTGCACGCTTTTGCTCTCTCACCAGATTCAGCTGACAATTCGGCAGAGCGCAAAATGCGAATTGCGCACAAGTTTGTCCCGATTCATTTAGCAAATTTGTTGAATGCCCCCCACGAGCATAGACTAAACACAACAGGTATAAGCCATGAGTGGAGGATTTTGCACATGATTTTTTTTTTTGCCAGAGATTAATTTTCTTGGGGGAATATATCTGACACAATTGTACCTCCACATTAACCAGCAACATCTCCTGTGTACCTCATGTGAGTTTGAAGTATACTTAAGAGCTTTTTCATGCATTTTGAAAAAAAATTCCTCCACAAAAGAAAATTATGCAAAGTTATTGTATTATATTGTTTTTTTTTGTTTTTGATCTCTTCTTCACGGAGCAACCTGGGTTTTTCGGCCGGCGATTCCGTTAATTTCAAAGTAAAACAAAATTTCTTTTTTCGGGGGAGGGGGGTTAACAAATCTCAGGCATAGCTAGCCTCTGAACTTGGCACCGATCTTCACGGGTTTTGGTCACAACAAAAGTTAATGAAAATTTTAGTCAGGGGCTAAACTAACTGGGCCTGCGGTCCGGTGTTAAATTCAAGGCCTGAATGTGCATTAACATCCATGCACAAGAGTAAAAGTACTATACATGCACAATGCAAACCACATGTAGTTTTATTTTTAATATTGCATAACAAATCAATGTTTTTAGAAATTTTAAAACATTAAACATTTTGAATGGCCCCTTATATTGAGTTATATCTCCATTATTTCACCAGATACTGTACCTCCAGTAATAAGTGGCTGTCCATCAGATATTATACTACCTCTTGGTATGACTGTTGCTAACTGGATAGAACCAACAGCTACTGATAACTCTGGTAACCTTCCTATCATCGTCAAGTCACATGAGCCGGGAACCAACTTTGCTGAGGGGAATACTTCTGTATTGTACACGTTCATCGATGATGCAGGGAACCAGGCTAACTGCACATTTCTTGTGGTTGTTACATTCGGTAGGCTTGGTTTGTTGTTTTTAGAGCCAGTTAATCTAAATTTAACATTTGTTTTTGCTGTTTAAGGGAACATTACAGAATTGGTTTGCTACATAACATTTACTGGCAGTGTACATTCGGTAGGTTTTTTTATTTTATTTTAAAGTAGACCTGTGACAGCCAGGTTGGCAGTGGTGTCTTGCCTTGCCTTGCACCTTTTGGGACCTGACGATTTAAATCCTAAGGGGCAGTATGTGGTTAAGGCTTTCAGTTCGTCCCTACTTGACTGCATTGGTTTTCCCTTGAACAACTCTCTGGGGATTGCCTACCACATCTTAAACAGCCAATGAAGGATGATCTCAATATTTCAACTATTACCTTTTTATGGCCAAATAGACATCGTAGATACTGGTTATTAACCATTTTACTCTCTAAATTTGCATTTAGAAATAAATAACTTGAGTCAAAAATGCACCTGACCGCGCAACTTTTTCAGCCGAGAGTCAAAAACGGCTTATTTATTATAATGACCCCTTGACGCCAGTGACTATTTTCCCCTAATTGGGTTTGAACACCGTTCTCCAGCTTTGGCAAACCGAGGACGCTAACTTCCACATCAAATAGCCGCCACGGATGTCACGATTCCTTTGTCCTGCGAGTTTGCTTGTTCTAAATCTGAGGTCTTGAAATCAAATTCGTGGAAAATTACTTCTTTCTCGAAAACTACATTGCTTCAGAGGGAGCTGGTTCTTTTACAATGTTTTATACTATCAACCTCTACCCGTTACTCATAATCAAGAAAGATTTTATGATAAAAATTATTTTGAGTAATTACCAAAAAGATTGATGTACCGCACTTCTTGCATTGAGCTGTATCTCTGTTATTTCCCCAGATACTGTACCTCCAGTAATAAGTGACTGTCCATCAGATATTATACTACCTCTTGGTATGACTGTTGCTAACTGGATAGAACCAACAGCTACCGATAACTCTGGTAACCTTCCTATCATCGTCAAGTCACATGAGCCAGGAACCAACTTTGCTGAGGGAAATACTACTGTGTCATACATTGCCATTGATGATGCAGGAAACCAGGCTGACTGTTCATTTGTTGTGCTTGTTACACTTGGTAGGTCCAGTGGTATTATTGTAAATATTTTAAAGATACTTATTACAATTTTCAGCAATTTCTTTTTAACAGTAATGCTGCAGCATGGTTATTGACAGCTTGCTAACTATTAGGAAAGAACTTCTTTATTCAGTCAAGTTTGTTTTCTCTTGAAGGTTTGGCTTTCATCTTAGAATAACTGGATGCATACTTCCAGTTGCTATTTGTTGAATTTAAAGATCACTCATGCTGATAAATTGTGAACAGCCACATGCAATTCTAAACAACTAAACAATTGGCTAACACAGTGTTTTAACCACACTGTAGGGGGGCGCCAGCGAACAAATTTCGCTCAGCACTTTGAGCAAACTACATTTCGCTGCCCAGCACTGACACCCCCTAAATTGCACTTCAGCAATGATGACCCCATATCTAACCATGAATAATGTTGTTTAACCGCTCACCCTTTGAAGACTACATTAGATTTAGAGCCAACCACCAGAACTGGTCCAGCTACAACCCTGGTCATATTATACACATTAAATGCAGATTTAAACTTGAACAGCTTCAAAATGGCAGCTGTTGCGTTTTGTTTTGTCTATTTTTTGTTAATGTAAAAATCAAACACAATAAATACACTAACTGCTTTCCGGTTTTGTTTTCTTCTCTGATTTAATTCAGTCTTGTGTAAGTTTGCTTGTCTCTCACTTTCTTGCTTTGATCTACATTTAAATGAGGTGAAGCATTCCTACACCCAGACCATTCCGTTGATTATCCAGGATCGTGTTTTTTCAAGGGAAAGTGTATTCATTGTTTGACTAATTAATTTATCCCAAACCCAGGCAACTAAGCTGTGAAAATTTCGAAAATTATGATGATCATATGTGTAAGTGAAAACTTGAGGTTTGTTAGGGGTATGGACTTTACAAGTAATTGGTGTCTTTCCAGTATTTCTTGTATCTTCCTGCACTAACAGAGTCAGGGGAAAGAAGGTGTGCAGGGGACACTGTATTGTTTCACATTATGAATAACATTCCTTTTATAATCAGTTGTATCTCTACTATTTCCCCCAGATACTCTCCCTCCAGTAATAAGTAACTGTCCATCAGATATTGTACTACCTCTTGGTATGACTGTTGCTAACTGGATAGAACCAACAGCTACCGATAACTCTGGTAACCTTCCTATCATCATCAAGTCACATGAGCCGGGAACCAACTTTGCTGAGGGAAATACTTCTGTATTGTACACGTTCATTGATGATGCAGGGAACCAGGCTACTTGCACATTTCTTGTGGTTGTTACATTCGGTAGGTTTGGTTTGTTGATTTTAAAGTAGATCTGGGAAAGCCATTCACTCAAATTTAAACATTTTGTCTTTTCTGTTTAAGATTGATGTACTGCACTTCTTACACTGAGTTGTATCTCTGTTATTTCCCCAGATACTGTACCTCCAGTAATAAGTGACTGTCCATCAGATATTATCCTATCTCTTGGTATGACTGTTGCTAACTGGATAGAACCAACAGCTACTGATAACTCTGGTAACCTTCCTACCGTCGTCAAGTCACATGAACCGGGAACCAACTTCTCTGAAGGAAACACCACTGTGTCTTACACATTCTTTGATGATGCAGGGAACCAGGCTAACTGCACATTTGTTGTGATTGTCACACTTGGTACGTCTTTCTGTATTTTTTTTACTGATATTTACGGCATATCATATCTGCTTTTTGTGAAAATGAAAAGTTCCTAAGGTTCTTGTGAAATTAGCCAAGGGTTGTAGCAAATCGAAGAAACTTCTGGTCACAAGACCCCAAAACTGAAAGTTGATGCTGGCTGCGGGTCCTCAACATATTTTCTTTGTTTACGCCCTGTGATTGTATCAGCCAGCCTAAAAAGAAGTTTCTGCTTCAAAGATTCATTCATTCATTTTTTGAAATTGTTTGCTTTCTTCCGTCACAGATAAAATCGCTCCAGTTGTTATGAACTGCCCATCTAATGTGAGCATCCCATACGGTAGCAACACCGCTAGTTGGTCAGAGCCTACAGCAACAGACAATGCTGGTCCAGTGACTAACACCATTAGATCCCATACCCCAGGATCTACATTCTTAGATGAGATAACAATGGTGACTTATACATTCACTGATGCTCAAGGCAATCAAGCCAATTGTGTATTCTTGGTTATCCGTCTTGGAGGTTGGTACATTTGTCATCATCATGTCATGTGGAATATTCCCTACTTTTCTATTAACTTCCATCCATCGGTATTATTCCATGCCCACCCGCTGTAATATATTTCCAAAAATTTTGAGTATTTATGTCCCTTTGAATATCTCGTTACCACATAATCACCTTGACTTGAGAAAGGAAAGACAATAAAGGTTCTCATAATAAGCTCTTTAATTTGACGTTGACGTTTGTGAGCCACAGCCAGAAATCTACCTAGATTCTCAGAACCCTCAGAGTTTTCTATGATTGAGCCAAATTTAATGACAAACAATGGTGGTAGCTTGTCCACTCTTGCCATTGTTAAATAAAGGGACAAAGGTCTCTAATCTTGGGGTTACATATTGAAAAGGGATTTTACAAGGCATTTTTTCCCAGAACTTGTTTTTCCTATTTGTATGAGTTAAAATGAAGCACAGTTAGGTGTTAACACTCTGGTAAGTCCAGGAGGATATTTTTGCCAGCCGACTGCTGCAAGCAAAGAATTGAGGAAAAAAACAAGGTTATTTGAAGTTGTTTGGGTCTTAATATGTTTGTCAAGAAAAAAAACGGGAAAAAAACCATCATCTGGTGTGAAGTAGTTTATTCATTGTGAGAAACAGTTTTAAATTGGCTTGACTGTTAATTGACAGATTGCTAACTAAAATCATACTAGAAATCTTGGCATTTAAAGACACTGGACACTATTGGTTATTGTCAAAGACTAGCCTTCACAGTTGGTGTAACTCAACTTATGCATAAGATAACGAACCTGCGAAAACTTGAGCTCAATCGCTCATCAAAGTTGTGAGATATTAATGAAAGAAGAAAAAAATGTTGTCGCACGCTAAGTTGTGTGCTTTCAGATGCTTGATTTGGAGACCTCAAATTCTAAATCTGAGGGCTCGAAATCAAATTCGTGGAGAATTACTCCTTTCCGAACACTACTTCACTTCAGAGGGAGCTGTTTCTCACAACTTTTTATACCATCAACCTCTCCCCATTACTTGTTACCAAGTAAGGTTTTATGCTAATAGTTATTTTGAGTAATTACCAATAGTGTCCACTGCCTTTAAGTATGTGCCCATTGCCCTGACATATTGTGCCTAATGGTAATAATGTTTCTGGAAAATTATGCCTGTACATGTATTTATGTGGTTTTCTTTTACATTTAACTATAGATGATGTACCCCCTGTAATCAGTGGTTGTCCATCCACGGTTGTCCTACCTCCTGGGGTCAATGAGGCAACCTGGGTTGAGCCTACAGCAGTTGATAACTCTGGAGAAGCACCAAGCCTAAATAAGTCACTTGAACCAGGGAGTATAGTCAGTGGTAATACTACTACAGTAGTCTACACCTTCACTGATGCAGCTGGCAATCAAGCTAACTGTGTCTTCTTTGTCAAAACTACACCAGGTTAGTTTGGATCTTCATTATTTATTAGCTTTTAAAGCCATTTTTTATTCAAATTTGACTCCCATAAATGGCAGACCGTGTTAGTCAACGAGGTAAAAGGAAAACCGTGCAATTTCGAGGCATGTTTGTGTAGACCTTTGTATTCTACTTGTACAACATCTTTCTACCCATATGTATTTTATGAAAAACGGTTACAGAACGCTTTTCAAAGACCAACTCGACCGATCCAAGGCATCGTGTTCTTTTAATAGCGGCCTACAGTAAGCACACGAGCCTTCCTTTTGCCTGTGCTCAATAGCGGCATACAGTAAGCACACGAGCCTTCCTTTTTCCTGTGCTCAATAGCGGCATACAGTAAGCACACCCGCCTTCCTTTTTCCTGTGCTTAATAGCGGCATACAGTAAGCACACAAGCCTTCTTTTTTCCTGTGCTTGATAGCAGCGTACAGTAAGCACACGAGCCTTCCTTTTTCCTGTGCTTAATAGCGGCGTACAGTAAGCACACGAGCCTTCCTTTTTCCTGTGCTTAATAGCGGCATACAGTAAGCACACAAGCCTTCCTTTTTTCTGTGCTCAATAGCGGCATACAGTAAGCACACAAGCCTTCCTTTTTCCTGTGCTTAATAGCGGCGTACAGTAAGCACATGAGCCTTCCTTTTTCCTGTGCTTAATAGCGGCGTACAGTAAGCACACGAGCCTTCCTTTTTCCTGTGCTCAATAGCGGCATACAGTAAGCACACAAGCCTTCCTTTTTCCTGTGCTTAATAGCGGCATACAGTAAGCACACGAGCCTTCCTTTTTTTCTGTGCTTAATAGCGGCCTACAGTAAGCACACAAGCCTTCCTTTTTCCTGTGCTTAATAGCGGCATACAGTAAGCACACAAGCCTTCTTTTTTCCTGTGCTTGATAGCAGCGTACAGTAAGCACACGAGCCTTCCTTTTTCCTGTGCTTAATAGCGGCGTACAGTAAGCACACGAGCCTTCCTTTTTCCTGTGCTTAATAGCGGCATACAGTAAGCACACAAGCCTTCCTTTTTTCTGTGCTTAATAGCGGCGTACAGTAAGCACACGAGCCTTCCTTTTTCCTGTGCTTAATAGCGGCATACAGTAAGCACACAAGCCTTCCTTTTTCCTGTGCTTAATAGCGGCATACAGTAAGCACACAAGCCTTCCTTTTTCCTGTGCTTAATAGCGGCATACAGTAAGCACACAAGCCTTCTTTTTTCCTGTGCTTGATAGCAGCGTACAGTAAGCACACGAGCCTTCCTTTTTCCTGTGCTTAATAGCGGCGTACAGTAAGCACACGAGCCTTCCTTTTTCCTGTGCTTAATAGCGGCATACAGTAAGCACACAAGCCTTCCTTTTTCCTGTGCTTAATAGCGGCATACAGTAAGCACACGAGCCTTCCTTTTTTCTGTGCTTAATAGCGGCCTACAGTAAGCACACAAGCCTTCCTTTTTCCTGTGCTTAATAGCGGCATACAGTAAGCACACAAGCCTTCTTTTTTCCTGTGCTTGATAGCAGCGTACAGTAAGCACACGAGCCTTCCTTTTTCCTGTGCTTAATAGCGGCATACAGTAAGCACACAAGCCTTCTTTTTTCCTGTGCTTGATAGCAGCGTACAGTAAGCACACGAGCCTTCCTTTTTCCTGTGCTTAATAGCGGCGTACAGTAAGCACAATATCAGCCGTTTAGCAGCTGTTGGGCCTGAATACCAAACTACTGCAAACAAGCCAAAAAATGTTAACACAATTGTCAAATTTGTATCTTATAATCAACAAACATCTGGCATTGCCAGTGTTGGATGTCTTTGTTCCGTTTATCACAAAAATCCATGAGTAGTTTTTAGTAAGTTGATATGTACAGTACTAGACTGAACTGGTCAAAATATTAATTACTTTGAAAGTTTAGTAAACTAGCAGTATCCTCTGTATTTTATGATTGGCTAATTTTAACATCTTACAATCTTGTGGATATGTACAGTACTGAACTCATCAAAGTCTGTATTGGCTATTTTGGACATCTCCTTACAATCTTTTATTTCCAACGTTTTGCTTTTTTAGTTGATATGCCACCGATGGTATTTGCATGTCCGGAGAGCATCAGTGTGTCCTTACTGCTATCTGAGGTTGATGAAGGGGCATCTACAATCTGGGCTGAACCCTATGCCATTGATGACTCTGGTGTTGAGCCTACATTAGTTCAGACTCATGCTCCAGGCTCTAAGTTCCCACTTGGAGATACAACTGTTACATACACCTACAGTGACCAAGCAGATAACCAAGCCAACTGCTCATTCATTGTCTCTGTTCAATCAGGTACTTTGATTTGTCTATAGAAAAAAAAAGTCTTTTCATGGAGAAGCTCATACTATCTTTGATAAGGGAATGAAAGGGTAGCGACGAGTTCTTCAACGGCCGTTTAAAGCCGGCAGGGTCAACGGCCATGTGAGGGCCTTTCTCGCACGGCAACGACCCTACAAGGTTTTAAATGGACGTTTAAGAACAAGTCAGTACTCTTTTATTCCCATTCATAAATGCCCTTTTGTTAAAAAACTTAAAAAAAATACAATTATAGATACTTTTTTAACAATTGAAAATTCAAGGTTTGAAATATTTTTTTCAAAAACTGTGAAGAATCTGTTTGATGCGCCTGGGTTGTGTGTACGCACGCTTAGATTACGTGCGCATGCTTAGATTACGCGCTGTTACTATAGCTATGAATTGCGTTCCGTGTGATAATCTTAGGTTTATACATTCCCACGTGACGCGCTCTCCACCAACTGTCTGAGGTATTTATGAATAGCACTTAAATTTGCGTCAGGGATAAAGAATATTCATCTTGGTTTCACCCACACACACTGGCGCATGCCAGCACTGCCCACCCAAAACCCTCGCATAAATGGCACTGCTTTGGAGTTATAGGGGTCAGTGGTTCAAATCCCATTCATGTAACGTGCCTGGGTTTTTTGTTTTTTTGTTTTTTCACAAAGCTTGGGAGGGTGGTGAGTCTGCAGGGCTGGTTTGTTTGTGGGTGAAACCAGGGACAATACTCTGATATTTTCTGGATTTTTGATGATTTTATAAAGAGGGATATGGTTGTACAGACGAATGTGTCTTGTTGTAATGAGTTATCCCTTATTTACTTCCTACGGTTCAGCATCAACTTGGTAGCAGAATTCACAATCATGTTTTTATAATGGATTAGAGATTGAAACTTTCTAAAGTAGTAATAATTATACTTGTCAATAGGAAGAAAAACAATAACTTAAAAATCTTTAGACTGTAATACTATTTCTTGTTTTCCTTTAGTTGATGATGTCCCACCAGTCATCACAGGTTGTCCTGCCAACATGATTCTAGATCTTCCACTAACACAGCCTAACATTGTTGTTAGATGGACAGAGCCATCAGCTATGGATGAATCTGGTGAAGCGCCCTCTCTCATTAAGACTCACACCCCTGGGGATTCATTCCCTGAAGGAGTAACGAGAGTCATGTATACATTCAGTGATGATCGCAACAATCGGGAAGAATGCTCATTTGATATCATAGTGGTTAGAGAAGGTAAGGATTAAAAACTCTCTGGAACCTTTTTGTTTTCTTCACTTTCCTCTTGAAAATGATCACAAGGACATTTGTGACCATCCACCACCAATGGGCTGTAAAGTCGCATTTGCACATGGCAGAGCCTATTAAATTGTTTGGGTTTTCAAGAAATCTTTGAGAAATCTGAATAAAAAAGTAGGTGGTTTGAGAAATCATAACTTCGTCAAGAAAAGTCTGATTTAAATGTGGATGGTATCGTTTTGAAGCTGATTACACACTCTCTCCGAAAATGCATTTAGCCCATAACAGTAAAAGTGTCAACTTTACAGCCCATTGGTGGTGGATGGTCACATTTTGCTCCAACTACTAGTCCTAAACTGGTGTAGGGCAAAGCAATAAGCATGATAAGTTTTCAATCTCAGTGTGATTTAAGGAGTATTGGGAACCAATACAATGAAAATAACTAACCCATACTTACAATAATAGGCCAATGTCACCAAACTCGGACTTCTGGTTCAAAGTAACCTTTAATTTGGGCCTCTATTCATTAATGAGGATAACTCATTGAGTATCAGTGGATGTAATGAAACTCTTGAGGCCTATGGCAGGAGATGGATAGAGGTCAAGCGAGGTCACTGCTACTAAATTGATTTTGCTTTGATTGAAGTTTGATTTCACCGATTGATTAGACTTGACGTGATAATAATTTGTTTGATTGTAGCGGATGTTTTACCACCAAGCATCATCAACTGCCCGTCCAGTCAGGCCTTTGTAATTCCTGCAGGGAACCAGTTTATGATTGTCATGTGGAATACACCTACATCCATTGATAACTCAGGAGAGCAGGCTGTGCAGACTAGTAACAAAAACTCGGGAGATGTGTTTGAAGAGGGCATCACGCTGGTTATGTATAACTTCACTGATGCAGCAGGCAACGTGGCAACTTGTGAATTCACTATCACTCTGTCAAGTAAGTTTATATTAAATACAACTTTATTTTTTAGGTTGTTTCGAAGGCTAAACACTTTGATAGTTGTTTACTTTTGAAGAGGTGATGTTTTTTAAGATGGTAGGTAGTCTTTGTTATCTTAATCTCAATATCAAACATAATCTCGAGACAATGGGCCGTATTCATAAAAAAAAATAGCAATTGCTTTTTCTAGGCTTTTGCTTACATCTTTTACAGATGTATGTATAAAGATGTAAGCAAAAGCCTAGAAAAAGCAATTGCTGTTTTAATGAGTACGGCCCATTGTATGTATATAAGCAGTCTGATTAAAAACTAGTATAATATTAAAACTTGATTGTCATGAGGCACATTAATAAGCAAGGATGGTACTTTAAACTGATGGATTGTGATGCATGTAAATAGCTAATACATTCTTTTGGTCTATGTTTGAAATTAAGATGTTGAATGCATGTAAATCCCATGTTTAAGCAGTATGTCAGTGCAACAAATGACGTTATGTTGAAGATGAAGAAATATTCTCACATATTGCATAGTTTTTACAAAGACACATTTATTTGACATTACAGCCCCTGTACTGAACCCATGCCAGACTCGACCATGCAGAGATAATGAAAACTGTTTCTATAGTTCCAATGACTATATATGTGTACCAGGTAAGCTTGTTCTTATAATCCAAATACTATCAGAATGCTAGGGACTTCACAAGACAATATTGTAACACCTCAACTTGTTGACTTGCATGAAAAACGTTATGAGTCAAATACACATTGTATTGAGAATATCGTGGCTGAGACCTCTTTTGAGACATATTTGTTCAGTTTCAGAATGTGAATTTAAATCCCCATCTGGCCTGTCGTCGATTTCACAACTCTTCCTAACTGAGGATTAATCTTATGACTTTAATATTTATCCTAAGTTTGGAAGCGCTCGAGATAAGGCGAGTTCGAACTCTTTGTGAAACCGACCCTGGTTGATGTTGCAAATCTGTTCTTTATTTCTTTTGGATGGGAAATTAAGCCACACTAGGTTACGCGTGCTAAGATAACTTGTGCACAAAATAAGAACCCAAGCTACCAATCTACAGCTACAGTCACTTCTCAACAATGGTGGTGTAGTTTTACTTAATTTGTTTCAGCAATCGGGGAAAGATTTGTTTACTGATCAACAACCACCTTTGTGCTGTATGTTGTTCTTCAATACAAAGTTTGAAGTTCTGTTCAAGCTTGTTGAACAATGCAGTATGAAAAAGTTTCCTGAATGTTATGTTTTAAAAAAACGTCCCCTATAAAATGTGACACATGATGCACTGTATGTCGTCCATTCGTTTTAAGAAACTACAAAGATGAAACCTCACAGCTAGTGTGCTCTTAAAGTATAGACTATTCTCGAGAACAACCAATTTTCATGCCAGAAATGTTCCTCATCATAATTGTGATTTCTTTGTTCTCACAGGTGCCTTCAGAAGGAGGAGAGAGACCTCAAACCTTAAAGAAAAGATTGGACGTTTTATAGCAGGTATGAACCTATAAGATTCCTTGTTTTCATATTGTGTTTGTTGTAGCTGATAAAACTCAATGAATTATTTGGACTTGTCAATAATAACATGAGAAAATCAGAATCGTTAATAAGATTTCTGGTTCTTGATCAGAATCTTGTAAAGGATTTCTGGTTCTTAAAGTCAAGTGCGTTTATTGCAAACACGAACTCCCCTCCTTTCGTCCCCCTATTAATGGTTAACCCTTTGGGTTTTTTGTATGCTTTCTAACCCCATTCATGTATTTCCACTTCACTGCTTATGTTTCACTTAGTTAGCTGTTCATGTTTGTTGTAAGAATTGTTTGAAGTATGTTGTCATTTAGCCTTTGAGAAAGACTCTGTTGACACATACATGTAGGACCATTGACTATTTTTTGCAAACATAAATAAAGACTAGTTAATCTTTGTTCTTGCTTTGCCAGATGAAATAGCGGATCCATGTGCATGTATGAATGGTGGAACCTGCTCCTCAGATGCTTACTCTGAAGGGATAAGGTGTAATTGTACTTCAGGTTTCTCAGGAATTCTATGTCAAGAAGGTAAGTTACAAACACATGTGAAATAGCTACACTATTGTTAGTAAACTCTTGGGAATTGTATTGTATAGTCTCGGGAATCCAATTTCAATGTTCCCATTTTCCCCTTTTTTTCACTTACTATTTTCCTGTTTTTTTTCTCACAGATGTCAAGTACAATGATGAGTCTTTCACGCTTACCTGGTGGTATCTGGTTGCTGTGGCATCACTCGTTCTTTTAATCATGCTTAGCATCTTAGCATTCTGCTTAACTTCTAAAACACAGAAGAAAAGTGTTCAACATGTATATGATGTAACAAATAATATCTAATACTACTATAATAATAATCCTGTTGTGATATATTTTTGGGATACTTTTTTTTGTAATGTATATGGTCATATATTTTCGATTTGCAGTCAGTGCTACAGGGTTTGGTTCCTTTACTCAGCTAGAGTTTTTTAAATTGTTTGGTCTGGGTATCTGGTTATGTGACAGTTTGACATGATTTGTGCTTGCAGTGTGCATTGCAGTAAGCTGCACTCGCACTGATTGATCGCTACAGTAATCAATTAGGACTGTGTTGATTTTCAATACTTCTGGGGCATGATGTGTTCAGATATTCCAGATGTTACGATGTCCATTTTAATTCTCTTAACAACTTTGAAAAAAGTAATTGAAGTCCATTTTGTGACTATATACTATTCTTTCGTATTTCTGAAGCTGTAGAGAACTTTGAGATAAATTAGTAGTCCTGTATAGACATTAGAATGAGGTTTGGGTATTTATTCACTCAATTAGTACATTAAACATGCTTTTTTATACCCATTTTAAAGTATTTTTATCTGCATTAAATCATATCCATTCCTAAGTGTGGAAAGGCCCTTTAATTTCATTTATGCCATTTTAATAACCAGTATTTATTCTAAGTGTGACTTTGATTTTAGTGTAGAACATTCTTTTTAGGAACAAATAATGGGCAATTTATAGACCATGAAGTATGCGTACACCACTTGTTTACAAAACAGCCTACAAGCCTGAACTTCCTGCAGGAATGTTTGTAATGCAGCCCAAGGGAAGAAAACATAAAATCTGATATTTTGTATAGAGATTTTCCATTGTTTTATTTTCAACAACTTTTAAGATGATGAAGGAGTACTTCTCAAATTTCTTAAGTTGTTATTTTTGTTTTAAACTATTGAGTCTATCTTGAATTATAACACAAAATTCAAAATTTCCCATATGACCAGAAAAGGCCCTTGACGGCACATGGTCACTCTTTTAAACAAAAGGTTACATAACATGGTCTACACTCAGGTGAACATTTCTGTTTGGTGAACACTTTCTGTTTGGTGATCTTTTAATGTCAATAATATATTTATGATGATCCATATTTTATAATATAAATATTAATATTAAACTTTTAACATTCCATAATAACACTTTTTATTTACTAGATAGTCATCAGTGTACATGATAGTTACTTCTTTATAAAAGTGGTGTCAATAATTGTTTGTTTGTCTGTATTAATGAAGTTCGTTTTGTTACAAATACCACAGGTGAATCGGTTTTGTGAGGGAGTTGAGAATTATGCAGCTATGTTTATATGCCATATTAATGAGCTGCAAAGTTTGTGTTGTCTTTCTCAAGCTGTGCCGGTATTCATGCATAGTGTAAAATTAAAATCAAAGAATTTCCGCTATTCAGACCCGTATTGTTTCTAAAGCTTTCAGTGGATTGGGTTACTCAAAATACTTTTTAGCATAAAACCTTACTTGGTAACGAGTAATTGGGAGAGGTTGATGGTATAAAACATTGTGAGAAACGGCTCCCTCTGAAGACATAGTTTTTGAGAAAGAAGTAATTTTCCATTGATTTGATTTCGAGACCTCGGATTTAGGATTGATGGACCGAAATCAAGCATCTGAAAGCAAACAACTTCGTGTGACAAGGGTGCTTTTTCTTTCATTATTATCTCGCAACTTCGGCGACCATTTGAGTTCAAATTGTCACAGGTTTGTTATTTTATGCATATGTTGAGATACACCAAGCGAGAAGACTGGTCTTTGACACTTACCAAAAGTGTCCAGTGTCTAATTGCGCCATAAACTGAAATGTGTCCTACCCAGAAAGGATGGCCTTTCCAGGCATGGGGTAAACGGGGGCATTGCCGCAAGATAAGAACAAGTTTTATGAATAGGGTTCGTTGGAAAAGCCTAATTTAAATTGAACTTTCTTTGACTGAAAAAGTGAAAGTACTATTGTATCGTAGCGTCATACGTTATCGACCCTCATATGTTTTCGGTCCCCAACTTTGATTCCCGTTTATTCCCGTTTTATTATCATGCTGAGAATAAAGTTTCCTGTCGTTGGTTATGCTCAAACATTTATAAAATGATTGATTTTTGGTACTAATCACTAGTGCATTATTATGCTAACATTCAAATGAGTCAAAGAGACATCATCCAACCTCGAAAGTTCAAAACAAAATTACTATCTGCTAGATTGAGTTTCATTCTGCTTTAGTCACTAGATGGATCACGTGTGGTGGTTACTATTTGGGATTCTATGGTGCGCAAATGTGGGGAAAATATTAAAATATTTTAAGTGAAAATGACAACAATTTTTTTTATTTATTTACTTCATAACTGTTATAAATTCCGATAAGCGTAATAAATATTAAGTCTACATTTAAGAGAAAATATCATAGATTGGTTTCTTATCTCCTGAAACCAAACATTACTGGTCTGAAATGGGGGAAAACGGATTGTTATGAAGTGTGAGTGCATCAAGGGGGGTGGGGTGTTTTACTTTCACGCCTTATGATATCTCTGGATTCTAATATAGTAGCCATAATGCCTTAGGACAAAAATGTAATTAAATTTGTTAAGTACTAATTGAATAATATTTTTGATTTACTTTGCCCGCCATACTAGCTTCTGAATATTCAATAAAATACCAATGAAAGGTGTGAAAACATATGACGTTGCTCCAATGTCGTGCATGCATAAGCACTGTTGATGGCGGACTGTCTCTCGCAACGTAAAACCAAAACTTTAAAAATTTCAACACACCATGAAGTGAAAGTGTTATTGTTAAAAAATTTGATAGATGATTTGAAAAAATAAAAAATTAGTTTTTGATTGTGAACAATTTTCCTGATATCCTACTGAAAACACATGACACCAGGATACCAGTAGTTTATTTATTTTCACCTTTTAATGAATATTCAAGGTTGTTGGCATATTTTATATTCTAAAGTTTTAGTGTAACCCTCCCCCATTTGGGTCAGACTTTTTGTGATGCGGGCATGCTCCATTGGCATGCTTCGGGACCTCTCGCGCGAGAACAGGACTTGAATAAAGTCTACCCGGTTACTGGGCTAACAACAACGTAGTCTCCCACTCAATACAGACAACCGGCGGTGCAGGAGAGATGCATGCCACTCCAGCACTTGGTGGCGCTTGTTACTACCTAGTTTCCGACCCAAGGGTTACTTCGCGTGCTTGACTTCACGTTCGTTCTCCAGACTAATGCCAATTAGCGCCCAGGCAACGAAGAACGCCAATTAATTTGACATCGTTTTTGTAGGTATTTTATCAAGAGCACAATGATGATCAATGAACTAATTGCTAGTTAGTACTTTGTGTGATTGGTAATTTCTTCAATCTGTACTATGTTAAACAGGTTGACTGTTTTTTTCCTGCGGGATTTAAAGTTGATTGAATGAAGCGTAACGGCATGAACGGTAAGTAGTTAGCCCACCTTGTTCATGTTGAGCTCCGCTTTTAACATCGGTCTCATCACTGTCACGACGGTGATGAGACCACTGATCTCTTTAGGTCAGTGTATGAGACCGATGTTGAAAACGGAGCCATTAACAGCTCAACAAGGTGGGCTAGGGAAGTAGTGTGATCAACATGTGCAAATTGTCAATTCATAATATAGGCCCTAAAATATGATTCTTGTTTTGATTGAAGAATTTAATTGAATTGACGGGAACTGAATGAAACTTGAAAAGACAGACAGGCTTTGTCGTCGACAACCCCCCTCGTCGACAACTTGTCCAGCTTTTACTTTCACAATTCTTGGATTTATGTGGAAATGTTAATATATCGTAGGTAGAAGGTCCTATTTTCAAGGTATTCCTAAAATCGTGGCAAATCTTTTACCTCTCTGTGCGCGATGTAAACAGTCCCTACTTCTAGAAACTTAGTATAAGGCTCCCCTGTGAGCTTACAGGGGGAGCCTTGTAGTTTCTAGAAGTAAACAGTCCCTAGATAAAAAATTGTGTGGTTTTATTTGCCAAGCAAAGAGTTTCCTCTCCCTTGTCCAAAACTTAGAAACACGTAAGGCTCCACTGGTTATTTGCACTTGTAAATGTAAAAAGGATGGTATTTTTAGGCATTTCTACAAGGTACAAAAATATGTCATAATGTCGAGGCCATATAAAAATATTTGCTCACTGAAAAAGTTTCATTATAACACTATTTCAATTCACAATTCATGATGATCAAATCACGTGACTGAATTTTTTGCTGAGCATTCTGGAAAAAAACACAAAGGCTTAAAGAGCCATGTGCCTTATATCATTTTCTAATATTTTTGGAGATTTTTATTTTTTAACCCTCATATCAATATTTTTATTAATATTAAAATTTAATCATCAGCTTGTTGATTCAATTATCACTGTTTATTTATACGCGTTATTATAAATATTAGAAAAGAAAAAAGGGGGGGGGGAATAAGATTTGAAATCCAGTAATTATTCTCACTTTTTATTTTTATTTTATTAGTAGTTAGCCCAAGATTATCACACGGAAAGCAATTCATAGCTATTAGTAACAGCGCATCATCTACTTCTAAGCGCGTGCGCGTAATCTTTTTCTAAGCGCGCCTGCATACACACAACCCACATACAACAGACTCACAAAGTTTTTGAAAAAATTATTTCAAACCTCAAATTTTCAACAGTGAAAGTGTCTGTTATTGTAGTTAAATTTTTTAACAAAAGGGCATTTGTGAATGGGAATAAAAGAGTAGTGACTCGTTTGTAAACATCCGTTTAAAACCTTGCAGGGTCATTGCCGTGCGCTTTATCACATGGCAATTTGACCCTGCCAGCTTTAAACGACCAAAACGACGGTGTAAGAAGTCGTCGCTATCCTTTTATTCCCTTAGTTAAAGCCATTATACATGTACACTTTCGGAACAGAACACTAAAAGTTCACAGATTTACAAATAACTTACAGGGTTTACAGAAGGTAATGGTAAAAGACTTCTCTTGAAATATTATTCCATGAAATGCTTTACTTTTTGAGAAAACATTAAAACAATTATCAATTCTCGACATCGAGAATTACGGATTTATAGTAAACACATGTCATGACACGGCGAAACGTGCGGAAACAAGATAGGTTTTCCTGTTATTTTCTCCCGACCCCGATGACCGATTGAGTCTAAATTATCACAGGTTTGTTATTTTATATATAGGTTGTGATACACGAAGTGTGGGCCTTGGACAATACTGTTTACCGAAAGTGTCCACTGGCTTTAAAACCAAATTGAATAAGCTGGTTGTTATAAAAATCAGGGTTTTGTTTCTCTTCTAGACAGATGGACAGGATAGACAGACGTAAACTATGATGTACCACCACATACTGTGATTAGTCATGAATCTTCTAAGCAGTGTGTATAGTCAGAGTTGGCCAGCACCAGATCCCAATAAACAACATCACAGGGGATTGCAGGGGTAAGTCAAATACTCAAACAGTGAACAAGAATGTTCCAAGTAGTTTTACTTTATTTTCTATTTTACATCACAGTAAAGACAGTTATAATACTAGTCAAACTTGTTTTATCAAATAACGTTTTACACTAATTTTGGTTTCTAAAATTATTTTTCTTCCACATCAAATGTCTCTTTTCCATTTTGTGGGCTCTGGTTATTATGTTTTGAAAATGTAGGTTGTCTTACTTATTTTCAAATTGAAAACTATTTTTTACAGAATTTCAAATATCTATCAATATGTAGATAAATAATGAATAGGGTAGATGGCCTTAGCTTACAATCCAATTCGGACCTTCTTCAGAGGCATAAAACAAGTACAAACAAATACATATCCATTTATAGAAAAAGAGAGGGGAAAGGGATTAAGGAAAGGATCCAGAAAGAAGCGGGAAAATAACAGCCAATCAAAGTTTCTATTTCAGAGACAAAATAGGTGGCTATGAACCAATAGGAGTGAAGTGGCGAGGACAAAGGATGTTTAGGATGAAAGGATGGGTTACTGGACCATAAAAGTGTGAAAGTATTGTTCGACAACAATGCAGGGAGACATGAAAGGGTAGGATTAGAGAGCAAGTTGCATCATGATGCAACTAACAATGGTCAATCAATAAGAATAGCTAGTTTAAAGGTATGTTGATTTGAAAAATAGGTATGAGGGACCTGTGGAAAAAAGGGGGGGTTACTTACATCAGATAGTTACAGTGATGAATTTAAAAAAACTTAAAACTAGAATAATTTTTACTTTATGTACAGAATATATACAACATATAAGTTATTAGGCAAAAGTGAAGTGGAGGGTAATGAGAAGTTATTTAATACCAGTGTCGATGTTAAGTCCAAAGGGTTTGACTGTCTTGAGTTGGTGAATCCAGTGTGATTCTCTATTCTTGCGGTGTGTGTCATCACCATTGCAAGCTTCAATCACAAAAAGTTCAACATCAGTGACACTATGATTGGGGCTGTTGAAGTTGATAGAGACTGGGTACGGTTTCTTAGTCTTTATGGAAGAGACATGATTCACAAAGCGAAGACTAAGTTTGGTCTTAGTCTCTCCCACATATTGTAGCCCACATCTCTTACATGATATGACATAGACTACATTAGACGTGCTTCATTCAGAGTTGGTCTTGATGTTGTATGAAGAGCCAGTGGTATGGCTCTTCACCTTAAGTGAGGGCTTAATGTGCAGACACGTTCTGCATTTGGAACGGGTACATTTGTGACAGCCCAGTATATCTGTCGGGGGTTGTGTTTGGACTGTACCTGGGGGAAGTTTGGCCCTGACTAGTATGTCACCAAGGTTCTTAGGGCGGCGGAATGCAACCATGGGAACCTTAGGGATTGCTGAGTGTAACCTGCTGGAGGAGTGAAGTATAGGCATGTTATTATTGAGAATTGAGGGAAGTTTGGGTAGTTTGGGGTGGAAAGTGGTGACCAAAGCAACTCTATTGGTCGGAGCTTTTTTAGCTCCCGTGTTAGTCAACAGAGTATGACGAGGTACCTTGAAAGCCCTGTTGATAGCAAGTTGGACCCTACGTTCGCTGTGTCCCCTAGATACAAGGTGTTTCCTTAGCTCTGATGAGCGCCTCTTGTACAGGGTATCTGTGGAACAGATACGCCTGATACGTAAGGCCTGACTGTAAGCAATTGCCTTCTTACAGTGACTAGGGTGACAGCTATTGGAGAGAAGGTACTGGTGGGTGTCGGTGGGTTTACTGTAAACATCTGTGACAAGGCCATTAGGAGACTTGGTTATTGTCACATCTAGAAAGCTCACACTGATGAGAGATACAGATATTGTTTTAGATAAAGATATTGTTTTATCTAGAAAAAATGATGACTTCATTCAATGCAATTGTACTGTCTTTTGTATTCAGGAAAATGACTGCACGCTCTCCAAGAAGGACTAAGAACAGCTCCGTCAGCAGCAGCCGTATTCATCAACAGAAGTACGGCAGTAGTGAGCAGCAGGGTTGCCATGGTAAAAGCATATTGGCCTTACAGGGTCGGAAGTCTCCCAGGGTTGCTTCCCAACAGATGGCTATGACTCCATCTAGGCATGCTGGTCTAGATGAGGTTAGTAGTCATTGTATACACCATGATCACAATGGTTTTGTAGGGATTGTTTTTACACAGCTGAATAGAAGAACAAAACTTTTGATACTAAGAAAGGGTACACTTCTCAAAACTTGTTCAGCTGTTATTTTTTATAGTTTAATATAGATTATGTTTTAAAGGCAATGAACACTGTCGATAATTGTCAAGAGACCAATTATTTTACTTGGTGTGTTCCAACAACATGCATAAAACAACAAGCCTGTGAAAATTTGGACTCAATTGGTCATTGAAGTTGCAAGAAAATGATGAAAGAAAAACACCCTTGTTGTACAAAATAGTGTGCTTTCAGATAGGAACAAAAGGCTTTTGGCCAGAAGTCTTTTATTATTTTAGTGAGAAATTACCTCTTTCTTAAAAACTATGTTACTTCAGAGGGAGTCAGTTCTCACAATGTTTTATACTGACTGTCAACAGCTTTCCGTTGCTCAATACCAAGTAAGGTTTTATGCAAATATGTATTTTGAGTAATTGTACAGTGCCGCTAACATATATAAATGGTAAAACTTCCTGTATAGAGTGTAGTGTCCCTAGCAGAAAATACCTTAGGATGCCGGAGGTTACTAGTTTCAATCGGGTTGGATCAAAAGCCAACAAGTAGATTGAGCAGTCAGAATGAAGGAAACTGACTGGTGATGCCAGGTGAACAGAGATTTGAACAATATACTACTGTAATGTAGTAGTACCTGACAAGTCTAATACTCAAGGCACGTTAACATAATGACCCCTGTCATCTGGCAAATTACGTACGTGTTCTTAATTCCTTTAACTATCATGGCTCCCTGAGGATAAGGCAGGTGACGTGCTGCCAAATTGATGTTGCTTTGTTACAAAGGCAACATCATTCCATTACAAGAACCATCACTCTAATTGCCACAGGTACCTAACTACTGTGAGAAGAAAAGCAATTATAAACTGTGATTGAGATTTCAACCTGCCCACATTCTGACTATCCAGTCAAAGTTTTGTTCCATCAAACAAGACTTTGGTGATTTATTGCTAGTATCTGGCTGAATTAGACACTAAATTATACTTCCTAAACCCTCATGTGCTTCAGGTTTGTCCAGTGTTTAGATTTATGTTAATGGAAAATGTTTGACAAAGTGTGTGTCTTTATTTTCTCTAGGGAACTTACAAGTGGAAAACGTGGACGAATTACCAGGAAGACTGTGGAAGCAATAGCAATGGTAGGAAGTAGCTCTCTTTGAGAAAAATTCAAATTATATTGGACATCATTGGTTGACAAAGCAAGTGAACTTTGCTATCTGTGGTGGTGCGCTTTGGCATTCAATGTTGTTTATGTGCATGCATATAAATAAGTTATTACTATTATTATGCATGGAAGGGGTTCTTTGTAGCATTTTTAAGGGGGAACTCATAGGTAACTCCAAGAAGAAAACAAGGGTATATATAATTTCTGAAGGTAGAATTAGCTTTTGACCCTTGAAGAGTCTTTCTCAAATCCTAAATGACGTGTTTTGTTTTGTCACTTACTAGCCCCTCGAGAAAGACTCAGCAAGGGTTGAAACCTCGGGACACAATATAAATTTTACCTAACTTTCTTTTCTACTATGTGAAAAAAAGTGAACATGTTACAGAAGTGTTTGAATTTCCATTAGCTGCTGCCTGTCAAACACTTGAACTTTTCAAATTAGTGTTTGTAGATTTTACTAGTATTTGTTATTGATGTGCATGCAATGTACACACATTTTTGTAGTGATTTTTTTTTCTTTTGTGTTTTTTTTCTCTCCAGATTTAACTCTATACAAAATAACCCAGGTGAGTAACTCCAAAATGATTTTATTTCTTTATTTCCTGGATGAACATTAAACCCAACAATTTTGTCCTGATTATAGTTTGACAAAAAGAATTTGGGTGTGATCTCTAGCTTCACAGTAGTTAACGGTTGTATGGCTTCTGACTGGCACCCGCGAACAAAGATATTGACAAAATAGGGACACTGCCAACATAGGGCTAGATCGCTCATACTCTATGGTAAAAGAAAATCGCCGGCATGTTGAACCCGGAGATCGTTGGTTCGAATCCCACTCTAGTCAATTCTTTGTTCAACCCCCAAAACCATTAAAAAAAGAAAGGTTCAGCATTTTTGTTTTAACTGTTGTCTGCTGTGGCAGGTAGCAGTGCAGTTGCAACAATTGATTCTGTGCAAAAATGTTGTATCTCCTTAAACAAAAGTACGCACTGTAATCACTAGCTTAAATGCCCCTGATTTTACACAAAACACATGTACGTTTCAAGATACAGTGTTTAGAGAAAAAAAAGTATTTTCATGTAAGATATAATACAACCTTTTCACAAATTGACATACAATTTGTTTGCTTTGATGAAACGCCTTTTAGAATAATTTGTTTTCTTCTGATATTTTTGAATCTGTAGGATACATTCAGAAAGCTTTCACAACAGGTCCAAGAGGTGAATGCACAGATAAGCAAGTTCCACAATAATGGATTCAAGGTAGGTCCACCCTGTCTATTAATGCCCTTTGTCATAAGAGTTACCATTCAGGAATGTTTGCTTGATTATTCCTTAACATGAGTTTTACATGATGTTGACATGATGTTCAATGACAAACTACAAGATTACTGAGTGATTACCAAATTTTGGTTTTTGTATCATCTGAAAAATCAATGATTATGGATTTATACCAGTTCCTACCCACTACAATACTGGGAGTGAGCAAATAACATTACAACCTCAAAGAACGTAGTTGATTTTATTTCACTTTGGTTTCAGCAACAGCAATAGTGCACAAAATCCAACAAGTCACAAAACTTTTAAAGTTGTTTTCAGTAAAATGTGACCTACAAGTTGGTGGGATGGTGTGTTTCTTTTGAGTTTTTAAGTGAGAAACCAGACTTTCTGCTTCTTCTCAGCCATACACTCTGTGTCTGCTGAGATGAAGAACAAAGAGTCATTCCAACAGCTTTATTCCATCTCTTTGGAACTCCTTGCCTGGTGCATGTTTCCCTCCATCCTACATATGCGACTGTTTGAAGAGGAATATCAATTCCTACCTTCAGCTTTCCTGAGTTCTTTCCACTTTAAATAATGTTTCTTCTCGAAGCCCCATACATACCATGCAAGAGTGGCTTTTAGCCGTGTTTGGGGTGAACTTGCATTAAAAAAAAACTAGAGGGTATAAACAGATTTTTTAAAACCTGTGATACATTATTCCCCTAATAATAGTGAACATTTGTAATGCGCCATGTCTGTCATAAATAACTTCCTGTTGCCTGTTTATCAAATTTTAAGGAGTTATGACAATTGATTTCATGAGATTACAACCTTAATACAACATGTTTAAAAGAGTACAAGGTGAGGTGGCGCATATTGATGCCGGACCATGCCAGAAACACTGAGGCAAAACCCCCTTAATTTTCTATACGATAAGTGCACTGGGTTCTTTTATGTACATTACAAAAACAGATGGGACCTATACGACTTTTTGCTCCATCCTAAGAATGAAGAAATAATGGTTAGGTGTCTTGCTTAAAGAGCGCAAGTATCAAGATCGGGATTTGAACCCACAATTTGCTGATCAGCTGGGTTTTCTTTCTACAAATGTTCAAAAGTAAATTAACCTCTCCACTACCAATGTTAATTATATTTTTGACAAAATTTACCCGTACACCAATGTGTGTTAGCACTGTATTTCTAAGTACATGTACAGTCCCGAGTTCTGTGAAAATAAATCACAGGCATACTGCTCTAGTGGGAATTGAACCCATGACCTTTGCAATACCAGAGCAGTGTCTAACCAACTGTAGACCACTGAGATTAAGTTGTTGCTAGAGGCAGTTTGAATCCTATATTTTAGCAGTGGTTACTACAAAGATTTAATAGTTTGACATTCTGTCCCTTTTTTTAATCCACAGAGCTATCACATGGATGGGAATGTTAGTCCAGTGATACGAGCTACCCAACTGGCTGCCAGCCTACCCCATCAATCTCCTAGAATTAGCAGGGAACCAGCTACAGATGACATGGCTCCTCAATGCACATCAGTTCAAAGGGCAAACAGAAGGTCAGATATTAATTTCATTTGCAAATCAATTCAGATAAAAACTATACACTTTTGAAATGGCTGCCGATAAAAAAATGTTTGATTCTGGGGGAAAAGGTTTATATGTATGGATAGCTTATGGACTCAACTTTCATTTGACACAAAATAATCAGAACATAATTCATGATTGGGTGAGCACTGCTCACTTTTGTAAAGGGTTGAAAATAATTAGATTGCACAGGAATTAGCCTTCCAATTTGTGAGAGGTTAGTCCTTTGGACCTTACAAAATTCAATCCAAATGTCGGCTACTTATTCTTCAGGTTACCCATTGAGAATTCAAGTTAGCCGAACTTTAGCAGAACCAATTGTCAGAAAATATAAAGTTGATTAGAGAAACAAATTATCACAACTGCTTTTAGCAGTCAGAGCTTGGGTTTAGTAGTTGTTTGTTAGTCGTAGTAGACAAATGATGACAATACATTTATATTTGATATAAAATTGATCTTGGATTAAAAAGATGTTGTACCTGTAATCTTTACCTTCTTTTTGTAAGTTTTTAGCATGAGTGATCAGTGAATTTTATTTACTTTGTATAGAAAAGAACAACACGATAAGTTGATATTTTTCGTTTGCTTTAATATGAATTCTTACCTCTGATTATGCTGACTTTCATACAAATGCTAAGTGTACTTTCAAATGATAATACTGTTATGTCTTTACCTTACTCATCTAGTTTTTACTTTACATTTCTCCCTTTTTAATTCCAGGCGACCCCACTCTCATTCCTTGACATCAAATCAAAGACAAAGCAGCCTTCCGCAAAGACCCCATTCTACCACAGCCCTCTACGGTAGAGCTACCAGTGAGTTTGACCAACTCACTCCAAAAATGATCGGTGCCCTCAGCGATGGGAAACAGAGAACCTTAGATCAATCTCAACTCGGTCCTTTTGATATCATTGCAAATGAAGCAAAGCCTGAAATCCTTGAAGTTGGAGAAGATCAAAGTGATACAGATGATGAAGAGAGTGAGATGCCACGTCATTACAGGGTAAGACCACCACCAGACTTTGACCTTCCTGCAGAGGATATGGATATTCATGACATCCGGGGTCGGTTCCAACACCGCAGCTCCAGTGCTGGGAAGAAGAAGCAGGAGCCTTACCCTGAGCCACTGAGTGAACCCTACTGTTATTTTGACTTGTTGGAGTTAAGTTTACTCAAAGAGGACTGGAGACATGCTGTCAGGACGGTCCCTGATGGCATTGAGGCACAACTTATCGATAGGTTAATTGAGATGGAGAGACTGCAGATTGCCAGTGCTGAATTGGAGAGAGGTGTACGAGTTGCTACACCCAAGAGAGTAATGTCAGCCATGCAGATCAGGAAGGGTTGGAACACAGCTGCTTCAGTTCCTACTGAGCGGGCACAGAGTGCTTTAGCGCGACCCAGACAGAGTAAGAATTGTTCCCCAGCCTGTCTGCAGCCACTCTGCTCAGGTACCTGTGAAACAAAACAAGACTCTCTAGCACATGGAGGTTGCCACCATTGTAAACAAGAATACTGTCAGGGCTCTTGTACTGAGTTTGGTTATCACCTACACATAAGGCAACCACGAGATGAGGAAGTGAACATTCCTCCACCACGACCCAAATCATGTAAGAGTTGTAATAGCAGGACTTCATCCCGGAAGTCAACAATCAACAATAACACAGTCATTCTAGGTCGTCCTAAATCAGCATTTGCAACCTTTAGCAGTGCAAAACAACGGTCTGGTAAATCAAAGTCAATATCATCAGAAGCCAGAAGTGTTTCAGATCAGATGGCTCAGCTAGAGCTATCTTCAACACCTGATGCCGGTGGGGACAAACCAGCAAGACCCAAGACAGCCCCAGGGAGCTCAAGGTCCAAGCCACGAGGGCGCAATTCAATGCTACCAGGAAAGAGTTTTACTTCTCAGAGGAGACACTCACTTACAGATGATCCAATCAGTACAAGTGCAGCTAAAATGAATCCAAAACACATGAGAATCAAGTCTGCAAAGCTCAAATCTAAACAAAAGAAAGTCTCAAAAAGGTAGCCATCCACCATAAAATAAGATGTCAAATAAAATTTAAAGGTTTATTCATTCAGGAATGTCAAAGGGATGATACATCATTGCAAACATTTGAAAGTTTACTGGATTTATAGTTTGTAAGTGGTCAGTGGTTTGAAGCATTTCAGCATTTCAGCATTTTACCTTTGAGTCTATTACATCCAGTCAGAATCCTCTACCTCGTCATTATTTACTTTGACTCAAGCCGTCAAAACCAGGTGACATCGACTCACTCATAAATTTGTATTCCTTTTCAAACGACTTTAACCACTTGTCTTCCTCTTATTGGAAAATCAAGACATCAAGAAAATAATGTTCAATGCTTATAATATACAAATAGGAATCGTTAAGATGTTAGATGTTATATTTTCTTACAAATAGAGTAACCTAAACTAGCCTGACCTAAACTGAAACTGTCAGTGGTAATTATACTTCTTGAATATTTGTAGAGTTGCATGTTTGACTGTAACACAGACCAATGGTGTAGAACCGGTATCGCCTCAAAGCATTGGACACAATTGGTAATAACTCAAAATAATAATAATTGCTAGCACAAAAACCAACTTGGTAATGAGCAATTGAGAGCTGTTGATAGTGTATAACATTGTGAGAAATATCTCCAACTGAAGTAACATAGTTTTTGAGAAAGAGGTAATTTCTGACTCAATAATAAAAGACTTCAGGTCTGAAGCCATTTATTTATTAGGAATCTGAAAAAGCACACACTTTTGTTCTCTTGGAACTTCAATGACTAATTGAGTCAAAATCTTCAATTTGTATTATATTTTTTACATTTGTTTGGATACACCAATGAGAGAACTGGTCTTTGGCGATTACCAAAGGCGACTAGTGCCTTCAGTAAAGTAAAGTGTTTTAAGTCTCAGTCATTATATTTGCATGCACCTTAAAGACAATAATGTGTGTGATAGCTGTGTTTGTATTTTTGTATAAATCTAACTCAGTGCCTTACTCTAATTTAATGGATATTATTTTATATTTTTATCAGAAAAGTTTATTTTCTATGAACGATAACAACCATGACAACCCAATATTTGACAGTATGTAAGATGAAGTCAGGGTTGAATCATTGTTACTTCTGCTCTTATTATCTGTCTTTAAACTGCTGCAGGGTTCAGTGTCCTTCATTATAGATATCACCTTGCTGCCATAGTTCGTATTAGGGAAACACTTATTTCTTTAAAATGTGAGTGGAAAGAACTCAAAACTGTAAAACATCTAGATCTGTATGAAGATACACAAAGGTGCATTCAAAGTACTTCCTATCTAGTTCAATTCATCATTCAAGGGAATCAGTTAGGTCTTCTTTTACGAGATTTCTGTGTCTTGATTTTCATCTCTATGGTTATTTATTGAACTTCAGGGAAGTAGGCATTTATGAAAGCATTATGGCCTGTTATAAAACCAGTGTTTTGGCACAGGCTGAGGTGCCCACTCCTTTGTTTGAAAACATACTCTCTCAGTAGGGGCCTACCGGGCTTCATCAAACAGGAAGACAGAGCTGAAGCCAAAGGTGTTGTTTTGAAAAGGGTCTATGACTCAAATCTGTCAAAATGGGCTCACCGCCCAAAGGGAAACCCCTGACCAAAAAAAATTGATACTTAAAAAAAAAGATTTTACAACTTTTTCCCTCTTGAGTTTAGCATGATCTAGGTATTTGGAACATACAGTGCCAACAGTCAACTGGTTAGATATTTTTACTTTATTTTCAGACTTTAAACGTCACATGATGGAGTCATCAAGTACAAAAAGTCAGAAAAGGCCACGTCAACAACCCCTTTAAGAGTAACACACTGTTTAATATAAAATCATGATACAAAAATTTCTTTGTATGAAGTAGTATGTATTTTGTGTGAATAATAGTTCATCTAAAATGAAGTGGTCCAAAGTTTTTTCTGACTGACTGTTAGCATTGTGCCAACAACAGTACAATGTGGGTTATGCCGCTGTGCACAGGGCTTTTGGTTTGCTGCTGCGCATGTGGTACTCAAAACGACCAGTTTGGCAGGTCTGTGACTGTGTCTTAAAATAATGGCTTCGGTTGTGGCTACAGATAGATCATGTCACTCCTCACTTTTGAAGAGAAAGCTATCGGTCAAAGTCATTATAATAGTTATACTCTATTCTGACACATTAAAACAAAGTGTTAGATCTGTAATTCACAGATACAGGGTACATCCATTAGTGGGTGGTATTGAATGTTTCATTGAGAAGTTAGTCTGGAATGAGCATGAATATTTGTCACTTGATCATGCAAACAGTAAGCTTGTGAACACTTATTCATTGAAGGACATTTTCTGGGTCAGGGCGATTATTTGCTTCTAAGAAGTATGAAGCTATTAAAAAACACCAATAGGCCCACTAGAAATCTTTACATTTAATTCTGAAAACTGATAAATTAAAGAATAAACACATTGTTGTTGTTTTTTTCTGGTGAATCTACAATTCAGTTTTTATTTAAATAAACTATTTAATGGAAATCTATAAATCGAAACTGCTAAATTAAAGGGAAGGTACATTGGTAATTGTCAAAGACCAGTGTTCTCACTTGGTGTATTTCAACATGCATAAAATAACAACCCTGTGAAAATTTGAGCTCAATTGATCATCGAGTCCGGAGAAAATGATGAAAGAAAAAACACCCTTGTTGGACAAATTTGTGTGCTTTCAAATAGGAATAAAAGTGTTTTAGCTAGACTCTTTTATTGTTTTAGTGAGAAATTATCTACATTTCAAGATCTTTGTTATAATTCAGATCATGGAGGTTCAGAGGAAGTCGTTTCGCACAATGTTTTAAACTATCAACAGCTCTCCAATGCTCGTTACCAAGTCAGTTTTTGTTTTGAGTAATTACCAAACGAGTCCCTTCCCTTTAATTAGCATTGAGAACTGGGTCGAATTGAATTGATGGTTATTATGGCCATGCAGCGACAGTACTGTTGCTAAGGGTGTTGAAGGGTATGCCACTGTACTTTAATGATGAACTAATGCAGATGATAGCCGCCAATTCAAAAATCAAATTTATCAAAACTTTGTTTTTAATGGAACCTTCCATTTTCAAAAGTGCCAAAAAGAGTAATTTTTATTTTATAAAAAGAAATCTATGAAGTGATTGGAGGAGGGGATGTTTAGAAAATGTTTTTTATCAGAATTACAATTTCTGAAATTTTGATTTTGGTAGTTGATGATGTGTAGAAAAGGGAGTTATAATATTCACGCACATGGCAAGCTTTTTTCCTTCGGTAGAAAATGTTGACAAACCAAATATAACCACTATATACATGAATGCTAAATTCATTGTTCAGTTATACTGCAGAATACTGTGGTCTCTGGTCTAGGTTCAAGTTCCGATCAGAGCACATTTGGGGTCATACACAGTTGGAGAAAAATCTGTAGGACGACAAGTTGACCACAACTCTTTTCCTCAACGATATTAAATTGAAATTTGCAGGGCATTCATTGATTGATATAAATATCTTCTTCCCTCAGAAAAATTAGCAAGTTGTTATTTAACTGTGCAGTTTGTTCTCCTGCTTTTTTCAAAATATGACCGAATGAACTATAGCCTACTTTAAAGTTTTCACTCATTTTGTGTTATATTTTTCATTAAAGCTTTTGTGCGGATCTAGCGATTAAGAAAAAAATGATGGCAATATCAGTTATTATTCAGGCTTTGTATACCAAAGTCTTCCATTGTGTGAGTGTCATATATCAAGCTATAAAAGTGCAGAATTATTATTTAAAGTGGTTGCAAAACAAAGAAAAGCTAACGTTTGTGTTGAGATTTAGTGTTGGGCTTGGGTTTTTATGATTTTTTTAAGGGCTTTGTTTTTCGATGTCACAATAAACTTGAATTTTCAAATGTATTGGCTTATTTCTGTCAATTTTTTGTTGCTGTAAATACACTTAAAAAAAATTATAAATAGACAATCCATCAATCAATTTTGAAGTTCTTAAAAATAACTTCAAGTAAAGACCGCCCTCTGTTGTATTGGTGAAACGAAGTCTGCACGTTGTATGAACCGACTGGTTTCTGCCTCGTTTTACATACAAAACTACACGTTTCTGGATCTCTCTCTCTGACGAGTTTGCTGTGCGAGTGTTTTTTTCATCTCGAGAAAAATGGACAGACGCATGATTATAGAGGAACAGTTCCTGCAAGAAAAAGACGAAAATGCATCAAGCAGGTATTGTACTCTTTGTGACTTACATATTATAATTGAGTTAAAGATTCCGTTACTTCATTGAATTTGTTTATGAAGGACGTACTATTTTATAAAACACTGTAGGTCATAATCGTAAAACCAACTTTCGCCGACGACGTCTGCGTTCACGTTTGCTGCCCAATTCCCGGACAACTCCTACCACTCACTGGCGTGACTGGCTGCCCCCTAAGCTTCAAATCTTGGCCCGACGCCTTACATGGGAAAAGTATCCTCTGCCAGTTGTTTGTATTCGTTCTGAAATAATTTAGTTTCTCAAAAAATGAGATTCGTTTGTGTAAAAATTAGTGGAAAAGTTGTGGCGGAATCATCATCATGACTAGTACTGAGTAGTAGCCCCATAACATAAATTGGTCCAATCCACTCCGTATCCTTGGCCCCAGCACCACTGATATCAAAACCTTTCGGAAAACCATCTGCAACGTTCTGCATCATGAAAGTTACCGATCTAATACTTCAGAAGTTGCAGATAGCACTATACTTGGAATCGTTCACATAGGTATCACAGATTTTGAGTAAAAATCAAGTAAATTTTGCGTGTGAATTTTCTCAACTAACGCTCTTTTACCGCTCATGCCGATATGCCGATTGTCCCCCGACCGTGCGCAGATTTTTTTCCCAGGACAAACGTGTGGAATCATCTGCACACGTTCGTCTTGGGAAGAAAAGATACCAAATCCGCGCTTTGTGTACAAACATATGGACACGCGTCTGGGAACTACAAAGAATGGTTCCCCAATCCGTGCTTTGTGTACAAACATACGGACACGCGTCTGGGAACTACAAAGAATAGTTCCCAGACGCGTGTCCGTATGTTTATACACGAAGTGCGGATTGGGTATCTTTTCTTCCCAGGACGAACGTGTGCAGATGATTCCACACGTTTGTCCTGGGAAAAAAATCTGCGCACGGTCGGGGGACAATCGGCATATTGGCATTAGCGGTAAAAGAGTGTAGTTGAACAAATTCGCACGCAAAATTTACTTGATTTTTGCTCAAAATCTGTGATACCTATGTGAACGATTCCAAGTATAGTGCTATCTGTAACTTCTGAAGTATTAGATCGGTAAGTTTCATGATGCAGAACGTTGCAGATGGTTTTCCGAAAGGTTTTGATATCAGTGGTGCTGGGGCCAAGGATACGGAGTGGATTGGACCGATTTATGGGGCTACATCATGACATATCGTAGCGTCATATACGTTATCGACCCTCATATGTTTTCGAACCCCAACTTTGATTCCCGTTTACCGCAAGATTGTGCAAGCTGCACCGGTGACAGAAGCTATGCAGTTTACTCACGGTCTGTTTTTTCATCAGGCTTAATCTTGCTGAGAATAAAGTTTCCTGTCGTTGGTTATTCTCAAACATTTATAAAATGATTGATTTTCGGTACAAATCACTAGTGCATTATTATGCCAACATTCAAATGAGTCAAAGAAACATCATCCAACCTCGAAAGTTCAAAACAAAATTACTATCGGCAAGTTTGAGTTCCATTCTGCTTTAGTCACTAGATGGATCACTTGAGGTGGTTACTATTTGAGATTCTATGATGTGCCAATATGGGGGGAAAATTAAAACATTTTAAGTGAAATTGACCAAAAAAAATTGTTTTTGATTAACTGCATACTGTAATAAATTTCAATAAGCGTAATAAATATTAAGTCTACATTAAAGATAAAATATCATAGATTGGTTTCTTATCTCCTGAAACCAAACATTACTGGTCTGAAATGGGGGAAAACGGATTGCTATGAAGTGTGTGTGTTTTAAGGGAGTGGGGTGTTTTACTATCATGCCTTATGATATCTCTGGATTCTAATATGATCATGTCGTTCAATGAATTTTGGAATCGCTCTTTTTTTTCTTTTTCTCGCCAAAATTAGGCTCTATGTGTCCTTTGATATCACATTGTCTGGGGGGAACGACAGAAAATCCAATCCGCAATCTCAAAAATTGTAGAAAATGATAAATTCTTACCATAATTCAGTCCCCAACTACTCCGTTTACCACTACACTACATACAAATACTGATTGTCCCCGAACTCTGCCGAACACATCGCGAAGTCACGACACGTGACGAGGGTGCGCATATTATTATTTCTTCCCAGGACTAATGTGGAGAATTATCTGTACACGTTCGTCCTAGAATAAAAAAACACCCGATCCGTGCTTTGTGTACAAAACATATGGACACGCGTCTGGGAACCAGACGTCTGGTTTGAAACTTGTATTTGAAACTTGTTGTCGCCACTCTGGACTTGTTGTCGGCGTTGACGGCTTTTAGTACATTGTAGGACCCCCAGAAACTGACCAAAATGTCAATGTACCATCATGTGCCAATTGCTAAAGCTTGAAATGCTTTGATGAAGATTCATTGTTTTGAACATGTTACTTACTTTACTTAATCCATCGATGCTTGTAGGACAATGCCTGTTCATGGATCGAGGGGTTGTCATGTGCATCTTTACGTAAAAACATATAGGTTTAGTCACTTGCAACGATTCTGTTCATGTCATTTTTTGATCATTTTTGTTACCTTTCTTAAAGATAGGGGTAACATAATTTGCTGACTTCCAGTCTCGTGGTAGTTCCCCCTTCCCCAAGGTATTTGACACAGGAGATGTGGCTTATCAAGAACGCCTGCAAGCTTCTGCAGTATTAAGTGTGGTTGTAATCCATCCGATCATGGGGACTTGTTTGGCTTGGGACTCTTTAGTAGGTCGTAAACATCCGATGGAGCAGATCAAATTCCATGTGAAATCATTTTCTACTGGGTCCGGCATACTCTGCATGTCTTCTTGGGTAAAGACACTTTACAAGAAGTCTTGTAGCACTCTGTGTCCGTTACCGTAGTGCTACCTACCATTTGGTTGAAGGAGACTGGCAATACTTTCTCTTAGTCAGTTGTTTTGGATTTAACATTTGTTGACCAAAAGGCCTGTGGGCTTTGTTTTACTCCAGATGCTATGTTTTTCTTGAAACGTTTCACTGCTTTCCTACAAACCCACTTTGCTTGATACTTGCTCTTGTTCGTACATCTTTCAGTCGTCCTCTTAGTATTGAGTATCGTGTGTAATGGTACACAAAATCTTATGGGATATACAAATGTTTGCATTCGGCGATCACTTACATTTAATTTCCTTCGAGCTGTCTGTGTAGTATTTTTTATGGTCTGTTGTCTAGATGTGCTCGTTGTGAGTCTTTAGTTATCAAACTGCTTGGATTTGAAACTTTGCATAGTGAAAGTATTAAACTTGAAAGGTTTGCAGTAACATCATTTCTACATGTTGTGACCAAAAAACTCTTTTACTTAAATTGCTAGTTAGTCATCTTAACCCGCGTTAGGGTTTCAAATAGCCACCAGAAAGCAGTTTTTAAGGCAGCAGCCTTAAAAACTGCTTCCTGATTATTTCATGGATACATGTATATGGTCCATGTTTTTCAAAATGGCTTCCACCTGATGAAGGTTATGAAGGCCAAGATTAATCACTCATATTGTAGAAAATGGTGATAAAAACCCTAACGATGCGAAATGCAACAATATGCACCAAATGGTAATAGTTGTTGATCGTTGCATTTGGCAGTCAACTCAGATGTCTTTCTTTAACTGAATTTGTTGTATTTAGAAGTCAAGTGACTTCATTAAATGGTATTGCATTTTGTTGTATTTGGCAGTCAACTTAAGTTCATACCTGGAGGGAATTTGCGGCATTTGACTATAAAGTTCATGGTCCCAGGTATTAGCCAAGTCACCAATGCATACTGTTGCATCTAGCAGGGCAAACACCCTTACTCAGTCCTAACACAAACAACTAGTCTGCACAATGAAACAAAATCCCTTGTTGCATTTTGTTGCATGTGCAATGTTTCTCACTTCAACTGTGTTGCACTCTGTTTTATTTGGCAGGGGATATAGAGGGACCCTAATGGGGTCTAGGGTTGAGAGCACAGCATGTGTGTAGATTTTGTGCCACTGGGCATGAAGACCAAATTTTCATTTCTCTCTTTTATGTGGCATCATGAACACAACCTAATTTTAATGATGGGCACCTGATAAACATAGGATTTTATTTGTTTTGGGTTGTTTTACTAAATGTGTGTAACCAGTTTTCTTTGCATTAAAAAGTAATTAACTGATTTTGGTAATACTTTGCTTTTCCCTTAGTTCTGCCAGTGAGTCAGAATCTGATTCAGAAGGAAAGTCAGAGAAAGAAAAAGAAGGTGTTGCTGTCAGTGCAGAAGCAGTGAATGGCAGCGAACATCGTCGCCATGGTAAGAAACATCGTAAACACAGGCACCACCATCATCGTAGGAAGCATCGTAAGCACGCCACTGAGGGAGATGAAAGACGACATCGCCATAAACATAAGCACAAAAAGTCATCACGTAGCAGCAGCAGCACACGACGGGATCGCAGTGGAAAGGAACGTAAATCAGAGGTCAGTGTAGTTCCATACACTGAGTGTGATGACGATGAAGATGAAGGGGAGGCTATGGTTGGCTTGGCTGACCTGGAGAAACAGAAAGAACTTCTGCAGGCAGAACTTTTAAATGATCTTGGACTGGCAAATGAAGAAGAGCTCAAACAGGCATCGGGTATGTCCATTATTGCCAAAGGCTATTTGTCCTCTGATGAAGAGGGTCAGGTATCGGAAGAAGACGCCAAGAAACCAAAACTACCTGAATCAGATGATGATGACGTCATCTTTATGGGAGAGATTCAGGGAACCTCTAAGAAACATTCAAATCGCGGCATGCGTTCAAAGTCACCTGAGAGAGGTCGTTCTCGAAATACCAATGACAGACCTAGAGACTCTAGAAGAAGAAGCATCAGCGGTGAACGTCAAACAAGGAAAAAACGAAAGAGTGTGTCTCCAAGTACTTCACCAAAGAGACATAAAGACAGAACAGACGCTGCATCTGAACTGGCTGATCGTAAGAGAATGGAACATTCCTCAAGCAAACAGAGTCACAAGAGATCACGTAGTAGATCTCGGGAAAGGAAGAGGAGAGTTTCTCCTGTTGATGTTGATGAGTTATCCTCAAAACACGGCAGAAGCAAGTCACCAAAAAGACGAAGGAGTCTGTCACCAAAAGCTTCCCCACGTCGTAAAAGCCGTAGTCGGTCACCTAAGAGAAAGCAAAAGTAAGTACAATTTTCAGATAACGTATAAGCTCAGATGTAGCCTTTTTCATGTTTGAGTAGAACTATTTCTGGTACACCACCTTTAAAAATAAAACCATATACGCATCTTTTGCCAAAGCTTTGTCGAGTGCATTGGAGAAGTAAGGGTCAAATTTCTCATTTCAATCGTAAGTTAAGACTCGGATGATTTTTATTTTTAGGAACTTGAAGCAGTTACGACAAACAATATTTTCAGAGCTAGAAATGATTCGGTGCTCAATCTAGGTATGCATGCAGACTCCCCACACTCCTACTCTCTGTTTTTATTATGAACACTTTTTATCCTTACCCAAACCAGACTTGTAATAACACTGGAGAGTCTTCGACAACACAGTCCTCGGAGGTCACCCTCACCGCGCCGCAATCAAGGGCAAAGTAAATCGCCCCATCGAAGTTCAGCAGACCTCCATCAAAGCAGGTCACCCCCCATGCGACGTTCACCCGTCCGTCCTCGATCACCGACGAGAGAAGAACTGGCTGAGAGACGTCGCATGAGGTCTCGATCTCCTCCTGATTACAGACGACGAGATCGACCAACGTGGCGAGACCGCGAGAGGGAGAGGGGCCATGATCGAGACAGGAGAAGAGGTAGAGGAAATCGAACCCCAGATGATAAATTCAAGGGGAGTCTTTCTGAAGGATTGACAGCGAATAAATATTCCTCTGAGGAAGAGTAAGTATCAGCAATTGTACTAAACATAAGAAACTATTATTCCTTTGTTCTTTTACTATTAACAGAAGCTGTCCGACACTTGAATATTATATTAATCCATTGGAACTTTATCAAGTGACATATTTCAAGATATGGATAATTTTTGCAGCAATGAGTAAAAATGTACTCGATCCCTAGAGTTTCTGGAGGTTTTTTTGTTTTTTTTCCAACTGAAAAGTCAATTGTTTTATTAATCTGTGCTCCATGGTTATTACAGGTTGATGTGGCTGGCTGCCAAAAGGCACTTCTACATGTTTGCGGCTCAAACACATTGTAGCAGTGTCCTCCACAATTCAACTCTCAGCTGGGAACAAGGATGTTTAGCATCCCAAAATATATTAGTTATCACACGCAAGCGCCTGGAATACAGAAAACTTTAGCACTTCTGCATTCTTTGACAACAACGCCAATATCCAAGTTGTATATGCGATGCAGAAAAACAGTTCCACGATCTTAAATGCGCATGACAAGTAGATTAGCGGCCGAGCTGCCCGGACGCTATTCTACTTGTCATGTGCATGTACCATGTGGGTGAATACTCGCGTGCGCTGGGTAGATAGCAAAAATAGCACCAGGCACGTGATGATTAATGGACCAGTAAGAACTCGACTTTTGGTCATGAATATGTATGAGGTATAATAAAAGTTATTATCATACTCCTTATTGCTATGGATAAATATGTATGAGTATAGTAAACGTTTATATCACACTCCTTATTGCTATGGATCAACCAATTAGAATTGACGATTCAATTCTTGAAGATGAATTGTGTTATTGTATAGCTAAGAATAATTGTGCAGTTTTATCTGAAGTTTTACTGTAAATTAGTTAATTTACACTGGAAAAGTTTGGGTAACATACATATTTGCCCATTCTATTAAGGCATTTTGGCTTGGTTGCCCGTTCAAGACTGTCAAATTTCCTCATCATTAACTCAAAATAAAAATTTGTAAGCGAGATGTTTATTTGTTGTTGCTTTCTAGGTTAGAAGATGTTGATTTACAGGAAGAAGAGGATGAAGAAACAGTTATTGAGAGAAGACGAAGACAGCGCCAGGAACTATTACAGGTATGTCCAGTTATTTATAATTCAACTTCTCTCACATTCAAACATAGAAAACACACAATTGTTCCCATCCAAATTTGTAGTGTTTTATGTTGAAATCCTGTTTTTAAACATTGATATTTTGCAAATCATGAAAATTCTTTTAGATTTTGACTAAGTCTTTGGACTTGGTTTGTCAGGCTTTTATTCTAAGATGTATAGCAAAACAAGTAGTTGTCCAATTTGAACAAATTTATAACATTTATTAAACAAAAAGTACAAAGTAATTTATGTTTCTTACCTTAGATTTTTCATTCAAAACCTAATGACTTAAAAACACAAGATTGTATTTCACTTAAAGATATGTTAACACAGCTTGTTTCCTTTAAATTCTTGTATACAGAAACTTAAAGCCCCAGTTGCCCCAACCGCATTTGAGCTAGGGTTTTCTACTCCGGAACAGTCAGTGAACTCGGGTGTTAATACCCCAGGAAGCCAAGACAATAGCAGTGAGTCATCATCATCATCAGGCAGCGAACAAGATGATAATGAGAAAGAAGAACAAAAGGAAACAGATGACAAAGATGAGCAAACGGAAAACAATGAGACTGCAGAAACGGCAAGCATTCCTTTTCTAGAAGGGGGATCTGGAGACATTCTCAATCCACAAGAAGAATCTGAGAATATTATTGATGAGCACAAAAAGACAGTCCAAGATGTTACAAGTAATGAAGCTGCAGATATCGTGGCCCAAGCACCTGCCATTGCAGAAGTTAAGGGTAAGTTTAATTGGGTCATAAATGAACATCTGTCGATTTCACAAAGAGTTAGGACTAGTCTTAGTTAGGACGAGTTACTCGTCCTAACTAAGGACTAGCAATACGTTTTTAATATCTCCTCTGGACTGGCCCAAGGTTAGGACTAGTCCTAACTCTTTGTGAAATCGACCCCTGGATCATTTGATTTTGATAGGGGTACACTCTATCATTTTTTTCCCCACTTAAAAGAATGCACAACTGAGATGTTGAAACCAACTGCACAGAACGAATTGTATATCAAATCAGCCCAACTTGACAATAGTCATCTATTCTGATTAAGTTTATGGGCTGAAAAATATGATCATTCCAGTTTCTGTCAAATACACACGACTAAAAATTCTGCAGAAGAGAGGGCTCATTGCCTTGAAAATATCTGTGCTTGTGGAGAAAGGGTAATTTTCATTGACTGTGTTATTTTTTCTAATTAAAATGAAATAGCTTTTGTTTGTTTGCATGTCTGTTTTGATTCTAACATAGTATGGATACATATGATTTGAGGCATTGCATGGTGAGGTATCAATGTATATTTGGTTTGCGGTAACACCATGTGTGTATCTACTTGCCAGGTAGAGTTCGTTCTTTAGATAATTTTCTTACAAGAAAGTGTGTATACACTCACAAACACTGTATTGAAGGTGTACCCTTACTTTAAAGGGAAGGTACACGTTTTGTAATTGTCAGAGACCAGTCTTCTCACTTGGTGTATCCCAACATAAGCATAAAATAACAAACCTGTGAAAATTTGGGCTCAATTGGTCATCGAAGTTGCGAGGAAATGATGAAAGAAAAAACACCCCTGTTGGACGAACTTGTGTGCTTTTAGATAAGAATAAAAGACTTCTAGCTAGAAGTCTTTTATTATTTTAGTGAGAAAGTACCTCTTTCTCAAAAACTACATTGCTTAAGAGGGAGCCATTTCCCACAATGTTTTATACTATCAACAGCTCTCCAATACTCGCTACCAAGTCAGTTTTTAAGTTAATATTTGTTTTGAGTAACTACCAAACGTGTACCTTGCCTTTAATACATTTGTGTGTAATATAAATAATTGTATTTGTTCTGTTATTTGCAGCAGTTTCTCACAACGGCATGGACATGTTCAGTGAAGGCAGCAACTATGATGTGAGTATCATGTACAGTTCAAAACCTTGAAAAATATTGTTTTTTATTTCGTGAACAGTTTGTTCTTAACACAGCAAATGTATTTATTATTTTACTCAATAACTTATCAATCATTTCTCTCTAAGTCGCTTTCGTGTTCTCCGTCAACATGTATTTCCATTTTGTTATTTTGTTTAACCTGTTTTGTATTTGTCCATCCATTCTACATCCATCACAAGCTTCAAACACTTCTAAAAAAAATTCTGTGCTGACGCACACATTGAATAAACTTTGAATGATCAGAACAGTTTTTCATTAAACCATGACTAAAGCTGCTTGGTCATGTAACAATAATTTACGGCTATCCTCGTTTAAACTTCTGTTGATACCAGATACTTCAGCAATGATTCGAATGATTCTGTGATTCGAACCCACACTCATGTATTTGGTGTTTTTGTTTGTTGTTTTATAGAGCCCAACTGCTGTAGAGAAGCTTGACCAATCAGCTCATGAGAACCCAAGTCTGACTGATAATTGGGATGATGCTGAAGGCTACTATCGTAAGTATTCAGCAGGCATGAGAATCTTCCGGATTTTTCCGGAATTCCGGATTTTTCACTTCAAAATATGTGGTCTCCGAGTTCAATGTGAATTTGCTATAAAATTCGGGGGGTAGGTTTTGGGGGTGTATACATTTGGATTTCTCTAATCCCTCTTCTTTAGTCAGACAATGTCCAGTTTACCTTTGTAATTGTTCTTATCGCGGATCCACGCGTACGGCGTTCATGAAAAAACGGCACCTAAACAATAAATTGCCGTCCAGCAACTGGCTCAGTTTACGGCTTGTGGTCTTCCTGGCATCGCGCATGCATAATGGAGCAGCAGCGACCGATGTATAAACTTGCCGCATTCCTTGGTTCGTTTATAGTGGTACGGTTCAATAATGTTTGCGTGTAATGCGCTTGCTGCTGCAGCAAAGATAACACGTGTGGAGACTTTTGAAAGTCTACTGAAAAAAACAATGCACGTGTTTGCACCATGTGTACTGTGTACGTGCAGGTTTGTACACGAACCAATGAGCGGCGCGGCACGAATCTGAGATCGCCGGCAGGCCAGGGGAAACTGGTACCTGTTATTGCCTCACAACCAGCGAAAGATATATTGGGAACCAGCGAACACACTGTGCGTCCGGACGACGTGCTTTCTTCATTGGTTCTATTTCTATGTTGGGGTCTAATCTCAACCTCGTTCCAGTTATACCCTATGCTGAATCACAACCTCTTTCTCAAAAACACATCGCTCTCGCCAAGTATATAGGCCTATATATATTTTAAAATGTGCGTCGCCGACGGATCGTTAAAATCACAAACATTTAACTGCAAAAGAATTTCTTTTACACAACCGAATTTCAAATCAAGAACCTATAAAAATGGTTGTTGGTGAGAAAAAAAGCATTTTCAAGAGCAGAAATAAGGGATAATTTTTTATTTTTTTTTTTCCTTTCTTTTTCCGGAATTGTAATAAAATCGCAGGCGAACCCAAAATTGTTTGAATTGTGTGAGCTTTACATTTTATTTTCCCTTAAACCTATTATAAAAAAATAAAAAAGGAAAAATCACACAAAAGTAGCTCACTTCTACCTGGAAAAATAGGTGCCAGAAATGCATTAGAGACCACCACAGAGCTTCTAAAATAGCCAGAGCTCCCAGGGCCCTTAAGCGGGCCCTGGACCCCGGCCGTAAGGGACTTCGCGCTGCGCGCTCGTGTTGTGTGCTTCGCACACAAAAATGATGGAATATTGACATTTCCAATCAACTGAATTTTTTCCTTTTTTTTTATCATCACCCATTCTCATGCCTGATTCAGTATGTCGAGTCTCTAAGCAAAAATAAGCATCATGTGGAAGTGTCGTGGCCGAGCGGTTAAGAGCACCGAATTCAAACTCTGGTGTTTCTGATCAGCAGAGTGTGGGTTCGAATTCCCAGCCACGACACTTGTGTCCTTAAGCAAGACACTTAACCATTGCTTCGTCCTTCGGATGGGACGTAAAGCCGTTGGTCCCATGTGTTGTGAATGGATGTTAAAGAACCCAGTGCACTTTTTGAAAAGAGAAGGGGTTCGACCCGGTGTTCCTGGCTGTGGCTGCTGTATGCACCGTAGCACCTTGTAAACCATTATAAGGTGCTAAATAATTGGGTCTCATAATTCATCACTGCAATAACCTATCTTTCTGAAAGTTTGTGTTAGACTAGGCGCCTTGAGTACCTTATTTGGTAGATACGTGGGCTATATAAGACTTCGATATTATTATATTATTATTATTATTATTATTATCATGTAAGCAATCTTTCTGTGAAGCTGTAGGCTTGGCATATGTTTTATGCTCATAGAAATCCTAATGGTGATCAAGGCCAGGTTTCAGGTTGGACACTTTACGAAGAAATGGAGATATTTTATTGAGAAATCTGTGAATGAAATTTGCAACTGAGATGCGCACGATAGTGTATATGGGGAACGCATTGCATTAAAAGAAATGTGCACTGTGATTTGTGGGAACTATCTAATCCATTCAAGGGTACTTAGAAAGTGTCACCTTAGGGTCAAGATTTTGGCGGTTTTGTGAATGGTGATTGGTGATTAGTATAATATAAAGCAAGGCAAGTTCTCAAAAGAACATAATCTACCCAGCAAAAAGATAAATACATGGTGTTAACGCAAAACAAACATTGATACCTCACCATGCAATGCCTCCAATGCCAAATAAATTTTCCAGTTGACTCATTGATTGATGTTTTGTTTTGAAGGTGTACGTGTTGGTGAGCTGCTTGATAAGCGTTACAGTGTGTATGGCTACACAGGTCAAGGTGTATTCAGTAACGTCATTCGTGCTAGAGACTGTGCTAGGACTCAACAGGATGTAGCTATCAAGATCATCAGGAACAACGAACTCATGTATGGTCAACAACAACATTTATTACTTCGACTCCTCTGTCAAAATTAATATGAAATTACCTCTCGCATTCTGCATTGGAACTGTTTGTAATATTTTAAGAAACAATAATGTGTACAATGCCATCCCATATTAAGAGAAACCCAAAATAATATCTGTGCCATCCCATCAGCATTGTATTATCTCAATATTCTTGTTTATGAACCTACAGTATAACCAATCCCCCAGATGTCCGTGTCCCCCCCCCCCAAAAAAAAAGTTTTGTTGCTTCCTGCAAATGCGAATGTGATATGAATTCTGACATCACAAGTTCGCAACGAAAAACTTGCACAGTTCAAGTGTGTTCAACTGTGAACTTGCACAGTTCAAGTGTGTTCAACTGTGAACTTGCACAGTTCAAGTGTGTTCAACTGTGAACTTGCACAGTTCAAGTGTGTTCAACTGTGAACTTGCACAGTTCAAGTGTGTTCAACTGTGGTCAAATGCGAAATATTTGCTGCGAAAACAGCCCTGTGACATCAAAATTCGCTTCGCATTCTCAGGAAGTATTAACCAGGCATAAGTATTTACCACTCAGCTATGGATTGGCAAGATCATTGCTACCCCTATACTTCAGAGGTATAATCATTCCAGAATTATATCCTGAACAAATCAAAGTTCAAAGGGGGACCGTCGTCATGATCATAGTGTGCCTGTGGCTGCACATCAAATTATGATCTAATCCATTGGTGTATGTGATGACCAGTATGCGGTATCTGGGTTAAGAGTGTAGCCCGGTTCATAGTTTATGCGAATGCGGTGCCAATTTGACATGATTTGATGTCACAATTCTGTTTTCGGTGCAATATGCGTAGGAGAGTTGAGAACAACTCAACTGCTGCAAATTATTTGATGGACTTTGTGAAGTCAACATTCATATCGCATTCACATTCGCAGGATGTAAGAGCCGCCCAGGCTTTAATACAGCCATGTACAGCCACAGGCCTGCTATGATCACAACGACAGGCCTACTTTGACTGTACCTTGTGCTGATCTTCTCACATGAAACTTTGACGTGGAATTGTGAAGCTTTGATTCTCATAGAAAAACCTTGACATTTGTTCTTAAGATTATAAGTTGGGCTTTAAAGTACGCTGTAAGTTTCTTAACCCTCTTCTTCTTCCTGTCCCTTTTAGGCACAAGACTGGTCTGAAGGAGCTTGAGTATCTGAAGAGACTTAATGATACAGACAGAGAGGATAAATTCCATTGTGTTCGTCTCTTCAGGCATTTCTTTCATAGGAACCATCTCTGCCTCGTATTTGAACCTCTCAGGTATGACCCATCCTTCTGCATTTGTGCTGTGTAGCTTTTACATGTAACTATTGATACTGAATAGTTATGACACTTTCAGGGTGTTTCATTTTACACTACAATACATTCCAACTCCCAGGAAAAATTACTTGTTGCATCTTAACATGTTCAACCCTTAAGCATGCATACCGCCCACAACTGCCCTGCCTGTTACTTCAAAGTTTGACCTATTTTATTTTGAATTTTACACGTATGTGAGTCCAACACAGCAAACGGCTGAATTAGCATAAAACCTTTTTTGGTGACAAGTAATGTGGAGAGGTTGATGGTATGAAACATTGTGAGAAACGGCTCCCTCTGAAGTGCCACAGTTTTTGAGAAAGAAGTAATTTTCCACGAATTTGATTTTGAGACCTCAGATTTAGAACTTGAGGTCTCGAAATCAACCATCTAAACGCACACAACTTCGTGTGACAAGGGTGTTTTTTTCTTTCATTATTATCTCACAACTTCGATGACCGATTGAGCTCAAATTTTCACAGGTTTGTTATTTTATACCTATGTTGAGATACACCAACTGTTAAGGCTTGTCTTTGACAATGACCAATAGTGTCCACTGCCTTTAACAAACTCTGTTTGATTTATTTTGTTGAAGTATTGGTTCTATATGAACCTTGGCTAGCCTTCCACTTGCATGACAACCCAAGTTCACATCCAAAGGTGACTGTGTGTGGAAAGAAACTGTCAAAGTCCTAGGAGTAAATGGATTGATCCCTGGTAATATTGGGACATGGTTAAACACTCCACCGGTACTTACTTCATTTATTTTATAAAAAATAGCAGTGTTAGTTGAAAGATGAAACATGAAAGTTAGTGGTAGCAATTAAAGACTAACTAATGACATAAAAACTGCATGAGCTTTGTTCATCTTATGTAGTTGTTGCTACGAAAGCTTGTGCTTTTTGGTATGTAATTAGTTAGTCTTTAAGTGCTACCACTACTTTTTCTAGCTTCATTTATTTTGTGCTCATTAGGAATTAGTTGGCCTTGCGATTGCGAAACCTCACAAAATGAGTTTCACAAGTACCTGTTGCATAACTGAATCTTACAAAATAGTTGCCACAAAAACAAGTTTTGAGCAGCTGCCTCCCAAAATATTGTTATTTTGCCTAGTGGAGTACCTACATGTATCTAAGATCTAATGTTGATATTAATGATGATACTATTTGTACTCGCAGCATGAATTTAAGAGAAGTCTTAAAGCGTTATGGCAAAGACGTAGGTCTACACATTAAGGCGGTACGCTCCTACACCTCCCAGCTCTTCTTGGCTCTTAAACTCCTCAAGAGATGTAACATACTCCATGCAGACATCAAACCGGATAATATTCTGGTGAGTTCAATATCTGTTAGGTTCAGTTTGTCTTGTTTGTTATGTGAGTGTGTTATTAACGGGGAATAATCAGTGTCAGGATCTGATCTATACTCTGTGGTAAATACATGGTTGTTGTCTTGCCTTGTTAAAGGACCAATCATTTGTTGACATGCTCTGCATTTGTGACTTTTCTCTCAGCCTTTTTATATTATGTTTCAGGGCAATATTAATAGGTTATCCATTGTGTGTGGTACCTAATATTCTGCTCATGATTCAAAATTAATACATACTTTTTAAAAACCACACGAATAACTCTGAAAAGTAATACAACTTTTGCATACTAGCCACCCGAAATTGATGCATTTTCTATCCACCATGTTATGTAATATACTGTTTAAACATTTTTGCATTTGCATGCACATTTTGTATCATGGAAATAAATATTGAGATTGTGAAGTTATAAATGAATACTTTACTGATCTACATTTTCTCTGTTCTTCCAACAATGAAGAACATGGTTTATATCAGTGCATCTCTTGGCTGACCAACTGAGCTGTGTGGTGGATGTAAAATGCTTATTGATGCAAACTTGTTTCTAGCATGCAAACTTATGCACTGTACAAGATCATGTTGATGTCCTACTGAGCTCATTGTTATGATCGCTCGGTGCTAACTGTTGTACTTATGAAGAGCTTTTATTGGAATCAGTTGACTGAGAGATATTATACAATTATAACATGGTTTGAGGGTGACTAGTCGATATTACCTCCCCGAGGTATTGGAAGTTGACAAACTAGTTCCCGAGGCGAAGCTGAGGGAACTAGTTTGCCAACTTCCAATACTGAGGGGAGCTAATATACACATATTGACTGGCAACGAGGTAACTAGTATACGTCTATTTCCACGAGGGACTTTGAGTGACCAGAAGAGCGACCTATTTCCCGAGGCAGAAGGCGGAGGGAAATGGGCCCCTCTTCTGGTCACTCACAGGCCCGAGGGGGAATAGACGTACACTAGTTACCGAATTGTGCCAGTCAATATGTGTTTTATAACACAGCTCGGTCTTAAAATGTCAAATAAGAACAGAAAAGGGAATTTTGTAGTTTGTTCACGATTCAAGTCAAGAGAGGACGCTGTTACCGCGGGCACTATTTGCAAAGACTAGTGCCCGCTCTGGTACTATTCCCGCAAAACACGCGCGCGCGATCACTAGCCTATATTAGTTCATCCCACGTGACCATGTTTCAGCCAACCAGAATACAGAAAAAGCAAGAGGTGTGTTATAATATCGACTAGTCACCCGAACTAAACCATGTTATATTTGTTTTACTATACTTCATACATATTCAGGTACCTGAACATGAGTTTTGAGCAAGAGAAAATAATTACTGTGAAACAAAATGCACATGATAAGTTTGTTCATGTGTTGGATGTCGCTTAGAGAGCGCTGTTTGTGCGTGTATACAAAACGGTGCCACCATCAATAGCGCCCAGGGATGATGTCGCGCAATGGTATTGCGCATGACAAGTAGAATAGCTCCTGGGAACTATTACTTGTCATGCGCATTTACCACTTGCGTGAATACTCACGTGCGCGCTTGGTAGTTGGCAAGATTAACACCTGTCACGTGATGATGAGTGAACCAATGAGAACTCGACTCTCTGTCATGAATATGTATGAGGTATAGTAATGTTGGTTATATTCTTGCAGGTGAATGAGTCTAAGACCATCCTAAAGCTCTGTGATTATGGGTCAGCTTGTCATGTGGGCGACACTGATATTACTCCATACCTTGTCAGCAGATTCTACAGATCACCAGAAATCAGTAAGTTCAGTTTCTCTTTACAAGTTAAGGCCAAATAAAAAAAAATACCAGTTGATCGTCACCGCCTGCATCTTTTTGGGGGCCGCATCCTTTTTTTATATACTATTTACTATTTTTCGATTTTTGTAATCCATCTTTTCAAAAGAACTGGCCTAGGAACTTTTCCTGAATCTAACTTGATGCTCTCGAACACATGTAACCGTCTGTTTCATAAAACAATATTAGTGAATGCCTACCAGCAAATCTTTTTAGTGTTATCCGACCCTCTCTTTTTCTTTATAGTCTACATGGGTAATGCATACATTTTAACTCAAATATACATCAGCTTTTTTTTAGTTCTATGGGCCTAGTGAAATTGGGTAGTTTGTAATGTCATCCACATTGCATAGGATTAGGTAGGATATAGTATTCATCTAGATATGTAGAAGATGAACTTGCATGTACAAAAACAACTTCTTATTTGAATTCATTTTTCACAGCAGTGGTTACTATACTATTAAAGTCAGAAAATTTGCGTATCTTCATGTAGTTAAATCTCTTTTTGAGTAATTATGGTTTTGACCAGAATTGGTGGACTCCTGATGACAGACAGATTATGCTGTCCGAAACGTCCAAGTCCACCAGCTCTTTTTCGGAACCACAACTAGCCAAAAGGGAAATTTAACTACATGGTGTCACCACAAACTTGCTTAATTTGTTATTTACTTAGTCTGTATTATTCATGTACAACTGCCGTTTTTCAGATGGTGTAATTTGTTTCATTTGAAAGTGACCTGTGTAGTATCAGGCATGTGAGACTTCCTCTTTTCAGCTGATTTCCTCTTTTGGGGTTATGATTTTCCTCTTTTTTCCTTAACTCTCTGTGTACAAAAGTATAGGAATATTGTCTTTTCTCTTTTATTCTTGCTCGGTTTTCTCTTTTCCTCTTTTTTCATGGATAGTTACTCACATGCCTGTAGTATAGACTGGGCCCCGTCTTTATCCTCAAGAATAAGGACAGGTATCTGCTACTCAGATCCAGTGATTCCATTGGATACAATGATATCATTGTATAAACGTGCAGTGACCATGGTGACATGAGCTTTTCATAGATGCAGTTACAGTACACTCCTATCACGTAGGTCCTATGAATGTAGGTCAAAGGTAGATATACACGCCGGTTGGAGGCCGGTCTCTGGCATTGTTCATGAGCCTCGAAATGTGACGTCAGATGTTCAGGCTATATGTAGCTCATCAGCAGTGACACTAACTAAGGGAATCAATCTGTGGTGATGAGGTTTAATAGTGGTTTAATCCCAACAAGGCCTGGTTCTTAAATTATTAAGAACCAGGCCTCGGCGGGGTTAAACCACTAGTTGAAAACCGATTCAACACACTTTGATTCCCATTCATAAATACCTCCATAAAAACATCCACACTTTTGGTCAAAAACTAAAGTAAATGCAAAAAATATACTTGTTCAATGATTTCTTTCAACACAACTACCCTCCAGCTATGAACTGGTAAGGCCCTCTGCCACCCTCGGGTAAACAACTCCTTGTAAGGGAATGCTGTGCGCGTATCGCGTGATGTGGCACAACTGTTTCAGCTGTTGCAATCGACCAATATGAATGAAGAAACTGTCTTATAAGCACAGGTGCAAGCTTGCACTCTCCACCAATAGGAATAGCGAAACTGACTTAGGTATTTATGAATGTCTATTTATGTTCTGTTTCAGTAATTGGCATGACCTATGACTATGCCATTGACCTATGGAGCACTGCGTGTTCAATCTATGAGCTGTACTCTGGTAAGATACTCTTTCCAGGCAAATCTAATAACCACATGCTCAAGTGTATGATGGACCTCAAAGGAAAGATGCCCAATAGGATGATCAAGAAAGGCTTCCTTAAAGACAGCCACTTTGATAACAACTTTAACTTCAAGTATATCGAGGTGGATAAGGTTACAGAAAGGGTAAGGTTCATTCTTTGATTACTTTATTTTTTTATTATAGACTACTGTGTCCCATGGTCTGCCGTTTTGTGAATCAAATTGCATGCAACTTGCATTTCCAGTAATTTTCACCCAAAGAGATTATGTTAATCTACAAAATCAGCCCAGTTTGGATGTATGGTGATATTTTTACAGAAGGCTATGGATTTTGTGGTATAAAGTTGAACTTCTATCAATCGACCTAAAGACATGTTCTATGTGAACTGCTGCGATTAAAGGGTACTTCTTATGAGCCGTATGGAAAAAGAATGTCATTACAAGAACTTAAAATAACAATCAAGTCACATAACCATAGTTTGCTTATCTCCACCCAGGTATATGAATGAGGAACTGTGAAGGCTGAGATGGTGTTGTGATTACATCTTCAGCTCATGTTACTGTTTGGCATTTGGAAATTGAGAAAGTTTAAGAAATCATTCAGGCCTTAACTTTAAGCTTTTTGTGGAGTAGCCTACCGGGCTAGTAAACTGCATTTGCCCCTAGCCTGTTTTAATTTTACAGGTTCAAACATGTATTGTCATAAATCAACCAGTTTGTTTGTCAGTTGAAGTTACACTCACACCCATCATTTATACACATTTTTAAAGATTGAAGAAATATGAGCATTATAAACAAGTAAGTTGCACAGTTTTAAGTAGCCTACGGGGCAATTTAGATGGGGGTGTTTACTAGCTCGTAGCAGTTTTTACTAGACAATATTTACTAGGCTAGTGTTAAGCGAGAGCCCTGTCATTATTTACTCATTGATAAAATGCCCTGGGTATAGGAATAATGTATAGATTTATACTTCAGAAATTTTTATGGGCTAACATTTTCAGGGACAGAATTGTATTTGTTTGAATTAAAAATTTTAGTTAATGCAATTCAAGTAATAAAAAATAGCATTGTTATGTACGTGGCAGAAGGATGAAACAAAATGTTACCGAAAGGCGTCTGATTAATGCACAAAATCAAGTGTCAAAAGACAACTGAATGTGAAAGTTTGATCAGTTTTCTGTCAATCATTAGTCATTTAAAGGATTCGAGTAGTTTTTCAAAATGTCCACAGATTTATATTAAACTTACAGGGTTTGAAGATAATGATAGTGGAAAGCTTCCCTTCAAATATATCTAACTAAGGTTGTGTAGTTTTTGAGAAATGAGTCAAACAAGTCACAAAATCATTTTGGTCTCATGAGACCAAAATGATTTTAGCATGTAAAATTCCCTTTAGCATATTAGTTATGATATACCAAAACCATAGCATAACTGGTTAACACGTTTTTACATGCTAAACTGAGACGAAAATTACTACTTTTACTCATTTCTCAAAAACTACAGCACCTCAGTAAGTAAAATTTCAAGGGAAGCTTTCTACTATCATAATCTTCAAACTGTGTAAGTTTAATGTAAATCTGTGGACATTGTGTTTATTGTTAGGAAAAAGTACATATACCCTTTAAGTTCAATTCTGCATGGGAAAACATATGTTGGGGTAATTCTAGCAACTAAAATGTTACAGTCGGGCAACATTTCTCTGTTTTGAGCCATTTTATTTCTTATTGCCTGTTGTTACTGGGAAAAGGGTACTTTGCGTGCCTGGAAGAAGGGCATAATAGAGCCTTACGCCCCCGCCTTCGAACCACACAACAACATAATTACATCTGCCCTTATGCTTTTGATTTTGCAAAATGATGTCTGATAGTTATTTTCTGCAAAAAGAAGTTATTGGCCTGATGTTTTGACCCAAACAGAGTCTTTCTCAAGAAAGACTCTAGATTTGACCCGAGCAGATTTGACCCTAGCAGAATCGATTTGACCCTAGCAGGTCGAAAAGCCAGGCCATTTCTTTTCTTTTTTTTGCGTTTATACCATAATGGTAAGCAGTGTGCAACAGCTAATTTTATTTTTCTGATTCTTATTTCTATTATAATTTATCCCTGACAGGAAAAGGTGACAACCTTCAGCGTCATCAATCCTTCTAAAGACATCATGTCCGACCTGATTGGCTACAGCCGACTCCCAGATGACCAATACCGTAAAGTGACCCAGCTGAAAGATCTTCTAGAGAAATGCCTAATGTTGGACCCTAGTAAGAGAATTCAGATTAAGGAGGCACTACAACATCCATTCATCCAGGAGAAGATATGAAGAATGAAGGCAAGCAGATCTCTCTAGAAAAACACTCACTTTGTCTCATTCAATTATCTTTCACATCAAATGTGACTTGTCAATATGAATAACTGTTTAGTTTTCCTGATTTGTACAAAAGTAAGGTTTTCACAGCTGCCTCTTTCACCACAAAATATCTCACAAAATTGGAATGTGGGCCAAGTTACACAGTTGCTTTCATGCAAAAATAAAGGTACATTTCAAGTTAACCCCACCCGGCCCCCTACCAAAACAAACAAACAAACAAACAAAAACAACAACATCAACACTATAAATTACTTTGCATTCGATCTGAAACTTTCTGCCACTTCAAAAGTAGTATTATTCCAAATGACTTCATTTGCCATTGTCTTGGACCATGTTCCTGACAACCTCAACAAAAACTATTTTGCTCAACACATCTTTTGTTAAACCTTTTGTAATTGAAGATTACTCAAACCTGGAGTATTCAGTATTTTATTTGTAAATGAGAAACACATAAGTTCAGGCCTGGTATTACACGCAGGCCATGAAAACCATGTCCACTGATACCCCTCGTCTTGGCCTTGGTGCCCTTCAACATTTTCCCATTTAGTTAACGATTATTCAATGGAAGAGCCCTTTGCAAAATGAAACTGGCCTTGCCATTTCAACATTACATGTTTTTAAAAAGATGAAGTTCCAGGCAACATTCATCAGATAATATTTACCAATAGCAATGTTTGTTTTTTCTTGTGTTTTTTTTTCTTTCCCATTTTGGATTTAAGTCAGATACTGATTTTTAAGAGCGAGAAAGTGAACTCTGTTTGTCACTATAATTTACCCATTTTTTAATAAGGTATGTATGCCATTGATATTATCCTTTTATTGTATCAACAACTGCAAAATTTGTAAATTGGAAGATGTTTCTCTTTCAGTTTCATGTAACTCTGAAGAAAAAAAATCATAATCCCAAATCTGCAGAGGAAAATATTAGAACCAAGATACCATTGGATATTATGAATACACGTATTCCTTTGGTCAAATTATAGTACTGTACATACATACATACATACATGTACACAGGTCATGCTGATTTATATTCTACTTTTAATCTTCCATTTACTTATTTGGGTTTGGGATGGTTGCTTGGTTAACATTTTATTTAAGTTTTTGTTTTGTGCGTTGTTGTTTTGATGCCCAATTCCATGGATTCAAACATTTGTTAAAAGATTCTGTGACGGATACAACATGGACAATCAGTCTGGGAAATCAGACAACCTGAGTTTTGATACATGTGAGTCAAAAATAAAACCCACACTCTGGTCTCTGCTGAAGTTGATATGCCAAATCCTTCTCCATAAAATAGAAAATGTTTATGGTCACAAAAGGGTAACAAGCCATTACAAGTATTATTGAGTTTTGATAGTGTGTTTGTCATATAAAGCAAAAAGGGTTATTTTTGGAAGATAAATGTTGATACTGCAAAGATAGATATCAGGGTGTATTATGCATGTAATTGAATTGTAGTATAATTTTGATAAAGGTTTCTGTAGTTGGTTTGATATTACAAACAGTGAGACATCAGACAGGTTTTCTGAGAACTATTTTGTTGACACTTCAAGGTATGATGCATGAGTGAGTACATTTATTACAGTCCTCAAGTATTCAATAAGCAGTCTAAATTTTCAACAATCAACGTATGAAAGTTCTGTCAAAACGATTACATTTTCGATAGTAGGCCAAACAACAGCTTGTGTTTTGCCCCGGGAGTTTGTGCACAGTCATATGCATGCATATTTAGTTTTTGGACATCAGATATCAACTCATTGTTGTTGAATACTTTTACGTACATTATATTATTTGAGACTGTAAAAATTATCAAGGCAATTGCCATCAAGTTTATCGAATATGTAAGCTTTCCTTTTCAAAAAAGGTAGGGGGTTTTTCTTCTCATAATTAATCATGCATCATACCTTTCAGAGAAAGTGTGTCATAACAGTATACAATTGTTGCACGCTGTGACGGGGTCCATTGCGTTTTGTACACTCGAGGGGGAAAATGGAACTCGAGGCGAAGTCAATGGTGCCATTTCCCCTCGAGGGTGTACAAAACCCATGGACCCCGTCACAGCGTGCAACAATTGTTTTGTTATACCTTTGTATAATTGTTATTCCTCTTCTCGAAGTTTTGTTGCCATCTTCAAACATTATTACGTCGGACTGTTTATTGTTTAATAAGCAGACAAACAAGAATCGCGGTTGTTTCGTACACAGCGCTGGAAATCGACCAATGCCGGGACGATCAAGGTGATGTACACCGCTGTACATCACTTTTCATTTTACCCGGCCTGTCGAGCCATGTAATATGCGTATTTGTTGCACGGCACGTGATTGGTTCTCGACCAATCAAACTTCACAATTTGTACAGAGGTATAACAATTAAAATTGTTTTTTGGGTCTGTACACCATGTTACTTGTATATGTGTATTTGGTCTGACTTTAGTTTCAGCTATCTTGTTCTCTTTATATACACATTCACAGAAGGAACTAAGCAGAAAATGAAGAATTCTAGTTGTCTCTAAATGGTAACTGGTAGATGCGGTAGATGCGACCTCATATCTACCACACATAGTTTATACCACCCTATGAGTGATCCTTATTAATATCGTCAAGTGAGGTTGCAGCTACCTGTTACCATATAGACCAATCCTATTTAGTCCTGGACCAGTGGTTACTGCCATGACTACGAGGCTTCTATGTTCCTGTACTGTTAGGCGAAGGCTTTAATTTGCGTCATGCTAGCCGTTTGTACAGTTGCATCAAAATGTTGATCAGTCATGCCATTTGTGCGTTACAAAAATGAATGCTGATTTTTAGCTTCTCATTAATGGCAGAAAATACCAGGTCAAGGCGTCCCCTCTAGACCCCTTGCATGTGATGTCACCGCTCAAAAAGTGTCCTCACTTGGGTAAAAAAGCGCCCTCACTGTGGTCAAAGGAATTCAAATGATTGGGCAAAAGCTGTTCTTTGTGCGTAAAACGTGCGCGTGAGCCCAGCGTCCCTGTAGTGTTTCGCGTATGCAAGGGGTCTTTAAGTTTGTCTATAGAGCCACCCACTAAAAATAAAAATTTAAAAATTTAAACAAATTGTTCTATTGTTGATAAAAGAAATTGTTATCAGAAGGGAGGTAAACAAGTAATCCAACATTTTTTTGACTTGGCCATGGTATAGTACGTTTACAATTTTTGATGCATGCACAGTATGCACATAGCAATTAAGAAACATATTGAATGGCATAGTGTGAGCTTCAAACTAAAGGGTACATATTGATACAATTTTCATGTGCAAGTCAATAAAGTACATTGCTACCAATAGACCAATGAACATGGGGCTGTTTTATGTAAATACTCCATGGAAATGGGCTTTGATTGCTTTTGAGATGGATATATTGTTACTATTAAGGGAATAAAAGGGTAGCGACGAGTTCTTCATCGTACGTTTAAACCTGGCAGGGTCGGCAGGCCCGAGCCGAAGGCGAGGGCACCTTTATCGCAAGGCAATGACCCTGCAAGATTTTAAATGGACGTTGAAGAATGAGTCACTACTCTTTAATTCCCATTCATAAATGACCTTTTGTTAAAAAAACAAAAATAAATACAGTTATAGACACTTTAACAATTTGTGAAGAATCTGTTTGAGGCGCGTGGGTTGTGTGATAGCTTTGATTTGCGCGTTCCGCGTGATAATCTTGTGCGTCGACACGCGGAAGCCAGCTCAGTGTTCATAAACAGAGCTCCAGTGTGCATAAACAAAAGGTTTATGCACACCCCCGGACGCGCTCTCCACCAATAGGAGTAGAGAAACTGTCGGGGGTATTTATGAATGTATGTTTAAACAACTTTTGGAAGTGTACCACTTCTGTGAATATCCAGAGACAGTTTATAGGTACTTCACGTATCTGTGTTCCCTAGAAGCAATGATCAATGTTTATTAACTTTTATTGTTTACAGCACAAATCAAGATGATGGTACAGGATTTTTAACAATAGTTATATACACAAACAAGCACTTGATTATTTGTTGGGTAAAAATGTAGCAGTGATTCTGAAGAAACCTTCATTACTTAACTAGAATATCAAGCCAGTTATGCTTAGTTCATATTTTTACCAAAATGGGTATACTTATTTTAGGAGGTTTCTATTGGTAATGTGTACACTTACTAACACTGAACCATTGCTGTACACTTGAAATTTAAAGGCACTTTACACCTGTGGTAACTACTCAAAATATATATTAGCATAAAACCTTGCTTGGTACACGCAATGAAGAGCTGTTGTGAGAAATGACTCCCTCTGAAGTAACATTTTTTGAGAAAGAGGTAATTTTTCACTCAAATAAAAAAAGACTTCTGGCCAGAAGCCTTTTATTCCTATCTGAAAGCACACTATTTGGTACAACAAGGGTGTTTTTTCTTTCATCATTTTCTTGCAACTTCATTGACCGATTGAGTCCAAATTGTCACAGGCTTGTTACTTTATGCTAATGTTGGGATACACCAAGTGAGAATACTGGTCTTTGACAATTACCAAAGTGTCCAGTGCCTTTAAGGAAATTTCTTTAACACTTATAGAAGTAAATAAAGTAGAGTTAGCCACTTTGGTGAATTTTTAGTTGAAATAAAACGAAATTCCGTAAATTATGTTGTAATGTCTCAATGTTTGTTTTATATACACCAGAATGTTGAATAAATCCATCTTGTTACTTTCTCTCTCTTGGACAGGTTCACGTCACGAAGCCAGTGGGGTGTGTGGAAAAAACTGAAGGTATTAACTGCAGCAAGGGCAGAATGAGTTAAAAACACACTGTTCTCAACATATTAGCCTCATTGTTTTCTGATCGTTCTTAATACTTGGGATGCAAAAAAGGGAATGGAAGATTTCAATAAGCCTTTTTGAGGTTTGGCGGACTTAATAGGTGTATACACACAAATTTACCCAAACCTTATAGTGTTGTGGCAATGTGTCCGCCATTTCTTAAAACGGCTCATGGGGTTGGGGGTCACCAATGTGTAATTTTTTAATTGTCGTCATATTTTCTTTTCTTATGTTTAGTGTTGCTTTATTTGTGATTTATAAAGAAATGGCTGTTCAATTTCTATAAGGGGTCGTGTCTAGTGCATTTATTCCATTTATTTGTCGGTCACATGTTTTCAAAGTAATCAAGATAATTTTCATTCAAAGTGATAACAGTTTTATGATTACTTTATGAATATTTTATGTTTTACTTGAACAGTTTGATGCATGCTCTTTGGCAAAATACATTGCACATAAGTGTGTGGAAGAGGATTTATCTCCCACTTGTTGCAAATAGTGCAGTTGTACTGTGACTTTATTTGTTCTTTTCAAATGCAGATTTCAACATTGGACTCTCCAAGTCATCAACCTTGAAATTCCTCTTGTGATTTGCTTTCAAGCCATGGTCATAAGCTCTGCCAGGGCAAATAGCTTTCATGCAAGCGCCAAAATCTTCCAAGCCAGGTCCAATAGCTTCTGAATCAAGGCCATTAGCATCCAAACAAGGCTCAGTTACATCCAAGACAGGGCCATTACATGTAGCATCGAAGCAAGGTCCGATAGCGCCCAAGCCAGGGCCATCAGCATTGAAGAAAGGTCCGATAGCGTCCAAGCCAGGGCCATCAGCATTGAAGCAAGGTCCGATCTGGATAGCGTCCAAGCCAGGGCCATTAGCATCGAAGCAAGGTCAGATAGCATCCAAGCCAGGGCCATCAGCATCGAAGCAAGATTCAATAGCTTCTTAATAAGCCAGTTGAAGATGGAAGGCAGAAAGACCAGCATTAAAGTTCAGCAAATGGAGGCCATTCTGTCTCCTTTGTGCTCAGGGCAGGGTAAAAAATGTACTGCTTTTGTAGATGATGGTTATTGTAATGATTTTATCACGTTTGTTGGAACACCCATTTCTAAATATTCTTTCAATCTAAAAAAAATATTCAAAACTTATATGCAGACTTTGCTCCCATTAGAGTACTATTTGGGGTTTATATGTGTTTCATAATTAAAAATTAAAAACATTGAGGTAGTTAACCCTCTTGCTGTCTGACCATTCAATACCATTCACTGTGGTTTTAAATGATGAACTATGCCAGCCTGCAATATGATACCATGAGGGAGTGGTATACAGTTAGTTCTGTGCACAGTGTTGCCACCATACGCAGCCTTGGCAGTCGAATGGTTTCAAATGGTTGGTCAACTCACTGGAAAATGTTGCAAAGAGTCACTGATGGTAGGAGGGTTAAATGAAATATATTTTTGTGTCAATTTGGAATATGATTTCTAAGGTCACTAGTTAAATGTATCGGAAAAAAAGAGAAAAGTAGATGGGGATGAAAGAATATGGTAAGCATTTGAGGAACCAATCTCTACATGTACAAAGCAGTCCTTGTTTTTGTTACACTTGTAGGAAATGTTGGAATCTACCAACGCTTTACCAAGGTACGTAGCAGAGGTGTGGAACATCCATGACAATTATCAAGGGTGTAAACTTGGGCTTGTTAAAACCTCTCTCGATGTCAAGTAGACTAATTTCCAATCACTGTTGGATATCTCGGTGCTTGGTTTGTTGGTGAAAAGCCAAAATAAATTGTGTCTTCTTTGGGCAAATTGAATAAGCATTTATCAGACAAAACAAGTTAGATTCATGCCTGAATTCTGAACTCATCCATGAGAAGACATTAATTTGAATATTTAATTCCTTCTAATGTGGAACGTTTTGGTGGTGTTTATATATTTGCCCAGTAATTACAGAGACTAGAAAATTATACACAGTTCAAACTGTTCAATTTTTGCAGACCTTTGAAGCGATGGTAAAATGACATGTTGTGAATCAGAGATAGGATTGAGTGGCCAGATAAGACAACAAAACACCTGTTCTGGAGCCAGGTAGGCAATATAATACACATTTTATTTTTGTTTCCCGTCCAAGAATTAACCCAATTCAAAATGGGATGAATGTGCTTTGAATGAATCGAAACCCCATTCAAGATTTCAACTATTTCTATGGAAGTGATTTCCTCAACTTGCATGACGACTAGACCTAGTACTGGCTCTTGCTGAACAAAATCATAGTCTAGATGCCTTGATGTCCTCAAGCCGCCATCTTTGAAGTAAACCAACGATAAAACAATGTAAATGAACAGATTTGTATGCGCAGCGCACATGATTGACTGATAAACAACTTCCTTTTGACTTCTTGTTGAGGGCGCCCTACTCAAATAGACCATTTCTATCTACTGGTCAAAATTATGACAATTTGTCGTCATCTAGAACAGCATGCACCTTATTCCACGGTTAACATGTCTATGTAGAATTAATCCATGTGCATGTGATCTATTGCCCAAGGAGTGTTACAACCAGCCTGACCAGATTCAAACTCTGTAAAAAAAAACTTGCCTTCAAATAATTCTTGACACTTAGGCGCTTGGCACGTGAAGTTCCTTCATATTTAGCACCTGAAAAACTGTAAAAATCAACTACATTGTACATTTAGGAGGCTACTCGTCACCTTTTTTTGTTTGTTTTCAAAATGATTGTTTTTTGATTTGTCAGGCTTTTTCGTACAAACTAGCAATCTTGAAGCTTACAAGGGAAGCATTCGTTGAGAGATCATGAATCCTGGCACACCAAATTGTGTTTGTGCTTAATTTTTGAAAGGTTAATTTTCAAGACAGCATTATTTACATGGACATGCATATGATCAATGCATTTGTACTTTGGTTATGCCATGCCATGCCATGCAGGCTCATTCCAAGACAAGTACCACTATTCCACTATGATTGATAAAGAAACTGGCCTCCCTCTTAGTGAAGCATTGTGCTTCTTTATGGGATTATAGTTAAGAGTGGTCTTTAACTCGTATTCATAAACACCCCAGACAGTTTCTCTACTCCTAATGGTGGAGAGCGCGTCACGTGGGTGTAAACCTTTTGTTAATGACCGGTTAAAAGTGTTAGTTCATGGACGTGACATGCGACCTTGCACCTGTTCTTATAAGACAGTTTCTTCATTCCTATTGGTCGAGAGCAACGGCTGAAACAGTTGTGCAACATCACGCGATACGCGCGACGCCCACAGCATTCCCTTATAAGGAGTTGTTCACGCGAGGGCAGCGGAGGGCTCTACCGTTTCATAGCTGGAGGGTGTTGCGTTGAAAGAAATCATTTAACAATTATAATTTTTGCGTTTATTTTACTCTTTGACCAACAAGTGATGATGTTTTTGACCGAAAAGGTATTTATGAATGGGAATCAAAGTGTGTTGAATCGGTTTTCAACTTGTGGTTTAAACCCGCCGAGGCCTGGTTCTATCATGATAATTTACCTCGACGTCGTCTCGGTAAAATTATCAAGAACCAGGCCTCGTTGTTTGGGATTAAACCACTAGTTGAAAACCTCTTCACCACACATTGATTCCCTTAATTTAGACCTAGTACCTTTACCTCCCACCATTAGTCTAGCACCACGGACGGACCCATAGCTTCCTTTTTTGTGAAAGAATGAAAATGTTGTCTTGATCTTAAGTTTGGCCTACTCGGTTTAATTTGAAGTATTAATTTTCACTGAGCAAGTTTAATGTTATCTTTTATTGTCTTCGTGAAAAGAAGTGTGTCCCAAACTACAATCATTTAAAAGCTCTAACAAGAATAAAGGGTTTACATCTCAACAAAGGGGTTGTACATTGAAAAGACGTACGCCTAGTCTTCACCTCAGCTTGTACATCCAGAAGTGGACTTTGCTAATGCTGAGTACCAGCGTAGATGAAGTTTCTCCCAGTCCATGGATATTTGTAAATGATACGGAGGGATGGAGAGGGGGTGCATGCAGTAACTGGGTGAGAGTTCATCATTCCATCCATGTACAGAAGCCACAGCTCGACTGCATTTGTCATGATGACAAAGCCCATTTGACTAATTAAAAGACGAAATATGGTCCCACTTTACTGGCATTTTTGAAGCATCACCCAAAGTAAGATGATGGTCGGAAAATAGGACAATCAATATCTCACAATTCCAAGATTGCAATTACTTCTACCTCACCGATTTCTATGTGCTACTCTCTACATGTGTGCCAGGGGCCTTTTTAAAGGTGCTGAAAGAGGCTGAAATTTTCAAATCTGTAATTGTCAGGCATGATATTCTTTTTGTTCAAATCTACACCATGTGCAGGTCAGCCCGTGTGTCCCAACATTTTCTACTTTTTGCTCGGGGGCCAAATATGCTTGAATCGTACAGGTGTTGAGTGAGCCTTTTTTTTCTTTGCCTGTAAACCCTATCGTTCTGAGTACAATCCATTTTTTTTTGTTTTTTTTAACATGAGTGATTGTTCCGCCACTGTTAACCATTCCTTTGGCCTGCTAAACTGTAAAACAACAACCCTCATTGTTGTGATTTTCCCAATGTAAATAAAAAACAATATTATTTGAACATTTGCTTTGGTGTAAGTTTATTCGGTGTGTTGTTGATCATGTTCCTCAAAAGCCCCTTTGAGTCCTTCTGAATGTTGAAGTCTGTGCTTAAACAGTAGGCCTTTCATACTTAGTAACTGGATTGGGTAGTTATATGAGAAAAGCTGCTTCTATGCACAGCTGCTTCATAAAATGAAAGACAGGTTTGTTTAATATAACAAATATCGTTTTCGTGTATACCCCCACTTGCTGATCATTGCCATACGATTGGTGGAACACACTTTTTGTGTTGTTTAATATCCGATTGTTGAAATAAATTAAAAGTGACTTGTTCAAAACTTTGTATTATTTATTATTGAAACAATGAATTACATGAACAATGTCAAATGACAAGGATCTATGTGCAAGGCATATAAAACAATTATTAGGATGCACTTTATTTAGTCACTCTTAGCTTGCAATCTGGTCTTCCATTTCAGGAGGCGAAGTCGAGTGAAATGGAACAATCCAGATTTCACCTCGTCACTAATAAATAGTATACAAATATTGACTGCTTCGAGTGCTATGGTTAAAACTCCCGAGGTGATCCCCGGACCGTTCTATGCCGAGGGAAAATAGAACGCTACGGGGATCACCGAGGGAGTCATAGTTTTAACCATTGCACGAGTAAAAGCAGTCAATATTTGTATTATAACACCCCAAACATTTCTAAATACTGTACTATTATTATTAAGTTACAGACCTGAATGCTACAATCCACGAACGACGCGAATACAGATTGCAAAAACTTTTACTGTGCTGCATGTAGTGTCGTGCAATCCGAAATGGTTACAGACTATTAATGTATCATCCTCGTACACGCAACGGACGTCTGGGTACTGCACGCCGTGTGCTAGTCTTCGGACTAGCGCACGGCAAACCGACGCACTATCACACGGCCGTCGTCTAGCAAAACAAAGACATGCCATGTGACGTGCTCTAAACCAATGAGCAGGCAGAATACTTGTAAGGGGTGTTATAATAGTAGTTAAACAACAAACTTTAGTTGGTTTTTAGAGGGGTGGGATTCTGAACCGAAATGTACACACTTCATGAAACGGTAGGGTATACATTAATTTGAAAATAGTTTTTAATAGTGAAAGTAAATACATTCAAGTTTTATTCATTCTAAAATCTAGAATATCCGAAATGGTTCATATTGAAATGCAAACTACTATTTAAATTTTATCACAATATACAACATAGTATGGACAAAATAGACTTCAGACTATTAGATTAAAAGAAAGAAAAACTTTGTTTACATCGCTATACATAATAAATTCAACTCTTACAGGGAAGGTATTGTCTTAGGTTTTCTGAGGAGAGCTTTCTTTCTAAATCCGCTGGGAGTAAAATTTCTGTCAAGATTTATTGGAAATTAATGTATTGGCTTATACATGCTTTCATTTGGGTATTTTCAGAAAGAAAGTAATAAGTAAGGATATTTAAAGTGAAACTTCTGCCGATGGCTTATACTTGAAGTTGAGTTATACACATACTTCTTAAATCATTTTTAAATTTAGGTTGTGCGGAAAACAAATTAGTATAATATAAAGAAAGCCAAACATTTGCTTTAACAAAACGTTCAGTAATATAAACAAATATAAAAAGCGAGGCAAGCCTTGTGAAAATTGCATAATAACAAAAGTGCCATTTACAGAAAATAAATAAAAAACGATTTGATCGGTTACTTGATTATTGTCCGAGCATTTAAAAAATATACATTAACGGATAAAACTGTACACATCCCAATCTATGTTAATAATGTATAGTTACATATCCCACCCTAATTGTTAATAATGTATAGTCATGGCTCCTTCGAATTCCTGTACAGATTCCCTCGAAATATATTCAGATAGGCCTATCATAAGGTAGGACTTAGGGTGTATCACGGAAAGCTATAAAGATATCTCAAATGCCTACCCTTTTCCATAGTGAATCAAACCCCTTTATGTCGAGTTTTTGCGCAACTGTTTCACCACATTTTAAAGACACTGGACACTATTGGTATTAGTGTCAAAGACGAGTCTTCCCACTTCCCATAAAAATAACAAACCTGTGAACATTTGAGCTCAATCGGTCGTCAAGTTGCGAGATATTAGTGAAAGAAAAAAGAACACCCTTGTCGCACCATGGTCACACGACGAACTAAAGTTGTGTGCTTTCAGATGCTTGATTTCGAGATCTCAAATTCTAAATCTGAGGTCTCGAAATCAAACTCGTGGAACATTACTCCTATCTCGAAAACTACGCCACTTCAGAGGGAGCCGTTTCTCACAATATTTTATACTATCAACCTCTCCCCATTGCTCTTATTCAAGAGAGTTGTATCATGTTATTAATTATTGTGAATAATTACCAATAGTGTCCACTGCCTTTAAGATAAAACTAAAAACGTCATAAGCCAGCGTCACGAATAGTTATGAACACGATATAGAACCAATGTGCATCCAATCATCATTACATTATGTATTTCATACACACTCAATGGCAATTTACTACTTTTGAAAAGGTCTGTGCCTCGGAGAAAGGTTGATGATAGGCCTAGTATTATTTAATAAATTTTCTTTACAACATATTTACATTCTTTTTAATAGTAGTGGAGCGTTAGGCTATTCAACAGGCCTATGCCATTACATTGTTCTTGTTCAGATTTACGCAAGTAGGGCCAATGCTAAAGTTTATTTCGGTGTTATAAGAGGCAGTCATCTCCCAATATATGCTTCAAGTACATTGAAAACACATCCCCCAAAAAATAAAACCACACTTAGATTTTTGACTCCCTATCTACTTGCTGTGGTTAGGCCTATATTGAAGTCTTTGGTAGGCCTACTTGTAACTTTTTTAAATAGTTGAAAGTTTGCTCCTCCTGTTGTCCGTTGACTATAATTTGTGCCTGTTTTCACTGATTCAATTGAACCTTTACCCATTTATGCGGGGACACGATTCACGATCAGTAGTTATGTCCATTATTAAACCCTCTTTCCACTGTATGACACAAGTTCTCCTTCCTCATAGGGAAGTAACCGCCTTGAAAACCGTATATCCCACCGCCCAAATCGGCACGGCCACTGGGAGGCGGGTAACCGTAAAACACGTGGCTGCCACCCGCACCACTCATGTTGTCTATTACGGTCGGCTGGTACACCTCCCGGGGTGGAGTTCTGACACTCATTTCACCATAGTTTGGACTGGAATTACTACTACTGTTGCTAGATGAACTACTGGACGGGACTGACGTGCTGACGGCACCGCGGCCGTCTGCCTGACCGCGACCCACTGGCATTCCCTGGCCTTTACGCTTGCAACAGCAACAGACCATAAGAGACACTAAGAGGAAAATGACTATAATGGCAGCAACTGTAACTGCTAAGAAGGTTCCCATCCAGCCCAACCAGCCAGTAGACGCACCTGGTAGCTCCGTCGGCACAACTGGCAAGAGAAGAAACGAAAAATACCTTTACTGTTTGAACCAGTTAAAATGTTTTTGTTTTGTTTTAGAATTATAATGATAATTTGAATTCGTGACTCCGTCACATAGGATATCTTGAAATTCAAAAATCGACCGTCACTTAAAAAGGCCACAGCCTTCTTTGTATCATCATTATCGTTTTGATTTTGCCACATTTGTGAATACAGAATTCAATCACTCAAAATCTGATTTTGTGAATGAATTGTGTTTGTTTCTTACTAGAAATGTGTTTAATCTGTACCTGAACACAACGTGAAGCTCTCGTCACTACCGTCTGCACAGTTCCACAATGAGTCGCACTTTAAGTCACTATCAATGCACATAGAACCGTCTGCACAGCTGAAACACTTGTCATTTGCTGCATTGTAGGGAAACAAATTAAGAAATACTGCAATGTTAAATGTGCATTAATCATCCTCCACAGTAGCGTGAACTTACTCTCACCAAAACACAGCATTTTAGACACTGCCATTTCTGAATTCATATCTTTATTACATTTTCATCGACTGTGTTTTATCGGCCGTTCAGACGGAGTGAATTTGGCGCCCGTCGGTGATAAAGCATGCTTCTCATAACAATTCGTTTTTAGTTGTGATGTTATGAATGCGTAATTTTTGAGCGGCTTCTTCGTATTAACAATTAGTTTCCAAATATCCTGTGATATTGTTTCCATGTTTTAATCAACAAGCCTGCTTTAAGCCTGATAGAACGAAGTAGCGCATGCATGAAGAACATTTCTGAGGTTTTGCATTTCGCAAGTGATTACATACAAACCGTTCACGCTGGTTCGAATATATTAATGTTATCAGCGGGTCCGCACATATTTTTTGTAAATGCTAGCTTTAGGCCTACATCGGAGTTAAAGTATGTTTTACACATAGGCTTCACCGGAGTGTTGTACACATAGGCTTCACCGGAGTATGCAAATGTTACTCAAATTTTTCGGGAAAGTGTTCAGTGCATACACAAACGTAAGGGTAAAAAATTTTTTTTATCTCTGATGAATTTACTCTTGTACAAACCCAACATGAATGATTCCTTTAAGTTCGATCTCTTGAGGTTCGCAGTGATGCTTGACTGAAACGACTTTATGCTCATCTTACATTATTTTCGTTTCAACCGAGTGAGTGGGGTATCTCGTCCCCAAGACGCACGCTCACTGCTGCCCATCAAAATGTCGTCGAGTTAGAAATAGTACACTCGACATTTTATCTATAACCTCATGTGACGTATTTGGTCAAAATATTCTTGGCAGTATTTTAAGACGCAAATATAGATGTAAGCGCGGAAGACTTCTGCTAAACATACACAGTTTGCAGATCAAGTGATTTTTGATTGTCGTATTTTGCAGCCTGGCGCCATATAGGATCGTCTCATGATTGCGAGTGAGCGATGGGTGAGAATTAATGAGATCTCATGTGGATTATTCAATTGAAACGCGGAATCACAATATCCATATAGATGACCCGGTCTTAAAGGAACACGTTGCCTTGGATCGGACGAGTTGGTCTATAAAAATGCGTTTGTAACCGTTTGTTATAAAATGCATATGGTTAGAAAGATGTTGTAAAAGTAGAATATAATGATCCACACAAGTTTGCCTCGAAATTGCATGGTTTTCCTTTTACTTTGCGAAATAACACGATCGGCCATTTATGGGAGTCAAAATATTGACTCCCATAAATGGCCGACCGTGTTAGTCGACGGGGTAAAACGAAAACCACGTATATTTGTGTGGATCATTGTATTCTACTTTTACAACATCTTTCAACCTATATGCATTTCATAACGAACGGTTACAAACGCTTTTTATAGACCAACTCGTCCGATCCAAGGCAACGTGTTCCTTTAATAGTTTAAAGTAATAATGCGATCTCTGCGAATTTCCCTACGTATATATAGGCCTTACAAACAAATATTGGTGTCGAGTTTCAATGAAATCCGGTTTTAATTTTGTTAAATTATTGTGGATGTGAACATTTAAATGGTCATTTTGCGCGTCCATTTTATGAATCATAGGGCCTATACCAACTTAGGGGACAATATCGTCTCGCACAATCTTCTTCTTTCAGACTGAATATTTCTCTAAGTTTATGAAATGAGGCTTGGGAATAAGATTTTTTTCTTCTATGACTTGGGCCCATGTTCAACAAACATGGCATAGTGCCGGTTGGATGAATGTGGGTAAGAGCATAAACTGTGGTTGCAATGTGCTCTGGTGACTAGTACAGTTTGCAGAATGTCTCAGGCATCTCAAAAATATTAATAACGTTTCCAGCTTACAGGGTTCTTTTAGGGCCCAGTGTCTTGCCTTTGTGCACATTGCAACCACTGGGTACCGAACTAGACAATATTTCCGCATTGGGTGTGGGATGAAACATGGGTTGTGTTTCTCGTTTCAACTTATGGTGTGTGGGCAAAGTGAATCATTGTATCACAAAATTTATACAAAGCAAGTCCAGATGGATTGCCAACGCTATGCTATTCATTCACCTCTCTACACAAGCGTGTGGCAAACCAGTCGTTCATCTCACTCTGCCCCTTGCTCTCACACATCGTGAACCAATTCAAATATTGTCATATGTAACTTGCATCAATCTCGTCTCATTCTATATTCAAATCAATATAGGCTAACCAAGGTGGTAGAAAAAGATACATAAGCCTGGTTCCTTGATTACAATGAAAGACAAATCGACAAGGACAGTGGTGTGATTAAGAAGGTGTTACATATTGAGATATCACTTACCCGTCCTTGTCTCCTCAGGCACGAAGCTAGTGAAGACTACAGAGAAACCCTTGTTGCTTGACACCACGTTATCAGTGATGAACCGAACAGTGAGCTCGTTACCAGTTGACTCCATCTCGTGGTAGCGGGGTGCTAGGTCTGTACCACAGAGACCGTACGGGGCGCCACTCAGCATCAGACTAGAGTAGAAACGACCGTCATATACAATCACCTGTAGAAATGGAAATACCAAAAAGTGAAAAAAGCAAGCATGAAACTTGTATTTCAATTTCAAGGGCGTCCAATAGAATGACATGTATAGGCATAATATGCCCCATACACGATGTCTGTGTCAGGTGCAAGTCGTACTGAAGTGAATCTAATAATCACCCCCAAACTAAACGTGCTCTCTTAATGTAATAGAGGGAAGTTCACTCTCTTGTCCCGAGTGGTGTTGGTTCCACTTTTTTGAGAGTAAATTTCAATTTAACCCCAAGGATTGCAAACTGCGCCCAATTTAACCCCAAGGAGTGCAAACTGCGCCAAATTTAACCCCACCCTACACACCTCATCTTGATAGCAGTTGACTGAGTCGGTGACATCAAAGCTTTCAAAGACAGCATGAATCCTCTTCCCCGGGGACGTTGTAATCGTCACTTTACAGTCCGTGTTATCGGCGTAACGACCGTGTCCAGGGTGTGAGAAGATTTTACCGCCATCGTGGGTAATGTACTGCCAACATTCACCATGGATGTCATACTGCAAGAAAGCTGAATACAAACGAATATTTTAATCAAGATCATTTTAGACCCATCAAAGTAGTTTTGTTTGTTTTTATGACCCCTTGCACAATGCGAAACACACAGTCCTCCCAATAATGGGCGTTTATAATTTCCACATTTTTTTTATAAGAGTCAACTCCTTTATGTTTATGTTTATTTTAACTCCAAAAAGGCCGGACAGGGAAGGCGAGTTCGCTGCGCGTCGTGCAATGGGTCTGTATTCACTCGTCCTAAATTTTGTTGGATCTTCTTCTTTTCCCTTTGCCCCGAGTGATATCTTTTGGGTCTTATAATTTGGAATTTAAAACACCTGTTTAAAGCCATAGGACACTTTCTGAACAGAACAAAAAATAAAAGTTCACAGTTTGACAAATAACTTACAGGGTTTACAGGAGGTAATGGTGAAAGACTTCTCTTGAAATATTATTCAATGAAATGCTTTACTTTTTGAGAAAACATTGAAACAATTATCAATTATCGATATCGATAATAACGTATTTATTTTAAACTCCGATGACCGATTGAGCCTAACTTTTCACAGGTTTGTTATTTTATATATAAGTTGTGATACACGAAGTGTGGGCATTTTGACAATACTGTTTACCGATGTTGTACGATTGTTTTAAAAAACAATTATACCTAATGCTTTGATGAGACGCCCTGATGTGCATGATAGAATATATATGTTAACTAATTGAACTTGATATAACCATGGTAGAACTAAGCAATCGGTGGTGTATATGGATGATACCGTCTTGTGGAAACAGTAATAATGTGTTTTAAAAAGTAATATTACATTGTATCAATAACGTTTTTCATTTACGCTTTTAATCCTAATGCGAAAACAACATCCTGTGTTCCCAATGTGAGCATTGGAGCAACAGTAAACGTGGAAATATCAAAAGCGTTTATTGTAATTTTCGTTTATGACACCTTGTTAATAAACCAGATGGTTTGTATATGATTGACATGTTTGCGAATACAAGGCTACGTCCGAATCGAGTGACTTTGGCTTTACGGCTGCAGCTGCAAGCTTGACAAATTTTTCGGCGTTCCAAACTTGGCCACTTTTAGACATGGTAAGTGTACGTGGGTTTGAACGAACTCAAACACAATTTTGCCTAGAACAAGTTAATATTATGTGTCGTGTGAATACCTTCAAATTACACATGAAGAAAATGCTATTAAAAAAGTAAACTGACTGTTGCTATTTAAGCAGTCCGATTATTAAAAGAAAACAAGTCAAGTCAGGCTTGTCTAAATGCACGCTGTGCCGAGGACAATTGAGTGGAAATTAAGGGTGAGCGTTTCATCCTAGGCCTTGCTCCACTCTGCATGGTACTTCCCTCGACTATCTTAATCACCATCTCAACTCACTAAGCAGCTAGTGAATTTCATCCGCGGCAAATTATGTAAAAAGCAATGGGCCTTGAGCATAACTTGCCTGTGACAATCACCAAGATATTTTAACGTCAGTCGCACCGTTGGTATCCGACCAATTTATACCATGGCAGCACATAAGTGGTGAATTGTTTGAACGATAGATTGTTGAGAAATCAAAATATTACTTAAGTGCCAAGATTTGATACGGTTCACAATTTGTAGAAACATCTTGGCCTTAACTCAAGGATGCTTAAAATGTGTCGCTTTACTGGTTGGACGTCACTGATTGGCTGGAGTAAAGTAGCCTACCAGTGGTGTTTAACTCTTGAGTAAATTGAAGTGTTGGTTAACTGCAGCGTGCGCTGGGTTTGATAAGTTTGATAAAAGCAAATGCTTGCTGACTGTGTGCACTTATTCTAAGAGATGGTCTCATAATTGCCGTGCAGTATCCTTGAAAGAAATTCCATTGTTAATAAGCCACTTCATGTGTTGGGCTTAGTTTCATTTAGCCGTAACGTTGACTCTGATAATATTCTTTGAATGGAGCAGGGAGGCCTTTGACTATTTCTGACTCGACCATCTTTCGGAGTTTGGGCCACGTTTCCAAGAAAACATATTTAGGCATTGTTTGACTGGGATTTCGTTTATAGCCTAAAATTTGATGCGTTTGTGTCAGTTTGGCAAATGTGAATAAGTGATTTGAGTATGGACGCTATTTCAGACTGGACAAGTTTTCAGTGCATTAGTAATTGTTATAAGCCCTCCATAATTAGCCTTATTAGTTTAGACATTAGTTTCGAGATTTATTCCAAATTGGCAACAATAAACAAACTGTATCAAATGTAATTTAAGCATTACATCGACTACAAACAGCAACTGCATCGTGAATTGAATTAAATGTTTGACGCCCCAGGCCAAAATCACAAGATAAAGAGAAGTGACAAACAAATTGAAGACGACTGAAGCATCAGCCCCATTTCAATGATGTGATGTCTTAAACATTCTACTTCAAGAAATATGGCCTACTTGCATTCAAATCTCGTATACACTCTGGTCAGAGGTTCCCTGATTCAACTTCTATGAGCAAAGTCCAGTTTTGAGTTTTGGCTGTTAGTGCCTGGCTTTTTCCACAGATTTTGTATTTTTAACTTACTCGGTGGTGTAGTTAGGAAACTTAAATTAGAATACAAGAAGATAAACCAATTTCGTAGTTAATATTATATTGGTTTAATAATAACATAGTTTAAAATTCAAGCTTTGGGTACCGGTATCACGTTGAATGTGTGCGACAACAGATACCAATCTATTACTCTATGGGTCCAGTTTCGTTTCTGTGTGTGAACCAAAATCGTGGCAAACAACCTATCAACCAAAAAAGCCCGCCAAAATTGCCAGTTAAGTTAAAACGGTGTGGTTGGTTGGGGCTGGCATGGGGATTTCTATATAAATACAGCCCGTTGTTCAATGCGTGGGTAACCTTGTGAGGACGACACCATCACTCAAAACCATGGGGATGCAAATCCTAATCAGAGGCTCTTTTAACTGCAACAGTAAACCATGTGGCCATAAAAATACATGCCCTACACAACAGCAAGGTTGTACTTTTGTTGGCTGTGTGTACGTTCGCAAAATATTGACGTCTTAAAGATGATGAGCTCTGACGTGAGAACAATAGGAGGAATAACAAAGGGTTGGGTTGATTTCACCGTCTTTTCAACCCATGCACACACCCCAGGTGAACACCTTTTGTCCCCATGTCATAAAATTCATATTAATACAGTCCCCCTATCCTTTATACCTATTTACAATTATTGACTCATCTTGTGGATTATCTTGTGGATCGTATAATTCTGGCCATCTGGCCAGTTTCGACTAAAACATATGTCAGGCCTAATTTGATCTGACATGATAAGCCGTTATGAATTGGAAAATGAAATCAATAAAGTATAACAAGCCTGTAAAATGTAGGCTATCAACAAAAGTTGACAATTAAAACTTACGCCAAACTCACTGAGAGCCACGGGTATAAATTGCAACTTCCGCCAACCACACTTTACCCAAACTTCCGTAACCAATCCATTACCATGCACTGTTTTAAACACGTTTGTCATGAAGTAACACATCACTCGCAAAACATTAACTGTTTTGTTGATTCGATGCAAAGATGAAAAACTAAATGATGGAAATCAATTTACTCCACAAAATAAAAAACTTCTCTTCTCCAGAGACCACGACACTAAACGTTTAAATTGACTAGAGATATCAATGAACCGTAATTTTGGTTTGACCGCATTGCTCATTGAAGCTATAAAAAGTACCTGGTGAATGGTATAGAATGTAATACTTCTGTTGCTCTAAAATATGCCATGGCAGCAACAATATGGTTTCGGTTTCTTTCCGATGTTGCTGTGGATTATTGTATGTTTTTGATTAATTTATCAAGACTCGGGACACATTGAGTATACTCATGGAGGTAGAAATTTCTACCTCCATGGTGTACTCATGCTCCATGGTATACTCATGCTCCATGGTATACTCATGCTCCATGGTATACTGCAGTTTACTCAATGTGTCCCGAGTATAAAACACATGTATTTTGTACATGAATGACAACCCAAGCTCAGTAGCCAAAGGCTATTTGAAATTGGCGCACACTTCGCGGTAATTATGCGTGAAAGATTGCCTCATTCGAGAGTCACCTCGGGCATGTCCGGTGATTACCCCAGTTTGCAACATGGGCCTACACATCAACTTATAGTAGACCTATGGAGGTAGAATTAAACCTCCATGGTAGACCTACGATACATTCAAGAAATTGTACATGTTTGTGTACTATTTGAATACTACTATAATGATGCGGTAACATTTAAAACAAGGCTGCTGTTCTGGATTGACCGTCTGTAACACCATTGGGAGCTGCAGACGAAAGCTAAAATGAATACCGCCTACAGTTAAAACTAAATTTATATCAACCATATCATTTCATTTCAACGTCACAAAACTTGTCACAAATTAAGAAACGGAAGGACTCGTTGCAGAATCAATGTTTGGAACGAGGTCGATGAGTGTCCATTGCATGGAACGGGGAATAAACGATGGACAAAGGGGGAGGCATACTGTTCGATAGACAACCCACAGTTCTATACATGCCAGGTCCAATTTGAGAGGATAAACGAATTTCTTCAAATGGGACTTGTCGTGGTAAGTCGTCACTAATGAGCATCGCCTTCCATCAATAGACACAAATGTATACAATGAACCACACAGGTTGAGGGACGTATACTTACTTGTGTTATAGGCTGAGGCGTTGTGGTGTGCGAGTACAGTAATGAAAAGTAGTAGTGTTACTGTGTAATAGGGAACATCCCACTGGATGAAGTTATTCCGTCTGACGGGAGAGACGACCCGATTCCCTGTCAACATTCTGCTCTCTCCACGGTTGTGCTGGTAATGTCCACCCATCTGCGTCGGTGCATATCCTCCTGGAAACTGTAGACCATAGACGACAGCATTAGTTTTATGAGAGAGTTGTTGGCCGTGTCATTCATGATCTCTGCCGGGGATGGGGAGGATGATGACGAGACTATGCTTGTATACCGGTGCTCTGTTGGTGTCTTTACCGGGCCCATGCTCCATGCTGGGCCGAGGTTATCGTAAAGAGTCTACTCACATTGTTGCAAGTAACTGCGCCACACAATAAGTGTTCATCAGTGACATGTGGCTGTTCAATCGGTTGAACCTACCCCCTTTGTCCTTGTGATCGTCTCACAACTCACTTTTGAAATATGATTGTATCCAATTAACATCTGTATAGGACTTTGGCGTGACAACGGTTCTGCCCCAGATAGCAACAATTCTATTGCACAAAAACTTTCTGTCGTTGAGCCATATACGAATCGGCCAAGTTATTACAATAGTTGCTTTCAGTTGCAATTAATTCATACTATGATGTCAAGCAGTTCAAAGAAATCAAAAGAAATAACAGAATTAATATTGTTTTCATGACGAACTACTGTAATTCAAGTCAAGCTCATTGTCTGAATAAAACTATGAATTCAAAAAGGTGTCCATATCAGTTGGCCCATTGAGGAACGCTTTTCCTTCATCCATGCATATAGGTAGAATTCTACCTCCATGATAAATGGAAGGCCGATTTACTCATAATCATAACTTTTGTTTTAAAGTTATGGTAGGTATCACACTTCAACAATTCATATGAAATATTATATTTTTGCGTTTAACTTTGCTACATAACCTGCTTATGCCATCCATAAAGCTGCGATACTTTCTTAAAGATGTCGAGCCATTTAGATTCAGTCATTGTTAAGTCTTATAAACGGCTTAAATTGGAAATTTAATCCTCATCAGGCATTCCAAACGAGATTATGTTTCCAGAGGGAGTAGGTTCATTAGACCAACGCCTCCTCCTCCCCGTGGTCCCTGCTTCTCGGCCGCAAGAACATCTCTATTTGCAAGTGAATGGACGGAATAACGGTCGCAGCGGGTCGCCACGGAGAGCCAAGGCAAGGAAAGTGTCGCAAAGCACGGCGGGTGTTCGGTGGTTAATGAGTGCCCAGCCGGACCTTATAGATCGCTTCGCTTTCTTCGCTCAAGTTGCTCGCTAGATGTTTGGACACTTTATAGTGTCTCGCTGTATTGGAATTCTGTATTGTCTGGACGCTGCAGAAAAGTGAAAATGCATCGTTTCCTCTTTTATAGACAATGTGTGGAGCAAAGTAGCAACACAATTTTTTATTTGAGTAGAGTCTTGGAGAACATTTTAAAACTCGAACCCTCAATTCCCTGTCCGATTAGAAACGAAACTTACATGCTGAGTTACAGTTTATATGAACTGAACTTAAAACAAACGTTAAAAGTGTGATTGCAGCTTTGTTTGTAGGCCGGAATATAGATTTGGGGCATCAATGCAAAGTCCTTTCACCAGAACTCTTCGACGCCGAGTCAAACATTTTCAACCTTTGAATTGAAAAAATTTGCTAGACCAAATCTTGCCTTGCATGCCAAGCACCGTTCCAATTTAAAAATGTATACCCAAAACAAAAACCGAACGTTTCCACACTATGGGCGTTATACGCTAATTATGCTTGTGGTGTTTTATTGAATGGCAGTCACAATAAGGAGTTAAATGTGATTAACTGCTCAGTATATCTGATCGATGTTTGTTACATAATCAACACAGATAGGCCTATTATAAAATGTGACAGACTGCTTCGTGCTGCATAGACCTACCTGGTTTGTTTTACATTAATTTGTAAAAATTTACTAGCCAAAAGCTATCTAACTTTTAAATTCTTGGATACACAATTAATGTTTAAAATAAATTTTTCTTTCATCCTTGTTAAAGGCACTGGACACTATTGGTATTTATTCAAAATAACTATTTGTATAAAAACTTACTTGGTAACGAGCAATAGATGTTGATAGTATAAAACATTGTGCCCTCTGAAGTAACATAGTTTTTTTATAAAGAATTAATTTCTCATTCAAATATTAAATTACTTGAGGTGTGAAGCCTTTTTAAGTTTTATCAGTCATCTGAAAGCACACAAGGTTGTTTTTTCTTTAATCTCTTGCAAATTCAATGACCAAGAGTCAAAAATTTCACAGAACTGTTATTGTATGCATTAATTATGTTGGAATACACCACGTGAGAATATTGGTCTTTACTAAATACCAAAGGTGTTCAGTGCCTTTAAACATCCGGGTATTATCACCGTGCTGTTTGTTTCAACACACTATGTTTGCAATACCTGTTTTCTTTGAGTTTTCAGATTTGTTTTAAAACAATGTCCATCTCGGACCTACGTTTACAGAAGGGATATACTTTTGGTAATTATATAAAGACCAGTATTCTCACTTGGTGTAAACAAACCTGCGTGTGGAAAATAAAGTCGCCAGAAAATAATAAAAGACAAAATACACCCTTGTTGCTTAGATTTGTGTGCTTTCATAGGCCTGGGCAAGTCTTCGTGCCTGAAACCTTTCAGATCCAAATGCATGGGTGAAAGATTACCTCTCTGCTACAGCTATACTACTTCAAACGGGGTAGTTTCAATACCAAGTATTTGTGGTCATTAACTTGTGAGGTACTTACCAACAGTAGGGCCTATAGACTTTTGTAGTTTTGCGGGGCGTCCCAACAAATCTACTAACAAATTAACCATACTGTGTGAGAGCTGAAGTTGAGCCCAATCCTGAAGTGCAGTCCTCATATTTATTATTAATGCCCTTTCCGTTGAACATTGTATTTCAATCAAGAACTAGCAGCACAAAACCAGTGAGGAAGTATTGTTCAAAAAATCCCCAGCCGTGACACGTGTGTCCTTAAGCAAGACACTTTACCATTGCTTCGTCCTTCGGATGGGACGTAAAGTTGTTGGTCCCATGTGTTGTGTAACGCATGTAAAAGAACCCAGTGCACTTATCGAAAAGAGAAGGGTTCGCCCCGGTGTTCCTGGTGGCTGCTTCATGCGCCGTAGCACATTGTAAACCCTTTTAAGTGCTACATAATTTGGTCTCAGAATCTATCACTGCTAACCTATCTTTCTGAAAGTTTGTATATACTCTTCGCCTTGAGTACATTGTTTGGTAGATACGTGCGCTATATAAGACTTCGATTATATTATATATATTTATATATGCATTACGGAGCTTTACACATGCATTACACAAACATCTATGAACATATATCTTTAAACAAAATCTACGTAAACAACATCCCGAGCACCACCCGAGACCTTTTACTCTGGTGATGTACCACTAAGCCATATTATTGTCTCCTGAAAAATATATTGTCATCTGAGGTCTACGTCCGATAGAATATTAGGGATTTAAGTGTGGAACAAAGACAGTCATATTATTAAGACTGATGAGGAGTGACAGGTAAGATGGTGATATAGCCGTATTATGTTAATAGGATGACCGCCCGGTCATCCACATAGGCAAATCATTTAGGGTCCCCACTGCTACTCCCCTTGTAGCTAATAACTAAAATGATAGTCCTTTATCGTATTTGTGTACCACGACAGAAAGGCCTAATTGCTACTTATTGTGAAAAGAGACTGCATTATGCACAGAGATTTCATCTACAAGGCCTACCTGCACAATATTGTCTTTATTTGCAAGAAGCTCCTTGAACTACTATTGCTCAAATCACAATTATTACATGATGTGATTGATACTGATGGTAGAAGTTGTCGTTAATGTGTTTATTGAGAACAACATAATTTAGAGTTAAGTCTTCTACTGGGGAAAAGCAGAATAACATTACAGTCACATGAGATAACTGGTCGTGCAGCTGCTCAATGGTTTTCCTGTAGTTTATATATAATGTTGACCCACTTCAGTCTCAAAGTTGACTCTGAAATGCAAAAAACAAATGCTGATAGTTAGGCCTAATAAAAGAAAAACTTGCTAGTGCCCTTTTGGCTTAAAATCAGAAAGGTTGGTCGGTCGGTGTTTTTTTTTAAGAATACGCCAGGGGAGGGAAAATTAGACATACAACAAAATTCAGTGCATTGACTTCTGTTGAGAAATTTGGGCAACGTACTTAATTTCCACTAAACTGCAGTGTCTTTACTTCATCAACTATAGCATACGGCCTGTATTAATAAACATTTTATTTGGAGTATAGAGCAATGGTTTGTATTGAATGGTTCCGAACATAAACTGCACCAATAAAGTATCTAAACACTTACAAATGGTCAGATTTATCTGAACCTGAAATAGTATACAAAAAAATAATTATTCATTTCTATTCACCGTTAACTTCTGCACATTTTGACACATTTGTGTTGCGCTACGATGTTGTTGGGTGGATTTATGGGCACTTGAGTAGCTTAAGGTCGAATTTCAAAAGTTGCAAAAGCCCCTATTCACCCCAATTCCAGAAGGGAACTCGCACAAGCACCACACACAGACAAAATCAAAAGACACAAACTCGTTTCGTTTACTTGACCATGAAATTTATTGCCGTATCTTTAACTTTAAAACTGCTGATATCCTGTCCTCAGTGTGTCCTCCATCACTGTCCTGAACGCTAAGGAGTCGTCTTCTCATATTCCCAATGAGACCTCTGAACTGTACCTGGTCAATCCCCTGCCATTTCCTGATCATGATGCGTCGCAATGCCTCGATAGTGGTGTCAGGCTTTATGGACTTGTTCACTTTCTTCTGCTGCAGAAGTCACCCTCGGACGGCCACTCCTTGACAGGCCGTCCCCATTTCCCTGAGCTTGGTAGCCATTTTATCATTTACTGACCGTCGCTGGTGACGTTGTAACCATGAGCTGCAGCTCGCATCGACGTACCGGCTTCTATCAAACCAACGATCCGTCCTCTTTCCTGTTTGGTCATTTGAGCCATCTATCCTGTTATCTTGAACCACCTTTCCCTATCTCATCATAATCAGGGATTCTGGCTCTTAACCCATATTGTTGTATGCCTCCCATCTTTGACCCCTTTGCTTGGTTACTGATAATTATTGCTGATGTTCATCACAACCGATTTATCAAACAAGCGACCAAAAAAATCGTTTATAAAAGGTGGGCAAAAGAAACGCTGATCTTACTCGTTACAATACAACGATTTAGCTTGAATAGAGGCTTTTACAACTTTTGAAATTCGACCTTAAGCCACTCAAGTGTCCATAAATCCACTAAACAACATCGTAGTGCAACACAAGATGTGTCAAAATGTGCAGAAATTAACGGTGAATAGAAATGAATAATTATTTTTTGGCATACTATTTCAGGTTCCGATATATCTGACAATTTGCAAGTGTTTAGATACTTTATTGGCGCAGTTTAGTTATTGCAGTAAATGGCCGAACATAATTATTGCAGTAAATGGCAAAAAAATCGACAAACAGAAGGTCCCACCGAGATTTGAACTCGGATTGCGAGATTCAAAGTCTCGAGTGCTAAGCATTACACCATGGGACCGATGAAATGTGAGTAACTAAGCAAATATCACAATCTGAAACGGTCTTAATTTGCAAGGACAGGCCAGACACTAGTCATTCATTATGCCCGTCTAAGAAATTCACAACTTTTTATGATGAGTTGAAATTGATCTCGCAGCGTACTGTACGGGAAATTGAAGGGACAGATACAAACGCATTGAACCGGTAAAAACAAACTTTTAAATTTATTCGGAAGATTTTATCGAGGTGAAATATCATTCGAAGTAACGAAGTATTACTGATACGTAGCCATCATCATGCCATTTGATCTATAGGAATATGGATACTATTTATCTTTACCTATCTTTCCATGACCGGTTGGCCGAGTGTTTAGACAATTCTGTTAATGGATTTTAACTTGCCGACACAAATTGCATAGGGGCGGGGACACAGGAATTTGAGAGAAACGAAACATTTCAAAACGCCCGAGATTGGTTGACAATAATGTTGTCAATAATGCACACTTATTATACAATTTTGACATATCAACGCTTCTAGATCCCATTAACAAAACAAATTTTCAAAAAAGACAAGACAATATACTGGTTGCGTTCGTTTAGCTTCCCTGGGTCGACCCCGGTGTGTGGCGGTTTTTTTTCCCAGGACGAGTGTGTGCAGATAATTACCCACGTTCGTCCTGGTAAAAAAAACCGCCACGCACCGGGGTCGACCCAGGGGAGCTAAACGAACGCACCCATTATGTATACTATACAGGTATTTAGTACAGCGATCTCAAAAATCCAGATTCGTCAAAATGTAATATCAAGGGTCCGTACCAGCTGGAAATGACTCAAACGAAACAGAATAATTCGAGCCATCGATGCGATCGTTCCTTCGAAATAACTCTTTCCCATTATTTTCCCATGAAACTATTTGTTTCGTTACCGCTGAACATAGGTATAATATAAAGCAGAGGTGGGCCCCTTTTAACCGACCAGACTATGCGGATGGAGGGGGTGGGGCGTCAGAGTTATAACACTGGGCTTTGAGTCACTGTTGTGTCCATGACAACTGCATGTCTTCTCAACATCTCCTCTTATCTTTCACCCCATTAAAACATTAAAACATGCACGAGGTTATCACCCAGCAGTCTAGACGAATGACTACTAATGCAAGTGAACCGTACACACATTGGTACTGTATTTGTAACAGTATGAATAAACATTTTGGTATCACCAGTCAGTGATCCTAGTTTAGGGCAGAGCACTTCGGAATACATTTGTCCTTTACACCCCTTCTTATCAAAGATACAACCTCGTCTCCCAGCGTGCTGCCATCACCACCAATCAGGATTAGCACGCTTTTCAGGGTGTGCTTACAAAGGGTTTAAGACCCTGGCAGGGGATGTCGTTGGGTAGTGTGGTACCCAACGGGGCGTAGCCGGGACGCGCCCCCGGTACCTGGGGTTGCTCAACTCAACATGCTGGGCCATCTTCTCTGATGGACAATGATGACATTTCTTATCATCATCATCAATGTCCATTATGTAAAGGGAACCAAACCGTTTCCCTTTAAAATGGAATGTCCTCGTAGGATTTCGTGATTAGGAGGGTATTTATCTCTTCCTACTGCCACGCATGCATGTCATGCATGCATGCCTAAGGTCTAATTGTTTACAAAGAATAATGCTCTTGAATTAAGACGGGTGAGATATAATTATTAACTTCAAGCTGTCCCCAATTGCAAGATGATGATCGAATTCGAAATGAGTAAACTGGTAACTTATCAGATACAACATTTTAAAATTTCAGACAAAATAATTGACGATGATTATCTGTTATTTTTTCGAGTTTATGGCTCTTCAACAACTGACTGAATACACATGAAGAGGAAATAACTAACTTAATGTGAAACGTGTGTAGTCTTGAAAGAATGGATGTGTTGAAAAATGCTTTCAGTTGGAGAATTTACTTCAAAATTTGTATATAGGCCTACCCATACAATTTTATGACAAGTCTGTATCTACACGGGACAATATTGACACACGAAATGAAGCGATCGGGCGGCTCTTCTCGGTTGGCACTATAGCCCTGGATGTTTTCCCGCCCATTTTCGGCAATTTTCGGTGAATTCAAACGTCGCATTATTCTATGTGCAAACTTGGCTGATCAAAACAGCTATTAAATTTCACGTGTATGCCTTAAAATATATTGCACTTTTGGGTCATAAAATTGAAAAAAAAAACCTTTCAATTTGACAATCGACGTGAACGGCATTCAAATTCGCATTACCTTTTCACATATGTTTTAGTTGCGCCTACTGCAAGAAAGTTAATTTCACATCGGATTTAAAAATAACGACTTACAAGTTTAATTGAATATAATGCTGAATAAATTCACATGACATAATAGGAAATGAAATGACGATTTCAATCGAAGAGGCTACATTTCTTTATATTATTTGAATGCATGAAAGTAGACTGGACTGTTTTTGTCGAAAATGACTTGAATAACCTTTAATAAATTCACATGACACAATAGGAAATGAAATGACGATTTTAACCGAAGAGGCTACATTTCTTTATATTATTTGAATGCGTGAAAGTAGACTGGACTGTTTTTGTCGAAAATGGCCTGAATAACCTTTAATAAACATTCACCCCAAGTGACTACATCTCCGATTTTTTCCAGACACTTTTTTTGTCCAAATCTGTCAGTTTTACAAAACAAACTTTGGGTTAACTGTTCCTATGATATATTGGAACGTATTATGCACCATAAAGCCTTGAGGTGTTTTTTTAATCTGCAGCCATGAGAGGATGATGTCTCAAGTCATCACATCTCAATGATAAATGGCGCAATTAATGCTCCATTGACTGGATCAGACAGGTCTTTACACGATCACAGAGGGTGGTGGCGACTCTACGTGCTGCAGCCAAAACGGAACTCACTCAAATCGTCTAGCAAACCAAAGTTGTGCTAGATTGATATAGTTTGTTTCAATTAAAGATGCATGTCTTGTGGTTTATTGTGCCTATATAGCTCACATTAGAAGTACATTTTAAATTGGGTTTCATTCCATAAAAGGCAGTGGACACTATTGGTAGTTACGCAAAATAACTTTTATTATAAAATATACTTTGGTATATTGCTGTTGATTGTACAAAACATTGAAAGAAGCGAATAGAATAGTCCCTCTGAAGTAACGTAGTTTTCTGGAAAGAAGTTATTTTCAAATAATTTGATTTCGAGACCTCAGATTTAGAATTTGAGGTCCCGAAAACCAGCATCTGAAAGTACACAACCTCGTGTGATAAGGTTTTTTTCTTCCATTATTATCTCACAACTTCGACGACCGTTTGAGCTCAAATTTTCACAGTTTTTTATGCATATGTTGAGATACACTAAGTGAGAAGAATGGTCTTTGACAGTTACAAATAGTGTCCACAGTCTTTAAGACTTTGTGTCCATGAAACAGTTTCTACTGTAGCTTTCAAGCAGGGGACAGTAAAAGAGAAAAAAATAAAGTAATAATGTTGACTCATTTCTCATAATATGGTTTTGTTTAGTGCAGTTAATTTTTATGACTTAAATATCTCATAACTTATGACTTGGTATACATAAGCCATATTTTTGACTTATTTATGCTTATGAATATGCGATACACTCATACATGACATTGTCATGACAAAATTGACACAAGCAAGCCATTATGACATATTATGCTAATTCATACTTGTTCACAGTATGACTTATGCTATTTCATAGTTTAGAAAATGTAGTAAGTCATATACATTATGACATATTTTTGTTTCTTTTCTAAATACCCCTTCAACTATTCCGTAAGTTTCAAATCCATCTCGTGTGTGTATACCAAAACTCAATTAAAGCCACCTAAATAATTTGTTTATAACACTGGGTCAACAATTCAAGATGAAAAACAATCAAGATAACAATGACTCGGGTTTAGAGGCTGTAAAATAATAAACGATCTATGTATTGCTTTTTATAGGGCATATAAATACACTGGACACATTATTGGTAATCGCCAAAGACCTTATGGTGTATTCCAACATATCATATACACACACAAAAACACGTGACAATTTGAACTTAATTGTTTGTCGAAGTTGCGAGTCTGTGTGAAAAAAACCTTGTCGCACAAGTTTTGTGATTTCAGATGAATTCCTTGAATTCGAGACCTTCGAAGAATTCAATTCAAATATTTTAGTGATAAATAACTTCTTTCTCAAAAACTGTGTTACTACGAGGGAGCCGTTTCTCACAACATTATGTTATACTACCAACAGCTCTCCATTGCTCTTTAACAAGTACGTTTTTATGTTAACAATTATTTTGAGTAATTACCATAAGTGTGGTGTTTGTTTCTTCAAAGACAAGTAGAATAGTACAATGTTTTTCGACGATTGGTGTATTTAGTTCTTTAATACATAATAATTGAAACCGGGAATGTTCACATCTCTTTATAGGTGCAGATGCGGCAGACAGCATCAACTGACCATGGTTCAAGAAGACAAAATGACGGCTATGATCGGATATATTTACACGGCATTTAGTGAGCTAGATTGTTTACAGTTAATCGAGCGGTGCTTGACTGACAGCCAGTTGACAGCCCGTCAATAAAGCTCATCGGTCCCACGCTGTGTACTTGTCATGTCTCGCCAACCGACGGTCGCTTGATTCTTTGGGAGAACAATTGAAACAATAATTTAGGCTGGATTACTTTGGCGAGCATCTTTGATGGATACAGAGGATACAGTAGTGATTGACGGGATACTTCTGAGCATTTTGTGTCCTCTTGTTGTTTGTCTTCTAGAAGCCAGCAAGACGACCCAAGGTGTTTGCTGTGACACCATGAAGGTAGACATGGTGAAGGAATGTCCCATTTCTCAATTGCATTTATAGTGAAGGCTCCTCTCGGTTTTTGTCGCTATTACTGAGCCAGTGACATGAACACTATTAGTGAACTCTTTAATACTGAAACTCTCATTGGAAAGTAAAAGGCCTAGTAGTGGTGCAAAAGATTTATAGCCAACTTGTTTAGGAATATCATGTCTGTCAATAAATTATATAATAATTTGGGTTTTACTCATACACCGATGTGTGTTAGCACTGTATAATCTCCCGAGTCCTGTGGATTTTTTTTTTTATTATTATACGTTATTTATATCACTCATCTATACACCTACAATGTACAATAATAATAATAAAGACGTCTTCTAACGCGCAGGTGTGGCAGTTTCAATTTTCCGCCATGTTCAGTTTTCCGAATAACCAAATACGGTAACATTACGTCATGCGACGCCTGCGCACAGCAAGCGAAAGAAGTCAAATTGTTAATTGCTTTACTGAGTCCCGGAAAACTGAACACGGCGGAAGACTGAAACCGCCACACCTGTATCCACAAAAAGTGCCCATGGCGCATGCCCCAATAAAAACGTTCCCCTTGGTTGTTCTCCAGCAGTGCAAAGATCAAGACAAATTAAAAATTTATCAACAATACCGTTAGCTAAAATGATTCACTCTTTTTGGGAGGCCAACGATCAAAACCAGCGCTGCTTAGCCTAATTACGCAAGTGCTTTGACCAATTATTGACAAAGGTTAGGGAATTCGTTACCATTAAGGTATTATACGGCTCATCAGTTGAGAGCGCCGGCTTGTTTATCCGGAAGTGGCAGGTTCAAATCCCGTCCTTATAAAAATTTAATGTTCGGTGTTCAACCAAAGATCTAACCTTGCCAGTTTCCTCTGTGGTTTATTACTTTGAATTTGACCTGTCTACTCCTGCTTCCCATGTTGCACTAAAAACTTGGGTGTGGTCACTGGTCCTCCCCTGTACGGCAGTGTCGGGTTGTAAGACATTCCGACTGGCACCCGAACAAAGATAGGGCGGGATAGCTCAGTTGCTAGAGCTCCGGGTGCTTCTTAAACGGTCGTTTAAAACCGGCATGGTCGTTGCCGTATGATAAAGGCCCGAGCCGAAGGCGAGGGCCTTTATCGCACGACAACGACCAGGCAAGGTTTTAAACGAACGTTTTTGAACGAGTCACAACTCTGTTATTCCTATTCATAATTGATGCCTTTTTGGTTAAAGGCAGTGAACACTATTGGTAATCACTCAAAATAATTATTAGCATAAAACCTTTCTTGGTGACGAGTAATGGGTAGAGGTTGGTGGTATAAAACATTGTAAGAAACGGCTCCCTCTGAAGTGCCATAGTTTTCGAGAAAGAAGTAATTTTCCACGAATTTGATTTCGAGACCTCAAGTTTAGAACTTTTGGTCTCGAAATCAACCATCTAAATGCACACAACTTCGTGACAAGGGTGTTTTTTTCTTTCATTATTATCTCGCTAGTTCGATGACCGATTGAGCTCAAATTTTCACAGGTTTGTTATTTTATGCATATGTTGAGATACACCAACTGTGAAGGCTAGTCTTTGACAATTACCAATAGTGTCCACTGCCTTTAAAAGGCGTAATAAAGTAAGAAACTCTGTAAAAAGAGTTATTATCATAAAACCTTCTTTGGTTACGAGTAATGTGGAGAGGTTGAAACTATTAAACATTATGAGAAACGGCTCCCTCTGAAGTGACGTAGTTTTCGAGACTGGAGGTAATTTTCGTCGGAAATAGGTAATTACTCAAACTAACTATTAGCATAAAATCTGACTTGGTAACGGGTAATGGGAGAGGTTGGTATTATAAAACATTGTGAGGAACGGCTCCTTCTGAAGTAACATAGTTTTCGAGAAAGAAATAATTTTCCACTCCCTCTGAATTTGATTTCGAGACCTCAGAACTAGATCTTGAGGTCTCGAAATCAAGCATCTGCAAGCACACAACTTCGTGTGACAAGGTTTTTTTCATTCATTTTGATCTCGCAACTCCGACGACCAATAAGTGGGCTCAAATTTTCACAGATTTATTATTTTATGCATTAAGTTGGGATATCAAGTGAGAAGAATGCTCTTTGACAATTACCAATAGTGTCCAGTGTCTTTAACTCGGATGTCACAGGTTTATGATCCCGCTGTCTAGTCATTTTTTTTGTTCAACCTTAAGTTGATATCTAAAGACATCATCGAAAAGCTAAAGACAAGGTAACCCAAACAAACGTCTATAACACAAGATGAGTTGGATCTCGTTTTAAAGAAATGTTGACGATATTTTCAACAATCTTCAAGTAATATTTTGTTTTCACCCGTCAACGTTACATAATTTTACATGGAATTAGATAAAAAACCATCAGTGTTTATTTTTTTTCTCAAAGCTTTCACTGATTGTGCAGGAAGTTCATACTAAACTGTTGCAACTATATTATGTCCTTCGAAATATTCCTCTGAAATGAAGTCAAAGGCCTATTCGAGAAAACCTCAAGCTGAAAATTGTGCATGGATTTTTATGAAATGGATTGAGCGAAGATTTTCATGACAGTGAAACCAATTTGATAAATGGCAATTGGTGGACAAGTTTATACTATATTTTGAGCAATGAATGTCTATACTTTCTATTAGAGATTAATACATTCACGTTTATAGGTCTGTGCAGCGAATGTCTATTTTGCTATCGATATCGACATTTCGCGTTTTACAGCAAATGTCTGCTCATTTATTTTGTCATTGCACATTGCTGTACAAACTCATGTGAATGTCCTTATGTTCAATATCAAACCATGGACTAATTCTTCCTTCATGATCAAACTCACATTACTGTCATCAAATATGTTTTGTTTTATTTCATCCAAAGGTTCATCATTCGAATTAAAAACACACATTCCTTTGCTTCCCTGATGATCCCTGTGGAGACATATTTTGTTCTTCCCATTGTCCCTGCAGATAGAATTTCCAATGGAGTCCTTTTATTTTGCCTGTTTTGTTTTGTCCTTGGTTCACATAAGGAACAGAATATGAGAGCACTTTTGTGTCAGCTCTACCAATCAGTAATCTACCAATTACTCAAAATAATTATAATCATAAAACCTTTCTTGATTACAAGTGATGGGGAGAGGTTGATAGTATAAAACATTGTGAGAAACAGCTCCTTCTGAAGTGACGTAGTTTTCGAGAAAGAAGTAATTTTCCACGAATTTGATTTCGAGACCTCAAGCCCAATTTGAGGTCTCGAAATCAAGCATCTGAAAGCACATAACTTCGTGTGACAAGGGTGTTTTTTTCTTTCATTATTATCTCGCAAGTTCGATGACCGATTGAGCTCAAATTTTCACAGGTGTGTTATTTTATGCATATGTTGAGATACACCAACTGTGAAGACTAGTCTTTGACAATTACCAATAGTGTTCAGTGTCTTTAATTGTAAACCTGCATACAATTGTGATAGTAGCCTACATTTGGGCCTCTAATCGCAAGTCCGAGACATAACCCCAGAGGACCGCTGAGTAATATTCCGCGTGCGATCAATAACATTGATTCTCTGTCATATGTCATTAGACTGTTGTTACTATGATTACTATTTAATGACAATCGGATCACAGAGTTGTCAATAGGTAATTACCTCAAATTATCGCACCGCTAAATTCTGCTACAACTGAAGAGGCTGAGTCAGTATTTTAATTAATGAAGATAGGAAATGTGTAGATTATAAGTTTGTTGTATTAAGCATTACAATTGTTTTACCACGTTATGAGTCTACAGTGTTTATCATTAGCATTTAAATTGAAAGCTTACTTTAGAGGTTTCGTTTCTTATATTTATTCAGCAAATAAGAAAACATGAAATTGCAGAAACTATCATTTATGCAGTAGGCTAATGGGATAACTTGCTTTCGCCATACTCCGACGCAGGAGTTCTGGATCCTCAGAACTGATATTATTGCACCATAATGCATCTATATTTATGATGACCGCAAACAGAGTATATAGGCCCTATGTCAAGGCAGTTCAATAGCCTTTACTATTTGGTTACTTAACTTAATTAAATACCGTATATGTTGTCTTCATTAATATGCAGAAGGCGAAGTGTCCATTTAAAATGCTACATATCTCAATTAGAGACAGGATTAAATGCACAGAAATACCAAAGAAAACTGGGGGAGTAAGTGACCGTCATAAGGACAATAAAACAAGCTAACTGGAGATGGGCTGGACATAATGCCCGAAGAAATGACAACAGGTGGACAACAAGAATAATGAACTGGCAACAAAGGACAGGAAAATGGAAAAGAGATAGACAGAGAAGAAGATGGAGAGATGACATCAGGGTTTATGCAGGAACAACATGGGCAAGAACTGCAAGAAACAGAAACGAATGGCGTCGACCCTGGGAGGGTTACATCCTACACTGGATGAACATAGCCTAAATGATAGTGATGATGAATTTAAAATAATATACAAATATACCATCAACAACTTTATAGTTGAGATGATAGTCACGCGCAAACTGCGAGGTCCATTTAACTGACTGAAAAAAAAAATACTAAAGAGCCAGGATATCTTTAGTGTCCCCCCCCCACCACACACACCACCTTTATAGAGCAAGAACAGAATAATATTAATTAATATTAATTAGCAAACTCATCCAAGTCCAAAATAACAGAACCCAAACTGGTGACTTGTTTCTGCTTAGTTACGTTTTTGTTTGAAATTTATTTGAACAGCTGCTATACAAGATAATACAACACCACAGCGATGGGCTATACTGTAGTTAATAATGTATTGTACTTTATTACAAATTCATCAAACAATATTTACACAATGTTACAGCAACATGAAGTGTCTGTTCCAAGGAATGTCATGACAAACACGCTCATGCCAAATCACACCTGATTTATGCAGAGACAAACATTAGAAGTGAGACAAAGGATATAATGATTGGATATTTTTGGCACATGTAACTACTCGGGGAAATTAATTAAATAAATATATAATAATGATGTCTTTTATCAAGTTGTACTACGGTTACCGGTTGCAAAAAAATCAAACTAGAATTTGCTATATTGAAGCTGACAGAAACTAGGTGCATGGCTTGGCTGGATTTGGGAAGTTTCTTTTGTCCAAAGATAAATCTTAAATCGTCATGAAATGCTACATGTACATCATGGTGACTTATGTGCTAAGGCACCTTGTTAATATAGGTTTTCTCGGTCAAATTCGGCAAATGAGCAGCCAATTTCATTTTCAGGCGCTCGAATTAAAGCTATTTTGCCTCACCGGTTTTTACTGCGTTTCAAAATTCAGAATTCGGTCATTCAATTTCGTTTTGAGGCATTCAAGTTCCTAGCACACTCATTCTTTTTCATGACACACAATCATCATTCAATTTAGCAAAGCTGGTTCGACTAGAGATTTTGCTAGTTCATCATTTTCAATTTCGTAAAGAGGCAATCAATTTCGCTCACCGAGGATTCAAATAAGTACGACTAAAGAAATACGAATAAACAGATAAACTGTATAAGGCAAACCGTTTCGTACCTTCACAGGTTCAAGATGGAATGCTCCCTTCAAAAAGGCGAAGTCGAGTTGAACACTACAATCAATCTTTCAAAAAATGAAAATTTGTTTTCTTTATTTTATGTTTCCAGTTGTGTTTCCATAAGGGTTGTTTTCTTCTTTATTTTTTCGGGAGACCTTCAATGGTTAACTGACCAAGACCTGACATTTGAATGTGTTTTAATGTTTTTTAAAGTTTTTTAAAAATGTTTTTCCAGTTGTTGTTTTTTGTAAATATTCACCAACCATCTGTTGGCGTGCATACATCTTGGCATATTATGTTCAAGAGTGCCAAAACATTAACCGCATGCCTTTAACATTCGTATAAGGAAACAAAAGTTAACCAAGCGTTTTTAAGACTGCACAAATATCACAATTGACTGCCCCAAAATGAAATCGAATGACTAAACACACGCCTCAAAAACACTCCTGCGAATTTGAATGCTGCTTCGATGAATTGTTAAATTGAATGGTTATTTTGTTAAATCGAATGACGTAAAAGTAGATTTGACTAGTCTTAAAATGAAATCGAATTACCCTTTTCAGTAGCATTCGATTTCGTGCGAAATAGGATGGGCTGATGGTTAGATTGGCTGCTCATTTTCCGAAATTGACCGAGAAAACCTATATCACAACAATAGATCACAACAGTCAAAAATAGACTGTTAGCAAAAACATTTAGTGAAAGTTGAGCGATTTGTCTTACATAGTTTTACTGATGTAAAAATCTTCAAAATCAAACATGCATAAACAAATTTTGTTTATGTATATAAAACTAAATCTGAAACGCTTTGGTATCAATTCCGAGGTTGGTATTAAATGATTGGTGATGCAGAGTTAAATACTTTTAAAGAACCAACATTTATTCAATCAAATTTCTCCACTTAAGAGTAAACAAACTCTAACAGAAAGAGCCAATCAGAAGGAGCCAAATACATCACTGGGCTTACGCAAAACTGTGACACTTGCTACAAAAAAATTGGGGAGATAGTGCTTTCTGCTCTACCGGCCAGGCTTTGGACTGATGATACCCAAGCCTACATCCGTATGGACTGTAAAGGGGGTTACCCTGTTTCAGCCCTAGGAGTAGGAGGCAATTCTCTGGAAAAAAAAACCTGTAACCCACACCTTGAAGTGGCCTTCAGTCCTTATGTGTCTGGCGACTTGCATTAAAGAAACCATTAAAAAAAAACTTATTGATCAAAGTCATACTGCTGCATTAAAATCTCCAAATAATGGTGACATCAATTCAAACACTTTTTAAAAATCAGCAAGGGTATTTTGAAGTGGGAAGCATAATGGACAGACAAGTAAATTCAAAATGGCCACTCATTAAATATCATCACAGAAGGATCCATACTAAAATTCTGGCGCATAGTCCATCATGGTTATAAATAAGTAGTTGACTTTGTTTGTAGATCTTTACAAATATTTACATTTCCAACTTTGGGTTCTTCCAAACTTACATACATAAACACTCTTGCAACACCAGCATAAAATAGTTAACAGTTCCTTTTTTCTTTTCAAAATTCTGGCATTTCAATATCTATATTGAGGTTGATTGCAGCGCGTGTGGATTGAAGACGACAGAAAACACACATCTTGAGCTCCTGAGGGTCGTCAAGATGAGAAATGGAGAATGGCTTACCGCATTCATTGCACTGCAAGATAATCAAAGACAGAATGGTTAAAGGAAAAGCATACCTTGGGTTTTTGCAGCAATGATTGTTTTAATCCATATAAATAGAAAATATATACAATAATACTTACTCGTGAAAATATCATTTGAAAGGTCGCATTTTTGAGATATCGCCAACAATCTGAGGAATTATGTCTAAGCAGGAAGAATAATCCATAATTTGAATACATTAGTTTTAAAGGGTCCTTACTGTCAGTAACGCCTCTCATGTTCAAATTTGGGGGAAAAAACCTGATAAATTTCTCCATAAATACATTACTTCAATGTGAAATGATTCTCAAAATGCTTTAACGTCATTGGACACGATTGGTAATTTTCTAAGACCAATCTTCTCACTTGGTGTATCTCAACATATGCATAAAATAACCAACCTGTGAAAATTTGAGCTGGATTGGTTGTCGGAATTGCGAGATAACTAATGAAAGAAAAAAACACCCTTGTCAAACGAAGTTGTGTGCTTTCAGATGCTTGATTTCGAGACCTCAAATTCTAAACTTGAGGTCTCGAAATCAAATTCATGGAAAATTAATTATTTCTTGAAAACTAAGTCACTTCAGAGGGAGCCGTTTCTCACCATGTTTTATACTATCAACCTCTCCCCATTACTCGTTACCAAGTGAGGTTTTATGCTGATAATTATTTTGAGTAATTACCAATAGTGTCCACTGCCTTTAAACTATTGCTAGCTGATTATACTTATAACCAAGTCAGTTTTTTGCATTCATTTGAAGAGTGATCACCAAATGTATACCATCCCTTTAAATTATTCAATGCTGGCTGTTTTTGTATACTTTTGTATTATGTTTGCAAATAAGAGGCATCTTTGAAAGTCTGCTTTCTTGACACCAACCTTGACAATCTTAAGGCCCATGTTTTTCTTGTTCTCCAGCACCACTGGTATATTATCACTATTCTCAATATTCCAGAGTCGTATCGTGTGATCACGTGAGCAGGAGAGAATCCATTTCATATCCTGAGAAAAATCCACATCCGTAACCCAGTCCGTGTGTCCCTGTCAAACAAAAATATTGTATATATATACAACTGGGTTAATATTTAAATAGAGGCTTCACTCTTTTATGTGACATTTCAATGTTACTAAAAAGTTTTCATTTAGTGAAGATTTATTATGGGTTACTGTGTGTTTTTTAAGCACTGCTGTGCTGGTCTTTTTGTGCAGTTATTGCACCTTTTCTGCCCCATCCTCCCATTTCCATACAATATTAAATTCCCAATACCCAATACTTTTTTCTTCTTTCTATGCAAGTCGCCAGACACACAAGGCCTGAAGGCAACCTATAAGTTTGGGCTACAAATGTTTCTTTTTCCAGAGGTCATTGCCACCTACTCCTAGGGCTGAAACAGGGTTACCCCTTTACAGTCCATATGGATGTAGACTTGGGTATCATCAATCCGAAGCCTGGCTGGTAGTCCAGAGCAGAAAGCACTGCCTCCCCAATTTTACGTAGCAAGTGTCACGACCGGGATTCGAACCCACACTCTGCTGATCAAACACCAGAGCTTGAATCCGGTGCTCTTAACCACTCAGCCATGACACGCCAAATGTAAATTTTTGATGGTTCACAATAGTGTTAGGGGCCTTGAGTGGAAATAAAAATCAATATGGTTCATGTCTTCTTCTTTTTTAATCAAATAGCTTGATTAAAATATTTCAACCTTTCAGATAACAGACAGATATGATTGATCCTGCATATCAATTAACACAAATTACTGCAATTGGCAAAAACACAAATCTTTGCCAATACTTAAGTTTACCCAACTTACACACAATTTCTTCAAAGAGAATAGAGGGAAAAAGGTCTTATTATATAATTATTGTACACTGGTTCCAATCTCATCTTTGCTTTTAAAGTAATATTTGAAGCTTCTCATGAAGGCAAGCAGAGTATACTGTTCAAAATGTTTGGGCCAAAACTTATCCAAAAGAAATGTACACATGGTTGTAACCGTTGTTGTAATAGTTTCCTATTAATAGTAAGTGTATAAAATATCTGTTTAAAGGATTTGGGTACTTTTTGTAACACAAAACACAACGTCCACAGATTTACATTAAACTTACACCATTTGAAAATAATGATAGTGGAAAGCGTACCTTATAATATTAGGTATAATACGTTTTTACTTGCTAAAACAGTTTTCGTCTCATGATCACTGAGACAAAAATTATTTTCATGACATTGTTTTACTCATTTCTCAACAACTACAGCACTTCAGTGAGTAATATTTTCAGAGTAGTTTTCTACTATCGTTATCTTCATACTGTAAGTTTAGTGTAAATCTGTGGACATTATGTTTTTGGTTCTACAAAAAGTACCCAGACCCTTTAAAGGCGGTGGACACTATCGGTAATTACTCAAAATAATTATTAGCATAAAACCTTACTTGGCAACGAGTAATAGAGAGAGGTTGGTACTTGGTAGTATAAAACATTGAGAAACAGCTCCCTCTGAAGGGGAGTAGTTTTCAAGAAAGAAGTAATTTTCCACAAATTTGATTTCAAGACCTCAAGTTTAGAATTTGAGGTCTCGAAATCAAGCATCTAAAAGCACACAACTCCGTGTAACAAGGGTGTTTTTTCTTTCATTAGTATCTCGCAACCTGACAACCTGATTGAGCTCAAATTTTCACAGGTTTGTTATTTTATGCATACATGATGAGATACACCAAGTGAGAAGGCTGGTCTTTGACAACTACCAATAGTGTCCACTGTCTATAAAGAAATATTGCTTATGAGATTGATGAGATGTTGCTGGCTTTACCTTGAGTGTCAGCTTAGGTCCACAGTTCTCAGCATCCCATACAACTACTGTCTGGTCATAGGATCCTGATACTAACATACTTCCTGCAATTATCAACATACATCTCATATTACATACTCTAAAAACCTTTTACTTAAAAAAAGTTATTTGTAGCTTCAAGCTAAGCATTCCAGAAATTTCTTTGCTAAGCCAGGATTCTTGGAGTACATGTAGGGAGCCTTTACGTAGAGGTAAAAAAGTGGTGGCTCATTGGCCCATCCTGTGTGACGCACGCACAAACCTATTAATTTCAATTGTTTCATCATCAGTTTACCTCTAAAAGACGACCGCTGTATGACGTCAATGCACAAATTCCACTAATATTTTTAATAGACTCATTTTCCCTGTGATTACAAAAAAAGCCAGTGGATTAATGTTGGGTAGATACAAAGATAAAACTTCGGAAGCAAATACAGACAGAAAATAAATTGAAGATCATGATGCTGCCACCATGTTTGACAATGTTGGCGGCTTCTGGCTTAAAGGCAAGTAAGAATCAAGGGAATTTGGCTATTGTTATGGCTGCTTCAACATTGAAGTATAGAACTTTGCACTTGGCCTTGGCTACAGCCGAAGCCATTCATGTAGACATGTCCTTAGTTTGGATTCATAACTTTGAATTAGGGGACAGCAAGATGGCTGTACTATAAAGGATAAGGTGTACAGGCCCTTTCCAAAACCACTGGTACACTGCTTACTGCTCTACCAGCCAGGCTTTGGATTGATGATACCACACCCTACATCAATATGGACTGTAAAGGGGGTAACCCGGTTTCAGCCCAAGGAGTAGGTGGCCACGGCCTCTGGAAAAAATTGTAGCCCACACCTTGTGTGTCTGGCAACTTGCATAAGAAAAAGAAAAGAAGAAAAAAAACTGCCGCAGTTTTGACTCCATATAGTAGGCTTTGTCTGTTGTTTTTGAAAAGGTGCACTTTTGGCTTAAAACACACCTACGACAGAGCCCAAGCCCGTGCACAAGCCAATGTTCAACACGGATCCGTGGTTTCAAAAAGAGCATTCATTATACCAATATTTTCTGAAAGTACTGGGACGATATAAGGTATCTGCAACTAAAATGATGCTCAAGCAACTTTAGAAAGTGGCAGCGATTTAAGCCCAGTATTGGCAGAAACTGTCGGTCAATGGTAGTAAAACATGCCTCACATGGATTGGTCTATTTGTCATGCTATATGATTTGGGACTTACTGTGTCACTGCAAGTAAACAACTGACCCAAGATCCAATTATTCATAGCCCCATCAAATGTAATGTAAGATGTTGAGATGCTTAATGGCAAAAAACATTAACTGGGAATGTGAAACATGGACTGACCAATACAGTCTGCTGCCACCTAGTGTCCCTAGAAGTCTCATTAATGTCAAATTAATGTCTTTTTGGTTCTGAAAAAATAAAAATCTTGGTGTATAGGGTGTCCAAAGTGTCTTGGTCGAGCGGATAAGAGCACCGAACTCAAGCTCTGGTGCTTCTGTTCAGCAGAGTGTGAGTTCGAATCCCTTAGCAAGGCACTTATTATAGCACTTAACTATAATTGCTTCTCCCCACCCAGGGGTAAATGGGTACCTGTGAGGGCAGAGATGGTTCTTGTGATTGATTTAGCCATATAGCGCATATTAATGTTGCACAGGCTGCATACTCCCCACCAGGGAGCTGAGATGGTTTAAGGGGTGATTTAAGGCCCAGTGACCAGGGGGTAATAATGTGAGGTGCTTTTGGGACGCCCTTCGGGTGTAAAAAGCGCAATATATTATTATTATAGGCCTAAGTATTATTATTGTAGGTGTAACATTTTGTTTATCTGCAACTCTACAATTAGGTAACCAGTTTTGTACGACTACAAACAGTACACAAACACTGAGTGACTTACCATCTTGACTAAACTTGCAGGCACTGACTGACCCCTCATGTCCTTTGCTGAATGTGACGGGCCCTTCTGTTCGATAAACACCCGTAGACACGTCCCATACCTGCAGCTGTTTATCCCATGAGCCTGTGCAGAGACGACGCTCGTCTTTATTGAAGCAGCAACAGGAGACAATATTGATGTGGCCACTGTGAGTCACATGACAAATGTGTTGGTTAATTCATAAATGACTTTGATTATTTGACACATTTCTCTACTACTGTAATGGCAGGTAACAATAATTAGGATCTTATTTTTTTCACAGGGAATCTTGAACATAGATTCTCACACAAACATTGACTTCAGGCCTGGACTTACACCCAGGCCATGGAGGCCTTGGTTTCACCTGAACTCAGCCTAGGGACCCTTCAAAAAATTATCATTGACTTCAAGACTTTCCAATGGAAGTGCCTTTCATAAAATAAAAATTATCTTGCCCTCTCCACGATGGAATTCCAGCCCCCGATTTCACGAAACTTATCGCAAGTAGCGACGCATCGTGGGGTTTGCGATGCGTCGCAGACCTAAGACACGTCGCGGCTGCGACAAGTTCTACAATCCATTTCACCAAACATGTCGTAAGCGCAACGAGTCGCAATACAAACTATATTCACTCTTAATAAAAACAACCCTTTGGACGAGGATGAACTGCTAAAGTTCTGCGGCTGTTTAATGTTGTGTACAACTTGGTCATGAAACAGTCGTGTATTATAGTTCATTCAAGATGGCAGACACTCAACCGTTTCGGACTAGTGTTTAGGTATTTTTTTTGTTTTATGGTTTACAATTATTTATTTGTTTAGTTGTTTTAGCTTGTGTGTGTTCGTTTGTTATGCGTGTGTTTATTTTCTTTTCTTTTACCCGTCCTTTTTTTTTGAGGGGGGGGGTAAATTTCCATTTTGTTGTCTAGTGTCTTCCCGATTGGTTCACGGAAGTTACGTGTGGTAATTGTTATGTCCTTTCATGCATTTTGTGCGTAAACAAATGAAACATAGCATTCTTACGACGACCCATGGGTCGTCGTAACTTACGACATGTTCTTCCTCGTTGTCAAGGAACTTCCGACGTATCCAACGCATCGTAACTTTGATGAAATCGATTTCATACACATCGCAACTAACGACGTGTAACCGGTCGCAACTTGCACTTGTGACGCGTCGCAGCGCTTCGTGAAATCGGGGGCAGGCCTGTTACTAGTGAAATCAACCCACTAGTCTGCGCAGTGGATGCTAAGGACTAATTAGCGACAAAAGTATTAATATATAACCAATAATGTACGCGCCCAAAAATCAGTTTGCAGTTAATATATTGACAAGTGACTTTGTAAAATCATCATGTAAAGGGAGTCTTATGAACACCACACTCCAGCATTGATTATGTTAGGGTGTTCTACAAACAAGTACATTCAGTTGGAAAAGTGTTTCCGTTTAAAGGCACTGGACACATTTGGTAATTACTCAAAATATAAACAAAATAAAAACAACTTGGTATAAGGAGCAACAGTAAGCTGAAGTAACTTATTTTATGAGAAAGAAGTTATTTGTCACTAAATTATTTGAATCTGAGAAAGACTTTAGGCTGAAGCCTTTCTCGGGCATCTGAAAGCACACAAATTGTAGAAACATTGGTGTGTTTTTTTCTTTCATTATTTTCTTGCAACTTCGATGACCAATTGAGCCCAAATTTTCACAGATTTCTTTTATGCATTCTATGTTGAGATACACCAAGTGAGAAGACTGGTCTTTGACAATTACCAAACATGTCCAGGAAGGGAAGATGGGAGGAGACTCTATCTTTATGGGATGAACCATCGCAAGCGAATTAAATGAACATGTAATACTGAATGGTGGTTACGTTCATTACATCTTTCAAGTGTATGGTAGAAATCTGTTCCATGGACCGGGTGGAATTGCCTACTACTTACAATTGTACAGTTTCTTTTAAAGGCACCGGGCACTATTGGTAATTACTCAAAATAATTAATAGCATAAAACCTCACTTGGAAACAAGTAGTGAGGAGCTGTTGATAGTATAAAACATTGTGAGAAACGGTTCCATCGGAAGTAACGTAGTTTTCGAGAAAGAAGTAATTTTCTACGAATTTGATTTCGAGACCTCATGTTAAGAATTACTTTGTGGTCTCGAAATCGAGCATCTGGAAGCACACAACTTCGCGTGACAAGGGTGTTTTTCCTTTCATTGTTATCTCGCAACTTTGACGACCAATTGAGCTCAAATTTTCACAGGTTTTTATATTTTATTCATATGTTGAGATACACAAAGCAAGAGGACTGGTCTTTGACAATACCAAGTGTCCAGTGTCTGTAATGTACATTCATTTATTGCACAAATGAAGTTTTCATACATGTACCATAAACCTGTGAAACAAAACCAGAGAGAGTAGAACGTCAAATATACGCAGCTGGTGCAGTGAAATGTTAACCATGTGAGATGTTGGTTAATCCACTTACCCTAGTTTAATGGTGGTCTGTTTAGAGCCTACATCCCAAAGCTTAGTGATTTTGTCCATGGATGTTGTACACACTCTTGAGTCATCCGGAGAGAACTTGCAACTTGTGATTGAGCTACCATGATGTTCTACAATTAAAGCATAACAATATTAAGATATGAAACTATCTGAAGTATCTATCTGACAAAACATCGCCAGACAATCTCTTGTGATAAAGTTTAAGCTCAAACCAGTCTCATTTCAAAGAGCAATCCTGTTATGAATGAATAATGTTTGGGCATAGTGAAAAACTAAGGAAAATTAAATATAGGGAAAGCTGTCAATTGAATTAAAAACAAACAATTTAAAAATTTAAGTTATGTTTAAATATTTCTTTAATTTTTTGTTTACAATACTATGAAGTAACCAATAAAAACTACCTGAAAATCACTGGACACTATTGGTAATTACTCAAAATAATTGTCAGTATAAAAAACTACCTGGTAAGGAGCAATGGAGAGCTGTTGATAGTATAAAACATTGTGAGAAACAGCTAGCTCTGAAGTAACGTACTGTAGTTTACGACAAAGAAGTAATTTTCCACTAAAATACTTAAATCTGATTTCGAAACCTCAAAATCTTATTTTAAGGTCTTGAAATCAAGCATCTAAAAGCAAACAACTTCGTGTGACAAGGGTGTTTTTCTTCTATTATTATCTCGTGACATGGCCAAGAGATTAAGAGCGCCGGATTCAAGCTCTGGTGTTCAATCAGCAGAGTGTGAGCTCGAATCCCGGTCGTGACACTTGCTACATGAAGTTGGGGAGGTAGTGCTTTCTATCAGCCAGGCTTCTGATTGATGATACCCAAGCCTAAAAAATGTACATATGGACTGTAAAGGGCTAACCCTGTTTCAGCCCTTGAATCTGGCCCGTGGAAGACCAAAACAAAATTGTAGCCCACACCTTGAAGTGGCCTTCAGGCCTTGTGTGGCTGGCGAATTGCATTACAAAAAAACAAATCTCGCAACTTTGACAACCAATTAGCCTTTTTGAGATATGGCGGACACTCTTAGGAGTGCACTGTTTGGTTTTTGGTGTATACAGACAAATTTACCCAAACCTACATGTATGCGTTGTATCATTGTGTCCGCCATAATCTCAAAAAGGCTTATTGCCTTCAAATTTCCACAGGTTTGTTATTTTGAGCATATGTTGAGATACACCAAGTGAGAAGACTGGTCTTTGGCAATTACCAAAAGTGTCCAGTGTCTTTAAATAGTATTTGTTATTGCCATTGCTATGTTGTTTTACTTTACTTGTTATGTTATGGGTGTAATTGTAGTGATTTATTGACATGCACAAAAATTTGTGACCCGCTACGTGAAAATGAGTTAGATGTTGACTATTTCAAGAATTGAGTTATATGCTTGGCTGGAGAGAACACACAAGCAGCAGTAATTTGGTATAATGTCTATTAAGCTTTGGGGTGTACGCATTGCTGAGTTACTCCCGCTTGAATATAGCCAATACAATATTTTTGTGAAAAACTAATTACAAGTAAAGTGATGTTTTCAACTACCATTTCGCGCAAAAGGATACAAATTAGATACAAGTATGGTCACAAAATTGTTGTATTCATAGTTTTATTGCCTAAAAGGATGTGTTCTAAAGGTTTACCATGCAAATATAGATCGTAAAAAATAAAAAAATAAATAAAAAATGATTTTTTCCCCCCCTTTTTTTTTTTTTTTCCACATTAAACTGTTCATAGCTTATAATGCATTGGGCAACATCTGAATCATTTTCACAGACATGACAGAGTGGGTCACATTTAAATATTCAAATTTCATTCTAACAAGTCTTCTTTCAACCTTGTACAATCTAGCAGAGAGTCATAAATCAAGTTTGTAAAAAAATGTTTACTTTTGTTGGACTGAATAGCAGTTCCATTCTGAGCATCCCATATCGTCAAACAGTTGTCCAGGTCTGTGCCTGTTGCAATTATTTTCCCGTTGTGAGAAAATTGACAACAAGTTCCTATACCTCCCTGTATACCAGTCCACTGCAGTAGAGAAATAAAGCAATAGACATTAGTGTTCATCAAAGTGTTGTGTTAGAGTATTATTTCCTTAGTGGGTAGCAACATGGGGTGTCGTGGCCGAGCGGTTAAGAGCTCCGAATTCAAGCTCTGCTGATTCTGTTCAGCAGAGTGTGAGTTCGAATCCCGGTCGTGACACTTGTGTCCCTGAGCAAGACACTTAACTATTATTGCTTCTCTCCACCCAGGGGTAAATGGGTACCTGTGAGGGCAGAGATGGTTCTTGTGATTGATTTAGCCGAGTAGCGCATTGTTGCACAAAGCTGAATACCAGGGAGCTGAGATGTTTTAAGGAGTGAATTAAGGCCAAGTGACCAGGGGTAATATCTTGAAGCGCTTTGAGACACCCGTAGGGAGTGAAAAAGCGCTATATAAAAACTCAATATTATTTATTATTATTAACATTTTTTTTAAAATACACACACATCAGGGCCCAATTTCATAGCGCTGCGAAGCACAAAAAAAATTGCTTAGCATGAATTTTCTCCCTTGATAAAAACAGGATTACCAACCAAATTTCCACGTGATTTTCAGGACAAGCATACACCAGCTGAATACCAATAAAGATGCAACAGACAACAAATGGAAATTTGGTCGGTAATCCTGTTTTTATCATGGAAGAAATTTCATTCTAAGCAAATATGTGTGCTTAGCAGCTCTATGAAATTGGGCCCTGTTCAAGGAACATGCTGAATCAGCAACCAGCAGCCAATTTTCACAATGTGTTGAATCATCAACGATTAATCCAGCAATAAAATAAACAATTGATTTCAATAGCCAATACTCACTAATATTTGTCCCGTCTCCACATCCCAGACACGGATTCTTTTATCCCAGCATGATGAGACAAACTTGGTGTTATCGGGGCTCATATGGCACTGGGTAATACATGTTGGGTGTCCCTCATATTTATGCTCTCTGTCACCTGTTTCCACATTCTACGTCAACAACAGACAAACAAAGTGTCATTATTTCACTTCACAAATTTTTCACTGAAAGGAGAATTTTGAAGAAATTTAAGACTAATTGTGCCATGATGAGAGAGGGGAACAACCTTTAAAAGCAGACAACTTGAGATTATTATACATTTCAACTCATTGGGGCTGTAGGAGTCAGCCTTGTAAAGGTTGAATAGCTTTAGGGCAGTGGCAAGATTTTTAGAATAAAGTGTCCACCCTTTTAGAAGTGTAAAAGAAAGATGAGCTGATATAAATACTGGTTTCTCCACAGGGCAGCAAGAAGTGGGCAGGCAAGGACATGTTTTTGGAAGATCCCACCCAGCTCTGATCCACCCAAATTCAACAGACAACACTTTGTAGAAAATCTTTTGGTCTTCCAGTTATATATAACTTTTTATATTTCTTAAATTAATTAAAGTAAGGCAAACGGCAAAGGAAGTTTCTTGAAAACTAGAGATTTTTAAGTACTCTTTGAATTTCATAACTTTTAGTAACAATTGATACCTCACCATGCAATGCCTCAAATCCCCTTTTTTTAACATTCATGCAAATTCGGGGCAATAATTTCAAGCAGATAATTATAGTTACCCAGAGGGAGCATGTTTTATCGTCTGCTGCCGTCAAGATGCGGGTGTCATTCACACAAAACTGACAACAATTGATGCCTTCTTTATGACCTCGCAGAACTTTGTATCGCACCTGAAATGTCAAATGGATTCATGAGAACTAGGCATTTGTATAAGACTAGTAAAATCAATCAATCAATCACTAAATTGTTAAATTTATAAGGTGCTAATCCAACAGTCATTGCCCATAGCGCCGTACAGTAGGCTTTTGAAAAAGATGAGATATAAGCAAAGTTTTGAAGTTTGCTAATGAAGAAGATTGCCTGATGTTCTGAGGAAGATGATTCCACATCCTTGATGCTGCGATAGAAAAGGCACGATCCCCTCCAACTGTGTTTAGTTCTTTGAATGTGAAAAAGGGAAGTGTCGGAACAGGAAAGCAGATTTCTGACAGGTTCTTTGATTGACAATAAGTCAATGAGATATGAAAGGGCTAAGGCAACAAGGCAGCGAAACACAAGTACATAGGAGGATCTTAAATTGAGAGCGTGACTCAACTGGTAGCCAGTGAAGACTCTTCAGGATTGGTGTCACATGATCACATTTCTTGGTACATACTACCAGACAAGCTGCCCAATTCTTAAGTTTTTGGGGCGTCAACAATTGTTTCTTTGGTAGACCATGCAGGATCTCTCGATTCAAGGTTTCCAGTGTCGAGCCTGCTGGTGACAAAAGCATGCACTATATGCTCCGTTGCACCAGGGGTTAGGTACCTCTTCATCTTGGCTATGTTACGCAGATGGAAGATTGCAGCCCCGGAGACTGAAGTGATGTATTCCTAAATGGTCATGTGATTGCCAAAATACAGATTCTCAATCAGCTGCTGGGCAGATCCAAAAGTAATCAAAAAAATTTATTCATGAAAGTGTTGTGACGGAGCGGTTAAGAGCACCAATTTCAAACTCTGGTGTTTCAGCCCCAGTTCAGCAGAGTGTGGGTTTGAGTACCAGTCTTGACTAGACACTAAACCATTGCTTCTTCTTTCAAATGGGATATAAAGCTGCTGGTCCTGTGTAAAAAAGCACACAGTGCACTTATCGACAAGAGTAGGGGTTTTCCCGGTGTTTCTGGTTTGATTGGCAGCATATTGCCCCATACTTCAAAGTAAGGCTCCCCAGAGGAGCCTTATTATAGTTTTTAGAAGTAATTGCCCACAGCACCTTGTAAACCATTACTTACATAATACATGGTGCTTTACTTTAAAGGAATAGGCCTCATACTTCAAAATGTACGTCCACGTACCATGCATGGAAAAATACTGAGCAGTTTGATACGCCCATTATATTAAAATGGCATAATATAGAGATGTGATAAAGCCCTATAAATAAGAGCCTATTAATTTAGCCATAGTAAACAATACTAGTAAAGTAGTACAGACTTACAGTAGGCCTAGTATAAAATATAAAAAATCAGGTTAATCTTAAATATACTGTACTGATCCTGAAATGGCGTAACAGTACCACTGAAAATTTTAAGAAGACTTGAAGTTTAACATTTCTCTCAGAGAGGTAGAATAATAGCTTCATAATCATTCGATGTTTTAATCTTGATCTTGACAAAAATACTGGGAAAAACTTTCTATAAAAGAAAAGTTGACAGAACGTTTTGAAGTGAAATTGACAAACAAAAGAACTGTAATATTATTTTGCCCAAGCCTTATCATTATGTACAAACCTGAGCTAAATCCTCATGCTCCCATGTTCCTGTTTTACTCCTTGAGATATTACTTAGCTCATTGGTGACTTCTAACGCCAACGGGTCAAAATCTAGCGCAACTTCCGTCATCTTTTCTCGCTCACATTATTTGTTCTTTGACAAAGCACCGAACCTTTCAAAAAATGTTTACGGAAGAGATACCGCGTTGGCTTGTGAACGAAACCCTCAGCTCTTGAGGGCGCACTGCACTTCTGACAGTAAATTTTACACTGGTAAACTGAGCAACTTTTGGCCCTTTTAAAGACACATACAAACATACCTGCATCGCTACCGGGTACCACTGCTATTATTCGGAGCACAGATGGAGGAAAGTACAGAAGGTGGGATTTTTTACTTCTTTTCCAATTTGTATTTTGTTTAAAAAGCACTATATATTTCGATGTTATTGCTGCAGTCTGTGTGAGGAGGAGGTTTCTGCACAGTATAGGAAGATGATGACATTGCACACATTTGTCATAAAAGCAATTGTTACACCGTTTTTGTATTTCTGTCGTCGTGGTCGTGATGATGATGTTACTCTGTTTTTGTTGTCATCTTATTTGGCATTGCAAGGAGGTTGCATGTATCATCTGACCTGGGCCCAATTTCATGCCTAGCTCTGCTTGAAGCAGGGAATTCTGCACCTTGCAAACTCGGCACCTTGCAAACTCGGCACCCACTTGGCACCAAGAATGTTGGCACCATACAAACTCGGCACTGGCCTTTTATTGACTAACAAACTCGGCACCAAGCAAAAATAACCTCGAAAGAGTCAATTGGTTAAAATAAAGTAACGTACGTGTAATTACACCAAAAAAAGGGTTTGATAATTGGTAGCTTTGTAAATGTTGTTAATGGCAAAATCACTAGTTATAAGGGTTGATAAGAATTCCGAACTTTCGAGAAAATTTGGGCCCACAGGAAATTTACCGTGGCGCCTCAAAGAGTTCAATCATGGTTCAATGAATCTACAAGTTTTTAAAATGTTGTTTATGCTGATTGTGTCCATGTCGGTGAAAGTGCGGCGCAATTTTTTTTTTGATTTGGGTTTTGAACATTTTGAAAAAGGGTTTGTTTAATTTGGTTAATGGTTTTCAATGACATTTTGCTTTTAACAGAGCGTGATTTGCCAAAGGCGTCGGCCGTGATCGGGGACTAATTTACCGACAGACCAGTCGCGACACTGGTTTCTGTGCGTGAAAGATCAAAGATCGTTTGGTGCTCATGATCCTTTCAGTGTTATTTTTTCCATCCTGTGCTAAACGTTGCTTCTACTTTCTGGTAAATTGTACGACAATTAAAATAAGTGTTATAAATAATAAATTATAACGGGATCAAACTTTTTATGGGACTGGGGGTTGAAAATCACAGTGTGAAAACCGAACTTTTTCAACTGGGTGCCGAGTTTGTGAGTGCCGAGTTTGCAAGGTGCCGAGGTTGTAAGTGCCGAGTTTGCAAGGTGGCGAGTTTGCAGGTGCCAAGTGTGCAAGTTACCGAAGTGACCGGTACCCAAACTACGCCTATTTTCATTCACCGATAGCGCAGAAATTTGGCGCTTGCAGGCAAGTGGCGAATGGTGATCGTACGGCGTAAGCGCAGAATTCAGCAATAAAAACTGATTCATCACACACCAACCCTTTCAAACGAAATTGATGAAGTCATTTCAGTTTTAGATGTTGGAGGGAAACCTAAGACTTAAAAAGAGGGAAATGGACCCCTGCAGTGGGTCGGGTACGAACTGGAATGGCACACGTACAAAGCTGTTTGTTTGGGATCCAATCAGGCTGGATACGGTATAAATCACTGACTGAGCCAAACTAATCAATTATGACAAACAACCATTTTTGGGTCTTGACACTGGTCTTGACAATGCTACTTGCCATGCAATGAAATGTTCGCTTGAATTTTTCTTTTTAAAGTCAATAACTAGACTGGTATTATTTATTGGCTCTTTAGAAAACCAATGTCATGATGTACACAATGTTTCAAACAGAAAGCTTCTTGAATACTTTGTTTGGTCCTTTCCTTTCCTTATTTTGTGTATTTGAACTTTGAAGTGAAAGAATTTTGTTTTAATTATGTTTGTTCCTTTCCTTAGGTGACATATGTCGTGTGTGCCGGTCAGAGGGCAGTTCTGATCGGCCGCTGTTTCATCCATGTATCTGCACAGGAAGCATCAAATTCATCCATCAAGACTGGTAAGACATTGTGATGAGGTGTCAGATCACTTTGTACCTTGACCACTTAAGATCCTGCAGCCAATTTTACGAACTGCTCGGATTAATCCTATCTCGAGTAAGGACGATTAACTTAATCCTTATTAGGATCAGTTCAATGCGTCCTAACTGCTATAGTTAAGCTGCCAAGAGAGCAAGGATTTTTAAAGAAGCACCAGGATTTGTGGATGCTGTTTCAAAAACGCCATATTGACAAAGCATGAATCACAAAACCTCGCTCGTGAGTTGGAGACGAGGCTTGAACTTCCGTCCATTGAGATTTTCCTCCATTGAGCCTTAATACAGTGAAATACAAAGGTGGAAGCCTCTTGATGTAATCTGTCACCTTCATGTATCCCCTTTGTGAGAGTAAACATCATACAACTTTGCACGCTGTGACGGGGTCCATGGCGTTTTGTACACCCGAGGGGGAAAATGGCACCAGAGGCGAAGCCGAGGGTGCCATTTCCCCTCGAGGGTGTACAAAACCCATGGACCCCAGTCACAGCGTGCAACAATTGTTTTGTTATACCTTTGTATAATTGTTATTCCTCTTCTCGAAGTTTTATTGCCATCTTCAAACATTATTACGACAGACTATTCATTGTTTAATAAGCAGACGAACGAGAAACAATTTCCTCGAACCTGCAGTTGTTTCGTACACAGCGCTGGAAACCGACCAACGCTGGGAACGATCAAGGTGATGTTCACTGGTGTACATCACTTTTCATGTTACCCGGCCCGTTGAGCCATGTAACATGCGTTTTTGATGCGCGTCACATGATTGGTTCTCGACCAAATAAACTTCACAGTTTGTTACCGAGGTATAACATTGCACAGTGACCGCTTTTAGCACGCTCAGTAGTGGAATTTAAGAGTGACTTTTTTTCCAGTCATCACATGATCAAAAATACAAAGTCACGTCCTTTGGCTTAGCAAAAATTCATCCAGTGAAATTTAACACTTCATCCGGTAGTCAACTGGGTAATAAAGTCACTTAGGTTTACAAAAGAACAGCAAATGTCACATTGCAAACTTTGAGAAACAGGGCATTTTACTTGTTTACAAATTAACAGTGTACAAGTAAATTACAAAAAGGTTGTCACACAAATGTTGTGTATTACCAAACAAAATAAGTTCTCTGGAAGACACCCATCTGTCTAGCACCTTGTATGTTGTAATGCGTAATAGCATTTTGAGAATCTTCATTACAGGGTTTTCCCCCAATGTTTTTGTTTATTGCAGTCTGCTACAGTGGTTGAAACACAGCAAGAAAGAATACTGTGAGCTATGTATGCATCGGTTCTCCTTCACTCCAAGTAAGTTTTCATCCATGTTTTACTGCTTTACTCTCAATATTCTAGGAGTGATACTAAAAAAGCTCATCTTTTTACCTGTTATTTGAAAACTATAAACATTCATCAGGAACCTGAGTTCTTCTTCTCACTTGAAAGTGCTGCTTTTTATAAATGAAGATTGTCGCATTGCTGTTTAGCGCACTAGAGAACCGTGGGTTGCAGACATCAAAACAATTCAAAATCCGGTTAAAAACATATCTGTTATACTTTGTACAATAATTGTTAATTTCCTTTTACAGCGCATTGGGACCCCACTATGATATGCACTATAAGAACAGTTTTACTATTATTATTATTATTATTTACCAAATGTAGTTGGGATGCTAGTAAAGTGACAGGTTTTCAACCTCATGATGAAATTTCCATGTGTTTTTGATGTCTTCACAGTATATTCTCCAGATATGCCAAAGCGCTTGCCAGTGATGGATATTGTGAGGGGCTTAGCCAAGAGCATGGGCACCGCTGTCAAATGCTGGTTACATTATACATTAGTCACCTTTGCTTGGCTTGGTGTTGTTCCAGTAACAGCTTGTAAGTAAAACCACCCCTAATCATCTCAAATAACTAAAATAAGTACCATTGTGATGCCCCATGCCCAAAATCAGCCACTCAGAAATAGTGAATTAGAATTATAAGGTATGGATCTAAAACTTCTGCTTTGATGTTGAGCCTTCTACTCTTTGTAACAAGTGTGTCAACCAATCATTTGACACTATTCACTCGCATGGGTAGTGTATAGTGGCACAACTGTGCACTGAACTCTACTGTGTACATGTTTGTATTGTACTGTGGAGATGCATTAAACATGTACAACATGATGCTAATTTCAGGCTGGCATCGGTTTATCTTTCATTAGAAATAACAGTGAGTGGTATTGAAGAGTCAGACAGTAGGAAGGTTAATGTGATGTAGTTTCCTAAACATTCTACACAGTGAGAAATTCACTAAACCTTAAAGTACATGTAGGTGTTAATTACAAAGCTCTATGAAAGTGTCGTGGCCGAGCGGTAAAGAGCATAGAATTCAAAGCTCTGGTGTTTCTGATCAGCAGAGTGTGGGTTTGAATCCCCAGTTGTGACACTTGTGTCCTTAAGCAAGACACTTAACCATTGCTTCGTCCATCGGATGGGACGTAAAGCTGTTGGTCCCATGTGCTTTGTAAGCGCATGTAAAAGAACCCAGTGCACTTATCGACAAGAGTAGGGGTTCGCCCCGGTGTTCCTGGCTGGACTGGCAGCATATTGCACCACAGCACCTTTTAAACCATTTCATGTGGCTAAGGATTAGGTCTCATAATTCAAACTTCGTCCCACTCACCTTGCAGTAAATACCTGGCGCTTTGTATACTTTGGAAAAAGGTGCGTTATAAATACGGTTATTGTTTATTATTATTATTATTATTATTATTATCTATTTAATAAGCCAAGATTTGTGTTTTGCAGAAAATGCCTGGTATGGCATGGAAGATCTCGGTTTAAAACAAGTTTGTTTGTATATACTCAGGTCGCATATACCGCTGTCTGTTTCAAGCTTCGTTCGTGCCACTTCTGACGCTACCATTTGAGGTATTCTCACTGTAAGTAAAGCTTGTATCCGTCTTGCATGTTGCGGGTGAATTTTGTGTGTAATGTCCCTCAACATTTTATTGCTGATTATCAATATACTGTTATACTAAAAGAGGTATCTGTGAGGCTAGAGATAGTTTGATGTAAATGAATAGCAACCCGTGCTTTACAGTGGGGCTCCTTATTGTGCTGGCCTCAAGACAGAAATTCAAGACCTAGACAAACAAACCCTCACTGTTTGAAATGTTAAATGTCAATCGTACTATTCTGTTAGTCGCGCTCCAATAAGTCCCTGCACATTCAACATGTTATCTTGAAGGATTTTAAAAGATTGTTCCGTTAATACGTAGTCCTGTGAGTGACATATGCAGTGCATCAAGTAAAGTAAAAAATTCTTTTTTTTTAGTAGTTATGGCGGCGCTGTTAGCCCAGTAGTTGAAATACTGTAGTCTTGACTGGACTAATCAATCAATAGGCAAGACTTCAACAATATATGCACTAGTCGTCTAGGCCAAGTCAACAGTTAAAACATATTACACATTTAGAGTGATTGAACGGTTGTCTATTACGAGTATTAACTAATCTAAATGCACTTAAGAAGACTGTCTTGGTTGCCCGGGCATTGGGTATCATGGTGCTCTAAGTAAAGTTCAAATGGAGATTCAAGTTATTTTTATTGGTTTAACCCTGACCAGAACAAAACTAGGCAACATCAAAGTTCCAACGCTTGCCAAAATCAAAGCAACATTTAGGCTTCAAGAATTCTTTAGAAATACAAGCTGACCATTTTTCCCAACAACCTTTCCTCTTTTTGTTTTAGAGAGAGTGTGGTGACAGACATCCTGCAAGGAATGCTTGTCGTTGGCTCCACCCTTTGTGCATTTGTCAGTCTAGTCTGGCTGCGGGAACAGGTCACACACGGTGGGGGACCAGATTGGCTTGATGATGATGCAAATAGAGCAGCAGACGGGGCAGCGGATGGTGTGGGAGAAGATGCAGGGGCACCAGCAGGAGGTGTAGCAGGAGCTGGGGCAGGTGCAGCTGGGGCACCACCAGCAGCAGGGGCACCAGCAGCAGGGGCACCAGCAGCCGGGGCACAAGCAGCAGGGGCACCAGTAGCAGCAGCTGGGGCACCAGCAGCAGCAGCAGCAGGGGCACCAGCAGCTGGGGCATATCAACCCCAGGTGCCTGCTCCTGCAAATAATCAGGTAATTCTTGAAAACTTCATCATTCATCATAGGAAGTGAATCTCAGTGAATCTTATCCTTTTCTCAAAGTGCTAAAGGGCAATAGACAAACTAAGGCTCGTTTCAGACAGGCGTTCCAGAACCAAATTATTGAATTAAGCGCATGAAAAGGAGTGTAAAGGAGGCACTGGAAGTGCTAGAAGGCGTAAGATTGACTGTTGCAGTCGTTTGGAATGACTCTTGAGCGCTTTGTTTCAGGTGTCAATCTTGTCATGAGGCGAACCTAATCTAAATTTTACGTTAAGTTCACCTGTCTGAAACCAAAATTTATTTGGGTCAACCTAGAGTCATTCCTAATCTAATTATTTCGGCGCGACTCTGGAGCGCCTGTCTGAACGGGGTGTAAATTTGTGAATGTATAAGATCTGATAACCAGCAGAAAACTATGGGCTCATCAACGAATATAGAATATTGTAGGCCATCAATTGGCTACAGTTTTAACAGTAAGGTATAATTGTTATAAATATGCTGTTCAGTCTCAAGTTATGCTTTTATATTTTGCTGCTGAATTTCAATTATCACTAAATACAATTTTCTAGAAACACAGTTTTACAAATGAATTTACTTTTGCCCTTTTGCTGGGCAACTTTTGATGTAGGAAAGCACGTCATGCTTTAAAAGGTAATGCGTTATTATTAATTTATTATCCGTTACGTCATAGGGTGCAGTGCAACCAGTTCAACCACAAGGCAACCAAGATGTGGCTGTCGATCATCAAGCCTTGCCAGCCAATCAGGAAGAAGTAGCAGCTGTAGCAGCCAATGGGAACGAAGAAGGGGCGGAGCCAGCTGCAGCTGAGGTTAATGCCGCAGGAGGAGGAGAAAATGCTGGTCAAGGTAAACCAAGTTCAATGTTACAAAGCAATAAATTCCTTATGAATTAACGTCTTCTAGCCACCATCTTAGAGGTAACCCGATGATGAAACAATGGAAACCTACAGTACAGAGTTTTTTGACTAAGGAACAGCTTCCTTTTGACATCTAGGTAAGGGGCTTCTACTCAACTGACCTTGTGCACATAATGTATGTAAAAAGCATGCTTAGTTAGCCATCGAATCAAGTGTGAGTTGTAATGGAAATGAAATATCCAAACAAAAAGGCAAAGGAAAATTCAGAGGATACTGTGAAATCAGGCTTATATGCTCCTAAATCAGTGTCAATCTTAAGCATTGTCAGTTAGTCACTGCCATTTGGTTTTCTTTTAGCATGTTGACTTTCAGGTATTCATTTAGAAATATACAAAAATCTGTGTCACTATTTCTGCTTGTAAGTTTATTTACTTTAACCCTCTAGCCAGAAAAGGGTTAGTGAGTGGTGAAGGTGGAAATAAAATCAAAGCTATGATACATTTCAGTCTGCTGGGAGATTGCTAACACTTGTAATATTTTAGGCACAAAAATGCTTATAAGTATTTTGATCTTATTGCATCCCTGTTCAACCTTAGTTTACTTCAGGGAATAATTTTTGTTTCAATTGCCCAAACTGTCCTTTTATAGGTAAATTAGAGGGAAGTACAAACAAAAATGGGTATTAACTCTAGGTTTGTTCCAGGGTTTTGATTTTTTTCTGCTTTTTCTTGAGTTCTCTTGAGTAATCGTTGACTTAACTCAGCGTTTCTTCTTGATATTTGTGATAATTTTATGCTAATATAATATTTGCATCTGAGATATGGTATTTTAAGACCCCCTCATCAATAATATCAAATCAACCTTGGTCATTTTGATTGATGCAATTGAAATTTTATTGACATATTGACCCAATTCACCTGACGTCATCATCAGAATAATATTGGATTCCCCATATTGTTGGGAAATGTCACTGTGAGTTATTTTGTGTGAAGTGCGCATTTTAGACGACGCAGCGTTTACATGCAAACCTTATGACGACCAAAATGGTGAGCGTGGCACAGTCGTCGCGAGTGACGTGCGTGCAAGGGGTCAATAGATGCAAACTCTGTGACAAAATATAAACTTAACCACATAAAGTTGAATGAAATTGTATTAGTTAAAGACTGGAAGACGGGCATGAATGTTCTCTTTAAGAATCCCAATAACACATAAACCCATTACTGTTTGCTCTTCTAGATGATATCAATTGGAATGCATTGGAATGGGATCGAGCTGCAGAAGAATTGACTTGGGAGAGGATGCTTGGTCTGGACGGATCACTTATATTCCTTGAACACGTACTATGGGTCATCTCACTCAATGCTCTCTTCATATTTGTCTTTGGTATGTGTTTGAACTTTGACCGATAATTCCTAATAGACATTGTTGCAATATTGACTTTGTGAATTTGTTGGTTAAGGAATTGTTATTCACCTCACCTTGACTCTTTCGGATCCTTCTAGAACCTCTTTGCCCAAACTGAATAACTTTAAGAGGACTGAGGGCTGTACGGCTTAATAATAATCGCTTATCACTGGGTCCGGCATTTCAGTCTTCTGGATATATATTCTCAACTCTCTAGTTAGAGCCAAACGACAAGTAAGAAGACAATGAAGAAATTTCAGTTTTGATGTGGGAGGATAACCCTAGAGAATTGTTCAAGGTAAAACCAACGCAGTCAGTAGGGACTGAAAACCCAGTCCACATAGTACCCCCGGTGGGATTCGAACCAGGGGTCCCAGAGGTGGAAGGCAAGGCAAGACACCACTGCGCCAACCTGACTTTTTATAACTCAGTTTAAATATGTTGGTTTGAAGTCACATCATAGAGGAGGATACTGGATGATTGAGGTCACCTGTAGGCAAGTGGACCTAAGAGTAAAAGCCCGGTTCATACCTCCAGCGAATGCGAAGCAATTGTTGACGTCAAAACATTTGCGTCTAATATTCGCAGCAGTTCAGCTCTGCTCTGCTCAACTCACTTGCGAAAATCACTGCGAAAGGATAGTTTGCTTCACATTCGTATTCGCAGGAAGTATGAATTGGGCTTCAGGGGTTTTCTGATGCTAAGTTGTATGATTTTTGTAGGTTATTTATTTTCCTGAATGCCTCAGGATTGTAAACAAAAGGACATTAATATCTTTTTTTTTATTTTTATTAAGAATATTTTTTTTTCCCCGGGACTGAAATGACACTGTTGTACTTTGTTTACTCCTGATGCAGCTTTCTGCCCGTATCACATTGGTCGCTTTGGGATGTTGCTTCTAGGCTGGGATGAGTTAGTTAAGTTATCTCGTTTTGAGGGACTCATCACAACGATGTCTGGCTATGTCACGCTCTGTTCTTCGCTCATCCTCTTCCATGTATCCTTTTTATTAACCGTGTCTTCCAAATAAGCCAGAGTAATGTACCATTTACAAACCTCGACAGACTCCACAAGCCCCCCAAAAGTGCCCTTACTGAAGTTAATGAAGACCTATCATTGGCTGAGAGATTTGCGCAGCTCATGCACGAGTGCATGTTCCATTGTTTGATCTCGGCAATGGCAGCCAATGCAATGGGTTTATTGTCTGTTTAAGTATAATGCAGCAGCGCAAAAACTGGATAGTTATACAATAGATACTGGTTTATTCATCATCATTTCATCATCTCCAAAACTAGCATTTACATAACCTGCGAGTTTGAAAGGGCAAAAACAACAAAGCTCCTTGGGTTCACACAGAACCTTGGTTATTGAGATACAACATTTCACATGGAATCTCTCTCATGCGAGATGCAACGCTATTACAACAGTTCTGCTCTGACGCAATATTATCGTCTTTTTGATAGCTTGACTTTTTGACTGTTGTTGGTGGTGAAGGTAAAGTTAACTTATTAATATACAAGTTGTTTATAAGTATGTAAATTCATAAAGTCTTATTTTAACAAAAGAATTATCAATGTCAATTATGATAAATGATTTGTCTGAATATCAAATGAACAAATCTTTGAAGGGAAAAAGGAGAGAATAAATATTCTGAGGTTATATTTCCTGACTGTTTGATGACAGTGCTTCAGTGGTCTCCTAAAGCTGCACCGAACAAAGCGTATCTTGGGTCTTTGTTACATCGTTCTCAAGGTGTTCCTGCTGGTAGTAACTGAAATTGGTGTCCTGCCTCTCGTGTGTGGCTGGTGGCTAGATATATGCTCATTGGTAAGTTTTTGTTTGATTTGATTTGATGTCAGATTTTTGGCCGATTTGACCCAAACATTTTGATTTAAAATTCAATAGGTATTTTGATGGGGGTCGAAAATTACAAGCTTTCATTTCAGCCATTGCTCGAAAAAGTCCGCCAATTATTAGTAGCAGTGAAATAAAGTGCTCAAAATTAGTTTTTGTCGGGATCACGACAATATATCACGCGACCATTTCTCATGTGTTCTATAAGAAACGTTTTAAATTTTTGTCATGGTTCCTGACCATTAAAAGTAAAGGTTAAACTTTTTTCATTAGAGCGGGTGATACTCTTTGAAATACCATTCACTCAAAGAAATCTATATCTGACATAGCATCTTTAAATTTGAATACATGTAATGTGGAAGACATGTGCCACCAATTAGTTGACCTTGGAAGGGAAATTTGTCACACTGCACACTCCTAACAGGTGTGTGACTTACCAGGGGTTTTCCTGATTTCAAAATGTTCTCAAGACCTTCTTGAGCCTTCAAATTTCTTTAAAGACACTGTACACTATTGGTAATTGTCAAAGACTAGTCTTCACAGTTTGTGTATCTCAACATACGCATAAAATAGCAAACCTGTGCAAATTTGAGCTCAATCGGTCATCGAATTTGCGAGATAATAATGAAAGAAAAAACACCCTTGTCACATGAAGTTGTGTGCTTTCTGATGCTTGATTTTGAGACCTCAAATTCTAATCTTGAGGTCTCGAAAGCAAATTTGTGGAAAATTACTTCTTTCTCGAAAACTGCGTCACTTCAGAGGGAGCTGTTTCTCACAATGTTTTATACCATCAACCTCTCCCCATTACTTGTAATTAAGAAAGGTTTTATGATGATAACTATTTTGAGTAATTACCATAGTGTCCACTGCCTTTAATGAAGTAAAGCAGACACTAAACCTGAAGTTTTGTATTTCGGGTGATGCATAGAGCGTGTAAACCTCTTAGAGATTGGTGGGGGGTTTTTTGGGGGGGGGAGAGGGGACCTAAAAGGGGACCAAGACCTTCCAACCATTTTCAGGAATGTTCACATCCTTTTAATTTCATTTCTGTCTTTATGTAGTAAGCAACTGTTCAATTGAAGTTCTACTTCAAGCTTAATTTGTGAGAAATATCTCTTGTCATGTAGTGTAGCAATAATTTCTACTTATATGTGGACTGCTTTTTTTTCTTCAAAATGTCAGCAGCATGGCAAACTCTAGATGGCACATTGTATGGTTAAGCCTCTGAATATCTTAAAATTTTGATTTATTTTAATGAAGACATGTTAGTCAGTCTTGTGTTGACATTTGAACTGTACTAATGAGGTGGTGGTTGTTGAAGTATATTTATTTTACAAGGTCAGTGACCAACGTACATTTGCATCTCTCCAATTATTCAGTCAATGTTTGACACTGCTCTTCAAGACAGACTACAAAGCTTCCAGTCTGCACCAGGGACCTCTATGTTTCTTCACTGGCTGGTTGGCATGGTCTACGTCTTTTACTTTGCATCTTTTATCCTTCTACTCAGAGAGGTGAGACAATCAGTTATCCCACAAGCAATATCAGTTATCCCACAAGCAATGTCAGTTATCCCACAAGCAATATCAGTTATCCCACAAGCAATATCAGTTATCCCACAAGCAATATCAGTTATCCCACAAGCAATATCAGTTATCCCACAAGCAATATGAGGTATCCCACCAGCAATATGAGTTATCCCACAAGCAATATCAGTTATCCCACAAGCAATATCAGTTATCCCACAAGCAATATCAGTTATCCCACAAGCAATATCAGTTATCCCACAAGCAATATCAGTTATCCCACAAGCAATGTCAGTTATCCCACAAGCAATATCAGTTATCCCACAAGCAATATCAGTTATCCCACAAGCAATATCAGTTATCCCACAAGCAATATGAGGTATCCCACCAGCAATATCAGTTATCCCACAAGCAATATCAGTTATCCCACAAGCAATATGAGGTATCCCACCAGCAATATCAGTTATCCCACAAGCAATGTCAGTTATCCCACAAGCAATGTCAGTTATCCCACAAGCAATATCAGTTATCCCACAAGCAATATCAGTTATCCCACAAGCAATATCAGTTATCCCACAAGCAATATCAGTTATCCCACCAGCAATATCAGTTATCCCACAAGCAATGTCAGTTATCCCACAAGCAATATCAGTTATCCCACAAGCAATATCAGTTATCCCACAAGCAATATCAGTTATCCCACAAGCAATATCAGTTATCCCACAAGCAATATCAGTTATCCCACAAGCAATATCAGTTATCCCACAAGCAATGTCAGTTATCCCACAAGCAATATGAGTTATCCCACAAGCAATATGAGTTATCCCACAAGCAATATCAGTTATCCCACAAGCAATCCCGCGATGCACTTGACTGCTCAGCAATAACAACACAAGTTTTGTTGACTTTTTTTGTTTCAAACCACTTCTTGTACAATGAGTACATTTTATATGAATTATTTAGAATTTAATTGCAAGAGTATTGTGCGACATCCTATAGTTCCAATTCTTGTAGTAACATTCCTGATGCCCTCTATAACTCCTTAATTTTCCATTGTTTGTTTTGCAGGTCCTAAGGCCAGGTGTGTTGTGGTTCCTGCGTAATCTGAATGACCCCGACTTCAATCCAATTCAAGAGATGATACATCTACCAATCTATAGACACGTCAGACGCTCTCTGCTCTCAGTCATCGTCTTTGGAAGTGTTGTCCTTCTAGTCCTTTGGCTCCCAGTGACAATCATCAAATACCTCTTCCCTTCCTTCTTACCGTATCACATTCACCTTTCAAGGTAAGGGTTGGTCTCAGTCCTTTGGCTCCCAGTAACAATCATCAAATACCTCTTCCCTTCCTTCTTACCGTATCACATTCACCTCTCAAGGTAAGAGTTAGTCTCAGTCCTTTGACTCCCATGAAAAATCATCAAATACCTCTTCCCTTCCTCCTTACCGTATCACATTCACCTCTCAAGGTAAGGGTTGGTCTCAGTCCTTTGGCTCCCAGTGACAATCATCAAATACCTCTTCCCTTCCTCCTTACCGTACCACATTCACCTCTCAAGGTAAGGGTTGGTCTAAGTCCTTTGACTCCCAGTAACAATCATCAAATACCTCTTCCCTGCCTTCTTACCGTATCACATTCACCGTTCAATGTAATAACCTTCTTGGACTTGTTTTCCCTTTAATTGCCCTTTAAACCTGTTTATTTTCTCTGCATTTGTTGCACACATTCCATAATAGTGTAGTATCAGTATTAATTTCACTATTCAACTTCTCATTCCTCTGCAGTGATTCCCCAGTCAGTGAGCTCTCCCTAGAGTTGCTCCTACTCCAGGTAGTCCTTCCAGCACTCCTAGAGCAGGGACACACAAGGCAATGGTTGAAGAATGCAATTCGAGGATGGACCATAGTGGCAGCTTACCTCCTGTGAGTCTATTTTTGTGGTTTGACCCAGAATCACTTGCTTAACAAAGAAACAGTTGAGTGCTATTCAGAAGCCATACAACATGCCATGTAGCTAGGGATCACCCTCAAAATATGGTACATCCTGGAAAGCGGCAACCACGGGATCAGAAAGGGATGGCACTTTTTAAACAAAATTTAAGGAAATATATCATGAATGTTTGCTGATAAAAGCTATCAGCTTGAATTAAGTATCGTTGGACTTCAGGCTTATTTTTTAAGGTCTGGTCAAATTCTTGTGTAATGCAATATGCTATAATGTTATTTTTATGTTCAGTAATATGCGTTCATATCTGCTGGGTGATGTACCGGTTGAAGACAAGCCAACACCCTCACCACAGCATGATCAACAGTTAGCTCATCTTGACTTTGAAGAGGATGGTCCCAACCCAGAGGCAGCTCATCTCAACCCAGAGGATATCGCTAGCTTTTCAGGGGAAGAGGATCTCTACCTTGGAGTAAATGACCCGCAGCCAGGAGGCAGCGGTACCCAGTCAGAATCACCTGATGATGATGAGGGCGATTTAGGTATCAGATTGAACTCACTTCTGGAGGTAGCAGCACCACAAGAGGGCAGTGTTGATATTACTGCGTTCACCGAGGAGGAGGTAGTATCCAGCGGGAGGGATGACGACTCTGATGTCATCATGGAAGAGGAGGAGATGGATGAGATCCAAGATGATGTCAATAATGAGAATGGTGAGATAAATGATGATGATAACGAGGAACAAGAAGCTCCTGAAGCTGCTGATCAGCCTGTTGACCAACAGGCTGCACCAGGAGCTGCTGGTCCTGCCCCTGGAGGGATGGCGCTACATGCTGCTCATCATGCTCTTATTAATCAAATGGGACCCACTGGATTCCAACCCTACAATAAACCATCATTCTTTGCATTTCGTGTAAGTAGCAATAGTGCATTACAATATCACAAGTTTAGATAATAACAAATCATTAATACTGACTCTTGTATGGCGCATATCCAAAGAGTTATCGTTGTTTTTTTAACATTATTACTGGACCAATTATTAAATCCTTAGGCAATCTCATCTCCCTGTGGAGTATACAGCATATGCTGCTGCAAAGTATTTAGCGCACTAGGCTAAATCATATTATCTTCAAGTACGCGCTAATCCTTCTTTCAGATTCGCAGAATAGAGTGGTGATAAAAAACCTATATTGCACGGCTAATATCACTACCGGCGTCTTGTGTGTTCTATGTCACGCGTCAAGTTTGCTTGAAGATAAATACGTTATCACACGCGCGCTCGTGGAAATACGGAAAACATAGCGTGTCTACGTCCCAGAAACGCTGAATTTTTCTGTATTCCACTCGCGCTTGTGTGATAACTTATAATACAAGAACCATCTCTGCTATCACAGGTACCCATTTACCCCTTGGCAAAGAAAGGCAATTATAGTCTCAATTGTCCTGCTCAACGACACAAAGTGTCAAGACCGAGATGAGAACACACACCCCAATGACTCAGCCGTCAAAACTTGAGTCCGATGCACTTAACCACTTGGCGACATCACGCCATGATCTTTTACTAGTCACAAGTAAATGTATTATATAAGTAATTGGGGGGAAAATCTACTTTTGGGCCACAACATTTTGGGGTCTGTCTTGATGACTCAAAAGCAAAAAACTAATGTAGTAACAAGTAGAACATGAAATCCTATCCTCTTTTGATCTCTACCTGCAGATATTTCTGTTGGTTCATCTGCTGTGTCTATCCTTGCTTGGGACTAGTGTACTCTGCCTCACCCTACCTGTCTTCCTGGGTCGATTCTTCATGTCATTATGGGTTGGTAATGGAGTAGTAGTCCATGAACTCTACACAGCTGCATGTGGTCTGTACCTATGCTGGTTGATGTGTCGGCTGGCTACCATGATCTGGTCCTGGCTGCCTGCTGGGATTGATCTGATCTTGGAAAAGGCTAAAATGTATACAATTTTGGTAAGTCTCTGCATATTATGTCATTGTTGTTACTTTAATATAATACCCCTTACCAATGTTCTGCCTTTTCATTGGTTGAGAGCGTGTCACATGACATGTCTTAGTTTTGCTAGACGACGGCCGTGTGATAGTGCATTGGTTTGCCGTGCGCTAGTCCGAAAGACTATTACATGGCGTGCAGTACCCAGACGTCCGTTGAGTGTACGAGGATGATACAGTAATAGTCTGTAACCATTTTGGATTACATGACACTACATGAAGAGCACAGTAAAAGTTTTCGCAATCTGTATTCGCATCGTCCGTGGATTATAGCGTTCAGGTGTGTAACTTAACAGTTCAGTTTTTAAAATTGTTTGGGGTGTTATAAAACAAATATTGACTGCTTTTACTCATGCAATGGTTAAAACCACGACTCCCTCGGTGATCCCCGGAGCATTCTATTTTCCACCATAGCACTCGAAGCAGTCAATATTTGTATATTAGTTACTGGTTTGCATGATTGATTCATTGTTATACTGCAAACCCAGCCAAACCATTTTCGGTAATTCAAGGCAATCTTAGAAGAGTCTAGATATCTGGATTTTTAGTCGACATTTAGCTTTAGAATAGAATTCCTTGGGGTAGCATTGGGTAAGGTATGGTTGGTTTCATCCATTAGACTAAACTATAAAGCTCTGCCATTTTTGTTATTCTATGCTTCATTTAGTTTAAATAAAACAACCCAAAAGACCGACACTCTGCAAATTTGTATACAAAAAAAGTAGTTTACAATTTCAAAATTTACCAAAACGAGCTAGAGAAACCAGCAATCTGCATAAGTTATATAGTATACATCAATAAACTTAAACAACAATTTTGTGGTAAGCAGTTTATGAACTTTAACCCAGGCCCCAATTTCATGGAGCTACTAATAAGCTTGGGCGATATCACATATTATCAAATATCGCGATATTAATTTGAAAACGATTTCGATATCGGATGGATTTGGTTTTAATCGAAATATCGATATATCGCGATATATCATGATGTATCGCGATAATCGCGATATATCGATATATCGATTAAATATCGCGATGTATTTCCTAGCTGAGACATCTTGCACCCCATTAGGTTTGGAGTAAAACCAGAAGATTAGGTCATTAGAACACCTCTCTTATGCTATGACTGTCTCTCTACAACTTTCACTTGGAGTTTTAAGACTGATGATGTCAAATTTCATTAATCGCGATTATATCGAACATCGCGATATATTGTCGGCGATATATCGTGAATAAAATAAATCGATATCGCCCAAGCTTAGCTACTAAAGCATAAGAAAAGCTAAGCCAAATGAGTTTGGATTACTAGAATAAGGTTCCTAGCGAAAATGCCACATCACATGTACTAACTGTGCCCAGTAATAGTAGTGGCTTCTTATAAAGCACGCATATCCGTCACTCAGTGAGGCTCAGGGCGCATTAAAATACTTTTTTTTCCTGCAAGCATGTTTGACTGCGTTTTAAATATGAGACCTACTCCTTTTGCATAACACCATGTACAAGGTGTTGTGGTGCAATATGCTGCCAATCAATCGTGAACCCCAGTGCGAACCCCTTCTCTTTTCGATAAGTGCACTTGGTTCGTTTATGTGCGTTACACAACACACAGGACCAACGACTTTCCAAAATGTTATCCCATCCTCCCCGTATCGCTAATAGCAGAAACTGCTAAGCGATATTTTCTGCTTAAAGTAGCTCTTTATAATTGGGCCCTGGTAATTACCTTCACCTCCTTCATTTGTGACCCTTCAGGGCCCAATTTCATGACTCTGCTTACCGTAAGCACATATTCGGCGCTTACCGAAGCATGGAATTCTATGCTTACGGCAATCGTATTTCATGGGTTAGTGGTGAATTTTGGCTTTTTCGCGTACTTACTCCGTGCTACTAGGCATTCTACGCTTTACAAGGCTAGCGCAGAAATTCAGCGCTTGCACATAAGCGGGGAATCGTGATCGTAAGCGCAGAATTCGGCGGTAAGCAGGACAATTATATTGGGCTCTGGTTTCTGGATGTTCTCTTTGATGAGGGTGGTGCAATACAAGTTCATTCAATTTAGTATTTACTTGTATTTTTTGTTTCAGTTTGTAAAGTCATTGTTAGTTGCAGCTATGCTTCTAGGGGTAATCCCCTTCCTCCTGGGTCTACTCTTTGAGGTTGTCGTGGTGGTTCCAATACGAGTACCCCTTGATCAGTCTCCAGTGTTTTTTCCTTGGCAGGTGAGTTGCTGTGCCTAATGATTTGATTTAGAATCTTTCTTTTAATATCATCAATGGTTATCGATTCACTTTACAAAGTTACTTAAGTTTGATTTCTGTTTTTAATTTTGAAAGCTGATTCTTTGAAATATGTATGCGCAAAAATATAATTGCTGCCTGACATTATTTAGTGCAGTCGACATGGTTTGCGCGGCACAGTCGGCGTAATTCACAATTTAACACTTTGAGCCTGTTGTTTTTAAATTTTCTTATAAGTTTCCAAATTCTATCTCAAATGTTAGTTTTTATTGTAATCATTTTACCAATATGTTTTTGTGGTGGAAAATTGTGATGTTGTGAAAATTGTGACTGAAAACCGCACAAAATTGCACCCACGTTAATCTCCAATAGCTGATGGCTCGGAGGTTGCTGGAAGCTCAATGGCCTTATCGTCGCAAGACTTACACGGTCTATAATGTCGTCAGGTAGTAGACCACTCGAGTCTCAGTATAAAGTTATGAGTTTGGACGAAAGTTATAGGAAATAAATGTATTTGTAATTTCTAAAACAGGAAAATCTGTTGTGCTCTGAAGAGTATGCATTCATCATTTTGAACAATGTCATAACTATGTTGGTTATGTATTTTGTTTCTTGTGCTTGAAACTTCTCAAAAATGTCTGTGTTAAAGGCACTGGACAAGTTTTGGTAATTGTCTAAGACAAGTCCTCTCACTTGGTGTATCTCAACATATGCATAAAATAACAAACCTGTGAAAATTTGAGCTTATTTGGTCGCCGAAGTTGTGAGATAATAATGAAAGAAAAACACCCTGGTCACACACAGTTGTGTGCTTTCAGATGCTTGTTTTTGAGACCTCAAATTCTAAATTTGAGGTCTCAAAATCAAATTCGTGGAAAATTACTTCTCTCTTGAAAACCACATTACTTCAGAGGGAGCCATTTCTCACAAAGTTTTATACTATCAACCTCTCCCAATTACTCATCACCAAGTAAGGTTTTATGCTAATAACAATTTTTTAGTTATTACCAATAGTGTTACCAATAGTGATATTGAAATATTATCGTGCATACATTTTGAAAAAAAATTGAAAACCACATTACTTCAGAGGGAGCCGATTCTCACTATGTTTTATACTATCACCCTCTCCCCATTACTCATCATCAAGTAAGGTTTTATGCTAATAATTATTTTGAGTAGTTACCAATAGTGTCCACTGCCTTTAACGAATGAACTTTAACCAAAGCCATTTATTTTTTTCTAAATGATGAACTGTAGGATTGGGCCCTCGGTGTTCTACATGCCAAGATCATGTGTGCTGTGACTATGATGGGTCCCAACTGGTGGCTAAAGACCGTCTTGGAACAGGTTTGTTAATTATACAAAACAGTTTTGACAGTTTGAGTGCTGCTGTGGTGATCTTTGGCATATTCTACTAACCTGAGCTGAAGCCCAGGGGAAAAAATAAAATCGGTCTGGGGAGTATCGAGGGAGTAGTGGTTTTGCTTTTCCTTTCAGTCAATGGGTCAAACTCGAGGCTGTTATGATCGAATATTACTGAAAGTTAGTTATGAACCAAACGTCTCTGTACAAATTTTGTACTGGAAGGGTATCAAATACAATGACAATTTATACCATTACACGTGAGGTGAGAGACTGTTAGTTTTACCCCACTGACATGAGGACTCCATCTATTTGAAAAAAAGTACATCACAAAACTTGAATTGGTCAATCCTCTTCCTTTTAAAGATAAATGGAGCCCTCCATCAGAATGGAGCCCTCCATCAGCTTGGTCCAGCGGCCATAACAGTGGCCAACCATTGAAACTCGACCCATTCTAATGGCATTGCTTACAGTTGAGTTTGGGCAAAATTTATTGAGTTACTTCAAGTATACATGCTACAAAAGAGGAACTAATTTCTTACTTGTCAATTATATTGGTCCGATCATTAAATTCACAATACCCAAATATTTCAAGTCTATCCTGACTACATATTAACAAGGAAATGTATTAACAACATTATAAGCTGTAGTGGGTGTCAGCTAAATTACCCATACCTTGAATTTCAGTTGATCAAACTTACCTTGTTTGATTTTCTCTTTATGTCTGCAGGTTTATCAAGATGGATTTCGTAATCTGAATTTAGGTTTTATAATAAGGAGAGTAGTGTTGCCTGTGGTGACATGTCTTGTTCTGATATTGACTGCACCATACGCTGTAGCAGCAGGAATTACACCATTATTAGGTTAGTGGAACCATACTAACTTGCTTAAAAAGCACTGGACATGGTTGGTAATTGTCAAAGACAAGTATTCTCACTTGGTGTATCCAAACATTATGTATTAAATAACAAATCTGTGAACGTTTTTGCTCAATTGGTCATAGAAGTTGCAACAATAACTGGAAAAAAAAACGAGTGAGAAAATACCTCTTTTTCAAAAACTCTGAGTCTTTTTCACAATGTTTCATACTAGACTAACATCTGCTCTCCATTGTCGTTACCAAGCAAGTTTTCTATGCGTATTATTTATTTTGAATTATTACCAAATGTGTCCAGTGCCTTTAAGTACTAAAACGTTATGCTTTAATATCAGAATTTGGTTTCAACTTGAACTGTTGTATGTCATTGTATTTTTCACATCAAATAAGTTTTTGAAACAGTGGTTATTTTTATTGTTAATTTTGATCCAGATAGATTAAAGACATTGGACACTATTGGTAATTAGTAATGGAAGAAAAAACACCCTTGTCACACGAAGTTGTGTGCGTTTAGATGGTTGATTTCGAGACCTCAAGTTCTAAATCTGAGGTCTCCCGTCTTGAAATCAAATTCGTGGAAAATTACTTGTTTAATACTATCAACCTCTCCCCATTACTCGTTACCAAGTACGGTTTTATGCTAATAATTATTTTGAGTAATTACCAATAGTGTCCACTGCCTTTAAAATGGCAAAGGCATTGTGGTTAGATTCTTATTGATCTTTTCTGTTGTTGTATTGAAGGTTTGGGAGATGACATCAACCTCTTGGTAGTACGTCGCATTTACCCTTGTCTTGTCACATCTGTGGTTTCTATGGCAGCCTTGGTGTTTCATCTCAAACAGTTTAAAAAGCTTTATGAGCACATCAAAAATGACAAGTAAGTTTTAAGAGCAGGGGATATTACTTGTCAAATGCATTTGTAAAGCTCAAATAAGTAGGCATTGGCCACAAGTAATACTTGTCGCAAACACTTTGGCCTGTGTTTTTTCACAAAAAGTGTTAGTACCTGTGTTAAAGCGCATTTATACGGTTATTGTGAAATGCGCTATATAAGAATTTGTTATTATTACTAATTGATTGTTGATGTTGTTCTTGTTTCAGGTATCTTGTTGGCCAACAACTTGTCAATTATGATCCAAAGGAAAAAGCAATGAAAGACGGAACAACTCAGACGACTGCGCAAAAGGATTAATAACACTTTAAGTGTATATCACTAAAACATAGTTACAGTCTACATTTCATGTTCTTGATGCAATTTCTTTGAGTGTATTGGTGTCATTTCAGAATTTTGAAGTTGCCTTGAAGGTAACATGAGTTTTAGTGATAATGATCTTGTCTCCAATATTTTAAGTGAATTCAATACAATATGAGTTCTCCATTTGCGTCCAATACTTAGATATTCATGACTTTGATATTGCTCCTACTTTACACCACACAGGGTCAAATTGGCCATTTGTATTATGGACAAATCAGTTATTTTTATTGCACAATGGTGCATTGGTTAATATGGTGTGTGGCATGGCAGAGTTTGATTAGAATTCCTTGCATGGTTGGTTGGTTAACTAGAAAAGTTATTGTACTTGAAGCAGCCCAAATAAAAAACAAAACAAGTTGCCTCTGAAGATGGCATTTATCAGTCCATCCTGATGCAAATTCAACATCTATTTAGATCCATCCATGCTCAGTAATGGTATTGAAAATAATCAACTCACAAGAGATGAGATGCTTCCGCTTTTAGGCAAAGTTGTGACTTTTGGACTTGTTCTGAAATTCCCCTTTTTTTCAGTTCAGACTTCTCAAAGTCTCTGACACTTTGACAAAACTGACTTTTGAACAAGTTTCACTTTAAATTTGCAAAAGTCTGCTGGGCGAGTCAATAAACAAAAATGCATATCCCACTAAACTCATGAAAATTTTTGTTTTTTATTGGTCTGACAAAATTTTGCAAATTTGTCTGTTTCCTGATGTTTTTAAAAGGCTTCATTCACTTAATGTACTCATTAAAAAACAAATGATTTGGGCCTATCATCTTTTTATGGCTTTGATACAGAGTTTATTTACAAGTATTTACTGTTATTATCAAGAAGATAAAAGAGTGGCAACAAGGTCTGTAACTAGCAGGGTTGTAGCCCTGTAGGGCCTACAGCTGTCCTTTATCATTCGGCCATGACCCTGCAAGGTTTTAAATGGCTATTTAAGACCGAGCCACCAATTCCCATTCATAAATACCCTTTTTGAGGAAAGCGTTAAAGCCATTATACACTTTTGGTAAAAAGTATTGTCCAAGTCCCCGCTTCGTGTATCACAACTTATATATAACATAACAAACCTGTGAAAATTTAGGCTCAATCGGTCATCGGAGTCAGGAGAAAATAATGGGAAAACCCACTCTTGTATCCGCGCGTTTCGCCGTGTCATGACATGTGTTTAAAATAAATCGGTAATTCTCGCTATCGAGAATTGATATTGTTTTAATGTTTTCTCAAAAAGTAAAGCATTTCATGGATCAATATTTCAAGAGAAATCTTTCACCTTTGCCTTCTGTAAACACTGTAAATTATTTGTAAATCTGTGACCCTTTTTTCTGTACCGAAAGTGTATAATGGCTTTAAAACTAAGGAAAAACTAAGGAAAAACTGTAATATTTAACTTGTCTTTTTGTAAAATTTCCTAAATCCTGTCCTCGGGCACTTTGCTAGGGATAAAATGCATGCAACGCTAAATGGTTTTCCGTACGCTCACGTACTAATAGATTTTACATGGAGTACTGTATGTATTTATTGTGTGTCACATTTTTAGCGCCTGTATAAACTTACCTGTCAACAGACGTAGTCTATGAACGCCCAACACGCTTTATACGACTGGTCTTAAAGGAACACGTTGCCTTGGTTCGAACGAGTTGGTCTATAAAAAGCGTTTGTAACGAACAAAAATTCAAATGCATATGGTTGGAAAGATGTTTTAAAAGTAGAATACAATGATCCACACAAGTTTGCCTCGAAATTGCGTGGTTTTCCTTTTACTGTGCGAACTAACACGGTCGGCCATTTATGGGAGTCAAAAACTTGACTCCCATAAATGGCCGACCGTAATAGTCGACGTAGACCGTAATCTACTTTTACAACATCTTTCTACCCATATGCATTTTATAAAAAACGGTTATGAACGCTTTTCAAAGACCAACTCGACTGATCCAAGGCAACATGTTCCTTTAAGCAGCTCCAGCTATATCTTTATACACTGTAGACCTTTTCGCAAAAACAGGGGCGGACGCGTTAGGCGTTGAATTAGGTGCATTGTGGTCTAGCTGTGATCAAATTTGCTTCTTAGCTAGACCACAATGCACCTCATTCAACGGTTGGCACTTGCGCAATGGGTATTTGCGAAAAGGTCTATTAAAGGCAGTGGACACTATTGGTAATTACTCAAAATAATTATTAGCACGAAACCTTACTTGGTAACGAGTAATGGGGAGAGGTTGGTAGTATAAAACATTGTGAGAATCGGCTCCCTCTGAAGTGGAGTAGTTTCGAGAAACAATTAATTATCCACGAATTTGATTTAGAGACCTCAAGTTTAGAACTTGAGGTCTCGAAATGACCATCTTAACGCACACAACTTCGTGTGACAAGGGTGTTTTTTCTTTCATTATTATCTTGCAACTTCGACGACCAATTGAGCTCAAGTTTTCACAGGTTTGTTATTTCATGCATATGTTGAGATACACCTAGTGAGAAGACCGGTCTTTGACAATTACCAACAGTGTCCATTGTCTTTAAACACATGACCTTCTTTCAACCTATGTGATTGGCTAAACTGTTTGGATATTTTATGACTCAACAAATGAAGAGACTTGTTGTTTCCCTGTGGTTTAGAGCATTAATAATGTTCAGCATATCTGGTACAATCTATCAGGAGACCACTGTCAGGAGACCACTGTTAGGGTACCATGCTGCCATCAAGTGACTACAAATAAAGGTGTTTCAGTATTCATCAGTAATTGCCACCTTTCACATTCATGTTCACATTATACTAGCCACCCACTATCTAATGATTGGTTCATTATCATGCGTTAATTTACACATGTAAAATATGTTGCTTTATTTATGATTCAGTAACCAGTTCCTGATTGACTTACCTTTCTACACGAATAACTGGTTCAATGATTAGGCTAATGCACCCAATCTCCCATCAAACTTAAGGTAAAAAATGAAAGTGAACCAGGAACTGATTTTTATGAATGTACAGTTGCAATGCACTAACATTGTATGTTGATTTTAACCAAGTACATGCAAACTTGTTACAAAAACATTTATTCAACATTGAAGCATTAACTATGCCTCATACATGCATTGTACAATGCTGTATGAGATAGTAGGTCAAATAGCAGTCATCAAAATCCCCTTTGAGTAAGAGCGATTTGCTTTATTTGATTTTGTGTATGGAGTGAATAAAAATGTACATTCTTCTAAGTTAAATTAAATGTTTTCATTACAAGTGTTAATATTTTGTTGGGAGTGGATGTTCTAGTTTTGTTCACTTGTTCAATATAACACCTCTGTTTGAACGATGATTGCTATTGCCCGATATTCCATCACCAAAGCTGTGGTGACGGATTGGCAATTGGTCTGATTTCATGCCAATCAAAATGTTGGTACTATCGTAATATTTGTGCCAAATCAAGGTTGGACAGTTCCCTATTCCTTGTTCGCTATTCATGTAATTTGGTGGAAATTAAACATGACTTGTGTCTTAATTCTACCCACCCCCCCCCCCCCCCCCGCCATGTCCTCGCTCCTTCAATTCGCTCAGCATCCCAAATTGAGCTTAAAAAGTAGTACGTTTGCAGAAAAATAAGACAATCCAAATAGATAAACCAAAGCATTGCAAAAACCGCACAACTTTCTTAAATAACTAAAAGGTTGCACAATTTGCACTGACTAGGCCTAAAGGCCACATCGGCCGAGTTACCAATAATGATATGACGACGCACTTTGTGCATTTTAATGAAAAACGTAACAATTATGTCCAACATACAACTGTATGTATTAGGGTGCCAATAGTATAAATTGTTCCAATTAAAAACAAATTGTGTGAAAAAGCAGGGATGTATCCAACTTTCACATTATATTCTGCGCTTCTGCCATGACTGTAGGGCGCCCAAACATAAAGCAAACAACCAAGTTCAAAAGCATCTGGAACGTTGCAGACACAGCGTGTTTTTTTGCATAAAATACTTTAGGCATCGCCTTTGGGCGGCTAGAAAGCTGCTTTGTATTCATTTAACAATAAAGGTAGGATTGGCTACCTTCATTTTACATGCACACCGTTTGGGCCTACTACCAATGAACAATGCCTGTTGCCAGTCTATGGTTTAATCTCCAATTGCAATTGACGTGTTATACGATGATCTGTTGACAGCCACAAAATGACAGCGATAACTAGAAGCAGTCAAACCCTTTGAAATGTAAATAAAGGATTTCGAGTGCCATTCATTGTGTATCCATGGACTCTAGATGGTCCCTTTGTTGTAGTGGCTAGACAACAATATAAAACGAGCATGGGCCTGTTTCACATGACACTGTGCTCCAATGTGTGTAACTGTTCACCTCTATAGGGGAGGACCATAATTTAATCATAAAACTCTCTGCTTGAAGTTGGTGTTGGTAAATTGTGTTGTTGACTGTCGTCATGCAACATTGATAACCTTCAAGGGAGAAAGGTTGTTTTAGAATAGGGGTTCAACCATGGCCCATAAATTGGGCTACTGTCTGATTGATGGCACTAACTTCGACCTGACGCGGAAGTGTGCTAAAAATTGATTTTAGTCTCCATCGTGGAACTTTAGAAGCATGGAAGTAGAAATGTACTGAAATTCCACTTCTTGAGCAAGGTCTGAAACATGGTGAGTTTTCATTTAATATTCAATTGCTATGTCGGCATTTGTAATCTATATTATCGTATTGTTAATCTGTTAGTGTTTACAGGTATCGTATAGTATGGTGGCCCTGACGGGACACAGCCAGTCGTGAATATTTTTGCGACGTCGTGAATATTTTTGCGACGTCGTGAATTTATTCACGACAAGTCGCCAATTTTTTCACGACTAGTCGCGAATTTTTTCACGACAAGTCGCGAATTTTTTCACGACTAGTCGCGAATTTTTTCACGACTAGTCGCGAACATTTTCATGACGTCGTGAATATTTCTGCGACTAGTCGCGAATATTTTTTCAGTAGCTTGAGTGTGTAATTACTGTATTCACGTTGACGGCTTAGTAAGACTAAGCTGAAAGCTGTCCCGTACGATGATGGATCCGGAGGAGAATTCCGACTCTTGCAAATCGATGGTGGGTTATTTAAACAAAACTAACGTTGACGTATGGCCCTTACGGTAGGCCTACGAGGCCTGACGTTATAGTTTTACTAGTACTTTAGTAGGAGAAGGCTATCCTATGCTAGGCAATAAACGTTGGCACTTTCACTCTTCAGATAAAACATAACGTTATATGTCACCCGAGGTAAATTTTACAACAACCCAATGATAAGTTTAATTATAATGTATTGACAATTTCAGCAAATAAATTTGACAATTTTTACCTGAAATGTAAGAGCAATTTGCGTTGTTATTTCCAACTTGAAACGCGAGTTCGTTCCGTCACGGCAGGGTGCAACGCATCACGTAATCCCCCACCAAGTTTAACTGAAAGATTAATCCTTTGGCATTCAGAATTATTTGGGTTTGGAGTAAATCAACCTTGAAAACCCCCGAAATATTGATGAAAGTCAGACACTGTTTTTTCGAACTTCGATAGCAATTCTACTGGATAAAACATGGGCCCCATACACATAGCTGAGTGGCTATATAGCTTGGCTCTCTACGCGTGCCGTGTAAGAATTACACACTCAAGCTACTGAAAAAATATTTACGACTAGTCGCGAATTTATTCACGACTAGTCGCAGAATTATTCACGACGTCGTAAAAAATATTTGCAACTAGTCGTGAAAATATTCGCGACTAGTCGTGAAAATATTCGCGACGTCGCGAAAATATTCGCGACTTGTCGTGAATAAATATACGACGTCGCGAAAATATTCGCGACTTGTCGTGAATAAATATACGACGTCGCGAAAATATTTGCGACTAGTCGTGAAAATATTCGCGACGTCGCGAAAATATTCGCGACTTGTCGTGAATAACTATACGACGTCGCGAAAATATTCACGACTGGCTGTGTCCCTTCAGGGCCACCATAGTATAGCGCCTCCTTTCTTGGTGATCATCATACTGTTGACTGCACTCTATACCTCACCGGTGTAGATAATGTCAATAATTTTAGTCCACAGTAGGCCTCTAGGCTAGGGACTACTTCGTAAACGATGATTAACGTCAATTAGAGTTAGTTTGTACCTACAAAATGTCGATACAAAGTTTATAGACAATAATGCACAATTTTGCTAATAATTGCCTTCAATAATGTTGTCACCCTAGGGGTTTCCTCATCCATGCACGTTTATTTTGTGTACAGTGGTATCCATTTTACAGTGTCATGATGAAGAACAATGGGAAAGCTGGGAGTTTGAAACAATCTGATTTAGAATTATATACTACACATTATGTATGGAATTTAACTTGCTCCTCACTCTAAATTTAATAAAAGATTTAGTGATGTTGACATTTTGGGGTGGACATTTTAATAAACGTAGCAGGTCATATCCCATGTAACAAATTATATTGTATGCATATTGCTCCCATAAAACCCGTGGCTCTCTGGTGCAAACTACGTTGTCATGAGCAACATTTGAATTATGTATTTACAAAAAAAATATTCATTAATAGATAATTAGATAAAGTTCACACTTAAAATGATCGGCCTAATTATTGTGTAGATAGTTTTTATTAGGGTAGGCTCCTATCACTCAATCTTCGTCAAGGTAATGGGTAGCCTTGCAAACATAATATTTATATGGCCTAGTGTGTTCACACCTCAGCCACAATACTGCCGGGCACTTATTTATAGTCACAGTGTTTGATCATCAGCATCAATTTCATAATGGCAATATCGGCCTCCTGCCCGAGATAAAATAATAAAATAGCTGAGTTTCTAAAGATTTGTGATAATAGTTGTTAATAATTAATTGGGCTAATAGAAGCTTCATTTATTAGTGAATCGCACAGCGCCATGCAGATTTTGCCATGGAAACACACGAGCTGTAAGTTCAATAAAATTGAGTAAATGAAACAAAACTTCAAGGATCGTTTCTTTCGACTAATCAATAACTCATGTATATCTTAAGATGCTTTGTTGGCATTAAACATCAGTCAGTTTGACTCGTGGTACAAAACGCCTCGTCGATTTTGTCTTAATATCGATTGATTTTTTTATCCCCCGCGGCGAAAATGTGTGGCGATGAAAGACATGCTCCTATTACAGGAGCATTGGCTTTGTGCCACGATTTAGATTCATTATAGGGACTGTAGGCCATAAGTTTGGTAACTGTCAAAGACCAGAATCACAAATTGGCATAAAATAACACACCTGTGAAAATTTGGTAATCGAAGTTGTAGGAAAAAAATGAAAGAAAAGGGGAAAACCTTGTTACACAGAATTGGCTTTCCCAGTTTCACTTTGGGTGAAAACTTTTGTCAGGTCTGGAATTACACGGAGGCCACGGTAGGCCACGGCCTCTGTTGCCCCAAGTGCTGGCATTATTCGTGCCTCGTCAAGATCGGACGAGTTGGTTTATAAAAAGCGTTTCAAACCGTTTGTTATGAAATGCATAATGGTTAGAAAGATGTTTTAAAAGTAGAATATAATGATCCACACAAGTATCACTCAAAATTGCACGGTTTTCCTTTTACGTCGCAACACGGTGACTCCCATAAATGGCCGACCGTGTTAGTCGACGAGGTAAAAAGAAAACCACGCAATTTCGAGGCATATTTGTGTAGATCATTGTATTCTACTTTTACAACATCTTTCTACTCAAATGCATTTTATAACAAACGGTTACAGAACGCTTTTCAAAGACCAACTCGACCGATCCAAGGCAATGTGTTCCTTTAAGAGCCGGCCCTCTGCAAAATGAAAATGGCCTTGCCCTCTCAAAGATAGATCCAATTTAGAACTGCGTTTCTCTCAAACTACATTTACATCAAAGGGGGTAATTTCTGACAAAGTTTTATATAATCGCCGGCTCTCCGGTAGTCTTTACCATTCAAGTAAATTGTTATGGTCATTAACTTTTGGAGTAATTACCAAAAGTATATTTACATTGCCTTTAGGCCTTGTTTTTTCTTGGTTGTTTTTCTTGCCCCATTGTTAATTGCACCCCGTTCATGCTGACATTAGTACAATAAAACAAGCTGAATTACCCTGTCGTTGTAGCCAATGCAGATCACCTTAGTTTCTTTCTTGACATTCTGGTCCAAATTTTGTCTGAGTAGGCCTAGGTGTTTTGCAGTAACACACTATTGCGGGTGGGTAACATCTCTATTGTGAGAAGTGGTGGTTCTGAGGACGGCCGGATTGAGAAATTGTGGGTCTGTTGTTTGGAACAATGTACGAGTCTCCGCTAAACAGCTACATGATAGGCAAATCCCCTATGTTCTAAAGGTTGAGGGAGTTTCCCAATTCCGATTCCTCTCAGAACCACCATGTTTTACAATAGGGATTTCACCCCAAAACACGTTATTCTTATTGTACTAAGCCTCACTTTGCAAATGTTGTTAATGATGTGCAACTTCCCCATCTTGTTTGTTTATCCAAACTTCTCAGTTGCAACTCATATTTTACTTGTCCCGGTATTTTTTTTTATTCACCCACTTTTGTGATTTTCTGTAGGGTTTTGAAAAAGCAGGCGATTCCCTTGTTGTCAGGTAACATCACTGGGTCTGCATCCTCCCGCATTCGCAATATGGCACATGTGGGCGTGCGAGATGCAACGGGCCGCTTCACCGAGTCATTCGAGATCTTTGCCAAGCTCCCAGGTCCAGGGTCGCTCACCTCAATCAACGTACGACACACCACCACCGTGGCAGAGCTCAAGTCCCTGATTGAACTAGTGTGTGGCATCCCCTCTGACTTGCAACTTCTTTCGTATCGTCATCACTCTGTTCTCACCGACGGGGATACCCTGGGCAGGCTGTGCGTCATACCGGGGGCGCGCCTACCCGTAAAAGTCACGTATGGATTCGATGGGTTGGTAGATGCTGCATTGAGAGGCGATTTGAAAGAGGTGTTGAGAAAAGTTGCAATGACGATGGATGTTGATGGGATGTCACAGAGGCGATTTGTTGCGATGTTTATTGCTGCACACAAGGGCTTTCACTACCTTGTTGATAGGTGAGTATTGGCAAAGATTTAATTATTTCACACTCTTGTTGTCGAGAATAGAAGGTCATCGTACGTTTAAATTTTCACAAATCCCGAAAGTCGTATACTTCAAATTAGTCATAATGAGGCGATACTTGTTCGAGGCCTGTCATGTTAGGTAATTTCCAGAATACAAATTATGTTTAATTCACTGTCCTCTGGCACAATGTGACAAAACATGTCCTAACTTACTAATGTTTTTATCTCCAGATTGCTCTGCGATGGTGCTCTTCCGAATTCCCAAACTCCATCCGGCAGGACAGCCCTACACGTTGCCTGCGCCATGGGCAACAATGGATGCATCGACAGCCTCCTTCAACACGGTGCGTTGCTAGAAATTAAAGACGCCTCCCACCAAACACCGGCAGACACTGCCGCCTCCTGCGGACAGCAGGGAGCACAACGACGGGTCGTGCTCTACGCAAGGATTCTTGCCAACAAGGCCACCAAGGAAAAAACATGCACTTGGTCCACGTCTCCGAGATTCCCAAAGTCCAAACTTGGGAGTAGCGTAGCACCGACCATATCCCTGAAGGAGCTGGCGATCACTCCCGGTCCAGAACTCATGATAACTGCTTGGAAGGGTCGGGAGCATCATCATCATTACTTCGAGAGGAACCGGAGGCCATTGTCTTCAAAATTGGCTCATAGTTCTTTATTTCAGAATGACAGTGCTACGTCAAGCACCGAGAGCTGGGAGTCTCTCCGCGATTTTGCTAAAAGCAGTCAACTCCATGCACCATCCAAGACAGAGGTATGCCCTTGGTGTGCACCGATATAAATTAGGTGTAACATATCTGATGACAGTTTAATAAATTTGTTTTTCTGTGAAACATGAGACTAATCGAATTTTAGCGCAAACTTTGCTTTGTTATTTTTTCTAAAAGATGTTTAGCAGATCATACTCTTTATAGTATGATTCATGTGAGCAGACGGCTTCTGTTCACGGAACACTCGTTGGTAGAATACATTTTCTACATAACCGCTGCTTTCCGTATAAAAGGAAAGAGCTGTCGACAACACATGTTCATTTTCAATGCGCACTTTAGTCATAATTTTTTCGGCTGTTCACTGTCTTATGTTTTTACGCGCATTTTCTTGTTGTAGTTATTAGCAGAGCACACGAAATTGCTTATATCTGATATTAAACTTTGACTTTCTAACAGGATTCTTCTCCACATGGAAGCAAGATCACAACCGATAGGGAATCGATGGCACGCTCAGTTCGTCTCCACGATCGTCCTAATTCAGCTCTTTCATCAACAGCTGGACGAAGACCCAAAAGTGCCACGCCCAAATCAGTCAAGTTTTCACCCGGCGACTCACAGAGACCACCCACAAACATGGACAAGTATTCCGCCAGCAAAAACATACAGAATAGTGTAGCGATACCATCGGATTCATATTATAGGTTCGTCACTGAAAAGATAATGGGATGGTGTAGTTTTTAAAAGAACTCTGTTAAAGGATTTTCATAGTTTTTGTAGACCACAATATCCACAGTCTTAAACGGTTTAAAGGCTGGAAGAAAGCTTGCTTTGAGATGCTGTAGTATTTTTGAGATAATTAGCAAAGCAATGTCACTTTAGCACCTCTTGAAAACATTGGTCTGTGATTTTCACATTTTTTTCCAAAACTTGACGACTAATAAAGCTGAAACTATACGGATAAATTATACTCATCTTCATTCACAATGACTATAGGTACTCATGTCATGGCCATAAACTGGATATACAAAAGGTATCAAAACCATTGAATATGGAAAAAAATGTCAATCGAATAATTATTTTCGAAATCTGTCATATAGTATGTTGTTTTAAATCTTAAATTTTTTTCATCTTATTCAAAGGTCACCTGTACAAGTTCCAATTAGTAGTCGTCCATCACTGGACTCGGTACAGACCGATGCTGCAAAAAGTTGTCTTCGAAAAATACTCGTCACAAATGACAATGAAAGGCACAACTCCAGGCAAAATCTTGGTACTTGTGAAACCAACAATGTCAATGGACAAGTACCTAGAAATGATCGTGGAGACGGTAATGAAATCACTATGGGAAATAAGGCCAATGATTCGTTCTCAAACAGCAGTGACCAGTCCTCAGAAGAATTAGACTCAAGAGAGATAAATGATATGAGAATCAACTATCTAAACGATAAGCTCCGACATGTAATAGATCTACCAGTTGAACACCCTCAACGCCTGCAGTTTATGAAGGAAGAGGAAAGCAAGCTCAGTGATGGGTCTCCATCACCGTATAAGGTTTCCAAAAGGAAACCAACTCCTGAAGAAAATGAACAAGCTTTCAATGACTGGCTTGCCTCCAAGTCACAAGACGCACGAGATCGGAAGCTAGTTAACAAAGTTAACAGAATGCTGAATGATGCATTCGGTAAGAAAGATGAAACTTTGGTCGTCGAGTGCGATGACCAGGTCCAGATAAAAACTCCGCTGACATTCGAAGCTTGGGCTGAAAAGAAAACTAACCAGGGGAGACTTCGCGCCGATAAGCTGGCAGCCGAGTCGGTTAAACAGGACCAAGAGACGGAAAAGAAAGCCGCGGCAAGACTGAACGGTGGTAAATCGACTGAAACCTGGCTAGCCGCGAAAATTGAAAAACAAAAGCAGGAGAGGAAAGCTGCAAAGCAAAAGGAGGATGAGAAGCAACGTGCCAAAGCCGGTCGCGAAGAAGCAGCGCAGGAAGTCTTTAAGAAGTGGTGCATGCAGAAACAATGGGAAGAGCTGCAGATGTTGAAGGACAAACCACGTACGAAGAGGCGTCCCAAATCAGGTACCAACCGGAAGACGGGAACCGCTCATCGCCTGACTTCAACCAGGCGAATACGATCACATTCTGCACCACCTCGCCGGATCAGGATCACACCATCATGATGACATAGACAATTAAATTATAAAGTTACCGATTTAGTTGAAATTGTACGTGGTCATTCACTCTTTCCTGGTGACTCGGATTCTCGAGAAAGTGAGATTCTAAACAGCTTGCTGTGTCAGTTAAACCAATTTCTGTATCATTTTGAACAGTTTTCGGTACAGGCGGGAAGGGGGGGGGGGGTCATGCGGGAAGTTTGTGCATAATAGTATAGTACTGTGCTCGACGTTTTCAAGACAAAAGCAAATATCTTATTCCACATAATTTCCCTGGCGTCATGTTTGCACCCCAACGCACTTTTCTTGGATATGTAGTGGTGAGAAGGTTTATCATTAATTTTTGTTAAATAAACATTCACATTGGTCAACAGTATAATAGGCCCGTTTATTTAGTTTCATCTGTTCATACATTTTTGTTAACCAAGATAAAAATACTAAACCCAGATAACATTTCTGTATTTGGGTAGAATGCCATTTTGCTTGCACTGTTTGAAATACACCATGGGTTGATGCAGTAAACTTGGATCTCCTCACACCATGCATTTACAATGATTTTAAATAGCACAAAAGCTTATTTCATGGAGCTTCTTAACGGTCGATTTTGGACGCACCTAGCAATGTTTTCATTTTGCTAAAAGCGGTAAGCATGGCAAAAAGGGTCCGTAAAAGACCTTTATAATTATACAAATAACACGTACCAGACAAAGGTGATGATTTGTTTTGCATCGCCACTCTGCATTTTTTTCGCCCGCCATTTTGTCAGCACTTTCTTCAAACTAAAATGTTTTTGGTCACGTGCTGAAGCTAGCAACAGGTCGTGAAATAGGTTTACGCTTCAGCAAAATTGTCTGCTACAGTTAGGAAGAAAAAAATGCTTACCGTCAAGCAGCTCCATGAACTTGGGCCCTAGCATTTAAATTTGCGTTCAACTAGTTGTTACAAAAAAAAACCAAGAGATGTGGGTTTAACGTGACAAACTGACTACAATGTGTTTGGTACAAAACATTTTGGCTGCTCAACAGACCGATATTTACTGTTGATTAATAAACAAATTACACTTCCACTTGGTACTTACCCAGAATCTGAACTTTGATCTTTTCTTCAGTTTCTTGCCTGGATTTTGGGGCATATCCACTGGCATACCAGTTAGTCGATCTTAGTTGAGTTAAAGACAAAGATTATGAATTAGATATGTATTGAGGTTCATTCTTGAAGCTCATTGATGGATATTATTATGTTTATACCCAGAGAGCCTTCTACACACTACTAAAATTTGCAGTATCAAGTACGAAGTCACTCAATAGCATAACTTTAGAATAACTAGAGATTGAGAGTTTGTGAACAAACTCAAGGTGTTCGGTTTCCGGGAGTAAAAGCCTGGATTAAATAACAAATATTACACCTTGCTTTGTTCTCAAGATTTGTAATAAATGATTCAAATTACAAAAACTGTCAAAACTACATGATTACGTCATCTAGTAAAAGTGTATGTTTGGTGACGTCATCGGTAATATTTGTTTTAAACCAGACCTTTGCCAGACTTGTATGGTGTGATGGTAAAGCATCAAAGGATGTTTATTTCGACCTAAAAGACAATAAACCACGCCCTTTCAAATCATTTCACAGTCACTTCCCGTTTAAACAGGTCAATAGGTCAACGAAAGTTCACCAACATATCCATTTCTGTCAAGTACGTAAAGCCCTTTCATATGATGTACAGATTGTCAAAATAGCTTATGTAGTTTAGGAAATATGAACTTAGGAAATATTGACTGACGACTGAAGAAAAGACTGTAAGGGGCATGTATGTTTAACCGCCTTGAACGAAGACTATTCTTCATGAAGCTTTTTCGCGCTCTATTGATAATGTTTTAAAAAAGAAGTAAAAAAAAAAACGTGGATCAAAAATAATGATTTTTTGAAATAATAATTTGAATTTTTATTACTCAAGAATGGATGACGTCATCATGACCTAACTAACACATTATTCCACTCCTAATGCATATCTAACTATGTGCGAAGTTTCAAGTTCATACGAGTTTGGGAAGTGTGCTTTTGTTCGAGGACAAGGGACGAAGAGAAGAAGAAGATGAAAATCTGGATTGTTTTATTGATTTGTTTGTACTAAAGTTTTGTTTAATCCGGCAGTTTATTTTAGCAAGACCACTCCTAATTGCTTGGGCCTTATGCTTTAACCATTCTGTTTTCTTTGAATGTTTTGTATTGTAACATCCATTTCTGTGCATGGAGGTAGAAATAGATTAGTTTACGTAACGTCCTTTCCTACTAGAGAAAGTTTGAAAGGGCTTATGTTATTTCAGAGATTTTTTTTCTTCAAAATATTTAACTCAAAATAACTTGGATAGTTGTTTTATCAAATAATCAAAACCATTGATGATTATGCTAAGTTCAAGAAGTAATAGATATCGTAATACTGACGTGAATTCCGTGGGCCCAAAACGCCCTTCACCCGGGGGGAGTGGTCGATCGATGTAACGTCTCTATTCTTCTCGGTGTTTAACCAAAACATGACCAATGTTCGTCATTTTGTACTGTTGTTTTCTCACATAATTAAAAGTCCCATGAATCACTGAAGTAGGTGGCCATCTCAGCGAAACTCCGTCTTTAATTCCACATTGACCACTAAGCCATCAGAAGGGTAACATTTGAACAATTTGACGCTGAAGATTGAAACGAAATCGTTTTCGCAGCGTTCTGCATAGCTATAGCTCTATGCATATCACGCTATGGCACAGAGTACAACAAACTTGGCAGCATGCCACCAAATACATTATGCCTAATACACTACACGTGTACGCCACAAGTGTTACGCACAACCAATGGGGAAATTTCGTAGTTCTTTATACAAGAAATTGTGAACTTTCAAACTCGATTTTGAACCAGAAGACGAGCTCAAAATGGGATCACGTCTTCGAGGCATTTACGGAGTTTTTAACCCATCATGTAGATCAAAAGTTATGATTTTTTGAAATAATAAACTTTGAAAATTCATAACTCAAGAATTGATGACATAACTCATCGTGACATAACTCAAACGGTTTCTTCTCCTATACATATCTAACTATGTGTGAAGTTTCAACTTTATATGTGCTTGGGAAGTGTGATTTTTTTAGCGGACAATCGCCGCTAATAAGCAGAATGGGAGATCACTGGAGCGTGCTCTGCTGCACCGCTAATACACTACACGTTGTGTGTATGCCTACGTGCAATGTTTATGCACATACCAATGGGGATTTACGTTGTTCTTTAGACGTGAATTTTGAAATTTTCAACCTCTCTTTTGAGCCGGAAGACAACATCAAAATGGGGTCATGTCTGTGGGGCGTTTACGGAGTTTTCAATGACGATTCCGATGATGTTTCGATTGTAAAAATCCCTCATGTAGATCAAAAGTTATGATTTTTTGAATTAATAAACTTTGAATATTCATAACTCAAGAATTGATGACGTCATCATGACGTATCTCACACGGTTTCTTCTCCTAATAAATATCTAACTGTGTGTGAAGTTTCAAGTTCATACGATGTTTGGAAAGATGTTTTTGTAGGGGGACAAGGGACGTACAGAAGAAGAAGAAGAAGAAGAAGAAGAAGAAGAAGAAGAAGTATCAATAAAAAAAAAAAACCGAACAAAAATAAGAGGTGTTCCGGGCTGTTGGCCCGAACACCTAAATATAGGCCTAATACTTCATAAAAGCACTCCTGGTAATTTTACATTTCCCCATCAGATAGAAATAAAGTTGATTCTCAAAGTTATGTCAAAACACAGCGCTATTTGTTGTAGTATTCAACAGACAATTAATAAGCGATGCGGTTTCCAGATTTTGTGTATCAACAGTTTGAAAGCTTTTGTTTCAACTTCAGCTTTTGTTTAACCATCTGATTTTGTGTCTTTGACATTATAGTGCATAAAGTCCTGGTAACTAAACTATATTGTACATTGTTCTGGCTATATTCTTTTGAAACATCACAGCCAATAAGTTTTTAACTTTGGAAAGCCATGAAGACAAATCGAAAACAGATCGCTATTGTTTGTAACATTCAATTTTACAAAGATATTCAAATATACTGTGTTGAATGTTGAAAGCAAATCAAATAGCTTTGAGAGGTTTTTTATTTAACTGAAATTGTGAGTTTTACTAAAAGATCTGTGATGTCACCAGTAACTGAGTCGTTAGACTCCTATTTTCGAAATAACCGATAATGTCAAAAATTTCGAAAAGGAAATCTAGCGTCCCAGTTTCTAGGTCTAAAGCTTGTATGATTGAGCCGTCCAAGCAAACCAAAGATGTTTGTTCATCAACATGATCAACAAAAGAAAGGTCTTTAAAGTGTAATTATTCTATAGATTTTAAGTAGATGTGTCTTATTTTTTATATATTTTTTCCCCAGACAATGGTCGACCTAGACTGAGAGGTGGACTTTTGTCAATAATAAGTTACTGTCTAACCTAACTGAATTAAAACCAAAGCAAATGTCATGAATGGGTTATTCTTCTTCATCTTTCCTATACGAAGCCTCACATGTGAGTATTATCGTGCTGTGAAGTGCAAAAGTAGGCAGGCCGTGGGAACATGTCAGCAAAAAGCTCACAGAAATACATGAAAAATTATAATAAACAGTGCAGGTAGTTAGGCTAGTGCTCTTAGTTAAAAATAAACGATGACATGCGCCAACAATAATATTAAAACACATTTCACGGAAAAAGATGTAATTTGCATTTGGAATGCTTAGTTCCCATTATAAATATGTAGGAAAACTCCTATCAAAGAGCTGAAATTCTCATTTATTTTCTCACCAAAATGAGACAATAATTTTTGTATGATCATCGTAACGATAAACGATCTTAAATTCAACAATGGTTTGAGATCCGATTGGTGGAATGTTACCAATTATGCAGATTACCACTTCCTCCCTAGGCCCTAGACGTTGTTGCGCACCTTCAAAGTTATGAAACAGCTGGGTGCCAATCTACCTGACCCCCGACCCAGTTTTTGTAACTACGGAACGATGCGTTGATTTAACAAGGCACGTGACCCTTGCTCGTGAAACTTGTACGTGACGTCACAAGGGAACGATTGCGCGCACGCGTCACATGTGTGTGTGTGCGTCAATCGTGCGTTATTCGATGTATTTGTATCTCAGGTCTTGTGACGTCCCGTCCGGGCCATGTGACGGGTAGCCTTTAGTCAAGGCGTACGCGGCACGCCAGATGTCACGCACAACCCGAAGGGTCTTTACCAACACTCGTTTTTGGGCCTTGTGTTTTTCTTTACATTTTTGCCAACGATTTTGGTGGGAGAAAATGTATTGCATACATAATGCATTAGCGTGGTGCAGTTGCCGGCCAAAAAGAAGCCACATTTACTTGCATGACGTCACAAGATTGTTCGATGCAAACTAGTTACATTTTCTCCCACAAAAATCGTTGGCAAAATAATGTAGAGAAAAATAAAAGGCCCCCACCAAAACGAGTTGGTAAAGGCGCTTCATGGCTTCGCGCCGCCCGCTCGCGGTGATAGTCTTTTTCCGTGCGTTACATTTTTGTGCTGTGCGTGCTATCCGGTGTGTCGCGTGCATCTTGACTAAAGGCTATTTGACCGGCGGCGGTGGAGGAAGGGGGGCCGTAGCAACCATTGATCTCCGTCACAGAGTGTGTAATGGAGATCAATGGTAACAGAACCACGAAAAGGTGGGTCGGAGTTCAAGTAGATTGGTACCCATCCGTTTGTTTTTATCACTTCAAAAGTGAGCAACAACGTCTAGGAAGAGACAATTTGCATACTGGTAACATTCCACCAATCGGATCACAAACCATTGTTGATTTTTGAGATCGTTTACGATGTGGACGTTCATAAAAAATTGTCTCATTTTGGTGAGAAATAAATGAGAATTTCAGCTTTTGATTGGAGCTTCCCAAGATAAAAACAATGGGAAGCCATCACTCAAAGAAGACCGGTGTTTTAGGTAAGTGACAGTGGATGCACACTCATCCCTTTTCCGTAAAATGGTGTGTTACTGTTATGTCAATGTTACTCGACTGTTATGTTAGTGTTAAAGGCCGGTTTATAGTCGGTCGCGCGATGGTCGCGCGACGGAAATCTTGCGCGCAATCCTAAGACTGAGGCCTAAAAACCGCGTCTTTTTATGATTGCGCGTCAAGATTTCCGACGCCCGACCATCGCGCGACCGACTATAACTCGGCCTTTAGTGTCATTATTATTTTTTAATTGTTGCGATATAAAAATTTTTTTAAATAGACATTTATTTTTTTACCCAGAGAAAAAATCACCTGCATTTAAATTCACTGAAACTGCCTATTAGTAGGCCTACTTAACAAATTTAATTACATTTTTGTCCTAAGGCATTATGACCAGTGTCAAGCTAGCACCGGATTCAGTGTCACCCTTATTAATTCTTTTGGTTGTTTGTAACAGCCAGTCAGCTATTGTATGTTTTTAAAAAGGTTTTCAGATACAGTTTTAGGCCTGATTGCTATCTTGTTACACAATCTTCAGGCCTAATACTGTAAAACTGTATCTGAAAACCTTTTTAAAAACATACAATAGCCGACTGGCTGTTACAACCAAAATAAAGGCGACACTGAATCCGGTGCTGAATCCGGTGCTAGCTTGACGCTGACGGCATTATGGCTACTAACTATATTAGAATCTAGAGCAGAGATATCATAAGGCATGAAAGTAAACCCCCCCCCCCTTGATGCACTTACACTTCATAACAATCCGCTTTCCCCCATTTCAGACCAGTAATGTTTGGTTTCAGGAGATAAGAAACCAATCTGTGATACTTTCTCTTAAATGTAGACTTAATATTTATTGCTCTTATCGGAATTTATAACAGTTATGCAGTAAATAAAAAAAATAATTGTTGTCATTTTCACTTAAAATATTTTAATATTTTCCCCACATTTGCGCACCACAGAATCCCAAATAGTAACCACCTCACGGGATCAATTTAGTGACTAAAGCAGAATAGTAATTTTGTTTTGAACTTTCGAGGTTGGATGATGTTTCTTTGACTCACTTCTTGAATGTTAGCATAATAATGCACTAGTGATTAGTACCAAAAGTCAATCATTTTATAATTGTTTGAGCATAACCAAGGACAGGAAACTTTATTCTCAGCATGATTAAGCCTGATGAAAATACAGACCGTGAGTAAACTGCATAGCTTCTGTCACCGGTGCAGCTTGCACAATTTCGTGGTAAACAGGAATCAAAGTTGGGGACCGAAAACATATGAGGGTCGATAACGTATGACGCTACGATATATCCTCCACTTACCAGTTTTCACGCTATTATGCACTTGTAAATGCAAAAAGTTTGGTATTTTAGGCATTTCTACAAGGTACAAAAATATGTCATAATGTTGAGGCCATATATAATTACCAACAGTGTGCACTGCCTTCAATTGGGTGAATTTTAGTAGTAGTTGTAGTAGTAGGCACTTGGTTTAAAATTAATATCCATCAATGAGCTTCAAGAATGAACCTCAACACATATCTAATTCATAATCTTTGTCTTTAACTCAACTAAGATCGACTAACTGGTATGCCAGTGGATATGCCCCAAAATCCAGGCAAGAAACTGAAGAAAAGATCAAAGTTCAGATTCTGGGTAAGTACCAAGTGGAAGTGTAATTTGTTCATTAATCAACAGTAAATATCAGTCTGTTGAGCAGCCAACAAACAAGAAAAATCGGCAACGCACAACAAATTGACATGTGGCTGTACATTAAAGTCATTTCATTTCATGACAGGGGATCCCCTTTAATTAAATTGCTTCAAAATATTCCTTTAAAGACAGTGGATACTATTGGTAACTGTCAAAGATCAGTCTTCTCACTTGGTGCATCTCAACGTATGGCATAAAATAACAAACCTGTGAAAACTTGAGCTCAATCGGTAGTCTAATTTGCAAGAACGAAAGGAAAAACACCCTTGTCACACAAAGTTGTGTGCTTTCACATGCTTGATTTTGAGACCTCAAATTCTAAACTCAACGTCTCGAAATCAAATTCATGGAAAATTACTTCTTTCTCAAAAACTACACTACTTCAGAGGGAGCCGTTTTGTACAATGTTTTATATCATCAACCTCTCCCCATTACTCGTTACCAAGTAAGGTTTTATGCTAATAATTATTTTGAGTAATTACCACTAGTGTCCACTGCCTTTAAATGGAAGTGAAAGGTTTTATCTTTTTATTGCTGTTAATTGCATAAAAGCAACATAAACTAAATTCTGAAATAACACTAAATGTTTTCATAGCTTTATGTTGCATGTGGAGCACAGGAACTTCAATACTTAAAAAATGGCTCACTTCTTCCCTTCACTGACAACTGAAACAAACTGGCATACTTTCCATGCACCTGCAGGGGTCGAAATAAACACTTGACCACAGACCAAAGGGGCCAGTGATTTTACCCCTGGGTCTGTAAAGCTTATCATTTATATCTCATTGATAATATCTTCAACAGAAATTTGTTTTTTTAAATGTCGAGAGATCATAAGATAAACCTTTGAGTATTGTTTGCTCAAATAAGAAAATTTGATTAATCTGTAAAAAGCTCTTACTCAAGATTCTGTTCGTTTGGAACTACAAGCTATGAGGTCTTGTAGAATTCTATCCCAAAATCGAGCCCTGACCTGTTGGAATACCATGGTGTGGAGTATCTGCGATTAAAACAGATTAGAAAACTATCCTGTTTAGCAGATGTTAATTTTTGTTTTCAATCTGGTTAAGCATGGTTACATCTGTGTCAAGCAATTAACATAATACATCATCTTTCCTGATGTTAGCAACACCTACATGTGCTAGTAATTGAGTGCTAAAGAGACATTTGTTTCGTATCATTTCTATTTAAGTTAATCCATAAATGGTTCTAACATACTTTTTGAATGATAAGATTTTAATAAAACATTTTCAGGCAAAGAAAAGAGTAATCACCATTTCAAGCACCAACCTTGAAATTGATGGCAATGTTGCTATAGTTGACATCCAGTCAGAAAAAGTGATCACCATTTCAAGCACCAACCTTGATAATGATGGCAGTGTCGCCATAGTTGACATCCAGTCAGAAAAAGTGATCACCATTTCAAGCACCAACCTTGAAATTGATGGCAGTGTCGCCATAGTTGACATCCAGTCAGAAAAAGTGATCACCATTTCAAGCACCAACCTTGAAATTGATGGCAGTGTCGCCATTGTTGACATCCATTCAGGTCAGTCATAAATAAATCCTTATTAATAATGTATTTGATAAATAACTTCAGTCAGTTTAAAAAAACCGAGTACATTTAAAATACACAAATGATCTAATTCTTGCATCAGAAATTAGTTGTGTTTGCCTGTCACTCTGTGTGACCACTGATATGCAAGTAAGCCAGCTTGATTGGCCTCTCAACACTGAACCAAGCAAATACTGGCCAGGGAGACGAGGAAACTAGTCTACAATGGAGCATTTAATACCAAGATTTCTTTTTCGCCTGCAGAACTCAGTAACAAGGACCTTGAATCTGATAATGGAAACAACAAGGAGGAAGAGATACAAGGACTTGATGATGAAGACCTTAATACTGAATCCATCTCAACTGAGGTAATGGAGAAGCCTTCATGTGATGATGAGGAAGACACCATAGAACTGCTGTCCAAAGAACTGGTTGCATCCGTCTTAGTTCAAGCTGTGAAGGACCTTACAAAACAGAAAGAACAGATCCTAGCATTGCAGACCAATGAACTAGTTGCATCTGTCTTAGCAGAAGCGCTGAAGGACATCCAGTCAGGTCAGTCATAACAAAATCCTAAATGTGTTTTATGTATAAATTCAGTCAGCTTTAAAATATGATGTGCATTATACACACATTATAAAAATCTTGCATCGGAACTTTGTTTTGTTTGTCTGTCACTCTATGTGACATATTAAGCCGACATGATTGACCTCTCAACATTGAACTAAACAAGTAGCCTACTGGGCAGGGAGACAAGGAAACCATAGTCTACAATGGAGCATTTAATACCAAGATTTCTGTTTCGCCTGCAGAACTCAGTAACAAGGACCTTGAATCTGATAATGGAAACAACAAGAAGGAAGAGATACTTGGACTTGACGATGAAGACCTTAATACTGAATCCATCTCAACTGATGTAACGGAGAAGCCTTCATGTGATGATGAGGCAGAGACCGTAAAGCTGCTGTCCAAAGAACTGGTTGCATCTGTCTTAGTTCAAGCTGTGAAGGACCTCGAAAGCATCACTGATGACAGCAAGAACCAGGAAGACCAGATCCTAGAACCTCAGACCAATGGACTGGTTGCATCCGTCTTAGCTGAAGCTACGGAGGACCTCAAAAGCATCACTGATGATTGCAAGAACCATGAAGAAGAGATCCTAGTTCTACAGACCAATGGACTGGTTGCATCCGTCTCAGCTGAAGCTACGGAGGACCTCAAAAGCATCACTGATGATTGCAAGAACCAGGAAGAACAGATCCTAGAACTGCAGACCAATGGACTGGTTGCATCCGTCTTAGTTGAAGCAACGGAGGACCTCGAAAGCATCACTGAAGATTGCAAAAACCAGGAAGACCAGATCCTAGAACTGCAGACAAATGGACTGGTTGCATCCGTCTTAGTTGAAGCAACGGAGGACCTCGAAAGCATCACTGATGATTGCAAGAACCAGGAAGACCAGATCCTAGAACTGCAGACCAATGGACTGGTTGCATCCGTCTTAGTTGAAGCTACGCAGGACCTTAAAAGCTTTGCTGATGGTTGCAAGAACCAGGAAGAACAGATCCTAGAACTGCAGACCAATGGACTGGTTGCATCCGTCTTATCTGAAGCTACGGAGGACCTCGAAAGCATCACTGATGATTGCAAGAACCAGGAAGACCAGATCCTAGAACTGCAGACCAATGGACTGGTTGTATCCGTCTTAGCTGAAGCTACGGAGGACCTTGAAAGCATCACTGATGATTGCAAGAACCAGGAAGAAAAGATCAATATCCAGGGAACTGAGGCTAAAGACTGTGCTACCTCCATCTTGATAGAGGACATGATTGGGCCTGCAGAACTCGGTGGGGAAGACTTTAAATCTGATGATGTCAAAGCCGAGGAGGAAGAGGGAGCTGATGCCAAAGAAACTTGTGTCTCAATCTTGGTGGAGAAAGAGAACAAGAAGATTCCAGAACCTCCAACCTTTCCTTGTACGTACTAATATACACATTTCAAAAGACTACTTTTATTTGTTGCAAGGTTGGTTGTCTAGAGCCATTATACCCATACAAATTTTATTAGATATTTACTATTTAAAAAAAGCAAAAAAAAAAAGCACATGAGCAAATGTGAAAAAGTTCCGTTATACAAAAAACAGATTGAAGATTGCGGGAAATCAACAAACCAATTGTTTTCTATTGAATGTTTAAATAATGTTTTTACTCTTTCATTTTAAATTCAATTTTGCTGTGAAAACTCTTTTCCTATCTTTTGATCCTAACTTTTTAATGAATTGTGTAACAGATTTCTGAAGTAAAAACAATTTCAGCAAAACGGGTCAACTGGTTTATACATGTATTTTCTGTTAAACTTTTTTAAGTAAGACCATTAGGCCTACACACAATCAGAATTCATAGAGATGTTTTTAATAACACCGCAATGCTTTATTTTACAGGCCCACACCATATTGATGTATCACGGATGAACAAATGGATTGAACAACTTGTAAGTCGTTTCACCTCCACTGAATATAAAATTCAAATACATCTTGAATGGAGTAAATATTCAGCGCATTCTTTTTATGGTTTAAAATGCTTGTTAAAGTTCATCATTTATATAAGTATTGATTTACGATACTGTTTTGGCAGTTTATTGTGCAATGCTGTTACTGGTTCTTCAGCGTACCCATTGGTTGACACGGTATGAGTAAAGTATCTGTAGAATTGATCTTAGTTCAAAGGGTTTTGATTGTAATGGTGACATGAACGAGTTAAAAGAAAGAAACCCAATAAATAATTGTTTTAAATCTTTGTAGGAAATTGAGACAGAAGATGACTGGGATCCAGTTATCAAGAAGCTTGATGAGATGAATGCAGAACGTATTCAATTCCTGGCTACCTACAATGCCTTCATGTCAACAATGGACTCAGATCAGAAGAGTCTTAAGAAAGACACTGTATCTTCCTCAACAAGTAAGGAACCAATCTAAATCAAATCAATTTTAGCAAAGTGTACTTTCCTTGTAAATTTTTAGTTTCAGAGAGACATAAATTTACAGTCTTTACAAACAAATGATATATTTTGGAAAGTTTAAAACCTAAAAAACAATCTTCAATTATTTCAACTACCATTGTTACAGAGAAGTCGAGTGGAAAAACCAGTATCAGTAAAAAATTGTGCTGTTTCTATGTTTCTCTTTTTTACACCATTTCTAATTTAATTCTTGGATTTTTGGGGATACTATTCTTTTTTTAATAATTTATTTTAATTCTAGAATCTGAGGGAATGAATGCAGCCACGGAGAGCAAGTTGATTCCAGACGAAGTGAGTCTAAATTTAGTTGATCTTAATAAGATTCTTGTCCACAAAGATGCTCTCATCCCTGGAATATATATTGGTCACCCCATCATCCAAAATAGTATTTAAATTATTTACTTTGTTTGGGGATGAAAAAAAGAGAAATTTACGAGACTATGATTTGAACCTATGACCTCCTTATTAAAGGAAAGGTACATGTTTGGTAATTACTCAAAACAAATATTAACTTAAAAACTAACTTTGTAACGAGCATTGGAGAGCTGTTGATAGTATAAAACATTGTGGGAAACGACTCCCTCTGAAGAAGAGTAGTTGTTGAGAAAGAGGTAATTTCTCACTAAAATAATAAAAGACTTCTAGCTAGAAGTCTTTTATTTCTATCAGAAAGCATACAAATTCAAGGGTGTTTTTTCTTTAATCATTTTCTCGCACCGATGACCGATTGAGCCCAAATTTTCACAGGCTTATATGTTATGCATATGATGGGACACCAAGTGAACAGACTGGTCTTTGACCAATTACCAAGCGTGTACCTTCCCTTTAATGTGACGGCGCCCTATACCAACTGAGCTATCTAGCTTAATAATGTGATTCCCTGACTGCCAGTTTCCAGGTTGTATCATAAACTTGGGTGTGATCCCTGGCTATCACATCATTTAATGGTTGTATAGCTTCTGAATGGCACTTCTGATAAAAAATATTGTAAAAAATAGGGAGACCATGCACCAACATAGGGCTACAGACAGCTCAGTTGGAAGAGCACTGGATCTGAAGGTCATTGGTTCAAATCTTGCTCTGGTCAGTTTTCCTTTTGAATTTATTCAATATGCTTTGCAAAAACATGAGATTTAAAGCCGTTTCTTGTTAAATCTTTTGTGGAACAAAATTCTGACGTCTTTGACACTGGCTAGGAAACCAGATAAAAACATGCTGTGCAATAAGATTATCAGACAGAGAAGTGTACAACTGTCAATCATCAGTGGTGTCAGGAGGTTAAACATTCATTCTTTTGAAAGATTCATACAAAAATGTCACTCACACAAAAAATTATTGTCCTTATCCTTCACAGTCAATTGCTAAGATGGATGTTGAGGATCAGGATCAAGATAAGAATAATGATGTGGATGATATCATTAAGATCCTGGACCAAAATAACAGTGAACATCTTGTTACCATGGCTGCTAATAAGTCTTTGAAATCCATGATTTCCTTTATGGATGATGACACGGATGATGACACTGATGATGACACTGATGATGACACCGATGATGACACCGATAACACCGATAATGACACCGATGATGAAGAAAGTGATTGTTCATCAATCAGTAAGTACTTCAGACAGAGTTGTTTTATCAATAGAAAAGGGTTTCTAAAAACAATAAGTGATCCAAAATATTTTAATATAACAAATGAAAGCTAGATATGTTTAAAAATTACATTCTTGATATTTTCATAGCTTCTGAACAGATGGATGCGCCAAGTATCACCATGGCAACCCTGTCGGCACAATCGTCCAACCTGACTTACATCTCTGAGATTACAGATTCTGTTAACCAGACTCAAGAACTGGCTCCTAAAATCGATGTGCAGTCTAGTGACCTTGTCAAGAATTCCAAGTCTCCTGAGGTGGTATCTGCTAACAAGACCTTAACCATCACTAAAGACTTGGCTCTCAGCCAATCTAATGACTTCACCATGCAATCTACTAACATGGTCAGTGAAATTGCTGACCTGTTGACCAACATTAATGAACTGGTCACAAAGTCCCAACAGGTGGCTGGCAAATTGTCTTCCTTTTTGGTCAATAATGCATCGGACAACGGGGCTATGAAGTCAACATTTGCCGAGTCTCTTGAGCATGTTAAGGATACTCCGATCATCAAAACTGCTCTCTCAACTCCTGAAATGACAACTCAAAATGATAAAGTAAGTGTTATTAAAAGAGCATTGATCTATTTTGCATAGGTCAAGACTTTTGGGGCTCCCATTTTATTTCAGGTTCTCGTCACTGATAGATCATTTCGAAAAGTTGAATCTTCTTCGCATCAATGTTTGTTTTAATATTTTGCTCTTAATTACAAGTCTTCAGTACTTGAGTACTTTTGCTGGAACACATTTTTTATTTGCCCTCAATGGGGATTGTTTTAATGAGATGTATTTAGCTTGAGAACATCCCAGGCTTGTTAAGTCTAGATCTGACAATATTTGGAAATCTTTGCCAGCAGATGATAATTCAGATGAGGAGAGAAGCTACAAAAGGTCGTGTGAGATCCCTCTACTCTGCCCCTGATGACCAATCTGGCAGAGATTGCCAGGACCATCCTCATGAAAGGATGGAATCCATGGGAGATGGTGAACATGGACCTTGCAATAAACTCCAAGATGGAGTAACTAAGGAGATAATCTCAGATGATGGATCAACAGATGATATTGCCCTCTTGGTTGAAAGCAGACTTCAACCAGCAGTAAGGTCAAAGTTGATTAAGCAGGTACCCTTTGATAAGGAAAGCCAAGACTACCCTCCTAGCAAGATGGAATCCATGGGAGATGGTGAACATGGACCTTGCAATAAACTCCAAGATGGAGCATCTAAGCAGATAATCTTAGATGATGGATCAACAGATGATATTGCCCTCTTGGTTGAAAGCAGACTTCAACCAGCAGGAAGATCCAAGATAATCTTAGATGATGGATCAACCAATGATATTGCCCTCTTGGTTGAAAGCAGACTTCAACCAGCAGGAAGATCAAAGTTGATTAAGCACCAGGTACCCTTTGATAAGGAAAACCAAGAATACCCTCCTAGAAAGATGGAATTCATGGGAGATGGTGAACATGGACCCTGTAATAAACTCAAAGAAGGAGTAACTGAGAAGATAATCTCAGATGCAGGATCAACAGATGATACAGGCTTCTTGAATGAGAGCAGACATCAACCAGCAGGAAGGTCCAAGCTGATTGAGCAGGTACCCTTCGATAAGGAAAGCCAAGACTACCCTCCTAGAAAGATGGAATCCATGGGAGATGGTGAACATGGACCTTGCAATAAACTCCAAGGTGGAGTAACTGAGAAGATAATCTCAAATGATGGATCAACAGATGATATTGCCCTCTTGGTTGAAAGCAGACTTCAACCAGCAGGAAGATCCAAGCTGATTGAGCAGGTACCCTTTGATAGGGAAATCCAAGACTATCCTCCTAGCAAGATGGAATCCATGGGAGATGGTGAACATGGACCTTGCAATAAACTCCAAGGTGGAGTAACTGAGAAGATAATCTCAAATGATGGATCAACAGATGATATTGGCCTCTTGGAAGAAAGCAGACTTCAACCAGCAGGAAGATCCAAGCTGATTAAGCAGCTACCCTTTAATAAGGAAAGCCATGACTGCCCTTGCAGTAAGTTGGAATCCATGGGAGATGGTGAACATGGACCTTGCAATAAACTCCAAGATGGAGCTAAGAAGAGGAAAGATTCAGATTCTGAAGTGAAATATGACATTGGCGTACTGGTCAGAAAATTCAGTAATTTAGAAGCTAGAATCAACCAGCTACTTGATAAGGTACCATTCGACAAATTTTGCCGTGATCATCCTCGTGACAACATGGAGTCTACGGGAGATGGTGAAAATGGATCTTGTGACATACTCCAAGATGGAGCTAGTAAGACGAAAGATTCATATGATGAATCTACAGACAACACCAGCTTCCCTATCAGAACACTAGGTTATCAACTAGCAAGAAGTAGCCAAGAGACCAGCCAGCAGAGACCTGCTTCTCATCAGACAGGGACCAACACTGCACCAGAATTCATGGACTGCCTGTCGGTGCTCTTTGGTCTTTGTATATTGTACTTTTTCCTCTCCCTCGAGGCAACCATGCTTTAATTCATTCTACAAAGAATGTTCCAGTTATTGAGATTAAGTTGGGAAGCACTTGACTGGGAGTGCAGGTAGAGTTCATATTATTAATTACAAAGAACTGTTGTTGATCAGCTAATATTTCAAATAACATGTTCCTTCCTTCACACCATAGAGCCAAGAGTGACTGAAACAACTCTTTTTCTGAAAACTTCAAGAAAACTTAAAGATTCAACAATTTGGGCAAGATACAAAAATAATGTAAGGATCTAATTTGCAAAATTGTTGTTATCGTCCCCAATATATTTTTGGGGATGTAGTGGAACAGTAGACATATATTTTTAGGATCCAATTGTAACTCAGAAACAGAAATCGTGTGAGTTAATTCATCAACAACTGGAGTAGATACTAAATTGCTATTGGATTATAATTATGTATGGAACCATCAACTTGCCAGTAGTTTATAAAGAATGAATATAAAAAAGTTAAAAAAAAAATTATGTTTTTAAATAAAAACTTTAAAACTGTTGCTTAATGTTTATCAAAAACAGGGAAAGATATTCTCTTACTTCTAAAACATTTTTTCAAGGAAAAAACATTATGTTAAAAAACAGTTAAGTTATGACACTTGACGTAAAATCATGTTATCCTAAACATCAGAAGTATTTTCTAATACCATAATTATTTATGATACAAAAATTTCAAGAAACTTATTTGGAAGCCTTTTTTAATGGCACTTTTTACCAATGGGATATCATGTCTCAAAGTAACCTGCGCATTTATTTTTAGCCTACAATTGGACAGCTTTTTTAAAGGCCTTGGACACTACAAAATAACAAACCTGTGAAAGTTTGAGCTCAATTGGTTGTCATAGTTGCGATATAATAATAAAAAGAAAAAATTCTTACTCGTAATTTACGAAGCCTATATTTACGGCTTTTTGTCAACAACTGCAAAACAATATGAACTCAATGTAATCTAGACCAAGAAAGCCAAATAGTATATCTTTAATTTGAAAAAAGAAAAGTAAAATAAAAAATTCTGACACTTTTATCAAAACTAAGACTTAATTTATATCACCAAGTAAACGGAGTCATGTAATATTCATTCAAGAAAAGAAACTTCACAGTTACAATGAAAACACTTTGGTTTTGTATCATGTACCAGTATAAACGCTCTAATTATTTTAGAAAAAAAAGTTAACCAGAACAATCAACTTATTCCATTAAAAACCTCATCATGTTTGTTATTAATAAAACAAATTATATACAAAATAACTGCTTGTTTCCATTTCATCTTACTTTGTATTGTTAAGTGACCCTTTCCCCAAACACCTGGCAAAAAGACAATTGTGCTCAATCCAGGGCCCAGTTTCATAAAGCCTGTAAGCACGAAAATTTGCTTAGCATGACATTTCTTACTTGATAAAAAAACCATTGCCACCACATTTCCATGTGATTTTCAGGATAAGCAAACAACAGTAACAATATTTCTCACACACAATGTGAAACAAATGGAAAAGTGGTTGGTAATCCTGTTTTTATCAAGGAAGAAAATTCGTGTTAAGCACATGTTTGTGCTTACAGGCTTGAAGAAATTGGGCCCAGATCTTCTTGAAATATAACCTTTGAAATGATTTAGAAGCCAGATTGTTTGCTGTTGTGGTTTATCTAAAGTCATTCATTCATTGAACTTTCACCCTTTATGGAGCAAAGTGCATGTTTTTAAAACTGCGAAAAGTGCAACCTTTAAAGGCGCTAGACACTATTGGTAATTGTCAAAGACCAGTCTTCTCACTTGGTGTACCTCAACATGTGCAAACATAAACGTGCTTCCAGATGCTTAAATTCAAATATTTTTGTGAGAAGTTACTTTTCTCAAAAACTACGTTACTTCAGAAGGAGCTGTTTCACACAATGTTTTATACTGTCAACAGCTCTCTATTGCACATTACCAAGTAATTTTTTGCTAAAAATTTATTTGAGTAATAGTGTCCAGTGCCTTTAATAGTGTTATGACTTTTGTCCAAGAAATAATAATAAAACCATGGGCTTGATTTCACAAAGAGTAAACAAATTATCTCAACTGTATCAATCTTCGTTATACAAGTCGCTATTGACAACTCATCTTAAAATGAATCTTGGTGCTTTGTGAAACCGAGCACTATTTCCGATGAAGACTGACTTGTATCAATCTTCATTATACAAGTCACTATTGACAACTCGTCTTAAAATGAATCTTGGTGCTTTGTGAAGTCGAGCACTATTTCCGATGAAGACTGATTAGCAAGTTTACTCTGTTTATTCCACACAGCAAAATAACTTGCACACAAGAAGCCACTTTTTATTGAAACATCATTTACACTTTATTCATTCTCAATCTTAAAATAATGCCCGAGGCAAGTTCTGGTTGTATTAAATATTGGCATAATTTACATAACAAACACCTTTTCAGGCTTATTATTGGGTTTTATTACAATTTCTTTGTAACACAGAACAGAAATTGTCTGAAAGTTCAAATGCCCATTAAGTATGAAAAGTTAAGTTTCTCTGGAAATGTATTAAGGAACTCTCCATGTAGATGTTATTATTTTTCTCATTGGCACACAAAAGATAATACATAACAATTGCTTTGCAATGAGTATTTTTTTCTCTTGTGGTATTGCCATAAATGACATTCATAAATAACTCAAGACAGTTTCGCTATTCCTATTGGTGGAGAGCGCATCACGTGGGTGTGTATAAACCTTTGTTTATGACCAGTAAAAAGTGTTGGAACATGGGCATAACACCAGAGTTTGCACCTGTGCTTATAAGACAGTTTCTTCATTCCTATTGGTCGAGAGCAACCGCTGGAACAGTTGTGCCACATAACACGATACGCGCAACGTGCACAGCGTTCCCTTATAATGAGTTGTTAACCCGAGGGCGGCGGAGGGCCTAACCATTTCATAGCTTGAGGGTTGTGTTGAAAGAAATCATTGAAAAATTATAGTTTTTGCATCTATTTTACTTTTTGACCAAAAGTGTTTATGTTTTTTGACCCAAAAGGTATTTGAATGGGAATCAAAGTGTGTTGAATCAGTTTTCAACTAATGGTTTACACCCGCCGAGGCCTGGGTCTTGATAATTTACCTTCATCTCGGTAAAATTATCAAGAACCAGGCCTCGTTGGGTTTAAACCACTAGTTGAAATCTCGTCACCACACATTGATTCCCTTATTAATATTTGTTAACCTTAGTTATGATCGTTTTGGACAACAGTTGGTATAAAATGCATATTTTGATTTGGATGTCTTGCTCATTTAAAACACAACAATAATTGTGCTATTTTTATCAAGGCATTAAACTGTATTAATTTGCTAATTATACTCTAAACAATGAATCATATCAACCTTTTGAAAACAAATCATGCAAATACACTGGCATAATAAATCACTTTAAAGACAGTGGACACTATTGGTAATTGTCAAAGACCAGTCGTCGCACTTGCTGTATCTCAACATATGCATAAAAGAAGAAACCTGTGAAAATTTGAGCTCAATCGGTCAGTTGTGTGCTTTCTGATGCTTGATTTTGAGACCTCAATTTCTTAATCTGAGGTCTCAAAATCAAATTTGCGGAAAATAACTTTGTTCTTGAAAACTACTCCACTTCAGAGGGAACTGATTCTCACAGTGTTTTATACTATAAAACTCTCCCCATAACTCGTTACCAAGTAAGGTTTCATGCTGATAATTATTTTGAGTAATTACCCATAATGTCCACTGCCTTCAAAAATAATTTCTTGAACTGTAGGTAAACAATACCTTAAAACTGCCATTTAAACTCCACAATGAATTTCTCATGCAATATAAAAAATGATTAATTTGGTCAAGCAAAAGTTACTTGAAGGCAAGGACATCTTTTGTAGTTATCAAAGACCAGTGTCAACTACAAAAAACCTGTAAAAATCTGAATTCATTTGGTCGTCAAAGTTGCGAAAGAATAATGAAGAAAAAAAGTTTGTCGCACCCTTTTCGCACGAGGTCTCTAATTAAATTCAAATATTTGAGTTTCAAATTACTTCTTTCTCATAACCTACATTACTTCAGAGAGTCATTTCTCACATATGTTTTGTACTACATGTATCAACAGCTCTCCATTGCTCGTCACCAAGTAAGTTTTTATGCGAACAATCTCCATTGCTCGTCACCAAGTAAGTTTTTATGGGAACAATTATTTTGAGTAATTACCAATAGTGTCCAGAGTTTTGTAAACATGCAGCTACAGTATTAACTTGAATGTATGGGTTTTTTCACCTTCAATTGTGACCGGAAAAAAGGCTTTGCGAGGTAAAAAATAATGAACATAATAAAAACTGAGCATTAAAAATGTTACAAAAAGTATTATTAAAAAACATTTATAAAGTTTGTGCCAAAGCACTTTAACATCATTTGAAAAAATGTAATTTTGCAGTTTCACAACAGATATAATTTACAAATGTAATGTACACATGTAACTCCCTCCCTACCCCTAGAATAAAGGCAGGCCTTGACATTAGCACTGTAGTATATTAGCACCCAATCTATGTCAGAAAGATGCTGACTCGTAACAAAATTATTTCCTAGATTGTGCAACCATGATGTAATTTACCTTAAACATTTTTAAGGTTTTTTTACATCCAGAGTCAACCATTTTAAAGGTATCAGTTACTTTTTGAATCAATTTGAATTGATGTTCAATAAATATACCTGATTCATTGACATCCTCCAGGTGCCATCTTAGAGGTAAAACAATGATGAAACAATCAAAATGCTGAATTTGTAGGCGCAGCACAGAGGATTAGCCAATGAACATCTCTTTTTGACATCCAACTGAAATGACATCATGTGCGTAAGGTCTAACGTGGGAAAAGTAAAAAGTTGATAAGTATACAATGTGTAAGTGTTTACTTGTGTAAATTCAAGCTGGATTACTAAAACTTCATTCAAGCTACATGTACTCAAGAGCAGTTACAATGTTTAGTTTTGTTGAAATGCAGCCACATAAACTTATAGAAAGTGTACACAGTTAACACAAATTGAAAGCAGGAAAAGATATACCATTGACAAAGGGCTTGGCATTGCATAGACTATCCCTACTGTGCAGGATCAACTCATGTGGGTGGAGGATAATTAGTGGAGATTAAATGGACCCTTCCGTGAAGTATGCTAATTACATTCGCGCATGCGTACAGACCCTGTTGGTTGGCAACTGCCATAGACTAATCAGACGCGCAATCCAATCGCGTCACGCACCCATTAGCCATGTACAAAAACAGCATGATGTTCCCTTATTTTGCCAACCAAAGCGTTAGTGCACACGCGCTATGTGCAGTTTACATATTTCATGGGAAGGGTCTATTGCAAGGTCTGCCTTAATTAGAGGGCATTGAGTGGTTGAATTGCACTTGCACATCAAAATAAACATATTGCAAATTATGCAATAATGAGTTCGGAAAAAGGCAACATCAAACTTGAAAACTTCAAAACCCTAAACATGACATTTAATAAAGGAAAACCTATTAATTTAAACTTTTTGGAGATTAAAAATCGTTTTCATGTTTTTCATACAAAGATGGCACATGTACCTGTACAATTTGCATTTAAAATCTTCAATTTAAAAACTGTTCAAACATTCTTAGAAAATTATTCATCATCATGTTCAGAATGTTGAAATGAATCACTTGTGATCGACCTTATGAAATGAGGTCAAGCAACATGAATAAACAATGGAAAGTACAGTGCAGTGTTTGGAGCTAATGAGCAACCTTTTTTTTAACTCTCTAGAAGGTGCTATTATCAAAGGACGACACGTGCAATGTGAAAACACTAAAATGCTTGTAACAAACCAATCCATTAAGCTCTACACATTTATGTCTATTGACCAATCACAGCCCTGAATGTGCCCAGAAAAAAAGTTGACACAGACGCATTTAAAAGTCCAATAAAAATAAGCTGGTGCCATTATATTATACTGAGTTGGATATTTCCACTATAGTATTGCACAAGCTCAAACAGCACCATCAACCAAGAGTGTGTTCCACTCCCGCAAACGACTCGCAACTGTTTGCGCAAACGACTCGCAACCGTTCGTGTAAACGTTTTTTTCTTTGGAACGATTGGTGCGCATTACGCGATGTCAATATGGCAGCGCCGTACGTAGTATTTTTTTAAACTTCGCTTTTGCTGTATGTACATGTAGTCCTTCTTTCTACATCATTTCTTCAACTAATTAACTTTGTTACTTTAAATCTTCATTATAAATCACCGAAAATACAATATAATCATGTTTGTGACAAAGAAATAGTTCCACTAGCTTGTCCGTCATTTTAAACACCACTCGCCAACACCTCAGAAGTATGTTCGCCTTAAGTTGCCAACGTTCGCCGACGGTGGCAGCACACAACTCGTTCCACTTCAAGTTGTTTGCGAACGTGCGCAACTGTTGGCCACGTTTGCACGAGTGGAACGCACTCCACGTCAAAAGCAAGTAAGACCTCTCAAAATCGATGGCTGATAGTTTGACTTTTGAGTGGTGTAAAAATACTGCACATTTCCATGTACATAACCCCCTCTCAGAACCATTGCCCCCTTTGTTTTCCCTCCAAATGAAATATAAAAAAATACATTTAATAACCCCTAGCTTGAGTATGGATTTGCCCCCAATTGCCTCCCCCCCCCCCACCCCAGCTATTGCTTTAATCATTCATTTGTTTCATACACATAGTCAGATGCTTTAATAAAATCAGTTCTGATCCATCAGCATCAATGAAATCAACACATGCATAGCTTGCTAAAAATGATCCACTGTTAAATACGGATCTGTTGGCTCATGTATTCAGTCATGCTTATAAAACAAAAAGTATTGAATTATTCTAGCTGAATCTTGTGTCTGAAAGGTTTAATGAGAATTACCTGTCAACAGAGGGCTTGATTATGGATGAATGATCTGTTATTGTTCGAGAATGAAGAAAATCCCTAACATTAATTTCAATCTGACATACGTGTCATAAGTGTCTATAGTTTTCTTTATCACAAAGAAAGCTTTCATAACTTTAATTAAACTTTTAGCAAGTTTTAACAAAATAATTTGAGCTGAAACAGGTGTACCGTATCTTTTTGAAAAATAAGAAAATGGTCATTCCTCAAAGTAAGTGATAAGTCTGAGGTTATTCAAGGAACAACTAAAATCACCTTGATGTGAAAACCAGTGTGAACCAAAAAAACGCAACCTACAATGTAAACATTAATGTACATTGTACATTCAATCTAGTTTGATGTGTTTGCTATTAGAGACACTTGCACCATGGTTGTGTGCTGCACCTTTAAGAACATACAAGTATGTAGAGTATGACAATCTTATTTCATTCCATAGCTAGAGGCCCAAACCTACTTGTAACATTAACATTATACCTTACTTCACCACCTACACTCGATTCAGTCCTTTCAGCTTGTCCAGTGGTGCTAGATGGTGGTCTGTAGGTTCCTCTTGAAGGTGGCCTCTTTCTTCTTCTTGATTTCGCGGTTTTCTGTTGTCTCGGTGTAAGCAGTGGCCAGGTTGGTTCCAGGAGTCGATCAAACAAAGCACGAACTCTCCGTTGTGTTCCCTGCAGCAACTCACTAATCACCAACTGGTACTGCTCTGTCATTTGCAATGGACGAAGAACAGAGCAGATACTGTGTATCAATGGACCGTTGTACAACACAGCCATGTCAGGGTTGGGGAAGGGTTCCAACAGGACTTTGTTCAAGTTGACGACATCCAACAAACATTGCTGCCACTGTGCCATTTTGTGCGTCACTTCTAGGTCCAAGTCAAACTTCTTGAATTTCTTGTACTTGTTGGCATGTGACCTACAGTTCTTCATTAGAGCATACACGTCAGAGTTGATCAGACCTATTTGTAGAAGGCTGGGTGTACTTTGGCGTCTGCTGATGAACTCTTGAGTGGTAGTAGCCACTCCCTGAAGCCAACTCACAGTTAAAGCTAAAACATGATCAGACCTAACCAAGGGCTCTGCATGATGTATTAAGTATACGGTCACACAGGTGGCTAGTTGGAATGATTCTGGAATACCTTCAATAATTGAGCTGTTAATCCCAAGAGTGGATAGAAGAAACTGTCTCCGCTCGGAAGCCGTCATTGCAGGAACATCTCCGAGGGAAGGAATAGCCGATTTCATTCCATCACCTCCATCAATCTCATAGACTGGTTCTACTAGAATGTGTTTTAGTGTGCTTAATCCTTGAGCATACTCCTCCACAATAGGTGGTATTTTATCAAGAGACCTCTGATCCCAAAGTAAGATCCCATACACCACTGATCTAATGTGAACAGATGGCACTGCAGCACTTTGTTGGGATGGGTCTTCCACCTGGATGCGAAGAAACACCCTATTTGTGCACAACACATTTGCACAAAACATCTCTACCTTGCCCCGGGTAAGAAGCTCAACAAACCATTGAGGTATTGAAGCACAAATCGCCATCTTGCTTGGAGTGGAACCTGATCTACTAGATGTACCAGAGAGCACCTGTTCAATGGCCAGACAGTCAGGTAGAGAGTACATCTCTAAGGATGCCTCAATCAGCTTTTTCAGCTGTAGTCGGCTAGCACCTCTCTCATGTTTGATCATATCACTTACGGCTTCCTCAATCGTCTCCTTCTCGCTCAACCAAGAGAGATAACTTGTAATTTGATTGTAGCTCTTGCTCTTTGTTTTGGATCGTGAGAACTGAGAGAGAACAAAACCGTGGAACCCAGTCAATGACTTACCAAAAGTTTCCTTGTAGTCATTCCCGACTGCAGTAGCAAGTACCGGAAGCAATGACTGTTTGACTTTATACATCTTACAGAATGCAGAGCCTTGATATTTCAAGCAGTCAATGTAAAAATAACTGGCTGAGGGTGGCGCTTTCTTTTTTTGCTGATGAGGGCTTTTGGGTTTTGATTTAGATTCTTCAGCTTGTCTGGGATTTTTCCACTCAAGATGGTCCAGCGGAATGTACCCAGCTCTCAAATCCAGGATGTAGAAGTCACTGTCACGTGAAGCAGCTGCACAGTTCCAGGCATTTGCTAGGGCTGCCGTCTCAGCATCAGCCTCAAAATTAGAATATGCATACGGAATACCTAAATCATCCAGTACCTTCTTAAACACCATGGAAACACAAGGGGCAAAGGCTAATGCACTGCTGCCACTAGCAATACCTACAGCTGTCCGAACCCTATCAGTGCATCTAGTCTTAACCTCAGCAAGCTTTTTATCATCTTTCTCGTAGGCTCCATCAAACAGCACAAACGTGGACACATTGCACTTGGCAAGATTACGAAAGAAACTTTGACACTTGGTAGCAAAGTGTTGATAGCGACCCCCATGATGTCCATCATCACATGCTGGAGGATCCTGATAAAGGAAGTAGAGTAGTGCATAGCCATCAATCACAAGGCGGACATCGTGTAACTGATGCCTGCAGAATAATGATGGATGCTCACCAATTAAACTTGTTAGTCCTCTAACACCCATCTCGCACCACTTCAGGTTGACTAGTTAGTAGAAATTAATGCCAATGACACAAGCAGCAAATAGCCATAGTTTGTCGATGGAAATATGTAGCTCTTTTGTTGCTCTTGTTTCAACAGTGACTGAAGATATCTGAAAATAAAGAGAAGATAACAACAAAATACATGAGAAGCTATTCAAAACTAAGAAATATGTTTAAACAACAAAGGCATTTTCTATGCATTGATAACTTGATTGCTGTTAATTTTGGTTTTTTGTTGATTGCTGCATTGTTCTTCCAGCAAATTTGTAGTCCAGTAAAAACACATACTATATGCTGAATGTTTTTCCGTTGTTTTCAACAACAGAAGTAAAGAAAGCTGAAATCAGATGGATGTGCTGAAACGTTGCTTGCCTGCAGCAAACATTAGTGATGATTTACATGTAAGGCTTACACAGAAAACAATTAGGTCGAGTAGTTATACGTGCATACTGAAAGGCAGTGGACACTATTGGTAATTGTCAAAGACCAGTCTTCTCACTAGTGTATACCAAAATATACATAAAATAACAAACCTGTGAAAATTTTAGCTTGATAGGTCGCCGGAGTTGCGAGATAACTATGAAAGAAAAAAACTTCCTTGTAACACAGAGTTGTGTGCTTTTAGATGCTTGATTTTGAGACCTCAAATTCTAAACTTGAGGTCTCAAAATCAAATTTGTGGAAAATTAATCCTTTCTTGAAAACGACTTGACTTCAGAGTGAACCGTTTCTCACAATGTTTTATACTATCTACCTCTCCCCATTACTCCTTACCAAGAGAGGTTTTATGTTGATATATTTGGGTAATTACATGTACCAATAGTGTCCACTGCCTTTAAATGGCAATATTGAGTAGCACAAAAAGACAATGATATTTGGGTATAGCAACTGCTACCATGTTGTACTTGCTATTCTAAGTGAAAGTTGTCACTGCACGCATTTACTTGACTTAATTTTTTTATTGGTTTTTGGACAGAAAATTGATTCTAAAGAATAGTCTTCAAAACAGGCTGTGAAACCAGTCTGTGAAATTGCATTGAATCAAATTAAGTTTTGAAGAAAACACACTGAATAAGGCCCTAACTGTTGAGTTAATATATAGGTAGTATAAAAAGAAAAGGAAAACTGTAAGAGGTGGATACTAGTACAACACCCCTTAGAAAAATTCTGCCGTTTCAGTGGTTTACACCGCATCACATTGTCTTAATTTTAGTAGAAACCTGGCGGCTGTGTGATAGTCGTTTTCCATGTAATAGTCGACTATAGACCCATGGCACATCACACTCTCAAAAAGGAGGCAGATCGTTGGACAATAGCTGTTCTCTGTGGGTAAAAACGTGCGCGTAACCTCAATACAGACCACGCCTCCGAACAATGCGCATAATTTTGGGTGTCAACTCTCTTTTTGCATGTTTGTACACGATTTAGACACCCCAAAATGACACCCAGGATAGGCACATGCGAGTAAGCTGCGTTAATTGCAAGGGGTCTATTAATATGGCACACGCATAAGCCCTACCAGACGTCTATTTTACCCACCTTAAACCCAATCAGCTGTGCATTTGTTTTAGTTGCGACCCTCCTGTCGACAGCAGCAGAAGTGATAAATGTTATCGCAACTACATGTGTAACCCTCCTGCCGACGGCAGAAGGAATAAACGTTATCGCAACTACCTCTGTTTCTGTTACCTGCAATGACATGCGAGGATGATAAATAGTCTGTTGCGTTGGGGTGTGTTTCTCTCGATCGTGATAATGGATGGACCGGTTAAAACTCCCTCAGTGATCCCTGGACCATCCATTAGAATGTTTAGGGGAACACCTCGGGAGTCGTAGACCTATAGGCCAAAGCACATGCACGTAGTGACCATGCATGTGCTCAGCCACTCAGTTGTGTGTGTATAAAATAATAGAGTACAAATACAATACCACATACAATTGCACTGCAGATTGCCCTGGCTGTAGTTGCGATAACGTATTAACGTAACCCTCCTGCCGACCCCGTCACCACGTCGGCAGGAGGGTTACGTTATCGCAACTACCCTGGCTGCAACTGCAACACTCCCCTTTTCATTAATCATTAAATTAACGGTAGCAGTGCTGTGTCTCAATACATTAAGCGTCCCATTTAGCTATACTCGGATACATACTATTTATGATGCATGATGTCTGGCTGGGAACTTGGAAGTGGAAGTGTTACTTATGATGCCTTTCCTTCGATGCCCACCCCTGCAGTTACTTCGTGACTTCTTCTATCTTGGGTTTTGTTGTTTTCATTGAACTCAACGTTGAGGGGGTACTAACACGGGACCGCAAAATTGATGGAGAGTATGGTTTCGGTCTCGCATGCAGCAGCAGATCGCACACTTTGCACGTCTTTCGTCCATTGAGCGGCGAGTCGGGAACAAGATATATATTTTCAGCGTTCATGTCCTGGCAACGCAAGCGCAGTTTCTGAGGTGAGAAAACTTAAATTTTCAAGGATTTTCAAGTGCATCTTGGATGCTCTATGATATTAATGATGAAGAATACGTTGGATAGTTATTTTTGTAATTGATTGAAAAGTGTACAGAATTGGAGGGAAATGAAATTAAAAGAACGATGAGTGACTGAGACGAGAGTACTGACCAGCTACACGTATCAGCATCATGTTGACTGAGGGAGTGAGACAGAGAGTAGCCCCACAATGGCCAAGGTTAGCTGAATCCTGATTCAGCTAACCTTGGCCACACAAGTGAGGCTAGTTGACTGAGTTGAACTTCCCTTCACGAAATTACGGTACAGCCTAATAAAGTCAGCAGGCATACAAATAGACCCATACAAATACGTGCAATTTGAAGTGTCATCATAACGAATACAGGGATAACTTTCCGTATGGCGCCACCACTTTTTCACTCATTTTACAAAAAGGGATATGTCATTGACCCACTTCAGCTGTTGTATTGAACGCCCCACGATCACGTACAAATGACATTATTTCAAGAAAAAAAAGTACAGCGCCCCAGTTACTATGTCTAGACCTGACTTGTCTATTAAATGTCAAAATTAATGTTAATAAGTTTTAATAACAAATAGACCAAATCTAACCTCGGAGCCTAAGTTTCCGTTAGTACTCCATAAGTATGGGGCCAATCTGTTGTAGCCCTGGGAAATATGTCGGTAAAAAGTGATACCCATTTAGTAAGAGTTTGACAACATAAAAATGGAATCCAAGAAATTCATAACAATGCTGTCATTTTTGTGATGGTTATAAATTTTATAGGTATTTATTTATTTCATTAGTCCGATGAGGAAGTTCATTTCTATGTATAAAATTCTTGTTTATTTACCCAAATTGCTTTATTATTTAATAGGTTGTTGAGTGAGGATCTGATTCCACCATGCCACCAGCGCGAGGTGTGAAGAAACCTAAAGAGGACAAGAGTGACCATCGTGTCCTAGCCAATCGCTATCTGGTGGAGAAGAAACTTGGAAGTGGAAACTTTGGTACAGCATACCTTGTACATGACACCAAGGCAAACTCCAGCAAAGGAGAGGAAGAATGGTCAGAAATATTGCATTTTGTTTATAATGTATGTGACTTTATAAATGACCAAATTGTAGGGCTGAGATTTGGCAGGAGTCTTGCGATGCAAGGATTATTTTAGTTGGGATAACAAAATCCTTCCGATAAGGTTTATCGCGAATAGCAAAATATGTAGAGAGGGCGCTGTTAAACCCACACAAAGGTATGGCGTTGCGTGCGCGAGTTGGAGAAACCGCCCCATATTCCTTCCCACAATGCGTTGCGGTCCTGAATCGCGATAAACCTTTTAGCGAAGTCGGAGGGTTATGAACGAGTTTGGAGTCGTACAGGGCGAAGTGGTCAAACCCATACAATTTCGACAGCTAGTCAACAATAATAACCTGCCTCATTAGGAAATGTTTTTGTGAACAAATTTGAAAGTTTTGAAACTTGGAATTCATGTTTTCAGTGCGAAAACAGTGTATCATGTTGCATCTGTTATTTAATAGTAATAATGGATCTTACTACAAATGCAGTATGGTTATTATTATTATTTATTCGGAATAAAAACACATACAAAATACAAACATAAACCAAAACAAAAGCCAGAGACATATGCCTGGAATTAAAAAAGTTTACCAAAAAACTGTAGCCCAAAGGTATTCAGTTCCAGTATCCCTGGCAAATATTAAAAAACTATATTTATTTACAATAAGTCTATCAAGACATTAAAAACATTAGCCAGCAATAGAATATAATAAAATGTTATAATGCAGAATGATTTAAAATGCAAAATCAAACATTGTATCACAGTTTAATTTTGTGTTTATTGACCGAATTCAACTGACGTCATCATTGGTAATCTTGAATAAAATTTTTGCAGTGACACAACTGTTTAATCTTTGACATTTCAGGAAGGTACTAAAGGAAATCTCATGTGGAGACTTGGCCATGGATGAGACTGTGGATGCAATGCATGAAGCTAAACTCCTCTCTAAACTCCATCATCCAAATATAGTGAGATTCAACGACAGTTTCCTGGATGGGGAGTTCTTCTGTATCATTACTGAATACTGCGAGGTGAGATAATCCTTTCTAAACTACGCCCAATTGCAGAGCATTGTTTTAAAAGGTTCTAGACACCTAAGTGGTAGTTGTCAAAGACCAGTGTTCTAGCTTGCTGTATTCCAACATATGCATAGGATTACAAATCTGTGAAAAATTTTACCCAATTGGTCATCAAAGTAGCAAGAGAATCATGGAAGAAAAATCACCCTTGTTGCACGAATTTGTGTGCCTTCAGGAGCTAATAAAAGGCTTCAGGCCTGATGTATTTTAATATTGAGTGAGAAATTACTTCTTTCTCAAAAACTCCAAACTGTTAATTCAGAGGACAAATTTCGACTGTTAACCTGTTTCTGCTAAGCAAGAACTGTCTATGCTTACCAAGTTTTTGTGCTGACAAATTTTATGAAATCAGGCTCAGTTAATCAGTTCAACTGCAAAGCAAATTTACCTCTAAAAGTCAGAGGTGACAGAGGTGAAAGTCAGGATAAAAATCTTTCTGAGAGTTCTTGGGTTCAAAACCAGATTTAATCAATAAATCAAAATAAAATGTTCTAAAGGTTGAGGGCTGGAGAGGTAGAACAGGTTATGGTTTTTAGATGGTATGTAGGGGGGGGGGTGGATTGGTGGATTGATTGAGGTGCAAAAAAATGCCTTGAACACTCAAATTTTCAGATAATGGCCACATTTATTCTTCCCATTCTTATGGGCAAGTATTTTTCACCTACAAAGGTAAATGAGGAGGTCTATAGATCGTTTGAGATATAGTGGACACGTTACCAGGGCACATTTGTATCTTAGTCTGTAAACACCACAACCAAACAGTGCAGTCATACAGTGTCTACTCAATTTCCAAAAAGGCTAATAGGGTGAGATTGACCTGACCTTGTCATAACATCAATGCCAGCCTGTACAAGGACTGCCAGGTTTATGTTTTATGGGCTTTTGAACTTTTAGTGGTCTGTCTTTTTTTCCCCAGTAAATTGGTCAGACTGTTTTCATTGTGATATTAGTCATTTTGAATCAAGTAAAGGTACAGCAGAAGAAGTAAAGTAATTTTGTAAGAAAGAAAAAAGCTTTTCAGTGCGGCCCTTCCATGGCAAAACAGCCTAACTCGAAAAACAGCGTTTTGAGAAACGCAAGTACAGAACAAGCCGAATTGCCATAAATCAGGGTGAAAGTGTAGAAAGAGGTCATAATGGGACATGTTATATTCACAACCATACTTAGTATGAAATGCCCTTGAAACATAAACTTAAAGGTACAGCAAAAGCAAAGTAATTTTGAAGGAAAGAAAAAACTTTTTAAGTGCGACCCTTCCATGGCGAAACAGCAGACTCCTAAAACACAATTTTGAAAAAGCTGATTTGTCATAAATTGGGGTGAAAGTGTAGAAAGAGGTTGTAATACATATAAGATAAGATAAGATAAGATAAGAACTTTATTATCCCACACTGGGGAAACTAAAACTGGCCATGATTCAAACAGTACAGACAAAAACGCTTAAAATTATTTAACAACAAACAGATAGATAAAAATATTAATTAAGAATATCAGGTATAAAAATATGTATCTAGCATGGATTAAAAATTATGCACAGCAATATTTATATACAAGGTAAAATGTACACAAGAGAGGTCCTTAAAACCAACAACGCATAAAACAAAGCAGACTTAAGGGTCATTGTAAAAACGGATTGCAGTAGGGACAAAGGAGTTGTTGTAGCGTTGTGTCCTAATTCTACGTTGTAAACGGCGATCCTCCTGCCGGCGACTTGATAAAAACTTAGGGTACATGGGATGGGATGGGTCAGACAGGATCATGTTAACTTTAGTGCATACTTGGTCATGGTAGAGTGCCTCTGGGCTTTCTAGTTCGACTCTGGTTATTTTTCTAGCTTGCTTAACTACTCTTAAAAAAGATTGTTTGTCCCGAGATAGCATGTTTCCATAAACACAAATAAGGCTAAAAGATAAAACACTAAAATGGTGTTATCTACGCCAAAGGAGTTAAGCTTTCTGAGAAAATCCAAACGTTGCCGTAGTTTACTAGTTGTACAACTTGTGTTTTTATCAAACTTCAATTTATCGTCTATAACAGTCTAGCCCTGGCAGCCTTACACAGCTTCATAACTCAAATCTTACCTGCAAAAAGCCACTAATTTCAACAGATTCACACTCCATGGCAGCAAATGTTTTTCTTCGGTGGGTTTTGATCGTCATATATTCTTCACAAATCGTCATTCTCATGAAATAATGCAGCTCCCAACGTTAAGAAATTCAGAAGTTCGTACTCTCACAGTCTGCCGTGTGTACGCAAGACGCACGACGCGCAAATATTGGGTTGCGTTTGCGTGTTTACGCTGTGCAGTCAAGATAATGGTGACCAAGAACTCATGCATCTTGCATCATGCGTCTTGCACGCGAATGTATATGCGTACGCACGGCAACAGACACTACTGTGAGAAAGCGATCAAAACAGGAATTTTTTAACTTTGGGAGCTGCACTATTTCACGAAAATGACGGATTTGTGAAGAATATATGAGGACCAAAACCCACCGCAGAAAAATGTATGCCGCCATAGAATGTGATTCTGTTGAAGTTAGTGGCTTGTTGCAGGTAAGATTTGAGTTACGAAGCTTTGAACAAATTTCCGCCCCAGAAACAGGCCTTAATAGTTGGGACTCTGTATCTGTGTACAGAGGAAGAGTCCTATATAGGGCTACTGTAGGACATGCTATATTCACATCCATACATAGTATGCCTTGGAAACACTGAAATGGAAAAAACTCCCTCAATTTTTCCCAGAAACTATCTTAAATAAGAAACCAACATTTTTAGTTTGGCTGTTTTGCAATGCATCAAGGTAAAAAAGAGCATTGGCAGCTTTCAAAGTAACACAAATCTGATGCAAGATCTCAGACTCGGTAATGATCAGACTTAGCCAATTTTTATGTTCTACTACAGGGAGGTGATCTGGATGATAAGATCACAGCTTACAAGAAATCCGGCCGGTCGTTTGACCAGAATCTAATCATGGATTGGTTTGTCCAGCTCGCTCTCGCTGTTCAACATATGCATAGTCGGTGAGCTAAACCCCTATCATTTTATAAGTCACCTAGATGTACTGTAGGGCTGCTTTAGCAGAACCCATAAATCCAGGGCCCAATTTCATAGAGATGCTTAAGCAGACGATATTGCTTAATAATTGTTTGCTTAGCAGAAATGAGCAGGAAACCAGTCACAAATTGTACATAAGACACGGTACTGTGCCTGGTAACATTACTCTAGTAAGCATAAATTTGTTGTGCTTAGCTATTTTTTGTGCTTAAGCATCTCTAAGAAACTGGGCCCTGATTTATTTGCTAATAATAATAGCATTTATATAGCGCCATCTATCTAGAAAACTAATCCGAGGCGCTGGAGAGGAAAAGAAACCGAAACAAAGAAGTTTATACAAAGAAAAGGATCAAAAGAGTGCCTAATTCACGGCATGTTGGAGTTGAATACATTCACGGCATGTTGGAGTTTATTAAGATTTTGTTTAGAAGTAGTGGACAAAAGAACATTTCCAATATCTAAACGAGATAAAACGAAGGCATGTACGAGGATAGAAGCTGATTTGTCATCAAGAGTTCTACGAAAACTGCTAGCAGAAAATAGTGGGGCACTTGTGCAACAATGTGAACTACATGTACATGATAGTTAGGCTGGTAACCTTAGGCCTGATATTATATGGAGGCCACAAAGTTTGGTCTTAGTGCCCCTTCAAAACTTTCCCGAAGACTTTAAGATTTTCCATTGAGAGTACCCTTTATAAAATGAAAATGACCTTGCCCTCTTCAAAAGTATATGACGTCACAATGCAAATCCATGGTAAACGCACAATACAGCCGCCCAATTTTTCTGCTAACCTGTGAAAGACGCTTGTACCTCAGCAAATTTTTCAGCTACAGTAAGCACGAAAATTTGCTTACCATTAAGCAGCGTCCTAAAATTGGGCCCTGGTCTGTAACCTGTTTCCGCTAAGCAAGATACTCCTACACTAAGCAAATGACATACTTACCGGATATAAGAAATCAGTCTCTGGTCAGAACTCAGGTGGGTGAACAATTCTGAAGCATCAAAAGCCTGCACTGTGTTGGATCAGTTTACGTGCAGGATGTTTATGTTGCAGTTCACGATGGTGCAAGTTTTGCAGAAATCAGCAACAACTTTGAATATGGTTCATGTTGCAAAATGGCGTATTTGCTCTTGGTGTGTAGTTTTCCTCTCGTCTAATGAGCAACCAACCAATCTGTCTGGTGAATTAGCATATTTATGTGAAATAATACCAAGTTTATGTGCATTGTATGTTAAGTGGTTGGTTCATGAGTAATGTGTGTATGTGTGTACTTCCTTTTTACTATTTCTCATCTGGCTCCACCTACATTACACTTAATGTTTGCCGGATATACTGTATCATTTCTGGATTACCTTGGGAACATTGTGTGGTTTTTATACATGTCAACATCACATTAAGCTTGTTGGTTGGAAATTATGTGACAATGATATATTTCTGGAAATGAAACCAAGGATGACTCATAAGTAAAGTTTATCATTGTAGCACGCAAGATTGAGGAAGCGTGTAATTTAAGAGTCAAAAAGATGTTTGCTATGTGAACCGGCAACTCATAAGTGTTTTGGGTTCTTTTATTAGAAAATATAATTAACTGTTGCAAACAACTTAGAAAAATATAATTAGCTGTTGCAAACAACTTACCAACCAAATGGACCGAAGGTACAAATGCAAAAAATAGTTATTGTCAAGACGTTTCGACCCTAGCAGAGTCTTAATCAAAGGCTAAATGACAACACAACAAACATTATTTAGTTTTATCAATCCTACATGTAGTTGTACAGTGTACAGCTTTTATGTTCCATCCAAAGCACAAAGAAACTGTAGTCAAGTATCAGGCTCAAAGATACAAGTACCACGACCAGCCGTCTATTTCACAAAGCTCTTCCTAACTTAAGACTAATCTTAGGACTTAGGACGATTCCCAACCCTGCACTGTAGCATGCAGACCATAAGATTAATCCTAAGTTAGGAAGAGTTACTCATCCTAACTCGAGATAAAACGAGTCGTTACTCTTTGTAAAAATCGACCCCTGAACTCAAACCCACACTCTAGCTGCTCATTAGAAACCAGAGATGAACACTAGTGTTCTTATTCCCTTGGCCACAATACGCTACAAATAAGAGTATTTTGTTATGAGGGTGCACTCAGGCTGCCATTAAAATTCAGAAAAGAAATCTTTTAAGGTGGTACATGTACATAAATGAGCCTTATTCAAACATGTTTTTTTAATTCATAATTATCTCACAACTCCAACGACCGATCAAGCTCAAATTCTCACAGGTTTGTCCTTTTATGCATATGTTAGGATACACCAAGTGAGGAGACTGGTCTTTGACAATTTCAATAGTGTCCAATGTCTTTAACTATACATGTATCGCATTCCATTTGTGTACATTTCTGCCCCCATCTGCATGAAACCATTCTAACAAGCTGCCAGGTCTTGACAGCTTTATTATGATTGATGGGATACAACTCTAGTCATAAGTTACACCCAGGTCAAATGTCAAAAGGCCATGTTCCTGACCTGACCCCAATGACCCCAAGTCCCTCTAGAATGTATAAACAAAAAAGTGGTTGCTATGGTAATGGTTTAGAAATAGTCTTGTGTGTGAAGGTGTAAGTGTGTGCAAGGAACTTGTGTGTAGAACAAAATTTCAACAGATATTTGTATAACCTCCAAGCAAAAGGTTACAGGAACATTTAGGTTTTGCTAACAAAACAGTTGCTTGCAGTGTAAGCAGTTTATGTAATCCACTCTAATTACACATAAACTGACAAACCCGTAGAAGTTTGAGATCAGTCGACCATCTGGGTCACAAGAAAAAAGAAAAAAAAACGATTACGCACTTTGCATGACATCGTTTAAATCACAAATGAATAAAACACTCACTGAGCGATGCCTAATATATTTTTCTAATCTTAACTCTAACCTAACCCTAACCCTTAAACTAGCCCAAGCACATGTATATCATGAGGGGTAAAAGAACAAATTCTGTTTCTTTGAGATATATTAATTTGTTTTGAATCTTACAAAAATTCCTTTTCCTTTTTGTGTAGGCGAGTTTTACATCGAGACTTAAAAACCAGAAACATCTTCCTGAAGAACAACATGATTAAGATTGGTGACTTTGGAATCTCCAGGGTGTTAATGGGAACCACTGACATGGCCAGCACATTCACTGGTACCCCGTACTACATGAGCCCCGAGGTGCTGAAACATGAGGGCTACAATTCCAAATCAGATGTTTGGTAAGCTTCAGATGTCCGAACCAAATTACAATCATTTTTAATGTTTGTTAACCCTGACAGGCTATTTCTGTTCATGGACTTTTGGGCATACAGCTATTTGAAAGAGGAAATCCTCATGCCTGCGTGTACACCTGTTTGAAAAGTCAACGATTGTCTTGTAAAGCGCATTCCTCTGAGACCATTACACATAAGATATTTACCCTGTGCTTGACTGTTCTATATGTGATGCTCTACTACGCATGCACTGTTAACCTGCAAGTGAATATTCAATGTGCGCTTTAGGGCAAAAATGGCATAGGAAACGTGATGTTGAATGGATCAGTGAGAATTTTTCAATCATGAATTATATATGTATGTGATATAACAAAAAAACATCTAAAAACAGGCTGCACTTTTGTGAAGGGCTCATCTGTTTTTGATGTTTGTACAGCCGCTAAGTTTCCCTGTCTGTTATTCACACATACCTCCTCCCCAGACCTGTCTACAACCTGTCCCTGTTGACTGGGACAACATTGGTCTCTGACAAGATTGATGCATTCCTCCATTGCAGGTCCATAGCGTGTATACTTTATGAACTGTGCTCCCTTCAACACGCATTCGAGGGCCAGTCGTTAATGGGAGTTATGTACAAGATAGTGGAAGGAAAGACACCAGAAATACCAAAGAAATATAACGAGAATATCCAAGAACTATTGAATGTGTAAGTAGACATAGAAAGAAATGTGCCAACAGGTAACAAAAGAATTTTTACAAAATCGTTTCATTGGAATTTATTAATTACATCGATGTGTGCTAGCACTGTAAACTCAGTACTTTCCCAAGCTCCTCTGTGAACAAAAAACCCAGGCATATTACTGGGATGGGATTCGAACCCATAAGCTTTGAAATTCTAGAGCAGTGTTTTAACAACTAGACCATGTAGATTGCTCGGTAGCTAGAAGCAGTTTAAATCCTATATTTTAGCAGTGGGTACCGCATCGATTTGCATCGGGGTCAAAGAGTTTTATAATCTTTATCTCGATGCAAATTTACAACTATTAAATTTATTAATTGTAAAAATAAGGTACACTTACTGTTTGGTAACTTCAGCTGAAATAAGATTTGGGACATTGGTGTGTAAGCTCATAAAGGCAATGGACACTATTTGTAATTACTCAAACTAATTATTAACATAAAACCTTACCTTAACGTGTAATGGGGAGTGGTTGATAGTATAAAACATTGTGAGAAATGGCTCCCTCTGAAGAAATGTAGTTTTTGAGAAAGAAAACATTTTCCACAAATTTGATTTTGAAACCTCAGAATTAGATTTTGAGGTCTTGAAATCAAGCATCTGAAAGCACACAACTTCGTGCGACAACGATATTTTTTTCTTCATTATTATCTCCTAACTTCGCTGATCAATTGAGCTCAAATTTTCACAGGTTTGTTATTTTATAATGATGTTGAGATACACCAAGTGAGGAGACTGGTCCTTGAAAATTACCATCCAGTGTCTTTAATCTTAACTTTAACTCTGTGAGTTTCTCATTTCTTGTAGAATGCTGAATCGAGACCCTGCCAAGAGACCGTCTGCAACTGAAGTGACTAAGATACCATTTGTATTGAGACACATGGAGGTAAAACCAAACATAGAAGTCACTTTTGTCAAGTTCATTTTCTAAATGACACTGTTGCCTTGGGCACTAACATCACTGATTTCTGCTTAATAGTTCACATGGTTCAGTGGAAAATTTCTGTGCTAAAATGTGGCAGAGAAGTATGCTTAGTAAAAGGAATAAGACTTTTTCGCTCCTGATGTTTTTTTTCCCGAAACATTAAGAAATGCCATGAGATTGGGCCTGCTACGCTGTGAGCACGATGCCAGTCACAGATGGTACAGGTATGAATTTAGCACCCCATTGCCATACCAACCTTGTATTGCATGAGTTTAGTTTATAAAGAGCTTGTCAAAGTCAACAAGTTAGCATGACTGAATGATTCTGATTAGGGTATGCCTTTCTTTAATATTTTCCTTGAACTACATACAAAATACACAACCCTTATTTATTTTGTGTCATCAACTCGAGCAGAAGATGAAGAAGAGGATCTCTGAGATGAAAGAACATCGAGACGACACCCGGGAAGTTGTCGAGAGAGACACGCAGGAGCTTGCCACTCTCCTACGAGAGAAGACTCACTTGGAGGACTTGAAGGATGTGTCGTTACGGGAACAGCCTCCTCCTCCTCAGACATCCATGCGCCCATCCTCGGTCCAAGATTCCTACAAACACCTCACTCCTAAGGAGAAGATGAGGATAAGGAAGATGCAACTTGCTGATGAGAAAGCACAAGTTTTCAGGTGAGAAAACTGGGTACTAGACCTTATGGTATAGACTGGGGACCTTTTTTATTAGTTTGCCTTTAATTATGAGGCTGTATCCGGCTACAGCTATAGCTACATCTAGATTTCCACTTATTTTTGCGTTGAGGTATAGGACGTCCTTAGCAGCAGCTATAGTTGTAGCTAATTTCAACATGCCTTAAGTCTCTGAGATTGAGGTGAGGCTCAGAAAAAAATTGCTCTAAAGACTTGACACTAAAGTTTTGACAGAAAAAAATATTTTTCATCTTAATGTAACCATAGTTTCTTTCGTGGGTGTATGCACAGTGCTTTGTTGCCCCCAGCACCTTGCCTTAACCAAAGGCGCTGGGATGGGCAAATGTGTCAAGCACGCTCATTGGTATATCCAGAAAATCTGTTATGCCCTGCACGCATGACATACTTCCTGGTCAAGAATCTTCCCGAGCAGATAGCCCATCCCAGCGGTCCTGGATAGACCCTGGCCTCTGGGGGCAGACCGAAGCACAGTGCAGGCTTTGAAATACCCACCAGACCATAGGTCAATAAGAGATTGTTTTTTAACTTTGACTTTGCAGTCAAACATATCTGGTGGTCTTGGTTTTCCTCTTAGTTTTCAATGTTTGTTCAAGTTTGTTGCCAGTGTGTTGATAAGGTTTCTTTAAAGGGTATTATGTACTTTTTCCTGACAAAAAACACAATGTCCACAGATTTACAATTAACTTTTGTACACTGTTTAAAGATTATGATAGTAGAAAGCTTCCCTTGAAATTTTACTTACTGAGGTGCTGTAGTTTTTGAGAAATGAGTAAAAGTTATAATTTTCGTGTCAGTTTAAGCATGTAAAAACATATTAACCAGTTATGCTATGGTTTTGGTATAATATTATAACTAGTTAAGGGGATTTGACATGCTAAAATAATTGTGGTCTTGTGAGACCAAAATCATTTTGTGACTTGTTTTACTCATTTTTCATAAACTTCACAACCTTAGTTAGTATATTTGAAGGGAAGCTTTCCACTATCATTATCTTCAAACCCTGTAAGTTTAATGTAAATCTGTGGACATTTTTAAAAAGTACCCGGATCCTTTAAGCTGAAATAGCATCTTACCTAAAGGTAATAAAACACCTTTGAAACAGGTCTAATCATACAAATTGTATTTATAAATTTAAGTATTAAAGGTTCGAGTTGCACACCTTTTAGTTTGGTGAGTTTCTTTCTACAATTTGAGACTTTTTAGAGACAATTTGATATTTTTAAAAATATTTTCTGCAATTTCTTTGACAGTCAACATGCAAGAAATAACCTTGCTCAGAATATTCAGAGGAAAGAAGTCATCAAGGGAACTATGGGGTCGTACAATCGACCAGCTTGGCAAGGTGGTGCTGGAGAGGTAGGCTGGAACAGTTGTCTGGGGATGTCTTGATTAACACTCTTAGTTTTGAGCAAGTATGACTGCAGATGAATGTTTGATGTATAGTTGATTCTAATCAAAACATGGCCAGAACTGTGGACCAGATTTTTTAATAACTTTAATTTCAATTTCTATTTCAATTTACTTCATACTCCACGATGGGAATTTCATTTCGGCCTTTTATTTGACAAACTTGAATGTTAAAAATACCCAGATGTTTTGTTTACCCCCATACCATGTCAAACATACCAAAAACCTACACTGGAGTGCACTGTTTCATAGTCTCTTGGCCCCAGAACTCTTGCTCAATGCCAAATTAGATTGAAAAAGAAAAGGAAAAATGTCTGGTTCGATACATTTATTAGCCCCAAATTGAGTCTTTTCTCTCGCTTGCCCTCCTAAATGAAAATGTCTGGTTATGCCACTGCAGTAAAGGCTATGGCCTTTGTGTAATCCAGTACTTCTTATTTAAATGGTGCTTACTCAGCTGCTATTACTCAAAACAGTTTCAGCTGTTCTACTTGTATGCCAAAATCCAGAGTTGCTCAAAAATTTCTTGCTGAATGCAAAATGGTAAGACGATGTGGATGGACTCGCATCCAAAGACTTTTTTCATAGGACTTGGAAGGGGAGTGCACTAATCTCACAGTGCAGTGAAGAATAAACTAAATAAATGTGTATGTAATGGATGTCTGCATGTAAACATCTATTGGATTTTTGTCTTTGTGTTTGATTTCAGCAACATCGCCCAACATTTTATGAAGAGGCTCCATCTTACAATGAGGGGACAGTTCGTAGTCGACTCCCGGCAGTTTCTCCGGACACTTACTATGATGATGGTAGGGAAATGGATGATATCGGTCACTGGGAGAGAGAAGATATGGGCACAGTCCGAGAAGGTACATAGGAGTAGAATTATCTGCTTTATAGTGTCTTGACTTACACTGACACTCAAACCAGTATTGTGTTGAGCCATTGGTGCGAGGGAGGTCTCAAAAGTCAGAACAGTAGGAATGTTCTAATTGGATTGTTTGGAAAGTATTCCAGCAGGCATAGGTTGACTGCTCTGTTGGACCACCAGAGCTTTCAATTGGATTGTTTAAGTGCTAACATGTAAATTCGCTGGTGTATGAACTTTTTCAAAATTCAGAACAATGTCTTGGTCTGGCAGAATACTTTGACACTTCAAAGTATTTGTTCCCATTCTTTGTAATCACGGTTGTTTTGTGCACTGGGAGGAAATATAGTTATAAAAACTAAGATGATTTTAAAAGGTCCACAAACCCGGTTCAAGTTGTGGCCTTAAAGGCAGTGGACACTATTGGTAATTACTCAAAATAATTTTTAGCATAAAACCTTTCTTGGTGACGAGTAATGGGGAGAGGTTGATGGTACAAAACATTGTGAGAAACGGCTCCCTCTGGAGTGCCATAGTTTTCGAGAAAGAAGTAATTTTCCATAAATTTGATTTCAAGACCTCAGATTTAGAACTTGAGGTCTCGAAATCAACCATCTAAACGCACACAACTTCGTGTGACAAGTGTGTTTTTTTCTTTCATTATTATCTCGCAAGTTCGATGACCGATTGAGTTCAAACTTTCACAGGTTTGTTATTTTATGCATATGTTGAGATACACCAACTGTGAAGGCTAGTCTTTGACAATTGCCAATAGTGTCCACTGCCTTTAATATTTGCTTTTTTGTTTTAAAATTAATTTCTTTCAATATTTGTTTATTTGTTTATTAAAACAGTTACCTACACAGCATATGATGATAGACCCATCAAACCAGCAGGATCCCCCAATCCATACAGTGAAGAAGGTTAGTACCTAAACACACTATCATTAAGGATTTTGTTGATCTTATAAAGTCCCCAATGTTGATTGGGCTGACTTTGCTACTTGCATTTATGATTTCAGCCTCCGTGTATCTCCGATCACGTCGATGTAGTTGAGTGGTCCTCCATTAGGGCAGGGCAGTCTCTAATATAACACGTCAGGAATGACCTGGTCTGTGGCACGAAAGCAGTGACCTGCAAAGCGGACTGTGCTCCGGCCATGAGATGTTCTGTACCCTCATAAGAAGCCTGGTGTATGTGCCGTCAAGGCAATCTTGAAACTCTTTTTTTTTTTAATGGTGTTGAAATAAGTCGAAAAAGAGGGGAACAAATTGAAAACGATCACATCATTTATTCTTGCATGGCTAATACTAAGCCCAATGCAGTGTCAGACGAAACTGTCATGGCTGTGGGCAATGATGAATTCATAGAAACTCATCAGTAGATTTCAAAGAAATCATCCTCCGCTACCACTAATAAAAAGCCTCCATCTAAAGGCAGAGACGATAAAGGACAGCTCTATGAAGTAGGACTGTGATCCAACAGGGTTTGGGATGTGATATTTATTTTGTACTAATCCAAACTTCCTCAAGCTTAATATAAGAACTCCAACAAACATGTTTAGTTGCCCAAGAGGAAGTCTTTTTGTATTATTCAAAGATTTGAATCTGTGTGGGTTTCTTTCTTGTGCAGGTATGAGCACATTAAAAGCTCCATCTGCAAATGACGACCGCCCCATCACCCCTCTCAAGAAGGAAATCAACTTTGACGACCCCAATATTTCACTTGCCACACCACCAGGCCTGAAACCACTGAATACCAAGAATGCTCAAGCCAAGCCCACATCAGCACAGGTATGGCTTTAGAATGGATAGAAGGCGTGTTTTATTTAGCCTATGGTGAGCTATTACTGTTATCAAGTTTATAAAAGGTAAGCTTTGAAAATAGAAGCTTGTCCACATTCCCACTCGTCCCATTCCCCTGATAATAATAATAGCTGCTTAAATATAAGGTTTGATCTGCCTATAGCTACTGGGCATTCTTGGTGTTGCATTGTGACTTTGTTAAGCAATTCAGACTGATACGCATCTTAAAGCCATTATACACTTTCGGAACAGGAATTTTTTTTAAAAAGTTCACAGATTTACAAATAACTTACAGGGTTCACAGAAGGTAATGGTAAAAGACTTCTCTTGAAATATTATTCCATGAAATGCTTTACTTTTTGAGAAAACAATAAAACAATTATCAATTCTGGATGTCGAGAATTACGGATTTATTTTAAACACATGTCCTGACACGGCAAAACGTGCAGAAACAAGGGTTTTCCCGTTATTTTCTCCCAACTTCGATGACCGATTGAGCCTAAATTTTGTTATTTTATATATAAGTTGTGATACACAAAGTGTGGGCCTTTGGACAATATGTTTACCGAAAGTGTCAATGGCTTTAATATCAATCTTGGCTCTTTATGAAATAGAGCTCAGGTCATTTGTCGGTTACCATTAAAGAGTAAGTGGCAAATTTCAGCACTAGTTTTGTAAGCAAAGAATGCAAATTGACCAAGGCCCAATGTAATAAAGCCTTTAAGCACAACAGCTTGCAAAGCACTGAAAACACATGTTCAGCAGAAACAGTTTACCAGCCAAAATTCAATAAGGTTTACATCGCAAAGAATTTTCCCCAGCTTAACAGCCTTATTAAAAATAAGGGCCCGGATATTATATGGAGGCACATCATGTAAATCAGTCTGTACTTAAGCAATACTTTTCTGTGCTTAGCACCTTTTTTGTGCTTACAGGCTTTATGAAATTTGGCCCTGTGAGGTAAGCTTACAGGCATGACTGTTGTGCTACTGTATGCTTCGATATTTTGCTTACAGTAATTTTGCATGCAGTAAGAAGCACTGTCAAACTTAACTCGATTAGACTTAGTGCAAGGTTGATTGATGTTTCTGGGAGCCTTCCTTTAATTGTCAAACAATTGTATTTTCACAGACCAAATCACCAACTAGCAAACAAGTCAAGGGTAAGCCAGCCCCGATCAAATCAACGCAGTCCAAACCAGTCAAATCACCAATGTCACCTACCATTAAAAAGGCTCCAACATCACCCAGGAAAGATCAGTCTCAACCAGACCCTCAATCACCATCTAAAGTCCTGGCTCGGGTAGCGGAGAACATTCCAGCTGATGCTGAGGCTGCTGAAACATTCTACTCTCAACATGAAGACTTTGAAGACTCTGGGTCCGACTCAGTTGATGAAGATATTGATGTAAATAGGATTTTCTTTTATGAATATTTTTGATAAAGAGTTTGAGTGGGAAGGGGTGGGAGACCTTGTACAAACTTTAAAATGTATGTTAAAGACACTGGACACTATTGGTAATTGTCAAAGACCAGTGTTCTCACTTACTTACTTAAGGTATCTCAACATATGCATAAAAAAACAAACCTGTGAAAATTTGAGCTCAATTGGTCACACCTCAAATTCTAAATCTGAGGTCTCGAAATCAAATTCGTGGAAAATTACTTCTTTCTCGAAAACTATGTCACTTCAGAGGGAGCCGTTTCTCACAATGTTTTATACCATCAACCTCTCCCCATTACTTGTCACCAAGAAAGGGTTTATGCTAATAACTATATTTTTGTAATTACCAATAGTGTCCACTGCCTTTAAATGTTGATATTGAAATATTATCGTGCATACATTATGGAAAAAATGTCGATAACTTGTGGGAGAGAAAGAGGGTCCCCCAAATTAGTCTTCTCGGTATGTCCTTAACAATGCTGCAACATTTGGACAGTCTCTAAGGGATTGGCTACAAGAGATTGTAAAGAAGATATCTGATCTCAAATGCCATCTAAAAAACACGTATCAAGTCTTGTAGTATGTACATGTACACTACAAAGTGTGTTATAACATACAGTACATGTAATGTACATATGTCTATGCAATTAAACCATTTTGCTTTGAAAACAATGGCCTGGCTGTATCCTAATAGATGAAGACGGGGGACTAGTCTTAAAACGGGCCTGTCTGCGACGGGTACACTTGGCAGTCTAGCGGCTGCAGGGTCTTAGTGATCTGAAGTATGCCTGGGTCAAGGGTTTGAATTCCAAGCAATTAGCATTTAGATTATCTCTCATCAGTTAAAGTGTAAAACACAAAATAATAATAAAAACATTTAGTGTTTTTGGGGTGATTGAGTGTGACTTTGTGTTGATGTTACAGGATGAATATGATGCCTTGATGGAATGTATGCAAGATGCTCTAGACAAGACAACAGGAGGTAAATATACTTATCATTCAGGTCCACCCATTAATGCATTGACCAATCACATCAGTTATAATACAAATACTTACAAGCTGTAGCCAATAGGATGGCTACTTTTAGCAACATGTCCATCCCGCTGAGCCTTTTTGAGATATGGTGGACACTACATGAGTAATTTTTTTGGTTTTGAGTGTATTCAGACAGATTTAAGCAAACCGAGTAGTGTCCTCCTAATGGGGGACTTTTGAGATGCTAGATGGCATTAGACTCACCAGGTAAATCAATTGTTCTCGGTAATGTGCACACGCTCAGACGCACACGATCATGTTGACCTAGGAGTTGCTTTCCAAAGACCGGTTGGGTAAAGCGCAGTCTGTGTTCATAGCAAGACACAAGTTCGCACACAAGCCTACGTGGGCAATAATAAAACATAATGCATAACTGTTAAACACCGTGTGCAATTTTTTGCAAAATAGTCAAGTTCAATTGTTCAGTTTAATTTTTTATTAACGCTTTTTAACAAAAAGGGTATTATACATCATGAGTGGGAGTAAAAGATTAGTGACTCGGTCTTACCAAAAGTTTGTGATACGTGACAACAATCCTTTCCGTTTTAAACCGCCACGTAATACTTCTTCAGCATCTTTTATTCCCTTAATGTTACTGGTAAAATATTACAGAATTATATTTGTACAATTTTTATACTTTTGTTTTTACAGATCAAGGTGGAACCTTAAAAGACAACACACTCAGTGCTTTTTCACCCGCTATGAGAGAGACCAAGATTAAAAATCTCAGATCGTATCCTTTGATTTCTTTGATTTAATTTTTTTCCTTCTTTTTCTTTAAATATAATTGCATTAAAAGGAGTGCATATGAAAATATAAATGTTCACAGATTTACACATACATGTACCTTCCCAATAAACATATGGTCATGACAGAAAGCTTCACTTGGAACGTGTGCATGAAATAGTTTATGAGAAATGAAGAAACATTTTTTTTTTTAATTAAATAAAAACAGTGATGGGGTTTTCAATATTTTCTTGTGACTCTGATGACAGATTGAGCTCAAACTTTCACAAGTTTCTTCATGAGCAGTATGTGTGGAGTCACACCAAGTGTGGATACTGAACTTTGACAATCACAAGTGATGCTTTATGTCTTTTAAATTCAAGTGGTGGGACACGTGCAAAAGACCAATTGTGTATGCATGAAAGTAAAGGAAATTAACCTTTGCGTCGAAATGAGGTTTTTACCCCGCTCTGACTGGGAATGGAATGTCATTTTTAATCAAGGTTTAGTAGAGTTTGTTTTAAATAAGAAGTTGCATTTCGAATGCACTTGAGCGTCATAAATACCAAACTAAAATTTCAACTTTCAAATCACAATATTTTTTCTCCCAAAACTGTTGGAACTTATTTCCTTAACTGATACTTTTTCAGCGAGTGTGAACGTAAAATTGGCAGAGAGTCCTTCAAGAGTGCTTATTCCTTCCTCAAGCAAGCAAGATTTGGTGACAAGAGGTCAATGGGAGATACCACTTTAGATGAAGGGGAGATTATGAAGGGATTAAAGAAGTACGTCAAAAACCCCAGTGACTGTTTTCTGATCGATCAGCTGTTATTTCTGGAAGAGCAGGCATCATTTGATAGATAACAATGTACTTATTTGCAATCCCTCTGGATTCAGAATGGCAAGAAATTCCCTTTGGCTGTGGCTATCGTTTCATGGTTGACCCATTGGTGTCTCATTATGAGTAAAGTAATCATCGAGGACTGCAGTTACTTGATCATTTATTTCTGCCCTGTATTTTCAACAGCAGGATAGTGAGGCTACTTTACCTTGAGTTTGTCAGCTTGGTGTCTTAAATTTTCTGTTGGGAAAACAAATTAATTGAATCCCACCGATTGGTTTTGTAATTTCAAAGACTGCACGATGTTACATTAAATGTGTGGTTCTCATTTTGCACATTATCCTTGCATCAGTGAAGGAAAACGCTTAAAGAATGTTGCATTTATTTGTCTCTTTATAGCATTAATCATGAAGATAAAATATTTCAGGTATAAGTGATGTTTGGTGAAGTCTTTCATCTCCTCTGGAAAAACATTGTAAACCAATATTACTTGATAAATCATTCATTTTGAAGCCGGTGTTTTCAGCACAAGACTAGGGCTAGAGGTGTAGATGGCTGTGTCATCATGCACTGAGGTATAGGATGTCCTTAGCAACAGCCGTAGCCGTTGCTGTACACACTAATTTACACACTGCCTAAGACTAAGCCAAATAATTAAAACTGTTCATATATATACATATAGGCTGTTGGTTTAAATGTTGAGGTCGACAGAGCATGGAGTAAGACCATGCAGTTAAGATGCACATAATCTGAAAGCTATTCATTCCCACTAATTCAAAGTGAATATTAAGCTTGTATTTTCAAGGAAATGCTTTGGGTGCGTTCGACCCGGCGGTGCTCACATGGGTGAGAGTCTGACAAGAGCTAATCGAACGATCACACACCGCTCTCGTAGTGACATCATGCACCTGGGGCCAGCCCCCAAGAAGTGACCCACACCACAAGCAGGGCACTGGGGGCTGACCCAGGTGAGCCCCTTAAATGACGTCAAAGCTATTTGAACGCACCCGGGCAGGCCGGGGTCAACCCAGGGAAGCTTATCGAAGGCACCCATTAATGCAGCAAATTGTGCTGTACAAATAAAAAGTGAATCACGTGAAGATATTCACACAAAAATCAGTTTTAAACTTTTAGCATTGCCTTTGTATTCATAGAGTATGAACCAGCCATAAAGCTATGTGTTTAAGTGTTGATTCACATAGTGTAGTACTATTTCCTTGTCCTAAAAGTGACATTTATGATAAGCTGAGATTGAACAATATGTATTCTGCTTCTTATTTTTTTAAATGAGAAATAATGGACTCTGTAAATATTGTATTTTTGTTATAATTCATTTGTTGATATTGTTTAATCAGAAGATGGAATAATAATTTTTACTAATGACTGTACAGTATTCATTCAGCATATCATTACAGTATGGATTGCCCAGGTGGCGTTTTTGTATTGAGTTTGCTATTTTCAAACATTGTGTTGCATAACTCTGTTTCTTCCAGAGCGCAAACACTTATCCCCATGACAGTGTCTATTAATGTGCATCCAAAGTGCCTTTGTCTTGTTGAGGATGATGTTACTCAAGAAAGTTGAAGGATTTTTTTATAACCACAGTAAGTTGCTACATGTATGTAAGTTTAGTTGACTGGGCCCAATTTCATGGAGCTGCTGCTACATAAAATATTACTAAAAACAATTCAGCTGATGAAAACCAAGTAAGCAACCAATCACATACAGTACTTGTATAATTTTAGTTAGTGTGTCAACATTTTTCTTGTGACTCTGTTATAGACTGATCCATTAGGCTCCGCTCCATTGCTTATTGACCAATCACAATGCAACAAAGGTCCAACAAATAAGGGCCGACATGCGTGCGCATATACTTGGCACGCGCGACAGAGTATTGCATTGGAGAGGCTCATGTGTTCTTGCTCACACTTGTGTCGTGGGCGGGGAGCCTAATGGATTAGTCTACTGAGTTGAATGAGGCAAGATTGTTTTTCTCTATCCCAGTTGGAGAATTTGGAACGATTTACCTGGTCAGTCTGCAACCATCTAGTTTCGTAAGATATTCTGAACTAAGGCCCTTTTCCAAACCTCAGCTTTGGATTCAGCCTGAGGCTACGTCCTCTCGTCTGAAGCCCTGACTGCGTACACGCAAAGCATGCACAATTGTCAAAACAACCGGTAGGGCCTAGCCTGAGCCGAATCCAAAACCGAAGCCGCTGTTTCAAAAAAGGCCCTAGACTTGTCTCCATTCTTTAACCGCAAGGATTATGACAGGTCTTGCAGGCCCATTAATTATAGTGGATAATCTTGCAGTAATATTATTAGCTTTCAACTTCTGCGTTTTTATTGGTCAGCTTCAAAATGACAGTGTGTCACTTCACCATAAGCCTACTTCCTATTGTCTGCTGCATACTGTGTGTGCATAATATGTGTATGTACAGTATATATACATGTACATGTACATGTTTCAAGTATTATGTGTGTACAATATGGCCAGGGCCCAATTTCATAAAGCTGTTCAGCAGAAAATACTGCTAGAAAATTCTACTGCGAAGCAAAACATGAGTTGGGCACCAGCTGCAGCAATGTTGACCTTATGGAATTTCGGCAGGTAACCAATATCTGTAAAGCAAGATTTGTCTGTGCTGAGAAAGTTGTGTATGCGTGCAGGCTTTTATGAAATTGGCCCCTGGTGCTCCAGATTGGAACAGGCCTCTAAGATGAGGCCTTCACTCAATGGTTCTGCAGTCTGTACAGCGGACATACCACAGAATGGTTCTGCAGTCTGTACAGTGTGACATACCACAGAATGGTTCTGCAGTCTGTACAGTACGACATACCACAGAATGGTTCTGCAGTCTGTACAGTGTGACATACCACAGAATGGTTACTGCAGTCTGTACAGTGACATACCACAGAATGGTTACTGCAGTCTGTACAGTGACATACCACAGAATGGTTACTGCAGTCTGTACAGTGTGACATACCACAGAATGGTTACTGCAGTCTGTACAGTGTGACATACCACAGAATGGTTCTGCAACATGTACTACTTAATTAACATGAAACAACAGTACTACACCACAGTGTTTTCTTTCCCCCTTCAACTATAAATGATTCAGTGACTTTGAATGCTTTTTTTTATTAAGTGACTTATCTTTCATCAGCAGCTGCATCTTCCGTCCATATTGGCATTTATTTTGTAGTATTCATCATTTACATTGTAGATCAATATCTTAGCATTTAAGGTAGACTTTGGTACCTATATTGGCATCACACTGGTCTTCTGCCACATACAGTATCCCTGAAAGTCTCCCATTTACTGGGGCTTATCCGATCGATACTGAGGGTGAAAAACATCCCACTATTTCCATTTTACAGTGGGGTGTTTTTTCTTCAATCCTGTTCCACAGAAGTATCTATGTTTTGAAATGTTAACCCTTGGATCCCATTTCGTTGGACTGCTGGTGGTCACAACAAAAATCATTTGTAACAAATATATACTGTATTTTACAATTGTTTTTTTAAATTCACTAATAAAACTGCAATATAAATTTGTTGGTTTGCAGTTTATTATGATTAACTGTAACAAAACCAGAGAGTAGTTGCAAATTATTGTATGGCTATCTTCGTGAAGAGGTAGTGCATTTGAGAAACTCTTTGGTTCGGGATATCACTTTTGCTTTTCTAAATCAGAATCAAAATAATCCAAGAAAAATTGCAACTGAATTTGTGGTAGGCAATATGTCATTTTGCAGAATATTTTGAAATCGTTAAAAATTATTTTCCCCGCCTCTTAAAACTTATTAAATGGTACAATTTGTAATTGATGTAGCAATACATGTATTCATAATAAATTCATTTTGTATAATACACAAGTAAGTTTTTTGCACTTTTGCCCCGAGGGAATGTATAGTACGCTAGACAGGATTGGAAATAACACAGGAAAACTGAAAAAAATTTAGGTTACAAATTTCTTTATTGAAAGCTGCTCTTGTGACATTAGCAGAAAGATTAGACATACATGTACAAAAATGAAGTATAGAAACTTTTGAAAAATAAAATATTCTCCAATGTATAGATGATTGAAAGCAAGAAGACAAAGATCTGTGGAACATTAAGAAGTAAGTAATGCTAGACATGCAATAACAAACATTCTATGTGTTTCATCTTAACTTGTATCATAGTATTAAGTTTACAATAGTTCAATTATTCTAGTACATTGTATAACTAAGACGTACATGTACATGTATATTGCTTTAACAACATTGCTCTTCGTAAAACATGTCAAATCAGTCGCAATTTTAGGGTCAACACTTTGGGGGTCACACCAGGCTTGTTTTCATATAGCTCTGAAAAGCACAGAATTGTACATAACATAAGAACAAATTTTTGATAATGGCAACATCATTTATTTTATTTTTCAAGCTAAAATGAAAATTACATGTAGGTCCAGAGGGAAGTTGGATTTGAGTTTACATTCAAAAACTCGAGTTGTGGTAGACAATGCAATCAAACAAGGTGGTACGTGCATCAGCCTAAAAATACTAGACCCCAATTTCACACACATAGATTTGCTATGCAGAGCGAGAGTGTCATACTGCTTACAAGAATAAGGTTACCAGCCAAAACATCATGTTGTATAAATTGCTTCTGACTGGTTCCCTTTGCAAATATCCATCAATTTTTTTCCCATAACATTTTCCCCCAGACAACAGAACAATTTTGACCATTGAATGATGCGGAACACACCTCCGTGCATGATGCCAATTTATTACCAAATTAATACCGAATAGGTGTGTATGTAATGCTCAACGAGATGTGAAATGAGTCAATAACTGGGTTAAGCTGTGGCTACAGTAGGATCGCTCTCAAGACCAATTCAATAATGTTATTGCTGCCTGCAGCTATAGCCATAGCATAAGCCGCTCGCTTTCAAGCAACATTGTCTTATTACTCATTACATTTAGTACAAGTACAGGGCCTGATTTCATAGAGCTGTGTAGCACAAACAATTTGAATGATCATTATTTTTGAATGGCTGGCCTCTTGCAAATTGAAAACTAAGCATCAATTACTGCTTAAAAGCCTCATGAGACTGGGCCAATTACTTTAAAGACACTATTGGTAATTACTCCAAATAATTATTAGAATATATGTAAAACCTTTCTTGGTGACGAGTAATGGGGAGAGGTTGATTGTGAGAAACAGCTCCCTCTGAAGTGCCATAGTTTTTGAGAAAAAGTAATTTTCCACGAATTTGACTTCGAGACCTCATATTTTGAACTTGAGGTCTCGATATCAACCATCTAAGCGCACACAACTTTGCGTGACGAGGGTGTTTTTTCTTTCATTATTATTTCGCAAATTCGATGACTGATTGAGCTCAAATTTTCACAGGGTTGTCATTTTATGCATAATGTTGAGATACACCAACTGTGAAGGCTAGTCTTTGACAATTACCAATAGAGTCCACTGCCTTTAAATCGTTGGTTTGGATTGTTCACTTCAGCATTGTTGTACAGCTGATTCAACATATTTTGTTAGTTACATTAACAGCATGCTTATAACTGAGCTAACATTCCATTGAACACTGGACAAAATTTTACAAACCTGATATGGTAAGCATAGAAAACATTGCTTAGCAGAATTGAGGTGATATCAGTGGCGTAAGACACTTTCATGGGGGGGGGGGGGGTAGGAGGGGCAAAGACAAAAATTGATGGGAATTATTTAGTGTATTGGACCATTCATCAAATTTTGTCCAGCTCTTTACCAAGGCAATTTACATTAACAAATTAAGTATGAAGGTGGTCATCCGTTTTGTATTATTATAAACTTATATGAATGACATTACTATGAAAAACCTACTCACAGACACAGCTGTGAATGTTGTGAATGTTTGTAAAAAAATAAATAAAAGTGCTATGTAATCAGGATTACAACAATTGAAAAGTTTGTTGTCCTTGTTTAGTTTTGAGTTCTTATACCAAGTATTTATGAGTTACAAAAAAAAGGGATTCCTGTTCACCTCAACTCCTTTGTGACCTGGGCCACTTTTCAAATAATGAACGTCAAAAGGTCATGGGAAAGTTTGGGAAATACGACTTAGTTTGTTTGAACAGTCTGAATCGCTGACATGCCAACTAGTAGGTTTTGACAAATCCTGTACAGGTCTTCATAAAAAAACTACAGATTTACAAATTTCCACCTGAAAACATGGTTTTGCTACTTGACAATACCCCCCCCCCCCAAAAAAAAAAGAAAAAAAAAAAATCCCATTCTGGTTCCAAACCCCCAAAACCCCTATGAATAAGACTATCCTGGCATTACAAGACCTGTGGTACATAAATAATTTTTTAAAATTGTACATATAACGCTCATTTCACATTGACAGTCTCAATGCGCTTTACATTGGGAAACTAGCATCCCTTTATTCTCTACTGTTTTACAGTGCTCCAAAGGCTTTTTAACTCACAATATCAACCTCTACCCTCGCAGGTACCCATTTATAACCCTGGGTGATGTGAAGCAATCATAGTAAAGTATCTTGCACAAGGACACAAGTGTCACGACCGGGATTCGAACCCACCCTCAAGTGACTAAACCACCAGCACCTAAATACGATGCTCTTAACCACTCGGCCATGACACAACATGAAGGTCGTTATTGCTCATTCAGAAGCGCGTCCGTAATACACTAATCCAGTAAGCTTGGCTCACTTTGCAACAGCCTACATGTAGCTACGACTACACACTTGTGCAAGCATGTGCTCAACATTTGGTTAGATGCAATGTGTCAACCGCACTGACAACTAAAGTTTGCAACCATGGTGGGAAGTACATCTTTCTTTACATGTTTAGCGAGAAGGGATAGTTCTTTTTGTTTGAAGTTAACGTTTGTCATGGTGATGAAACATCATTATTGACCAACGGGTCGAAAGAGAGGGGAATTTATTTTTTTTTAGTCGGGGATTTTTACATGAAATTGTACTCAAACACAAATACAGGATTCAGATGAGAACATGTCAGACCCATGACTTTCATTCATTAACATGAATCTGCATACCACACCATTGCCATTTTTTGGTGAAGCAGTTGCGCAGTACTCTCTGGAGATAAATGTTAAGATACTCTATGAAATAGTTTCCTTCCAATCTTTCACTGTGCTAAACAATTTATTTACAAGAAAATGGAATGTTAAATGTAACAAAATGGTGGATTGCACCCCAGTCAGGATGTGCTGTTTTGGTAGTTTGTGGAAATATTTGTGTGTGTAAAAAACACCTTGTACCGCCCAAATTTGTTCTTCTTTCATTCACTAACTTGCAAATGATGTTTGCAATTTTTACAAGCACTAGTTTTCTGGGGAAAAAAAATAAGTTTTTATGGAAATTATGAGAGAGTACATTACTGACTGGGGTTGAACTTGAAGCCACATGTACATTGTACATACACTAGAGTTGTAAACACTACATGTATATCGTTATACGTGTAGTTTAGAACATGCAGACATGTGCAGTATAATTAATAAATCACTACAGTATATAAATGCATGCAAGAGACAACAATATTACAAAATGGAGGCATGGGTTGACAAAGTAAAAGGGCTGCTTGCCAAGAAGTCCTTGAGGAAAGGGACAAAGGGATGTCTGATGTGGTGGGGCTACTCCAAGAAGAGTTATGGATTCATAAACATTAAGATTCCTGGATCAAACAAACGCACAATGGTTTATGTGCACAGAGTGGCTTACATGGTATACACCGGAACTCCAAACTTGCCCAAAGGATGTGATGTATCCCACTTGAGCCATCATTCAGTGTGCGTTTGTTTTGAACATTTGACCCTTGAGCCCCGCCGCATCAACAACTCAAAAAAGACCTGTAAGCGACAAAGAATTTGCAATGGCATGGTGACTACCCCGACTGCTTCATGAGACTGTGTGAGTGGCAATGTGGAACTTTTTGGGGGAACAATGATCCGTAACTTGCTATCATCAGTAAATCATTCATTCATTCAATTAACTAATCATTCATCTATTCATGGCGGGCAGTGTTTGCAGTAACTATGTTCAACTTGAATATTGTGCCAGTCGTTTTGAAAATCATTCCAAGAAAACCAGTGTCTTACAATGTAGATAAGTTTCTGGCTTGTAGTCAATGCAAACAAAGTTCTTGAAGTGCTTTGGAAGCAAAGTTGAAAAAGTCAACAGGCAAAGGTTTGAAAGAGTTGGCAAGCCTTCCATATGACACTGACACAGATGTCTCTGTCAACAAGCAATGTGAACTATACTTTTCTGAGAGAGCCATACAAACCATCAAGCGCACTGTGACTCAAGCTAAATCTAGCGGACAAAAAATCAACAAGGCACTCTTATGTCTTCGTACTACTCTGATTGATAGCAAAGTCCACAGCCCAGCAGAACTCCTTTGTAACCGCTAAGTGAAAAGCAATCTTCCCATCGTCATTAAGAATCCATTGCCACACAAGAATCAGATCTACAACCACCTCGCTGAGAGACAAGATCAACAGAAAACTTATCACAATCGGTCTGCATATGACCTACAGCAACTCCAACCAGGCCAACTTGTCGGTGTACAGAATACTCGTACAGGTCTATGAACACCAGCTAAAGTTAAACATCGCGTTCTTATTTGGTCGCCACACCAAACGGTCCCAAGCTACGTCGTAACCGCCGTCACCTTCACGATATTGAACCAGTAAGGAAACGCGTCACTTTTGAAGGTGTCCAACCCAAGATCACTCCTCTGCCTATCACTGGCACGATCTGGAAGACAGGTCAAACCACCGAACAGACTTGATTTATAAACAATACATTCATAAGGAAACCACCCAGCGAGATGAACATTTGTTGAACATTACTAATCTACCAATTCGGTATAGTCCACAAACATAGAGCCAAATCTCCGCCCCGCGCAGGTTCGACTTTTGAACCTGTGAATTTTGCTCTGGTTCTGGTAAGTTTTTGTCCATTTTTCTTCGAAACATTTCCTCAATGGTGTTTTGTTTTAAGTATTATGGCAGGCTGCATTAGGCATTACGGATTAAGTTCGTACCCTTCAGAATTTGTGTCATGATTTTTGAAAGTGGTAAAAATGGGGCAAATCTGGTGACTAGCTGTCAAAATTGTACGTGTTGGACCAGATCAACCGTTTCCGCTCAAAACAAGCTCAGAACCCTCCGGGCTGGCGACCGTCGGGAGGAGGGTTACGTTATTGCAAATAGAGGTCCCCAGGTGCCTGCTTCAGAACTACAATGGGCAGCAGTATGGAGAGTACATATATTTGGCGGATCCTGCTGTTTTCAAACAGACTATGCTCAGGGGGGGGGGGGGGACTACTATGCTCAAGGGGGACTACTATGCTCAGGGGCAGGACAAAGTTGGCAAACCAATCGCGGAAGCTGAAGCAACACCTCCAGAGTTAAGTTGCCCAGAGAAGAGAATCGAGAGATGAAGGGGAAAAAATTATCAGCTACTGAAGGAACTTAAGAGGAACAAACCAGCAAATGATTTAAGGTCAGTTACACTACAAAAGCTTATGAGAATTTCAGCTCTTTGATGGAAGTGTTTCAACAAATTTATAATGGGAACTAATCATTCAAAGAAAACCAGTGTCTTAGGCAAGTTTCTGGCTTGTTGTCAATGCAAACAAAGTTCTTGAAGTGCTATGGTTACTACAAGTGCAGCGAACAATGGCCACCACAGCTGAAGCAAAGTTGAAAAAGTCAACAGGCAAAGGTTTGGAAGAGTTGGTAAGACATCCATATGACACTGACACAGATGTCTCTGTCAACAAGCACAAAAAGTTAGTGAAGAAATAGCCCCAGCCTTTTTCGTGCCTGCATCACCTACACGTATAGTATGAGGTCCCCATAAGCGCCTGCTACACAGTTACAATGGGCAGCAGTACATAGAGTGTTTCATGGATCCTGCTGTTTTCAAACAGACTATGGTCAGGATACTGGTACCCCCGGAGCTCCCCCACGATCGAAGTACCCTGCGAATATGCCAATTCTGGGAAGATCGGTACCGGCGGATGAAGGCTCAAAGGAGAACACCCCCAAGAAAGAAATCGTCTCTTTTAAAATAGTGTTTTAAAGATATTAACCATGGGAAGCAAACACTCAAAGAATACCGGTGTCTTAGGTAAGTTACAGTGGATGCAAATACATCCCTTTTTCTGTGAAATGGGTGTCATTATGTTTTATGATATAATCATGTCCTGTGTTAAAAGTATTAGGGTATTCTACAGGGTATTTTCTTGTTACAATGTTATCTGCAATATATACAGGAACAATTGCCGCTAATATTAGTGGCAAGGATGCCCCAGTACTGGTTTTTACAAGCAATAGTTTTCTGTAAAAAAAATAAGTTTTCAAGGAAATAATGAGAGAGTACATTACTGACTGGGGTTGAACTTCAAGCCACATACACTAGAATTGTAAACACGCCATGTCATAGTTCAGTTTACATGTAGGACATGCTGACATGTGCAGTATGTATTATAAATAAAGACAATCGATGCGAGAGACAAAAATTACAAAATGGAGGCATGGGTTGACAGAGTGAAAGGGCTGCTTGCCAAGAAGTCCTTGAGGAAAGGGACAAAGGGATGTCTGATGTGGTGGGGCTACTCCAAGAAGAGTTATGGATTCATTAAAAAACCCTCCTACTTTTGGTGTCTCGTTTGAACAAGTTGACTCACCATTCAAAACCATTCACTAATGTGGTTTTGAATGGTCTGATAACTTTGCAACAGCTGATGCTCGAAATGGTTTTGAATGGTAGTACAGCTAGTACAGAGTCCTATTACTTAGGTATTGAATGGTGGAACAACCACTCCATTGTGGTATGACTTTCACTGATTGGTTTTAAATGGTACAGCTGTTGTATGGTGGTGGTGGGGGGTCCCATGGGGCTGTTTAGGGGGATGGATGGTCCACTTAAACTCCCCCTTGCTAAATAAGCTTATCTAATAGAATTACTGTTTGTTTCCAAATTTTTTGTTTCAAGACAGGGATTGTTGTGTAGCTTGAGGGTGACAAGAAAAAAACACTTCGATAGGTAGGCTCAATGGAAAACAATAGAGTAGGCTGCACAACTGAAATGATTTGAGTATGTTCCATTTTTTTAAAGGGGTTAATAAGTTTGTATTGTTGTTTGCTAATATATGCTTTGATATTATTCATTATTTAAATACTAATTTATTTAAAACTGGTTACGTATTATTATGTAAGAAAACAAAAGTAAAATTTTAAACAAAGAAATGCTAGGGTATATAAGGCCTGCTTCACAGCCCCTCAACCCATTGCAATTTGCAATTGATTGAGCCCAGAGCTAAAAACATGACCACCCAAGAGTGTGCTGCACTTCAGAAGAGTTTGAGCAAGGGAGAAATGGCCCTTTTTGTAGATGTTGCTCGTGGAAAGAAGAGGAAGAGAGATGAAGGGTAAATATGCTGTTACTGTCACTTGTACATTTATATTTAAATAAATAAAGCATTATTTTTTCTCTAAGTTTATATTTCAAAGTATTATTTTGTTCATAAACATAAAATAGGTATTTATTTATTTGCAGATTTGAAGCAAGCAAGGAAGGAAGATGGGAGAGAAGAGAGTATGAAGATGATGAAGATGATGAAGTGCCAATGGACACAAGAGAAGATGATGATGAGGTAAAAGACCAGAGTGGAGATGGAGGTGCAGAAGCAGATGATGAAGAGGACGGATAAGAGAGGGAGACGTTGACAGCGGTCGAGCAGAAAAAACAAACGAAGAAGCAGGCAAAACGAGAGAGAAAGAGACAGCAGAAGAAGGAGAGAGAAGAGAAAGAGAAGGAGAAAGCTGAACGTAGAAAGAAAAAGAAGGAAAAGAATAAGAGGAAGCAGGAAGAGATACTAAAGGAGAAGCGTGAGAAGCAAAAACGGAAGAAGCAGGAGGAAGAGAAACAGAAAAAAAATCCTGAGGATCAAAGAAGGAAGGAGCAGGAGGATGAACAGAGGAGAGAGGATGGGGAGCGAGAAGAAAGACTGAAGAAGAAACAGAAGAGGGAGAAGAAGCAGGAGAAGAAGAGAATGGAGAAGAGAATGGAGAAGAACCAAAAGGAGGCCGAGGGAGAAAGTGAAGCGGAGGGAGGTGGAGGGACTTCAACTGCAGGGCCATCTTGGGTCCTGGTGGAGGAAGAGAGTGACATCCCTGAAGCATCATCTGCTCAGCTCTCATTTGAAGACGACAGCGAAGAGGATGCCCTGTATTATTTAGCAGATGAAACAGGGTCATCCTCCTCAGAACAAGTGTTCTCTTCTGCTTCATCTTCAGATGAGAGTAGGGTAGAGGTGCCTCAGCCGGTCAGGAGAGGAAGGCATGTCATGGTTCAAGACCCCGGATCAGACGCTGATCCCACTCCCTTCGACCCTACAACTGGTCCAAGCCTCACAACTGATCGCCATGGATGGAATAGGGACTTAACAAAAATAAAAACCCGCAAGTTTAAATCACAAGGACCACTAGGACCAACATTTGACCGCCCCATTAATGATGACCCTGTACAGTATTTTCTTTCATTTTTTCCAACAAATTTATTTGTTCAAATTCAAACATTCTGCAATAAAACCCCAAACTCGACCCCAAAACCACAGTACAGGAAATCAAAGCTTGGTTTGGTATTAGGATGTTGCAGGGGGTCCATCCCAACACCAACGCTGAAGATGACTGGTCAGTGCAACAAGGCCTCAGAAACTACCTCGTCTCTTCAACCATGACTAGAGGAAGATTTTATCTCCTTTCTGAGGTTCTGGCGTGCTCTGACCCCGCCACAGGACCACAGCAAATAAGGGACAAAAAAGACCACTTTATGTGGCTCAAAGCCCACCCTTTGTACCCTTTGCAGATCATTTGGGACACGGTCAGCGACAACTGCCTCCAAAACTACAATCCTCAGAGGGAGTTGTCGCTGGACGAGGCCATGATCAAGTACAAGGGTACAAAGGCCAACATCAAGTGGTTTTTTATGACCCTTAAGCCAACCAAGATGGGCTTCAAAATCTATGCAGTGAGTGAAGACAGATCTGGGTACCTTCTTCACATGAAGGTACATTCAGAATCTGGCCTCAAGATGAAAGATCTCTCACTGCAGATGATGCAGCCCTTCCTTGGTCGGTACCACCGACTCTTCTGTGACAGACTATACACGTCAGCTGCCCTTGCTAAAGAACTTCTGGATCAGAAAACTTATCTGTGCGGTGCGTTGAAGCGGTCTTCGAAGGGATTGCCTGATGATTTCAACACAAAGGAAGGCATCAACCCATCTAAGCACCGCCAGATAAGTTTGATGAGCAAGTCCCCCAGAGGGACTATGTACTCGAGGCAGCCAGGGCAATTGACGGTGGTCCTGTGGCGGGACACAAAAGTTGTCAGTCTGCTGTCCACCTGTCATCAGGGATATCAGGATCGAGCTATACACCAACTGACGAGAAACATAAAGGACAAGGGGGAAAGGACCGCTTCGTGGAAACAAGTACCCGCTCCTCCCCATGCCGTAGACTATACCCAGTTTATGGGCGACGTTGACAGGTCAGATCAACTGCGATCATACCAGTCTTGTAGCCGCCAGTCTATGACATGGTGGAGGAAGATCCTATACTTTCTGATGGATGTAGCTCGTGTAAATGCCTGGATCTGCTATAAGCATAACACCGCAGCAGATCCGGGCGTACACTCGATGTCCCACCGTATGTTCACGGTGGACATCGCGACCAAACTGATCAGTGGCTTTGCGGAGGGAACCCCTGCACATCAACCCCACCATCTCTCACCAGTGCCTGCACTCAATGGCCCAAACCATAGGCTGATCAGAATGCCCGACAAGCACCCAAAGATGTGCATCCAGTGCCGCACAGATGGCAAAACCACCAGGTTAGGCCATCCGATTGTCACGCGGCCTGGATGCACATCTTGCAGCATCCACCTATGCAAAGACGGGTGTTTTCTGAGGTTCCACTCATCCTAGTAACAACCATTGACTGCAGTCACCCCCACACTTCACACACAGCAAAACCTTAATTATCAAGTAAATTTTCTTTTTGTATTTCTTTTTTGTTCTTTTTCTACAATACAAAAATTAATGCAACATTTGGTGTTATTAAGTGTACATGTTGTAAAACAAAGAAATGTGAAAAGGCAATGATGATAGATTATAACACACTAATACAACATGCATTGTGCACTGTTAAACTTCTGTGAATCTACTGAGCCTAAAAAACACACAGGGACACCTGACACTTCCATGAAAAACTCCCTCCTCCAGTCCAGATGTACTCTATCAACATACCCCCACTGCACTGTGGGGTTAATACACCATTTGAAACCATTTGGCTATGGTAACACACACAGTCCATGCACTCTATCCTCCACTGTAGGGCGGATACACCATTTGAAACCATTTGGCTATGGTTACACACACAGGTGTTAGTGTATGCACCATTCAAAACCACTTAAATGGTTTTAAGTTGTAGGAAAGCTCACTATCAACAATGTTCAAATGGTATTGCCATGTGTGTGCAAAAGCAATGGGCAAATGTGAGAGTTGGAATTTTGAATGGTTTTGAATGGTGTATCAAACAAATGCACAATGGTTCATGTGCACAGAGTGGCTTACATGGCATACACCGGAACTCCAAACTTGCCCAAAGGATGTGATGTATCCCACTTGAGCCATCATTCATTGTGCATTTGTTTTGAACACTTGTCCCTTGAGCCCCGCCGCATCAACAACTCAAGAAAGACGTGTAAGCGCAAAAGAATTTGAAAGGGGCATGGTGACTACCCCGATTGCTTCATGAGACTGTAAGTGGCAATGTGGAATTTGATCTGTAACTTGGTATCATCAGTAAATCATTCATTCATTCAATTAATTAATCATTCATCTCTTCATTGCTCGCAGGGTTTGCAGTAACTATGTTCAAATTGAAAATTGTGCAAGTCATTTTGAAAATTTGGTTCCAGTTGTCCTTGGAAGCAAACAGATGGCCAAATGTTTTAGGAAAATCCAGCGTCTTTGTCTCTTAAAGTTCGGGACGGGACAAAGGTGGCAAACCAATCGCGGAACCTGAAGCAACACCTCCAGAGTTAAGTTGCCTCAGAGAAGAGAATCGAGAGAAGAGGGGGAAAAAATTAAGTCAATTTAAATTAATTGCAAGAGTGAAATGGATGGTTCCTTTCCAAAAGTCTGGAGTGGGGCCGTTTTTAGTAAATGTTTATTGTTTTTCATGTTTTTTGGTTAATTTCCTTTTTGGCAGGCTGTAATCCCGACGAGAGCTAAACGCTTGTCAAGTACCCGCGAAATGCAACATATAACCTCATCCCGTTCCACTGGGTCCGAAAGAGGCATGGAGAAGACTGCCAACGTGCCTGGTTCCCAGTTAAAGGGACGGTCAAGGCGCCAGAGTACACTTGACTCAAGGAAACCTGTGCAAAGCCTCCCAGTTCTAATATTGCTGAATGGCTCAAGGTTACTGTTTTAGTAAGCCAAGGTACGTTTTTTTATATCATTGTTACAACAAATTTATCAAATTTGGAATGCCTGTTTGCCAATTGCTTTCATGTTGCTTTCAATTATAATTTGTTGCTTAGCAATAACTGACTATGAAGTCGGCCAGTCCCTCCTCAGAGAACGCCTTAATGCCTCATCTTCATCAGATGCTCCTGAAAAGGATGCACAGCGACCATGTCGTGTAAGCGCTAGGCCAGTGTGGTTAGCTGAAGAGAACAACGCGTACAGCGACCATAATTGGAGCTCTGATTCTGACAAGCACGCGTCTAATTCTGAAGAGCTTGACACCATCCAGTCAAAGACAAAGTCCTAGCCAATTTAAGAGTTTTACTATTGGAATCAGTCACTTCAGGAGAATTTTTGGTGGCATTGAGGCATTAAAATTGACAATGATATTCACGCGCACAACTGTTTGTTGTAATTAATATCATTGTTTGAATTTCGCGATTATTTATTTGTTCCATTCCAACTAAAAAATTGAGAACCAGAAAGTAAAGCTGTAATACTTACAAAATACATGTAGTTATAATATTGGAGAAATAATCTTGTTTTAATAAACTCTCATACACAGATTGCCCCCCCCCCCATTTATATCTTGTGTGCGTACATAGCATGAGCAAGACCACTATCGGATGACCCTATATGGTGCACTAATATAAAACGACAACCTCTATTGGACAGGAACAATTGCAGGTAATATTAGTGGGAGGCTAAAAAGCTGCCAGTCAGTCCATAATAGACAGCTGACTGTTAATTATTAAGTAGTTGAAGTGTTTCAAAATTACATGATTACCGTAATTGTAAATTTGTAAAAATTTGTGAAAGAGAGCCGAGTATCTTTCATGATATTTACTCAGAGATTGGATGTCTGTGAGGCTGAGTTTGTTGGGTCTGGTTGGTTGGTGTGTGGTGATGTGTTATAGATGTGCAGTAAATCCTTAAAGACCCAGCTGAACAAGAGAAAAAGTTTGTAGTTAGTGCTTTTAATCTACAGTGTATTTACAAGTGTTTAATAAATATTGAAGTACTGGGTACATCCCCAACAAATGTTGTTTACATTTAAAAAGAGAAAATTGTTCTGACCGCGACTCGGCTGGGTCGCTCAGCTAGATTCACGAAAAGCACCATAACGTCACCCAACTCGGCTAAATCCGTGTGACGTCAGGTGTGGGAGTCCCGTGTTGTTGTCAGCGTACAGTGTATGTGCATTGCTATCATGGCTATCTGGCTATAGTCAACAAGCAACAAGTTCCATAACGTCGACTCGAAAGTTCTCAAAATGTCAGAAAGTGGCGAATCATGGGAAGATTTTAGCATTGATGAAGGATGTGTATTCTACAACCACTGCTGATAGTGACAGTTAACATGGAAGCTCTCCCGAGGAGAGAGAGGGGGAGGGAAGTGACGACCAAGTGGAGGGAGATGATCGTCGTGGCGCAGAACCATATCGTTTTGAACCACTTGCAATAGCCGATGTTGCACCAGACGAACCCGGCGACAACAATAACCAAGATCGACTCTTAAATACAGCATGGTAATGTGCCTTCCTTAATTATTGAGTTATCAATGGAATCACTTCATGACTGTTTATTGGTGCTATTTGGTACAGTGCTCCAAGTTTCTGCATGTTTACACTGTCGGGGTATTATAAAAATCAACTTTAGAGAATGTTCGATAACTGAACCCTCAATACGGTGCCCACATGCCGGCCCCCAACGTCTGTTGTGCAATCTCGAGATTGCAATCCACAGTGTACATGTGCATATTATGTGCATGCAGCAACATCCCGGCTTGTGGATACATTACTACACACACACTACGTTCATCTGTGTCGTTGCAATGTATCTGTATCAGAAAGGATCCTTGTGTGGATGGGACGTCGGATGGTTCATGTTGCAAATAAATATAACTTCAGACAGTTCTTGGACCATGGTTTCTGCCCGCTGATTGGGCCGGACTTTATGTTATTAACAATATATAGCGTTGGCTGATTGGATGAAGGTCGGTATACGTACATGTAGGTCCTCCAAGGCAACAAAATTACGTCTTTGTGTCAATGTACCGACACCGGGTGGCGCCCGGTGTTCTTTTATGTGCAGTTAAATATGCGCCTTGTGCAGTGGTGTGCACCTTTTCTGCCGACGTTTGAATTTTTTCGGGTCTTTTAAGGGTCCTGCGCCTTCTTCGCCGAGCGCCTTGACCGCAGGAAAATACGGTATAGAAAAAATAAAATAAAAAAAGGAGTTAGTTTAAAACCAGCCAGGAAAAACCAGCACGGAAAGAAAGCAATTTCCAGATGGGCACAGATTCCAACAAGACAATGACCAAAAGCACACCAGCAAAGTCGCCACAGACTACATGACAGTGGCAAAGATTAACTGGTGAAAAGCTTCAGGCGAAAGTCGAAACTTGAACCCCATAGAAAACTTCTGGCATCAACTAAAGCACCATCTGAGGTGGCGGGCCAAGCCAAAAACTAAAGATGAACTAATTGACAGCGTCTGCTGTCTGGCAACAAGTTCCAACACCTCAACTGTGCATGATATACAACAACCACATCCAGAAATGGATTCTTGCCACCATTGAAAGGAATGGGTGTGCATCCCGCTACTGACAAAGGTTTTTTTCCAGAGCCACCCCAAATTCAGAAGAGATGATGATCATTGTCAAGTTACTTTTCAAACTCCTCATGATTTGTGAGAATAGATTTGTGTGAAGATTTTAAGTAAAACAAAAACAATTTAAATTTAGCAAACAAAAATGTGTAAAAAAAAAAAAAACGTTTACTGTTTTGAATTATTTATATCTATTTAGTAAAGTTTGATATGACTATTTCATATGTAAAGTGGTTTGGCCGAGTTTTTGCCCTTCTGTACTTGTCAACGCTGGAAACCGAGCTCTTCTATGTGAATACACACGCGCACATCAAGGACTTTAATCACAGCGAGGACGTCCTCGCTTTGAAAATTTTTGATAAATGCAGCATTATAGCCAGTTTGGACGCCACTGAGACATCTAAGCTTTTGGGACTAATCCTCTCCAAAGAGGAGAGGGAAGTTGTAGAGATAGCATCGGAGACCGACGTTAGTGCCCGCAAGAAACTTCTGTTATACATCCGCAATATTGGTAATCACAGACACAACTGCAAAGTCCTTAGAGAGGGAAGGGGTGTCCTTATTATAGTTTACAGACATATGGACCATGCATACATTATTATGGCTATTACGTGCGTCTTGATCTTTGGCGTCATCAGTGCCCACTTAAAGGAACACGTTGCCTTGGATCGGTCAAATTGGTCTTTGAAAAGCGTTTTGTAACTGTTTGTTATAAAATGAAATGGTTCGAAAGATGTTGTAAAAATAGAATACAATGATCTACACAAATATGCCTCGAAATTGCGTGGTTTTCTTTTTACCTCGTCCAATAACACGGTCCGCCATTTATGGGAGTCAAAATTTTGACTCCCATAAATGGTCGACCGTGATAGTTCGCGACGTAAAAAGAAAACCGTACAGTTTTGAGTGAAACTTGTTTGGATCATCATATTCTACTTTTAAAACATCTTTCTAACCATATGAATTTCATAACAAACTGTTACAAACGCTTTTTATAGACCAACTCATGGTAGCACAGACTGATGGTAATAGTAGGATAGGTCGTTATAGAGGGCGAGTAGCTAACAAGAGTGATTTGTTAAAACCACCCCCTGCTGGTGTATCTTTCCAGTTGAACAAGGTTCTTAGTTCTATGAGGAGAGACAATGTTGGCCTGATTGTGAAGAATGATTCTTTGATTCTGGAAGTTGCAAAATGGAATACCTTAGACTTGGCCACGATGTTACACAACATGGCTACATTCGGAACAAACTACGAGACTGGTCGTCTTGTTATACAACACACCCTGAGACACACCTTGAGACAAAACACCCACCAACCAAATGCATCACTGGAAGTATTCGTGCATCCCCGCCATCTGAATGATATCGTCAAGGCTGTTCATGATGTCGCCGGCTTTAGTAAAGGCTGCTGCCTCCTGAATGGTGTTTCACAGAAAGATGTTTCCTGCCTTCAACGGCTCCAAAACCGCTGTGCCAGACTTATCTTTAAGCTGCCCAAATTCACTCACTCATCTCCACTTCTCAAGCAATTACACTGGCTTCCCAGTTGCCCAACGCACTCAATTCCGTACAATGGTCCACACATATAAATCCCTCAATCATTGTGCCCCGGATTATCTCTCCTCTCTCCTTTCACTCCCGACATCTTCTTACTCTCTTCGCTCTTCTACTGGTAAATCCCTTTGAGTTCACAAAACCCATAAACTTGCAGGTGATAGGACATTTTCAATTGCTGCTCCCCGACCATGGAATTCTCTACCTACCCTTACCAGAAGCTCAGACAGTGTCCCAACCTTCAAACGTGCTCTCAAAACCCACCTTTTTGCCTCTTCGTAGCTGGTCATCTTTATCTTTGTTCTGTCTTTTTCCCCTTCTTTCCTTCTCAGCGCCTTGTATCCTTTGGCAATTTGGCACTTTATAAATACTGTTATTATTAAGGAAAACAGATGTATCACGTTCCATCTCTAGCACTCAAGATTGGACATTCCATCAAGAGATGTGCACTCATACTTCAAGCAAGTGCTTTAGAGTTTAATCTTCGGGAAAAAGCGGTACAGGTCGAACAGTTTAGGCAGTTATGTGAAATAAAGTGGCCAGAACTTGTGTCAACCCATGCCCACAGAACACTATGCCAAGGAAAGCGCAATAAGCGTACTGATCTCCCCACAAATGCAGATGTGGTGAAAATCTCATCGTTCCTTCATGAAACTGGCAACAGGGAAGTGCAGCTCCTACACTCTGCTAAGGGCCATAAAATTAAACAAGCTTGGAAATTGAATGAAGTCACACTGTGCCATTTCTTTATCTTCAACCACAGAGGACGGGGGAAGTATCCAAAATGCAACTTGAAGATTTTCACAAGCACAGTAGTGCAGCCATTGTGAATGGTGATTGCGTGATGACTGATCTTGAACGGCACCTCTGTAAAATGTTCAAAGTCATTGAAATAGTTGGTAAGAGGGGCAGAACTGTTCCTGTGCTTCTTCGTACTGATGTGATGGAGTGGTTGAAGGCTCTGGTCGCAAATAGAAATGCAGCTGGAGTGGCACAAGACAACATTTTCTTATTCGCACGAAGTTGTTACGGAGGCACAGGTCATATACGAGGAAGCGACTGTCTACGAGCATATGCAAATGAGGCGGGCCTTGAGAATGCTGATAGCATGCGGTCTACATTTAATTATGTTTCCTAATTTACCTCTTCTTTCCTTTGTGTTGTAGGAAGGCCACCAACCCAAACAAATCCAGCTCCAAAAGCTCGACAAGTCAAGCGTTGACAATTCAAGCGACGCCCCTGGACTGCCCAGGAAAAGAAAGAGGTAACCAAGGGCTTGCAGAGATTCATTTTGGGTTGGGTTTTCTCAAGAAAAAAAAAAGTCATGGAAAGAATTTCAAGCCGCCTTGCAGAATTTGACTACAATACATCAATTACACGAATAACTAACAAAATAAAACAACTGAAGACCAAATACAAACAGGTTTTGGACAACCGAAGAAGTGGGAGAGCCGAAATGGATTGGAAATACTTTGATGAGGTTGACACCATTTTAAGTACTAATACAGGCTTTCAGCAAAGAAAACTATTGATAATTGTGGGTGATGATTGCAATAGTTACCAGAGCCCTTCACAATTCATGTGTTTCATTGTTCCGAGCATCTTTTTCTACAGCCTTAAAACTACAATGGAATGTATGCAGAATTTTAATGCACTGATCTTTTGGAGCACATGGGTTATATGCTTAAAATCACAGACGAAGACTACAAAAAAGCAGTGGAAAAAGTCTTAAACTTGTGTGCACTTCAAAGGTTTTATCTACCTTCTGTATTAACTGGGGCGTGCATTATTATTGCTGCAGACAAAAATAAAAAACCAATTTGTCTACAACAAAAAATGTCTGAAATTATTATGACACCTAAAAAGGAAGTTGGAATGAATAAAAGTGATAACGAATAGTGCTTTTAGTACTTTTAAAAGTAGCCAGGAGAAACCCAATCTATAGTAATATCAGCGGTCAGGCGGTACATCCTGGAAAGCAAGACTACAGTATACCGAGATTGCTGCAGAGGAGCGACAACGGGCATCCACAAGTGCAGAAAGGGAGAAGGCTTAGCAACAAAGAAAGGTCACTTTGTGGTAACCCAAATCAACAAGTCACTTTGTAGCAAAGTGAGACAGGTGAAATTTGACATTCCATATGTGCCAGCTAATTCAGAGCTACTTGGATTGTCAGCTTCTAACAGGTTTGCAGAGGAGTATTCTCCAGAGTCATACTCGTTCTGAGATGGACTGCTTAGACCAAACTGCCATTATACGTCTCATGAAAGGATACAGCTGGGACCAGTTGCCGGCTGATGACGCAGAGTAATCATTGTTTGTTGTAGACAAGCATTGCACTGCATCCGTCAATCGACCATCAGATGAGTGTACTTTAGAGTCCGAGGAGACTACACACGTCCATCCACTATCAGCCGAGTATAACCCAGCTTCTCAGAATGAAACATTGTCTGTCGATGATGAATCCATGCCATCAGAAGATTATGACAATGACAACACCAAAGGCAGCTGACCAATATCCATCAATGTTACTCAATGTCGAGAGATATTGAAGGAGATATAGGAAGGATAACCTTCATTTTAGACAACTGTCCTGTTTTTGAATCCATCCCCACAACTCTCTATGACGCCTTCACTGCGATAAGACCATTTTTCCTCAGAGTGACGGCCTACACAGGGAATCAACTCGTAGCTTGCTGACCAAAAGGAAAGGAAGGCGGGTACAAAAATGCAACTACAAGATGAAACAGGGAGATTTCATCTGTTTCAAAGGACACATTCCCACGCCTGTTGCAAGAATTACTAGATGAGTTTTACCGTTCTACCAATGAGAAAGAAGAAAACCGAAATCCAAGGCGAAAGGAAAAGGCAAGACCAAGGTTCGTCGACCAAGGGAGACAGAGAAAGCAAAGTTGGATCGACTGTACAAGGAGGAGTGTGATGGGCTTCGCCAAGCGATTAGGGAGAGTGTAAAGAGCAGTGGCATGTCTATGTCCAGAGGAAGGTATCGAGTCCTTGCTGAAACCTCTGAGAGTGAGGAAGATGAGTTCCTTGACAGAGCAGTGGCAGAGGCTACAGGATCGCCCCCAGCTTGTTGTGATGAGGAAGCAGATGCCATGGAGGTTGAGGAGACAGGAGAGGAGACAGGAGAAGACTGGGGGGAAACGGAGGCAGTGAGGAGACATGAGAAGAGGAGAACAGGGGAGAAACCACCAGGGGAGATGGGGGAGGAGAAGAGGAGGAGACTGCCGAGGAAGATGAAACTGGACCATCCATATGACCACCCAAGACCAAAACCCCCGAAAAAAGAAGACCAAGCAAGCTCCGCTACCCGACTCCGACAACGACCCAGACCCTCCATCCGCCTACCAAGAGGACTATGCCCCCGATGAAGCAGGTTGGACGAGAAGCCTTGAGGGCGTTCGCATAAGATCATTAAGAGGGAACCCCATGGCCCGAAGTTTTCTAAGAAAGAGTCGCCGCTGAAGTACTTTTTGAAGTTTTTCATGCCTAACCAAATTTAGTTTGCTTCGCTTGGGTGACCGAATTACATGGTGCGGCCCCTTAAGTAATATATCAATACCATTGTAGTCTTCAGTGCAGAATCACTGAGTCGTGTCGCTTTATAAAGTGTAGGTTCCGATCCATCAAATCAGTTCAGGCCAACGCATTTCTCCTGTGTGCTACGTTTCCAGTTATGCTTACAAGGTCGACAGAACAGAGCACCTCAGCCAGCGAGTTTAACCCTGAAGTTCTTTTCCACAAGTTTAAAGTGTATTTTAACAGCAAGTTCGACAGTCTCCAAAAGTCAGGAAACAGTAAATTTGAAAGAGATCCAAACAGGTTAGACGCTAAAGAGCTGAACAAAATAGGCAACACGGCTCAGTGAGAGTTTTGCGGGAAAGTAGAGCTTTCACTGGACAAAATCAAGATCTGTCTGCTTAAGAATGGCAACACCGAGACAGCGATAGAGGCGATTCACGAAGCCGAAGCCCAGGTCACCGAAAGAAAAAGAAAGATAAAGATCGCCGATAGCAGCAAGGCCGGTTGGATCACGGTACAACACCTAGAGAAGGTGGTGAGGACATGCCCGGTGAGCTGAGAAAGCAGGTTCAAGTAACAGAAGAAGCCGCACTGAAAGAGCTTGAAGGAAAGAAGAAGCTGAAGAGAGGGCTTTGGGATGATGGCGCCAGGTCGTCAATACCAATTGGCAATCGTAGTCTTTTTCGAGGTAACCCCCATTATTCCCTGTTTCTGTTTCTTTGTCGTGGTTCATACAGAGCAACCTAAGGCCGGCCCCCTCCCATGCTATACCATTAATAATAAATTCTCAGAATCATAAACCTGTGTCTTAACTTGTGATTATATGTCTTCCAATAGAAATAAACTGTTTTTCATGCGTATGAGCGTAGCGAAGGAGCATGAAAGTAAAAAAAATGGAGGTACAACAGGGGTTACAGCGTACACTGCCTTCCTGCACTGTATTCATACTGAAGGCCTAGATGTGTCAGGTTTCTCTGATTTTGAAATCAATGGAGTCAATAACTGGTGTTTTTTTTTTAAAGATGCAACAGTTTTAATGATGGTCTTAAAGAGGCCCTCTAAGGTCAAATATAGGTCAGTGATTTTATCATTTACAAATAGATCGAGTCATTATTAAAGGAGTTGGATACTTTTTCAAAATGTATACAGATTTATATTAATTACAGGGTTTGAAGATAATGATAGTGGAAAGCTTCCCTTCAAATATTACTAATGGAGGTTGTGTAGTTCTTGAGAAATGAGTAAAACAAGTCACAAAATAACTTTCGTCTCAGGAAGCATGTAGAATCCCATTAACCAGTTATGATATTACACCAAAACCATAGCATAACAGGTTATTACGTTTTTATAAGCTAAAACTGAGAGGAAAACTATTTGTTTTACTCATTTGTCAAAAACTACAGCACCTTGGTAAATAAAATTTCAAGGGAAGCTTTCTACTATCATCATCTTCAAACTGTTAAAGTTTAATGTAAATCTGTGGACATTGTGTTTTGTGTTAGAAAAAAGTACATGGACCCTTTAAGCTTCAAACTTTAGATTAATGTCTTGTTATTTTATATCCTTTCACTGGGATTTGTTTTCAAGAGATGTCACGTTATACGAGTCTGTAACACACTATACTGGGAATATTTGGTATGTCAAAAGGTCAATTGTAATGCTAATTTCATTAAGTTTGTTTGGAAATCTATGAAGAACTACAGGTACATGTATCTCTGTACAAAAGGTACATGTATCATAAAAAATAAAAACATTGTTAAAAGAATTGACCTAAAATGGTGTCTAATATAATCGTATTTTATACTTAAACGTCAGATGAGAGGCTTGCAATTTTGTTATCTTCACAGGTCTATTTGAATATGGTTAATCACAAACTTGAATTCAACCGAAGAGTGTCTCTTTAAATATAACATATCCCCACCCCACAGAAGTATGGGTGGGTCTACCAGCGATACCTGTAGGGCGAATACTACAATTGCATTGTTCCCTATACCGGCGGGCAAATAGCTAAGAGTTTTACATACTCTAGCGCCCTCAAGAGTCCTATCCCCGACGCCCTGTGACATGCACACCACGTCGGCGTCCTCTTTATCTCCTAGCTGGCAAAGGCAACGGATGTGAGTAAATTTCTGTCCGTAAATCTGTGAGATTTGACTGCCTTTTTAGCTTGATAAGAGTGACTATCGGCTTTTTGATAGCAGGATAGTTTGTAGAGTTGTTTGAGAATTTTTAGAGAGAGATTATTTTATAGAATATGAGTTCTTATAAGAAATCGGGGAGGAAAGGGCTTGTCGCCGTAGGAGGGACCTACATCCGGTGCCTCTCTAAATGTTACATATCTCATTTTTTTACTTTTTAATTATGATGATATTGACTTTTCAGTGTTTGTTAACCTTATAGGGTTACACCAGAAACTTTGTCGATGTGTGTAAACTTGTTTGGTTAATGTTCCGCCTCTGTACTTTGTTTTCAGATTTCACAGTCAAGAAATATCCTGGATCATCAACCACACTCATTCGACAATCCCTGACTAACAATGTTAAGGAACTCAATAACATCAATAATTAGACTGGGATTGAACTATTTTTCTACAGAGAATGTGTCAATTGTCAACTTGTTTTGTTAATTTTCCCATTTCTGTACTTTGTTCTTAGATTTCACAGTCAAGACACACACAGTGTCTTCAACCACACTCATTCGACAATCCCTGGCTAACAAAGTTAAAGAACCCAATAAGGTCAATAATTAAACTGGGAAACCCTGTGGTGATTATGTACTTTTCATCAAGGATAACATTCCATATTGTTTTAGCCCAGCTTGGCTGCTTTTAAATGTTCATGTTCTTAAAAACTAAGACTTTTTTTTGTAAAGGAATTGTTAGGTCTTTAAGCATTTACTTGTACCAAGACATGACAAAGGTGGCCTTTTACATCATTGCGTGACCGCTGGCAGGGCAGCTTCGTGAAGCCTTGCTGTGCAGCAGTCCAAATACAGCCATCAGAGAGTCAACATTTAATGTGTCAATCAGTGACTGCTTGTGTTGTATTAAAAGAGGTGGAGGCGTTACAATTCAAGATAACTGCAGTAGTTAACAGGAGAAAGAACTATGTTGCAACAAGAATGAAGCCCAATCAATGTCTATATTGCAAACAGTTTGGCCTTCCTTATGAAGGAGAAACTTGAAGATAAGCAAATTTTTGACACTGCCGACAAGTACCAGTGCCCAAGCAACTCTGAGGCTCTGGTGATTTAGGCCAGAAATCTAAGTCTATGCCTATTTCACACAGGCGGGATAAACTTCTTCAGTGTCAGTTTATTAACTTTGGGCGTAACACACATCTTCCCACTCATGTATGGAATTGCATAATTTATCTAGGAATAAACTGTCATCCTCGAACACACAGAAGACTCAATCGTGCTTCCAATTCCCTAAAACAAAGACAATAAGGATGATGAGATCTGGATGAGTTGTTATCTCTTTATCATAGCAACTGGGATAGTATTAGGACCCATTACCTTCAAGACCAACGTACTCAAGATGTGATCAATTTGCGGTTGGGCCCTCCCAGGAGTGGGTCTGAGCGTGACGCACAAATGGACCAAGCCCCGGTCAGAGTAGAGTTAATGCCTGGCATGTCACTCCATGACGGGTTAACGGGACTGTTTCACACTTTCCAATGTAGAGTAAAGCTGAATTTGTTTTGTGGGTATGTTTTATGAAACACAGAGACGGGAGGTTTGCGCTATTTCCACTCAAGTTTTAACAACACACTTGTAAGATGAACCATTCACTGTAGCTTCAGAAGAGGATTTTGAAAATTTTCTTCTAAAGATACACGATATGGATATGTTTCAACACGCCCCGCATTCACGCCCGGAAACGAAGTGGGATCGTTGCGGATATTCGTAACGTCACAATTTATGTAAACAAAATGCCTGCGTTTTACATAGGTTCAGCACCCGACCAATTAGCCGATCACATCGCAAACAATGTGGGCCTTAACAACATTATCAAGAGTCACAATTCGGGTGCAAAATACAAGGAAAACTTTTGTTTGTTTCGATGTCTTGCCCTAAAACAAGGGTACCCAGCACGCCCCCTAGAAAAGCCGACCAAGCACCTAGTAGGTACATGTAGATATGTCAAAAGTATCAAAAGACAACCAACTTTGTAAGGATGACCTCCATCACTTTGAAGAAATATTTAAAGTGAAAGTTTTAGTGTTTAGCCTTGTTCGTGAAGAATATCTGGCGAGCGAGAAGGAAGCGGGTGTGTGCAGAGTAGTGGCCCGCCTGGTACGTACATGTAGATCCCTATGAAAACACAAAGATACCATGAATGTAAACTTGTATGAAGCGCATTTTTCATACATAAAGGATATGAACCAATACAGTCAAGTGTTTGCTTGTCCTAAATGCAAACAGGTTTATAACAGAGCAGCCAACTTAAAAAGGCATGTGGCAAAGTGCGACAAGGAGGGTCAAGTATGTATTTCCAAGTGGGTGCTATCGCCTACCAGAATCGGTATTCGATGAGTTGGTTGAAGCAGGACTAGACATAGACGAAGACATGAAGTATTATCCAGTTCGGGCCACATATGATTTTGAAGTGTATTTCAAACCGGTAGAGCAGCGCACAAAGATATACAGGGGGTCATTGCACAACATGAGTTATTGAGTGTTAGCTGCACTAGCAATGTTCCGGGGTTCCAAACACCCGTTTGTCTCATACAGACAGGGATACTGCCAAACTAGTGTCTGACATGGTAGCTTGGTTGCATGAAATTTCTGAAAAAGTGAACGCTTTAATGACAGAACAATTCAGAGTTATTTTGACCCAGCTCAGCATCCTAATACACGAACAGAAAGCAGCACTTGAGCGCAAGCTGGCTAGGTATCCGATTCAGGAGTCTAAGGGGCGCGACAATAGGCGGGACAAGGGGCAGGACAAGGAAAGCTGTAGAACCAAGTCCAAACAACTCAAAGACAAACTAAAAACTTACATCCACAAGCTTCCTGTTCTGGGGTTCAATTCTGGGAAGTATGACGTAAACATCATAAGACAGTATCTGTATCAACAATTTCAAGGAGACGAGGGGCTCCACATCATTCGAAAAGTGGCTGCATACATGTCCATTAGCTCGGACAGACTAATATTTAACAACGTTTGCAATTATTTGGCCCCAGGGTACTCTTCGCTTAGTTTTTGAAGGCATGCAAATGCTCCCAGACAAAGGGATGTTTTCCTACGAGTGGGTTGATAATCTTGACAAATTAGATCAACCAGACACAATGGTACCCAGCATGCGCCGTAGAAAAAGCGTACCAAGTATCTATCTCGTAGGTAGATATGTCGAAGTAATGAAAAAGCAACCAACTCAAGGGGTTTGTTTAGATGACCTCCAACACTTCGAAGAAATATTTAAAGTGAAAATTCTATTGTTTAGACTCGTTCGTGAGGAATATCGGGCAAACGTGAACGAAGCCTGTGTGTACAGAGTAGTGGCCCGCCTGGTACGTAGATCCCTATGCAAACACAAAGATACCATGAATGTTAACTTGTATGAAGCGCATTTGTCATATATTATGATAAAGGATATGAACCGATACAGTCAAGTGTTTGCTTGTCCTAAATGCAAACAGGTTTATAACAGAGCAGCCAACTTAAAAAGACATGTGGCAAAGGGCGACAACGGGGGTCAAGGATGTATTTCCGGGTGGGTGCTACCGCCTACCAGAATCGGTAATCAATGAGTTTATTGAAGCAGGAATAGACATAGACGAAGACATGAAGTATTATCCATTTTGGGGCACATACGATTATGAAGTGTATTTCAAACCGGTAGAGCAGCGTACAAAGATATACAGGGGCTCAATGCACAACATGAGTTATTGAGTGTGTAGCTGCACTAGCAATGTTCCGGGGTACCAAACACCCGTTTGTCTCATAACAGACGAGGATTCTACCAAACTAATGTTTGACATGGTAGCTTGCATGGTTGCATGAAATTTCTGAAAAAGCCAACTCTTTAAAGAACGGTTCGGAGTTGTTTTGACGCAGCCTGACATACTAACACGCGAACAGAAAGCAGCACTTCAGCGCAAGCGGCATAGGTATCCGGATCAGGAGTCTAATGGGCGCGACAAGAGGCGGGACAAGGGGCAGGACAAGGAAAGCTGTAGAACCAAGTCCAAACAACTCAAAGACAAACTAAAAACTTACATCTACAAGCTTCCTGTTCTGGGGTTCAATTCTGGGAAGTATGACGTAAACATCATAAGACAGTATCTGTATCACAATTTCAAGGAGACGAGGGGCTCCACATCATTCGAAAAGTGGCTGCATACATGTCCATTAGCACGGACAGACTAATATTTATCGACATTTGCAATTATTTGGCCCCAGGGTACTCTTCGCTTAGTTTTTGAAGGCATGCAAATGCTCCCAGACAAAGGGATGTTTTCCTACGAGTGGGTTGATAATCTTGACAAATTAGATCAACCAGACACAATGGTACCCAGCATGCGCCGTAGAAAAGCGTACCAAGTATCTATCTCGTAGGTAGATATGTCGAAGTAATGAAAAAGCAACCAACTCAAGGGGTTTGTTTAGATGACCTCCAACACTTCGAAGAAATATTTAAAGTGAAAATTCTAGTGTTTAGATTCGTTCGTGAGGAATATCGGGCGAACGTGAACGAAGGGGGTGTGTGCAGAGTAGTGGCCCGCCTGGTACGTAGATCCCTATGCAAACACAAAGATACCATGAATGTTAACTTGTATGAAGCGCATTTTTCATACATAAAGGATATGAACCGATACAGTCAAGTGTTTGCTTGTCCTAAATGCAAACAGGTTTATAACAGAGCAGCCAACTTAAAAAGGCATGTGACAAAGTGCGACAAGGAGGGTCAAGTATGTATTTCCGGGTGGGTGCTACCGCCTACCAGAATCGGTATTTGATGAGTTGGTTGAAGCAGGAATAGACACAGTCGAAGACATGCATTATTATCCATTTTGGGCCACATACGATTTTGAAGTGTATTTCAAACCAGTAGAGCAGGCGTACAAAGATAAACAGGGGGGTACAAAGCATTAATTGTTGGTTTTTTTTCTATTTTTCTTTACACATTCAGGAACAGCTTAGTATTGCTCGGCAATCAGATTTTGAAGTGATCATCAAGATAGCAATCAAACAGGACACATTGGAACGCTTTATTGAGGAAGCCCACTGTGAAGAAAACACTTGACATTTTCGTGTTAATGACCCGAGAACGCTTAGTTCAGTTACTCGGCAATACAAATAGTTGGTTACACATTTCCAATGAGGCGGGTGCAAGATACAAGGATAAGTTTTGGTTGTTTCGATGTCTCGCCCTAAAACAAGGGTACCCAGCACGCACCCTAGAAAAGCGGACCAAGCCCCTCGTAGGTAGATATGTCGAAGTAATGAAAAAGCCACCAACTCAAGGGGTTTGTTTAGATGACCTCCAACACTTCGAAGAAATATTTAAAGTGAAAATTCTAGTGTTTAGACTCGTTCATGAAGAATATCGCGTGAACATGAACAAAGCCGGTGTGTACAGAGTAGTGGCCCGCCTGGTACGTAGATCCCTATGCAAACACAAAGATACCATGAATGTTAACTTGTACGAAGCACATTTTTCATACATAAAGGATATGCACCGATACAGTCAAGTGTTTGCTTGTCCTAAATGCAAACAGGTATATAATAGAGCAGCCAACTTAAAAAGGCATGTGACAAAGTGCGACAAGGGGGTCAAATAGGTATTTCCGGGTGGGTGCTTTCGCCTACCATGCCGAATCGGTATTTGATGAGTTTATTGAAGCAGGAATAGACATGGACGAAGACATGAATTATTATCCAGTTCGGGCCACATACAATTTTGAAGTGTATTTCAAACCGGTAGAGCAGCGCAAAAAGATATACAGGGGGTCAATGCACAACATGAGTTATTGAGTGTTAGCTGCACTAGTAATGTTCCGGGGTACCAAACACCCGTTTGTCTCATAAGAGATGGGGATTCTGCCCAACTAGTGTCTGACATGGTAGCTTGGTTACATGACATTTCTGAAAAAACGAACGCTTTAATGACAGAACGGTTCAGAGTTGTTTTGACCCAGCTCAACATCCTAATACGCGAACAGAAAGCAGCACTTGAGCGCAAGCGGGCTAGGTATCCGATTCAGGAGTCTAAGGGGCGCGACAAGAGGCGGGACAAGAGGCGGGACAAGGGGCAGGACAAGGAAAGCTGTACAACCAAGTCCAAACAACTCAAAGACAAACTAAAAACTTACATCCACAAGCTTCCTGTTCTGGGGTTCAATTCTGGGAAGTATGATGTAAACATCATAAGACAGTATCTGTATCAACAATTTCAAGGAGACGAGGGGCTCCACATCATTCGAAAAGTGGCTGCATACATGTCCATTAGCATGGACAGACTAATATTTATCGACATTTGCAAATATTTGGCCCCAGGGTACTCTACGCTTAGTTTTTGAAGGCATGCGAATGCTCCCAGACAAAGGGATGTTTTCCTACGAGTGGGTTGATAATCTTGACACATTCGATCATCCCAATCTTAAGGGGAGCAATATTTCAGAAGAAGAGTACGCGTACTCTTACAAGAGGAAAGAAGGGTCTTACGTGAGGAGGGTCATGGGAATTTCAGGGACTTCCTTACAACTTAGACGTGAAACTGTCAAACTCAAATACTTGGTGATACAAGACAAGAACGCCGAGATGCATTGAAATATCCCAGTCAGATAAAAATTAGAGCTGACAAAAGCAAGTGTGACCTAATGAAACAAACTGCAGCCAAAAACGAGGAACTTGAAACAAAACTCCAGGAAAGTGACTTATACAGTACATCAGAGAACTGTAGAAATTAAATGCATTGCTACAGTAGAAGATAACATCATACACACTTTTGAAGGGGGAAAGTTCGTCAATGAACTCAGGGAAACAATCATGGTCATCCTCACAGAATGCAACATCAGTATGTCAAAAGTGTCCAAAGTCATCACTACTGTATGTAAGAATCTCCTCAGTAAGCTTCAAGATGGACATCCATCTCAAGAAACTTTGCACACAGGTATATATGAATGTTAACTTGTACGAAGCGCATTTTTCATACATAAAGGATATGAACCGATACAGTCAAGTGTTTGCTTGTCCTAAATGCAAACAAGTTTATAACAGAGCAGCCAACTTAAAAAGGCATGTGGCAAGGGGGTCAAGTATGTAATTCCGGGTGGGTGCTATTGCCTACCAGAATGGGTATTCAATGAGTTGGTTGAAGCAGGAATAGACATAGACGAAGATATGAATTATTATCCATTTTGGGCCACATACAATTTTGAAGTGTATTTCAAACCGGTAGAGCAGGCGTACAAAGATATACAGGGGGTCAATGCACAACATGAGTTATTGAGTGTTAGCTGCACTAGTAATGTTCCGGGGTACCAAACACCCGTTTGTCTCATAACAGACAGGGATTCTGCCAAGCTAGTGTCTGACATGGTAGCTTGGTTGCATGACATTTCTCAAAAAGCGAACTCTTTAATGACAACGGTTCAGAGTTGTTTTGACCCAGCTCAACATACTAATACGCGACAGAAAGCAGCACTTGAGCGCAAGTGGGCTAGGTATCTGATTCAGGAGTCTAAGGGGCGCAACAAGAGGCGGGACAAGGGCCGCAAAAAGGGGCAGGACGAGGAAAGCTGTAAAAACAAGTCCGAAAAACTCAAAGACAAACTAAAAACTTACATCCACAAGCTTCCTGTTCTTGGGTTAGATTCTGGGAAGTATGACGTAAACATCATAAGACAATATCTGTATCAACAATTTTAAGGAGACTTCATTTGAAAAGTGGCTGCGTACATGTTCATTTGCACATACAGACTAATATTTATCGACATTTGCAATTATTTGGCCCCAGGGTTTAGTACGCTAAGTTTTTGAAGGCATTGTTATGAGACCCTACGTAATGCATGTGCACACGCTATCAATCATTTTATGTGTGTAAGTCCGTTGACCTATTGTGGGCGGCGCTTATCTGTTATGAAGGATCTAGAATGATCTAGTGTAGTACTTTCTAGAAAACCACACACAAATCCTTTAAATACGGGCTGTGAGAAATTTTCGGCAGGACACATTATGCAAGACTGGTGGAAGCTACGACTTCTGTGATTGTGATTCAACTCGTTGGAGGAGCTTGTGATAGAGTTCGCGTTTGACCGAATGCAGTTAAAGAGCGTCTTTAGATTCCGGAAAGGACATTTTCGAACTTAGTCTACAGTTCGGTATTTTGGGACCTTTTCCCCATATTTTGTGGCGGGTGTCAGATTGTGTACCCGTTGTTGTTTCGTCTTCTTCTGGACATTTTATCGGAGTGAGTTTACCCCGTGATAGCTCATAGTCACATCGGCAAAGAACTTATTTATCGCCCCTGGAGCTGATCGTTTAAAGCCAGTGTTTGTGTTCCTCACCGTATCTTCTGTTGCTGTCGACGTATTAGCCCGTAAGATACTTATTTTGTATAAGAACCATTTATTAATGTACATTTGATTTAATCAATCATTGTATATTTGTTAAACCAAATCGGTAACTGAAGTGGTTGATAGTTTTATCATTAAATCGCTTTGTTTCTGTGTTCTTATACATCAGTGTCACCTTGTTTGATTTCTTCGTTGCATCTGAGGAAATTCAGGCTTTTTTAGTGATTTATATTCACGGATAGTTTGGAGTTTTTTGGATCGTAACAAATTGGGGGCCTGTCCGGGAAATCGAACAAAAATAAGCCGTGTTACATTTCTGTGTACAATTGTCAAACAAGGTTGCACTTTTTATTGTTGCTAGTCTGTAGCGTTGTACAAAAATGGCTAGTGAGTTTGATGCACAAGCTTTCGTTGATTCTGAAGACTTGTCAATCGATAAGTTGCAACAGTTATCAAAAGACGAGTTGCTCGAAGTTGCCAAACACGTTCATGTAGAAATTTCTAGAAGTGCCAAAAAGGCAAAACTAGTGAACGTTCTAGCGGGAAGACTGAACTTAGAGTTGCCCCAGTCTCCGCAAACAGTTGATCGAGGAATTGAGCTTGAAAAACTTATGCTTGAAAAGGAAAGGCTCAGACTTGAGTTCGAGGAGAGAGAAAAAGAAAAAGAAAGAGAACTACGAAAGCTTGAACTCGAAGAAAAAGAAAAGGAAAGAGAAGAAAAAGAAAGAAAACTACGAAAGCTTGAGCTTGAAGTTAAGGAAAAAGAAAAGGAACGAGAATTCAAGCTGCATAAGCTTGAACTAGAAATGGGTTCTAAGAAAGGCAAGGAGAAAACTCCAATTGACTTTGATCTAGCGAAGAAAGTCAGGTTGGTGCCAAAATTCAACGAACTTGATGTTGATGCGTATTTTCTGTCATTTAAGAAGATTGCCAAAAGTCTTAGTTGGCCTGAGAAATATTGGCCTTTGCTCCTGCAGAGCACTTTTGTGGGTAAGGTTCAGAAAGTCTATTCCACACTTTCAGAGGACCAATGTAGTAAATATTCTACGGTTAAGGCATCCATTTTGAATGCGTATGAGTTGGTTCCTGAGGCCTATAGGCAGAAATTTTGAAAACTGACAAGATCAAATGGCCAGACCTTTGTTGAATTCGCTAGACAAAAGGAAATTGTGTTTGATCGATGGTAAAAGAGTTAAAAGAAGTCGTCCTTATGGAAGAATTCAAAAACAGTGTCCCTTTGAGTATCAAAACCCATTTGGAAGAACACAAGATCACCAAATTAAAGAAAGCTGCAGTGGTGGCTGATGATTATGAGTTAACTCATAAAATGAGTGTGGGCAAAACTAATTTTCAGTCAAAGGGTTTTTACAAAAACACTGATAAGGGCAAGTCAGGTTCAGAGGCGCAGTCTAGTGCTGAAAGTCCGTATTCATCCGTATTCATCATCACCGACTGGAGCCAAGGACGATCAGAAGAAGTCTTTTCCTCCGTGTAGCTATTGCCATAAGAAGGGTCACTCGAAGGCGAGATGTTTCAAGTTCATCGCTGACGAGCGAGGGCGGTCTGAAAAGCCTGTCGCTTTTGTCCGTAAGGACACTCTACTTCGTAGGAAGTCCGGTGAGGCCGATGGCAACCGTGTTTCTTCTTCGAAGAAATCTGATGAAATCAACAAAGTTGATGAAATCTACAAAGATTTTGTTTATTGTGGTGATGTGTCGGACAGACTAATATTTATCAACATTTGCAATTATTTGGCCCTCAGGTGCTCATACACTATGTTTTGAAGGCATGCAAATGCTCCAAGACAAAGTGATGATTTTTTTACGAGTGGATTGATAATCTTGACAAATTAGATCAACCCGAAACAATGGTACCCAGCACGCGCCGTAGAAAAGCGGACCAAGTATCTCGTAGGTAGATATGTCGAAGTAATGAAAACGCAACCAACTCAAGGGGTTTGTTTAGATGACCTCCATCACTTTGAAGAAATATTTAAAGTTAAAAATTCTAGTGTTTAGACTCATTCGTGAAGAATATCGCTGTGAACGAGAACGAAGCGAGTGTGTACAGAGTAGTGGCCCGCCTGGTACGTAGATCCCTATGCAAACACAAAGATACCATGAATGTTAGCTTGTACGAAGCATATTTTTCATACATAAAGGATATAAACAGATACAGTCAAGTGTTTGCTTGTCCTAAATGCAAACAGGTATATAACAGAGCTGCCAACTTATTAAAAAGGTATGTGGCAAAGCGCGACAAGGGAGTCAAGTAGGCGTTTCCGGGTGGGTCGCCTACCAAATCGGTATTCAATGAGTTGGTTGAAGCAGGAATAGACATAGACGAAGACATGAATTATTATCCAGTTCGGGCCACATACGATTTTGAAGTGTATTTCAAGCCGGTAGAGCAGCGTACAAAGATATACAGGGGCTCTATGCACAACATGAGTTATTGAGTGTCAGCTGCACTAGTAATGTTCCGGGGTAACCAAACACCCGTTTGTCTCATAACAGCTGGGGATTCTGCCATACTAGTGTCTGACATGGTAGCTTGGTTGCATGAAATTTCCGAAAAAGAGAACGCTTTAATGACAGAATGGTTCAGAGTTGTTTTGACCCAGCTCTACATACTAATACGAAAAAAAGAAAGCAGCACTTAAGCGCAAGCGGGCTAGGTATCCGATTCAGGACCCTAAGGGGCACGACAAGAGGTGGGACCAGGGCCGACAAAAGGGGCAGGACAAGGAAAGCTGTAAAATCACGGTCGAAAAACTCAAAGACAAACTAAAAATCCACAAGCTTCCTGTTCTGGGGTTCAATTCTGGGATGTATGACGCAAACATCATAAGACACTATCTGTATCAACAATTTCAAGGAGACGAGGGGCTGGACATCATTTGAAAAGTGGCTGCGTACATGTCCATTAGCACGTAAAGACTAATTTTTATAAACATTTATAAACATGCAGGATATTACAGAAATCTTAAGGGGGGAGCAATATTTCAGAAGAAGAGTAGCGCATTTTTCATGTCAAAGGGTCTGGCGAGAGGAGGGTCATGAGACCTTCAGGGACTTTCATATATGGTACAACAGCTTAGACGTGAAACAGTTTATCAAAGCTCTCGATAAAACGTTTCCTAATCCTGTACCCGGACTGTCTCTCCAACATTTGTTTCTGACTAAACCGCAAGATGTTTATTTTTCACTCATAGATCATGCAAATAGAGACCTGTATCATAAAATACAGGGTAACATCGTTGGTGGACCTTTTATCATTTTCCACATATAACTAATGCTGTCAATGTCAACTTGTTTTGTTAGTTTTACCTCTCTTCTGTTAGTCGCAGAAGCCAAAGATATCAACAAACTTACACGGGAGAAAAATAAACTCCAGAGAAAATTTGAATCCAGGTCGAATGAATTGGACCAGAATAATGAAAATGTCAACAAACTGCATGAGGAGTTGAGACAAGTGAAGCCCTATAAAGAACCTTTTAAAAAAAGGGTAGTGCTAGCTGTCATGTAGAAAATGTAGTATCAAGACATAAATAAAATACTTGAAACTGAAAATAAAGAGATGAACAAACATGTTTGGGGAAATTATGAATGCATACAGGAGCAGGCTGAAACACTTAATGATGCAAGACAAGAACGTTGAGATGCCTTGAAAAATCTCAGTCAGAAAAAAGTTTCAGTTGACAAAAGCAAGTGTGACCTAATGAAACAAATTGCAGCCAAGAAAGAGGAATTTGAAACAAAACTCCAGGAAAGTGACTTATACATCAGAGAACTGGAGCAGTTAAATGCATTGCTGGAAGATAACATCATACACACTTTTTGGACAATCATGGTCATCCTCACAGAATGCAACATCAGTATGTCAAAGGTGTCCAAAGTGGGGGGGGGGGGGGGGAGGGGAACCTGAGAAGAATGACACGTTCTGTACAAGGCATCCACATTTAACCCAAATCCACAAGATTTTTAGAGGGTACATAAGAGGTTGTAAATAGCGTAGTACATGTATGCCAGGTAATTGCAATGAAGATGGGTGAAAATGGCTTCATCAACAGAGCAACAAAAGAGATCAAGAACAACATAAACAAACGTTAACTTCGAATCCACTTCCGTTCCGCAAGGGGGACCAATGCGCAATCATACTCTAATGGGAACGCGACAGCAATTTCACGGCAACAACTAATCCTGTTGCAGGATCCAGATCTCGCACTTGTGTTGGTAGTTTGTGTCTTTGGGCAAGTAACTGTTTCTCACTACCCAAGAGTAAATAGGTATTCTTAGGATAAAGGTTGTTCGTGTGACTGATTTACTTACAAGGAGTTGAGGTGAATTAAGAAGTCATTTTGAATTGAGACAGTTCACTACTACAAGGCAATACTGTCTGTTAGTACTAAAAGAGTTCTCATAGCAGTTTATGCGAATTTCATACAACTATCTTCGTATATTTTCAAGCCCCTTATTATATAGTCTGTTAGTGATAAATCTCACCAAATTATAAAAATTTTTGTTTTTACCTTAAATATTTAAATCAGTATGAACAATGTATGTAATGGCCGTTTCAAAAGTGATTTGAAAGACTTAAGGAATTTCAGATATTCCAGCCCCACTCTGTGGGGTTTCTGGCAACTTTGGCAACAACAGCATCGATTCATAAGCACAACACATTTTTTTAGTAATAATATTTTTTACAGGGTAGAAAAGCACAAATATATACCACTTTTCTTCCATTACTTGACATCGAACACCTTTTTACTCTCCTTGAAGAAGTCCACACCTTGCATACATTGTGGAAGAAAACCCTGATCTCCAGCCGCAGCGCTATGAACATACCCCTTACCGTAACCCAAATTTCTCATCAGCCGAGTAGACCCTGGGCGTAGGTGCAGGGGAACTCCTGGGACTGGTCCCTCGTACTCTTCAATGTATTTCTTGACCGTCATGAGAAGACCTTCCACCATGGGGGACTTAGGAGCCCTTGACAGGTAGACAACGCACTGAGCGAGAACAACCTAATTGAGAAGAAGTAAAAGTCTCAACTTATTATCTTGAAAGACCTGGGCCCAATTTCATTGAGCTGCTAAGCACAAACATTTGCTTAGCATGAAATTTTTGCCTCAAAAAAAAAGGAGTACCAACCCAAATTCAATTTACCTCACAGGCTGGTCTTCCTAGGAACTGACATGCTTGGTGGGTAGACACGGCTTGCGTCAAGGCTTGTGGGTCTGCCAAACCTGGAATTAAATAAGTATCCATTATAAACATTATGATTCACTCAAAGAAATATAATGAAAGTGTATAATGGCTTTAAGAAGAGTGACTTACCAACATCTTCACTTGAGAAGGCAATGAGTCTTCGTGCGATAAACAGTGGGTCTTCACCACCTACGAGCATCCTTCCCAGCCAGTAGAGGGCAGCATTTGCATCACTACCACGCATTGACTTATGCAGTGCTGATATGCAGTTGTAATGTTCCTCACCTTTGTGGATCCAAACATTTAGTTAGTCATTTGTTAAAGCAGTAAGCATTTCCAATGACTGATTGCAGACCACCGACTACAAACTCAGGCAAACAACTGCAGTTCCCCGGCCCCAAAATAAAAGAGAAAATATTTTTCGGAGACACCACGACTTTGTTCTGTGTTTTTTAATTTCAATGTCACAGCGGATAAATCTCGAACAAGGAAATCATCAGAAAAGAAGCATGTCTACTAATTCAAACTACCCAACCCTAGGTTTTTAGATCAACATTTTTTATGTAACATTCTCCTGAACCCATCAATGAGAATTTGTTCACACAAATGTGGCTTTGAGTGCAACATTGTGCAGCAACACAAGATTGAAAATAAAGCAGACTGAAAAAGTTTATTATTTATTTCCCAAATATCAAACATGCAATGCTGTAACTATATCAACACAAAAGAGAAAATGTCCCTTTCGGACATCCAGACTTTAATTGTCTTCTCCAAATTCCTATGGTATTACTATTAAACTAAAAATGATGCTAAAACATTGCATGCCTGGAATATTTTGAAAATTGTCATCAACAAAATAAGTTCTTTGGGATATTTGGCATCCCTCTGAGATGCTTTTTCCCAGCATAAGTCATCCTCACTTAAATCCATTTTCCCCTGATAATAATTCAAGAAAGTTGTGTCATATTATTATGAAGTTGACACATTTTGTTGATAAAGTAAAATAATTAGGCCTACCTTCTCTGTCGTACATGACATGTGACCTCTGCAACGCCTCCTTCACATGTTCCGTTGAAATTACAACCATCTCATTTTCCTCATTATTTTGTTTTTCCGTTCTCACTCCAGGCACCCCATTACTGCCCTGCTGATGAGACGGCAATTGTGATTGGTCAGAGTTAAGGGAGGGGGCCTGTGATTGGATGATCTCTTGTAGGGTATTGAGGGCGCTTCGTGCATCCCCGTCGCAGAGATTGGCAAGGTATGATAATGCACTGCTTTCCATGCAAACTGGACACCTGAAAAAAGGTAAACAATGAATACATGAAAAATTACCGAGACATTCATCATGATCAAGAAGCAATAATGAACATGTAGACTGTAGTGTCCTTAGACAAAACACTGACATGACTGATAGAGCTACCCAAGTCTAGACATTAGCTCATCAACATTCCTATCATGACACAACGTACCTGTAATACTAGAATAACGCATAGAGACCACCACCCCATGCAGTGGTTGTACCCTTGAAAAAGTAGCCCATTAATAAGAACATGGTACCTTCTACCATGATGTATCACCAGGACATCTGTGAGACACAACCGTCCACGCAAGCATCAAAGCAACAACTTTAGTGCCAAGCTCAAGACATTTTGATGTCTTTGCAGCGATATAAATTCATTTTGATGCATACACTGTACTTAGTTTCATAACAAAAAGATACAATGATGTTAGTGTTTTGAATTACTCTTTGAACTGAAGCGATCCCAAGTTTTTTCTTCTCAAAACACTACTCATGAGATGCAGCATCATATTAAATGTTACAGGTACCACCTTAACTCCTTGGTGATGAGTTTTCAAACTATAAAAGCTTTCATTCAGAAGTTTATGAGAACCAGTGAGATTAGAGACGGTTGATATGAACGATAAGCAACCTAGCTGTGCTTCCATTTTGTTGCCAGTGCTGTGAAGGAGTTGAGATGGTTCTAAGAATGCTAACATGTAATGCCCAATGACCAGTGGTGGATTTCACAAAAGTAGTCCTAACTTAGGACTAGTCCTAGACAATGCTAAGAGATAGGACTGGTCCTAAGTTAGGACCAGTAACTCATCCTAACTTAGGACTGGTCCTATCTCTTGGTCCTATCTCTGTATCCCTGAGTTAGGACTACCTTTGTGAAATCCACCCATGGGGTAGTAACTCTACCCCATGGCCAAATTTCATGGTTTTTATTGCCACAGAATTCTGCGCTTGCAATCACCATTCTCCACTTGCAGAAAAACGCCAAATTTATGCCCTAGTTGTGTAAGCAAAGAATTCCAAGTAATGTGGAGTACGCACGCACACATAACAAAATGCGAAAATTCCAGTAAGCAGAGCCATGATATTGGGCCCTGATCAATTGACTTTATATAACAAGGTGTAGCACTAAGAATCACCTTGATTCAGATTGACTGGTACCTGGTTGGTCATGGTTACTTCTACAGGCTTCTTTGATCCTCCCATCTGACGTCTCTCCCTCCTTGAGCACGTCCACACCTAGTTTGTTAGCAGCTCTCTCGAGAATCAACAACAGGTCCTCCGTGCTTAGCTTGTCCAGCACCACAACCCGGCAACGACTCAGGAGGGCATTGTTTATTTTAAAGGATGGGTTTTCTGTGGTTGCCCCAATGAGGGTGATTGTTCCATTTTCAACATGTGGAAGAAATGTGTCCTGTTTGTTAAAAAAAAAACAAGGTTACATAAATCTTGAGGACAAGAAAATATTTACCTAACAAAAGATGCAATGGATCTTTTAAAAGAAAGACAAGAGTGAAGTAATAGTGTCACGCATCTTTTGCAATTCAGAGGATTCAGGCCTGAATCTGTAATACAAGTGCACTGTTGCTGGTGTATACATGTGTTTATGTGTAGTTCACACTTGAAGGCATTCTTCAATTTCACAGTTAACATGGTTAACTAAACAATTGGGGGCTTATCCTATAGGCCTAAGCAAAAACTGATCAGTCTACCCGCAGGTCACTTGATATAATAAGTTTCCTTTGTGATTTATCTGCACGAGTTGGCATGATTTTTCATGAGTGAACTCGGTTTGAATATACAATTAGTCCAAAGGGCTTCTGAAATTCAGTCTTTTTTGGCCTTATCTGAAAAGTATTGACAGAAATAATTGAACTGAAGAGCATATATCTGTCGTTTTGTGTGAAAAAAATTGTTGCAACTCAAATTTTAAAAGGAGAAAGTTTTACGTAAAAAAATGAAAGAAAACAAATCACAAAAGCAGGGCAATTTTTTCCTTATGAATGTCATAACAGGATAACAAGCAGAATTCATTCTGCAGTAAGCAGAACAATAAAATCAGGCCTGGAATTTCATCTTTGAACATGTTGAAAGGACAATGCCATTCTCTTTTTGCAAAGGGCACTTCCATTGGAAAATCTTCCAAGTCAATTCGAAACTTTTGAAGGGCGTCTTGCCTCGCCCTACCTCTGGGAATCCCCGATTTGAATCCTACCGGGGTAACTTTGTGGATTGGTTTTTTTTTTCAGTCCCTACTTGACTTCTGGATTTTTTCCCTAGAACAATTCTCTGGGGTTTTCCTCCCACTTCTAAAACTTGAATATCTTCATTGTTTCGCACTTTTTTGTAGATGCTGAAAAAGGCTACTGTAGATGTGACCCGTTTATAATTCCAGGGGTCGATTTCACAAAGAGTTAGGACCAGTACTAACTTAGGACTATACAAATTGCATGGATAGTCCCAAGTTAGGATGAGTAACTGGTCCTAACTCGAGATAAGACTGGTCCTAACTCTTTGTGAAATCGACCCCAGGCCTGTGAAAATGAAGTGGAAGCAGGAAACCATTTCCAGATTCTTGATCACTACTACCCTTTAAGGATGAACCCACCTGTTGTATCTTATTGAAGCGATGGATCTCATCAATAAAGAGAATGGTTTTACGCTTAGTCATCCTCTGCTCATTGGAAGCAGCTGTAATGGCCTCCTTCACTGTCGACACAGTTGCCGTTGTTGCCGACATCGTAACAAAACGCATCATTTTACTTGCCTTAGCTCGTTCAGCTATGATGTGAGCCAAAGTAGTCTACAAAAAAAAAGAACAAATTGTCATGCTGTTTGCATAGCATTTTTTTTCACTTGACGATCAGGATAAAATAAAGACGCGCTTTCAAATGGCTACAATTTCATGAAATTCCTTCAGTATTTCTCATACATAAATTGTGCTTCTGTGTGATTTGGAGGAATTATCAAACTAAGTTTTTTTTCTAAATCTTTTCCAAATCTACCATTCCACCAAGACGAGACATAGTAGACATAGAATGGTTAAAGGATGATCCAGATTTTAACTATTATTGATTTTTCAGTTTGATCATTCAAAAAGTATCAAAGTGCTGAAGGCAACACATTTTGAACCTAGCAGAGTCGTTTTCAAAGACCAAGAACAGTAAAATCAAAATACTTACTTTACCGCATCCTGGAGGGCCCCAAAGTATCATAGATGGGACTTTGTCTGACTCTAAAAGACGTCTGAGCAACGACTGAGAACCAACTGCCTTCTTCTGGCCTATAAAGTCTGTGAAGTTCCGAGGACGCATTTGTTGAGCCAATGGTTGGAAATCTGTTTTTGAAGATGGCCTTTTGGATGATCCTAGTGTCCCAAACGCAAATGAAGATGTTGTTGAAGGTGTAGATGCAATGTTGGATGTTGAAACAGTTGGGCTATCTTCAGATAACTTGTCTGTTTTACTACTTGCTGTCGTTGAGTTCATTTTGATCTTCTTGCCATGTTTCAAGTCAGTATCGACCTTTGATTTCTTGCTGCTGGACTGAAGTAAGAAGCTCCAGTTTTTCCTCTTCTTGTCTTTACTATTGCCAACCTGCTCATGGTTTTCCTGCTTATCTTGCATGCTAGTCGTCTCGGTAGGCCTAATTTTGTGTGCCGATGACTCCAACTCTGTGCTGGAACTAGAAGCCCCCTTAACTCCATCTTCACTGTCGGAGGACTGGCTGCCATTAGAACCCTCATCTACTTTAAGGAGGCAGCCATCAATATGTTTGTTGATTGTCCTCATTGGAAATGTCTCATTACAAATTGGACATGCAGCACTTTGAGATGACATTGTACTGTTGAATTACCTATACGATCAAATCAAAACAAAAACCAATTGAATCTTTTTCAATACTAGTATGGCATGCCCTTTGACAATACATGTACGACATGCCTCGAACTACATACAGGCCACAGCCGCTGTTGCCCCATTCCTGGCCTTGATGCCCTTTCAAATGTTTCCATAGAGTATAGACTTTATGAATTTCTAATAAAAGCCCTTTGAAAAATGAAAATGGCCTTCCCCTCCAAAATCCAGGCCTCATACCAGTATAGAGAAATATTGGCTGTAGGGCCATCACAAATTAAAATTTTGAACACATTTTGGAATCTTCTAATGGGAAACTTTAGACTATCTTCCAATCACCAAGAGAGGGCGCTCTTCACCAGGTAATGTCAACAACTTAGGAATAGGAGAAGCATGAGTGACGGTCACTGACAGCAAATACCTTGTTTTGCGTGTTTTTGATTTTGTATTTTAGATTTAGCCAAACTGTATTTTGTTTTTCATTAGACATTGCCAGCATAAACCAAACTGTTCTGGAACAGGACGTACTGGACACGAGTTCCCAAAGGATAACGAGCGGGCGTGCATGAGTTTTGGGGAGTGTTTCTTCCAAGTTGTAGGTTAATTAGCAAAAATTCCAAAATGCTGGCCTACCAAAACTTGAGAACAAATCTGCAGTTTAGTTGTATGACAATGCATCTGGTTTGATTTTCAAGAGGCTGAGAGACTTCTAAATATTTGTTTAGTATTTTGATTTTTTAGCATATTACCATTGTTTGCTATAGGAGTTGTGCACCCTTACCTGGTAGGTCTGCTGCCCTCTAGTGGCAGAGCTTTCAAAAAGTCTCACATTGGTATTAAGGCCAAATATGTATCGTAGGAGGTCCTGTTTTCGATGTGTCCCTAATATCGTGGCAAATCTTTTACCTCTCTGTGCGCGATGTAAACAGTCCCTAGATAAAAATTGTGTGGTTTTATTTGCCAAGCAAAGAGTCTCCTCTTCTTTGACCAAAACTTAGAAACACGTAAGGCTCCACTGGTCATTTGCACTTGTAAATGCAAAAAAGTTGGTATTTTAGGCATTTCTACAAAGGTACAAAAATATGTCATAATGTTGAGGCCATAAAAAAATATTTGCCCACCGAAAAAGTTTCATCAAACGCTATTTCAATTCACAATTCATGATGATCAAAATCATGTGACTGAATGTTTTGCTGAGCATTCTTAAAGAAAAATACCGAGGCTTAAAGAAGCCATGTGCCTTATATCATTTTCTAATATTTTTTGAGATTTTTATTTTGTAACCCTCGTATCAATACTATTATTTATATTAAAATTTAAACATCAGCTTGTTGATTCAATTATCACTGTTTATCAATACGCTTTATTATAAATATTAAGAAAAAAAGTAGAAAAAAAATAAATAGAAATCAGATTTTGAAGCCAGTAATTATTCACACTTTTTATTTTTGTTTTATTTTTTTAAATTTTTTGCAAGTTACCATGGTAATTTTAAATATTTAATAAAAAAATATTTTGAATAAAATGAAGGCAACTGCTGGCTATACAGTCATACACAGAGTCTCAAAGAACACTTGTAGTCACTGCAGATGTTTCTTCCATGTATGGCTTCACCGGGAAACCATACTTTCTTGTTTGCCGTGAAAATAGGAAAAACTCAAAACAAATGGGGCCAGTTGAAGTCATCCAAGATCGGTGTGTGGTGTGAACATTTCAATGTCCATCAAGTTTTAATATATGTTTGCATACTTCGTATTAACAAATGAAGATAATAAGGGCATCGGTTGATATATTGCATCATTATTTTTTTCCCAATTCAAAGAAAAAGGCATAATAGCGTGATAACTGGTAAGCAGAGGATATTTCTTATAAAAGGGTACTCTGACTACATGTGACAAATCAATCCTTGTATCACCAAAGGCACAATCACATCTTGGCCTGTATGCTTCATTTTTGAAAGAGCAAGGGCACCAAGGCATTTTCTTCTTGGGAAAGGGCATCCTATGAGGAAATTGTTAATTTCTACTGACTGCATTTCAAAGGCACCAAGGCAATGAATGACCACGGGCTGATCTGACAAAGAGCTAAAATTGATCGCAACTGCAAATCAGTCGCAGTTGCTTAGTAAAGTTTGATGTCACAATGAAATCACTAGGTGATACTGAAATTTGTCTTACGACGGATTTTATTTCTTTGTGAAATTGAGCCCAGGGGAGTACCAGTCCTGCACATCACCTACATGTACCATAAGGTTTATCGCGAATGGCAAAATAATTGTTGGACCCACAAAAGGTATAGGCGTTGCGTGCGCGAGTCGAGTCATAGAAACTGCATAGAAACCGCCCCATATTCCTTCCCACAATGCATTGCGTTTCTGACTCGCGATAACCCTTATTTATCTGATCTGTAGCTTGGCCAATGCATCTTGGCCAAGAATGAATGGTCTAGGTTTGTATTAGTGCTGATTATAGTGATAGGACACCTAAAGCAATATACCTGCAGATTGCCCACAAGTTTGTCCTAATTCATTGAAATAATATGCTGAATTCGGTCCACACATCCATTGACTCAACAGAAGTTGAGCTCTCCATTGCTGTTTCCAAGTATTTTGAGTAGCCAATAGTGTCCAACGTGCCAACCTCCTATCTTATCTATACATATATGTCTGATTTCACAAAGTGTTATTGTTGTTTTTCAAGGCCCAATTTCACCATGGAAGATTTTCTTCCTCCATGATTTCACAAAGCTGGACACTATTGGTAATAAAAATGGCAAAGACCAGTCTTCTCACTTGGCGTATCTCAACATCTGCATAATTTTGTTTTTAAATGTGACAATTTGAACTCAATTGATGGTTTAAGTTGCGAGATGATAATGGTATAAAAAAACACCCTTTTCACACCACTGCTTTCATAATCATATGCTTGATTTTGAGGTCTCAAAATCAACTGATATTGAGGTCTCAAGGGTCAACATCAACTCAAATATTTTACCGAGAAAATACTCCTTTCTCAAGATGTACACACTTCAGCAGAGCAAAGAGGGAGCCGTTTCTCGTAATGTTTTGTATTATCGACATCAATGCTTTGTTTAGCCGACCTTCGGCTTTGCCGTCGGCAGGGGGGTTACGTTATCACAACTAGCTTTAGTTTTGCATGCGTCATCTGAAATCACCTTACCACCGTTTTCCGAAGACAATCCGCCGACCCAGAGCAGCATGCACAACTTCTTGAACCCGGCCGCAAAAACGGAAGCTTCGAAGCTTGACCATCAAATGCCTTAGCTAATGCTATGAAGTTCAAATTAAACTAACGGAAATCACGATTTGCATTAGCCGAAAGCCCACAATGGAAGAAATCCTTTATCAAAAAATGTTATCTCCCCAAGGATGACAGGCAGTACAATCACACCACTGAAACAAACTGGCCATGTACAGACATGTTGTGTAAATAGCGCGGGCAGACACACCATGTGTTGTGTTTGTCATAAGTGAATTATTAATTTAGTAGAGAGTATAGGGTAGGAGGCGTTGCACTGCGCGTTAAATGACCACAGCGCCCCCAATGTTGTTTTTCCCAAAGTCCCGTTCGATGCATGGCACTAGTCGAAATTTCGTTCGAATTAACTATGTCAACTTGATTATCAACAATTTTAACAACTCCAGCTTTCTTTGTTTACCGCAAATTTAGAAACTATTATCGAACACCAGAGCACAGACTCTGCGGTATTTCCGCTTGCAATGCTCTAAGTGCAACAAACATGGAGGAAAGTACATAATACAACTTACAACTGAGCTTACAACTATAGGCTATGACTTCACTTCATTTAGCGCAACATGTCATTGCATAAATTTATCAGAATAATAATGATCAATAGATGGAAATAACTATTAACTTTATCATAAGGTATTGGTGAAAGTTTACTTTTAGTTTAGTTTGGCCAGTACCGATCCGAGAAAGTATTTCTCTTTTGACATTTTGACAGTTATTACCCTTACTTGAATCGTTTTGTCCAGCTTGCTATAAAAAAAATCCATTTATTTTACGTAAAATATAGAGGATGGGACCTTCAAATAAAAAAAAAATAAATTTTCTAAAATCATGAGCCTACTCTGTAAACGGAACCCCCACTTCTTGTACACAGAAAAATAGTATAAACAAATCAATAGTTGCATCGATCCACCAACTTCGGATGACGTCACGGAACTTATTGCCGTGCTAGCTTAGACCGATAGGCTCCGCCCACGGCGCACGTGTAAGCCACAACAGTAATTTAAATAGGCAGAACAACCCATTTGAGTGTTTGGTTTTTATTCTGTTAAAGAAGAAATAAATTACAATATCAACTTTTAATTATGTTCTATAGGACTCGTTTTAATGACTCAGCTTCAATGATTAAAGCATCTCACTCTGAACGTCATTCGGGTTGCAGTTTTCATTTTGGAGTGGAATCTTCACTCGAATAAAACGCTCCAATATTGTTTGATTAAGACCGGGTCCGAGCGACCAGACATTGTTCGCGCCAGAATGTTCAGTCGTGACACCCTCAGTCCCTTCGGGATTGCCAAGGAATCCAGGTTCTGGTCATTATCATGAAAGAGTTTCCCGGCCTTGACCTCATAACTTGAAGCCTTTATATAATAACAATGATTTGACGTCATAAATAAAAAATATAATAAGAAAGACGGCAAGGTTTGCATTGGACACTTTCGGAACAGAAAAAAAAAGTTCACAGATTTACAAATAACTTACCTGGTTAACAGAAGGTAATGGTGAAAGACTTCTCTTGAATTCCATTAAATGCTTTACTTTTTTTGAAAACATAAAAACAATATCAATTCTCGAGAATTACGGATTTATTTTAAACACATGATGTCATGGCACAACGAAACGTGCGGATACAAGGGTGGGTTTTCCCGTTATTTCCTCCCGACTATAAAAAACGATGTCCGATTGAGCCTAAATTTTCACAGGTTTGCTATTTTATATATTATAAGTTGTGATACACGAAGTGTGGGCCTTTGGACAACACTGTTTACCGAAAGTGTCCAACATATGCCTATAAAACGACCGTTTCCCCTCAAATTCATCTAGTTATTGGTGAAGGGGCGGGGCGGGGGAGGGGTCAGAGAAGAATCCTAGCCTAAAAAGAAATATTCGTTCGAATGAAGATTATGCGATACGGCCAACCAACCACGCACGTTGTCATCAACTTCAAAGATTACAGGGTTAAAGCTCATAATAGGTTTTAAAAGAACATCTTAAATTTGTTGAAATTTGAAATTCTTTCTTTTTTTTACTACAAACTTGGCCCATAATTATGTTCAGATAATAAGTGCGGAGAGATGTTTTTGTTCCACATTTAGTGATGACTCATATTGGAAAATGACAATTTGTTTATGAAAGTGTTCGAAAAGTAAAGAGCAATTGTTCAATAGAGGTCTAGAGTGGTGTACTGCGCAACATCAACTAGTATTATGAAAGAGATTTTAAACATGATTATTTTTATGAACGCAAGTTGTGGCACAGTGCGAAACTTTTTGATTATCATGCTCTGCGATTTAGGCAATTTCCGACTACTGTCACCGACTTTTGTTGTAGCAAGACAACATTGATGTGATCCGCAGTGTAAACACATCGGATACCTCTTATGTTCATGTGTCCCGCTGTACTTTTAAGTACAGCGGGACATAAAATAGTTTTGAATTTCAGTTATAGTTTATGCGAGTTCTACCTATAATAAAAACAACCAGCAGGACAATTTCTTGCAGCTCAGGAGGAATAGTAACAACGTCACTTCATGGTCAGCTAGCTAAAGAAGTTGCACAGGTAGAACAGAAGCCCATTACAATAGTACATGTGGTATGTGGTGGTATGCTACACACAGTATGCAGCCGACCATTATCGCTCAGGGTGGGGTGGGGGGGGGGGGGGGGGGGGCATGAACAGAGAGCAGCCAACCTAGCCTATGTGGTGTGTGTACTGCCTGCGTGCTGCGCACTATGTATGTACTGTGTGGTGTGTGATGTGTAATGTGGCGTACAGTAAGCAGTGGGGACAAACAACAACAGTGCATTGGAAGCGACGGGGAGCGTTTGACAGTTGCAAGTAATTTTGCAGTGTAATTCAGTGACTGTGATCGTTCACTGTTTCCACGCGTAAATTCTCTAATTCGAATGTGTAAACGATACATTTTGACCAGACGATTATATTGTTTAGTTTTTGAGGACTTCATGAGAGGAATATCTATGGAGAGAGAATGAGAAGAAACGAATCAGATTTTCACAGATTCCTTCATACACGACGTATAATTCCTCGTACACACACCATCGCTGCAACACAACGCCACATCCGTCTGCTGAACGTACGTCCATGGGGGTGGAGCTAGTGTTGGAATTGCGTACTTAACTATTTTGATAGCTGATGACGATACAGCGAGCAGTTCAATGGTTTTACGATTGTAATCTTCAGGGTTTCCTCTGGAACTATAACAGTTTTAGGTTTAGAATTAGAAGAAAGGCATTCTACGTTTGAGCATGATTATGACATTGTATGAGAAGACAAGCTGATTGAGATTGTACTAATATATTTTGGTAAATGTTTGTTGTTATCGGTCTGAGTTGTTTGATTGTTGAGTGAGAAACATACAGCCATCACCACGGCGGGCTTTAGAACAGATAACCACCACTACAGCAAAACAATGGCACAGACAACGAATAGAATGAGCTGTGGAGAACTCAAGTATAAACTCATTCACCGGGGCACAATACAAGTGTGCCGCATAAACCATGCAAGCAATGTAGTGAACAAGATTATGAACATGAAATTTCTTCGAAGATGGGAGACGCATGAGCTTGTGTTGGGAGAAAGCACGGTTTACTCATTAACGGTAAGTATTAAACTATTATAGCAAACATCGCCAAGTCCATACCCTAAACTTAAAACCTTGATTGCTAAATGCTATGTATTGATAATTCCTTCGGATAACTTTTCGTATGGTGCCACCACCTTTTCACTCATTTTTACAAAAAGAGTTTATCTCATTGAGGTAAATTAGTGGAAAATTTTGGTATGGTGCCACCACTTCTTCATTCGATATGAATTAATATAATTTACCTCAAAAGTCCTCAATGATATGTCCCTTTTTGTACACATGAGTGAAAAAGTGGTGGCGCCATACAGAAAGTTATCCTAAATTTATAGAGTTACCCGGTAGATACTATATTATTTCATATCAAATAAAAAAGTGGTGGCGCCATACGAAAACTGTTCATTCATTCAATATTCATGCCCTTGTGAAATTGTCTTTTTAATCTTCCTTTCAACACATCAAAGTGAGACTGAACATGGAGGAAAGAGTAAACAGTTGTGTTCTTGAACCCTATGATTTTTTATGAATGAAATTGTAGGCTATTTAGTTAGTAGTTTTAGTAGGCCTGGAATTAGACGCAGGCTGGGGAGGCAATGGCCTCTGTTGCTCAGCCCTGTAGTGCCTTCAAAAGTTCCCCGTTGACTTTGTTTAAGATTTTCCAATGGAAGTGCCCTTTGCAAAATGGCAAGTTGCGTCATTCACAAGCGCATCTGCAATGTTTTTTGCCACTTCCGGCCTTTAATAAGCTGATGTTTGTGTGTTAATCCCAAACCACCTATGTCACGTTAACAGGCATTTTGTATCCATAAACTTATAATTCTCAGAAGACCGAAGTCTTTGAAGTGAAGAATGTATGTAAAATCCAATATTTTTAATGCACCAACATTGACTATGATATGCTTTTACTTTGTATGCTTGTAATCAAAGTGGGTGTGGCTTATACTCGAGGGGGAATAATGTCACATTATGGTCGGTGCCAATAGTCTGTCATTGCAGAGATGCAAATTGCATTTATAATTTATAAGCTTCATTTGTAGCCTTTTTATTCTGTTTGTCCGTTCATTGAACTGGGACACAAGTCTACAAGTCTGTGTAAAAAAAAAATGCATAAAGAGCACTAGGGTTGTGTTGGAATAGTGCATACATAGTGCATTCTTATTGTGTCCTTAGAAGCAATACCTTTAAGTTGACAAATGCTTGTCAGTTGCACTCAAGGGATTTCATCACAATGGTGAATTACAAACACTTTTATTTTATCTATCATTTTGTAGGCCCCCTATTATGTTTTTTTTAATTTATAAACTAAAATGATAATTCACCCATTGTAGGATTATTCTTCCAGCAAGCATGGACATAATTTGTGCCAGAAATTGTGACAGTATTTTAAAAAAGGCAAACACTCTTTGAAGTATATTTTTTTTCAGGTTTTGTTGTTTACAACTACATTTATAAAGGATTAAAATAATCAAATGGTTCCAAAAACCAATACATTGCCTTTAAAAATCCAATAGAAAAATGCTGCAAAAATACTAACAAGATAACAAGGCAAAGGTCTTTTCCCAACCATAACACACACACACACACACACACACACACAGGCAACAATTTTCTTTGTCCCTAAACAGGAGAACAGTTTATCATAAAGATGGAGGCCTAACTCTCAAAATATTTCTTAGAAAGACAGACTGTGTACATTGTGAAGTATAGACATATTGACCTCATACCATTCATATTCTTGACCTTTCATGTCAAGCACATTAAAAAACCTTTAACAAAATCTTCAATCTAAATGAATCAGTGCATTTATAAACATTCTCTGGAGTAATTTTTTTTCCCCCCTCATATTTCATGGTACTGGCTGATGTAAATGTTTGATTGTAGTTATACGTAGGCATCATAGCTCAATGGTTTAAATATGTGAAGGTTACATTATGAAGGAGGTGATGCAATACACAGTATCCACTTGACCTTGCTTTGTTTAAAGCAAATAAATCTCTGTTATCGTGTAGTGGCTGCTTTAGCCTGAAAGCCTGACTTGGGACGAGTAGAGTGTTTAAAGGCAGTGGACACTATTGGTAATTACTCACAATAATTATTAGCATAAAACCTCACTTTGTACAGAGTAATGGGGAGAGGTTGGTAGTATAAAACATTGTGAGAAACGGCTCCCTCTGAAGTGGAGTAGTTTTCGAGAAAGAAGTAATTTTCCATGAATTTGATTTTGAGACCTCAAGTTTAGAATTTGAAGTCTCGAAATCAAGCATCTGAAAGCACACAACTTCGTGTGACAATGGTGTTTTTTCTTTCATTATTATCTCCCAATTTTGACGACCAACTCAAATTTTCACAGGTTTGTTATTTTATGCATATTGTTGAGATACACCAAGTGAGAAGACTGGTCTTTGACAATTACCATTAGTGTCCAGGGTCTTTAAAGGGGAAAGAGCAATAGTTAACACAGTCTGTGACACCACTTAAATTCAAGGACTTGTTGTCCACACAGGTCTTAATATAGCCCATCTTAGCAAGTTTATACTGATTTATGGGAAATCGGGATGAGATTCTTAAAAGAAATCTCAGCGAGACAGGATCTAATTTTAAAAACCAATGAAACCATACATACAACAACTTGGTACAAATTTAGGTCCTGAGTGCCCTGAGCTGACCTTAAGTCTAATAAAACAAGGTCATTTTGCTCTAGGGTTGACTTGCTGAGAGCATTTAATTTACTACATGTTTAGATGATATTTCTGTGTGTTGATGGGTGGTCATGTACTGTAAAGAGAGTCCCCTACTGCTTCTTGTACATATTGTATGTTGTAACTTGTAGTGCAGACCTTGAACTTCAAAGCAACAGCAGTTCTTTTCATTGGTACCTTTGGGCCAGTGTTACACTTAGACCAATTTTAGTGGTGCGCTCTAAATCCAATTTAGTCAATCAAGGGGGAGCGGTTCAACAACATTATTCATAGATATAATGGGGTCAGTCATCATTTATGTTGTGCAATCTAGGGGATACGTACATTGTATCTGTAGTGGGTAGCACAGTGTATTTTGCTCGAGAGCCTGTGCGAAATTGGTTAGTTCCGGGCAGGCCCGTCCAGCACTGCCCACCAGTGTATGCATGAGTTACATACATTTAAATGGCCATCTTTATTTGGACTATCCATTAACACACAACTGATATGACTGTAGCGCTGCAACAACCACCAATTAGGCCATACTATTGTTGTTGTGGGGCATTGTTTTTGTTAAATAAAAAAACTCAAATGCATAGTGCTCAATGTTCGTGTTTATGTTTTGAGTGTAAGGGGTCAACTAGAATTAGATGATGATGGGGCAAGACTGAAATGGCTAAGGCCTGCCTTCAAGTTGTACTGTTTTGTCAATCTAATATTTCACCCACTGACCTGCACTAAAATGCTGTAAATTGACAAATGGGGCATCCAAATCACTGTACTGTAGTTGTGTGCACAACTGGTCAATGAAAGATAGAGTATGTATGTAGGTCAAACTGAAATATTTAGCTCTGGCTGTGTGTCCCATTTAATTATCCAGATGACATCACAAAGTTTTGGAATAAGCCGACTTGAAATTTGATTGTAACTTGCATTTCTATTTTTTAGAAAACTTACTGAAGAGCTCGTTGTAAGGGTTTGTATCAGTATTTAAAGGCATCTTTGGGGAGAAAACAAGTATCAGGTTCTTACTTTTTATTGTGTTGATTTACATGTTGTAAGTCATTTGGACGAGAATTTTTTTAATTTTTCTTTTTAAGTGTGGCGCTCGTTAGAAATCTGTACATGGTGTCGTCGGGCACTCAAAGCTGAAAACGATGCACTCTTAAAGGAACACGTTGCCTTGGATCGGACGAGTTGGTCAAAACAAAAGCGTTTGTAACCGTTTTTTATAAAATGCATATGGTTGGAAAGATGTTTTAAAAGTAGAATACAATGATCCACACAAGTTTGCCTCGAAATTGCGTGGTTTTCCTTCTACTGTGCGAACTAACATGGTCGGCCATTTATGGGGGTCAAAATTTTGACCCCCATAAATGGCCGACGTGTTAGTCGACGAGGTAAAAGGAAAACCACGCAATTTCGAGGCATGTTTGTGTGGATCATTGTATTCTACTTTTACAACATCTTTCTCCCCATATGCATTCTATAAAAAACAGTTACAAATGCTTTTCAAAGACCAACTCGACCGATCCAAGGCAACGTGTTCCTTTAAGGATATTACCGGGTAGGCCTATTTGTACAATGTCAACATTTCCAAGGGTTATTGTATGGTGCCCTACATTTTCCACTGAAGCGAGCAAGAGTAAGCATGTACCTTTAACGATCTCTGATTGCACAGCCTTCTGTGAATATGAACCCTGGAGCCACAAGCCTTAGATGTAGGACAATGATTGATCGCCCGCTCCAAAGGTTTATGAATATCAAGAGGAAATTGAGTCCTCTTTATTTTTAGAAGGCAGTTTGAGATTATCTTTAGTTACAAGATATTAGAGAGTCAGATGTAAACAATGCTGGCAAAGGTTTTATTTTTTTGCGGTTACGAAACAAAACTACTGAGAAAGAGTGATGATAATGTTTTAGAATTAGTATGACTATATACGTAAATTAGCTTACACAAAATGTTTGATTGTGTAGTTTGAATAATTATTTACAATTTCTGAATTTATCATCCCACAGATAGAAGGTGTCTTCTTAAATCTGCACAAAATGATAAATGTCCATCACTCATACCAACTAAGTTGATTTAGTCAATATTTAAGACCAACAAAGAGTGAGAAAGAACATGTCGATTATAAGGTGTCTTTTGCTTTTGTAATAAAATAGTGTATTCAGTAACTGTGATTGAGGCACACATACCCCAAAGCTTGCCTGTTAGGAAGTGCTGTGGAAACATACATTTCAATGGAGCTGTATGTGAATGCAGTGGTTGGGTATTGATATTCATGTTTTTCTTTGGAAGATAGACTTATCAAGGTATAGGTAGGTATAGACTTATCAAGGTATAGGTAGGTATAGACTTATCAAGGTATAGGTAGGTATAGGCCTCGTTTTGTAACCTTGTTGATACCTCAAAAAGCCATGCTTCGACCCAGCGGTATGTTATGTGCCGTGCATTTGGTGAAGTCAGAGCGGGCCGGTGCTTGCGTAAAGAGCCTTGGACAAGGCTAAGGTATAGGGGGCCAACATGTACATAAAAGTAGAATTTGTGGGGGAAAATAATCCTCATGTTTTTTTTGTTTTATCCAAAAGATGAATTCTTGATGCACAAATTGAACATGTAAAGAGGTCAAAGCAAATCTTTTAGCTAGGTGGTTATTATTTTGGCACAAAGGAACAGACCAGGCCGCAGCAAACTCCTTCTGACCTTCACATTGAAAACACTTCAGAAGTCTCTCAGTTTCTGTGGAAAGACTAAACGAATTGTAATCTGCCTAATTCTTTCAAGAGATCTGACCACCCCCTGGCAGTGTTTATGTATGACAAGGGTGAAATACATCCTGAAAGAGACCCTATAAGGTCAAACTTGTGTAGCTCCATATTCCAATCAATTCCAATAGGAAGAGTCCTTATGAATATGGAAGCATTGATTGAGGATTGAAAGAATTTAAACCTTGGCAAAATAAAATTGATTTTAATTTCATCAAAAGTATAGAAAGGTTTGAACTATGAATGATAGTAAAGTGGACAATACTTTAGACAAAATCCCATGAAGCTCATCTTGTACCAAGTCTATTGAATGAAATAATGCAAGGGTCAGGGAAACAAAATCTGCCTTATTAAAATGAGTCATCTTATTTGTCTCTACAGCATGTTGTAATAAAATCTGGCATTATGGACTTGCAAGGTACAATGTAGTACTTGATATTATATCGCTAGATCTCATTTTGACCCGCACTGAATGAAGATGTAGGGAGGAGAGAAGGATAAACTGATGATAGTGATCTCATGTTGGTTGTCAAGACCACTGAGTGATTTCAACTTGAGTATCAATAAAAATATCAATATCGCCATCACAGCAACTTTCATGATTTCATTGTACACAGTATAATTGATAGATTAACTAAAATAATGACAAATAAACAAATATTTCTTTCTCCTTTACTAGGCCTATTATTATGATAATGAAACCAAGTGTGTGTATTTTATGTATTTAAAGGCACTGGACACATTTGTTAATTGTCTAAGACAACTCTTCACACTTGGTGTATTTCCAACATTTGCGTAAAATAACAAACCTGTGAAATTATGAACTCAATTGGTCATTGAAGTTGCGAGAGAAAAATGGAAGTAAAACCACCCTTGTGGTGCACTCAGATGCTTGAATTTGAGACCTCGGCTGAGTTCTTGAATTCAAATAAAATATTTTAGTTAGAAGTTGCTTCTTTCTCAAAAAAGTGTTACTTCAGAGGAAGTCACAATGTTTTATACTATCAACAGCTCCCCATCTTTACTGATTACATTTTTATGATACAGTTATTTTTAATAATTACAAATAGTGTCCAGTGCCTTTAAACTGAAAGCTTCCCAAATATTTATGCTTTAGAAGAACAAAAAACACAGTTATCTTGCTTGAATTCCTCATTAGAAAGTGTGAATCTTGTGCTTTCTCCTCATTTAAAGTGGGAAACTAAAATGTGATTACCTTCTACCTACATTGTATCTCTGTATGCAATTGAAATCAAAAGCTGTGCCTTCACCCATCCGTTTTTATGGTTTTGTTTCTCTGTAGAAGGAAAGGATGGTTCTCTGTAGAAGGAAAGGATAGTTGTCACCTTTCTTTCTATGTCATCCCTCTGGCAGTCTGGAGTACAAATGAGACAACATGGTGATCAATACATGCAATACATTAGAACTGCTTTAGTGGTATTTTGTTCAGTTCTTACGGCAGCTTTACTAGTCCATGGGCCACTCCAATCATTCACTGCACCTCTCTCTAGTCTACCCTATTACTAGATTGCAGATTTGCAAACTGTCAAAATGCAAATTAATCAAATTTCTTTGTTTCCGTTTTTACATTTTATGATCATATTTTTTAAGAGGTCACACTTCACAAGCATAGGTTTAGTGTTGACAGCAGGAATAGGGAATAGAGCTGAGTGGCAAATGTATGGAAGATGGGAGCCGTATTGAATTACCAATTTGTTCTTGTGAGCCTTTTAGACCCTCTACAATAAATCAGTAACTCAACTCCATTTCCTTGCTGCTCAATTAGGATTTTTTTAGGGAAGTGCAGCTGCACATTGAAAGGCCAGCACCATTGGATTTCTCTTGGCAGGTAGTGTCTGTTGTACCATGCCAACTGCGTTTAGAGGTGTGTGTAACCAATCGTAATTGATCGCAATATTTTATAGCAAATTAACATACACTGTACAAAAGATCACTCTGATAGATAAGAAGATAGTAAGATACAATAAACAAAAGTGGTGCCAACCCTGCTTGGGAAACTTGATGTGGAGACAGTTTGGTTTTGGCACTAACTGCAATCTTTATAAAACAAGTATGAGTGGTACCGACATGTAGCATCTTTTAGTACATGAACATGTAATCACATAAAAACTGCTCTAAACTTTAGCATTTCAGAGCTTAACATAGTTCCTACGTATGTAATAAGTTTGTCTTTATTTGCGACCATTACCTTCCTGGTTTTATCTACCAGACTAAACCTGCTATTTGTTGTTATTGTCAGATACCATTTTTATAGCTTGTAACTTTTATGGTGGGTACTTCAGATCAAATACCATTTTAAAGCCCTTACCAGCATAAAAATCAACGTACGTGTACAGTGTACATGGATAGGCACATGGCATGAAGATGGTCACGGTGGAAAATGCTATGAATCTGCACTATAGTTTTTGAGAAATTAAAATAAATAGTTTGACAGGAGTCCAAAACCTGATGTTGAAAACATTAAGAACATAATGTTTTGTTTACATTATTTCCTCGTGACTGCAACGCCTGATTGGGCATAAACTTCATGACTTTTGAAAAATTATACATTTAAGGTTGGATTCTGTATTTGTTTATTATATTCTCTGAACCATTTTGACAGATGATGCTGTTTTGAAATGATAAAAATGCAAAAACCTTTGCAAGTATTGCCGCAGTCAATGCATACAGCACGCAAACCTTGGTGATCTTGACGAGAATTAAGTTTTTGTACATAAAAAAACTTGTTATCTGTAAAAAAATAGCTGTTCAGAAATTTAGATGTCAATTGTTGGGCAGAATCAGTGAAACATCAGACCTACATGTAGAGTCTTTATCTGGACTGGATCCATTCCAACTGCAAATAAATACGTTCAGCAATATTCTCTGCTTAAAACAGCTTCATGAAATTGAGTCCTTGCCATTAGAATGGCATGAAGCCACAATACTGTTGTCATCACTAACTGATTCAGGGACTTTGTGTATTAATAACAGGGCACAACTGCCAGAAGTAATTTAGTGGTGGGGCCCAGGTTTTGTGTGGACTGCCCTTCTGACAACTAAAAGCAAATTTCAGTAATTTGTGCCTGAGCAATAAGGAGCTTTGATGTTTCTGTTTGGGTCCTTAATAGCTGATGAACAGGTACCTGGTCATTCTCTGCTTATTTATTCTGCTGACCTGGGCTCAATTATGTAGAGCGGGTTAAACAGTATATTGAGCTTAATACCAATTTTGTTGCTGCATGGATACAAATGAGAAACAGTCAAAAAACAATAACATGGTATTTCATGATGGGTAAAATCATTTGCACAAATTACATTTTTGGGTGGTAAGCATTTTTAGATGCTTAAAAACAGCTGGAGGAAATTAACCCAATGGATGCCAAGTAGTTTAGTTTTTCAGCAGCTACGTGTACATGTAAGTTAGTTCTGTAAAAAACGGTGTAAATTTTGTTTTAGAAACATTATAAGAACTCTTAAAGACACTAGACACTAAACTGGACACTTGGTAATTGTCAGGACCAGTCTTCTCACCTGGTGTATCTCAACTTATGCATAAAATAACAAACCTGTGAAAATTTGAGCTCAATTGGTCGTCGAAGTTGTGAGAGGAAAGAACAAACACATTTGTCACACAAAGTTGTGTGCATTCAGATGCTTGATTTTGAGGTATCAAAATCAAATTTGTGGAAAGTTACTTCTTTCTCGAAACTATGTTACTTCAGAAGGAGCCAGTTCTCACAATGTTTTATACAGTCAACAGGTTCCCATTACTTGTTACCAAGTAAGGTTTTATGCTAGTAATTCTTTTTAGTTATTACCAATAGTGTCCATTTAACTTACATGTACTTGGTAACAAGCAATGGGGAGCTGTTGATAGTATAAAACACTGTGTGAGAAACGGCTCCCTCGGAAGTAACGTAGTTTTTGAGAAAGAAGTAATTTTCCACTAAAATATTTGAGTTTGATTTTGAGACCTTAGAATTAGATTTTGAGGTTTTACATAGGCCTACGTGTAGAATGAAATCTGTTTTTCTTTTGTGCAGAATCTATGACTATTTCAGTCAATTAAAATGTTACACTACATCACGCTATTCTCTGCCCCAAGCGTGACTGACCATATTTAGTGCTGGGCGAATAGTGAAATTTTGTTATTCGGATACCGCTGGCCAACTATCCGAAATTAACCGGATATTCGAATAGTTTTTCGCCGCTAAAAAAACAAAAAAACAAAACAAAAAAAAAACTTTTTTTTTTGCCGCTAGAGGGCGCTGTTCGTTTGTGAATTAGATCTTATGGGTGGATTGATATTAGTTTTAGACAGTGTCACTCGTTCATTCATAAAAATGACCGGATCTAATTTAAAGATGGCGATTTGCTTTTTCTTTTGATCGTGATTGACTCTACATGAAGGAAAACTTTTGTAATCTTTGAACAAATTACGTCAGAAATGTCATTGTTTTAACTCTGTTTTTTTAATGCTGTTTTATGCTGTCTTAATAGAAGTTTCATAAGGATTCAGACAAAACATTCATATCAGTTGTCGCCCGACATCCGCGGATATTCGGATATTAAAGAATATCTGGTTACTCGGTTGTAATTACAGAATTATCCGGTTTGTAAATAGTTATTCGCGCCCTATGCGGATATCCGGTTAAGAAAAAAAAGGCATTCGCGGTTACGGATAGGAAAACCTATTCGCCATTAACCGGATATTCGAATAATTCGCCCAGGCCTAACCATAATACAATGTAGCAGTAATACATAATATAAACGTACATTGTACAAATGTTGAAATGAGCTACACATGTAAGATTTAATTTGATTTGGTGAAACATGTACGTACATTAGTTTCTTTGCAGTTGCACTGAAATGAGCTAAGATTTGATTTTTAAGTAATGTACACGAAGCTACATTAACCGTCTGCCAACAGTCTGCCATCTTGGGAGTCACATTCCACGAAAATTATTTCATCTTCATCTTATCATGCTTAATTTGTTGCTATTAAATTATTGTGCAATTAGGTATGACAGGTAATGTACTTAACATACACTGTAGGGTAGTACAGGGGGAAGCTGAGTGCCAAGATGAACATGTATCATGGTTGATAACAGTAGAATACATGTAATTGTGTCCATACCTGACCATTATATCATGTAGGGGGGTGCATCTCTGAAAAACAGTTATTTTATGATAAACGGAAATATCTCTATTTTGAAATTATATAAGCCTTTGTGTTCGTATACAAAAAAACACCCACTATTAGTCACTAGGAGTATGTCATACATGAACAATGTTTATTTGCATTGGGATGTCATCCAGCCGCCATTTTAGAGGTACATTAGACTGATGATGAAACAATAGAAACGCACAGATTTAAACGAGTAACGCAAAGGACTCAGGCCAATGAGCAGCCTCCTTTTGACATCTTATGCGAGGGCGCCTGACTCAAATTATTTGCAAAAGGTCTTAGAATTTTTCCAATTGTGTGTAGCGTAATCTATGAACACTGATGAACACTGCATGTGGCAGACATTTGTCCATGTGATGTTGTTAGTTAATTTATACTTCCACTAACCGTCTAGCAATCATTCAAACTGTCAACCTAGGGAGCCAACATAGAAACTAATCAGTTACCATGGTTACAGAGAGAAACCATACTTAGTAACACAATTCATACACTGTAGTTCATAGATTGCAGTTAATCATGAAACATTTGTAATTTATAGTTTGATCTTACTGTGGATGGAATGATTTATCTCTGCAATATTTTGCATGTTGTACATGCCGCAAATCATTTTGACTGAGCATGTTTTGTGCACACCGAATGCTGCGATTGGGTAGAGATCTTTGATTAGCAACCGATATGTTTTGAGTAGCATTGTTGCTATGCTATACAAGGGAAATTGTGTGAATAACTAACCAGCCTTAATGTTTTTCAAAAACACAAAGCAAAATATTTGTTAGGGGCAGGTTACAGTTTATGTTTTTGACATTATTTTTGTTGTTTATTTTTTTTCTTGGGGGATTGCTCTTTATTTTAATGATTAAATTAGTTCGCTTGACGACATTCTGTTTTGTTTTTGTTTGTTTTTCACATATTTTGTTGCTTTTGTAATTTCTGGTACCTGATTGTTATTCTTATTTTTCTGTATAGTATTAGAATGTTTTTAAAAGCTTGGATGCATAAATAAATATGTAAATAAATCAATAAATAATTAAACAAATAAAGACATAAATGAAAAAATAACTGAAACCGATTGTGGAATAGTTATTTTAGATATTTTGTATGCATGTAAATGTGTGCTCCGTGTGTGCTTACATACTACCATGTATGGCTTGCCAATCCAAGATGGTCCCTACATAGCTAAACTGTTGTACAAATCTGTAGCCAGGGTTGTTTGTGTTCAACACTCTCCATAACATGATAAAGTGTTTGTAGATAAACTAGTATACAGATACCAAAAGTACACTGATACCAGTGTTTCCTGTTGATCAGTTGATGGGAAATAAACTGGAAACCCATTATGACGTACATTGTGTTTTGCAATGTATTCTTTGAAATCTATCAATAGTGAACCAGTACATGTAGGCCTTAAACATCTGTTTAAAAAGTCACGACACAAACACTACTACATGTGTGCATCTGCTTCCTGATTTTAAAGGACCCTGTATGTTGACTTGATTTACTTACTGACAGTTTCACTTCAGGCACACTTTGTGCAATTGATGTGAAACCAACAAGGGTGTCATACATTAAACCGATATCTACATGTAAGACTTTAAAGCCATTGGACCCTTTCGGTACAGAAAAAAAAAAAAAAGTTCACAGATTTACAAATAACTTACAGGGTTTACAGAAAGTAGTGGTGAAATACTTCTCTTGAAGTATTGTTCCATGAAATGCTTTACTTTTTGAGAAAACATTAAAACAATATCAATTCTCGTTAAAATTACGGATTTATTTTAAAGGAACACGTTGCCTTGGATCGGACGAGTTGATCAAAACAAAAGCGTTTGTAACCGTTTTTTATAAAATGCATATGGTTGGAAAGATGTTTTAAAAGTAGAATACAATGATCCGCACAAGTTTGTCTCGAAATTGCGTTGTTTTCCTTCTACTGTGCGAACTAACATGGTCGGCCATTTATGGGAGTCAAAATTTTGACCCCCATAAATGGCCGACGTGTTAGTCGACGAGTTAAAAGGAAAACCACGCAATTTTGAGGCATGTTTGTGTGGATCATTGTATTCTACTTTTACAACATCTTTCTACCCATATGCATTTTATAAAAAACGGTTACAAACGCTTTTCAAAGACCAACTCGACCGATCCAAGGCAACGTGTTCCTTTAAACACATGTCATGACACGGCGAAATGCGCGGATACAAGGGTGGTTTTTCCTGTTATTTTCTCCCGACTCCGATGACCGATTAAGCCCAAATTTTCACAGGTTTGTTATTTGATATAGAAGTTGTGATACACGAAGTGTGGGCCTTGGACAATACTGTTTACCGAAAGGGTCCAATGGCTTTAAAGTATGATGTACAGTATAATGATATCCACTCATTTTCATAGTCCTTTTGAACGTATGGAAAAAGGTCTCTTACTTTAAAGCGGTGTATTAGGTCCATTTAATTGATATTCTTCGAGAGCGAAATTTGAAATTAAGTAGGCCTACGTTAACTGGTGGATATCAACAACACATGATTTTGTTATATTCCAAAAAGGAATTTTTGTCAAACTCAAAGGCAAAATATAATGCTGTTATTGAGTATCATTGCAATTTAGGAAATTATTGCACAAGAACTTTTTTAGTTCATTCCTGAATTGCAATAGTACATGAAATAAAACATCTTTCGATGTTTTAGGATGAGCTGACCACCACTCCAACATCATGCTCATCAGAATAAGACAACTAACTTCCCTAACCTATCGATTGTACAAGCAGAGAAGCTATCATTTGTCTAGTTGAAAAATAATTATCAGACTCAAGTCAACATTCGAACATAATTTGTTTTTGTTCAAGATATATTAACAGCAAGGCATTATTCTACTAAAAACACCAGACCACTGGAGTTGTCCGGCTGTCAGTGTATGGTCTGAGTATACAATTACTTGCCTCTGGCTTGCAGTTCAGTTTACAGTATCTTCCATACTGCCCATCATGCAAAACTGGACCAAATTGTACATTGGTGCAGGGCATAATGATAATTAGTTGCGATAATCGTAACCCTCCTCCCGACGGCCGCCCAGGAGGAGGGTTACGATTATCGCAACTAAATGATAATGTGTGGTGAAGATGTTTTCAACTAGTGGTTTACCCAACTAGGCCTGGTTCTTGATAATTTTACCGAGACTAAGTCAGGGTAAATTGTCAAGAACCAGGCCTCGGCAGGTTTTCATGTAAACCACTAGTTGAAAACAGATTCAACACATATTGATTCCCATTCATAAATAACTTTTCGATCAAACAACATCAACACTTTTGGGTCAAAAAGTAAAATAAATGCAAAAATTACAATTGTTCAATGATTTCTTTCAACACAACACACCTCCAGCTATGAAATGGTAAGGCCCTCGGGTAAACAACTCCTTATAAGGAGATTGCTGTGCGTGTCGCGCGTATCGCGTGATGTGGCACAACTGTTCCAATTGCTCTCGACCAATCTGAATGAAGAAACTGTTTCGCTCACAACCGGTCATAAACACTGGTCATAATCAAAGGTTTAAACACCCCCACGTGACGCGCTCTCCATCAATAGGAATAGCGAAACTGTCTGAGGTATTTATGAATAGTAAATTAATCACTTGTTTTTGTGTGTGTGATTATTTCCAGCCCACAGGTTTCATGGAATACCCTCTCCCCTACTGCAGCATCACAGACATCCACCCTTTGACTCGCTGGGAAGCTGGACAGAGTGCTTGCTTGCGGATTGTTCTGCATACTGGCTCCTTACTGCTGCAGGTACATACATCAATTAAATAATTAAGTAGGATTTGAAACTTTGCATGGTGGAAATACGATATAGAAAGGTTTGCGGTAACACCATGTAATGACTTTCTCTAAATGAGTTGGGGTCGTTCTGAAAAGAACCGTTGGTTTCAACTCGACATTTCGATCAGTATGCTCTTCTTCTGGATTTCAACTCGACATTTCGATCAGTATGCTCTTATCGTCTTCTGGAGAATTCTTCAGAAGACGATCATAGCAATCTGATCGAAATATCGAGTTGAAACCAACGGTTCTTTTCAGAATGACCCCAACTCATTAGAGATAGTCATTACATGGTGTTACCGCAAACCTTTCTATAACTAAATAATTGTAAAGCGCCTTCACATCAAGATCAAAGGGTTGAAAAGAGCAAAACCAATGGAACTATAACTACAACAAACTAGAGATTTTTTAACAATGTCAAAGAGTTACAATTTCTGATGTGCACTGTTTTGTCTAATCCTTATTAAGACAGCATAAAACAGCATTAAACAGCATAATCAAGTATTTAACTATGCTCACTGTGTAAAGAGTTAAAACAATGACATTTCCGACGTATTTTGTTCAAAGATTATGAAAGTTACATAGAGTCAATAACGATATCAAAAGAAAAAGCAAATTGGCATCTTTAAATTAGATCCGGTTATTTTTATGAATGAACTGAATGACACTGTCTAAAACTAATATCAATCCACCGTACGCACGACCACAAATGACAGCGCCCTCTCTCGGCAAAGAAAATGAGAAAAAAGCGCCCTCTAGTGGCGGGAAAAATACTTGAATATCCGGTTAATTTTGTATAGTTGGCCAGTGGTTAATCGAATACCAAATTTCACTACTCGCCCAGCACTAGATGCAATTTACATTGGCTTATTTCAGTTGTAGCAATTAAAATAAGCCACAGTGTGTTGGGGCGGACCCTATTTTCTCGACTTCAGACAGCTAATCTAGATGGAAATAATGATAACTATCTTATGTGGATTTTTTTGTTTAAATTGCCCTTTGGTCGATTAATAATAATAATAATAATAATACATAGCTTTGAGTTTAGAACTGTCCATAAATATCCAGTCGTTTGTAGTATGCATGAACATCAAGCAGAAGATGTGAAGTAGGTTGCTTTGGACACGGTTTACAAAGCTTTGCATATTGTAAAGACATCATGACCATCAATATCCTGATGTAATTCCCATTAAGGGTGAATGTAGATTCACTGACACACTTTCTAGGGCTGCATCTTGATAAAGGGATGCTGTGTAGAATATATACATGAAATCAGGAATGACATTTAGCCAGAACTTGGAATGAGGAGTCTCTATTTACACTCAATTAAAACACAGGAGGCTAAAGTTGTTCCTCTAACTTTACATGTACTTTAAGTGGTGTCAATTAATTACTTGCTGCCTATTTTGTCATTAAATAGATGTTAGTTTTGCATCATGGACAAAGAAAATGGTTTGTTATTACCCAGCTAACCGCTGATTTCACAATGACTAGAATAAATATTGTCGTCTAGTTACTGAATCACAACTTCTTGATTTGTGCAATTCATACATGTAATCATAGACGTTAAACCAATGTTTGTATGAGAGAGATTGGCTGTTGCCAGCTTGGTGTTTATATCCCCTTGTGGGAGTTTGTCGAGTTCCTTTGATGGGAAGATCATCTAAAAACAAACAAACAAACTGATGTTGCACTGTATACTCGGTACTTTCCTGGGTTCCGTGAATAAATATTTTGTTGTCATGTTTGTTACAAAGACCCCGACATTAGTAATAATTAGATAACAATATACATCAAATTTCAGATTTTACCTCTGATAAACATTCATGCAAACTAATTATATCAGTTTTTATATCATTTGGTTTCCAAGTTTTGTGAAAAATGAGACCTAACTCGAAAAGGTTAACCCATGATTGGAGCCATACATCTTGTTTACAACAGATAAATTTATGTAATACTGGTCATTTTTAAAAAAACTTTTCTAACAACTTTACGTGCTTAGAACTTATATTTATTTTCTCTGCACTCTTTTACAGGGAGCCAACTTGTACATTCGTGACCAGTGGCTTCATTCCATGCAATGGAAGCGCGCAATCCACAGGTTCAAGAAACTGCTGTGCAATACTACAAGACCCGATGTCTTCATGAAAGAAGTCAAGGTACCATACTACTGTCAACTCTGTGTCTTTTTTTTCCTAACTTAGCGTCGGGCTCTGGTTATTTTTTTCCTTTCAGTTTTGAAACTGATAGTCAATGAACTTTCAGTTTGAAACTAATTATTTTGTCTTTTATTGATTAACTATAACCCTTCATGTATATTGTACAAATCAACGAACATTCTCTTTTGCCACCACAAACCAGCGCATGAGCAATAGTGGCCCCAAGTTGACCCACAATCCAACAGCATTCTGGGCTTGGCTTGAGACACAGCATGTTGTTTTTCAAAGTGCCCATTTTTTCATGAGACAGGAAACTGAACCCACAAAAATAATAGTTAGTTATCATCATGAAAGTGTGGTTTCACTTCACCAGTTATTGTGTAGTGATGACCCATTTTACCCAAAGGGGAGATTAATGTGTTGAGACTGATTCAGAAATGTCAAAGGATTAAGTGAATAATTGTTGGAACCATAATAAATGGGCAGCTACATTTTACAATTTCAGAAAGCTTGTACAGCGTCTCCTTGAACATTGTACACTAGTTTGTTCTGTGGTGATGGCTTAATCCTTTCTCTATGCATTTATCCTATCGTCAATATGTAATCTTTAAAAAGTGATGTGTTCAGGGCCCAATTTCATGGCTCTACTTACCGTAAGCACAGAATCAGCGCTTACGGAAGCAGGGAATTCTGTGCTTACGGCAAGCGTATTTCACGGGTTAGCTGCGAATTTTGCCTTCTGCACGTGCGTACTCCGCGTTACTATAGGCATTCTACGCTTACAAGGCTAGCGCAGAAATTCAGCGCTTGCACGTAAGCGGGGAATCGGGATCGTAAGCGTAGAATTCAACGGTAAGCAGAGCCATGAAATTGGGCCCTGATGTGTTCATCATATACTATAGGATGGGAATGATTGAGTACTTTAACAAAATATATACAATTTGTTTTCTTTCTTTTAAAATGTATTTAAAAATACATTTTATTGAAGAAACACAAGAGTATGAGTGAAATAATAAAAGCAAATATTTTTCATATAAAGAAGGTAATAGATCACTTTTCCTTAGCATACTTACGGGAGACTAAAACTAAAGTGGGTCACCAAGTGAACCTTAGATATGTGACGGGGGTTGTAGTGCCACTTGATGTCATCATGGAGGTAGTTTCTACTCCATGATGTCATGGTGATAGATGCAAGTAAGCCTTAATCCTATGCTAATATGAGGAGAGGATGTAGGTCTGTGTGATGCAGACCTTCGTTTATAGAAATACAAGGAGATCTTTTAATCGCTCTCCTGAGAATACTCAGGAGCTCAATTTGAGCTTCTTAAATTGTCCAGGAGCTCAATTTGTTTGACTAGCAATATTATACAATATGTACTCAGATTATGATTACTAAAATAGTTGGGTCGGACGTGAAACATGTTGTTTGAACTATAAAAACAGTACACAAATAAAATTTACAGACAAAACACAAATAAAACAACCCTGGTCCCACTCCCCCTATTTTAAGGTTTTTATATTTAATGTTTCCTTTTTTCTAAAATGTTTTCACATTTGCGTTTAAAGCATTAGAAAATACACATTTTCTTACGAGAAAAGACGTCGTTGATTAATTGTTGATCTAGTACACGTCTAGTGACACGTCGAGTCTTGTCTCAATGTGTTTATTGCTTGTTCGCGTAGATTTCACCAATAGAGGGCGTTGAATCTCACGCTATTGCATTATTCCAAAACGACCTCTAGCGTTCAATGTTTCTTTTATTTTATTGTCACACGGAAAGTAACAACGACTACAGGCAAGAAATCTGCTTTTGTTACATGAAATTTACAGACCTCGGAACGGTTGCTTTTTGGGGCTTATTTTCTGTGATGAAGGAGCGCTGTCGACAGACCCAGAAGCGTGGTAGGAGCGCGAGCGCGATCGCGCTCCTCAAAAACAAAGGTCTGGGGATGTAAGGACAATAATCTCACTCTGTTCCTCATCTTTGTAGGTTGGGTCATAATACATGTGCATGTTGTACATTGGGTTTTGTCAGCATAATCTATCAAGACAGACACATTAAAAGCCACCTGTGAAAGTTTGCCCTTGGCAAAATGAAAATGACCTTGCCCTCCAAAAGTTTGGCGCATGTATTTAAACATCCTTAAATAATCGCATTACGCGAACTTTCACATTAGCCAGTAATAAATTAATCAATATGTAATGACTGTAGTGTAAGGAATTCAAAATCTGGTGTTTCTGATCAGCAGAGTGTGGGTTCGAATCCGAAGCTGTGACACTTGTGTCCTTTAAAAGCAAGACACTTAACCATTGCTGACGTAAAGCCGTTGGTCCCATGTGTTGCGTAACGCATGTAAAAGAACCCAGTGCACTTATCGAAAAGAGAAGGCGTTTGCCCCGGTGTTCCTGGCTGTGGCTGCTGTATGCACGGTAGCACCTTGTTAACCCTTATAAGGTGCTAACTAATTGGGTCTCTTTCTGAAAGTATGTATACATACTCAGCGCCTTGAGTACCTTGTTTGGTAGATACGTGTACGTGCGCTATATAAGACTTCGTTATTATTATTATTATCTTCTTTTTTATATGGACCATTTGTAAGTGTGAAATTCGGACCCTGACAGTGAAAGCTAAATTGTTTATTATACTTTATAGTTTTCTATAGAGGTAACTGCCATGATATCATAAACAGCCAATGCCTTTCAACTAAATCGAGGTAGAAGATTTCCAGGATCAAACTGAGCATTGATGACTGACGTCAACAACCACTTAGATATTTAAGAGTCAGTTCAGGTAAATAATTGACATAGTTGCTCACGGTCAAAAAATGAATTTTTTTTATACTTTGTTGGTGGAAGGGCCTTGGGGGGCAAGTAAACAAAATTGCATTTTCAATTCTATATATAGCCCGTTGCCATGGTTACGGCTCATTTTGTTTTTTGGCCATTTTAGCCGATTTTGGGGTCTGAAAAACTGGTTTTTAGCTCATATTTACAACTCCACCCCACCAAAATGCAACATTATTTCAAAAAACCTTTTATATCACTACAAAGTATCATCCTTGGCCTTCCTTGAGAAAAAAAATTATTGCTTTAAATATCACCCTTGTGCTATTTTTGCATCATGCATTACAATATGTTTTTAGAACTTGCAAAATCGACATTTTTACCCTATTTTTGGACCCCAAAATGTCAACTTGCCAGGGGTCTCAGAAAATTTTCCTTTCGGCTGTGATTAGGGCCAACATTGGTCTTTCCATATCTGGTGTCAAAAACTTGGGCAATTGTATCCTGTTGTGACAGTACTGCCTCAAAACTTGACTTTTTTCCCCAAAACGTGAAAAATGCCTTTTTAAGGGTCTTTTCACATAATATCGAAATACGTGTCCATGTTAAAAAAAAGGGAATATTTTTCTTATACTTTGTGGATGGTAGGGACTTTGGGTCCAAATAAACAACATTTACATTTCAAATCATAATATAACACGTTGCCATGGTAACAGTTCATTTGTGTTTAGGCCACTTTAGGCCGATCTTGGGGTATGACAAACTGTTTTTTTAGTTAATATTTACAACTCCACCCCAAAAAAACAAAAATATTTCATAAAACCTTTTACATCACTACAAAGTATCATCCTTGGCTTTACTTGAGACAAAAAAATACTGCTATAAATTTCACCCTTGTGCTATTTTTAGAACGTGCATTAGAGTATGTTTTTAGAACTTGCAAAATCAACATTTTTACCATATTTTTTGCCCTCAAAATTTCATTTTTTTCAGGGGTCTCAGAATATTTTTCTTTCGGTTTTGATCAGGGCCAAAATTTGTCTTTTTTATTTCTGGTAAGAAAAACTTGGGCAAGTGTATCCTGATGTTAACAGTACTGTCTCAAAAATAGACTTTTTTCCCCAAACAGAAAAATGCATTTTGACTGAATTGTTTTTTCTTCATATTGAATTTCTAACATTAAAAAGTAATAATTCTATCAATCTCGCAGCTTTTCCTAGGCACTAGTGGATTACCCAACATTGATCAGGAACTGTTGATGACCTTAATTTTACAATTTGCCCGGCCCAGCCCCAATCATATATTTCTTGACATTGCATAAAACAATGTTTTGTGAATAGCGCCTCTTTTTTTGAAAGTGTTCCCTTTCGGTTGTTATTGGTGTTTTCATGTCTTCTGGGTAGAAACACTGTGTTTATTGTATCCTGTTGTGACTGATCATGCCTTATGTATAGTAATTTTTCCAAAAACAATGCATGCTTGTTAAAAAATCTGGCACTGTTTCCATGCCCTTTGAGTAATGAATACAAAGTTTTTATTTAAACATAATGGTATCCAACCAAACCATAACCAATGCTTTGCCACTGAGAGTTCTTGATTTGGCTACTTTACCTATTGTACAGGTATGATTCCCATTGCAAGTAGAGTGCGATGAGCATTCTTTACAAGTTGTCTTTAATACAGGGCCTACTCTCCTTGGTCCCTGCCTGCTACCAAATGTAAAACTTTTCATAGAGATAGAGATCATAAACAATGTAGTTTCTGTGCTTGAGGCAGATGGTTTGGAGCATCCAGTCATGTCCAACACTTATTAAAAACAATGATACTAACGATTTGCAAGATGAGCGTAAGAGATCATTTAAAAGGAACACGTTGCCTGGGATCGGTCAAGTTGGTCTTTGAAATGCGTTTGTAACCGTTTGTTATAAAATGCATGGTTAGAAAGATGTTTTTGAGTGATACTTGTGTGGATCATTATATTCTACTTTTAAAATATCTTTCTAATCATATGCATTTTGTAATAAACGTTTACAAACGCTTTTCAAAGACCAACTCGACCGATCCAAGGCAACGTGTTCCTTTAATGAAACAACATTGAAAGAAGTTGTAAATACTTGCACCTGCTCAACATAAATAAATAAGATGCATTTGCAGTGACAAAAGTCTATTCAGGCTAGTTTGATTATTTTTTCCATTCACTATCTTACTAATTCATAATTATTATATATGTCTCTGAGAACGATCAACAAAAAACATTGTCAAACATTACCTGCTGAATTGTTTATCACGTTAAATAAACCAACTCTTTTGTTGTTTGCAACAGTACAATTGAAAGGAACCCCACCATAGATGGGGGAACTGCTTACAGAAGGCCAAAGCAGGTGAATGGCCATTTAGATACTTTGGATACAGTACTTGCTCACTTTTAGAGCCTCTTTGTTCTGATAGGGATGAAAATGTTTAGTTTGGTACCGGGCAGGGGACCAAGAAGACTGTTATAAGGCCATGTATAGACAAGAATAGTAAAGAATGCTCATCGCACTACTTCTCTTCTTGCAATGTGAATCATACCTGTACATCTAGGTAAAGTAGTCATGACAAAACAAGAACTCTCAGTGGCAAAGCATGGTTATACACTTTTTATTTGTTACTTAAAGAGCATGGAAACAGTGCCATACTTATTTAACAAGCATGCTCGTTTTTGTTTTTTATCAATTCAAACTAAGGGATAACTTCAAAATGCATTTTTATTGTTTTTGGAAAAATTACCATGTTTGAGGCAGAAGTGTCACAGGATACAATAAACCAAAGTGTTTCTCCCCAGCAGACATGCAAACCATAATGATAGCCCAATCACAACAAAAAGGGAAATATTCTGAGAACCACCAAAAAAAAAAGACAGTACAAACTTTCTTGATGTGCAAGGGGAATTAAAAAATGTGACTTTCAAAAAAGAGGCGCTGTTCACAAAACTTTTTTTATTTTATGCAATGTCAAGAAATATGATTGGGCCGGGGCCGGGGTGAGGCCGGGGCGGGGCAAATTATAAGATTTAGGTCATCAACAGGTCCTGATCAATGTTTGGTAATGCACTAAGCCTACAGAGTGCTTATGAAAAGCTGCCAGATTGATGGAATTATTACTAACTTCTTAATGTTATAAATTCAAAATGAAGCAAATATTTCAAAATGCATTTCTCTATGTTTTCGGGGAAAAGGGTCTACTTTTGAGACAGTTCTGTCACATCAGGATACAATTGCCCGAGTTTTTCTTACCAGAAATAAAAAGACATATTTTTGCCCTGATCAAAACCGAATGGAAAATATTCTGAGACCCCTGAAAAAATGAAATTTTGAGGGCAAAAAATATGGTAAAAATGTTGATTTTGCAAGTTCTAAAAACATACTCTAATGCACGTTCTTAAAATAGCACAAGGGTGAAATTTTTAGCAATAATTTTTTTTTCTCAAGTAAAGCCAAGGATGATACTTTGTAGTGATGTAAAAGGTTTTATGAAATATTTTTGTTTTTTGGTGGGGTGGAGTTGTAAATATTAACTAAAAAAAACAGTTTTTCATACCCCAATATCGGCCTAAAGTGGCCTAAACACAAATGAACTGTTACCATGGCAACGTGTTATATTATGATTTGAAATGTAAATGTTGTTTATTTGGACCCCAAGTCCCTACCATCCACAAAGTATAAGAAAAATATTCCTTTTTTTTTAATGTGGACACGTATGTCGATATTATGTGAAAAGACCCTTAAAAAGGCATTTTTCACGTTTTTGGGAAAAAAGTTTAGTTTTGAGGCAGTACTGTCACAACAGGATACAATTGCCCAAGTTTTTGACACCAGATATGGAAAGACCAATGTTGGCCCTAATCACAGCCGAAAGGAAAATTTTCTGAGACCCCTGGCAAATTGACATTTTGGGGTCCAAAAATAGGGTAAAAATGTCGATTTTGCAAGTTCTAAAAACATACTGTAATGCATGATGCAAAAATAGCACAAGGGTGATATTTACAGCAATAATTTTTTTTTCTCAAGGAAGGCCAAGGATGATACTTTGTAGTGATATAAAAGGTTTTTTGAAATAATGTTGCATTTTGGTGGGGTGGAGTTGTAAATATGAGCTAAAAACCAGTTTTTCAGACCCCAAAATCGGCCTAAAATGGCCAAAAAACAAAATGAGCCGTAACCATGGCAACGGGCTATATATAGAATTGAAAATGCAATTTTGTTTACTTGCACCCCAAGGCCCTTCCACCAACAAAGTATAAAAAAAATTCATTTTTTGACCGTGAGCAACTATGTCAATTATTTACCTGAACTGACTCTTAAATGATAAAATTTACATATTTGCAGGAGTATTTACTTATCTTTTGATTGCGCAGGTACTGTAGTGGGGGATGTTGACAACTACTTTAACAGCAAAAGATAATCAAAATCCAACAATTGAAAAAAAACTTGGGATCGACATTTTTTGTCCATTAAAAATGTCAACAATAAGAAACAGGTCAATTAACCAATTTTAAAACAGTTTGAGATACATTCGAAAAAGATACGATGAAAACTTGTTTAAACAAGGATTATTTTGTAACAATGACCGTTTTGATGGCTGGTCAACAATTAGAGTAGTCTGTGTTTCAAATTTCCAGCGACCCCCATTGCAGTCCTCTTGCAATTTTGCCTCCTAAATTATTTCACGGTACGCGCAATTCGTAAATTTTGTGTTCTGCACAACGTTATACTCGTGCGAAATAAATCCATCAAGTACAGTATGTGACGTCAGCCATTTTGGTACACTTAAATATGTGTACAACCTTTTTAAATATCTGACTAGGTCAAAAAGATTATTTTGAAAAGTGACATTTGAGGTTGTTAAATATCAAGAAGATGCCTTAACTGTAAGCTGTCATTGTGTGAATTATTTGGTACTTCTTTGTAAGTAATTGAACTCCCAGCTGACATAAATCTTTGACCGAAGAAATAAACAAACCTAAAACAATGGACAGGAAGATAATCAATGTGAAGGAAGTAGTAACTTGACTTCCGACACTTTGAATCTCGAGTGTCATGACGCTTATGTGCAGGATTCCAAGTCTGTTTAAAGGCATAGGACACTTTGGGTAATTGTCAAAGAACAGTATTCTCACTTGGTGTATCCCAACTGTATGCATACAAATAGCAAATCTGTAAAGATTTGGGTTAAATTGGTCATTGAAGTTGCAAGAGTTAATGAAAGAAAGTCACCCTTGTTGCACAAATTGTGTGGTTTGAGATACAAACATGTACATGTAATAAAAGGCTTATTAGGCCTGAAGTCTTTTTAATTTGAGTGAAAATTACCTTTTTCTCAAAAACTACAATACTTCAGAGGGAGCCATTTCTCACAACTTTTTATACTTTCAACAGTTCTCCAGGGCTTGGTACCAAGTAAGTTGTTATGCTAACAGTTACTTCGAGTAATTCCCAAATAGTGTCCAGTGCCTTTTACCAATTCTAACTCCATGGTTTAAGTGTTTTAACCATGGTTTAAAGGCAGTGGACACTATTGGTAATTGTCAAAGGCTAGCCTTCACAGTTGGTGTATCTCAACATATATGCATAAAATAACTAACCTGTGGAAGTTTCAGCTCAATCGGTCATCGAAGTTGCGAGATAATAATGAATGAAACATAAAACACCCTTGTCACACATAGTTGTGTGCGTTTAGATGGTTGATTTCGAGACCTCAAGTTCTAAATCTGAGGTTTCGAAATCAAATTCTTGAAAAATTACTTCTTTCTCATAAACTATGGCACTTCAGAGGGAGCCGTTTCTCACAATGTTTTATACCATCAACCTCTCCCCAATACTCGTCACCAAGAAAGGTTTTATGCTAATAATTATTTTGAGTAATTAGCAATAGTTTCCATTGCCTTGAATGCAAGTGTAATGGTTGCTTCATGGTTGCTTGAACCTGAACAAGCAGTCCAAATGAATTATGTCTGGCACAATCTGATACCCAGGGTCTGTGATAGTGTGAAACTTGTTGACTAAATTAAAACGTAACCAAAGTCACATTAGCCCCTTTGGGAACATCTCACACTTCACTTCTAATCACTCTCCGCCCCTCCTGTGTCTGCTACAGAAATCAGAAATCGTTCCCTCTTTTTGTCTCCATTCTTGGCTGACAGCTGTTCCACTTAGGTTCTCCCTGTAGCTGTTTGGAATGGACTTAAAGGGACACGTTGCCTTGGATCGGGCGAGTTGGTCTTTGAAAAGTGTTGTAACGGTTAGCCATTAATTGCATTGGTTAGAATATGGTTAGAAGTAGAATATAAATCCACACAAACATGCCTCGAAATTGCATGGCTCTCCTTTTACTTTGAGAACCAACGTGGTCGGCCATTTTTTGGAGTAAAAATGTTGACTACATGAAATGGCCGACCGTGTTAGTTCACGACGTAAAAGGAAAACCATGGAAAACCATGCAATTTCGTAGCACATTTGTGTTGATTATAATATTATTCTACTTTTAAAACACCTTTCTGACCATGTGAATTTTATAACAAACGATTACAAACGCTTTTCATGGACCAACTCGCCCGATCCAAGGCAACGTGTCCCTTTAACCACCAGCTTGCACATGTGCTCCATTTTTTCTGAAATTCCATCAATTCCTAAGAGCCAGTGTGTTTTGGTTTGCACTGGGTGTTTCTGGCTGTACATGACTCACCGAGTGGCGTTATAATACATGTACCTGCACAGTTGACTGTGATCCTCAATAGGATTCTCTGCAGGTTGTCTCTAATTTAGATATAAATTGGATTTAGACTGATAAGTTCACAGGAATGGCACATTGCTGTATATTGAGAAGATTCTTATAAATGCATTAATATTACAATAATACATATTGACTCCATTGAAAGGAGTGCGCTAGTTTTGGGGAAACTATAATCAGTCTGTGCAATAAATCATTACAAAAGGCAATTTAAAGGGAAGGTTCACGTTGGTAATTACTCAAAACAATTGTTAACTTGACTTGGAAACAACCATAGGGGAGCTTATGATAGTATTAAACATTGTGGGAAACAAATCCCTCGGAAGTATTGTAGTTTTTGAGAAAGAGGTAATTTCTCACTCAAATATTAAAAGACTTTAAAGGAACACGTTGCCTTGGATCGGTCGAGTTGGTCTTTGAAAAGCGTTCTGTAAACGTTTGTTATAAAATCGGTATGGTTAGAAAGATGTTGTAAAAGTAGAATACAATGATCTACACAAATATGCCTCGAAATTGCGTGGTTTTTGTTTTACCTCGTCGAAAAACACGGTCGGCCATTTATGGGAGTCAAAAATTTGACTCTCATTAATGGCCGACCGTGTTAGTTCGCGACGTAAAATGAAACCGGTGCAATTTTGAGTGATACTTGTGTGGATCATTGTATTCTACTTTTAAAACATCTTTCTAACCATATACATTTCATAACAATCGGTTTCAAACGCTTTTCGTAGACCAACTCGTCCGATCCAAGGCAACGTGTTCCTTTAAGCCAGAAGTCTTTATATTCCTATCTGAAAGCACTCAAATTCGTCCAACAAAGGTGTTTTTTCTTTCATCATTTTCTCGCAACTTTGATGACCAATTGAGCTTAAATTTTTACAAGCTTGTTATTTTATGCTTGTGTTGGGATACACCAAGTGAGAACACTGGTCTTTGACAGTTACCAAACATGTTCACTGCCTTTAAACAGGGTCTTTTTTTATATGTTATGGAATTAAATTACATCGCTAATTAAAATATTTTATAATTAAAATATATTTTAACTGTTTAGAAATATAAAAACTGAAATTGTGTTTAAAGAATAGGTCTTTTAGTATTTGTTTAATATTTTCAAGATTGTTTACAAACAGAAGATAAAAAGAAGTTTTGGTTTCATAAAAAGTACACTCTTCGCTTGACTTGCTTTGTCGTTTTCTATACACACAAGACTTGCATAGTCTACGTGTAATGTAAGGGTGCGTTCGTTTAGCTTCCCTGGGTCGACCCCGGTCTGCCCCGGTACGTTAAACTTCAATTAAACCGCATTCCCACTGGATCCACAATTGCAAGATCAGAATTGATTGGTTGCAGTTGTTGTTTTATGCATGTAGGGATACACCAAGTGAAAGTACTGGTCTTTGACAAATATTAAAGTTGTCCAGTGCCTTTAATGTTTGGCCTTGGTCTTGATGGGGGTTGGGGTGCAGAGGGTAGTTAATGTTTTCTTATTAAAGGAACACGTTGCCTTGGATCGGACGAGTTGGTCAAAACAAAAGCGTTTGTAACCGTTTTTTATAAAATGCATATGGTTGGAAAGATGTTTTAAAAGTAGAATACAATGATCCACACAAGTTTGTCTCGAAATTGCGTTGTTTTCCTTCTACTGTGCGAACTAACATGGTCGGCCATTTATGGGAGTCAAAATTTTGACCCCCATAAATGGCCGACGTGTTAGTCGACGAGGTAAAAGGAAAACCACGCAATTTCGAGGCATATTTGTGTGGATCATTGTATTCTACTTTTACAACATCTTTCTAACCATATGCATTTTATAAAAAACGGTTACAAACGCTTTTCAAAGACCAACTCGACCGATCCAAGGCAACGTGTTCCTTTAATGCAGAGCACTCAGCCTTGTCCTTTGTCTTGATTGCTTCTCATTACAAATGATTCCGTTGATTTCTTCCATATGTAGGCAATGGTTGAGATGACATTGACCACTTGTGTGCAAGATCAAGATGTTTACCAGGTGCCTCTGGAAATAGTCTCAGATATACTCTCACAGGTTAGTAAGAGAAAGATTGAAAGAGACACACAACCAACACTCCTCATCCCCTAGTTTTATTATCATGCACCTATCATCCACCCCTCTCGTATTCCGCTTACTCCCTCCCTTCCTGTTTTACCCCTTTCACTAAAACATTACAAGTACCGCTATGACATTCTAAACACTCATTCTATTCCCTCCAGAGCTCATGCCAGCTCTCATCATAGGTAGATTGTATATAAATGAAAGGTTTATTCACAATAGCCATCACAACATAAAAACTGAATTGAAACTACATGTACAATGTATGATACATCATCATTTCCCAAAGGAAGTTTTCTCATTAGACTGTCACGTTCCTTCAAGAAATCGTGGAGCACATGTCTATAGCGTGACTTGTAAATGTTTATTACAGTTTAGCAAGATAAAGATACTGACATTGTCATTATAGCTCTTCTGCAAATCTTCCCTTATCTGGATATTTATATTTCCTTCATTATTTGTTGCTCCTTGAAAATGCATGGCTTTTCTTCTTTCTGCACACACTTATTTCTCAGGCCAGATAATCATGGCCGCCATGGCAGATGAGAATAAACTAACCTGAGGAAAGTTCATGATAGATGATGCTTGTTTTTTTTCTTCCAATTGTGGGATAGCCTGCATGTATACGTACATGTACACGTACATGTATGCTTTGAAACCTGTTCTTATTTTGTTATGGTTTATGCTTCATTTGAAGTTGCCAAACAGGCAGCAGTTTACCACTGATAAAACCATTTCAAGTGGAAACATTTCTTATAATCAGTGTTGTTTGCACCAGCTACATGTACTAATAATGTGAATTGGAATACTTTTTTTATGAACTTGGTGGGTGTATGTAGTGAATGTTTTAAGACAATTCCTCTTCAAGTTGCCACAGTGTACGTTGTCATGCTTGTAATCTCAATTTATGAAAGTAAAAACTAGCGCAGGATAGGGCCTGACTTGTAATCCCACTAGATGGAACACCAAGCAGCCAAGCTGTCCTTGTTCATGTTGTAAGTTTTACAGTAGCTCTAATGTAAAACTTTGATTCCTAAATGTTTGCAGAAAAAAACACATCGTTGAGGAAGTGAGGGCTGTGATAGCTGAAAATGAGGAAATTCCTCCCTGACAATTTCACCCTGGTGTATAGAACAGGATATATTTATTATCAATTCAAACCATCAGAATTGTTTTACTTTTACTTGAATGTATTTTTATAGAACATTCATAAATACCTTTTAAGACAGTTTATCAATTCTGATTGGTCGAGAGGGCATTACGTGGGGGTGTTTAAACGGATGATATAACAACAGTAATCAGTGTTTAAACATGGGCGTGACACGCGAGCTTGTTTATTCATTCCTATTGGTCGAGAGCAATGGCTTAACACCTGTGCCACAGCACGCGATACGCGTGGCGCGCACGCCAATTTCCTTAGTTAAGGAGTTTTTATCAGAGGTCCTTACCATTCATAGCTGGAGGGGTGTTTTGTTGAAAGAAATCATTGAACATTTATAATTTTTTGCTTTTTTTGAACCTTTGGACCAAAAAGTTGTGATCGTTTTTTGACTGAAAAGGTATTTGTGAAAGGGAAAAAATGTGCTTGGCCAGTATTAAACACTCTGTTTAAAACAGTTGCAGTCTGGATATAATTACCCTCGCCTCACGCTCGGGTAATTATCGCATCCAGACTGCAACCGGTATTAAACACAGTGTTTATAACTGGCCAAGCACATATTTATTCCCTTAATCAAATTCACATGTGAAGGTTTCAGCTGATTACAGTGTCTCATGTTATTTTCACAAGAATGTAAAATTCATCCAGAAGTAGCGAGGTACATGTAACAGCGGGCACTGACCACAACTCTTGCCACAGCATTTGCAAACGGACACCAACTCTCGTAAATCTAAGAAACGATTATTGCATGAATCGTTTCTCAGATTTGAGTGTTTCCAATCGACAGGGGCATTTCAGACAAAATCATTTTGCATGAACTTGAATGCTTTCTACATTACCATTACCATCTTTAAGTTTTCAGATAGAAATTACAAAATTTTGTTTTGTGGCCATTACCAAAGTACAACCCAACCTTTAACTATGATTGTGACAAACTGTGCAGGTTGATTTATTGTAAAAGAAGACTTGTTGAGATCAGAGTGTGTAAGTGCAGGCAACAGCTGCTGTGTCTTGCCATGCTAGAGGCGAAGATTGAACTGATGCGTGTAGATGATTACAGTTTTTATTTGATTTTTTGGAGTATCTTTACAAAACTTCATCTGACATGTCTTCAAATTTACCAAGTAGTGAAAATGTCTGTGTTTCAGATTATTAACCCCAAACTGGGGCGTAAAATTTTGATAATTGGATTTCCATGTATACGTTAATTCTGCAGCCAGGAGAAGCTGGGAATTTATATCTAAAATATAATTAAATTAAAGGCCACGCAATGCACATTATTATTATTGATAATGCAGTATGCAATATGAAATTGTGCGTGTTGCTTTAAGACATACTTTGATTGCTGCCATACACATAGTTTCATAGGTTGTTGCATCAAGCTAAAAGAACAAAGCATTTGAAGATTATTGAGGAATGTTACATAAACTAGCTTTGTGAATCTGGACTGTCAGTGAAGTCCACTATATATTTGGTTGATACGGAATAAGTTATTTGCGATATTTGAAGGTGTGTAATCGCTGAAGCATTAAAAAAAAGTAAAAGTTTTCAGTAGTGTATAATACAAAGTTGGAGTTGGTGCCTGGCATTGCAAACCCAACTTGGATCCTTACCAGGGGAAATAACCTGGTATGTATAACTCCTAGCTAGCTTAAATTAGCATCGAAAAACAAAGCTCAGCTGGTTGCAAAGGCATGTGTATGAAGGATGTCCTCGGGCATTCCAAAGGGGATTCGCATTGGGGTTGGAGAGTGTATTTCACCTTCATTTTCTTGCTTAAAAATTTTGGAAAACTTGCACCCATGAATGCAAACATCCACAGGGATCCTCTGCCTCAGTGTATGCCTAGTCTCTTTTCTTTAATGTCAGAAAGATTAACATAAAGTACCGAGGGGCGTGGGGTACATCGTGTTTGTGTGTACCTTGGAGGGTAGAATCAGTTTGCCATACCTTAATCACTACCTCGTCGTCGTGGGCCGATTCCCTACATCTTTTGTCAGTGGCTAAAATCCATTATTACTACGTGATTTGATAAGCAGTTCAACAGATTGAGCTTATGGCTTTTTACTCTCGCGGTTCTGTTTGGTGAGGGTGGGGGGGGGGGGGACATGATGCAGTTGCTTGTTTGTACAAAAGTGATGGGTCTGCGTAGGATGGGTAGATGACAAGTAAGTGTCCATGGTCTATTAGAGCATGATAAAGTGGTTTGTTTCAACATGTCATATCCTTCTGCTAGTAATTGTTTTTTTTGGGGGGGGGGGTGGGGGAAATTCACCAATTTGACAATATCTTGCGTTTGACTTTCACAAAGAAATATGAATGTTACTCATGAATTCTCACAACCATGTATTTCCAGGTGCATGTACACACAGTAGATGAGATGCTACACACCAGCAATAGTCCATATAGAAATAAGATTCATTACTGACACAAGTGATTTAAGGTGGAGATGCTGCTTTTTCACATTGTATTTCTATAAATATTTGCAAAGCAAAGCCCCACCTCCCATGCAAACAGACACAATTGTTTGTTCAATGGGTGCAGAGAAAGAGGATGTTTGGTTTTTGCTGTTACTTTTGCTATTAATCAAAGCCCTGTAGAAAAAAAAGTCAATCACAAAATGTTGATGCTGAATGATGCATATGACTTCATGTATTTAAAGACATATAAATGTACCAATGCGCCTTATTTTTGACTGCGCGAGGGCGCTACAAGTACAATTTTTATCACTTCCGGGGGTATTATGCGATTCGCCCTGCACTGATTAATAGGCATTCTTTCATTGTGCCGTATTTTTAATTTCCTTTTTAGAGGTGGATTATATCGGCTTCGTGAAAATTGTAATTGTCCTCGATGGATTAGATGGTTTGTGGTTGTAATGACTGTTCCATTCTTCCACAACTGTTTTGGGTATGAATAAATAACAGCCGGAAATGATCGAGAGTGCCCTTCACGCAGTCAAAAATGTGGCCCATTGGACTTGATGTGACATGCTGTCACTGGCAGTGGGTTAAATTATATCATGGAGCATTTGCTCCATGAACCTATTATTTCATACAATTTGTTGCGCTGCACCTTGTACATTATGCACCACTAGTCCTTGTCCATGCATGCATACCAAAGCATAATGACGATTGATGGTTTTATCAAACAAGCCTAAAAGTATCTATCAAATGATACTAAATGTATCTATCATTAATGCAAAATGGTATGGTCATTATCATAGCGAGGTTCCAAGGGTGTGGCATAAGCAATGGTCAGGACGACTACACATGTAGACTTCAAAATGTTGGTGCCCCTCGGGCCAACAAAATTACCTTCACCATAATTTATATGTACCGTACGTGTACGTGTACGTGTACAGGTGCCCAAGGTGATCATGTGTTACATACTGTACGTGATCATTGCGTTGATTCTAAACAGTAGTGCGAGTGTGGGTCTTGCCCATGCCGGTGGAGATAATTACAGAAAACGTGACTACCAACTAGTTGGAATTAAAGGTCAGTTTCTGTACCGCTTTGGTACATTTATGTAAAATGTTGCAACAAATTAAAATACGCCAAAATGTAAGGTTAACAATTTAATTTTTGTAATCATAAATTCCTATTCCTGGATAAATATTTTGTTTCTTTGAAAAGTGATTGTGTAACCTTGTCAGCTTTATTATGGTGCAGGCATAATTTAAAACCCTCAAACTAGGCACTAATAAGTTGGACAAACGTTACTTTGGTGTGTTGACAGCACAGCACAGTATGACTTAAGCATTTTTCTGTTTGGTTAGAAGGGCTTGTTTTGCAAGTTTTAAGATCAATACGTTTGTGATCAGGAAATCCAGGAAAGTTTCTCCAGGTGGGATGAAACAGGGCTACAGTTTTGAGCCATAATAACAAATTGTGCAGCTGAAGGCTAGTTTCTGTACCAGCTAAAACTTAGTGAGTTTATACAATAAAGAGGAGTGCTGACGAGTGCTATTATTTGACGACATGTTTTGCATTAGGCCTACTGAAGATGTAATTATAGACAGAGCCATCGCACTATCACTATCGAATATAACACAAAACCAAGTTTTTTTTATACTTAATAATCTAATCACGTAATGTTATTACGTTATTTGAGATGACGTAAAAATGGTCACGTTGCCTTGGATTGGGCAATTTGAGCTATAAAAAAATTGCAGAGTTTCCCCTGTGCGAGATATCCAGTCTATTGGAGTATGCATAGTAGTCAACAGGTATACAGAATACAGATCTATATGAGTTTACAACTTTCTAGAATCTATAAAGAATAGTTGTTTAAAACTTGCATTAAATTTTGGGTCAAATCGGCAAAAAATCTGTACTGTAATACCAGTCTTAAAGGGAAATATTTTTTACCCAAACTGAGGTTAACTCATCATGATAATCTAGTTTTGGCCTTGCGTTAGCTAGGGAAATCGAACGAGCATTTAACAATCCAAAAACACAACCCTATTTGGCATCTGGATATTTTCTGAATTAACATTAACAATTTTAATTAACTATTTTTTTTAGTAAATATCTCTTTGAAACCAAAATGTGTATTCATACATTTGCCATTATTGTATATTATTCATTTACACATCATAGTGTTGTATTTTGACTAAGTAATGCTAAACACAAAATGTGTTAAATTACATGTACATCCATTTCACCGTGTATATTTGTAGAAGCTATCGTACCCCGGTTGAAGCTAAACGTTAAGTTATTCAGTACATCTATGTTAATGTTTAACCCGGTCGTTTCCTATTTACAATATTACATCCGAGCCTTGATGTACGTCCCCGGGATTCTGTGTATGCACGACAAATTAAAAAGGGAGGAAAACTGAAAGCATTGCAGTTTGTTTTTCGATGGGCCATTAATCATTTCGCTGTTTTTTTTTTTTCCCCACTGTAAAGAAGGCACTGAGTTAGCAGTTGAATTTGAATTAGTTGTAGTTGCACTTGGATGTCACGAGCTGCAGTATCTTGGGCTCATAATGTTCAGCCATAATGGCTTAAAATATCTAATTAACTACAGCACACAATGCTATTTATTTATTTATTTATTTGTTATTTATTTATTATTTTGGTGATGGAACATAATTTACTGTAAATTATGGTAATTTACAGTAAAAGAAATGCAGTACATACAATTATATATTTTCCATGTGTATATAAAACCTTTTAATTTAAAATCTGAAAGTCACCTGGAAGTGGTATTTTTTCAAAATAAAGCTTTTGTCACTAATATATGTGTTTTGATGAGTGGAATGTGAATAAACAGTTGACTAAGGTTTTACAAAATCAGTTCTTATGTTATTTACAAATTTAAGAGTAGACCCCGACCCGAGAGGGCGCTGTTCGTGACGTCAATCGAGGCAGACTTTGCCTGTAATGCGTAGAGTAAACACAATTGCAAAGTACATGTATGGACCAAGTCGTGAGTTTTGACGTTTCAAAAAAAGATTTTTTGGTTTTTTTCCGGCAATGCCGACCAGGTGTTTTGCTGCTGAATGCAGAAAAACACCTTTTGAAACATACCAACTCACGACTTGGACGTACATGTACTTTGCACGTGTGTTTACTATACGCTTTGCAGGCAAAGTCTGCCTCGATTGACGTCACAAAAGGGGTAGGCGGAGTCAGCCCCCCAAACAACTTGATATATTTTTTAAACATAAAAATGGTGACAAACTATTACTAAAAAAATTGTTTTATTGTTCCTAAGCATATACTCTTATGTTTGAAAGAAAAAAAATTCTATTTCCAGGTGACTTTAAGAAACAGACGGATTTGCCTGGGGCATGTTTGTTCACTTCCTAATTATAGAGGTAGGGTGTTTGCTGTAGAGTATGATAATTGTGTAGCATTTTGTTATCCCACGCATACTGAAAAGTGACAACGGCTGTAGGCGTTGTTGCTTAATTGTTCAGAGTGCAGTGCACACGGAACTCTGACATGTAAATATTGTTGATTATCATTATTGTTAAAGCCATTGGACTTGACTTCCGGAACAGAATTTCTTTTTAAAAGTTCACAGATTTACAAATAACTTACAGGGTTTACAGAAGGTAATGGTGAATGACTTCTCTTGAAATATTATTCCATGAAATGCTTTACTTTTTGAGAAAACATTAAAACAATATCAATTCTCGATATCGGGAATTACGGATTTATTTTAAACACATGTCATCACACGGCGAAACGTGCGGAAACAAGGGTGGGTTTTCGCCTGACTGCGATGACCAATCGAGCCTAAATTTTCACAGGTTTGTTATTTTCTAAATAAGTTGTGATGCACGAAGTGTGGGTCTTGGACAATACTATTTACCGAAAGTGTCCAATGGCTTTAAATGTTATGTGTGTGTGAGTTTGTGGGACTGGAGACAAATTTAAAAACACACTTGTATAGTGTAGTGCATTCTTGTTGGGCTTTTAAAAAACACATGTTTCGTTTTTATATTTTTGGCAAGTTTTTTTATATAAATTGAAATGTTCTGGCTGATCAACACAACATACATACATACATACATACATTCAAGTTTGGAATATTATTAGTAAATGTATGAAATGATCGTCGAACTACAATTCTACAATACATAAAATCGTTTAAATATGTGTAGATGAGCAGTTTTTAAAATATATTTTCAGGCCTTCGCTTCAGGTTTTTGAAAGAAGGTAGCCCATCGGAATAAACTATGCATTTGACTTTCCCCCAGGAAGTTTTAGTAGGAAGTATTTTCATAGTATCTTTCTGATGTATATATAAATGGTGACTACAACCAGTTGAATAGTCAAATAAAGTAGCATTCACACATTTGAGTTATTTAGTTTTCACATTAAAGGCATTGGACACTATTGGTAATTACTCAAAATAATTATTAGCATAAAACTTTACTTGGTAATGAGTAATGGGGAGAGGTTGATGGTATAAAATATTGGGAGAAACGGCTCCCTCTGAAGTGACATAGTTTTCGAGAAAGAAGTATTTTTCCACGAATTTGATTTCGAGACCTCAAGTTTAGAATTTGAGGTCTCGAAATCAAGCATCTGATAAAGCACACAACTTCGTGTGACAATGGTGTTTTTTCTTTCATAGTTATCTCGCAACTCCGACGACCAATCAAGCTCAAATTTTCACAGGTTTGTTATTTTTTGCATATGTTGAGATACACCAAGTGAGAAGACTGGTCTTTGACAATTACCAATAGTGTCCACTGTCTTTAAACGGAAGAAATAGGAAGAAAACAAGTTTTTAGTACCCGCTAGGGCGAATTGAGAAGTGGTGTTTACAGGCCTGTAGCATTTTTTTTACCTGACTAGACAATGTAGGCCAGGCTAGTTTTAAGGGCGAGGCCTGATTTTTGTATATTTTAAAATTTATGTTAAATATGTATACAAGCCATGTCCATGTCATTCTCCAATATGTACAACCCTGCTGTGAGTAATGCAACACACTGAACCTGTAGGTTCATCGCATTAACTCAATCAAAAATTCCAAATTGAGAGCCTGCTGCTAACCTCCGCCTCTTCACACGTAACTTTTGACGATTACAATAATATTTTGTACGCCAATGTACATTGTGTACATTGTAGGAACTACAGTAGTAGCAATGTACAGGGATGTACAATGTGGGTGAAGAGACTCATACATGTACACCGGTTTACTAACTGGTCCCCTGCTAAGCTCTTTAAAGACACTGGACACTATTGGTTATTGTCAAAGACCAGTCTTCTCACTTGGTGTATCTCAACATATGCATAAAATAACAAACCTGTGAAAATTTGAGCTCATTTGTTTGTCGAAGTTGCGAGATAATAATTAAAGAAAAAACATCCTTTGTCAAACGAAGTTGTGTGCTTTCAGATGCTTGACTTCGGGACCTCAAAATCTAATTCTGAGGTCTCAAAATCCAATTCGTGGAAAATTACTTCTTTCTCGAAAACTACGTTACTTCAGAGGGAGCCATTTCTCACAATGTTTTATACTATCAACAGCACTCAATTACTCGTTACCAAGTAAGTTTTTATGCTAACAATTACCAATAGTGTCCACTGTCTTTAAGGAGTCGTTCTTATGGGGTTGTTGTTGTACGTATGTCTTGCCCACGCCTCTGCAACAAGAAGGAAATGTAAAACAGTAAATTCATCACTTCTCTAGTCTGTCTTTTTCATTGGCAGGGTTCATTATTTACACGGGGAGTCCAGGGAAATCGATGAAAAGTTTATTGCATTTTTCAAATTCAATTTAACAGCCAAGCTTCTACTGGAGGCACAAATTGAAAACAATTTTCCCAAGGGCTGAAATATACGTTGTGAAATACTAGCTGTCTCTCTAGGCTGACGATGAGTACATGATACCTGCTCAATTCTTAGATACAATCAACTGTATCTTTAGAAACATACGCTGATTGATGTGTATTTTTTTTTCACTGCTCCAGCTTGTCACTTCTAGATGGTACACAAAGTTGTATTCTTAATGTGAAGAGACTTGACCCGATCTGTATTTTTATTTTAATTTTTTTTTTTTTTACAATAAAAAGATGATGATACACCTGGGGTGCACTTCGTTTATCACATTCAACTGGTTGAACTACTCATAGTGTCCAGTGTAATTAAACCACACATACTGTCCAATGTAACTGAGCTTCTTTCAACTCTTAGGCCTGTATGCTTCGTTTTGAAAGGGCAATGGCACCAAGGTATTTTCTCCTTTAGAAAAAAAAGCCTTGGATGGGCAGCCTATGAGGAAATTGTAAATTTCTACTTTAGCACTTCATCAAGGGCACAAATACATGGAGGCAATTGCCTTCCTTGCCTCTGTGAAGCATCTGGCCTGCACTCTGCCATGTCTGCATATTTATTTTGCTTTCCATGCTTCTGCTGCTTTGGCGCTTTTGTTTTCAGAATATTCTCTTCATGTGTCCACTATTCCAGCTCCACAATTTACATTTCCAAGATACATATACACTCTTTGTACACTATATTTCTCTGTTTTCTTCACTTTCTCTTCCTTTAATACAAAAATTGTTTTATTGGGGGGGGGGGGGTTAATATTTTGGAACGAGGGTAGAGAAATATGGAAAGTCTAATATGCAGTTGTTTAAGTTGTTACGTGAATCAAGAAGATGCTTGTTCTTTTATTGACCTCTGAACTTTAACCTTTGACATAACATTCTTGCATGACAACTTGTCAATAGAGGGCGCTATACAGATGCTACAGGGGGGGGGGGGGAGTGGGCAGGGTGTTCCTTGTTATGGATGATCAATCAGATTGTGTGATGGCTGCCAACTCAGTATGCCTCTCGTCATCTGTGATGCAACTTTAGCAACGATATTTTTATAAGGATGTGTTTTTCAATATGTACATGTATCCTGCACATATAGGTATCATAATTACAAATCACACAAAATATGATACTAGTATATTTGGTTTGCGGTAACACCATGTGTGTATCTACTTGCCAGGTAGAGTTGTTCTCAGGGAACTGTCTTGCTTATTCTACTGCCGCGGAGTAGATAATCGGAGGTTCGGGAGACTTCTCAGTTCTGAAAAGAACTGTCCTGCTTTTTAACTATTACCAGGGCGGATGGTATAGAAATTAGACTGGACTACTACTTATGATACTAGTAGAAATGAAAATGGCCTTGCTCGCTCGAAGATGAAACTCCAGGCTTTTTACATTATACTAGCTGTAGACCTACATCGTGTTACTCATTTCACCTTAGGTTCTAGCATTTAACAAAATGAACCAAAGAATAGAAGTCGGGGCTCCCCCTAGAATTTTTCAAAACTAGGGCAACCTGAAATGAAGGGTCCTCTGAATATTTTTATTTGGTGTTTCTCTTTGGTTTTTAGCCCCACATTACTTTGTAATCTGGGGCCATCTCACAGGTTTTATGTCTATGTTTTTAGTGAATTTGACCTGAAGCCCCCCCCCCCCTCAAAAAAAAAAAAAACCCAAACCCTAAACAAGAATCCAAGGTAAAAAAGACATTGGGGGGGGGGGGGGCTACTTGTGAATGAACAATGAGAGGCCTAAGGAAAACACTTCTGATTCATTTTTTAGGTCACTTAAATATAATAGTACCAGGGGAAGGGGTCCAATGAATAAACAATCCACAAAACACTTTGATCTTGTAAATAAATTTAAAAAAAGGATATGGCTGATAGTTTTGGTGACAACCTGCAGGCGTAAGTGTTGACTCTGACTCCAGTCTGGATGGAGACTTGTCTTAGATTAGTCCACGGGTGAATGGATAGATCTTAATTGTCAAGTAAACTATAATGATCTATAAATCACTATGGTAATGTTATGGCGACTGAAACATCTGATGACGGTTGAGGGTTACAGACACTAGACACCTTTTTTAATTGACAAAGACCAGTATTCTCACTTGTTATGGTGTATATCAAAGTTTGCATAAAATAAGAATAAGAATGTAGGTACAAAAGACTTTTAGATGTTGTTATTATTGGAGGAGAATGCACAGTGTACAGTTGTCATTTCTTTCTCAAAAATAAACTAAAATCCATATCTCAAATTATTTTTGCATTGGTGTGACAGTAACTTTATCAGGAAGAACATTATATGTATATGCTGTGTTTGTTAAAAATGAAACGTAAATTGAGTGTTTTTTTATTTGAATGAAGGCCTATTTGGTAAATATTTAAAAATAAAACACGAGAAAGGTAGAATCTCCCGACAAAGTAACCAAGTAAACTAAAAAAAAAACTAACAAAACTTAAAAGAAACATTTGTTTGGGTTTTATTTCTCATTTCAAAATTGTTTACATGCAGAGCTGTGTAGTGTGCCGTGCCATTTTATTGCCATCAATAAAACCTGAGTTCCATTTGAATAAACAATAATGAAAAACCAAAAACGTTTTACTGGTTTCTGCCTGCCAATGTTCTTCATGATCTACATGTAGTGGGGAAAGAATGCCATCCAATTGTGTATTTGCTTTTATACAAATATTGACTGCTTCGAGTGCTATGGTTAAAACTATGACTCCCGAGGTGATCCCCGGAGCGTTCTATTTTCCCGAGGCGAAGCCGAGGGAAAATAGAACGCTCCGGGGATCACCGAGGGAGTCATAGTTTTTAACCATTGCACGAGTAAAAGCAGTCAATATTTGTTTTATAACACCCCAAACATTTCTAAATACTGTACTATTAAGTTACAGACCTGAATGCTACAATCCACGGACGACGCGAATACAGATTGCAAACACTTTCACTTACTGTGTTGCATGTAGTGTCGTGCAATCCGAAATGGTTACAGACTATTAATTTATCATCCTCGTACACGCAACGGACGTCTGGGTACTGCACACCGTGTGCTAGTCTGTCGGACTAGCGCACGGCGCCGTGTGCTAGTCTTCGGACTAGCGCATGGCAAACGGACGCACTATCACATGGCCGTCGTCTAGCAAAACTAAGACATGTCGTGTGACGCGCTCTTAACAAATGAGCAGGCAGAACACTTGCAAGGGGTGTTATAATACTGCTTAAAAGTACTGAGTCTGAAATAGTAACATTTCTAACAATTGACCTTAATGAATATTTTATACACGTCAACTAAACACACAAAAAATATCAAATATCGGTATGTCATGAAAGTATGACTTCATCATTCAATGAAGTGCCGACATCAAGTTTGATTTCATTGTTAATCAATTTCAATCATGGTCATGATAGTAACTGAAAACAAAATTGAAAATCACCCACGTTCGTTCATTCGTACAGACATATTACAAAACTTACTGTGGTGTGACCTGACCATGAGTGATTTTACACAGTTGATTTCTAATGCAGGATTTCTTTGAGGTGATCTTGTAGGCATGGTTTGTTTGGGTTTGGTAATGACGTCAATTGGACTGGCCCCAAGTTTAAAGGTTTAAATATGCTGGTCTTTGTGTAGTGGAGAAGGGCATTGGTTTCAACCTTACATTACATTTTACACATAAACATAATCTTATACAATCATCATTATCAGAAACCAACTACACATTGGTATGTATGTACTCATGCAAACTTCCGCACCATACAATGTACGTTCTACCTCCATGATTAGACTGTGATGCTTTATATGTTAAATGATTAAAGCTGGATTTTGCAAAGCTGTTTTGACAAATTGTTCCCCTTTGTAATATTCTAAGCAGCTGTTATAATGCTCTGTTTATACATTTATAAGTACATTATAGAGCAGAACACAACAAAAGACCATTTGGATGAAGTCAGTGTAAACCTTTGTTGTGGGACGATAGTATTTGAACAACAATTGAGTGTATACTAAATAAACGGTCATACAAGTGCGTTCACATATCAATGCTGTAGGATAAACATATATGTTTGTTATTATTTACATACTTTTTGGAGCATTAATCCAGAGTTATTTGACATTGTTATATTCAGTAAATGAGATAAGGCAGAGCATAGTGAAACAACTTTCACTTATCAGCTATAAATCACACAATACATTGTTCATTGTATGTGACAGAAAATTTCAATTCTGCCAACTGTGGGAAAGAGTGTGTTCAAACAAATGTAATCAAACACTCAAGAAACATTTGTAAACATGTGCGTTTGTTGAATGAATTTTGGCAAAATCATGTAACATAGTATATTATCAGACGTTCAGTATCAAGGAACTTGACAACATTGACACTGATACATGAGTCGGTAGAATACATACTCAGCTTTGGGAAAACCTATCCCAGGAGAACAATTGTACTAAGCATCTGAATCGAAGTATCTTCCAAGATTGTGTTTGCTCCAATCATGTTAAATGGTTTCCATGTCATTGAATGAGACAGCCAATCAGACACTTTCACAACAGAGTGAATATTAGTGTTCCTACTTGCAACCCATGATTAAAGTCGATAGCTACAGAGTAATCTGATCAAAAAGGTGTGGGTCAGAGGTCAAAGGGCAAGGAGAGAACCAAAGTAAACAATCTTGTGTTTTATGGAGATTGCACTGTCCAATTCTTATCAACTTTTGATATAGAAAGAGGGTGTACATCTCAAACTTGTTCTGCTGTTACTTTTATAACTCTTGAATTTGTGTGGAAATTATGACAACAAAAGTTTCCTGTATGACCAGTGTGCAGCATCCTGCCTGCCCGAAATGCTGGAAAGGTCACTCCGTTTGTAACCAAAGGTTACATCCAATATAATAGTTTCTAGAATAAACAGGACTGTCTGTTTTTGTTGTTAACATGCTACATACACATTGTTTGTGTATCTAAACTTTACTAACAGGATGCCAGCGTGGCAAATGTGGGGTTCAATGTGTGATTTTAACCTCAGGGCTCAGTTAAGCATTTTTTATATCAGGTGGAATTGTTAGTCAAATGTTATTGTAGGCAATTGGAGTTTACACATCCTTGCAGGGTTCTGCCCTTCACTTCAATAGGAGCCTAATTGTTGAATGTAAGTCCACTAGACATCTTCATTCATCCATCATCCAGATCTTCATTGTTATTGGTAATGGTCATCCCCCTTGGCACGCAGTTCTTGGGGGGATAGATCCTTTTATCATACTGGCCCTTACCTTTCGGAATCAGCTCCCACTTAGAATACATAGCCTTATCTACCCGTAGTAATTTAAACTTGCTCGCAAAACCCACCTCTTCCAGTACAGTATAGTTTGGCTCATTGTTTTTGTATTGATATAGTTGTAAATAAATGCTGTTTTTGAAATTTTGCTATATTATTATTTTCTAGTTTGTATTTTGTTCAGGGCTATGAGCATCAAAACTTGATGGCTACTGGCCTGTGATTAGTGTTCTTCTTATCGTCATTATTATTGATTATTGATTATTGTATTTTCTCTAATCCTATGTTTGGTTATTTAATTTCTATGGCGATAATGTGTTTATTATTATAATTGTAAAGTCTAAAATTCAGTGACATTCAACGATTCTTCCCCATGAGAAGCTGAGGAGGTCATACTAGAGCTTTGTAGAGTGCCCTGGGAGTCTGAGACACAGGTGCCCATAACTAATGTCCTAGACGGTCCTTCATCAGTCAATGTTAAATTACCCCATTATCATTATCCCTACTGACTAGTCACTAATTATTTTAAGTCTGAACGATGTTCTTTTTATTCTAAAATGACAGTTAGAGAGATCAGTGATCAGCGACGCTTTTTTACTGTGGTTTTGTTGGGTGATTTTGGAAGCCTGTTTTACTATAATTTACTAATATTTTATTTTTCATATCATCAAGGTAATTTGTTAAGTGTATTAAACTTCCTCCTTGGCTGTTCTCTCCCCAGAACCGAGATGTTCTTAACAGCGTGGCCCAAGAGAGTATTATCACTGCTGTGGCACCCCTGCTGGAAAACAACCAGCCTTCGCCGGAGATTTGTGCATTCTTCAGCAAGCACTGCCGCAACTCTCCTCGATCCAGAGTGGTACTAGAGATGTTTACGCCAGTCATTCATCGAATCCTAAAGCATAACATGGTATGGCCTCAAAGTGTTTTTAACCTGCCTTGACCTTTAAGTTATTATGGATGTCAGGCCTGATACTTTGTTCCTGTACGAGCAGGGCTAATGTTCTTATGGAACCCTTTAGTGATCATTCATTTTCGGTATTATCTTCACAAAATGCCATTGTTAATGTACATTTCTTAAATCAAATTTTTACTTTAAATCGAGAAATCATTTCTGTTTCTTGATTTGGATTTTATAAGTATACTTAAATTGAAATGATAAATATTTTAAACAGTCAGATTGGGAATAGTCAACTTTAAAATAGGGGAACTTGAAACAACACATTTTAATTAGCGATTCCTTTTGAGCTGTAAGGCCACACCATACTAGATGTTTAATATTGATGCGATCCTTCCCGCTATAATCACTTCCAGTTGTAATTATCTCCACACTGAACACTCCAGGTGGAGACTTATAATATTAAGATTGACAGCCCTGGCTCCGATTTCACAAAGCGCTCAAAATCAGCCAGAGATGAGTTTGCCTCATCACCATAGTGAGTTGCGAGGTGACATCACATTATTGCTTAGCAATTAAGATTGATTCATTGGCAAACTAAACTTCATTATGAGATGATTCTGTGCACTTTGGGCAATCATGCCAAGGCCCAACGCCAATTACTATACACATGGTAGGGTTAACTTTGCATAAATCTCACCGTTGGATGGCTTGCGGAAGGGTTGAGATTCATAGGTTTAAAACGTAATGGTTATTCTAATGAAACCTGAAATACACATTGTGTACATTGATGGTATTAGTAATATACGATTTTCAAAAGTACTGTTGAGAGTTTTACATGTATTGACTATACATGTTGTGTTTTGGAGCCATGTGGACCATCCATGTTCATGTCCAAACCTATACTGCGATTTTCTTTTGTGCGTCAAAAAAATCTAAATATAATATTTATGATTATAGCACTCATATTTGTCACTCAGTGACTCCTAAGGACCTTCAACATTCCCTTTTTTTCCTGTCGGGTGTTGTGGAGCTACGTTTCCATGTAATGGTTTGTTAGGTGCTGTGGCGTAAAAATATGCAGCCAATCAAACCATGAACACTGCACCGTCTCTTTTGACAAATGGACGGGGTTATTTTGCTTGCATAAAACAACACAGAGTACCTCCGGCTTAACATCCCATCCACAGGACGCAGCAATAGTAAGGAAGCAAGTTTAACAACCGAGACCCAAACCCACACTCTTACATATTAAAGTACATATTTTGTACAGTGCAACATAAATTTAACTTCCATGAGAAATAAATGTCCTCATTAGTCATGCAAAAGCCTGTCTGCATCCAGGAGGCTTCAAACATTACGTGCTTGTAGAATCAAGAGTAACACATGTACTAGCACTTCAGTCAATATAAGTAGGATTTGATACTTTGCAGGGTGGAAGTATAGATGGATTGCAACAGACGTCATCGGCCGCCATATTTGATGAATTGTGCATGCTGAAAGAGCTACCATTGGCCGAGAGTCACGCGCAGCGCGTACACGCGTGCACTTTTCCATTATTTGACATAATTTGACAAAGATGGTGGTCAATGACGCGTTTTGCCACCCATCTTTAACTTATAAAAGAGGTTTGAAGGAAGACCATGTGAATATATCTTTTGAGTTGAGTTGGTTCGTAAAAGAACCACTGGTTGACAACTCAACATTTCGATCAGTATGCTCTGATCGTCTCTTTATAGCTCATGAGCATCTAATGAATTCAGTTTGGGTTTTACCCTTGTTTTTTTTACCTGTACAGGACTTTGGCAAAAATCCACGACTGCAAGGATTTGTACGTGACTTTATTTTGGCGTTGTACAGCAAGAACGACAAGGAGCAGGCTTTGCAGTCATTCATTAACATGTTAGTATAAAACTTTCATGCTTTGAGAAGCAGTTGTTTGTAGTTCTTTTTTTGTTGGTTTATTTTGTTGTCGTGCTCCTGTTTGTGTTATTGGTTTTGTTATCGTCTTTCAAAATTGCAAGTGAAACAACAAGCACCGTAACATCCAAGGGGAAACAGCTACCACCATGTCCATTAAACAGCGCCATGCATGGCTATCAAACTAAAAACATAACACTGACTACCATTACATCGTTCTTTCATCTCTATGGTATCAAAGATTATGTACATGTTTACCAAGTTGAACACAATTGCTCAAAACTGAAAGGTTTTGACAGAACACTGCTGTTGTATGTTTTGTACACATGCTTGGAGTTTCATCTATGAAAGGGCAGGGTCATTTTCATTTTGCAAGGGGCACTTCTATTGGAAAATCTTAAAGTCACTGGGAAGTGCATCAAGGCCAAGACCAGGGCCAATAATGGAGACCATGGTCTGTGTGGCCTGGGTGTAATTCCAGGCCTGGTATTGATTATGGGTTATCATGGGTTGAGAAACCCAAGGAAGGGTACACCATACAAAACATATCCATGGAAAAAACACAACACAATAGCTGATTCTATTTTAGGCAACTTTTCTATAAAGCTTGCCTCCAAAAATACCGTACATGTTTTTCTTCATGTCGCTAATGGTAGTTCAGTTTTGACAACTGGCTTGTCATAAATCATTTACATGTCGGATGTTTTGATACAAATAATGGATATGAGATGAGAAAGGTCATCAATTATCACATACTTGTAAGATACTGGTATATATTTTATTTTACATGAGAATAGCTGGATCAGCATAATAAATAAACAAATATTTGAGAAGAATGCGTCATAGGATTAATTTTGACATTTGATACCTTCATTTTTTTTCTGAATCAAGGAATGGTTACCAGGCTTTTAAAACCATGAAAAAGTGTCATTGTCAGCACATGCTGACAGAAACTTCAAAATTTCCACTGTTTTAACCACATTGGTTGTCTCAATGCATGTACATGTACATGTTTGCCATGACATACCAATAATAATATTTAAGTCTTATATCGCGTATTACAAACTTTCAGAGAGGTTATTGCAGTGATGAATTCTGAGACCCAATTATGTAGCACCTTATAAGGGTTTACAAGTTGCTTTTGCACATTCAGCAGCCATAGCTAGGAACACCGAGGCGAGCCCCTTCTCTTTTAGAAACTGCAGTGGGTTCTTTTTACATGCGTTACACAACACGTGGGACCAACGGCTTTACGCCCCATCTGAAGGACGATGCAATGGCTAAGTGTCTTGACACAAGTGTTACGGCAGGTGATTTGAACCAACACTCTGCTGATCAGAAACATCAGAGTTTGAATTCGGTGCTATTAATCGCTCGGCCACGACACGATATCCTAAGCTGGACCATGCCACACATCATGGAGGGGTGTCTATATCAGCATTGGACAATAACTGATTCGGTTAAAAGGGGGCAGGGCATCCATTTTTTGTGTCTACAAATGATAAAAACGGTGTGTCAATTGTCAATGGAAGATGAAACCTAACTTTAAAACTTAAGTTTATTGGGCAAACAAATAAGCTTGGCTTATTATTAACCCAGGTATTATCCGGAAATTCTAAGAACACACAATGCATTTAGATGAAAACAAATTGGAATAAATGCAAAAACAAACTCTTAACCTTAGGAAGAAACTGACAACAAACCAGAGGGACGCTGCAACCAAACAGGTCCCAGGCTGCAAGGCGAGAGAAGGATTGACCGATTCCTTGTACAAATATTATCATCACAGTTTCCGCGGTGATTCCTTAATGGAAGAGTTAAACCTTGTTCAAGAGTACTTGGGTATTGTTTAGATGCATTCATCATGTCATGTCATATTGCAAGATGCCAAAGTACCCCCATGATTTTCTTTGACATTGAATCATCATTCAGCCTGAGGGTTGTTTGTTAGATAAACCGACCCACATTATTTGAAGCTTGGATGTTAAAGATAAAAGTCAAGTCAACCAGTAATAATGACCCCTTTGGTTAAAATAGTTCAAACAGCGCCCTCACAGAGGTAAAAAGAAGACGCATCATTCTTTGACAGTTACGCCTGCACTTGTGAAATACCTGACGAAGACCTTGGGGGGGGGGGGGTTTATGAAAAGAAACCTTGCCTGATAAAATACAGCTTTGTTGCCATTGGCAGCATGCCATATCGATACGTCTCTTTACTAACCCCTTGAAAGGGAACACTTAAAATCAACTCTGATTGGTAAACAAAAGTGAATGCTTTGCGGACACGCTTATTTAAAACTTCTGAGTGCTCATAGACTAATTGTTAGGCACTTTGTTTTTATACATAATGTATTTCTAATGAATTCTGTTTTAGGTGGTCACCCTTAAATACAGTTAGACGTATCACAATATCAAAAAAGGAAAGAAGGTGGGCCAATTGCTATAAGCCTTGATCCGTTTTTGTTTTGACATCACATCTTGCGAAGTCTTTAACACAGAGTGGATCAACCACAGGCAGGACTTATTAAAATATCCAATGAATTTTGTTATTTTAATAATAATAATAAAGTCAAACTTCCAGTAGTTAATCAAGCAAGGTGTTCTGGGAAAAAGAACTGGCGCGATGAGATCAGACACCACTGGGAATGAGGTTGAATAGTAGGTTATGCTTAACGTTCTGCTCAAAGAATACAGATAGGTGACTAGGCGAGTTACTGACAGTTATAATTGGAGCATAAAACATTCTGCATTTGCATCATCAGACCCCAACCATTATGGCATACTAAATATAGGTTGACACGTACTGTAGATGTACATATGTAATTACAAGTAAGTAGGTTAATTATACATCAAAACTCATTACTTAACTCAAACATTACTCTATGGTACAGCATAAAGACAGGTTCAAGTTGGTGGATCTTGTTCTGAGAAGTGGGGCAATTAGTCTGGTTGGAGTGGATGGATTGTTTGACATGATGTTTAATGATGAGATAGTGGGCAGTAGAGAATGAGGGAAGTAAGTTGTAAACACTATGTACAGAGGATGTTGTCCCTGAAAGTGCATCAGCACAGGAGAAACTGATAATAATAATAGTCAGGCAACTAAGTGAGGGGATGTGGACACTCCGCCCAAGCACCTGCTTCTTATTACATAAGCTTTGCATTTTTGGTAGGAACCATTCCCCAACACACATTATGGCGTCCATCTTGGATTTTAAAGATGGCCGCCATGAGAAAAATCACCAATATAATAATTTCACTGCATACTATGTATGTTGTAGATACCAGGGAAGTCGTTTTTGCTATGTTTCAACATACAGTCATTGCGCAATGGACTGTTTTTGTTTGCTTTGTTTTCTACCTGATTTCATTTACAATGAAATGAAGAAAAGGTGAACAACGAGGAGGCAGACAAATTGAAAATGAGGGAACATGAGAGAAACAATGTTTGTGGAGGCAGCTTAGACCTTAAAGGAACACGTTGCCTTGAATCGGACGAGTTGGAAAGCGTCTGTAACCGGTTTTAATAAAATGCATACGGGTAGAAAGATGTTGTTGATCCACACAAACAGGCCTCGAAATTGCACGGTTGTCCTTTTACCTCGTCGACTAACACGGTCGGCCATTTATGGGAGTCAAATTGTGACTCCCATAAAAGGCCGACCGTGTTAGTTCGCTCAGTAAAAGGAAAACCACGCAATTTCGAGGCAAATTTGTGTGGATCATTGTATTATACTTTTAAAACATCTTTCCAACCATATGCATTTTAAAACAAACGGTTATAAACGCTTTTTATAGACCAACTCGACCGATCCAAGGCAACGTGTTCCTTTAAGTCTTTTTAAATACATGGGTACTGATATTTAGAGCCAATACACTCAGCAAGTCTCTTTTTTGCCTAAGGTCCTGACCTACATTGTGATATTCTAATATTTGAAGTATTTAGGTCAACATGGATAAATCATGCCCTCGATTAGAATATTTGAAAATAACTTGTCAAATATGTCTGACCAATATATTAAAAATGTAAGAAAGAGTGAAACATCAGTATGACTTAAGCCATAACCCAATGACTTATAACATTGCAATATCACATTTTATCCATCAATGATAATATGCTTTATCAGGGCAAACGAGATGTATGTGTGGCCACCCGCACGCTACATCACTACATGTATGTTTGCTGCCCATGGCTTATAAATTTACAAATGTATGCAATGGTAATGGCCAAGTTTGTTGATGTCACAAGTACACTGGTATAGAAGAAGCCAGGTAATTGCCAAGTTTGTTGTGGTTGTGTCACTAGTACAATGGTATACATAAATAGAAGAAGCCAGGTAATGGCAAAATTTGTCGTGGTTGTGGCACGTGTACTTTGGTATAGAATAAGCCAGGTATGGCCAGTGTTTTTTGTGGATGTGTCACGTGTACATAAAGGAAGCCAGGCAATAGCCAAACAAGGGGGTCATTTGTACCCCAAGCAATTAGTGTCTTTTTCGGCAACCTTCCCAATTTTGTTTTGGCAATAGAACAGTTTTCAGAGGCTGTGGCAATAAATCAAAATATAAATTGTCTGCTGGTTTTATTTGTATCTGAGTATAATACAGAGTCATCACTACAGAAATAACCGCTGCATGACTGCAAATCATTCCTATTAATTCACTTTATTCCACATGACATCCCAATGATGGTGAATGTTTAGGGGTATTTTGTTGTCATATGAATCCCATAACGCAAGCCTCAACATGTACTTTGAGAAAAGGGTTGTGGCAGATATTTACGTTCCGTGCAGCATTTGATATGATGCATTATTGCCTAAAATATTAGATTGCAATAGTGCTTGAAGAGAATTTGCATTTTTGTTTGGTACATGCACCCTAATTATTGAACTACATGAATGTATTTGTTATCAGTTGGGCAAATCATTGGAATACCTGAGAAATGTTTTGTCTGAAGAGCTGCAAGCTGTTTTCAAATCATATCTGTTGGCTTGCTCTTCAAGCAAATCTAAATCCTTGATTCTGATTGAACGATGCTTAGTGTGATATTAACATATTATTCATGGTCTATATTACACCCACTTCTAAGGCGTTGCTCTAACTATGGGTAAAGTTTTCTACATGATGAACTATTGTTGGTGCTTGTGGAATATGGAAAACTTTAGGCTTCTGCATCCCATATCCAGCAAAGCCCGAAGGCAGAGTTGGAATTAGAAACAAAATCTCCATATTTGTACACATTCGACCTGCACCTAATTAATTCTTTACAGGAAAAGGTTGCCTGTCTATTTTTTTTTTTTTTTGGTTTTGAGGCATTGCATGGTGAGGTAAATGTATATTTGGATTGTGGTTACATCATATGAATATTGACTTTGCCACAAAGATTTTGTTCTTTGATAATTGTCTTGCTATTTATTGTACTGCCATGGAGTAGATTTCGGAATTTGAGAGACTACTTGGTTCTGAAAAAAAAAGAACTGTCCCGCTTTAATATTAACTGCTATATCTGGGCAGAAATTGGCCAGGAGTAAATGTACTTTCGCTTAGTGGATCAAGGGTACTTCTCATTATTAACTTCACTGGCGGGGAATGAGTTCTTAATTGGTCTCAACGCTTCGGCTAGCCTGCTTTTGTGTTTGTAAAATACTAATGGCCATGCAACCATTTACACATAGCATATATTGAGGGGGAACTTAGACTAATTACCGTCTGAACATTCAAATACATACTATCTATGAAACTACATGTACATGTATAACCAGATTATGCAGCTACGCTCTGCTGCACTGCTGCTGCACTGTATGTGCGTCACACTTTAGATTCATACCAATAACTCAAAGTTATCCCTAAACTGCTTATCCAGCCCTTTTTAAATGAAGAGTAACAAGTAGTTTAGTTTAATTGTTATGCAAATAAACATCATGTCAATGTATGTGATTCATGTGACCATTAACCGGGTGTACTGTATTACATCTCATGGTAATGCATCTTTCCTGTCAGCAAAATTTAAAAATTTATGAGCGTACGGATTGATCCATCCAATCAAAATTAATTGATCAGGTTGTATTTTTTTTACACAATTTAGTGGTTTATTCAGAAATAAATTGGATATTTGAGTTGCCCTCAGCAGGTGAATATAGATGATGCATTTATGACTGAGGCAAGGTACATTTCCCGGAGGCTCTTAGTTTGATTGTATCAAATAAAAGGTTTCATTTTTAATATGGTACATGTAGATATCATGATCTTCTTTCTTATTAAAGCCATTGGATACTTAAAGCCATTGGACCCTTTCGGTAAACAGTATTGTCCAAGGCCCACACTTCGTGTATCACAACTTCTATATCAAATAACAAACCTGTGAACATTTGGGCTTAATCGGTCATCGGAGTCGGGAGAAAATAACGGGAAAACCCACCCTTGTATCCGCGCGTTTCGCCGTGTCATGACATGTGTTTCAAATAAATTCGTAATTCTCGTTAACGAGAATTGATATTGTTTTACTGTTTTCTCAAAAAGTAAAGCATTTCATGGAATAATATTTCAAGAGAAGTCTTTCACCACTACCTTCTGTAAACCCTAAAAGCTATTTGAAAATCTGTGAACTTTTTTTTTTTTTTCAGTACCGAAAGGGTCCAATGGCTTTAAGGTACATGTAAACAGTATTGTCCAAAGGCCCACACTTCATGTATGACAACTTGTTTATATAAAAATAACAAACCTGTGAAAATTTAGGTTCAATCGGTCATCAGAGTCGGGAGAAAATAACGGGAAAACCCACCCTTGTTTACGTACGTTTCGCCGTGTCATGACATGTGTTTAAAATAAATCCGTAAATATCGATATCGAGAATTGATAATTCTTTTAATGTTTTCTCAAAAAGTAAAGCATTTCATGGAATAATATTTCAAGAGAAGTCTTTCACCATTACCTTCTATAAATCCTGTTATTTGTAAATCTGTGAACTTTTATCTTTTTTTTGTTCCGAAAGTGTATAATGGCTTTAAGCATAACAAGCGAAGGCAGAAATGTGGGTGTAGTTTTGGTTTCACCAAGTATGGGTGATCATGTGATGTTGAATGAGCTTTATGATTGGCTGTCGGCCATGGTGTTGTTGCCATAAAGTGTTTAAAACATCCCACTTGATCTATAGCAGGATATTGGATTGGAGTCAATTACATTGTGATGTATCTGGCATCCCTGGCATTAAAGGCAAAAACCTTTGGTAATTGTCAAAGACAAGTCTTCTCACTTAGTTTATCTCAACATACAGACATATGCATAAAATATCAAATCTGTGAAAATTTGAACTCAATTGGTCGACAAGAACAATGGAAGTAAAAACACCCTTGTCGCACAAGTTGTGTGCTTTTAGATGCTTGATATAGAGACCTCAGCTGTGGTCTCGAATACAACTCAAATATTTTAGTGAGAAATTATTTCTTTCTCAAAAAGTACATGTGTACATTACTTCAGAGGGAGCCATGTCTGATTGTTGTACTATCAACAGCTCTCCATTGCTTGGTATCAATTAAGTTTTGATGCTAAATATTATTTTGAGTAATTACCAAATAGTGTCCAGTGCCTTTAATGGTGTTTTGTACAGGGTAAAAAGAAAAAACATATTAGAGCAAGCGTAACTCTTAAAAAGGTACATAGGGTCATATCTTGGTCATGACCAACAAGAATTTTGTTTATGCCAAAGCCCACTTTTTATAAAGATGGTAATGATAAGAAAGCATCTTGCAATTTAGTTTTTTGTGTAAAGTGTCCTGTTTAAAAAAAAAAAAGTATTACCAAAAATTCAGTTCCAAAGCTTGCCTTCAAAAATGTCTGTGGTGTCCATTAAAATGCTGCCCTCATTACCGGCAGAGGTTGTATCCTTTGTCTTTGTGCTAAACGTGGCTGAACCTGACGTTTTTTGATGAAAACATACATTTGTTTTCGCTGTTGACAATTAGGCCCTTTATTCAACTGAAACTTGCACAATTGACTTTCATTTTATCTTTCATGATAATGTTGCCTATAAATCAGCATTACATTGACAAAAAAATAAACAAATGAACCAGTCCTTTTATATCAAGATATGTAGTTTTGGAGCGTTTGCAAAAATATATATTTTAAGTTCTCTTAATTAATGTATGTTTTTGATATTTTTTAGTGATTTCAAACTGCATCACACATCATTCAATGTTCAAAGAATAGTTATGCAAGATTTTACAGAACCAATATGCACTCTAAATTAAGAAGATTACAATTCTGTTTGTAAGGTTGATAAATTATAGCTTCAGTTATTTTTAAAAACGAAAGTGCCTGCTCATCAACTGTTTTGTTACTTTGCTTATTATTTTCAGCAACAATGCACGTCATAACAAACTTCAAAATAACTTAATTGACTCAGACTTTAAGTTGGATCAACAATTAATATCCTGCTCATCATTGTGTTGACGTTGATTTATGTGCACAATAACCAAATTAGATGGCAGGTTGCAGGAGACTGGAAAGGGTGGTTCAATATTTGGTCATCAGCAAATGATTGCCAGTAGCTCAGAATTCTGAATATAATTGAAATATCCTGTAGCAGCTTATTGAAGATGACTCCACCCCCTTCCCTACAGAACTAAAATTCTAAAATATTTAATGAGTATCAAAAGCATATGAATTTATACGAATAGAACATAATATTTGTAACTGCTGACTAAACCTTCTTCAGACTGAACAATTCTAGCTATATTTCATGTACATGTATACAATTGCAGCCATTAGTGTTCATTTTACAGTTGATTTAAACACAAAAGTGAAACCATATTTTCCACTACATATCTTCAAGAATACTCTTTAGGGGGACAACTATATTCTGAGGGACGCTTTGTTGTCTGTCTTTAAAGGTTGCAATCATTCCCACTGGAAATTTCAGCCTTTAGTAGTTTTGTTCACATGTATTATATTTATTGAGGTAGATACAGATCCACTCCTATTTTGACCAAACTATCTGAAGGATGAACATCTGTGAAGCAAAAATTAAAAATAGAATTATTAAAGAACACTCGCCTTATTATTAGTGTTTTTTTTTTTAAATATAATATAATAATTATACAAATAAATAAATGATGTACATTTAAGCAACTACTACAACAACAACAACAACAACAACAACAACAACAACAACAACAACAACAACAACAACAACAACAACAACAACAACAACAACAACAACAACAACAACAACACATGTGTACAATAATAATGGTTTCGTGCTGGACCAATTGAATGCATGTGAATTCCATTTCTCAAATCGGTTTGGGGCAAAATATTCAATCAAGTTTTATTTCACTAACTGAATCAAATAATGTACAACCACTCTCACCCTTGCCTAGTTGCAGACATTTTTACATCTTTTTGTTATTTTGTTGTTGTTATACTACCACAATGTTTGTCTTTCTGTGTGTGATGATTGGTAAAAGGTCGTAACCTACCCAGCGACTACAGCTACGGCTACAACTGTTGCTATGGGTGTCTTATTCTTTAATGAACAATGACTTTGCGATCCAGGTAAAGCCGCAAATTTAGACATGGCCTAACATGCCATCAGTACTGTTTAAATTTAGTCATTGTTGACTTTTTATGTGGCACCCATGACCGGAAACGTGTTTGACAAAAAATGTTCTGTTCAATGTGTTAACCTAAAACTATTTTTGTTTGTTTGAACACAGCATGCATGGACCAACAAGCGAATGCCCTCATCCTCGTGTGTTGCCCAACTTGGTGGCCATCTGCCTGGCCTCCATCGCCATATATTTCCAGGAATACAATGGGTATGTAATCATTTCTCAAAAACAAATTTTATTTATTAATTTAAGATTATGCATATAATATCAACAAATCACTTTGTTGTTCTTTCCTGTGGCCCTTGTTTGCTCTTAGATTGGTCAATATAAATAACTAAACAAAAAGTTTCACTCACTTTCAACGACTAAATGTTTGCTAAATAAAATAACCAAATAAAATAATAAAATAAAATAATAGACTAACCTTTAAAGTATCCATCACAGTGTGTGTTCATACTTTTGAGAAAACAGCATAATAACAATTTACAAGATTTGTTAAAGTTCTTTTGAGATTTGTGTTTATATTAGAAGGCAAACACACAGAAGCTTTCTTTTGGAGAAAATACAAAAGGAAAACTTTCGCTCACCTTGTGTGCAATATTGTGCATTATTAAGAGAAAGAATACATGGAATAGATAGATCACATTGCTTGGGTATTTTGTCTCCTCTTTATTATATGATTTCTGCTTCGGGTAATAAGATCCCAAGGTAGATGAAGTTGAGCAAGTCTTTGGATTTCTGCAACCCTTTTGAGACCATTAGACGTGTTGGTGCCTAATCTAAAAGCAGCTTAAAACAAATCAAGTGTTTGACATTCAGTCATTAAAGGTCATCTTGTACTCAATGTCCTGAGTTGACGAATCTTTTGTTGTTTACTTTAGTCTTGATTGTCGATGTTAATTTTGTTAATTTTAATGAAAAAAAATAGGGTTATTTAAACGATCTCAGCTAAAACAATCTGAATGTCTTGTCTGAATGTCTTTTGCCAAATGTTTTTTTTACATGTATGTATTACGATGGGTTTGAGTAGTAGAAAAAACAATGGATATTTGACATTTAAAAAAAGAATGGCAGCCGTTTTGAAATAAAAAATAAAAAATTAAAAGCCCCCTCCTTCCTTTTTTTGAGAAACCTGGGCGCTAACAAGTTTCTTTTTTTACTTGGCCTAATATGTGAACGCTTTATAATTTTTTTTGCAATAGCCCATTTCTTGTAATAAAGGATCGAGAGTGATAAAATTTGCTCTAAAGGTTGCCTGTACTTTTGTCAACCGAGGTTGATAAAAGTCATGACTGTGCCGTCACACAATGAAAGGTCTAAACACTCACTGTAATCTGGAATGCTGTTGTTTATTGTGCATTGCAGATGCAGAGTGCACCCTGAAATAACCATCGAGGATAGCGATGGGTCTAGTGATGACAGCGCCATCTTGCAAGATGAAGAAACCATGATGTGCTTCGTCACCATCCTGACAATGACGTAAGTTTGTATATTTGACCAGCTTATTCCACACTCTCCCATTCTGCTATCACTCTTTTCCTATCATACCTACCACATCAAACCACAGGCATAAAGAACCTATAGACGGACAGCACCTATGGTAATCAACGTTCAGATACCGTAATTGTGACAGCACCAGACTATACCCCAAACCGTGGGCAAAATCTGTGCAAACGCAAGCGAAAACAGGTGTAAAGCAATGGGCAAGTGAAGAGATGACGACAGAAAATGTGTGTTTTTAATGTAAACACATCACCAAAGTCTAAGAAACAATGTTAGATCATTAGCTAGACACTTTTTCTGCCGTAAGTTGTTTGCTGTTTCTCCTCCTCTTTCTGAACTTTCTCCAAAACGATGAAATTAGAAGAATTTTATAAAAAATATATGTTCGTCACACACTTTCTGACCAAAAGGCGCGTCGGTGCGTGTTTTGTGCCGGGCGCTGATGACGCGTACCGCATAGACTTACGTGCTACTGATACGCGATTGTTTGGTGTGCATTCGAAGCGAGCGTACGCAACACGGAGGGCCATAGTATGAACTTGCGTTCCAAAGCGAGTTTAGACTGGATTTCCTGGAAAAAATGTTGTAAACATGACATTTTAACAGTTCAACCTCAACGCCCGACATTTGCAAACAGTCATATGGATTATTTCTGAAGTGTTGTCTTACATATTGAGGCTACAATCCCGCATCGGGTCATCATCTCATGCAAATTTATAAAATATAATTAAGACGGTGCGGGCACTGCCTCAAGGTTATACCAAAACATGTACTAAAAGCAGCGGGTCACGCGTTAACTTCCACCCACGGTTTGAAAAAGTACAAAGTTACTGTTGTTGTTTGCGATGTTAATGCCAAGCCAGTGCAGCCATTTTAAATTCATGATATACCAAGTGATCCGTGCCTTGTTAAGACAACCACCTGGGGGAATTGCTGAAAATCTGAAATGCATGTACCCACTGTGTAAGTTAGATGGCATCATCAAGAAGGCTTGTCCAAACAGATTACCAAACTAGTGTCGGGTAACACACGTCTGCCTTGCACTGTCTATTTGATTGTGGTATAGAGCCACAGCATCGGAAGTAAGAACTCTCTTTAGGTTCCAAAGCATGTGTCTGGGGAGACGGTGGGACAATACGTACAACTGGCACAGAATCCGGGGAAGGTTTAATGAGCTGAGGGGAAAAACTGCTGAGCGGATGTTGGAATCACTTAATGACGAAGCTCTCGATTAAGATTTTCTTGATGTTGTGTATCGTTAGCTATGACTGACTAAAGTCTGGTTATTTATAACTGAGGATGGCCTCTTATCTTTGTCAAGTTTCATTCAATTCTGGTAATTGATTCTTGCCATTTAAAACAATAGCCAGACTGATCTGCCTTCTAGCCTTGATGTGAGTAATACACTGCAATGAATGAAAGGAAATGAAAATGGCTGTTCCAAAACTATGGAGTTGTCTACATGTATGGCCTGGGCCTCAACTAGGTTTTATAGGTGAATGTGCTTTCTGTTTGAAATAGTGTCCGGCAACTTCTTCTTCTTCTTCTTCTTCCTTATAAAGTGCAGCCTTCAAATGGTTGAAGATGTATGCACTTGACCATAACCATCAAAATAAAGCAGTAGTGTCAACAAACAAAAAAGCCCCTAAGTACAGTAATGCATGAATCCTCAACCCAAACCATCAAAATATGTTTTCTCCTGCTTTATTAAAGGAAGATGATCTGGGCTCAGTTTGTATGGCTCTCCTCATTATTCTGTGCTTACATGCATGACCCCGGGGTCCATAAAATATTGCGCATTTCTGCTCTTAAGACCCCCATGTGGTCTGTATATTCATGCGCTTCAGAGGGCGCCATAAGCAATGAATTTGGGGGTAAGCAGTGCCATGAGATTCAACCCTAATGGGAGCCTGATACTGTCATCTCTTGATGATGTATTACGTGTAGGCCTATATACTACCTGTTGTCATTGCTCTCCCTTTTTTATCTTGTTTGATTATTTCTCTATTTGACTTTACTACTGTAGTACTGGGGCTGTTTTTCAAATTGTATTTAAGTGGGCGGATGTGATGAGTAAGGGATGACTGCACTACACAACTTTAGTGTGATGAGCACCCAGTTGATTATAGACTCCTAAGTTGTAATGTACATGTAGCGGTGAAATGATTGGAAACCCACATTTTGTCCTGGACAGTCATGGAAAATAGTATGAGAACTCATTGAGAACTCTGGCAACGAGTACTGCAGCAAAAGTGCTACACAATTAAATTACTATACTGACAATGTCTGAATATTTAGTGTCACCCACCCATGCAAGCTTGTATACGCCTACTATTGTTCCTCTTTTTGGTTATACACTAACTTTTTGGCAACCGCTCCCATTGGTTTTGTACCCGTTTTCCAACAGTGGACCTTTCCCGAACCGTGGACCCTATTGTCCTCTTTTGTTATAGGTCCTCGGTTTCAATGTGTATATGTATATCTACTCACTAAAAGCACAACAAAACAACATCCCCCACCGCCAACATCATGAACAAGCATTCTCGTTTCTAGACAAATTTGAGATGTAGAAAAGCACCAGCAGGAAACGCGCATCACTGTTTATGTACAGGTAGCTCCTCCTTGTGGATACGCTAAACCAAACCACCTCTCCCATCTTGGCTCCTCCCTCCACCTTATCCGGGAGGAGCATACATACATAGCTCAATTTCATGGTTCTGCTTACTGCCATATTCTGCGCTTACAATCACCATTCTTTACTTATGGGAAAGCGCCAATTTTCTGTGTTTGCTTTGAAGGATGCACAATAAATATTTGATGTCACACTTCAAGGCTATCCAATGAAATCATTGTATCCAATGAATTCACTGGTTCTGAAAAGCAAGTACCTGTCCTTGCGGATAAAAACAGGGACCCAGTCTAAGTAATGTGGATGCAAGAGCACAGGCAAAAAATCCCCTGCTAATCAGTTTGAAATAGGCTTTATTTAAGCGTGGAATAATTGGTAAGCGCTGATTCTTTGCTTACGGTAAGCAGAGCCATGAAGTAGTGAGGCCCAGGGGCCAATTTCATAGAGCTGCTTAAGCAAAAAATTTGCTTAAGCACGAAAATAGCTCGCTTATTTTACACATGTTACTGGCCAAAACTTCATGCCATATACATTGCTTATGACTAGTATTTAGCTGTTGTTTACTCCGCATAACAATTGAGTGGAGTCTTGGCCGGTAATCTGATTTTACTAAGCAATGAATTTTTGGCTTAAGCAAATTATTGTGCATAAGCAGCTCTATGAAATTGGGCGCTGATGACATGAGTGTTTCTTACATTACGTAGAGTAGCATCTGTTAGAGTCATATTGAGGATTGGTTGCGTCATGGGGATTCATGGGTCCATGTAATGGGTTACAGGGATGTTATTAGAAACACAGACAAAGCAGCTTCAATGTTGCCTCAAATTAAACCTCTCTATGGGTAATTTCAACACAATTGCATTCAAAGATTGGTAACTTTGTATTTGGAAACAAAAATTAGTTCTACATAATTTAAGACTAGATTTTTACAAAGGGCTGAAAGTGCAAGAGAAAAAAGTGCTTTGATGGAATCAACACCACTGACACAAGTTTTATTTTAAAGTTTTGTCATTTCTAAGTCAGCACTTTTTTTTCTTCATGTGGTTCACATGTGATTTGTGTTATAGACAGAATGAATGTGAATTCATACTCAAGTGCATGTTCATCTAGCTAAATTTTTAAATAGTGAGTATTCACCTATGAAACTTTTTAAATACCATTGGATTTGAAACATACACACTGTGCTTATTCACAAATGGGTCCAAGCGCCTGATACAGAATACTGCCATAAGGCGAGAAAGAAGATCTGCACAAACAAACCAAAGAACAAGGAGAAATTAATTAAACATCAGAGGAAACAGATATGTTTTTAGAGGGTTTCATGAAAACACACAGAGAAGCAGCTTCTGTAATGAAGAGTAGGAGCATGTTCCACAGCTGAGGTAATGCTACTGAGAAGGCTCGGGTTACTGAGCAATGGGAATTTGGGGGGGGGGGGTAATAATTAGTTTTAAAAAAAATTTAAAAAAATACAAATTAGAACATAGACAATAATGGCAGACTCTCACACATACTCATATTGTTTTTTTTTTAATGAAATCTCTGAGTCACCCAATGAGTCAAGGGTCTTGCATTCAGGGCCTAATTTTATGGAGCCCTGAAAATAAACTTTTTTTCTGCTAAGCAAAAATTAGCAGAATACTAAATCACAAACTGTATTTGAGAAATGACATTTTTGCTTGTTGTTGTGCTCAATTTGTGTGTGCTTAAAGGGTCTATGTACTTTTTCCTAACACAAAACACAATGTCCACAGATTGACATTAAACTTACACAGTTTGAAGATGATGAGAGTAGAAAGCTTCCCTTGAAATTCTACTTACTGAGGTGCTGTAGTTTTTGAGAAATGAGTAACAACTACAATTTTTGTCTCAGTTTTCGCATGTAAAAACGTATTAACGTATGATTTAGGGAATAACAGTGCGAGGACCCGGTCTTCACTGGGTGGCAATGACCGGGTTGGTGGCTGGCGCTGTTAACACTTTTATTCCCATTAATAAATACCCTTTTTAGCGAATTAAACGGCTGAAAAATTGTGACTGTTTTCTCGGCGATACTTCCAGACATGTTCAGGGGCCATATTTGAGCTTTTTATAGTTCCCATCTCTTTCGTGCGTTAATCACATTACTGATCTTTGAGACCAGTGACTCTTTTAAATAATTGTCTGTTCAGCGCCTTCACTGGGGTCAAAGGAGGTAAAATGATTGGACGATAGCCGTTCTTGTGCATTAAAACGCGCGCATGAGCTCAGCGACCGTGTACATGTAGCATGTCGCTGTAAACAAGACCATATATGGACAAATGAGTTTATACGCGCGCACCTGCTATACGTGTGCACTCAAAATTCATACATTTTCAGCAAGTGCGCGAAGTTGCAATGAAACTAACTTGGATATAATTAAGCATGCGATACAGTGCAACGCGCAAGGTTTACAGTATGTATGCTGATTTAGGGGCCACTTATTCGCTATTTTCCAAAGCCGGTCTTTATACCAACCGTTAACACTCCCCCACGTGACCGGGTTTTGACCAATCAGAGACTTGAAACCGTCCAAGGTATTTAATGGTATTAAACCATGTTAATGGGATTTCACATTGTTTACTCATTTCTAAAAAACTACAGAACTTTAATTAGTAATACTTCAAGGAAGCTTTCTACTATCGTTAACTTCAAACCCTGTAAGTTTATTGTAAATCTGTGGACATTTTGAAAAAGTACCCAAATCCTTTAATCAGCTCTATGGAATTTTATCACTGTGCTTGTATTCACAGACTGCCTTTGAATCTTAAAGCAGTACTTTGTACACCATTTGTCTTTGCAAATTACTTTCAAATATGCAAGCGTAATGTCCACTAGGTAGGTAACATGTGATACCAATCGATCAGGGAGGGCCTTTAAACATGGTCCATAATTCACTATCATGATGAAACATTGGTTTTCTTTAATACAAGCATAATACACAATGTTCTGAGGCGATAGTAATTATGACAAACCTAGGTAGGGCTGCTGGCAGACCAGTCCAGGTGCACAGCATCAGGCATGTAAGGATTATACTGTGGGAGTCCTTATCATTTTATGCTCCCTGATTGTAAACTTCTGTTCATAGTACATGTAGGTGCACAGTTTTTGATCGATAAACTAAAAATTATCAAAACCTGTTGTACCAACACTGAGCTAAATGTATATTATGTCAGTCTAATACACTTTTAGTATATTTGGTTTGTGGTAACACCATGTGTGTATCTACATGTATTTGCCAGGTAGAGTTTGTTCTTTGGAGAACTGTCTTGCTTTATTCTACTACAGTGAAATAGACTTATCAGGTGTTTTTTTTTCCGGGAGACTTCTAAGTTCTGAAAAGAACTGTCCTGCGTTTTATCTACTACATGTACCTGGGCGGAAGGTAAAAAATCGGCTGGGACTACTACTTTAGCTTATAGGATCATTAACTGCACTACCGTGGAGTGAGTTCTTAAATTGGTCACAAATAAAGAAATACTCTTTTAGTTCTACTAATATGCATTATTTTCAAGGTTGAATTTAATTTTCATTTGAGTTTATACATGAACAGTTCTGCCATACAGTATGACTTTCGTTAACATTTGGTACACTGTGTGTTGAAAATGTCTGTTCAGTATGCGGAAAGAGGCATGTTATTTATCATATTCATACAATTAAACCTGTGGAGCATGTCTGAAACCTTTAAGCTGGTGTGATTGAAGTATGTAGGGTACCTTTACATTTCTATGGGCCCTGTCTGTTGTGTTATTTGATTGAACAGTTGCACAGTCATGTTCAAAATAACAGGCTTAACAGTTTCCGGACTTTTTGTTTGTACTTTCACTTCAAACTGATTGTCTTCCACTGTCAATTTCATGCCAATTAAATTGAATTAAGTAGGGAAATTACAAACTGATTTTATGAAAAAATTTCTGATATGTAGTTTGGTTGTAACCATGTTCATGTGTATCAGTTACTGAAATTAGATTGCTTGTCAAAAAAACAAAGCATTTGCATTGCCATGGTAAATAATGGACTTTATGTTGCCAGAAAAGCCAATCAGGAATTTGTTTGTTCCAACTAGTCCTAACCGGTTTGAGCCAGATCTTGTCAGTTCCATTTGCAAGAACCTAAATCTTACAATGTACATTTCTGATTAGTGCTTTGGTTATTGGGTCATGAGTCCAACCATCTTCTATGAAGCAAAGAAACTCTGTCCTTCTCTGAATAAATTAATATAATGAGGCACTGAATAATAAACAAATATTTGACTAGGGTACGGTACATCAGTCTTTGGGCCCGCTCCTAGTCAAAGTAGGAATCACAAATATTTGAACTTAACTTAAAACTGTACGCGTGATGTCTCTTTAGATATCTGTAATTCAGATAAATAAAATGTAATGCAGTAGTAATTCAGAACTCCCACCTAGACATCGTTGGATTCCTTGTTTAAAAAGCATCCGCTCAAACTCATGGTGATGTGTATTTCTTGGTAATGCGATTTTTAAAAATGTTTTCAATAAGAGTTTGGAATTCTACCATAGCCTGGATTCTTTAAAAATGAATGCCTGATCGTTGGAGTTGCGTGACAACTATCAAAGAAAAAACACCCTTGTCACACAAAGTTGTGTGCTTTCAGATGCTTGATTTCGAGACCTCAAATTTTAAACTTAAGGTCTCGAAATCAAATTCATGGAAAAGTACTTCTTTCTCAAAAACTACGTATGTCACTTCAGAGGGAGCCGTTTCTCACAATGCTTTTACTATCAACCTTGCCCCATTAAACGTTACAAAGTAAGGTTTATGCTGATAATTATTTTGAGTAATTACCAATAGTGTCCACTGCCTTTAAATAGTTTCACACGATGCTAACTACCAAAAGATTTCTGATAGAAATGCTGACATTGTTTGTTCAAAATAATCAAAATCAAAAAATCATTTATTTTAAAATATTACTAATAGCCCTTTAATATGTCCTCAACATTTGGTGATGTCAGGTGCAAATATTAAATTATGCTGTGGGTAGATGCATCCGCTACATCTATTCAGCAAGCCAGCATTACATAGGAACATTTCATTAATATCCCTGAAATCTTTCTGCCTCGTTCCACTCAGTTTATCTTCAATTGGTTCGGCGGTTTGGCGACGCACAAATAATTGATGAATGGGGATGTCATTATCAATGCAGGTCATTGATTGTTTCATGCAGTCCTCTTGCCTTGATGGTCGTGTTGTGAACATCGGCTTTGTGGGCTCATAATTACAGACACTCGTCAAATTTCAATAAAGGTCTTTGATTCTCTAAGGTTATGCCTTAGACTGATACAGGATTTAGCTGGCTAATTTGGCCAGGGGTAAATCCTAAGGAAGCTTTGGGTTTCTATTTTCTGGAGTTATGCTAAATTTCAGTGATAAAATACATGTATGGCCTGGCAATCATTGTTCATGGCCCAACCTGTGCATGTACACATGTACATTGCTTGAGACACAAATTTATATTTTATGTGTCAGTTTTATTAATCAAAATACCAAAATCTGATTCTACAAGTCTGTCATAAATTACCTGTAAACTTTTCTCTGATATTGACTGTCCTTTTTTTGTTAAGCAATACCTCATTAAGCAAATACCAATCATTTTAGAAGGAAGTCTCCTTTTAAACACCATGGGGAGTTAACCGCCAGTAATTCACTATTTGGGTTTGCACTCTGAGTCTTCAAACAAAAGATCTCTTTCCATTCGTTCTGCTCTGAAGTATATTGGTGTCTCTGGGGTGGCTAGAAGTCAATCATGGTAAAGTGCCTTGGGTCTCAGGGATGCAAGGACCTCATTGATTGATATTGGAGGAGGGGGAGAGAGGAGGGGGCTAAGCCTGAGGTGGACAATTCTTTTATTGCAACTCATGGAGGTCAAAGGTTTTAATAATAATATCAAAGTCTTATATAGCACACGTATCTACCAAACAAGGTTCTCACCGTGCTGAGTTATACTCAGAGTATATACAAACTTTCAGAAAGATATATTATTGCAGTGATGGATTCTGAGACCCAACTATGTAGCACTTGTAAGGGTTTACAAGGTGCTACGGCGCATGAAGCAGCCACAACCAGGAACACCGGGATGAACCCCTTCTCTTTTCGATAAGTGCACTGGGTTCTTTTACAAGCGTTACACAACACATGGCACCAACGACTTTACGACCCATCCGAAGGACGAAGCAATGGTAAAGTGTCTTGCTTTAAGGACACAAAATTCACGGCTGGGGATTCAAACCAACACTGGTTAGGACATAGAGAGTTTGGTATTTTGAAGAGAGTTTACATCACGTTCAGACCACAGAGGTCATGGGCTCTTTTGCCCTGCTCTTGGCCTTGGTGCCCCTTCAGAGGTTTCTCATAGACTTTATAATTTTCCATCGGAAGTGCCTTTTGCAAAATGAAAATGGCCCTACCCCCTGAAAGAGGTGGGGGGGGGGGATATTTTGTTCTTCAACTTCAGGTTTGTACCTGAAAAAAAAACAAAACAAAAAACCCAGCATTTTTCACATGTACAACATGCTGTTTGACATGTATGTGACCCAGGAGTTTTTATTTAAGTGTTGCTCATGCTCATATGCTCAAGTAAAAGCAGCACAAAAACGAGAGGTTAAGACATCTTAGTTTCTGGTACCGATTATTGATATGTTGGATTTTTTCCCCTCTTTTTTTTATATAAAACTGAGCACACATGTAGATTTGGCATACATGTACCTAGTCATCTAGGTTAAATTCCTGTGAAATGAGCTGTTGAGTTGAATACGCTTTTGTTAGGATAAAGGACAGCGCCAGCTATCATGTCTCTAGAATGAAAGTCTATTCCAGGAATTGACTCTGTCCAATTTCCCCCCCCCCCCCAACACACACGCACATACACAGACTCAATAACACATAGGGGTCATGGTTCAACAACAACCAATCAGGTATCAGGAAAGATAGACCCACTGCCCTAAGTACTGGGTCATCCAATATATGAATTCCATATAACATCAATGATTAACATCTGATTCACATTGGAACGAAAGTGAAACAAACGAACACGGCATATTGTGTCATCTCCACTCATGTACAAAGTGATTGATTTTCTGAGAATTGTTGTGTTTAAAATTTAAATAAAACTCAGCTAGGCGTGGGCCTAGCAAAAAAACAATTAACTTGGTGTTAGTGTATTTTGTTGTGGTTTATTATAATTGGAGGTGGCCTGAATGATTGTTACTATTAATACTTTGATTTTATGTCACAGACTGAGTGCGGTCTCAATATTGCTGAATCTTAAAGTCACTAATGGCAATCTTCAAATTTTGTAATAGATGTTAAATTTGCATCTGGATAAAGAATGTTCATTTTGGTTTTTACCCATACATGTACATGGATGTGTGTTAGCACTGTATGCTCAGTACTTACACGAGTTCTTTGAAAATAAATCACATGCATATTACTTGGGTGGGATTCAAACCTACGACCCTTGCAATTCTAGAGCAGTGTCTTACCAACTAGACTACCGAGACTGCCCCGGGGCTAGAGGCAGTTCAAATATTATTGTTCGACCTAGAGTCGCCTCTAATCTATTTGGTTCGGACTGTTCATTTTAAAACATTGCATCTAATTACTTGACCTACACTCTTCAAAACATGTGTATCCCTAAATGTCCAGCATCACAAAACACATTTACACTGCGGGATGATTAAACGAAAGTGCATAACCATGGAAACCGCTCTCTGTGTCGTGCTCTGACAATGATCCACCCTCCACCATCATGTCTCCAGTCCGTTAATTGCACCTTCTTATCCTGGGCTCTTCTAATGCTTCACTTTGCCATTTGAGAGGAGTTTATGGGGGCGAAATTCTCCAGGGATTGGACAAGCTTTTTATCAGATCATTCATGGTATCCTTAAAGGGAACGTTGCCTTGGATAGGTCGAGTTGGTCCATGAAAAACATTTGAAAGCGTTTGTGATATAATGCATATGGTTAGAAAGATGTTTTAAGATTAGAATTTAATGATCTACACAAATGTGCCTCGAAATTTCATGGATTTCTTTTTACTTTGCAAACTAACACGGTCGACCATTTTATGGAGTAAACACTTGACTCCACAAAATGGCGTGCTGTGTTAGTTCACAAGGTATAAGGAAAACTATGCGATTTCGAGGCATAAATGTGTGGATCATTATATTCTATCTTTAAAAAACATTTCTAACTGTATACATATTCAAGGCAACCTGTTCCTGTAATCAGTGGAGACCCTTGTGCTGTGAATCAATGCAGGGTTTCCTGAATGCTTGTGAGTGATTCAGGACTCTTTGTCATAAATGCACATGTCATTGTTTGACATGAAGTAAAGGTAATAAGTATCCAATTGGTCAGGAACTGCTGAAAGGAGGCATTGGGGGGCAGGGGGGGGGTGTATTTTCTGTTTTTTAAGCCAGAAGAGCTTTTATTTTGAGACGTGCTGTGCACTCTATATGTAGTTCACATTTGTCAGGGATCTGTGAAGTATCTTTAAGAGGGTTTTTGTGTTCTGAAGTATAGGGCCTTGTTTAACTTGGCTCAATTGATCATTCTAGTCAAAGTTTTTTGGTTCTTATTTCTAAATGATGTCAAGTCATTGAACTTAGTTAGGTTAACGGATTCAAGTACTTTTTCAAAATTACCTTGGATCGGTCGAGTTGGTCTTTGAAAAGCGTTTTGTAACCGTTTGTTATAAAATGCATATGGTTAGAAAGATGTTGTAAAAGTGGAATACAATGATCTACACAAATATGCCTCGAAATTGCACGGTTTTCTTTTTACCTCGTCCAATAACACGGTCGGCCATTTATGGGAGTCAAAGATTTGATTCCCATAAATGGCCGACCGTGATAGTTCGCAACGTAACAAGAAAACCGTGCAATTTTGAGTGATACTTGTGTGGATCATTGTATTCTACTTTTAAAACATCCTTCTAACCATATGCATTTTATAACAAACGGTTTCAAACGCCTTTTGTAGACCAACTCGTCCGATCCAAGGCAACGTGTTCCTTTAAAGGAACGTTACAGAATCGGTAAGAAACAAATCGTGAAGATCACAGATTTACATAAAACTTACACGGTCTAATGATGATTATAGTAGAAAACATACCTTGAAATATTTCTGTTGAAATGTCATATTTGATGAGAAATAAATAATCTAACTTCGCATTTGGAGTTTATCGCTCAGTGAGCGTTTTATTCATTTTTGTTTTGGCATCGATGCAATGCAAAATTTGTAATTGGTTTTTCACTATTCTCATATGACCCAGATGGCCGATCGATCTCAAACTTCTACATGTTTGTCAGTTAATGTATATGGTGGATAACATAAAGTGCTTACACTGCCAGCAACTCTTTTGTTAGCAAAAACCAATTCTGTATTGTTCCTTTAAACTTACATGGTTTTAAGATAATGATACTAGAAAGCTTCCCTTCAAATATTACTTACTGAGGTGCTGTAGTTTTTGAGAAATGAGTAAAAAAACTCACAAAATAATTTTCATCTCAGTTAGAAAACAGAAACAAACATTATTTTTGTGTCATTGTTTTACTCATTTCTCAAAAACCACAGCACCTCAGTATCTAATATTTTAAGAGAAGCTTTTTACTATCAAAATCTTCAAATTGTGTAAGTTTAATATTAATTTGTGGACATCGTGTTCTTTGTTAGAAAAGAAAGTACATAGACCCTTTATATTAACCTTTGAAATATCCTAAACACTGAGGTACTATTTTCTAATTTGGTTGCAAACTTCGATATGAATGTTACTTGACAGCATTGACCACCCATCAGCTTTCTACCAACAATCGACCAATCAACCCATCAACTATCTGTCAACCATCTACCAAGAAGTAATGAACTATCTGTCTACCATTTATTGACCACCCATCAGCTTTCTATCAGCAATCAACCAATCAACCATCTACCAAGAAGTAATGAACTATCTATCTACCATTTATTGACCACCCATCAGCTTTCTATCAGCAATCAACCAATCAACCATCTACCAAGAAGTAATGAACTATCTGTCTACCATTTATTGACCACCCATCAGCTTTCTATCAGCAATCAACCAATCAACCATCTACCAAGAAGCAATGAACTATCTGTCTACCATTTATTGACCACCCATCAGCGTTCTATCAGCAATCAACCAATCAACCATCTACCAAGAAGTAATGAACTATCTATCTACCATTTATTGACCACCCATCAGCTTTCTATCAACAATCAACCAATGAATGATCAACTATCTATCAACCATCTACCAAAAAGTAATGAACTATCTATCTACCATTTATTGACCACCCATCAGCTTTCTACTAACAATCGACCAATCAACCCATCAACTATCTATCAACCATCTACCAAGAAGTACTGAACTATCTATCTACCATTTATTGACCACCCATCAGCTTTCTATCAGCAATCAACCAATCAACCATCTACCAAGAAGTAATGAACTATCTGTCTACCATTTATTGACCACCCATCAGCTTTCTATCAGCAATCAACCAATCAACCATCTACCAAGAAGCAATGAACTATCTGTCTACCATTTATTGACCACCCATCAGCTTTCTATCAGCAATCAACCAATCAACCATCTACCATAAAGGAATGAACTATCTATCTACCATTTATTGACCACCCATCAGCTTTCTATCAACAATCGACCAATGAACGATCAACTATCTATCAACCATCTACCAAGAAGTAATGAACTATCTATCTACCATTTATTGACCACCCGTCAGCTTTCTACCAACAATCGACCAATCAACCCATCAACTATCTGTCAACCATCTACCAAGAAGTAATGAACTATCTGTCTACCATTTATTGACCACCTATCAGCTTTCTATCAGCAATCAACCAATCAACCATCTACCAAGAAGTAATGAACTATCTATCTACCATTTATTGACCACCCATCAGCTTTCTATCAACAATCAACCAATGAACGATCAACTATCTATCAACCATCTACCAAGAAGTAATGAACTAACTATCTACCATTTATTGACCACCCGTCAGCTTTCTACCAACAATCGACCAATCAACCCATCAACTATCTGTCAACCATCAACCAAGAAGTACTGAACATCTATCTACCATTTATTGACCACCCATCAGCTTTCTATCGGCAATCAACCAATCAACCATCTACCAAGAAGTAATGAACTATCTGTCTACCATTTATTGACCACCCATCAGCTTTCTATCAGCAATCAACCAATCAACCATCTACCAAGAAGTAATGAACTATCTGTCTACCATTTATTGACCACCCATCAGCTTTCTATCAGCTGTCGTTTTATTTTCAAAAGATCAAATACCAGTAATTGGTATCATTCATTGCATGTTCAACTTTTATCAACTATCTATCGACTGATCAACCAAACAGCTATCAACTATCCATCTTCCATTTATTGCTCACCCGTCAGCTTTCTATCAACTGTCTATAAACCATCAACTAACCAGCTGAAGACTTTGTATTTACAACCTGTCAATCTTTTTTTCCAAAATATCACTTGATTAGCGAATAATGGACCATTCATCAGCTTCTATTAACCACCAACGCATCAAAGTATCTATTATTATCAGCCATCAACCAAACAACTTTCTATCAACCATTTACCAAGATACAATCAAATGTTTTCTGTTTAAAAAAATCATATATTAACTATCTGCTAGTTACTTATTGATCATCCACTAGCTTTTTATCAACCATCAACCAACCAGCTATCAAATATACCAACCACCAACCAACCATTTATTAACCATCGTCCCACCAACTACATGTATCAACTGTCTATCTGCCATCTTGTCAGCCTATCAACCAACAATCAACCATCTATCGACTATTCATCAACCATTTATCAACCATCTATCTATTGATTATCTATTATTGTACATATGTATAACAACCATCAGCGACAAGCAAACAATCTCAATTCAAAAAAATTTCAAACCAAAATTTGCCATCTTCGTTTAGATTGTCTATAATTAATTATAAGGCCTATTATCATATACTTGTGGTAGTGAAACCAAAGATGCCTTATGCATGCATAAGTTAATCACTTGCCCGCATGCCTATCTTTATACACACCAACTGGAACTTTACAAGTAATAATGAGATACTGTACATGTTTTGCACTGAGATCTTGAGAGGCGATCCACATACATGTACAGGGTTGTGATGATGTCCCCGATATTAAGGACACGCACCTTTCTATTTGTGGATAAAGTCAATACTCTCGGCAAGTACCGCATAACCCTCTTCAGATGTGATCACCCAAGAAAAAAGTCTGGGAAAAAAAAAATAACTGGAAAATGTATGAATAATTAGCCAAGGATAAGGATTGTTTTACAATAACATAGAAATCCATTAGGGTTGTAGTAATTGTGGTCGGTGGAATAGGACTTGTGGTAATTAGGAAGTTGCACTTGAATTTTCAATGTGGTGTTTTGTCTGCTATTAGTGCGTGGATGCCATTCTGCATATTCTGCGTGTACACGGTTGTCGTGCCGCAATCCCGCCGTAAACCCGCCATGTTGATATCGGACTGGGAGGGATTGAATGGCATATTGTTCCTACTTCATGGTGTATCGTGTTTCATTCTCCCTGTGCTGGACTTTGGAACGTGCTTTAGCAAAGAGTGAGGGCTATAATGCTAATGCAGGATGGCTCAATATTATAACTCACAAAATGATACAAAATTAACTATGCAGAGTATCAAGATATTATAGCCAGACTATACAGATGTGCAGGTTGAATGTCAAAATTCACTGGCGTGATTCTTGTTGTTTGTTCATCTTCAAAAATACATGAAGGCAATAATAATTTGAATAATTTTTATGAGGTTGCTCTCTGAAAATTAAGCTAAAAAATAAAGTTACTCATGGGACTAAAAATAAGTTGTTTCAAATAACTAAATTAGATAGTTGTTTTCAGTGTTTAAAAAAAAAAAACAAAACAAAAAAAAAAAAAAACAAGAGGATGGAATTTTTTTTGGGGGAGAACAAATATTAATGATTGTATATGGGTAAAGCCAAGAATTAATAAAAACAAGAGGAGTTACATGTTTGTAATTTTTATTTCTGAATGAAATACGCAGATTACCTCGCTTCTTAAATTTGCTGTCGATCTGTCTACTTAATGAAATTCATGGAAGGAATATTAGCTGTGACGTTTTTCTTTGGATTTCATATTCGCAGAGCGGCATAAATTCATATCACATGAAAAATATGCAGATTAAGATGCATCGTACAGCAGCAGCATCTTCAACTGATTTATTATTATAAGTTCCCCCCCTACCGTTTAAACAAAATTGTTGATTGTATTCATGGGCTATGTTTTTTTGTTTTTCAATACGCTCACAAGTATTCCGTTACAGGTTAAATAATAGTGCGTCCAGAGTTATTTTTGTACTGGACATGTGTATCTGTGATCTACTGGTGCCCATGGGGAATATATCACCGTTAGTTGATCCGGGTTGATCTTTTGAAAATTGACTGGTAAGGAGAACGCCGCAGTGAAATCACATTGCTGAGAAAGGACTCATTTTGCCCTGGGGTATCACTTAGTAACAGCAGACAAGAACCTGATAACAAATAGATGCACTTTCAGAAGTGACGCCTATTTTGTCACAGCAATCTCTATATTTCAACAAAGAGCGAGGAGATGTTATGGCTGCAACAACAAAGGGAAGACAAATGTAGTGGGCAGATCTAGTCATTCCAGAGTGTTCTGGTCAGTTGTCACACCATTTCTTAAATTTTCTCTTGTGGAACATTGACAGTTAGAGAGGCAGTCATTTCAACTTGTCACTGCAGTCTCTCTCGATCTCTCCGAAACAGTGAACGCTAGAGGTGTAGAGATTTATAAAAGTTGAAGTTGTTGTCGAATAGAAGGCTAGTGTTTTTTTCTGCCTCAGGACTTGGAAAGCAATGAGTGTACAGATTCTTATCACATCAATGTGAGGCTAAAACAGAACTAATGTCTTTCACTTTGGAACATCGAAAGTGAGATGATTAAGAATAAGATACCGATATCTTTTCAAGTTGTCACAACAATTTATCGTTGTTTCAACCTCAAATAGAAGTGAAATGTTGCAGGTATCAATGTTATTGTTTGCGGTTGTAATATAAGGAGAGGGAATTTTCTTGTAGGTTGATTTCATAACATTAATGATTAAGAGTACATGTAGATATACAAGAATCATGTGGGCATTTCTGGTTCAATTAGCGAGCACTCATGTTTAGAGGTTTCTACAGACACCAGAAGTACAGTGACTCGACAGCATTCCTGATCAGAAAAAGCAATAATAATGATAATAATAATTTTGTGTAAAACTCATAATTGGAATAACAGAGCGCCTCCAAACACAAAGGCACTAAAATATTGCATCGTCGTGCAATATTGAATATATGATGAGCAATCCAAACAACACTGCGTATTGATGTCGCCACTAAATGGCTGAATGCTCGCAGATGACAACAGAAGACTGCTTAATTAGTGGTGGATCCTGATGAAAGGTGGCTTTTACATCTGGCAGCCCTTACTCTTTTGTAAGCAATTAGTCTGAAGAGTGCCTGGATGGTTTTTTCATTATTTGTAATCTATTTACTATGGACATGCCAGTTCAACAGTAATAATAATAATAATAATAATACGAGTAAAACCAAAATGAATAATAATAATATAACAAAATACACACACGGCCAAAATAAACATTTCGCTCAATTAATTCACAAATTTGTTGAATTAGTTTTTGAGGTCCACTGTAGTGTACTGTTAAGGGGGGATTTGTGCAGGAATTTGGAGGTTTGGGTTTGTGTAAGAGTGTCTTCTTGTTTTTCTCATACTGATCAGTGTAATAGAAGTGCAGTTCACAAGTTGGAAGCTCAGTTAGAAGCTCAGTCTTGATGCCATGTTTGACGGGTTTAGAGTGGCATTAAACAAAAGGGAGAAAACATGAAGAACAAAAGTTGTCATTAAACAAGAACTAAAAACTACGCAGAGAGAAAACAAACCTGACGAATAAAAGCTTAATTTTGTTTTGAGCTGTAGTGAGATTTCATGTTATGTATGTTGTGTGTTTCAACTGTTGTTCGCACCCAATTTAAAGGGTTTCAATTGCGAAACGTTGTTGTCTTTTCAATAAGCTCTCAATAATATCTTTTGTTGAGGTTACTTGTTCAAAGTGTTTGGCTGAAATTAATCTAATGGGATCTGCAGTAAAATTTCTCATGATATTTTCTATAACAAACAGTTTTAATGTTAACTGTTGCACATGTTACTAGCTATTACCATCCCAATCCAATTTGCTTAAAACACTTTTGATGGCATGTCAACCATCGTTAATTAATTATGTTTTTGTGGTCGTATGGTTTTATATTGACCCATTTTATTGAGGTTTTTGTTTATGACATAAATTCATTGATAGTAAGATGAGCTGTAATTTTTACTGGTAGTTGCTTTTGAGCAATAAGAATCTGAATTGTTTTGTTTATTATGTCTAATTCCAGACAAGGCTGTTCAATAATCGTTGTTAATAATGCATGTACCCTTTACGACAATAGTTGTAGAACCATATCCAGTCTAAGGCAGTGTAATGTAAATTAAGATACTTAACATGTTTTAGCAGTATAGCTAACCTGTCCCCAATTCTTCAAAATCCAACTGTATGTTGTGTTTGATTCTGTTGGATTGAGGACTGCACAAGCAAACTGATAATGCATAAAGGCAGTGGACACTATTGGTAATTGTCAAAGACTAGCCTTCAAAGTTGGTGTATCTCAACATGCATAAAATAACAAACCTGTGAAAATTTGAGCTCAATCGGTCATAAAAAAAAACCCTTGTCACACGAAGTTGTGTGTGTTTTAGATGGTTGATTTCGAGACCTCAAGTTCAAAATCTGAGGTCTTGAAATCAAATTCGTGGAAAATTACTTCTTTCTCGAAAACTATGACACTTCGGAGCCGTTTCTCACAATGTTTTATACCATCATCCTCTCCCCATCACTCATTAGCAAGTAAGGTTTTATACTAATAATTGTTTTGAGTAATTACCAATAGTGTCCACTGCTTTTAAGATTGGATCAGGCATACTACCATAATCAGAGTCTATCAGTTTGGCTGTTGACTTAACCATATGGTGTTTGATTTTGTTAGAGTGATGAAGGATCTCCTCATAAAACCACCCAAGGGATCAAGGATTACTGCTGGAGTACTACTCACAAGATATTTCTCAGAAACATTTCTTAGATATAAGGTTCCTGGATAAACCAATCATTGATGTAAATGTGATGATGGACAAGCAATTATCTGTAAAAAAATGATTTAAAATTGTAATAATAATATAATTCAGTAAATTATACAGGTTTCAAATTCAAGAGTTACAAAGTGAAATAATCATGCAATATTCATCATTGATTGGAAAGGGTAGACTCACAGGCAAGTAAATAAATGATCAAATCCAACAAAAAAAGTGTAGTTTTACTTTGACAAGTTACTGTCACCATCGAGGTAGGAGGCGTCAGGATTGCTAGCTTCTTGTTTGAGTTGTCTGTGCCCATCCGGCCATCCCTGAATACACATTTACACATTTTGATCCATCACTCAGTTCAGCTCCCAAAGGAAATTTTGACGAGAATATTTTTGGCTGAAATGAGTTTCAGGGTGTTTACAGATTAGAAGGAAAAAAACAAGTTTTTTTTTTGTATTATCTAAATTGGAAATTCAGTGGCTTTGTTAAGTGATGAGTGAATAAGTTTCTTTTCAACGTGATTTTAAACAATATTATAAAATGTTATGAAATAAAATGTCAAGATATGTTAGGTGAGGAACTTAAGTATAAATGTTCACACAGGGGAAGGTCTGAGCACAGCAGCCAGAATCAATACTTTGAATTCCTTTTCTACTTGAAACTAAAAGCATTCAGCATTCTGAACTTACCTGAAAAGGTTTTTTAGGATAAACAAGGCGTTTTTTTTTTATGGAAACAAAAATATCAATATAAGTTTTCAAGTTCTGTTAAAACGTGAAAATTGACGCGTCTGACATGGAATCAATAAAGCACTAACTTAAATAGGGTACCTAGTGTTTGCGATCGAAGAATGTTTGCAAGTTTAAAGTAGGACCTATGTATTTATTTGAACAGTCTGGACTTTTGAAAATACGTGCATTGTCACGAGTGATCGTTGTTTAGCATTCAAATTCCTTGACATTTTCTTTTAATCATGTCTAGTTGACATTGGTTTTGCATAGATTACTAATTATGATGATCTATTTCATCATTATCACAATTTGCACAAGATTTATTTTTCAATTTCCACAAATTGATCTCATCGTAAATATTGCCGTTATTGTTTTGAAATGACCTACCCTTACATGTTGTTTCATCGCGCAACTTCACATAACATTATTCAGAGAAAGTTCAAAATGGATGACAATTTGTAAAGTTTGTTTTCTGGTATAGCTAATGAGCTGAAATCTCTACATTTCTATTGACTTTTATGGAGCATGGATGCGTACAAAGATTTATTTACCATTTGACTAATATCATAGAATCCTCGACACAAATGAAAAATCTTACGCTACATACATAGTACTGCTGTATAATGTATGCAGGTATCATTTGGTGTCTCAACATTATGCATAAAATAACTAACCTGTGAAAATTTGAGCTCAATTGGTCGTCGAAGTTGCGAGATAATAATGAAAGAAAAAACACCCTTGTCGCACAAAGTTGTGTGCTTTTTGATGGTCGATTTCGATACCTCAAATTCTAAATCTGAGGTCTTGAAATCAAATTCATGGAAAATTACTTCTTTCGCGAAAACTATGTCACTTCAGAGGGAGCCGTTTCTCTCAATGTTTTATACTTTCAACCTCTCCCCATTACTTGTCACCAAGGAAAGTTTTATGATAATAATTATTTTGAGTAATTACCAATAATGTCCACTTCCTTAAAGCACTCCCTGTTATGCAGAACTCCAGCACTGTGGTTTGCAACTGCTAATGTAGTGCCTACATGTTTGTCATTTGAGTAATGCAATATTTCATGACAATTTATTATAGGGATGGTTACTGTGCATAATATATTCAATAAATCAGGTGCAAGGTTTCAGGCAAAACTAGTCCAAATCAACAAATGTTTTTTTCTTTCTCTGCCGTTGGACCTAAGTTTCGCTGAGGTTCATGTAATTCATTGCAATCATTTTTCAAACTTTTTGTTAGCCCTTTGAGAAAGACTCTGCTACGGGTTGAAATATCAGGCAACTATCTATTTCATCCTGTTGCAATCGGACAACTTATAATATTATTATTCTAAAGACAAAGCTCCCATTCTACATTGTAATTCCTTATCCAGCTTTAGTTTTTTATTATATGTGGCGCCCCAGGGCAAAATCAGGCACTTCTTGGAAACAGTGACATATCATTGAAAGTCATCAGCCTTGATATCAATGTGATGTGATGTCTTACATTGTATTTTTCCAATTATGTTAAAAGATAATTACCCCAGAGTCCCTTAATAGGTTATATTTTGAAAGCTCTTTAAATTTTCGTCTATTTGTTGAGCTAACAAACCCAGAGGGCTGAGTCTGCGCAGGAAATGCCTAGTTCCGCCTGAAAGCATCACATTTATTTACTTATGTTTAATGAGATTCATAGGATTTGGCTTATTATATTGGGCTATCATTAACAGAGTAGCCATCTTGGTTTGCTCCCCTGTATCACAGTGCAATCATAACATTGATTATGTGTAGTTGGAAAAAGGGGCCACTTTATTTCCCAAGACGGCCTCAGCTTCCTCACACACATTCATTTTGGAGAAACAACCAGAGCCCAATTTCATGGCTCTGCTTACCGTAAGCACGGAATCTGCACTTACGGAAGCAGGGAATTCTGTGCTTACGGCAAGCGTATTTCACGGGTTCGCGGCGAATTTTGGCTTCTGCGCGTGCGTACTCCACGTTACTAGGCATTATACGCTTACAAGGCTAGCTCAGAGATTCGGCGCTGGCACGTAAGCGGGGAATCGTGATCGTAAGCGCAGAATTCGGCGGTAAGCAGAGCCATGAAATTGGGCCCTGCATGATACGTCTGTTGTTTACAGGTATAACGTTACCAGGCCAGGCTGAATGGATCAGTCAGTGTCTTGATTTCTGGGTTAACTCAAGAAAGTTGTGGGATCTGCAGCCTGGGTAGGGATCCGGGGCAGGGATCTGGGGCAGGGATCCGGGGCAGGGATCCGTGGGGTTACCTCCTTGTGCCCGCTCTGTATTCATTCATGTCACCAAATCAATGCTTGAGCTATCAGGAACACTTTTGTCAATGTTTGCTGAGTGCCCATGGAATGTCAACTCTGCCTACCCCCCCCCCCCCCCCCCCCTTGAGCCGGGAAGAGAAATCCATAACATCTAGGGTTTCTTCATCTAACGAGTTACTTGCAGGCTGTCTCTTGCCTCTTGTTTCTCTTTTATCACTATTTTTCCTGGGAGTATAAATGTCTTTTTCTGTTCGTCTTCAATCCTAAGCTTGAACTTATTGATGAGAGTACAGACCTTGTGATTGTTTCTAGTATCTATTTAAAGAATTATTTGATTTAGTTATATAATTGGCCGCAATCAATGGATAGCATTGGAATCTGTCGAAGGGAAAGAATTTCAAAATTGTGCAAAATTTATGAAGTGCTGTTTTTCTTGTGAGACAATTCCTGAGTTTACAACCTACTCAGATTTAGGTTGTTTTTATTTCCTAACTAAGTGTGACATAAAGGGTCTGGTTTAGGTTGTTTTCCGTCTTGGTTTATTCTTTGTATATTTGTCTCTCTATTTTTTGAAGGACTAATTTCAACAAGAAAATACAACCTCCCCATTTATGAGAGTATTTATTTATTTATTAGACAATATATAAGGTAATACAGTAAACAAGAAATTCATCTAATTATAAAGACAGCATTTGTGAAACAAACCCAACAAATAGGTAAAAAGAAGAAACCTGGAAAAGAGATGTACATGATGAAAACCCCCAAAACCAAACGCAAATGGATCAGTCACTGTCCATACATTCTATTTGTGCATCCCTGTGTAGACATCTTTTGTCTTTCCCTTGTCACTGTAGTTATAAAACCTCCCATAGACTTTGTAAACAAAATTCCTAGCCTTAAGAATTCCCCTATGGAGGTCCCTTTGTTATCACTTGTCTGTTTTGTTTTCATTCTTCATTAGGTTGTGAAAATGAAATTACTAAAACAGAAATGAAGGCGTGGGGGATTGCCCTAAAACTCTTAGGACTCATCTAGAGACCTTATAATGCATCCGCGCAGAGGGGAAAAAATAACCAGCAAACAAAACAACAAAAACCAAAAGACAAAAAGGACAAACACTGAATGGCATACAAAGAAAGAATGTGACAATAGTAATACAAAGGGCGAGGTATTAAAGCAAAAATAGTCTAATTATATTATATTTAACCGGGATATGTCACTCATGCTGTCCAAATTGCCTTTGGTTACGCCATGCTGCCTTGTCATACATGTATCTTAAGTGATGGGTAGTGACATCAAAGTTATATCCAGGGCCCAGTTTCATAAAGCTGCTTAAAGGCAGTGGACACAATTGGTAATTACTCAAAATAATTATTAGCATAAAATCTCTCTTGGTAACGAGTAATGGGGAGAGGTTGATAAAATATAACATTGTGAGAAACGGCTCCCTCTGAAGTAACATAGTTTTCAAGAAAGACGTATTTTTCCACGAATTTGATTTCAAGACCTCAGATTTAGAATTTGAGGTCTCCAAATCAAGCATCTGAAAGCACACAACTTCGTGTGACCAGGGTGATTTTTCTTTCATTATTATCTTGCAACTTTGACGACCGATTGAGCTAAAATTTCCACAGGTTTGTTATTTTATGCATATGTTGAGATACAGCAAGTGAGAACAGTGGTTTTTGACAATTACAATAGTGTCCAGTCCCTTTAAGCATAAAATATTGCTCAGCAAAACTTGGCATGAAACCAATGACAAATTGTACATACTATAACATTACATGTATGATTTAGCTGGTTATAAGCAAAATTCTTGTCTGCTGTTTTGTTTTATTGTCACACCATATTTGAGTTAAATTAATCCAATTTCAATGTGCAATTTGCAATTTGTAAATTTAGGGGAGTGGCTTAATAAATATTCCACATTTTTGGGGGATAACCAATTTGCCTCCTATTTATTTTCATCTTTTAAATTAATGTTAAATTGTTGTAATTCAGCCTTTGTGCAGCGAGGACAGTTTTTTAATCAACCATTTTATCTATCTAAAAATTCTATCTCTATCTATCTATCTACCTATCTATCTATCTATCTATCTATCTGTCTGTCTGTCTGTCTGTCTGTCTGTCTGTCTGTCTGTCTGTCTGTCTGTCTGTCTGTCTGTCTGTCTGTCTGTCTGTCTGTCTGTCTGTCTGTCTGTCTGTCTGTCTGTCTGTCTGTCTGTCTGTCTGTCTGTCTGTCTGTCTGTCTGTCTGTCTGTCTGTCTGTCTGTCTGTCTGTCTGTCTGTCTGTCTGTCTGTCTGTCTGTCTGTCTGTCTGTCTGTCTGTCTGTCTGTCTGTCTGTCTGTCTGTCTGTCTGTCTGTCTGTCTGTCTGTCTGTCTGTCTGTCTGTCTGTCTGTCTGTCTGTCTGTCTGTCTGTCTGTCTGTCTGTCTGTCTGTCTGTCTGTCTGTCTGTCTGTCTGTCTGTCTGTCTGTCTGTCTGTCTGTCTGTCTGTCTGTCTGTCTGTCTGTCTGTCTGTCTGTCTGTCTGTCTGTCTGTCTGTCTGTCTGTCTGTCTGTCTGTCTATCTATCTATCTATCTATCTATCTATCTATCTATCTATCTATCTATCTATCTATCTAAAAATTAATAAATCAATTAACTTTTTTAACATGGACTATTCGGAATAGCCCAAAAGCCCTTATATTATTGACTCTTTTTTTATTTAATTGTATTTGTTGTTCTTTATCCTTTGATACAGTGCTGGATTTGTTGACTGGCTGCCCCCTCTGTCAGGAATGCTTCTACCAATTCCCTTCCCAAGAGCGTAAGTACCTATCCGCTCCCCCTCCCCCCCCCTGTCATGCCTGTTGTTGCTCTGTACGCATATTATGTCTGATAAAACTCGTTAACAAAACGCGGTGCCACAGATTTCTTTGTGATGCAGATATCACAGTGGTGATGCAAGTGCCATTGAATTAATAAAATATAAAGGTCCCCATAAATATGGAAGTTAATTTGAAACAAAATTGCCATTTGACAGGTAATATTGAAAAGAGACAAAGCGTTTATATTTCATGTTGTCTGTCCCTCTTGTGCTAATTTAATTAAGGCAGCTATCTGTTTGACTATTTTTATCATCTGCTTGACCATTTGTTATGGTCCCCTTGGGACAGCGCGGTTAGTGCTGATTGAGAAATCAGACTCTCTTTGTTCCTGTGAATGATATCTGCTATCATGGATAGAGTATTGGTCATTGCAACGGAAATAGTACAACCTGAATCAGAATATAGTTGAGCTTGAGCAATTGTCTCCGTTTAGCTGTTTTTTTTTAAGGGCATGATCATAGAGTATTTTAAAATTTGTTTTATGATGGCTGTGGGGGTGAATTGTGGCAAATATTTGCCTTAATCAAATTGAGTTTTATTCAAACTGTTTACTCTTCAATAACACATTTAATGTCAATGCCAAGTTGTGATGTTTACCTCAAGAAAAATGAAATTTTAATATTTATTAATGAAGACCATATGCAAGTGACTTGATTAGAGGCTAACCTTAAGTTTTTTTTATAGTAAACTATTTTCAGAAAGCCCTTTATTGCCAATGCCAAGCTGTAATAATTACCTCCTAAAGATGACATTATCATGTTTATTATTGTGACATTAATAAATACGGTAGCCATACGCTCATGACTTTTCCCTAGACTACCCTGTAAGGCAATGTGACTAGCCTAATTAGAATCCATTCTGCAGAATGTTATTGCCAGGATCTGACATTACTAAGTCAAACTATCACACCTGGGTATACTATCTGAATATTTCAGGCTGTATTTGCATGCCCAAGTGTTGAATGTCGCACTGGAAGTGCCCGGCTGAATTCATAAATGGGAAATTTCAGCCTCTCAAAATGGCATCCTAATTTTCATACTGAATGTAGAAGCAAACTGTACATGTATCCCTTTATATAGATTGCTTCCTAAAGATTGAACATTGAAGACAGTATAGTTTTGTTCCCTTAAATGTATGTTGGATGCCCGATTTAATAATATTCTGTTTAATATTGCACCCATTTTTTTTTTTTTTTTTTTTTGCAAGCATAGCTTCGCAAAATAGAACACTTTTAAGATCCTTTAGATCACGTTGGCCGACCCCTTAATGGATTTTTGCATCCCTCATGCACCTTCCATCATCGCATCAAAAATACTGTCCCCGTTGTTCGCAAATCAGATTGAGTCTGTCCTGCTCATTTAAAGTGGAAGGATGGCAAGCTCCTTGCATAAGGAGGATAACCTACTTTTAAAATAATACACCATGGTTATCCGCACTCAAATGTCTTCTCTTTGACTGTTTTTCAATCCATAGGGCCCTGCAGAACAAGCGTGTCACGGGGTAAGTAAATCCTTTCTAGCCTTGCGTATGTCAGTGGGCTTCAGGGAAATACGACTTACAGAAACGCCTACTTAAAGGCAGTGGACACTATTGGTAATTACTCAAAATAATTATCAGCATAAAACCTCACTTGGTAACAGGTAATGGGGAGAGGTTGATAGTATAAAACATTGTGAGAAACGGCTCCCTCTGAAGTGACTTGGTTTTCGAGAAAGAAGTAATTTTCCACGAATTTGATTTCGAGACCTCTTGAGGTCTCGAAATCAACCATCTAAACGCACACAACTTCGTGTGACAAGGGTGTTTTTTCTTTCATTATTAACTCGCAACTTCGACGACCAATTGAGCTCAAATTTTCACAGGTTTGTCATTTCATGCATATTTTGAGATAACACCAAGTGGAAAGACTGGTTTTTGACAATTACCAATAGTGTCCAGGGTCTTTTAGGCTATTAAGAAATACCTCTTAGTGTTTAGACAAACACGTTGTAGTCCTTCTTAGGAACCTGTAACCATGACAATCAAGGCACTTACAGTCCCAACTTTTCCATAACCATTCTTCAGGCAAGTGTGTGGGTGCCTACTGTATAAACCTCTCTTGACAGATAGGTTGCCTTGGCAACCAAGGTTCTTGTAGCCCTAAACCTTTTTAAACTGATAAGTACCCATTCTCTAGACAGGTTAATGGGTTCCTACAACATCAACATCCCTTGACAGGTAGCCTTGGTAATTAAGGTTCTTGTTGTCCTAACCTTTCCAAACTGTACCCACTCTTTGGACAGGGGAAGAGGTGCTTACCTACCTCGCTTAATAATAAAGTACTTCTTTGATAGATTCACTAACTCTATAGTTACGGGGCAATCTCGATGGTCTAGTTGGGTAGACATTTGCTCCAAAATGGCAAAGGTCGCCATTCTAGTTAGACCAACTGTCACACAGCAGTTTGAGTCCCACCTGAGTAATACGCCTGTGGATTTCTAAGACAGGACTTTGGGAAACCACTGCAAATAAGTGTTAGTATAAAACCAAATAATATTCTTCATCTCTGATGCAAATTTAATTTTTTGTTGTTGTTGTTGTTTCTGTAGAGCTCTGAGTCAGATCATCAGTAAGTTTGCAGCTGATGATCGATGTGAGGTACACACAGCGGTTTGTGGAGTGAGGGACGGTAAAGCTGGTTGGCTGGATCTCTTTTGCCCAGGAGGGGTGGCTTGTGATGATGTGGGACAGATCTTCTCCCAGATGGTAGGTACCTATGAAGCATTAAAGCCATGAGTTTCATGGGACATTATTGAATTGAACCATATTCTTACACCCGATTCAGACAGGTGCTCCCGAGTCACATCAGACCAACATTTACAAATGTACATGTACATCAGGTTCGGCTCATGACAAGATCGACGTCTGAAATCCAGCCGCTCCTGAGTTGTTCCGACCGACTGCAACAGTCGATCTTTCATCTTCTAGCGCATGCAGTCGCTCCTAACTATGTTATTAGCAGTCGCTTCTAACTGCATGTAATTAATTCAGAATTTGGTCTGGCGCGACTCTGGAGCGCCTGTCTTAAATGGGTGTTAGATGCCTTTATTAGGACAAGGAAAATGTAAAACCTTTTTTTTCAAACCTTGATTGATTCTTGATCTAATAACTAGGCCTGGGCGAATTATTCGAATATCCGGTTAATGGCGAATAGCTTTTCCTATCCGTAACCGCGAATGCCTTTTTTTTCTTAACCGGATATCCGCATAGGGCGCGAATAGCTATTTATAAACCGGATAGTTCTGTAATTACAACCAAGTAACCGGATATTCTTTAATATCCGAATATCCGCGGACGTCGGGCGACAACTGACATGAATGTTTTGTCTGAAATCTAATGAAACTTCTATTAAGACAGCATAAAACAGCATAAATTAAGTATTTAACTATGCTCACCTCCGTGAAGAGTCAAAACAATGACATTTCTGACGTAATTTGTTCAAAGATTACAAAAGTTTTCCTTCACGTAGAGTCATCCACGATCAAAAGAAAAAGCAAATCGCCATCTTTAAATTAGATCCGGTCATTTTTATGAATGAACCGAGTGACACTGTCTAAAACTAATATCAATCCGCCCAGAAGATCTCATTCACAAACGAACAGCGCCCTCTAGCGACAAAAAAAAAAAAATTTTTTTATATTTTTTTATTTTTATTTTTTTTATAGCGCCCTCTAGCGGCGAAAAAAAACTATTCGAATATCCGGTTAATTTCGGATAGTTGGTCAGCGGTATCCGAATAACAAAATTTCACTATTCGCCCAGCACTACTAATAACCATTCCCTAGAAACTTGGGGTTTCTTTTTGCTAATGGTGTAAACATCATACATGTATGTAATGAGGCAGTATTTATGCAATACAGAATTGTGTTAAACCAGTTGGCTTTATAGATGACGCAGTATTGCGCATCATGCAGTAGATTTCTTATAAACTGGCAATGGTGTTTCTATGCGTGTTGTGAGACACTATAGTGGATTGCATGTACACAGACAACTGTTTAATGGAGTCCATAGGGTTTTGGGTTGGTGACCCCAGTAATAAGGCATGGCAAACAGTAAACAGATGAACTTGCTGGATGGATTTTTGCCTAATGCCTTTGTATTAGCAACTGTACCGTTAATGTCACTGAACCTGTGAGCATTCCGTAAAGACCGATTGTACTGCATTGTCATGAGGTCTTTCACCACTCTCTGGGATACTCAATTTGATCAGGTTTGATTCAATGATTTGTTATTCATAAATACCTAAGTGAGTTTATCAATTCTGATTGGTCGAGAGGGCATCACGTGGGGGTGTTTGAACGGATGATATAACACCAGTAAAAGGTGTTGAAACATTGGGTGACACACGAGCTTGCACCTGTGCTTATAAGACAGTTTCATCATTTCTATTGGTTGAGAGCAACGGCTGAAACAGTTGTGCCACATCACGCGATATGCGCGACGCGCACAGCAATCTCCTTATTAGGAGTTGTTTACCTGAGGGCCTTACCATTTCAAAGCTGGAGGGGTGTTGCGTTGAAAGAAATCATTGAACAATTAAAATGTTTGCATTTATTTTACTTTTTGACCCAAAAGTGTTGATGTTTTTTGACCGAAATAGTATTTATGAATGGGAATCAAAGTGTGTTGAGTAGGTTTTCAACTAGTGGTTTTAAACCCCCCGAGGCCAGGTTCTTGATGATTTACCTCTACTTCCTCTCGATAAAATTATCAAAACAAGGCCTCGGCAGGTTTAAACCACTAGTTGAAAACCTTAACCACACATTGTTTCCCTTATTACATAAACACTTTCCAACGGTCTAATTGCATCTAAGAAACACGGTCATAAACAATAATGAGCCGTTAAATTCTGTAACTGTCAACGAGAAAACATCTTTTAATTGGTGTCCAAACTGAGTTCCATGGACGAAGCGAAATGTTTTAATTGTTCCGAAACAAATAACAACATTTCAGATTATTCCTTGTGCCTCATTACCCACTCAATTAAGACTTGTAGTTAATGTTTAGAGAAAATTCTCTGCTTCTAAATGTATCAACCAAGTAAATAACTTAAGTTGGAAGAATGATCAAAATGAATGCTGAATACTTTGGAAATGAGTATCTCACTACAGTAAAACGATGCGTGAGTGAAAACTATGGGATCCATCAAATTCACTTCACATACATGTAGCGGCGCTCAAAAGCCCTGCTCAAACAAAAATTTCCTGTTATTTTAAGACGTAAAGCCTTTTTTATTCAGACGTTCACTCCATGATCTGAAAAAAAGAAAAAAAGAAGAAGTCTATTTCTAGTTACAGTGTTCCTTTTGTTAAGTGCACACAAAAGTTTTAGTTTTAGCCAATTATTTGTTATTTCGGTGTTTGTTATTGCAGCATTTCACTGTATGTTGAAGTATATCTGCCCCGGACCCCCCCCCCCCCCAAAAAAAAAGGTGTCTAATTTACATAACTTTCAACAAAGGGTGCAGAGTTACATGTATGCTATTATACAGAAAGGGCTCAAAATAACCCACGACAATTGCTGTGATGCCTTTTGCTGTGGTTTCCTTTGCAAGGTTCCAATATAATTTGAATTTTTCCTCATAGAAGTGCCCTTTACCAGAGGGAAACGAATATGCGCCCCCCCCCCCCTCCAATAATAAAATTTAAGGCCTGTAAAAGACTAATTACAAATATACATGTATGTTATGGTAAACATTTGTAGCTCCAGAAGTTGATTAGCTGTTGCTGCAGACGACGTCGTTTCCTGTTGTCCATTACTCCTCGCCTCTTTGAACCAATTCAACTTCTAGCCCTGCGAAGAAATCATACCTGCATAGAGGTATGAACAGTTTCTTGATTAATGATATGGGACATTTATATATAGCGTATAATGTAGGAACAAGAATGCCAAACACGTATCATAAAACAATGAAATGAAATATTAAAAGCAATACATGTAGATACAAAAATAAAGGATTTTTTTTTCAGAAAGACTCTGCTTACGCCGAAATGCAGGCTATTAACTATTTTTTTTTATACTATCGTTCCATTTGGTTGGCAAGCTGTTTGCAACCGCTAATTCTATTTTGACTTACTTGATTTATTATTGGATGATGTGTTATTATATGGAGTTTTGTGATTGACATTTTATATTAAGAAGAATCGTTTCTTCTACTTAATGTTCTGAAGTTTCCTTTCTTCTACTTAATGTTCAGTCAGAGTCATGATTTGCAAAATAAACCGCCGGGACAGGCTGTAAAATAAATACTTATTTTTAGCAAAAAATTATTTTTAATCAAGGTCTGAGTCAGCGGGGAAGCATAAATGTAATCATTGAGTTGGAAGGTTGCGCTAATGTTTGTCAATGATTTTATTTATATCCCATGAATTTCTTAAGTGGCTTGTTATTGTGTAATTTTTTTTTTGACAAAGGTTTGAAGGTAATGATAGTAGAAAGCTACTAATACATAAATATTACTTAGGTAATGAGGTGCTGAATTTGTTTTAGAAATGAGTAAAACAATGTCACAAAAATAATTGTTTTCTCAGTTTTAGCATGTAAAAACATATTTAACAGTTATGCTGTGTTATGGGTTACATGTTATAACACCATCACCATAACTGTAAATACGTTTTTGCATGCTAAAATAATTTTCATCTCACTGAGATGAAAACTGTTTTGTGATTCGTTTTACTCATTTCTCAAAAACTACACCACCTTAGGAAGTTAATTGAAGGGAAGCTTTCTACTATCATTATCTTCAAATCGTGTTTATGTAAATCTGTGGACATTTTGAAAAAGTATGTGAATCCTTTAAGATGCCTATTTTGATTTGTGTGTTGTTATAGATGCTGTGTCTGATGTTAGAGTTGGATATCCTGCCTGATGAAGAGGCATGTATGCAGGTAACCCAGACACTCAAGAGTACATCCGAGGGATTAGAGACGTACATGCAACTCTGCGAAAAGCAAACGGCTCTCAAGCAGCTGGTGAGCTTGTCTACAAATTTCTTTATCATTAGATGTGGCTAATTTGTGGCTAATTTGTGCGATTAGTGTTGAAGTCGTGACTATTATACACATATTGACTGGCAATGAGATAATGTGTACGTCTATTCCCCTGAGGGACTTTGAGTGACCAGAAGAGGGACCTATTTCCCTCGGCCGAATAAGTCCCTCTTCTGGTCACTCACAAGCCCGAATAGACGTACACTAGTTACCGAATTATGCCAGTCAATATGTGCTTTATAACGCACCTCGGTCTTAAATGTGAAATAGGATAAGAAAATTTGGAAAAGAAAGGAAGTTCTTTAGTTGCTATTCACGGTTCACGTCTAGAGAGGGCGCTGTAACCAGGCACTATTTAAAAAAGACTAGTGCCCAGCGAGCACTGCCTGCAAAACGCTCCGGTAAGGGGCACCTCTATGAGGAAAGAGTTCATTTTGGAGGGCACCACGGCAAAACGCAGAATTTGCTGTGGGTGCCGTTAGTTATTTTGGTGGTTTTGGACAAACCAATGGTGAAAGGGCACAACATTTTAGTTGTCCTCTACAGAAAAGCTAGACTGTATGCTGCTTTAGTACTCATTGGAGGTATTATTTCAAGATGGTTTTCCCACCTTGCAAGGTTTAAGCAATTCTATGTACAAATGTATACAAAATTAACCTTTGAACACCCCCTTGACACTCTCCACATAGCAAGAGAAAGGAGGTCCCAACGCATTGTCTCTGCCCTCTAAGTCCACGGATGTGGACGTTGCTCAACTCTTCAGCTCAGGGCCATTGGGTAACCTGGAGTGTCTGAACCTTGCCTTCACCCACGTAACCAGTGGATGTGCTGAAACACTCATTAAGCTGCCCAATCTCAAGACATTAAATCTCTGGTCAACCCAGGTGAGTACATGTAGTAACCCAGTCATATTGCCCCCTAGCAAAGTCGCTCTCTGCAGCTTTGCTTCCTAGTAAAATCGCCACTGACAAAATCACCCCTACAAAGTCACCCCTCATTGACCTTTGGTAAAGTTGTCCTCTCCCCATACAGAGTCCCCTCTCGGTAGGGTTTCGTCCTAGTAAAGTACCCCCCTACGAAGTCAAACCCCTACAAAGTTGACCTGCAAATTGACCCTGCAGCAAAGAGGAAGTTCAAGTGTGCACAATGGTTAACTAAAAGTTGACCATTTGCACTCGAAGCCAGGCTGGTCGACCATTGGTCGACCACTGAGGTTGACCCCTCGGCGCTTTACACATGTGGTCGACCATTTGGAACCAGCCTCAAGCACATGGTTTCTTCACTGGTCCCAACAGCATGTGCAATTCTAACACGTGTAAAGCGCAGAAGGGAACCAATGACACTGTAGTGAAAAGACGGAAGGTTGACTAGACTTCCAAATGAGTCATTCGAATGAGTGTTTCACTGCCATGTATGGTGCTGGTCAGTAGTCAGCCATGGGTCGACTAATGTGCCCACTCAAACTTGCTCAAAGTGGCCCCCTGCAAGGCTTGATTTGGAGGACTTTTTGTTGTTACATTAAGGGTACCATTCAATACAAGGGCACCATTATTGACAAGGCATGTTTTCTCTTGATTAGTTTGGTGACAGCGGTCTGGAGTTGATCACAGAGCACATGCATTGTCTTGAGAGCCTCAACCTATGTGAGACCCAGGTGACTGATGAAGGGTTGCGCTGCCTGACAGACTTGAAGAAACTCAACCATCTGAATCTGAACAGTACCCCTCTGACTACACGCACCTGCAAATTACTTCTGGTAGGTACCCATTGGAGTCTGTTCCTAGTTTAGAAATCACTGATTTATAGGGCATTCTGCTCTGCCAGCCAGGCTTCTAGTGGATGATACCATTGCCAACATCCTTACAGACTGTGAAGGGGGTAACCCTGTTTCAGCCCCCGGAGTAGGTGGCATTGTGCCCCTGGTAACAGTATAGCCCTTACCCTGAAGTGGCTGTCCATGGCCTTGTGATTTTAAAATAGGCGAAATCTCATAAAAGGATAATATGAGTAATAATTACATGTAAAATGAGCAAACAATAGCCTCTGCCAATCAACCAAATTTCAATGGCAAAACATAAGGGGAATCAAAAGGTACCTTGACAAGGATACTCTTTATTATGTGGTCAGAGCTTTAGTCCTCTCTCATATTGACTCTGGCAGTCCTCTATAATATTGGCACTACTTCTAGTTGGACAGATTTCAAAGATTACGTTGGGTGCATTCAATTAGCTTCCCTGTGTGGACCCCGCGGTGCTCATTCGGTTGAGCCACTGACATGAGCTAATTCTATGCCAAAAACATAGGGTTCGAACAGTCACTCGCCCTGTCATGGTGACGTCATGCACCTTGCGCCAGCCCAAGCGACCCGTTCCCCAAGCAGGGGCCGACCCTGGTGAGCCCCTGGAATGAAGTCAAAGCTATTTGAACGTACCGAGGGCAGATCGGGGTCGACCCAGGGAAGCTAATCGAACGCGCCAATAATAGTGCAGCTTGTTTGGTATTTTCCACACCCTTGAGCCCTGGTCACAGTATAATTATAAGCTGTACAGTACGTACGGTGGTTACTTTCCAGTGGTACATCCTGGGCCAGATTGCATGGCTCTGCTTTACTGTAAGTGAACAAACCAGGGCTTTTTCACAGGACTCGCGAAAGTACTGAGTAACTGAGTATACGGTGCTACTAAACACACATTAGTGTATGGGTAAACACCAAAAATTATATTCTTTGTCCCCGAATGCAAATTTAACATCACTTATATCGTTGCGGTACCCCCTGCCAAAACATAGGATTTGAACTGCCTCTAGCTACCGGGCAACCTCGGTTTTCTAGTTGGTAAGACACTGCTCTCGAATTGCAAGGGTCCTGGGTTCGAATCCCACCCGAGTAACATGCCTGTGATATTTTTTTCACAGGACTGGGGAAAGTACTGAGTATACAGTGCTATTAAACACACATCGGTGTATGGGTAAAAACCAAAATTAATATTCTTTGTGCCCGATGCATACTTAACATCTCTTAAACCAGGGCTTGATGTAACCATATTACAGGTTAACAGGCATTTATTTAGCGCAACTATAAGGGTGCATTTGATTAACTTCCCTGGGTCGACCCCAATCTGCCTCCAGTACGTTCGAATAGCTTTGACTTCATTCCAGGGGCTCACCCGGGTCAGCCCCCAGTGCCCTGCTTGTGGAATGGGTCACTTTGGGCTGGCCCGAGGTGCATGACGTCACCACGAGAGGGTAAGTGATCGTTCGATTGGCTCTTGTGGGGAGCTCAACCTGAGTGAGCACCACAGGGTCGACACAGGGAAGCTAATCGAACGCGTCCTAAGTATTCCAAGTTTGCACAGCTAGGAAAGAAATTTAGTGCTTACCCTGTAAGGGAAGAATGTTGGTCATAAGTGCAGAATTTAGAAATACTCAGAGCCTATGAAGTTAGGCTCTGGATTGACGTTTGAGGTAACTTCAGTAAATATTGGTTTTGTTTGCATATCATTTAGTTAATGCTGTTTTTCTTCTTTCTTTGATTAGGGCAACTTGCCTGATCTGAAGACGATTGATACGAGGTACACCGATGCCTGACTTTGCTGGAGCAACTCTCATGTTACTGGCCATCTTATCTGAATGAGTACCTCAACTTAGTATACAACCTGGATATGTCTCCCTGGATAGGCACCAACTTGAAGAGGTACCAGTTCTTGATTACACCTTGTGGCACTGCGACCATTGATGAGTCGCATTGAGTTAAGGATTTATATCAATACCCTGGTTAGGTGTGAGAAACTCAGCCGTGAATATCGAAAAAAAAACCCAGTGTAAATAAAGTCATAATAAAGACAAATTATGACAATTTTCCATTCTGTTAGACACTGGGTAAAAACAGTCAAAAAGTTGCGTTAAAAATGCAGCTTCTTTATATTTTTTGTTTTGATTTGACTTGTTCATTTATTTATTTGTTTAAGTTTATTTGGAGAAAGGTTTTCTAAGCATTGTATTGTTATTATTTAAACGCAACAAATTATTCTAAAGGTACATCTTCCTGCTTTTAAGCCCAGGCGGTCGGTCGGTCGGTCGGTCGATGGCGGATCAGGTCAGAGTTCATAGAGATGACATTTGACCTCCCTCACATTGCATTCTGCTGGACAGATGCTTCTGTTGTTGCAAACATTCGCACACATTTATCCATTTTACACACAAGTATTAAGTAGAATTAGCTCTTACTTCACTGATTCCAAACAGTTTGATATGAGGATGAGGATTACTGGGGGCGGGGCGATGGAGCTGTGGATGGGGGGGGCCATCAAAGACTGCATTGCTGCATGGTTCATTATGGTTGAAGGCCACATCAAAATGCTCATGAAATGCTAGTCAATTGTTTGTGTGGTTTTTGCACCTTACTAATGACTAAACTGTATATAATAATTATTATTTAGTGCAAGATAATTATGTAATTTTGTGCACACAAACTATAAAATGTTAAGTGTCGAAATTGGACATAAAGGGACGCCCAGATTGTTGGGCCATCGAGATGTGCTTTAAGGTGTAAACTCACTAATACACGCTGCAAGGCTGCAAGGAATGGATTTTGTTATTCTTTAACGTTTTGGAATGTATGATATGTGCAAACATTGTTAGGGTTTCCAGGCACAAATATTGGAAATAATCTACTTTTGTGGCCCTCTATACTCTCTGTTTGTTTTGTCGGCCATTTTGAGACACTCGTTAGCAGAAGGTACAATAGTGGTCTTTAGAAGGGTTCAATCATCCTAAATTTTACCTTCACTGAAATATTAAACTGAACTACAAACAGAATAATGCAATTAAATGCAAGGTTTTATTTAATTTTTGTGGGATATTGAATTTTTTTTTCTACTGAAAGGTGAAAGGTTATCTATGAATAGTTTTGGTATCAAGTAAGGTCATCATTTAATTTGGGAAAGCATTTTAAATTGTGTGCCAGTGACACCAGGCAACTCTACCATCCTGGGACTATATGATTTTCATGTTTTGTTTCTGCTTTATTTATTTATTTTGTAAAAAAAAAAAAAAAAAAAAAAACCATTCTAGAATACCAATATTGTACCATCTCTAAGGTTATATTTTTTGGAGTAATGTTCGGAGTTACTAGACAGGACCAGATGAATAAGTCTGGTTGGTTTTGATCTGTCTGGCAAACAGAGACAAAGAGCAATATGAATGGGAATTTGCTTGAGCTAGCTTTGTGTAATCAGACCTCTAAACGGGCTTGCTAAGCACCCCAAACAAATTGACTCACAGAGAGACCACCAACAAAGGGCTAGATAGCTCAGTTGGTAGGGCGCCAGTACAGTAAGCTGGAGGTCATTGGTTCAAATCCCACTCCAGTGATTTTTTCTTGTTCTGACCCAAGCTACTGAAAAGAAATGGAGCGACCATTGAATTTCAACCTCCAAATTTCTTGTAACTTATTATTAAAGTAGCAGACTAAAGAGGATTTTTGTACTTGCTTAAGGGAGCTTTAAAATGTTCGGTGCATATAATGAATGCAGACTATTTTGGTATGACTTCATTATATACATGTAGGTACTCAACGCAAGCCTTGTTTAAGAAGAAATCACAGAGAAAATAAAGCAATGATGAAAAATCTCTGCTACATCTGTGGTTTAAAGATGTAAATTCCACCACTGAAAGCTAAGTTGCTATCGACAAATTTTACAACTCTACTTTTTAAGCTTTACAAAAAGTGTGAGAGTGTCGAAATAGAATTCAGCTGGAACTATTTTTTACACAGCTATAAGTCATTTAGCTTAGCATTTTACAAGCAGACCACGGAGCAAGGTCTGTATTACATTTTGTATGCAACGTTAATCGGTTACCAACATTTAATCTGCTTAGAGAATAATTGCTCTGTAAGCAGCAGCTGTATAAGATGAATTCCCATGTTACCTTAAGCCTGTATAATAAATGCATCGTACAAGTATTTGTAATGCTCAAAATTATGTGTAAGTCAGCAAGTTGCCACCTATATTTAAAAGTATTTTAACCATGGAAAAAGAAAGAAAAGAATAAAAAATATGTAAATTTTTGTATTAGATGTTGACAATGTAATTTGAAATATCGAATTCAACCTCACAATAATAACGAAAAACTAGTTAGAATGTCTAATTTACAAATTCCAATGTTCGGTGTTTTAGGGTAAGATAAAAAACAAGTGGTGTTCAATGATATATGTAATTGTATTTGTAATATGTAGAAACCAATCAGTAAAGTTAAAAGTTTTGTAGTCATTGTTAGTGTGAAAACAACCGTAAAACACTTTAAAAAAGAACAACTCTCTGTGAATTCTCTATAAAGTTCACTGTAACGTTCATTGTAGTTTTGGAAGAAACAAATATTGGCCAACATTCACATACCTATGTTTTTAGGTCTAAGTAATTTTTAAAGAGATTTGACACAGGTGCCTTGATGTTTATGTGCACCAAAATTGTAATGACTTCAAATGATATAAGAAATGTGTAATTTACAAAAACAACACAATTAAGGAAACTTTGGTATTTGGGTTAACCCCTGGAAGTCTTGAACCCTATCTTGAAGTGGGGTTAAATGTGGGGAGGGCAGGGTGTTACCATGTTACAATGTAACACCAATAATATCATTGAATATAATTGGATTAAAGGAACACGTTGCCTTGGATCGGATGAGTTGGTCTACAGAAAGCGTTTGTAACCGTTTGTTATGAAATGCATATGGTTAGAAAAATGTTTAAAAAGTAGAATATAATGATCCACACAAGTATCTCTCAAAATTGCACGGTTTTCCTTTTACATCGCGAACTAACACGGTCGGCCATTTATGGGAGTAAAAATATTGACTCAAAAAAATGTCCGACCGTGTTAGTCGAAGAGGTAAAAAGAAAACCAGGCAATTTTGAGGCATATTTGTGTAGATCATTGTATTTTACTTTCACAACATCTTTCTAACCATACCGATTTTATAACAAATGGTTACAGATCGCTTTTCAAAGACCAACTCAACTGATCCAAGGCAACGTTAATATGTTAAAACGAGTTAAGGTTTGGGATTTTCTAATTGTTCTGAGCTGTTAAACATATTTTTTTAACAGACAGAAGTTGCCACAAAGTCTAAAAAGAATGTTATTGTAGGCTAGGTGTAAGAGAAAAGCTAAGGTAATAGTTGAAGGTCACATACATATTCTTGCATGGTACCCCAGACGTGTAAAGAACTTAGGATGTGACTTTTATGTACGTGTGTGTATAAGAATTATTAAAAACATTTAAAATGGTGCTAAAGAAAAATCTTACACGTTATGATTGGGGCTTCTCGTTGCATGAAAAAATGTCCAGGCTGTTGTGAGATTTATGATGTCAGCCAATTTTTTGCATAAATAAGTCTTCTTGAGACAGAAAAAACGAAAAAAGGGCTGTTGCTTAAAAACCTCCAGTGATTTGAGAAATTTTCGTCTGAAAAAAAAAGAGAAAAAGAAAAAACAAACAAAAGAAAGACAAAAGGAAAGAAGAACCTTTGATATGGAATTCTTAAACCCTTCCCATTTCAAGTTAGAATAAATTAGTGACCGCAGTTGAACTTAATAATGGAAAGTTAGTCTGAAATAAGAGTTGGTACAACCATGATTAGCAGTCAATTTGTTCATCTGAAGAGCTATTTATTTGATACAAAATAAAAACACAATTTTCTTGAAAGAATTTTCAACTTTGAAGTTCCGTGGAATGATTGTCATAAATCTCTAGTGTTTTTCCGTAAGTTTGTTTTTAAAAGTTTTATTGAAAAGCAGAGCACCTGCAGACGGTGTATCTATGGAAGACATTTGTCTGCTACTTGCAAGAAACAAAGTGAAATTCGCTTAAAGAATGAGCAGTTGTTTTTATCAACATTCAAGATCTCTTCGTATGTTATAACAAACTTGTTTATAAATACACCTTTTTGTATCTTTCCCCTCCCTCTTTCCACAAATTACAGTGAACAATGGTTCACTAAAAATACACATTTGAATAAAAATTTATTAGAAATTATAAGACAAATTTAATATAAACTGAACTATTTTTTCAGCATTACAATGCTATGTTTATAGAATATGCGAGCTGCAATCAAAGATTGTGAATAATATGCGTAATAATAGAGATTTAATTTACTTTGTACTTGTCTATTTGAATCATTTCTACGACTGTAGCAAATGCAATGATACCTTTAAACCTGATATGGAAGAAGTATCCATTTACGTTTAGTTTGAATCTGGTTTTTATTATTAGTTTTTGTAACTTTTGTAGGACAAAAAACACAATGTCCACAGTTTTACACTAAACTTTAATACACAGTTTGAAGATAATGATAGTAGAAAGCTTCCCTGAAACTATTTCGTGCTGAGGTGCTGTAGTTTTGGGGAAATTAGTAAAACAATTTCATGAAAATAATTTTTGTCTCATGGGACGAAAATTGTTTTAATAATTTACAAACGTATTTTCATGACATTGGTTTACTCATTTCTCAAAAACTACAGCACCTCAGTAAGTAATTTTTGTAGGGAAACTTTCCACAATATCTTCAAACCCTGTAAGTTTAATGTAAATCTATGGACATTTTGAAAAGGTACCCAAATCCTTTATGGGTGACTTTGTTTATTTTGTTGTAACTGTTCAGGGATGATGGGGTTATTGACAAGAATATTATGTCAACACAACTCTTGCAAATGATTTATTTAACTGGATGACTAGGACAAGAGCAAGATGTGGCAAGAAAACCCCAAAAGGAAAAACACTCTATGATGTAGCAGAACTGTCAACTCTCAGAAAGGTCCCTGAAAATAAACCAAACTTTCCATGTTCTGGTAAAATTGTTGACAACCTCCCTGATGATGGGGACCCTTGCCCTATGAATGATGTTCTAAATACATGTATCGCCCTGATTGCTCTACAAGTTCTCACTGCTAGCAAGTTGCACTTGTTGGCAGCTCTGAGGTAGGGACTAAAAACCCAGTCCACATGCAAGGCTCAGGGACTAATTTCATAGAGCTGCTTGAGCACAAAATGTTGCTTAAGCAATAGAAATCCTTGCTTAATAAAATCAGATTATTGGTCAATACTCCACTCAATTGTTATGCTAGGTAAACAACAGCTAAATACCAGTCACAAGCAATGTATATGGCATGAAATGTTGGCCAATAACATGTATAAAAAGAGCGAGCTATTTTCGTGCTTAAGCAAATTTTTGGCTTAAAGGGTCTATGTACTTTTTGTAGGACAAAAAACAATGTCCACAGATTTACACCAAACTTACACAGTTTGAAGATAATGATAGTAGAAAGCTTCCCTGAAAATATTACGTGCTGAGGTGCTATAGTTTTTGGGAAATGAGTAGAAAAAATGTAATGAAAATAATTTTCGTCTCACAGATCATGAGACGAAAATTATTTTAACATGTAAAAACGTATTTTCATGACATTGTTTTACTCGTTTCTCAAAAACTATACCACCTCAGTAAGTAATATTTGAAGGGAAGCTTTCCACTATCATTATCTTCACACCCTGTAAGTTTAATGTAAATCTGTGGACATTTTGAAAAAGTACCCAAATCCTTTAAGCAGCTCTAAGAAATTGGCCCCTGGTCTAAGGTGGGATTCGAACCGTGGTCTACAGAGGTGAAAGACAGGGGAAGAAACCATTGAGCCAACCTGATTGCCCATGATGTCATGTACATGGGATGTACATGGGATGTACATGCATTTGGTATCCGGTATCTCAGTCTACTCAAATCAACTTCCCTAGATTCATGATCTTCATTTCCTTAAAGGCACTGTACACGTTTGGTAATTACTCAAAATAATTATTAGCTTAAAAACTTACTTGGTACATGTATTGGGCAACAGAGAGCTGTTGATACATGTAGTACAAAATATTGTGGGAGACGACTCCCTCTGAAGTAGCAGAGTTTTTGAGAAAGAGGTTATTTCTCATCAAATTAATGAAAGACTTCTGGCCAAAAGCCTTTTTATTCCGATCAGAAAGCACACCGATTTGTACAACAAGGGTGTTTTTTCCATCATTTTCTTGCAACTTTACCTACAAATTGAGCCCAAATTTTCACAGGTTTGTTATTTTATGCATACACCAAGAGATAACACTGGTCTTTGACAATTACCAATTGTGTTCAGTGTATTTAAAGACACTGGATACTATTGGTAACTGTCAAAGACCAGTCTTCTCACTTTGTGTATCTCAACATATGCATAAAATAACCAACCTGTGAACATTTGAGCTCAATTGGTCGTCAAAGTTGTGAGATAATTATAAATCTGAGGTCTTGAAATCAAGTTCATGGAAAATTACTTCTTTCTTGAAAACTATGTCACTTCAGAGGGAGCTGTTTCTCACAATGTTTTACACTATCAACCTCTCCCTATTCCTCGTCACCAAGAAATGTATGCTAATAATTACTTTGAGTAATTACCAAGTGTCCACTGCCTTTAAAGCACAAAATGTAACTAAGCACAAACAAATTACGCTTACCAGAACAAGGTTACCAAAATACAGCACCACATGTATCTGAGACTTGCAATATCTTTTGAAATTTGTCTCACGAGACCAGAATGTTAACATGGTAGAACACCAAAATGATTCTTGCATACATAACACATGAAGAAGGTGGAATTGCTCTTGTACCTACATGTACATGTACAAAGAGACATATTTTTAGGCCATCTCAACCATGAAAATCACAAAATGGTTAGGTCAAGTTAACCTTGTGTAGCATAGCTTCATGGTACATATGCAGGAGTGACTTTAGAAACATCATTTTACACCCTCACAAAAACTAATTAGACATCAGACATTTTGGGACCTTATGCTTAAATATAATACCAAAATTTCAAACTTGAAATGGTGTTGTTGAACTTGCATTGTTCTGATAAAAAAAAAGCCTTTTAGATGTTGGAGCCGCCCAAAACCAATTAAAATTTACAGAAAGAGTTTGGATCTGCATTTCATTTGTTTTGTTGAATATATTACAAGTTGATATAATTTATAGGCAGTTCCAATGTTTTTATGTCCAATGGTGCAAATGCTGGTGAGAGACATTTTTATTGATAGTCTCCTTGTCAAGGCTGTAGGCTGCTTACTCTTTTGAAAACTGAACTATGTGAACTATAAAATGACTAATAATGTTGTACCCACTTTTCTTTTTTGAGGCGTTATATGTGTTACATTTGCAGGGTGTCACGCATGCCTTGACTGTAGACAACCATTCTGGCATATCGTTAATATTTAAATAAAAGATATTTTTAAAAATTTATAATGAACTTCACCAATCGTTAACAAACATATATAATGTAGATTTAAAGAGTAAATTTCACTATAATTTAATATGTTATTGCTACATTTAATTTAAACCAGCAACAAGACATCTAAAGAACATGTGTTATCCTTGAATAGATTTGCATAATTATAAGTAAATTTGGATATTGCAGAAATACCTCGTTTGTTATTGAATTGTAGTTTCTAAAATGTAACAACTTTTTCTTTTGTCAACTTTACTGATGATGTTTTTTATATTTTGTTATTAAAAACACTCTTAAAGGCAAAATACATAATTGGTTTTTGTTTTCAAACACGCACGTAATCCTTCCAACCTTTTAAACAGTCATTTTACATCAACATATTTTATTTATTTATTTTATTTATTTATTGTTATTTTTCCCCCTGGGACAACCAGACAACAAACAAACAACAAACAGTTCATGTTTTGTCAGGGTTTTCGCACAAATTTATTTATGTTTTACATGTACACGTAATTCAATTAGTGCAATTGAAATAAACAATCTTGATTTAGGAAATTCTTTTTGTCAACAATGAGAGTATTTAAGATAGGAAGAGTTGTATCAAGGGTTTGTACAGGTAGGAACTTTACTACCAGTCAGCTTCCACGTTGAAAATAAATCAATTTTTGTGAATGGCCTAAAGATATTTTGTCGTTATTTCCTGACAGAAATAAGATGAACTTTTTGGAGTTATTCTATGAGGAACCTTTTAGAAGTCACAAAGAATCGGCGTATCTTAGAATGGGAAATAAGTGTAACCCAGTAAGAACAGTAAGGTACAATTTGTGACAGCCATATAATTGCAAACTAGTTATCATTTTATTAACATGTTAAGAAAAAGTCTTCTTTGATCTAGCACTCAAGCACTGAGGGTTATGAAAATAAAGGGATCTTGCAGTATATAACTCAAGGGATTACACAATTATTAAAAACTCTTAAATTTAAACATTCAACTTTTTTGAGAAGAAATTGTTCTTTAAAATGCAAACTCTTTTTATGTGAACACACTGAGATAAGCTGAATTTTACTTTTTGACCTTTGATCCTGTTAAACAAAAGATGCATTAGATTTTGAAAGAAAACTTCTGATCCAACGAAATTACTTCTTACAAATCTTTGTAATACTAAAGTGTTATTGTTGCTTGAGTTAGTGTTACCAATCTTCCGATTGGGCGTGTAATTTTTCCGCTTTGCAAGTTGTCCGTTGTCTGTCTGAAACAATATTGACTGCAAAGAGGGTTTGTTAATTGTCAGGTTCTGGTTTTGTTTTTGACTTGCACGCTATTAAGCCGTGCACATGCATTTGTCATTATTATGTAGAATCAGCATATCAGTGCTGTGTGTATTAAAATAAAACTGTGATACTTCAATTTTTTTAGTTGTACTCATTTGTTGGTCTCAATCCAAGTAGTATTTTCCTTATAATCATATATTCATAAATAGCTCAGACAGTTTCGCTATTCCTATTGGTGGAGAGCGCGTCACATGGGGGTGTTTAAACCTTGATAAGGACCAGTGTTTATAACCGGTTGTGAGCGGACACTCCGCGCTAGTGTTGATACAAGATGTTTCTTGTTACGGGCGACGCAGGCGCTGTCGGTGAGTTGGGCGGGCTGTGTGTGAAAGGGAAACCAGCGAATATGCACCAAGAACACACGTGTACGAACGTCGTACATGTACATGTATACTGAACATACCATGGAGGTGGAAACATACAGAGTTTCTAACTCTATTGCGCCTTTTTAACCAAAAAGGTATTTATGCATGGAAATAATAGGGTAACTACTAGTTCTTTCAGGGTTGTTTAAAACCTTGCATGGTTGAATTGCCATGTGATGAAAGCCCTCACCTTTGACTCGGGCCTTTATATCACACGGCAATTCGACCATGCCTGTTTTAATAATAATAGTAATAATAATTATAAGACTTTTAATGCGCACGTATCCACCCTGTTGGGTGTTCTGTTTTAAACGACCGTGAAAGAAGTAGTAGCTACCCTATTATTCCCTTAATTATTTAGGGGTCTTGTCAAAATTAAACCAAGACAGGTAATCGGATAACAATTGAATTTTTTCTCCATTGTCATTTTTTAATTTGATTTCTATCAGTCTGTATTTCTATGAGAGACGATGTTTTACTCGCTGGTTTTAGATCACTACAGACAGCTATGCCAATGCACCTCGCTGAGCATTCTGCGGTGTGGAACGTTTGGATGTCATTGTATTTACCTTAGATGTATAGTTTAGAGGGAGTTGATTATAGTGAGCGACTCCAAATGTATAGACCATGTGAACTTTGTTTACAGTAAGTGTGACCTTGTACATGTACGTTCTTTGGGTATTCTGGCAAGCAAGATACTGCACTGTTCATATGGGGAAAGTTGACACTTTGTGTCATAATTCACATGAAAGCTGGTAAAGTTTTGAGATGTGCCCCCTTTCATCATATTAAAAGTTGATAAGAATTAGACAGTGCAATCTCCATAAAATATAAGATGTTATGATTTCTTCCGTTGAGCTGTGTACAAATCATGCCTGCAGGAAGTCCAGGCTCAGTGGCTCTTTTGTAACTATGTGATGTCACAGGACACATCGTCTATAGACCCTCTGCTTGTTTTCCCAGTAGATAAGTCTGTGCTTTTCGACACTACAATGTGTATGTTATGAATTTCTCCAAAGGTTTCTCCGACACAAAATTTCAAAACATGGTGAACTAACGTTAGATAAAGAACTTTGTAAGAACAGAGCTAGTTTGGTCTCGACGTTTTGAAAAGTATACTCTGCTCGTCTTCAGGAGAACGCTGGACTGCGGGCGATGGTGGAGCTTAAGTAAGTTCTGGATGGAGGGGCATTTGGGATGGAAGGATCGAAGCTGTTCTTGGTCCGTGATGGTTGATAGTTTATTGCTGGCTGGATGTGTGTGCATTGGAGTGTGACATTCTTCGGGTGAGCTGCTGCTGGAGGGGTTGGCTTGAGGATGGGTGATCAGTCGTCGTTAATGAAGAAACTATTGTCTTCTGGAACTGTATGATGTGCTTGTATCTCAACACATGGTACTACCCGCAAGTTTACTATTTATTTATAGTTTCTTCTTATTTCTTCACACCTACTGAACAGTACTTATCCGCTGGTTTTCCTGGACTAGTTTGGACAAGTTCCCTTAAAGAGTGACTCCAAGGTTTATGTCGTGTAGGCCTGAAGATACATGTATATCATATAGGCCTACAAATTATTTAGTCTCAATAGTTGTTGCTTCTAACCATCTCAAAAAAGTAAATGGGCTACACAGGTCAAGTCCAGTACCTATCAAGTTCATATTATACTTTAATCAAGTAATTTACTCTTCAGAACAAATTTTACAAATTGAGCCAAGGATACCATGAAAATATTCGATCATATTAAAGACTTGCTCTTTAAAATCAGAAATGACTTGCAGACTTTGATCCATTTCAACTTTGTCCACACTTCATACAAAGTGTACAAAGTCGGCCCAGTTTCATGACTCTGCTTACTGCTAGCAAATATTTGCACTTAAGGAATCAGTAAATTACGCACATGTCAAGCTTACTCCCAAGTTATAAGGTATTCTTTGCTTACACAGCTAGTGCAGAAATTTCGTGCTTGCACAGTAAGTGGAGAATAGTGAACTGATAGTAAGCGCAGAATTCGACGGTAAGCAGAGCCATGAGATTTTGCCCAGTTTGTTCAACTATAGATGAGGTAATCCTTACCCCAGTTCTCCCAAGAATTTTTACATCAACAAACTCATATCTGAAGATGACATCCCTCTAGTAATTTGAAGGCACTGGACACTATTGGTAATTACTCAAAATAATTGTTAACCAATAAAAAATTACTTGTTAACGATCAATGGAGCTGTCGAGAGTGTAAAACATTGTGAGAAACGGCTCCCTCTGAAGTAACAGTTTTTGAGAAAGAAGTAAAAGCAAGGGCTTTTGTTCTTTCATTATTCTCTCGCAACTTCGACAACCAATTGAGCTCAAATTTTCACAGGTTTGTTATTTTATTCATATGTTGAGATACACCAAGTGAGAAGACAAGTCTTTGACAATTACCAATAGTGTTCATGGCTTTAAGAGGACTTTACTTGGGGTGATTACATCCGTGATACTTCACATGATCTTTCTCGGGATGGCAATAAGTCAGATACTGTCATTCTGAGTTAAAGGCCACATTGCCTTGGATTGAGAACTTTGGGCCATTAAAAGCATTTGTTATTAAATGAATGGTTGTAAAAATGTTTTAGGAATTTTATGATCCACACAAATATGCCTCGAAACTGGGTGGTTTTCTTTTCCCTGTGAAAAATTTGGTCTACAAAATGGCGGACCATGTTACTGGTAGTTCTAGCAGTATAAAGGGAAACCAAGCAATTTTGAGGCATAGTCATACTCTACTTTAAAAACATCTTTCCAACTTTATTCAATGACAAATGCTTTCAAATGCAACGTGTTCCTATAACTATCTCAAAACAATCAAATTTGACAAAAGTCACTGTCCCACGATAAGTTACTAAGGAGGACAACATTCTGTTGTCAGGGTCTCATCATCCCAAGATAAATGATGTCAGAAACTGTAATTACAGAATGGCACATCTAGAGTTATTTGTCGTGAAATCATCAAACTTTAGTGAACTGAATCTCCCTGTGTTGGTAACTAATGCGATGTTTTATCCCATCGATTTTCTGAAAAGTACTTTCATTCCAATTGTCAAATTTTTAAGATAACCATGACTGATCTGAGGAAATAACATGCATGGGCTGGCTGTGCTACTCCTGAACTTTGACCCCATCATCATCAGTGACCTCTTGCTCCAGTAAAGCATCCGGAATGACTTCACACACCTCTGAAATGACTTCAAACACTTCTGGAATGACCTCAGGAGCTTCTGGAATGACCTCAGGAGCTTCTGGAATGACCTCAGGAGCTTCTTGAATGACCTCAGGAGCTTCTTGAGTGACCTCAGGAGCTTCTTGAATGACCTCAGGAGCTTCTTGACCGACCTCACAAACTTCAGGGGTGACTTCATGTACAGAAACGACCACATCTTGCTCAGATCTGTAAAAATGAAAGTAAAGAAATAGTTAGTTTTTTTGTGTGTATGACATACATGTAGATGTCACTCAGGACACGCTCCGGGGTCTTGTGCTTAAAGGCAGTGGACACTATTGGTAATTGTCAAAGACTAGCCTTCACAGTTGGTGTATCTCAACATATGCATAAATAACAAACCTGTAAAAATTTGAGCTCAATCAGTCAACGAAGTTGCAAGGTATTAATGAAAGAAAAAAACACCCTTGTAACATGAAGTTGTGTGCGTTTAGATGGTAAATTTCGAGACCTTAAGCTCTAAATCTGAGGTCTTGAAATCAAATTTTAGGCAAATTACTTCTGTCTCAAAAACTATGTCACTTCAAAGGGAGCCGTTTCTCACATTGTTTTATAGTATCAACCTCTCCCTATTACTCATTACCGAGTAAAGTTTATGCTCATAATTATTTTGAGTAATTACCAATAGTGTCCATTGCCCTTTAAAGAAATCTGCTCTAGAGTGCAGCGTTGTGGGTTCAAATCCCAACCAAGTAGGCTTTGGATTGTGTTCTTTTGCCCGAGAAAGGAATATATTACAGTGGCTATTACACATCAGTTTAAGGATTGAAACAATACAAAGGCCAACACCAGGTATAATAAAAACAACACAACAATTTATTGATAAGAAGCAATTGTTGCTCCCAACGAAACGTTTACATCAATTAAAGTTCAGTTTTTTCGAAGACATAAGTGACAAACCCATGTTCTGAATTAGATTTTATATAAAAAAAGTTTATATATAATGAGTAGGTTAGATGGCTCTAGCTTTCGATCCAAACCGGACCTTCTTTAGAGGCATATATTTAACTAGTGAATAGTTTAAGAACAAACATGACAGACCAAAAGAAAATTTTACCCTTTTTTAAGTGCATCTTTAAAAGTTGACATGAAACTGCACATTAAAAAGACATATGTTTTCTGATGTTTTTAAATTTCACTTATAGAAGTTAAAGCGTTTTATATGCCTATGTCCCTGACTAGCTACTTGCCTGTCATCTGTAATATACTGCTTGTAATCTACCGACTGCATGTTCCCTTGGCTCTGTATACTGCCCTCTATCAGGCTCTCAGAAGTAGTGAGAAAACTGACAGCTGCGATCGTTTCTGAGACACTTACATTAGTTTCCACCTGAAAAGTCCAACAAAACAATCACAAGGTAAAAAGCTGAACAAAACAAGCACATGTTTCTGTTTTGGTTATGTTCTATTTTAGTTGGGGAACAAGACTGGTAATTTGCATGCAATGGTTTATTAAAGACAGTGGACACTATTGGTAATTGTCAAAGACCAGTGTTCTCACTTGGTGTATCTCAACATATGCGTAAAATAACAAATCTGTGAAAATTTGAGCTCAATCAGTCGTCGAAGTTGCGATATAATAATGAAAGAAAAAACACCCTTGTCACACGAAGTTGTGTGCGTTCAGATGCTTGATTTTGAGACCTCAATTTTCCTAATCTGAGGTCTTGAAATCAAATTCGTGGAAAATTACTTCTTTCTCGAAAACTCATCCACTTCAGAGGGAGCCGTTTCTCACAATTATTTATACTATCAACCTCTCCCCATTATCCGTTACCAAGTAAGGTTTTGTGCTAATAAGTATTTTGAATAATTACCAATAGAGTCCACTGCCTTTAAAAAAACTTTAAAGGCAGTGGACACTATTGGTAATTGTCAAAGACTAGCCTTCACAGTTGGTGTATCTCAACATATTTATAAAATAACAAACCTGTGAAAATTTGAGCTCAATCGGTCATCAAACTTGCGAGATAATAATGAAAGAAAAAAACATCATTGTCACACGAAGTTGTGTGCGTTTAGATGATTGATTTCGAGACCTCAAGTTCTAACCCTGAGGTCTCGAAATCAAATTCGCGGAAAATTACTTCTTTCTCGAAAACTATGTCACTTCAGAGGGAGCTGTTTCTCACAATGTTTTATACCATCAACCTCTCCCCATTACTCGTCACCAAGAAAGTTTTTATGCTAATAAATATTTTGAGTAGTTACCAATAGTGTCCACTGCCTTTAAAAACCCAAAGAATCCAAATCCAATATTGTTGAAGACAGTTTACTTTGAGACCAATAATTTAATGGAGATGTACCTAAGCCAGGAATCGTTTCTGGTTACCACATCATTCTTAGAAATGGTTTCATTCAATGTTCAATGAATTTCACGTCAGAAACTTGTTTCTGGTAAGGGTCGCAAAACGAGCCCATGTTACACAGCCCATCCAAAACCTGGATTTCAGTTCTAACTAATTCTCGCTTCTTGATTTTTATGCTGTTTGCAAGCAAAAAAACCCAATTGGCATAAGTAAATGAGTGATTGAACTATGCAGTCCATTATGAATATTAAACATGCAAGCCAAACAATCTGCTTTGTCATTTATTTGCTTAACAGAAATTCAGTTGGCCACCAGCCCATCTACGTAACCTTCATGCAAAGTTGTCTGGTAACCTGTTTCTGCTGACCATTGTTTTGATGTAGGCTATAAGAAAGTAGGCCCATAATGTCTTCTGCCTATTACATGTAAGTACTGTTTAGAGTATGGGTTCCTTGATGAGCAAGACATTAATTGATAATTGCTTCTCATCACCAAGAAGACAATGGGTACCAGTTGGGGTAGAAAGTGTCCATAAAAATGTTTCTCAACCTGTGTGTGCCAAATTTGGTTACCGGTGCTGCATCCTCCGAAGGAGTTTAATAAATAAATGAATATATAAATAACATTTGTATAGCGCTTTCCACAGGCGTTTCAAAGCACTTTAACATTGTCTGAAAAGATGTATTTTTAGCTCAGTCTTGAATGAGCTGATCGAGGATGAGTCACGGATGTGAAGAGGGAGCTTGTTCCAGCAGGTTGGTGAAATGGTTTAAGAAGTGGTTAGGGGCTGATACACACGGGGAAACAACTGTGTAAGTGTGAGGCAGTTTGAGAAAAAGCTTGAAACAGCGTATAAAAACCTTCCACATTATTATCACCATTAAAAAAACTGTTAAAAGCTTGGCTTTTCTCACCTGTTGTTCTCCTTTCATAGTGAACTCCTTACTAGACTGAGGACCAGACTCGCTGTCAACCTGTGCAACGGCAGCCGCTATCTCCTGATTGATCAATGAAACAATGACTTAGAAAAAAACATCCAATCATTATTACACATTATGAAACTTGCACTTTTGACCTTAACGCACTCAACCGGCGATATGCAAAGCTTGATATTAGTAAACTAAAAGTTCAGCATGAAGTCCTGACCTATGGAAAATGATAACAATGGGTGGGTTCGATAAGCTTCCCCTGGTGGACCCTGTGGTGCTCATCCGGGTGAGCCCCTGACAAGAGTTTATCGAACGATCACACTCGCCCTCTCTTGGTGACTTCTTGCACCTCGAGCCAGCCCCAATTGAGCAGGGCACTTGGGGCTGACTCGGGTGAGTCCCTTGAATGACGACAAAGCTATTCGAAAGTACCGGGGGCAGACCGGGGTTAACCCAGGGAAGCTTATCGAACGCACCCTAAGTTTCTGAAGCAGATATCTCGTTTGCAACAATCATGAAACCCATCATACTAACTTGTATATCGATGAGCTCCTGGAAAAACTGCTCTGCGCTTGCTTTGTCACTCATTGAATCCATCAGCTGTACCTGTAGACCTTGAGGTAAAGAACTTAAGTCAAGTTGACTACTCAGATTTCCTGCATGTAACTGTTCGGATTCTGCTTCTCCATCAACGTCTAGTCCTGTAGTGATTGCTAGACCATGAGTCTCTCGTAGATGCTGGCCCAACTCAGCATTGTTTGCCAGCAGGACGTCGTCGCATTGACTGCATTTGTAGTGGAGTGCCCCGTCCTTGTGATTGATGCTTATGTTGAGGGTTGTTATCCGCTCCTCTGGGACTTCGTATGTGAGGGTCTCATCGAAGATGGTCTCTGGATGCTCCTGTTGGCAGTGGATGCGTAATGCATCCTTGGTGTTTGTGTACTGCATACAATGGAAACAACGGAAGGTCTTCACTTGCTCCTGTTGATGTTGAACATCCATATGGTGTTTAAGAAGTGACTGCTTGGTCGTCTTGAACTCGCAGTGTGTACAACTGTGCTGCTTGTCCACCGAGTGCTGCGCAATGCGATGCGTCTTGAGAGTACTCTTCATTTTGAATGATTTTCCGCACTCGTCACAAAGGTGGTTTTTAGCGTCAGAATGCTTGAACATGTGGGAGTCCAAATTGGACTTGCTCCGACATTTGAACTTGCAGAGTTTACAATTGTAGGGGTAGATACCCTTGTGGATCCAGATGTGGTTTCGGAGGTCACAAACTCTGCGGAAGACCTGGTCGCAGAAGTGGCAGGTGAGGTTTGTTAACTGGCCATTCTTACCACGTAGGTGGATGTTTCTTCCCATGATTTCCTTCAGTTCCAGCATCGATAAATCAGGATGATTTGAGGTGATGTGGGCTTTCATAACATCTTCACTCTCAGTGGTCATGTCACATTTGGTGCACTTGAGTGTATTGGGACTGTGGTGCTTCTTCAGGTGTCTCTGCAAGTAAAGATCACTTGGCGTCTCGAAACTGCAACAGGGACATTTGTGTCTGTTTCCACAGTGCACATTACTGAAGTGCCTCTCCAAGCTCTGCTTGGAGTGGGAGGAATAGTGACATTCTTCACATTGGAATTCCTTCTCTGTCTTGTGAATCCTCTTGTGGACGTCAAGATGAGGACGAAACCTGAACAACTTTCCGCAAACTGGGCACTCGTTCTCTCCGTAAAGGTTGCGGATTTGGTACAGCAAGTTGTAGTTCAACCTCTTGAAAGAAAGCTCCCTGAAGACTTCTCCTAACTCCATGAGCTCATGAGTATCAACATCTTGAGAATTGAGTTGACTCATAACATCAGAACCATTAGTTTTGTCATTGGGGCAGATCGAAGGAATATTACCGCAGCTAATCTCTACATCCCATGAAGTGCCTTCATTTTGAACAATGTCTGTCGTTAATGATTGACATGAATCTTTCTTATTATCTATTTCAATTATGCCGATTGAAGAACTCTGGTACATGCTGATGTTAATACTTTGTTCCAGCATGGCTTTCATGGCTCTATCACTCGTGCCTTCAGATTGTTCATGTGATGCCAAGTGAACTTTCAGCAATTCGAGGCTCAAAAACTTGGATCGGCACAAGTGACAGATGAAGATAAACCAATGTTTCCGCACATGTTTCACCAAGTCACCATTGCGCACCGATGCATATGGACAGACAGTACACTTGAACGGTTTGTTGCGCTTATGCAAAATCATGTGTTCATGATAGCCTCGTTTATACTTGAATTTACGGTGACAAATGTGGCACTGAAAGATCAAGTTGTGCTGACCAGCTCTACTCAACAGCTTCTGTTGCTTATAATAATCTGTGGCTCTTTTATCTGATTTGATATCATGCTCCCTTTCCAGGTGACGAAGGAGATGACCACTGGAGTATATCCGGCAGTTGCACAAATCACAGAAAGACAGAGTGGCTTTTATGTTGTGTTTCTTCATGTGTGATGAGAGGATCCCTTTGCTGATGCAGCTGAAGCTGCAACGAGAGCAATGGAGTCTATCGTTGGTGTGTTTTTTAGCATGGGCCTTCAAATTTGCCTTCAGTGAAGTGCTGTAGTTGCAATTGGAACACTTGTAGGGCTTGTCTGCCATGTCTGTAGTGTGGCTCGCCATGTGCAGCATGAGAATCTGCTTAGTCTTGAAGACCTTTTTGCAAACAGGGCAGGCATAAAATTTCAGGCTTGCTGGATGATAGGACGCTGGATAAGTGGGTGCTTTGTCATTGAGGGTCTGTTGGACCTCATGTACTGGGATTTTAAGACTATCAGTATTTGTATCAGAATCCTTATTGATAGAGGTAATACCTGCTTCAGTGGCACTCAGCTGGATTAAATTAACCATAACATCCTCAGTATCGTTTTCACTTTGTGATGAATCCTCCGATTCCTCATCCCTAGCAAACTGGCATCGATGGCTTGCGAGCTGCCGAAGCCTCGCAAATGTCTTCCCGCAATTTCGGCATTCCATTTTTTGTTCATCCATTTGACCAACTTGCCCCTCTTCTTCAGTCCGCTTCTTGTCAGTCAAACTCTGTCTGGCTTTCTCTCGGTCTGCCTCAGTCTTCCGTGGTCGACCGGGTCTACGCTTGGGTGGCTTTCCTCCATCTACTGCCTCATTGTCTCCATGAAGCGTTGAAGCAGATACAACAGTGAGCTTCTCTGACCCAATAAATGCTACTTGCCCAGTTTTTATAAATGGAGATGAGTCCTTGGGTTTATTATTTTTTCTTGGCCGCCCTCGTTTCCTTTTTATAGTTGCTGTAGGTGAAGCATTACTAGTGGTCAGCGATGTGGTCCCGCTCAAAGGTTTAAGAGGAACGATAACATTGTCAATAGCATCTTGAGGGAGGTTATGCACATCAAAATAATGTTTCTTGAGGTCTGGGAGATTGATTGAGTAGATGTTACAGATCTTGCAAAGAAAAATGGTCCCATCCGTGGAAATTGATGTAGGTAAATCTGAAAAAGAATTAATGACATTAGATTATACAATGTTAATTTGAAACTGTTAACCCGCCTATACACTGGTACCTAAGCTCTTACTGGTACCACAGACTACCACAGTTTTAAGTTTAACTTCAACATTTGTGAATTGTTTAGGAGTGCTTTTTGTTGGACATTTTTGGATGGTCATTGAACAATGTAAAAGCGATGTTGAATGTATCCATACATTTGTATGCTATACATGTAAGCAAAAGTCTTGCGCGTGTTATATATAATGTGTGTTATCAATATGGGTCAACACATGTGCGCTTATATTTGGGTATCTAATGATGAACTAAGGTCACAATGCTGCCATCTCTGTTTAAAAAGTTTGAACAGAATCAAAAGTCTACAATTTAAGACAAAAGTTTTATGCAAAGCAGTTCTTGAGATATGAGTTTTTGAAATGTTCAACTTTCAAGTTGAACTGAGCAACGAGTTTGGTCATATTTAATTAGTCTGGTGGTGCAATAGCGAAGGTTCTCAGCTACAAGGTCTGTAATATAATTAGCCTTGCTCAAGGCGGTCGCATTATTCGCTCCGAAAAGACGCTGCTGTAAACCCACCCGTATACCCTGTGCGTGGTGCGTGCGATCACACCGCATGACCCACCCGTATACACACTGTCACATCGTACGACTAATGTGCACACAAGTCATCCGCACTCGTACCACTAACCACATGCGGAGGCCGTCAGGCCAACAGCCTTGTCGGGTCTGTAACTTCCGGGTTTAATGTGTTGTATTGAAAAATTTCCACAAGTGGAAAAAATTGGGGGGGGGGGGCTCTCTGATATGCTAGTATGCAGCTCATGAATATGTATATCTTTCGTCAGACCTATCAGACAACACAGGATGTGAGGCAAATGAATTATTCATTTGACGTCCAATCACGCACGCCTATCATGGTTGCTGAGCGTCCGTGGTGGTGGTGTGTGATGTAGACATATCTCGTCTTTCGCGGGCATTATGGTAATGAGCTGACCGTGGGAACTCTTCGCTTATTATAGTAATGAGGTCAGTGGCTTCAACACAGACCCTACAAGGCTGTCGGCCTGACGGCCGACGCATGCGGATAGTATACGGGGGCATCGTGTTGTGCGATGTTACGCATAGTGAATACGGGTGGTTTTTTATACAGCGGCGGTCTCTTTTCGGAGTGAATAATTCGACTGCCTTGAGCAAGGCTATAATATAATTGGTGTTTTTTTAAACTTAAAGGCAGTGGTCACTGTTGGTAATTACTCAAAATAATTATTAGCATAAAACCTTACTTGGTAACGAGTAGTGGGGACTGTTGGTAGTATTTATTGAGAAATGGCTCCCTCTGTAGTGACATAGTTTTCGAGAAAGAAGTAATTTTCCACAAATTTGATTTTGAGACCCCAGAATTTTATTTTGAGGTCTCAAATAAAGCATTTGAAAGTACAGTGTCTTTAAATACTGGAAGATCCGTCCTACCTTTGTTTGTATTTTCTAATGAGCTTTGACCAGTCACTTCCTCTGTTTCTTCCATAGACATGCCACAGGGGTAAGATAAGCTAGCAGGGTTGTTGATCTTGTTGGTTTGTTTGTCATTCAATGAATTCATGATGTCCTTCTTCGACGGTGCAGGAGAGAGAGACACAGGAGGCTACAAAGGAAAGACCAGTGCAAAGAAAATTACACCAATTTGGAAATTTAAAAATCGGTCAAAGACAGGCACAGGGGTGGATTTCACAAAAAGTTAGGACTAGTCTTATCTCAAGTTACTCATCCTAACTTAGGACTATCCATGCAATTTGTATATCTCCTAGGACTAATCCTAAGTTAGGACTAGTCTTTACTCTTTGTGAAATCTACCCCTGGTCTTACAGGCCCAATGATTTCAAGTTGTAATGTGTACTGTGATAAGTTTTCCATATCTGGCATGTCTGGTGATTGGTCCAAGGTGGTGTAGTTTGTCAGCTTGAGTTGTCGATCATCTGCATGCAGTGTGTGTGTGCAAGCAAAATTAGGTTGTATTGAGTCTTTTCACAATCTCAGTGTACAACACATTGTGGTACATTATGTCATTATAAGTTATCACACAAGCGCGAGTGGCATATGGAAAATATCCTGCGTCCCAAATCCAACATTGGCCGAACATTTCTGGTCTGAAATGGGGAAAACGGTTGTTATGAAGTGTTTGTGCTTCAAGGGTGGTGGGATGTTTTACTGTCATGCCTTGTGATATCTCTGGATTTTAATCTAGAGTAAGCCATAAAAATGTCTTAGGACAAAAATGTAATTAAATTTGTTCAATAGTAATTGAATGACATTTTTTATTTATTTTGCACGCCATACTAGCTTCTGAATATTAAATAAAATACCAACCAATGACAGGTTTGAAAACATATGACCGTGCCTCAATGCATTTAGCACTGTTAATAGCGGACTATCTCTCGCAACGAAAACCAAAACTATCGGTAATTACTCAAAATAATTATTAGCATAAAACCTTACCTGGTAACGAGTAATGGAGTGCCATAGCATTTGAGAAAGAAGTAATTTTCCACGAATTTGATTTCGAGACCTCAAGTTTAGAACTTGAGGTCTCGAAATCAACCATCTACACGCACACAACTTGGTGTGACTAGGGTGTTTTTTTCTTTCATTATTATCTTGCAAGTTCGATGACCGATTGAGCTCAAATTTTCACAGGTTTGTTATTTTATGCATATGTGGAGATCTATACACCCACTGTGAAGGCTAGTCTTTGACAGTTACCAATAGTGTCCACTGCCTTTAAGATTTCAACTCACAACGAAGTGCAACTGTCATTGTTAAAAGGAAGAGTAGATGATTTTTAAAAAAATCATTTAGTTTTTGATTACATGTGAACAATTTTCCCATGATCCTACTGAAAAACCCATGACACCAGGTAGACCAAGTACCTTGTGCGCTGTATTCCTTTTTTTTCCTTCGAAATTTTGACATTCAAAAATGAAATAAAAATACAGCGCACCAGTTACTGGGTGTAGACACCAGGATAATACAGCGCCCCAGTGTCCGTTTCGTTTTTACATACACTCCATTATAATATAAAGACCCTGGCACTGTTTGGTAATTGTCAAACAAAGACCAGTCTTCTCACTTGGTGTACCAACTGTGACACATGCATAAAATAACAAACCTGTGAACAATTTGAGCTCAATTGGTTGTTGAAGTTGCGAAACAATAATGTCACACGAAAGTGTGTGCTTTACGATCACTTCAGATGCTTTCTTCGAGACCTCAAATTCTAAATCTGAGGTCTCGAATCGAAATCAAATTCGCGGGAACTTACAACTTTCTCCAAAACTACGTCACTTCAGAGTAAGCCGTTTCTCACATTGTTTTAAACTGTACTAAAAACCTCTCCCCATTACTCGTTACCAAGAAAGGTTCTGTGGTAAGTATTAATTATTTCAAGTAATTAATACTTTAAAGGGAAGGTACACGTTTGGTAGTTACTCAAAGCAAATATTAACTTAAAAACTGACTTGGTAACGAGCATTTAAAGGCAGTGGACACTATTGGTAATTACTCAAAATAATTATTAGCATAAAACCTTTCTTGGTGACAAGTAATGGGGAGAGGTTGATGGTATAAAACATTGTGAGAAAGGCTCCCACTGAAGTGCCATGGTTTTTGAGAAAGAAGTTATTTTCCATGAACTTGATTTCGAGACCTCAGATCTAGAACTTGAGGTCTCGTAATCAACAATCTCAACGCACACAACTTCGTGTGACACGAGTGTTTTTTCTTTCATTATTATCTCGCAGCTTTGATGACCAATTGAGCTCAAATTTTCACAGGTTTGTTATTTTATGCATACAATGTTGAAATACACCAACTGTAAAGCCTAGTCTTTGACAATTACCAACAGTGTCCACTGCCTTTAATAGTATAAAACATGTTGGGAAACAACCACCTCTGAACATGCTGAAGCAACATAGTTTTTGAGAAAGGGGTAATTTCTCACTATAATAATAAAAGACTTCTACTACTACTACTACTACTAGTACTAGCTAGAACTTATTAGAAGTCTTTTCTTTTTATCTGAAAGCACACAAATTCGTCCAATAATAGAAAATTCGGAAAAAAAGGAGTACAGCGTCCCAGTTACTGGGTCTAGTCATGTTGCACTAAATACCGACTATACCACTATACCCCTTCACGACAACTCACGGTAACAATTTTTAAATGCACTTTACCAGAACATTTGAACACAACTCAACCGTTAAATATGCACAAGAGTCATATATTGTGCACCAAAATAATTTTCAAACTGTTGAAAAAAATTGTATTTTTAATTGAAATTTTGTTTTTTGTTTTACCCGAATTTAGTAACGAACGGTAACATCCGCCATGTTGTCTTTCGACGCACCTGGACGATTCTATTTATACCGCAGGGGTGATACAATCATGATACAATACAAGATGATTATTCACCATTTTATGTGCCTCTCCATTCGTGGAGTTTAAAAAAATATTATATTTAAGTCTCCCCTTTTAACTTCGAATTCCAGAGTGGCGGATTAGTTACTAACAAGAAAGAAAAAACCAGCAGCTAAAACCAAAAAAGAAAAAATACTACTCAGCCCTCAGAAATTACCTCGCCCCATGCGGTGTAATGGAAGAGTCCAAGTACGTCGAAAGTCAACATGGCGAATATTTCCGTTCGTTACTAAATTCGGGGAACAAACACCTTTTTTACAGTTAAAAATACAACTTTTTCAAAAGTTTGAATGTGATCTAGATGCATATGACTCTATGACTCATATTTAACGGTTGAATTATGTTCAAATGTTCTGGTAATGTGCATTTAAAAATTGTTGTGGTGAGTTGTTGTAAGGGGTTGTGAGTTGTCGGTATTTAGTGTGACCGGGTCTAGTCTAGTCTAGTCCCCAATTAGGGGGGTCGCACTAAATACCGACACCTCAAGACCCCTCACGACCCCCTCACGACAACAATTTTTAAATGCACTTTAACAGAACATTTGAACATAATTCAACCTTTAAATATATGCACAAGAGTCAATGCACCCAAATCACTTTCAAACTGGTGAAAAAAATTTTTTTTTAAGTGTACAAAAAGTGTTTTTTACCCTGAATTTAGTAACGAACGCAAAATATCTGCCATGTTGTCTTTCGATGTCTTTTGACGATTTCATTACATCGCAGGGGTGATACATATGCAAGATACCATTTTATGTGCCTCTCATAGTCCTCATATAGAGTTTTTAAAAATATTATATTTAAACCTCCCCTTTTAACTTCGAATTGCAGAGTGTCGGCTTAGTTACTAACAAGAAAGAAAAAAAAACAGTCAGCTAAAACCAAAACGGAAAAATACAACTCGGCCCTCTCAAATTACCCATAGAATCGTCAAAGTACGTCGAAAGAGAACATGGCAAGTATTTCCGTTTGCTAATAAATTTGGGGTAAAAAACACCTTTTTACAGTTAAAAATACAAATTTTTCATCAGTTTGAAAGTGATTTTGATGCATATGACTCTTGTGCATATATATTTAACGGTTGACTTAGGTTCAGATGTTTTGTTTAAGTGCATTTAAAAATTGTTGTCATGAGTTGTCGTGAGGGGTCGTGAGTTGTCGGTATTAATTACATTATCATTACCGGTAGTGCTTTTTCTTTCATCGTTTTCTCGCAACTTTTTCTCGATGACCGATTGAACCCAAATTTTCACAGGCTTGTTATTTTATGGTTATGATGGGAATACACAAAGTGAGAAGACCTTTGACAGTTACCAAACGTGTACCTTCCCTTTATCATTGTCAATTCTAGTCGTTGAGCATGGAGTTAGCTAGTAGCGCTAAGCGTTGAGTGACTCTTTTCAGACTTATGATAAAATTATCCCCATTATTTAACTTGATTAAGTTAACTCATCCATTGCCCTGGGGCCTTGGTGACCCCTTACAAAACTTATCATTTCCACCAATGTTAATGGTTATACAATGGTATTCTTTTAACTCACCTACACAATTTCATTCGAAATGTTCAACTGAGTCCGTTTTTGAAGGAATTACTTTTGCAGCGGCAGGTGGTGTAGACGCAGAGGATCGGAGTAGACAAGAGCTAAATAAAAATAAGCATGAAGGGCGCCCTCCATAGTTATCATGTCTTCCAACCAAGTTGGGCAGGGGGAGGCGGGGGGGGGGGGGGGAGGTAAATAAATAATAAAATTAGTACATCTTTCAAGCCATTCCCAAATTTTTGTGCGGCTATTAATGTTTTGTTTTGCCTTGCTATGTTATAATGCATTGTTTTGCTTCCTGTTCATCATTGTGTTACTTTGCATTGTTATTCATTCGTTAGAACTCGCTGAAATTTCGGATTATATTCGTGAACCTCCATGGAAACACGGATGATGACATTGAGTCACTTTTTCATTGAAATTCAGCGTGACAAAGCTGGTAATCTTATTATATGAAATGTCTACAGGGCTCCTGGTACCTCGTAAGACAACTTTAACAAGTTTTTTTAGTCTACCATGGATAAGATAACAAAAGAGGGAAAGCTGTCTTAGAAATGGGTGATTTCAGTCTTAGTATTTCTACTCGATTCTGCTGCTGATCCTTATCGATCACACCCGCCCACGTGAACTTGTTGCCTTCGGCTGTGGCAACAAACCCACTCCAGTCTACCCACATGTCACCAAATTTCGTTTTCTTTTATCTGCAAATAATTATTCATCCTTTTTCTTGCGTGACCTCTGTGTGAATATATAATTAGTCCAAAGGGCTTCTGAAATTCAGTCTTTTTCAGCCTTACCTGAATAGTATTGACAAAAATAATGTAGCAGTACATTGAGATGAAGACGAATCTGTCGTTTTGTATGAACAAAACCGGTGCAACTCAAATTTTAAAAAGAGAAATTTGTACGTAAAATAAAAGGCTTTGAAAACAAGTCACAAAAACACGACAGATTGTCCCGTTATGAATGTCAGCAACAGTCCAAAATTAGCTTATTTGGATAGATTATTTAATATTCTTCCTGGAAATATTAAAAGCAAGACCGGATAGTACCTAGTCCAGTCAGGATACAGCGATTTCCACCGGTAGTCCAAAACGCACGTTACGAAAAAATCAACCATTAAACAGGATGATTTTCCTGCACGGTGATTGGCTGACGATATGGCAGCTTGCTGTTTTTCGTTACTATCTGTCTACTCACAGTAGACAGGCACTTTTGTTATTGACTAATGCTAGTGTGGTGGTCGGGGAAGAGATTAAGCACGTAAAGAAGCTGCGCGCAACGTTTTAGATCGTTTGCTTAATCTACCCCTAGTTGCTTCATCGGTCAAACGCGTGCGTAATCTTGGCGTGGTATCCCGTCATGGGACTTTGCCAAGTAAAGTAGAAGGAGAATTAGTAGAAGTTGATGTGTACAAGGTCATGTGACGTCGGCAGCGCAATCGGTCAAATATTAAGGTGGTTAGTTTAACAATGATTGGATCACCGAGCATCTTCCTCTGATTTACGTGCGTGATATGAATGTGTGCATGTATTGGGTTTGAATAAACAACAGACACTTTATGGAACAATTTGACCACATGAAATAAGCAGCGGTTAACAAGGTATGATTTACAACGCGTCAAAAGGAGTATTTATGACCCGTTTTGTTTATTACCAATGAGTAGTTCTTGTTCCGAGACTATAATTAATGTTTTTAAGGGCTTTATCCTTTTCGTAAAAATTATTTTGAATTTTGAATTTGTATGTAAGTTGCCAAATAAATAATAATATACAAATAATAGTAGTGTAATCAAGAAGAGTCGCAAGAAAACCGCGCCATATTTACGTGACTACGCGTTTGTGACTACACAACTGGAGCGTTGGGACCAAAACTTACCAATGACTTATAAAACAAGTGCTTTTGTTTGTCATAATAACTTTTTTTAAAGGAGCATCATGCTTGGAATCAGAGCTGTGTTTGTTCTTTCATTGATGGTCAATGTCTTGGTGAATGGATACCAGGAGGAAAGAAACGTGGATGGAGAGTTAGAAGTCCTCCTCAAGCGCCTTCAGGAGCTTCTTGAAGATGAAGAACGAGGCCGCAATGAGCCCCAGGACCTTTTTTAAACACGGGTAGGTCCAGAGTGCTGTTGGGTTGGAAATAGTTAAAAGCACTGGACACATTCGATAATTGTAAAAGACCAGTCTTCTCACTTTGTGTATCTCAACAGTAGGCGCCTTTGCATAAAATAACAAACCTGTGAGAAATTGAACTCATGTTCGTCGAAGTTGCGTTGCGAGAGAAGAATGGAAAAAATCATCCATGACGCTCATCAAGTACATGTGCTTTCAGATGCCTTGAATTGCTTAGGTCTCTTATATAGTGAGAATTAACTTCTTTTAAAAAAAAACCTGTGAAAATTTGAGCTCAACTGGTCGTCGAAGTTGCGAGATAATATTGAAAGAAAAAACACCCCTGTCACACGAAGTTATGTGCTTCCAGAATGATGCTTGATTTCGGGACCTCAAAATCTAACTGTGAAGTATCGAAATAAAGTTCGTGGAAATTTACGAGGGAGCCAATTCTCACAATGTCTTTTAAGTCCAATGCCTTTATAAGGCACATTTACAGAATTGCAACGATTTACTTTTCTTCTTCACAGTTTACAAGGTATTTCACATAGATTATTAAAAAGTAGAATATAATAATCCACACAAATATGCCTCGAAATTATGCGTGGTCGACCATTTGTTGACTTAATGAAATGGTGTGCCGTAGTTCACAAGTTCTGCTTTTAAAACATCTTTCTAACCAAATGTATTTTTATAACAAACGTTTCATACGATTTGCATAGACCAACTCGCCCGACCCAAGGCAACGCGCCCCGTGTTTTTCCTAACTTAAAAAATATGAGTTATTCATTGTCGATGTAGAATATGACACTTGAAAACCCTATAATACTTAATGGCCGTGAACACTATTGGTAATTGTCAAAGACTAGCCTTCACAGTTGGTGTATCTCAACATATGCATAAAATAACAAACCTGTAAAAATTTGAGTTCAATCGGTCATCGAACTTGTGAGATAATTATGAACGAAAAAAATACCCTTGTCACACCAAGTTGTGTGCGTTTAGATGGTTGATTTCGAGATATCTGAGGTCTCGAAATCAAACTCGTGGAAAATTACTTCTTTCTCGAAAACTATGGCACTTCAGAGGGAGCCGTTTCCCACAATGTTTTATACCGTCAACCTCTCCCCATTACTCGTCACCAAGAAAGGTTTTATGCTAATTATTATTTTGAGTAATTACCAATAGTGTCCATCGCTTTAAAGACAGTGGACCCTATTGGTAAATGTCAAAGACAAGTCTTCTTACTTGGTGTATCTCAACATCAGCATAAAATAACAAACCTGTGAATATTTGAGCTCAATTGGTCGTCGAAGTTGCGAGATATGAATGAAATAAAAAACACCCTTGTCCAACGACGTTGGTGCTTTCAGATGCTTGATTTCAAGACCTCAAATTCTAAACTTGAGGTCTCGAAATCAAATTCGTGGAAAATTACTTCTTTTTCGAAAACTACGTCACTTCAGAGGGAGCCGTTTCTGTCAATGTTGTATACTATCAACCTCCCCCCATTACTTGTTACCAAGTAAGGTTTTATGCTGATAATATTTTGAGTAATTACCAATAGTGTCCACTGCCTTTTAAGTCCCCGCATACGACAAGGCCGTAGCCCTATGATTTTCTGAGAGATATTAAGTTAATGTTTTTTTCTTCTAATTTCGACATTTGAGTATTTCATTGTCGATTTAGAATTTGACCACTTGAAAACCCCAGTTAAATACTAAAACAAATTAAAAATTGTCATGACAACCGGTGATACTATTTGATTTGTGACAATCGATGTAAAACCACACTTCAAACAGCTAATCAGTGTTTGTTTAATGAATGCCAGGAAAACAGTGAGGCTCAATACTAAGGATGTGAGCAAAGAACAAAGCTTTGTCCTTACCCTTTTCTTCTTCTTCTGATTTCAGGACTTGTCTGGAGTCGAAGTGAATCCTGAAGTTGGTGTTGTATTTAATGACATGAAACACTGGAAGACCATCAAGTGGGTTACTTTCAAACTAGAGAATAACGAGGAGATTGTGGTGGATATAAGAAGTGGTCGCCCAAGAGGACTAGGTGCAGATCAAGATCAATTCAATGAGATCAAGGACTCACTACCCTCTGAACCGCGATATGTTCTCTTTAACTTTCATTTCATGGACAGGATAGGTCGTGAGATACAGAAAGTTGCTTTCATTTTCTGGTACGTACACTAATATTACAATTTTTACAAAATAATTGATAGGAAATTTATTTCCCGATTTAAAAAAAAAACTCAATTAAATCCCGACATTGTTAAAACCACTTTCTCTTCATACTAAGTGTTCAATGCAACCATGTAAAAGGTCGATCACTGGCAAATAATATGATGCGATAACCAAACTTTTGTTTTTGCAGGTCTAATGATGATGATTATGCCGGAAGCAGAAACAAGATGATATACTCATCAGCCAAAGAAACAATTAAAAAAGAATTTGCTGGAATTGGTCTGGAGTTCGTAGCTGATGAAAAACACGAATTGGACTACGACACATTCCAGGCCAAACTTGAGTACATGGCTTAAAATCTTAAGTCAGTATACCCGACGTTAGACAGGCACAAGATCCGGGGAACTACATGTATAGATCGTACATTACAGCTCCAGCCGTAAAAAAACACTAATTGTTACATCACCGCATCACTCTAATTTCAAGGAATTTCACGGAATTTCACATCTTTTCAGAGGATGAACCCATAGAGTTCTTTGGGCCAGCATATTGTATGAACTCGTCTACTTTGAAACTGACTGAATATTTAGATTGAGATTTTACGTTATGTTTTTGTTTTTGTTTTATAATTTTTTTTAAAATCATTGTTTTATCTTTGCTTTAATTTTTTTAACTTCTGTTTTTGTGTACTTTTGTTTAGCTGTCGGTTGTTAAGGTTTTCGGTAAAACTTCTGTTTTTGTACTTTTGTTTAGCTGTAGGTTGTTAAGATTGTCGGTAGAGGGAATAAAATAATAATAATTACCTTGCATGGATAACTGTACTGGCATCGTAAGTCATAATTGCGGATCCGGGGCCCGCTGTAGGGGCCCGGAATTCTTTTAGGCCTTAAAATAGTGCTCTCTTGTGCAATCTAGGGAGTCTGAGGGGTGATGTGCCCCCTCTGAGATGTTGGAATTTAAGGCAATTTCAAGTTTTGATGCACCATTTTTTGGCTACTGGCTATGGTATCTAAAAAACACACACAATTATTGCGTCGTATCCTTTTCATTTCTGCATAATTAATGCTCAGACGGCGTTTCATCCTAATCATCACCAGCATCGTCAAGTGTTATGGATCCAGACAATAAGTTTTAGGGGTATCTGCTGCGGCGTGGGGTCTCGGCCCGCTGAAGGGCCTGGGAAAACTTAGCATTTTACATGCTCTGTGGTGTAATCTTAGGCCAATAACAGGCATATTACATTAATTTTGTTTTTTTACCCATATACCGATATGTGTTAGCACTGTATACTCAGTACTTTCCCGAGTCCTGTGAACAAAAATCACAGGCATGTTACTTCGGGTGGGATGTAGCAAGGGTCGTGGGTTCGAATTCCACCCGAGTTACATGCCTGTGATAATTTTTTTCGCAGGACTCGGGAAAGTACTGAGTATACAGTGCTAACACACATCGGTGTATGGGTAACAACCAAAATTAATATTCTTTATCCCCGATGCAAATTCTAACACCTCTTATAACACGCATAATGAACGAAACAGAACAACAATAAGCCCTTTCATGTGAGCAGCAGTAGCCTATACCCTTTGTGTTAACAGCATCTTCAAGTGCGGCTGTATGATACAAACAAGTGATGGGCAAATCTGGCAAAGAGTGAACATACGAGTGAGAAGCCCTTGCGGCGTGGGTCCGCGCCCGCTTTAGGACCCAGATTTGTTTTAGGCCATAGATGCTCTCTGGTGCAATCTAGGGAGTCTGAAGGGCAATGTGCTCACTCTCAGATGTTGGAATTTAAGACCTATTTCAAATTATGATGCACCACATTCTTGCTGTTGGTAATTGTATTAAAAAAAACTCGTAGCTTCGTATCCATACTATTTTTGCATACTTAATGCTCAGACGGCGTTTTATCCCAATCATCACAAGCATCGTCATCGTCAAGGATGGATCCAGACAAGAAACTTTAAGGGGGGGGGGGGGGTGGTAAATCTTTTTAAGTTTAAGAGCATGCGCGAACGCGAAGCGTTATATGGCGTGGGGTCCGGGCCCGCTCTGTGGTGCAATCTTCGGCCAATAACAGGCATAATGAATGAAACAGAACGTGAAGTCTTTAAAATCTCTGCAGCAAAAGAAATGTAGAGCTGTTGATAGTATAAAACATTGTGAGAAACGGCTCCCTTCTGAAGTTACGTAATTTTCGAGTAAGAACTAAATTTCAATGAATTTGATTTCGATACCTTCAAAATAAATGTTGAGGTCGAGAAATCAAGCATCTGAAAGCACACACCTTTGTGTTACAAGGGCGTTTTTCTTCCATTATTTTTTCGCAACTTCGACGACCAATTGAGCTCAAATTTTCACAGGTTTGTTGCATATTATGTTGAGATACACCAGGGCCCAATTTCATAGAGCTGCTAAGCACAAAAATATGCTTAGCATGAAATTTATTTCATGATAAAAACAAGATTACCAACCAAGATTCCATTTGTTTTATGTTACTTCTTACTGGTATTTAGCTGGTGTATTCTTCTCCTGATAAAGTCACGTGGAAATTTGGTTGGCATACCTGTTTTTATCAAGGGAGAAATTTCATACTAAGCAATTTGTTGTGCTTAGCAGCTCTTTGAAATTGGGCCCAGGTGAGAAGACTGGTCTTTGGCAACTACCAATAGTCCAATGCCTTTAATTTATCATTCATAAATACCCGGGACAGTTTATCAATTCTGATGGTCGAGGGGTCACGAAAATCCAATGGAGGTGAGCATAACGGCGTTATTATTATAGAATTCGGGCTTTTTTTCACCCTTTGAAATTATCCCCAATATAGGAACACGTTCATAACGGCGTTATTAATAGCCTATAGTCTCATCTAAAGACAGGAATTGACAAGGTTGCAGTGCAAAACCTCTCGCTGCGGTGTAAACAAATAATAATAATGCCTGTTCAATGGGAGTCCCCCCCCGATTCCCAGTTTTTTCCCCATAACTTGTTGCTTTCTTTTTGCTTGACTCTCGGGTTGAGGTATATGACTATTCCTCTGGGCTGTACACAGATACAGAGTCCTACGTCACTGTAGTATAATACGAAAGTGTAAGGCCGCCATGGCTAGGGTTGAAGCTGATAGGCTAAGCCGCATGACCCCAAACAGAAAAGTAAAAATATCACATAAACGGAATGATCTGCTCTTTTGTTACCTTTGTTTTGTTGTATTACATTTCATTGACCCAAAAAACAAAGCCAGAGTGGATATCATTACTCATGGTAAATCTCCCGATCTTACTCTACACGTATCAGTTTGAGTTTAGACCGCATACAAAAGATACAAGTTGCAAAACAATTATGCAGATAGGCATAGGATTACATTTACAAACAGCATACAACAAAGTAGAATATTATTTTCTGTACATGTTATGTAATTATAGGTAACACAAAGACTTCAATTTGACCTGAGGTATTTTTGTGACTTCTTTGAATCTTTGTAGAACATTATTAAGAACAATGAGTAAATAAAGCCTGCTATTTATGTGAGAGCAAATACCTACAAAGAGACTGCAAAAGTTAAAACGCGAATTAGTCGGATATTCCGCCACTAAACACTCAAATAAATATTGTCCGTAAATTGACCTAGCGAGTAGCTTTTACATACAAGAAAGGGACTGACAATTACTAAAGTGAGCTGTAATATATCTTAATTTGGTATGCGATACAAACTTGGCAACACATTCTACAGAAAGGTCTGAAGGTAAAGAACTGAAATGAAATTTCCTAAAGAGTACGGTTGTGCATACGCCATGATCGTCAAAAATGCAGAGGTCAGCAACAACCTCTCAAAAGTTTACATCTAGACCTAAAAGGTAGTTTTATTTGTATTACTTATTCGTTTCTGGTGTATGAAAAGACCGATTGCGCAAGCTCGGTCATGTGACCTGGGATGGGTGACTGTTGAACATCAACAAACACGGCGTCCTCCTAATCAAAGTGCGTTAAAAGTACATGATTTTTATTACATTTGAGTGTTTAATAGATTTCTTTTCTCGAAACCTCTAAAGAATACTCTATAGTTTATTCCGGAGTTTGAACCCTAGACCTTATCGGTCCAAGTAATTGGTAAAGACAGTTTCAGCAACAAGGAAAATATCTGAGATTATCAAACCATTATACATTTTACTGCACGGATTTTCTATGAACTGCCCCCAAAATGATTTTGCTGAGAAATGAAAATGCACTGAATGAGCTGCAAATTCTCTTATTTTCACCCTAACATTAGTTAATAAGAAAGAGTAGCTATACCGGCTCGAGTCTTACAGCTTCAATCTCCTTGGCATGGCACAGCTACAGCCTCACTTCGCTTTGATTTAAGGCCGTACACTGTGCAAAAACCACCGCGGACGCACTGAGAGCTGTCCGTTGCGAGTGTCGCTAATTAACGTACTCTACTCAAACCATTTAAAGCTCAAAAGAATGATATTGTTCTTATGAAGCTGTAAAATGTGATTCAAATCAATGTCACAGTATACATTTTATTCAACAGGGATTTGTTTTGAGTTAGAAGTATTATTTACTGAAATTAAAGTGGATTGAGTTTCAACACCCATCTCAGGTCACGTGATCACAATGGTCGCGCAACAATCGGTCTATTGTGCTGCAACAATAGTAGTCATGTTCCCTTTATCCAATAACGCTGCAGTGAATGCTAGTCACAGTTCCACACAAAAGGAACCAGTCTATTTTTTTCTTGCAACCTCGGTTTGGTTACAATGATTTGGAATGGAGAAATTCAAAATGGCCGCATCATGATAAAGGTCTATTTGAGTAGCCGCTCTTGACTCTCTAAAGTAGATGGGTAAGATGAATTATTTCGAGTTGTCACCAATACCAATTCGCTTACATTTAACCTTTGTAAATCGGCAACCCATCTCACATCTAGGCCTAAGAGATGTCAAATTTGCATCGAGGATAAAGAATATTAATTTTGGTTTTTACCCACATTTTCATCTCACATCATTATTAATTCTTAACCTCAAAGCACATGTAGCCGTAGTTGTCTATGTAGTCGTACGCGTTTTCCATGGCGTGGTCTTGGAGATAATCAGGCTTTGGAGGTGGAATTGGTGGTTGCGGCGTAGATGGGGTGAGATACTCGGTCTCAGGGGGCAACTGTTTCTGCGCAGTGCCAATCTTCGGGTTACCTTTCGAGATTCCGCTGTCATTGGCTGCGATAGAGTTGCATTGGTGCACAGGATGAAGTGAAATCATTGAACGACTGGCACCATCATGCAACATCCTTCTTGCCCTGTGTTGGGGGAGATATTCACAAGAATCATTTAATGATCAACGCCTCTTGTTTTGGGGATATGCAGTTTTCATTTTAAACTCTCTGGTGTTATTAATAAAACTAACCTGTTTTCTCTACGGTTTGGGATGAGCCGTTTTAAATTTAAATTCTCTGGTTTTAATAACAACTAAACCAACCTGTTTTCCGATACGACGGAAATGCTGAATGATACCAGTTATTCTATAAAGTCTTATATAATTCAGCTTTGTGTTTTTTACCAGAGGCTCATGGAGGACAAATCATATACACATATTGACTGGCAATGGGGTAACTAGTCCGTCTATTCCCCCGAGGGACTTTGATTTGCCAGAAGAGCGACCTATTTCCATAGGCCAAAGGCCGAGGGAAATAGGCCCCTCTTTTGGTCACTCACAGGCCCGAGGGGGAATAGACGTACACTAGTTACCGAATTATGCCAGTCAATATGTGTTTTATCTTAAATGTGAAATGAGAACAGAATTCTGGAAAAGAAACGAAGTTTTGTAGTTGTTGTTCACGGTTCAAGTCAAGAGAGGGCGCTGTGACCGGGCACTATTTTTAAAGACTAGTGCCCGCTCGGGAACAAGTTCCCGCAAACACGCGCGCGCGATCACTAGACTTTATTAGTTCATCCCATGTGACTGTGTTTTAGCCAACCATTATACAGAACAAGCAGGAGGTGTGTTATAAATGTTGATATCACACTTTACCTTATGTACAGAACGCAGAATACGATTGCCAGCAAAGTCACAACCAGTAGGCCTAGTGACATGGATGCGTACACCAAACATCTATTGTCCGTGGTATTGCAAATTAGTACGTTGGTATCTTGGGGTTTGTCTGTGATTTGGAGAAGAGTGGAAGTTTATCAGTTACTTATCGGAAACCCAAACCTACCATCAAAAGCCGGTTTAATATTATACACATATTTGAGGCTATACCTCATAATATAGAATCCTCTAATCTGACTGGTTAAAAATGGAGCCATTGACATAGCGGTTCCCCTCTTTTTTGTCAAGATGACGTCATAGTTAACTAAGCCCGGGGCATAGTCAATCGATGTGCCCACCTTGAAAAAAACGGTCGAAACTTAGGTCGCTCGTGCGTGCAGTATGTTTAATGTACGACTAGCGTTCCGTGTCAATGTTGATTCGAATAATCTTTATTCCGTATAAAAAAGAAGAATTTACTGCTAAATAATTGAGGCACAGTTTCGGGCATAGTCATGGTTTTGACATCACCTTGGGCCGATAAATAGTAATGGTACCCCCGTAGCAGTCAACATTTATATACTATATTCCCCAATGGACTTTGAGTGACCAAAAGAGGACCGAGAGAAATGGATCCCTCTTCTGGTCACTCAGAGGCCAAATCAGAAAAAGACACTTGGAAAAGAGAGGAAGTTTTTGAGTTGCCGTTCACGGTTCACGTCAACAGAAGGCACTATAACTAGTCAAACATTTAGAGACTAATGCCCGCTCGGGCACTAGTTCACGCAACACTTGCGCCCGCGATCACTTGACAAGTTCACCCCATGTGACCGTGTTTCAGCCCTGAATACAGAAACAAACAAAGGACTATTATTGTCTATTATTTACATTTTATCTTGTAATGGATATACTATCACGGGTAATCGAGTAAATTATTTTGATCTTCAAGACTTTCCTTCAATTGATCTCTGAACCTTCTCCTACCTTCTTGTGTAATAGTGACATTGAATGAACAATTGGCCACATTGCCAGCTCCATCTGTTGCTGTGTAGTTCACTTTGGTTGTTCCTTTGGCAGATTTATTTTCTATAATTCACTGTAAGCCCGGTTCATACTTCCTGCGAATGCGAATGCGAAGCGAATCTTGACGTCACAAATTCGCAACGAACGATTCGCAGCAGTTGCCCTCTGCTCTACTCCCTTGCGAATAATCGCTGCGAAAGGAGGGTGTGATGTCAAACTCACGTCAAATTCGCGTTCGCATGAAGTATGAACCGGGCTATATAGTTCAAAAAAATTCTGAAGGATATTCGGCAGTTTTGTGTCCCGACTTTTTTTTCCCACGACAAGAGGCCGTCGTAAAACTAAAGTTACTATTTTAAAAATGTTCTTCTTAAAAGATATTGATTGAATGCATAATGAATTGCAGATTTAACGCGGTCTTTCTGCTCCACATATCTTGTACACACAACGACTGCAGTCGTTGAGAAACAACCAGTCGACTGGTACTCGGATGTTTACATGCACTGGACACTATTGGTAATTGTCGAAGACCAGTCTTCTCACTTGGTGTATTTCAACATAATGTGCACAAAATAACAAACCTGTGAACATTTGAACTCAATATTATTGTTGGTTTTCGAAGTTGCGAGAAAATAATGGAAGAAAAACACCATTGTCACACGAAGTTGTGTGGTTTCAGATGCTTTATTTCGAGACCTAAAAATCTAATTCTGAGGTCACGAAATCAAATTCGTTGAAAACTACCTTTTTTCTCGAAAACTACATTTACTCGAGAGGGAGCCGTTTCTCATAATGTTTTATATCAACAGCTCCCCATTACTTGTTACGAAGTAAGGTTTTATGCAAGCAAATATTTCGAGTAATTACCAATAGTGTCCAGTGCTTTTGAAAGCAACGGGGATATTTTTGAGGGTTGAGTTTACCACATTCTTGCAACAATTAAACTTACGGGTTCGACACCTGTCACCTATACTGGCAAGACGATTACATTATACAAATTCCTAATGCTATCAACAATACCCCGTTCACACAGCACTACGACCTTACGAAGAGCATGCCAATCACCCCGATCTTAAAAAAAGTTATCAAGTTGGGATATGATTGCCGTCAAAATCCAACAATTTGGCATAATATTGAAGACTCTGCCCAACTTTACTGCTTCTACGTAAAAAGCGTTTCTGACACTCTTTTTGTCATGCCGCCAGTTTGTCTGGGTGAAATGATGTAGGTCTTCTCTCTAGGTGGAAATTATAAATCATAGATTGTGACTAGCTGACTTCAAACAAAAACTCATCTTAATATTCATTTTGACCAGTTTAAGGTAAAGGCTAGCTCGGTAAATTATAAAGAACTTGCTACTGTCATTCTTTCACAGATTACCCCCACAAAGGAAGTGTGGTTCTTTATCACTCGGCAACGACCCTGCCGGTTTTAAACGACCGTTAAAGAACTCGTCGGTACCCTTTTAATATGATGCATGCAGTCTCAACATCTTGCACTTCTGCTGTTAGTGCGTATGTTACAGTATCACATCGGGGGCCATTTTACTGTTCTTTACTTAGCAAAATATTTGAGTGGAGTCTTGGCCGGTATTCTGGTTTAACTAAGCAAGGATGTTTTTAGCTTGAATGCACTTAGCTTAAGTGCACTATTTGTAATTACTAAAACTAACTGTTAGCGTAAAAACTTACTTGGTAACGAGTAATGGAGAGCTGTTGATTAGTATAAAACTTTGTGAGAAACGGCTCCCTCTGAAGTAACGTAGTTTTCGAGAAAGAAGTAATTTTTGTGTGACAAGGGTGTTTTTTCTTCCAATGTTATCTCGCAACTTCGTAGTCTGGTTCCCAGACCCAAAAATCTCCGACTAGGCTCTGTCGAATTTAGGGTCCGGTATCACCCAAAATCACGTGACCAAAAAGGAGGAAATTCCTCCTTTTTCGAAGTTATCTGAAATGTTCCGAACGTGTTGTCGTCAATATTCGGACAGTATCGTTGATGTTCGGTATGGAATTATAATGTCAGTCCTGTCGGCCGTAGATCCAGGAGTTTTTATGCCAGCTATTATTATTTAAAGCCAATGCAGGCGTTGTGCCTAAATAAAGCGTTTGCAAAGCGATGCGACAAGTTCAAAATATAAATCTGGGAAATCGCTCCGACATCTGGTAAGTTTTTGTCCTTTTTCTTCAACAATATTTTCTCAAAGGTGTTTTGTATCTTTTGACTTGAGTGTTCATAAGACATTGAGGATTAAGTGTCATGGTTTTTGAAAGTGGGGCAAATCTGGTGACTAGCTGTCGAAATTAAACGTGTTAAACCAGATTGTCATTTTGCCGATCAAAATAATCTCGTAACCCTCCGGCCTGGCGGCCGTCGGGAGGAGGGTTCCGTTATCGCAACTAGTGCAGACATGGTTTCCCTGGAGATGACCCCCGACCTTGAAAAATTGCGTCATGCTCTATTTTTAACCGTGGGTGATACCTGACCTAAGATTCTTAAAGCCATTGGACCCTTTCGGTAAACAGTGTTGTCCAAGGCCTACACTTTGTGTACCACAACTTCTATATCAAATAACAAACCAGTGAAAATTTAGGCTCAATCGGTCATCGGAGTCGGGAGAAAACAACGGAAAAACCCACCCTTGTTTCCGCGCGTTTCGCCGTGTCATGACATGTGTTTAAAATAAATCCGTAATTCTCGTTAACGAGAATTTATATTGTTTTGCTGTTATCTCAAAAAGTAAAGCATTTCATGGAATAATATTTCAAGAGAAGTCTTTCACCATTGCCTTCTGTAAACCCTGTAAGTTATTTGTAAATCTGTGAACTTTTATTTTTTTACTGAACCGAAAGGGTCCAATGGCTTTAACAAGCGACGTCAAGGAATCTTTGGTCAGGGGACCAGACTAGCAACTTTGACAAGCAATAGAGCTCAACGGGGGGGCACACACAATCATGGTCAGGGCTGGCTGAAAGGTTAGATTGGCCCATCCACCAACGAAGGTGTGTGGACCCAGCCAAGGCATGGCCGACACCAGATGAGTGTCGCTATAGAAGGAGCTGCAATTATTTGTAGTCGGCGGTCTGATGCAAGGCATAATGTCAAAAAGGCTGGCCATGAGGCTCATTGCAGTAGCCTTGAGCCAGACCCAGGCTAGGGCCCGGGGACAGACAGGAAAAAAGTGGCACGATATAGGTTTGCATAGACTGACTGAAGCCCCAATCCCGTTCCATCGCCAGAAAACTATTGTTTTGTGATGCTCTGCATCGCCCCAACCTGTTCCGCACGCGAGACCACATTTTGACTGTGAGCGTGCACTCTACGACTTGTTTGCTAGTTGGCGCGATTTGCTTGGGGGTACCTCTCGCACGTGAACGGGGCTTGAATCAAGGTTACATTGGGCATGGATCGGGCAAGACGCTCGCAGACGTTACGGCACGCACCAAGGAAGTCGGTATCTGCGAGGCAGGTGAGACTTAGCGGAATTTATCTCGTGCAGGGGTTAACAGAATCTGCCAAAGATCACCTCGGGATTCGAAGCACTCAAACCAGTCAATATTTAAATGCAATGGACTGACATTTTGCAATATACACACATAAACCAAACTCTCAGTTGTATTATTTGCGATATGGTTTCTTAGTTTGAACTATGACCTGTCTTTTACCTTCTTGTGTAAGGGTAACCGTGAATGTACAGGAAGCACTATTGGAGGCTGCACCTGTTGCTGTGTAGGTGATAGTGGTTGTCCCTAGTTGAAACTGTTGGCCAGGGGTTGACGATGGATTTGCAGTCACAGTAGGAGCCACCCCAGAATTGTCCGAAGCAGTTGGAATTGTCCACGAAACAGGAGCAAATGATTGTCCAAAAGGCATTGACTGAGTTATGGCTTCTGGACAGTTGATAGTAGGAGGTATGGTATCCACTGAAAAAAAGAGAAGAAGTTAAGTTTATAAAAAACACCAATCATTACTCATGCTATACTGGAGAAGTGATCTAGGCCAGGGGTGGATTTCACACAGGTAGTCCTGACTAAGGACTAGTCCTGGGCAATGCAAAGAGATAGGACTGACCCTTAGTTAAGACCAGTAACTCATCCTAACTTAGGACGATTAGTGCGACTTCAGTCATGTACGTTCCAGTTGACTAGATCTCCACTTATAACTCTGCACTAATAACAACGTAATTTTTGTGACAACTTTCCCATTAGCTGAATTTTTGGTTACTCAGCATCTGCTATTTATATTCTAAGTATACGCATGTCAAGTTTCAATTTGATGGAAGCTTGACATCGATAAGATTACTTTATGACAGAGTCCATCTTGATAAACCAGTCTTAAAGGGACACACCGGCTGAATTGGGCTATTTGGGCTACGAAATAGACTAAAAAATGAATTCAACGGTCTTCAAGGAATGAAGAAGAACAGTCCCTAAAAAAACATCAAATTATGCCGTTTTTGACCATTTTAAAACAAAAACGAAGGTCACGTGATTGTTCTAACCAAAAAGTGGTACAATCAATCACGTGCTAGTTCCGGGCTAGTTTTACTTCTCTAGCCGTCTAAAAGTAACTTACCAAACCAAATTTAAATTTTTTTTTAAACAAAATTATTAACGAGTTCTTGACGAAAAAGATCATGGTTTCAAATTATCGCTACAAAATGTAAATAATGGTAAAAATCTAACGTAAGATTCGCATTCAAAGAGTCCGTGTAAAGCCCGGTTCATGCTTACTGCGAATGCTTCGTGCGATGCGAATTTCATTGCGTCACAAAGGGAATTGCCCATTGTGCTCAACTTCTGCGAAAATTTCACTGCGAAAACAGTGACTTAAAAATTTGATTTGCATTCGCAGGAATCATGCTTTACATGCTTTGCTTTACTACAAAAGTAGGCCGGGGCGACTAGTGTGCTTTAGTGTTAAAGTCGCAACTACAAATTATTAGAGAGGTTTCGCTTAGTCGCGGATACGAATTCGCATACAGATATCGAACCGTACGCGTTCGCCTCAAGTGATGTGTAGTTTTGTTTCGCTCAAGAGGGCGCTATTATGGGTTGCACCCATGAACAATCGCCATTTCTCTTTTTCTGAAGCATGGTGGTCAACAAATGTCCAACTACATTCATGTATGATACCTCTAATAGATATGGTGAAAACCTGGTACATTAAAAAATAACACTCCGCTACACAAACATGAACAAAATACTCGTTGTTTACTTACGTGTATGGCAACAGATTCCCGTTTTGCGCAATTTTTCTAACTTGTATACAATGGTTAAACGTCACATGGACCTCAAAAGTGATGACGTATTATGACGTATCCGTTCACGTAAGAGTATCGGTGACTCTGCGAAACCTCTCTAGTTCGAGTCGTGACTACTGTTTTTCTCTACTCCGTTTTAATCCTGCCACACATTGCCTACAAAATTTGTCCGACTACCTGTTTGGTGAACCAGTTGTGTTGCTTACTACTATTCGCAACATAATTAATATTGCCCTTGCGGCACATAGCGGTACAAATCTTGAGAATCCGTATTTTACCTCGACAAGTGTCGTAGTTAGGTTTGAGGTTCGACTAGTTGAGTAGTAAAATTCACTAGTCACCCATTCGCAACAAAATTAATATTGCCTTTGCGTCACATAGCGGCACAAATCTTGAGAATCTGCATTTTATCTCGACAAGTGTCGTAGTTAGGTTTGACGTGCGACTAGTCGAGGCATGATGGGAACTCGCTTAATGAAAAAGATTCAGTGCTCTGCAGAAGCAGTGAATTCTGCGCTTACGTAAAGCAAAAAGACTGCTTATAGCAGGGATTTCTTTTGTTTGTGTGCTTCCAAGCTCGCATATTATTTTCCAAGCTTGCACATCACAGTAAGCGGAAAATGGTGATCGTAAGCGCAGACTTTGGTGGTAATGAGTACCACGTAATTTTGCCCTGTAAGTAGGTTTGTTAAGGCCTACACTTCAAACATGTAAAGTCAAAAAAGATTGTTAGTACATGAGGGGAAATCTTGTGCAACTGGTCCAATTTGACTCTGCTTGACTGCGTAAACAAAGAATTGACAGATCAGAAGCGCAGATATTATCGCTTTTATAAAGCATATTTCACAGCAAAGCAGGAATATTTTTGCTTGTGGGCAGGGAAACCCACATATGTAATTTTTGCTTTGAACTAGCACAGATATTTCAGCGCTTGCACAGTAAGCAGAGAATGGTTGTCGGTACAGTAAATGGGCAGAGTTTGGTTGAAGCAGACAGAGCCATAAAACTGGGCCGTGTTCTATAGGGGAAGTTATAGCTTGACATTTTATGACAGTTTTGGTCTCTGCGACGTACACATACAAATACAGAGTCAAATACAGACATTACGGTGCAGAAATCGTGCAGTTGAAATGTCTCATAAGAGCGCCCCCTATCGACAGGAGTATAGGAAAATAAAGGAGTATCCTACAGATTAATTATGTGTTTTTAAACACGTAAAATAATATCAAATTGAAGCTTTAGGATGTTTAGCTTAATTCCTATCATAAAACATATTAAAATTCTTTATTAATTAACCACCAGTGACCCTCATTTGCATATTAATTAGGAAATCTTTGCAGAATCATATCTCAAGAACTTCACGGTCGACTTTTCAACTGTTTGTTCTTAAAGACTCCTTGGGGGTTGGAGATTAATTTGAAAAAAACCTATGACCTCAAGTTGACGTCTACTTCCGCGTCAACCGGAAGTGGGACCATATCTCAAGAACTATACAGCAGATTTTCAAATTTTTTTCAGTTATAAATTCCTTAGGCATAAAATATTAACTTTGAAAAACCGTGACCTCAAGTTGACCCCGACTTCCTGGTCAACCGGAAGTAGGACCATATCTCAAGAACTATACAACAGATTTTCAATTTTTATTTAGTTATAGACTCCTTGGGCATTCAAGGAAGTAAAGGTCAACCGGAAGTGAGCCCATATCTAGAAAAGTACAAAGCTAATGTTCAAACTTCAGTTATAGACTCTTAGGCAATAAATATTAGCTTTGGGAAAACTGTGACCCTAAGTTGACTTCTACTTCTGGGTCAGCCGGAAGTGGGACTATATATCAAGATCTACCCAACCGATTTTTTATAGACTCTTTGGCATTGCAGATTAATCTTTGGTAGCTGTGGGCCCATGTTGACCTTTACTAACGGGTCAATCGGGAAGTAAGACCTTATAACAAGAGCTAAACAACTTTTTTGAAACCTTTTTTCAGTTATACATTCCTTGGGCAATGAAGCACATAATCCAAGCAAAACAACACGGAACAGCTTCGTGTTTGTTCACAAACACTTAATGTCTAGTTTATGATGGCAACGTTCCAATATTATGCTCTGTTTTGTTTCATGGCTCCTAATTTCTTTTTGCTAGGAGTTTTCAGGTAACAATAAACAAGATTGATGATGTCAAAATGTAGGAATACCGCATTTTGTTATGTTGACTGTGTTATTGTGTGAGTAGGTTAAAAAATGTTTTATGAAGAAGAAAAAAACGATTAAAAGAAAACGGAGCTCCCGATCGGAAAAAGAACAGGTGAATAATAATTTTGAATAAAAGGTTGAATAAAAAAACGATTTAAACAAATTCCCTCAAAGCATAATTTTGTCAAAAAAATATGTTTTAATTCTGTGAATGAAGGGTAGTGTTATTTTTGAGATTGTTGAGGTATTATTTGGTTACGTTCCAAGCTACGCAGCTACTCAGCTACGCTTACGTTCCTTCAAGTTACGCTATATTATCAAAAGGTACGTTTCAAGCCCGAGTCAAGCTACGCTTATGTTCCACATGCAGCTACGTGTACGTTCCAATATACCAAGCTACGCTTACCTTCCAATATATGACGTTCCAAGCTAAGCTTATATTCCAAGTTTTGCTTACATTCCTTCTCAAGTTACGCTATAATAACAAAAGGTACGCTTTCAATCCTGAGTCAAGTTACGCTTACGTTCCATACGCAGCTGCGTTTACGTTCGAAGATACCCAGCTACGCCTGCGTTCCAAGATATGCTTACGCTCCAAAAGATATGGTTACGTTCCAAGCTACTCAGCTACTCAGCTACGCTTATACAATCCATATACATCGTTTAGGTTCGTTAATCTATAATAAAAAAATACGCTTTCAATCCCGAGTCAAGCTAGGCTTACGTTTCAAATTTGCAGCTACGCTTACGTTTCAAAACACATTCTCACAAGGACGCTTTTGAATCCTTCACGATTCCCTCCCCCACCCCCGGAGATTAAAAAATGTTTCACTTTGAATAACAGGGCCCATTGATCAGTTTCATCTGTGTAGCAGAAAATACTGCTAATAAAATTTCTTTACTATTCAAAAATTTAGTCGTGCACCAGCCACAAGTTCACAACATTTCAAACTTAATAGATGGTAAATTTGCATCGGGGATAAAGAATATTAATTTTTGGTTTTTACCCATATACACCGATGTGTGTAGCACTGTATACTCAGTAACTCGGGAAAGTATTTCAAACTTAGTTAAAATTTGGCTGGATCAGTTTCTGCTATGCAGTACTATTTTGTGCTCAGCACATTTCTGTGGCTCTATAGGCCTACAGGCATTATGAAATTGGGTCCTGGCACGTCGGTACTCCTAGAACTATTTCGGTTTCGTCCGACTATCGTCTCCCGTTGTGGGAGACGATAGCCGGACGAGACCGAAACAGTTCTCTAGGAGTAGCGCGTCGGGAGCATGTACGTCACGATTGCAGTCCAAACTGCATCATGGCTATGCAGTAGTAGGCCTAGTTTGTGCCAGGAAGGCTTTATTTACTTGTCACTGTTCCATCATATTCTGGGTTAGTTTTTTGTGTTCTTCGTGACGGTCTTTGGATGTACGTCGAAGCACGAATACCTCCATCGTCGAAGGATTTGCCTGATCCGTATATGCTGGTTGTTTATAATTTATGGATAGACTGGATCCTTATGCTGCGTCGTAGTATTACGTTGCTATAAACAAAGCACCAGTCTCATTACATCATTGTGCGACGATGTCATGAAGATTTGACAGTTGCAACGGCTGGAAACACGTACACGCAGGCCTTTCACCGCTTTTGGTTTTTTTAATCATTTTTCGCTAATTACGTGACATTTTGATGTTTTTTTTACAGCAACCATCTATAAAAACATTATTTATAATTCTACAGCCCTAAGTTGCGTAAACGGTGAGCCGGTGTGTCCCTTAAATAAAGCCACTCGGTGTTCGACCCAAATAACTATCATGTTGGTTTACATTGGTTCACGTCTCATCATAGATCGAGGTTTGAAACTATAGGGCGCTCCAGAGTCGTTCCGATCAACTGCAACAGTCGATCTTTCGACTTCAAGCGCGCCAAGTCACTCAAATCTGTTTCAGACTTCGAAATTTGTATGTACTTAATTCAGAATTTGGTTCGGCGGAGCGCCTGTCTGAAACGATTGGGCTACACCCGAACACCTGAAGGGAGCTTTACAATTAAAGCCATTATACACTTTCGGCACAGAAAATAAAAGTTCACAGACTTACAAATAACTTACAGGATTTACAGAAGGTAATAGTGAAAGCCTTCTCTTGAAATATACTTCCATGAAACGCTTTACTTTTCGAGAAAAACATTACAACAATTATCAATTCTCGTTGTCGACGTGCGGAAACAAGGATGGGTTTTCCCCATTATTTTCTCCCGACTCCGATGACCGATTGAGCCTAAATTTTCACAGGTTTGTTATTTTTTAATATCAGTTGTGATATACGCAGTGTGGGCCTTTGGAGAATACTTAATACCGAAAGTGTCCAATGAGCTGTTTAAGAAAGAAAGTGAAATCAAATAAAGGTTTCGCCAAACATTGACAAGTTCCTCTTACATTCAAGAACTACAACTACAGCTGGGAGTATAAAAGTGGAAGGGGTTGGTATGGTGTTCCGCATGTGCCACTCTTTTGAAAAAAAATAAATCGTCGCGTTTTAATTTTTGTTCCGGTCGCCTTTTCATTGTTTCCGTCGCGTTTTAATTTTTCCGTCTCGTTTTCATTTTTTCCACGTCGCCTTTTCATTTTTTGTTTTTGTGTGTAAGAGGGAAGTGAAATTATACATGTAGCCCTGTGCAAACAGACCAGAAATTGAGAACCATGTGACCCCGTAAAAAACGTTTCGACGGTAAAAAACATTATGTGCATCATATGATTTTTTTTAGAAGACAAGCACAGAAAAATAGTCAAGCGGGACGAACTGAAAACGTTCAAAATAACCCCGAGGCGAGCATTTCGAAACCAAACCCGGTAACAACGTGGGGGGGGGGGGGGTTCAAATAAGAAAGCACATGTCATTGGTGTGGTCTCTGGTAATAAAACGTTGTCGAGAAAGGGGACCTCGGTCACACATAGACGCCGCTTCTACTGCGGTGGAAAAATGGCCGAGAGGGTGGTCAATCGCGGACCAATCGTTGGCCAAACGTTGGGGGATCATTATGGACAGGGTGGGATCTCCTAAGTCGGGAAGCTGCAAGCTGCCCCAACACTTATTTTGAACATGTTTACACATAGACGTCGCTTCTACACGCTGGAAAAAGGGCCGAGAGCGTGACCAATCGCGGACCAATCGTGGGCCAAACGTCGGAGGATCTCCATGAGCGTGGTCGGGTCGGGTTGGGATCTCCTAGGTCGGGAAGCTACAAGCTCCCCCAAATTTGCTTGATTTTGACGGCTATCACACCCCGACTTGATATTTTTTTGAGATCGGGGTGATTGGCACGATCTTCTTAAGGTCATAGTGCTGTGTCATTGGGGTATTAGACATCGCCACAAGTCGTACTAGAAGCATACTAGAAGCGTAATATGGTCAGCACCACGTGTGGTATCGTCTTACAGTCTCCTAGGTTTGTGTAACAGCATAGTATGATCCCGTACGTCGCAGCGGCAACGAAGTAGAAACGACTGCTTGGTCGGCATTGGTCTAAGTGTAACCGTAGTGACATCGAGTCAGCAACGCTTTGGACGCAGACGCATCGCAGTACAGTCGTGATTTAGTCTGTAATTTGCAAAATTTGTGGATTTTGACGGCGATTGTGCCCCGATTTGATTTTTTTTTTTCAGATCGGGGTGATCGGCATGATCTTCGTAAGGTGCTGTGAGAATGGGATATAGTGGCCGACGCATGCGGATAGCGTACGGGGGCGTCGTGTCGTGCGATGTGGTTACCGGTACACACATTGTACGCACAGTGTATAGGGGTGGGGGTTTTCAGCGGTGGTTTTTTTTCCGGAGTGAATAATTCAACTGCCTTGAGCAAGGTTATAGGTGACAGTGAAGCCGTTCAAACTGACGATTAGCCAGAGGGATCAAATCAAAGTTGAAATTTTCAAATTTTGGTTTGCCTTAATGAATAAGCACCTATGAACGTCACAAATAATCCCGAATTAAAAACTAAAATTTTAACGACTTTGTTGAAACTGTTGTGGTGTGGTTTATGGTGTGTACAGTACTAATTGCCGATTCAGAGATTGTTTCAGTTGTACTCTATGCGATGGAGGACAATATTGCATTTGCAATAACGTCCGCCGGACGGTTTTGCATATGCAATTGTGTCCGTCCGGACGCTTCTGAATAATGCAATTGTGCCGCCCGGACACATTTGCATATGCATCTGTGTCCGCCCTCGTGCAAAACCGTCCTTGCAGTAAGTTAAACGCCCTTGGTCTACGGAACACGTTCGCCATTTTTTTTTAAAGCTAAGTGCATGTCATGAATGACATGGGAAAAGGAATGACATGGGTATACGCTTCAATCAATACGTGAATATTCACGCTGCATATACATAGGTTTAGTGCATGCACGCTCTCTTACGCGCGCACATACATGTACAGTCTTGTACATGTCCGCCGGACGGTTTTTGCATAGCCCCGGACAGTATTGCATGACGGACACAGTTGCATCTGATATCGGCCTTCAGTTATTACGTGACCAACTTATGGCTTCCCTTCGTTAAAACCGTCCCATTTGCGATTGAATTTGATTCGTACTTCAATGTATTATTTACCAAATTTTACCAATAATATAAACATTCTCCAAAATAATACAGTTCAGCCAGTTGGGTAATCAATGTGTGGTGAAGAGGTTTTCAACTAGTGGTTTAAACCCAACGAAGCCTGGTTCTTGATAGTTTTACCGAGACGGGCCTGGTTCTTGATAATTTACCTCCACTTCGTCTCGGTAAAATTATCAAGAACCAGGCCTCGTTGGGTTTAAACCACTAGTTAAAAACCTCTTTGGCACACATTGATTACCTTAATAAATAACATTTGTATAGCGCCTTCCCACAAAAAAGCGTTTCAAAGCGCTTTAACATTGTCTGAAAAGATGTGTTTTTAGTTGAGTCTTGAATGAGCTGATCGAGGAAGAGTCTCGGATGTGTAGAAGGAGCTTGTTCCAGTAAAACATATCAAAGACAGACGGCATCAGCAAATAAAACTAGGATATACATTTACTAAATAAGTTACATTTAAAGTTAAATCAAATTATAAGTTTGGATTACAGTAGATTTATAACTATGATCGCTTGAAAATGTAAAAATTAGACGACGCTTGAAGTTGGAGAGCGAGTTTCAGAGCATAGGCCCCCGTAATATTTAACAGTAATTTGGGCCAGGCCTGTACGACTAAATGGAATATGGAATTTATAAACTTGTCTAGTGAAATGTGAGTGAAATTTATAATGTTGACTATTCAGCACTGTATGGGGCTGTATATTCAGAAACGTTTCACACAGACTAATACAAGTGCTTGTATTTGTTTACATTTACAAAGAGCAACAACAATGAACATGAAAGGGCAGTAGGAAAAGCCGTTATATATAATATACAAAAATGTTTTTGGTTAAAACTTACCGGTACCTGCAGTTACGAGGATTGGAAACATAATCACTGTAATAAGTAGAGTAAATTTCATTGTGGTTATTGGAAGTGCGACGTCTCAAGAATAAGAAACTCAAAAACGACGAAAAGTTTGATGATTCGAAAAACCTGGCGATTTCGAGCATTTGATGTTGGTCAGGTTGACACACCTTGCGTTGTTTGAGGAATAAAATGCTTCAAGCCGGCCGGGCAGCCTAGCTACATTAATAGGGCTTGTTGCTTGCTCCACCCATCAAACTGTGTAATAATGCGACACTTAGCAAACATCGCAAGCCGCATCAGCATATTTCAATTTAGGTTTCATTGCAGCCAATATGTTTTAGGCAAATGAAGTACTTTAAACACAGTAAAAAAAAATAAAAAAATGCGCGGACAAAGACAAACATTGAAGTATAGGCCTATGGCCCGCACAAAAACAAAACAGACCCCCCCCCGAAAAAAAGTTTTATTTCACTGTTAAGGCGAAAGTATTATCCTGGTGGTCCTAAATGGACATCGCATATTTTCGCAAACGTGTGCGCATAAAAAAAAATTCATGAAACTAATCGAGATGTCGTGAAATTATTCGCGAAATTTTTGCAGACGTATGCGATTTTTGCAGACGTATACGATGTCCATTCGGGGCCACCATCTGTTTACTCACTGTCCCTGTTAATTTATTTACAGCGCACTGTGCAGCTCATGCATCCTAATAAACCAATCCATCATCTGCACAAGTTGTCACTTAATATAGGGACTATATTACCGGTAATGTCTGTATTTAGAGGGATGGACCAAGTACTTGAATCCACAAAGAGCTAAAAATGATATATAATTGCGAATCAATCTTAATTAAAAGTGAAGTGTATAATTATTATTCACAGTTCAAATCTCTATGATAATACTGCCGAACTACAATTTAAGGCACTGGAAACAATTTGTAGTTACTCAAAAAACATTTAGGTGGTTAGCATAATAACCCTGGAACTAAAAACGCTAGAGAGATGCAGTTTGTACCTTAGTCATCCTGGCATGTCCCTGCATCCATTCTTTAAAGGTTTAGGGCGACTGGCACACTTCTTGATAGCAAAAAGCTCAAGTAAGCGGGGTTGCTCAGACACGATTTCAACAATCTCCACTTTGGGAGTTTTTCGCACAGAGCTGTCGGAGAGGAAAGCAAAATTCACAACGGGTAATTTCGATCCCAGTATCATGCTCAATCTTCCAAATTTTACCACCACCGGATTGCCATGTTCAAGGGCTTTCCTATCGTACAAAAATTAATGCTCTGACGATTTTAAAGGCGGGGCTAGTACCTTTATTGGTCATCGAAAATGCAAGCTGATAATGAACGAAACAAATTTGCACTTTTAGATGCCTGCGAAAGGGTTCGTTTACGTGAGGCCTTTCGAAGTTCAGAATTGCTGGTAAGATTTTACCCTTTTCTCTAAAACTACAAACAATTCATTTCTAAGTAACAGCGTTTATGAATAGCTCTCAAGGTTGGAAGTCTAGATTTTCCAATTTGTTTTCGGGGCACATTGGAATCACAGACATCAACGGGGGGGGGGGGGGGGGGGCATTCCCGCGGTGCCCCCTTGTTACGCCCCTCCAATCATCAGCTTTTGGTGAATTTTCACCCACTGCAGCATGCTCTCCCTTATAATTTAATGAAGATCAAATTAGACTGTTCTCTAAAAAGTTGCTCCTACATAACAAACAATATTATTGCTCTAACAAAATATGTATTAACTACTCTTAAAAGGTAAAACAGCGATGACACTAATGGGGGTTCGCATGAATTATGTCAGGACGGGCTTTTAGTGAAGTTGATGCATTAAACTGGGAGATTGTATATTGGTTATTACTGACCGTTAACCAATTATCAGCTTTAAAAGCTTTCATTAGAGGAGCCAACTGAAACAGAGTTAATAATGACATATTATAATTAGTAAACAACATTATGGTTATAGGATTTCAGGCATTAAATGTCGAGGTATCAATATATTATATTTGGATTGCGATAACTCCATGTGTATCTACTTTCCAGGTAACGCAATACAGTTTTTAAAGAGTAAACTTTATCTGGCAAACACACATGGTGTTACCGCAAACCAAATATAATGGTTAGTTAAGGTTTACTCGGTCATATTCAGAAAATGAACAGCCAATTTGACTTTCATGCGTTCGAGTTAAAGCTGTTTTGCCTCTCCAGTTGTTACTGCGTTTCAAATTCAGAGTTCGGCCATTCAATTTCGTTTTAAGTCGATTCAAATTCCTTTAGCGCTTTAGTTCAATTTAGCGTAGCGTCATTCTTTTTCGAGACACACACGCCTCAAGAAGCGTTGCGAATTTGAATACTGCTTTGATGAATTGTTAAATAGAATGATTATTTTGTTAAAGCGAATGACGCAACATTACATTTGACTAATCATACAATGAAATCGAATGACCCTTTTAGTAGCATTTGATTTCGCGCGAAATAGAACAGCTTGCCGAATTTGATCGAGAAAACCTATACTATAATGTTTTTGAAAGTTTTTTTGAATTCATACACCGATGAGTGTCAGCACTGTTTTAACCAGTACTTTCCCGAGTCCCGTACAACAAAAAACACAGGCATTACTCGAGTGGAATTTGAACCCATGACCCCTTGCATTTATTTAGAGCAGTGTATTACCAACTAGAACACCGAGACTGCCCGGCAGCTAGATTCAGTTCGAATCCTATGTATTGGCAGTGGGTATCGCAACGATAGAATAAATGTTAAATTTGCATTGAGGATAAAGAATATTAATTTTATTTTACCCATACACCAGTGTGTGTCAGCACTGTATACTCAGTACTTTCCCGAGTTCTGTGAAAAAAATATCACAGGCATATTACTCGGGTGAGACTCGAACCTATCTTTATCCCCAATGCAAATTTAACGTCATTAAGTTGTTGATGGTGTTAGAATGCAAACAACGCCCTTCTCCTAAAAAGTGCAATTGTTAGGGGGTTAGGGATGATGTTTCTCATGACAAACTAATTGATGAAGCGATGAAGCTTGTTACGTACAAAACACATGAAGTTACAAAACAACCATTTGCACCCGCTCAAAATAAAGTGTTTCCATTGTTTTCTTATCATGGATAAACCCATACGTGCACAAACAGGTATTTAATGTATATGTCTATATTTTACTTAATAGAGAGAAATTCTTACACCGAGCATTGTGAATAAATTATTGCAACCAACTACTTTTTCTTTAAATCAAAGATTTGAAGGTCATGGTTTTATATGAATAGTTGAACAATTTTCAAAATTATAATTTGTGTCCCTTTACCACATGCACAGGGACACAAATTACTTTCAAAATAATCACAACAACGCTTAAAAACTGGCTTTTATTTGCTCAAACTGTACGGTTAATTTTTCAAGATGGAGTCCTTACAGTATATATGGCTACTTGTTAATACTTTTCATTATGGATGAACCTATGGCTATGGCTAAGGCTCATAGGCTAAGCTACTAAAAGTTTGTTTTCAAAGTCTAAAAGACAAATGGTTTTTAACATTCGTTTAGACAATGAGGCTATCATATTTGGTATAACTAAGAAATATTGGATTTTCTTAATCTGATCCCTTTTTTTCTGTCGCTTACATATAAAATGAAGATGAATGAGAATAGACCCTCTCTTGCATGATTGAAACTGGATTTAAAGCTGTATTATACTTTGGATAAACGTATATCCATCATCAATGATTCCACTGTTAATTGCCACAAAATGGGCCTCTCTTTGTTCAGGGTTAACTTTGTTTTGCTGTTGTGGATTTTCAGCACATTTGTAAAGTAAGGAGTTGTTTTAAGATTGAAAAAATAATTTCCTCCGTGAAAAAAAGTGCGCCCTCTGCAGCTGAATAAACGTCGCTAGTTATGACGCCGGTACGTTCGCAAAACTTTGACGTCATTCGAGGGGCGGGTCGGCCTCAAGTGGCCTGCTTGTGGAGTGGGTCACTTGGGGCTGGCCCGAGGTGCATGACGTCACCACGAGAGAGTCAGTTAGCTCTTGTCAGCCCAAGGGGCTAAACAGAACGAGCACCACGGTATCGACCATAGCTCACGTGTACATACAATGACACCCTCCCGTGAATTACGGTGCAACCAGAGTAACAATGAAGGTCACCTTGGAGTTATTTACCCTGCATGGTCCAATGACTTCGCTGTACAAAATTTAATATAACACTTGCTATATAATGGGTGCGTTCGTTTATAGCTTCCCTGGGTCGACCCCGGTGTGTGGCGTTTTTTTTCTAGGACAAACATGTGCAGATAATTACCCACGTTCGTCCTGGAACAAAAACCCACCACACACCGGGGTCGACCCAGGGAAGCAAAACGAACGCACTCTATGCAAGTCATGGAATTGTTAGTCCTCGTAGCATATTAAAGAAGTTCAATCACATGTCACATTGTATAACAGTGTCTAATGAGAATTGCACCGAGGACGTGAAAGTGAACCACAACTGTTATAGCAGTCACCAGGCGTTCATTCTGAATACATCTCGGTAAGTATGATTTGAAATCATATCTGACAAAACTCACCTCAATGTTTATTTCAAATTTTCATAGGGAAAAATCGTCCATGGTAACGTGGTTGGATATAACTGTAACGCCCGGCCCTTTTTAGTATTGTTATTCGGTTGTATCTGCGGGAATAAATTTCAAGACCGACCGTTTAAATAATTGTGTACTTAGAATGAATATAAGGGATTTGTTTCTTGTGCCCCAACAATAAAAGAAGATAAAACAATGATTAATCAAGAACAAATGATTTATCCTGAACATCACATTTCCGCATGCAAGAAGGGAGTCACTTCAGCGTGAACTGCGTTTGAGTAAAATCTTCTATTGTGATCACGGTCACACAACAAAATACTTTGTGGGTGGAAGGGCCTTGGGGTGCAATAAACAAAATTGCATTTTCAATTCAATATATAGCCCGTTAATATTGTTACAGCTCTTTTTTTTGTGGCCATTTGAGGCCGATTATGGGGGGTCTGAAAAACTGTTTTAGCTCACATTTACTACTTCACCCCAACAAAATGCAGAATTACTACACAGTATCATTCTTGGCCTTCCTTGAGAAAAACAAAATTAATTGCTTAAAAATTCCCCCTTGTGCTATTTTCGCATCATGCATTACTTGATGTTTTTAGAACTTGCAAAATGGAAATTTCTACCCTATATATAAATTTGCACCCCAAAATGTCAACTTGCAAGGGGTCTCAGTAAGTTTCCATTTGGTTGTGATTAGGGCCAACATTGGTCGTTTCATATCCGACGAGAAAAACTTGGGCAATTGTATCCTAGGCAAGGTTATGCACAGTCATGGTTTCCCAGCAGTCAATCATATGACCTGTCGCAAATTGTGAAACGGCCCGTTGATTTACAACAATAGAGAAACGATTATCGGAAAGCAGCATAGCTGTTTTGGAGAGAGGTCTTCTATGACGTTTCAAGAGTCACAATGAAATTTTGGTTCACAATGGGCTTCAGCGTTCCCAAATTATTAAAGTCGGGTCATTATCGGGAAAGATTATCGGGAATCGAGAAAGTACAACCACAGCACCTTAATCTAGTAGACGTGGTCACATTACCTTAGTGACAAAACAGTCAGTTTTTTCGTTGCTTTCTCGAATACATGTCAATTTCCTGGGATGAGTTGCATACATACAGGTATGTAGGTTTCAAATAGGCATGCATGATGATTTGATATTATGAATGAGAATTCCGTAAACAGTTGGGGGTAATCCTTACAGAAGTTTTGTCAATACCGGTAGTGTAATACATTTGGCAATTGGAAGTTTGAGCGTTTTTGAGATATTGCCGAAAATCGATCTGGGAGCGCCCGTCCACACATGACTCAAGATCAATCTGCAATTACATAATACACAATCTGAAATACGGTTATTTATTATATTCGAATTCTCCGGGGTTAAAAAGTGTCATCCACAACCGCAGTATTTTGAAGTGAAAACTTTATTAAAGTGCAATTATACCAAGCATAATTCCAGTTCAGAGTCATTTATACCAAACGTAAAAAGTCCCAATTCTTCATTTCCCAACCAAACTGTTTTCTTCGTCGGTTGGACGCCATTCTATCAAAAAAGTACCGTGCTCAGCGACAGTTGGTACATGATGACATTCGCTACCATTAGGTTGGATCCGCGTATCACGCCACCTCACTTATTTTTTATAAAAATGGATATCTCATTGAGGTAAATGAGATACTCAATTATTTCATATCGAATGAAAAAGCAGTGGCGTGATGTGAACACTTTTCCAATAACCCCGGGTGTGCTGGGACTGCTAAGTTTGCACGTGTTTACATTCAAAAGGTCAGAGGTCAAGGCACCGTCAAATAGATTATTGGGTCCACAGGTCTGCGTTATTGTACAACCTTTGTTTACCTCCTCCGCCATTCTGAATAACGGTAAAAGATTAAGAGAACCACAAACACACGTCCTGTGTATATAGTGTTCTCCTTGCTCTCTGGCCTTACTCTTTGGTTCTTCCCACAGTGACCGTATGAATCAAGTCTACCAATCAGTTCCTGAACGGGTATAACCCAGCATCCAATGGATACACAAACCGTATCTGCCAATGGGGTGAGTGTGTAGAATAGTATATTGACTTGAGTGTTTCTGTCATGTAAAAAATTGTCAAAAGGACACAAGTAGGCCCAAAGTGCGGGGAACTTGTGGTGTCAGCGTTCTAAAGATGACTAGACTGTGTGATCTGCATGAGTTAGCCTCATTGTTGACCCGCCTCGAATGTACATGTAGTTGGTAGTCAGATCGGATATTGCCGCAGAAGTCTAGACTTTTGGACAAGTCGTTAAAGTCGCGGTGATAGAGGTCGTTCACACGCCGTACTAAAGTTGGTCTAAGTCCACTTAGACCGGTTCGGGTTCAACTTTTGTGCGTGTGAACGCAAATAAAGTTAGACCGGATCGGGTTTAAACCCCAAAACTTAAACCGTCCAGCGAGGCGGTCTAAGTCTAAACCGGTTCGGGTTTATCTTTTAACACTGCGTGTGGACAGAATGACATCCGGTTTTAACTCACAACGGACGACCCATTGTGTGGTTCAATGCACACGCCCGGGACCCGGAATGCTTGTATACGGTTTCTGTTGCCTCTGATGCTGAAAAGCACCGAGTATTTATATTACTTTCTTGCCGCTTACCGAGTTGGCGAAACCCTCTTGATCGGTGTATGCAGTTTAACACAGGCCCACGCCCATGATTTATTAAATTCTGAAACAAAATGATATTTTTCAAGCTTTTTTTGTTGAGTGTCCTATAATAAATTTAAACTGTTTTTCATGCGTATACTACGAGCGCAGAGAAGAAACATATTTTGTAATGCTTCTCACATGTACAGCGCTGCCATCCCCTAGTGATCACTCTCTGATATCCCATAGTTATCCATCACCGATCCCGTGGATGTGCCTTTCTATTGCCGTCACCGTTACTAGCGTGCTGTACTTTCAATCTAGGAGAATGAACTGCAGTGGGCCCGAGGCTGTGTGTAGGGGAAATTCCCTACGCCAGCAATATCACCACGTTGTTGTTGGGAAGTTGGGAAAATACTGCAAAGTACATGTATTTACGTAACTTGCACGTGTGTAGTTGTGTTTATGAACGAATCGAATAAAAATCGCGGCACAGCTTTTGAGAGATCGCAACTTCCAATCGATTGAAGTACAAACTAAAAGTATTTAAATCGGAAACAGTGGTATAAAACAAAACACAAAAATGAAACGTGTTCTGTTTCATGGAATATGGACAATATTTTGGTGAGTTTTCTCGACGGTTTGTATCAATATTTTGTTTGTTTAAAAAAAAAATTCGAGTCGTGTTCATGTTTGTTTTAAGTGCCCGTGTACTCCAACCGTAAAACTGTTGCCGCGTTCGATTGAGCCATTTGTATCCAATAATTATGCCCTGATGATCATCCAGGGCATGGGGCACTCGGCATCTCGGCATACTCGGTGCGTGAATCTGATGAATAAAACCGGATGTTAGAGCAACGGGGTCGCGTCTACTTTGACCTCTTAAAACCGAAGATAACCGGATCGGGTTAACTCTGTGCTGTCTGAACGCAAGGGGGTTTTATTTTTACGACCACCCCCCGCTGCTCGTAAAAGTTAGACCGGTTCGGGGTCTAAGTTAGTACGCTGTCTGAACATACCCATAGCGACTAAATACCGCGTGACCGCTTTTTAGCTCTGTTAGATCCGCCCTCACATACAGAACACAGAGCCGCGAGAGAGTCGTTTCGCTTTACTATCGACCATAGACAGACAATGAAACAAGTCTGAGTCCATCAAGTGAGCGGTCACCCTGTTCGGATGAATAATACTCTTTATTTATTGGGACAACATAACGACTTTCCCCAACTGCACGCCGTTTTCTATCCACTATTTTATGTCGGTGTCGAATGCCTGCGGATGGGGTTGTCAGTCAAAGGAATCAAACATAATGGGCGTCAATCTGTCTTGAAAGATGGGGGGGGGGGCATCGTTAGTCGTAACATTTACGTGGCGTGGGGTCCGGGGCCCGCTTTAGGGCCCGGGAACAATTAAGGCCGTATATATGCTCTCTGGTGCGATCTAGGGAGTCTGAGGGGTGATGTTCCCCCTCTCAGATGTTGGAATATAATGCCCTTTTCAAGCTATGATGCACCTATTCTTGCTAATATGGGTTATTGTACCTAAAACAGCAACCCAATTAGGCTTCGTTATATCCATATTGATGATTTTTTGAATTTAATGATCAACTGAGCGATAAACTCCAAACGCATTGTTTGCAATGTTTACGCAAGGTTTGGGGAAAAAAAGAAAACAATCTCAGAAACGTCTCAATTGGATATGGTGTCACCTGGGTGCGGAGTTACCTTGGTGAAACATGACCAAAATCACTCGAACTAGAGAGGCCGCAAAACAGCAATGGCAGACAGAGACAGCGCGTCACCGTATATAAAGTAAACATACAGCTACAAGAGAACATAGAACTAAAAAGTAAGAGAGGACACGCACGTACGTGCCCCTATAAGACACACGAGTGTGGGAACATTGCCCCCCACCCCCCCCCCCCCCCAAAAAAAGAGGCTTGGGACACTTTGGTCCAAACAGTGCAACAATTGAGTTTCATGATAAGGTGGTCAAAGACATGGGGAAATTGAGCCTTTTACCGCGGTTTAGATGATCTGTGGTGCAATCTTGGGCCAATTTTGAGGGAAGACATTTTATATAGCCCCATCCATCAAAAAGTTGTGTCATCCTTTGCCCTCATGAGTAATGTTTATGGCGGGACACATGGTTTGGTCTATAAACAGTGCACCACTTGGGCTTTATTATAAAGATGGTCAAAAAGATTGGGGGTGGGGGCATTTGATAATGTGTCTCCCACCCTTCTAAAGTAGTGGAGAAAACGAAGAAAACGCTCACTTAGCGATAAACTCCAAACGCAAAGTAAAATTATTAATTTTTCATCAAATGGCATTTCAGGCAGAAATATTTCAAGGGATGTTGACTTCTGACATCCTCATTAGACAGTGTAAGTTTGATGTAAATATGCGATCTTCACGATTTGTTTTCCTACCAATTCTGTAACGTTCCTTTTATTACTAATTTTCTTTTACATCTTTGAAACTATAGCCACTTTATGTTTATACTTCTTTACAATTTGTGTGTGATTTTTTTTGTTATATCTTGTTTAATTTAACATCTTATTTGTCTTCTCCGATTTATGAAACCAGGCTATAACAAATGATCATGAGATTAAGTTGTCTGATCTGCAAACTCTGAGGGACCAAGCTGGAAATAGGCAAGAGACTAAGAACGCCGGGTCATCACGGAGTGCGGGTGGTTCTCATGGCGTCCAAAGTTCCTGCAGCGCTTCGCAAATCCAAAATGGCTGCTCTGTATCTTGTGTGCGTATGCTTTCTTCCAGAGTATGACCGTCAATGGACTTGTGAACGGGTCTCTCGCGAGCCTCCAGCGCCGCTTTGAGTTCTCCTCATTCCAGACAGGTCTCCTGCCGTCTATCTACGATGTAACGGCTGCTGTGTTGATCGTCTTCGTAGGGTATCTCGGAAATAGTGCAAACAAAACCAGGATTCTTAGTGTGGGGATAATCTGCATTGCTCTGGGAAGTTTGGTGTTTGCTCTTCCTCATTTCACTACTGGAGTTTACACATACTCTGACAATAACGCCAGTGATGTATGCTCACCTTCTGCTGAACACACAACAATGGTTCATGATGCTGAAAAGACGACGATTGCTTCCCTCTCCGGGTACCTGTACGTCTTCATATTGTCTCAGATGGTATTCGCACTAGGCGGGGCACCAGTGTATTCCCTGGGATTTGCCTTCATCGATGAGAGTGTGAGAAGTAAAGACGCGGGTGTTTACCTAGGTATGTCCAGATGTATTATTTGAATCAAGTTGATCGAACCGTAATCGATGTGTATCGTAATTAATTTGATCAATGAACTGTTTGACATTCAGACAGGAGAATCCAGCTCTCGTTAGTGGAGCTCTGAGCTGGGGTAAACACATATATTGGGGGGGGGGGGGGGCTAGGTATATTGGGGGGGGGGCAAGAGGTGGGGAAAGGTTCTGAGCCGGGCTCATGTCCCGCACCCTCCGGTGCACCCAATGTTCACTACTGCATAACGATAATGTTCTTCTGGCGCAGAAGTAACCCCCAATATGTTGGGGGATATGCATATTTGGGGGGCAAGAGGTGGGCAACTGGTGCTGAGCGGGGCTCCTGCCCCGCCCCCCTCCAAATGCACCAAATGTTCACTACTACATAACAATAATGTTCTTCTGGCGCAGAATTACAACGATTTCCTGAGATTTCAAACAGAAAATGAAGAAACGATGGCTTGGGAGGTGGAGGGGGGGGGGACGGGGGGGGGGGGTCAGGGGTGGGGGTGTTACATTTCCCCTATCGAGTACCAATAATGAGGGGTCATTTAGTGGTGGGGTATCTTTTTGGTTACACGATTTGATAATGAAGTGTCGCATTCAAGCGAAGAAAACAATCTCAAAAAGACAAACTTTACAAGATTTGAGGGTAGCATTACTGACCAATTTGTTGTGCATTATCTGACAGGAATTCTGATTACCTTTGTCACACTTGGACCAGCAGTAGGGTTTGTCGTTGGTGGTGTACTCCTGAGTTTAAATACAGACTTCTACTCTTCTTCACTAAGGTAATAATGAACATTAAAGGTAGTGGACACTATTGGTTAATTACTCAAAGTAATTAATTGCATAAAACCTTACTTCACTCACTCACTCACTCACTCAGTCGACCCAAGTTGTCGCGTTGCCGCATGTTTGAGTCCGGCTCGATGTCTGACGCGCCACACAATTCTCTCCTGCATCCTCGATCTGGGTCTAGAGCATGGTCTTGGTGGGTCTTCCGGGACCGCACCTGCCGTGAGTGGGCTCCTTACTTGGTAACGATTAATGGGAGCTGTTGGTAGTATAAAACATTGTGAGAAACGGCTCCCTCGGCCTCTGAAATAACGTAGTTTTCGAGAAAAAAGTAATTTTCCACGAATTCGATTGCGAGACATCATTACTTCATTTTGAGGTCTCGAAATCTAGCATCTGAAAGCACCAACTTCGTGTGACAAGGGTGTTTTTTCTTTCATTATTATCTCGCAGTTAGCGGATCAGTGAGCTTAATTTTTCACAGGTTTGTTATTTTATTCATACGTAGAAACTTACCAAGTGAGACGACTGGTTTTTGACAATTACCAATAGTGTCTTTAATTTTTTTATTTTCTTTGCACACATCTACGCACATATCTTTTATTTGGGCGCTTGTTAATCTATTGATACTGTCTGCTCTTTAATAGTCAACTGCGTGCTGTTTTGTTTAGCGATACAGAAAAAGGGTATATCGGCTAATTTAGGGCTAATTGGTTTGCATGCATATTATGGTCCTGCAGATTTGCAAATACAAAATGACTGCACAGTTTTCACATTTGGTGCATCAAGTTCGTAAAGGAAAGCCAATTCGAAGCAAGTAGACTGACATGTGACAACACATGATGTTAAAGGGAATGTACATGTTTGGTAATTGTCAAAGACCAGTCTTCTCACTTCGTGTATCCCATCATAACCATAAAAAACAAGCCTGTGAAAATTTAGGCTAAATTGGTCATTGAAGTTGCGAGAAAAGGGTAAAAGTAAAAACACCCTTGTTGGATGAATTTGTGTGCTTTCAGATAAGAATAAAATACTTCTAGCTGGAAGTCTTTTATTATTTTAGTGAGAAATTACCTCTTTCTCAAAAACTACATTACTTTAGAGGAAGTCTTTTCCCACAATGTTTTATACCATCAACAGCTCTCCAATGCTCGTTACCAAGTCAGTTTTTAAGTTCATATTTGTTTTGAGTAATTACCAAACGTTTATCTTCCCTTTAAGCAAAGGCATTGACGTCAACATACCGCCCTCTTAGAGATAAAACGACGATTACGCAGTTAAAGGAACTTTAAAGGAACATAATATGTAATTGGTTTCTGCTAATTAAACAGTTACAGTGTAAGCGCTTTATGTAATCCAGCATATTATACTCGAACTGACAAACCTGCAGAAGGTTGAGATTTGTGATTGGCCATCTGGTTACGAGAAAAAAGTAAAAAAATGATTCGACATTTTGTATGACATCGATTAAAAACAGAATAACACGCTGAACGATTTATTTAGTTCTCATCAACTTTAGACAGAAATATTTCAAGGGTTGTTTTCTACTATTCATCATCATTAGACCGCGTAACTTTTGTAAATCTGCGACCTTAGAAAAGTTTTTTCTTCTTCTTACAAGCTCTGTAAATGTTTGTGTTTTATTCTTAGCCCCACAGTAGACAGCTCCGATGTTCAATGGGTTGGTGCCTGGTGGTTGGGCTTCGTTGTATGTGCAATCATTTCTTTTATGATCGCGTTACCTCTGACATGTTTTCCACAAGAGTTAGCTGGTAAGATCATGTTAGGACTTGAAACGTGTTACTTGATGCTGATGAAACTGATAAGGTCCTTTGTGAACAGATACTGCATGGTCAAAGACATCAACACCAAGACATGTTTTTTTCAAGAGTAACACTTATAAAAAGCGATTTATAGACAGTGGACACTATTGGTAATTGTCACAGACATAGTCTTCACAGTTCGTGTATCTCAACATATGCATAAAATAACAAACCTGTGAAAATTTGAGCTCAATCGGTCGTCAAATTTGCGAGATAATAATGAAAGAAAAAAACACCCTTGTCACACGAAGTTGTGTGCTTTCTGATGCTTGATTTCGAGACCTCAAATTCTAAACTTGAGGTCTCGAAATCAAATTCGTGGAAAATTACTTCTTTCTCAAAAACTACATCACTTCAGAGGGAGCTGTTTCTCACACTGTTTTATACTTTCAACCTCTCCCCATTACTCGTAATCAAGAAAGGTTTTATGCTGACAATTATTTTGAGTAATTACAAATATTGTCCACTGCCTTTAACACATCATGGTGCTCAGCAAACCTCCCCCGAGTTACAGTTTACTCTTTGAAAAGATCGTTTTCTTTATGATTGCGTTACCACTGACATGTTTACTACCAGAGTTACCCGGTAAGATCATTTCCGGACTTGAAATTAAATTTTTACTTGAAGGTGATGAATCTGAAAAGGTTTGAGGTCCTTTGTGAAAAGATACTAATTACATGGACATAGACATCAACACCAAGCCATGGTAGTAAGATTTACACATGTTGCTACAGCAAACCTTACCCAAGTTACAGTTTACATTGCTATTTGAAATGATATTTCCTCGAAACATAGCACCGACAAAAAGAATCATATCTCAAGAAAATGTCCGAGTGTAACTTTAAAAGGAAGTTCAGGGTTTGTTTAATAGACCAGACCGTGTTCCGTCATTCAACCTTGGTTGGAGCACGTCTGGTTTTGTGGTAGCTTTGATCTCAATCATGCCATATTGTATACCATTATATCCCTTCTTTCCATTGACAAAATTAGTGATCGCTATTATTAGGAATTTATTGGGTGCTTAACATTTTTTAGAAAGGTTAATAACCAGACAAAATGTTTTTTTTTACTGACAGTGTTATCATATTAAAGGCACTGGACACCTTGGTAATTACTCAAAATAATTGTTAGCATAAAACCTTCCTTGGTAACGTGTACGGAGCACCGGTGAACGGAGAACTGTTGATAGTATAAAATATTGTGAGAAACTGCTCCCTCTGAGGTAACGTTGTTTTTGAGAAAGGGGTAATTTCTCACTTTTTGACATTTGTTTTAAGAGTGATTATCAAACGTAAACTACATCTTCCTTTTACGACAAAAATTAATTTCATTTTGACATGTTTAACCTTGACAAGTTTAATTTTGACATTGACTACGAGGATAATAAATCTCTAATCATTTGCTGTTCTTTTCCTCCAATCTTGGACTGCTAGGAACACAAGCGATCCGAAAGGAACGCGAGTCTCAAGCCCACGCGAGCTCAGACATCAAGTTGAAGGCAGACCGGGATGGATTCGGTAGCTCCTGGCGAGACTTCCCCTCCGCTACCAAGATTCTGTTCCGGAACCCCACCTTCGTACTCCTGACACTCGGCATCGCGGCTGATAACATATTTGCCACGGGAGCTGAAGTATTTTTACCTATATACCTGGAGAACCAGTTTGGGCTTAGTTCCGGAAATGCTAATATAATTGTTGGTAAGATATTACAATCTGTGCTCAAACTCAAGTTTTTAGATTTCTCTGTACATGGAATTTGTATCACCAATATAATAATTAACTCTTTACTGTGAGGTTTGCGGGAACATTATGTGCATAAACTCTCTCAGTAAGTAGTTGTAGTCTTTCTTGGATGAACCTTAATTTTAAAAGTTGACGTTTCGATCAGTATGCTCTGATCGTCTTCAGGTGAGTACATCTGACATCGTTTGTAAACTGCCCAAAGTCGAATTAATTTATGTGTGCATTAACCGTATAGGACACAACGTTTAAAAGGGACACGTTGCATGGTCCATGAAAAGTGTTTGAAGCCGTTTGTTATAAAGTGCATAAATATTATGGTTAGAAAGATACTTTAAAAGTACAACATTATGATCTAAACAAACATACCTCGAAAAGGCATGGTTTTCCTTATACGTCGTGAACTATACGGTCGGCCATTTTATGGATTCAAGTTTTTGACTCCATAAAATGGCCGACCGTGTTAGTTCGAAAGTAATCAGAAAACCACGCAACTGTGAGGTATGTTTGTGTGGATAATTTATTCTACTTTTAAAACATCCTTCTTACATGCATTGTATAACAACTACGGCCATGTTAAAAAGAATGACAAAGTAGTCACATCTACTTCAATAGATTTGATGCTGATCAAATACTGACATGACCCTGTCACTTCCGTGTTGACAAAAACGGGTTTACACTGTAAGAGGTTGAGACGTGAAGCAGACGTGTACCATGAACAATAAAATAAAAGGTTCCCGCACCCTCATCGGTTTCATACAGGCTAAAAGTTGACCTCTGTTTGACATGTTTTTAAAAAGCGATTTTCTCACCACGATGGTTTCCAATCATACGCTTGGCGTTCCCAACCGCTGAGTTACCGGGGGGCACTTATGTATCGCAAAAACATCTGCACCAAACGAACCCGATTGGTAAGCACGCCTAGTCTCTCCGAATGAGTTGAAGTTGCGACCTCTACCAGTGACTAATAAAACCAAAACAGTATTCGCGTCGCCAATTAAGGCTACATCATGTTGACACCGTGCAAAGTGTTTCTGTTGTCTTTAATTTATTTTAAATCATTAGACATTGATTCAAGGAATACAAGTTGAACAGGAGAAATTATTCCTTGCTTGTGTCATTCTCTAAATAAGAAAAATACAGTTAAGACATCCAATTTGTCTAAGAGAACAACCTTTGACAGGCAGTTTTTTTTAATATTTTCCTTAAAGTGAGCCTCCATGGAGCTTTGTACTTGCATTAATTGAAATATCAATGTAAATCACAAGGGAAACTGACTATGTTTATTTTTAAATTGATTCTTGGGGTTGAACAAAGAATTGACTATAGAGTGTGATTCGAACAAACGATCTACCAACTGAGCTATCTAGCCCTATGCGGGCGGTGTCTTTATTTTGTCAATATCTTTGTTCGGGTTGCCATTACAAGCCATACAACCGTTAACTGCCGTTTAGCCAGGGATTAATTGAGATACTCATTCATTTTTAATGAAGGTATCTTGGTGTGTGTTGCCGGAGGAGGAGCTTTGTTAGTTGGAGGTTGGTTAGTGAAGCGATTAAACCTCAAGGTACCGGGGATGCTAAAGTTCATCATTGTGGCCAACATCATCAATGGACTCTCACTATGTTCCGGCTTTTTGAGATGTCCTGAGATTCCGCTGGCCGGAGTGTATCAGCAATACGCTGATGAAAGGTTAGACATTCCAGTCGTCTTTTCAAAGTTATGATATTAAAATGGTACCGTGGTAAATCATGCTCAATTCACACTCAAATCAGCTGACACACCGTTGGTGGCGTACTACAGGTTTTGCCGTCATTCACATTCTAGTTGAAGGTGAGTCAACATGTATATTTGTCTCTGTCTTCTGTACTTGCAACTAAGGTTCAGAATAAAGTACGGCTTCAATATTTACAGCAACATTTGTAGATTACGCAATGCATGCACCAGCTTTGTTGTGATTGTCATAAGGCTGTAATCTTCATTTACGCTTGATATAAAAAAGGCCGAGCCCAAATTGATCTCCCAAACCCTACTCTCCGATTAGTGTCGACGCATACAACGTCCAGAGCCGTAGCTGTCCATTCATTTGGATGTGGACAAGGATTGTAACTATCACAATCATCATTTAAATTACACACTTCTTGTCAAAGCCGTATTCAAATCATGTTGCCCGCATGCGGGACCCCCGGCGGCGAGTCCAGTCTTCCCTGCAGACAGCCAATTCTGTCGTGGTCTCTGCCCCAGGATCTCTCCTCAAGACACCGACATAACATCTCTGTCCTCCCCCAGCTTCAACCCCATGAGTCGGTTCCAACATCAAAAGACGGCTTCAGGTAGATCAGGGTGCCTGATGCCCATTCGTCTATATGTATTCACGCTTGACATAGAAGTTGACCGGCATGGTCGTGGCCGTGCGATAAAGGCCCGAACCGAAGGCAAGGGACTTTATCGCACGGCCACGACACTGACAGGTTTTTAAAGGCAGTTTATAAGAACGAGCCACTACTCTTTTATTCCAATTCATAAATGCCTTTTTGGTTAAAGGCGTAACAATGTATAAGAAGCTTTTTAAAACTTATCCGTTTCCGACGTCCTTGAGCTCTGTATGTGTTACATTTTGTTTGGACTGAGACAGTTTTCGGATATGCATTCATGCGCGTAGAATGCATCTTTGTATTCATGGGCTAAACTGACACGGCGAGATCGATCCCCCTGGGAACGAGGTTGGGGGCTAACCCTCACAAACATATCCGAAACCAACACACGATAAACAGCTCCAGCTGGTCGTTATCAACCGTTTAAACACCCCATGTGATGCGCTCTCCACCAATAGGAATAGCGAAACGGTCTGAGGTATTTATGAATATACATATAGTTATACTACTACTTTCTGTAGCTAATACGTTTTAAAACGCTTGTTATCAATTATTTTTCATCAGTGCTTCGTCAAGTGTGGTTCTGAACGACACATGCAATACGGGTTGTCATTGTTCGACTGCGGAGTACTCTCCAGTGTGTGGCAGTAATGAGGTCATGTATTTTTCACCGTGTTTTGCAGGCTGTCAAAGTCAGGAGGATGAGGTAAACATTACGAGAAATAGTACTTTATAGTTCTTATACTTCTCAGAGACAACGAAGGCGATTGTATCCATGCCCCCTGGTCATTGCCTTGGTGCCCTTGAAATGCTCCTTCACCAAGGAGAACATACCTTGGTGCCCTTGCCCTTTCAAAATACGAAGCAATCAGGTCTGCTTTATGTGAAAGACATTGCCATTATAGACTTAATCAATAGTCACTCGAGCCTGTAACCCCTCATCCGCTTTCCCCTCAAACTTTGTAAAAGTATGGGTTTTAGTTGTTCAGCGGAATTGTTTTTGGTGGTTTGTGTAATTAATATTGAGAGTCAATACTATCTCACTCCGGAGCCGATATACGGCGGGACAAGTTCTTATATTATATATTAAGTAGGCCTATCCAGAAATTGTCAAATCTATTCAACGGCCAAAACAAAATTACTTATAAAAGGACAACATCGAAACAGCCAAGGGCGGTAACGAAACCCAGTTAAAGGCAACATTGACAGTAAAACTGCTTTTAAAAAATATCAAGAGAGAGACATCTGCACACGTGACTGTATAAGACAAAATATACCTTTGGTTTTAGGACCGTTGTAGAGGATACAATAAAACAAACATGTGAAAATGTCATTTCCAAAGGTCGCTTTTTTGAGATATCATCGAAAATACGGAACGAATAATATGCACACAGGACATTCTTCATAGAGAAATAATTCTCAAAATGTGTTATACTATCGAAATCTCCTGTAGGCTTCTGACCCAAAGTTTGTACTTTTATAATTAAATTTGTAATTAAATATTTTGAGAGTGATAATCAAACTTAAAGCGATGTAATACTTTGATTTGATGATGCTTGTTATAATCTTCCACAATCTCTATCCATTGTATTTGTAGGATAGTGTCATGTACAGTAACTGTACATGCCTAACGCATTACAGTATGATGAATGATTCGTCCCTGGTATCAGCGACTGCAGTGCCAGGTCGATGTGGTTCGTACTGCTCAGAGATGTACATATTCATTGCCTTCCTTTTCCTTATTCTGGTTTCGTTGTTCATCGACAAAGTGGCAGCAACAAACACGATTCTCAGGTAATGGCAAACTTCAAATGCCCCACACGCTATGACTGGATACCCTAAACATCATGTCTAATTGATTGATTCAATGTTGGATCATTTCCCCCACCTGTAAACTTGAATGTGACGGTTCTGAATCAAGTTGAAAACGTTGCTGAAAATTAAACTACCGTCACGATAAAAGGATTGATATGTGAGAGCGACTCTGGTCACACCTTCGCAAAACACAAGTGCATAGATATTTCTTTAAAAGGTGTATGTACTTTTTGTAGGTCAAAAAACACAATGTCCACAGTTTTGCATTAAACTTGCACAGTTTGAAGATAATGATAGTAGAAAGCTTCCCCGAAAATATTACTTGCTGAGGTGCTGTAGTTTTTGAGAAATGAGTAAAACAATGTCATGAAAATAATTTTCGTCTCAGTGATCATGAGATGAAAATTATATTAGCATGTGAAACCGTATTTTCATGACATTGTTTTACACATTTCTCAAAAACTACAGCACCTCAGCAACTCATATTTTAAGGTATGCTTTCAACTATCACTATCTTCAAACGGTGTAAGTTTAATGTAAATCTGTGGACATTGTGTTTTGTGTTACAAAAAGTATCCAAATCCACTAAGCGCAAAACATGATTATATCTCCGTTTACTGTTTCTCACTAGGCAAACATTACCTGCCAACTCAATGTAAATTGCTTGCAGGTAATTTTTCTTGAAGCAGGGCCAGTACACCCAGATGCTCACCTGGTTTTAAGACACCCAGGTCGGATACCGAGGGCGTTTTTTTTTTTTTACCGTGGAAGAAAAGATCTCACGCCCAAGCAGTGTGAAAGTTCGAGTCCCGGTAGTAGCACATGTGTCATTGAGCAAGATACTTTACAAAACCTGCCACTGCATTGTCCTTCGGATGAGACATAAATCTGTTGGTCCCGTGACGCAGAATAACCCAGAACACTTATCCTTTCCCATATGTTTCCGGTTCACATTAAATAGCGATCATTCTTATCGACATGTTTCCACAGCCTTGTGAGCTATAGTAATTTAGTTAATTTACAAGGCATCCTTGGTTTTAATTAATTTCGAATAACTTATGCATTATCATATGTCATTGTTTTAAGATGCGTCCCTGATGGTCAGCAGTCATTTGCTCTTGGTGTATACGGATTAATGACACGAGTATTTGGTAAGTGCTGCCGGTCAAGGGTAGATTAGAACCATCGTAAGGCACGAGGTTCGCAGAAGCTTATACTCAACCAATAAATCGTGCACACAATCTGTCATTAATAAACAAGACCAACACTTTACGCGCCGTGTATACACACATAATTTAAAGAAACACGTTGCTTTGGATCGGTCGAGTTGGTCTTCGAAAAATGTTCTGTAACCGTTTGTTATAAAATGCATATGGGTAGAAAAAAGTGGTAAAAGTAGGATACAATGATCTACACAAATATGCCTCGAAATTGCGTGGTTTTCTTTTTACCTCGTCGACTAACACGGTCGGCCATTAATGATTTGACTCCCATAAATGGCCGACCGTGTTTGTTCGCGACGTAAAAGGAAAACCGTGCAATTGTGAGTGATACTTGTGTGGATCATTATATTCTACTTTTAAAACATCTTTCTAACCATATGCATTTCACAACAAACGGTTTCAAACGCTTTTTATAGACCAACTCGTCCGATCCAAGGCAACGTGTTCATTTTATACACAAATTATGAAAAATACACCAAAGCCAATACATTAATCAGAAATGAGTATTAATAGAACTAACCCGAAGCACACTCTCAAACCTTACGGGTCATTGTTTAACCCAGATCTAGGTATCATGGGGCCTGACCTATTTCTTTGTAAGTGTGACCCAGATTCTAGGTCAAAATGACCCATAAATAAGTATAAATGACGCAAAATCTGGGTTAAAGCCATTGGACACTTTCGGTAAACAGTATTGTCCAAAGGCCCACACTTCGTGTATCACAACTTATATATACAACTTATATACAAACCTGTGAAAATTTAGGCTCAATCGGTCATCGGAGTCGGGAGAAGATAACGGGAACACCCACCCTCGTTTCCGCACGTTTCGCCGTGTCATGACATGTGTTTAAAATAAATCCGTAATTCTCGATATCGAGAATTGATATTGCTTTAAAGTTTTCTCAAAATTTAAAACATTTCATGGAATAATATTTCAAGACAAGTCTTTCACTATTACCTTCTGTAAACCCTGTAAGTTATTTGTAAATCTGTGAACTTTTATTTTTTTTCCTGTTCCGAAAGTGTCCAATGGCTTTAAAACCCAATGTGCATAATATGCTGATTTGGAAACGTGCCAGGCACCCTGCCGTCGATTTCACCAAACTCTTCCTAACTATCCAAAGACGTAGGACGCATTAAACCCACCCTAAGTTAGGACGGGTTACTCGTCTGGGACGTGGAATCCACGTCAATTCTGATCGGGAGGTTTTAGAATGCATCGGGAGGTTTTTGAGTGCAGCGCAAACAAAACATGGCAACTCAGTTTCCAATAACAAATGGAACAATTTGTCTCGAAAATAAACCAGGGGCGATTTCACAAAACTCCAAGATCAATCATAAAACGAGTTGCAATATCTCTATATTGATCTGCATTGTGACCTGTGCTTAGCAGTTTATAGGTAATCATATCACAATCGCCATCTTTTAGCTCTTTGTAAAATCAGCTCCTGAGAAACACAATTAGACGAAGCATCTGCAATTACACTGTACAACGTTTGCAATAAAGACCATGCCAACACGTCATTATATTTGCATCGGGGATAAAGAATATTAATTTTCGTTTTACCCGATGTGTGTGATAGCACTGTATTTTTCAGTACTTTCCCGAGTGCCGTGAACAAAAATATCACAGGCATATAACTCGGGTGGGATTCGAACCCAAGACCCTTGCAAATCTAGAGCAGTGTCTTACCATTCTAGAGCATGTGCTAAAACACTTCGGTGTTTGGGTAAAAACCAAAATTAATATTCTTTATCCCCTATATGCAAATTTAACATCTCTTATATCGTTGCGGTACCCGCTGCCGAAACATAGGATTCGAACTGCCTCTAGCTACCGGGCAATCTCGTTGGTCTATTTGGAAACGTGCAAAACTATTTTGACTCAAAATATAATGTCAGGTATGATGATTGCCAATAAACGTAATTTTATCTGACCTCCGTTTTAGGATCTCTTCCCGGACCGATCATCTTCGGTTCACTCATCGACTCGACCTGCACGCTCTGGCACGAGGAGAACGGCGAGAGAGGGCAGTGTTGGTTTCATGATCGTACAGATCTTTCCCTTAAAGTCGTCATACTGGGTGTATCTGTTAAACTCCTGACACTTGTTTTTGTTTCGCTCGCCTATAAGACGTACAAGCCTCCACAGCCTCCACAGCCAGAAGACAAAGTTTAATTACTTATATTTTTTACTTAGGCCTATTGGAATGGATTAGAATATGTAAGTTCTTTTGTCAAACTTCAAGGATACAACCTTTAAAAATAGACTTGGGTTTATTAAATTGTCTTTGCCCGTTAGCATTTACACATTGAATGGTACTTTTTTGAATATTATTTTTATGAATAGTTTTTTTTTTTTTTTTTTTTTTACAAAATGATTTTTATCTATGAATGTGTGTCACGAATCGACTACTCTAAACATTAACCTTTAAGAGGCACATTAGATTCTATAACAAGGATGTGGACCGGAAGGTCCTCCCTAGTTGAGGTGTAGGGTGCTCAATCACCAACAATTTTACTGGCCTGTAGAAACTTGTTTTCAATGTGTAAATATTTTCTATTGTATATCTTCATCCAGTTTTGAAATTTTATATTCAAATCTTCTCTATTTTTATAATGTCTTATTTTATATTTGCTTATTTTTACTCTTTGATGTTTAAATAAGTTTTAATATTGTAAAACTTTTCAGCTTTTTGGCTGCTAAGTTTGATTTTTAATTAACTAATAATAATAATAATAATGAATAAGTTGCACTAACGGCACACTTTTGTTGACGTTTTAGATGACAGAGCAGAAAGTGTAGGCCTTCATGTATATGGAATAACTCGGGTCTGTGTATTGATAGTTATTTTATTTTTTTGTGTAATTGTGAAACACCCTTACTCTTTTAAACATGTTTCAATATTTGTCATTGTATGCGATCATGTGAATTACCCTTTTTGAAACTGCGACAACTGACATTATAAGCCATTTTCAGTAAAAAAAAAAAATAAAAAAATGTGTATACACAGGCTCCCAGACGAATTGAGTTGTGCTACATTTCTTTTTTTACTGTAAATGGCACCACGTGACCAAATACAACAGGGCCCAATTTCATAGAGCTGCTAAGCACAACAATTTGCTTAGCATGAAATTTCTTCTTTTATAAAAACAGGATCACCAACCAAATTTATATTTGTTGCATATTGCTTGTTACTCGTATTCAGCTGTTGCTTGCTTATCCTGAGTATCACATGGAAATTTGGTTGGTAATCCTGTTTTTATCACATGCGCACACAAGGTGCCAGATTATAGGCTGCACTTTTAGTCGTGGTACATTTGGATTGCAACTGCGTCCAGCAACCATGTTTTCCAAAGAAAACTTCTCTCTCCATGTCACAACTCTCATTTCCCGAGAGAGCGTTCCACCAAGGCTAAATTTCATAAAGTTATCAGGATATCCATGCCTAAAGTCAAGCGTCATGGATGTACATGTAAAATAATCAGATAACCATATTTGAAATGTGACATCATCGAACCTTTGGGATTTTGGCAAAAAATGCACTTGAATTATATCAAACGCAGTGACATTTTACACATTTTTTAACACGAGGAAAAGATTCTAGTAATTTGTTCCCTTCAATGACTCTATCTATTGGAAAATGTATAAAATAACACATAACATAATTTGACCTTAAAGTCCCTTTTAAAATTTAATTGGTACATTATATTGACAGTACAATAAAACAAATACGGTTATTTCTTTATTTCTCGTATACCTACAATGATATTTTCAGTAAGTTCAGACAAAGAAGTCATAGGCCGTCCTGTAAACAATTTCTTTTTGCGAACCACGGTCGGCCATTTATGGGAGTCAAAAATTTGATTCCAATAATTGGCCGACTGTGGTAGCCTCGACGAGCTAAAAGGAAAAACCGTGCAATTTCGAGGCGTGTGTGGGTCATTGTATTCTACTTTTTACAACATCTTTTTACCCATATGCATTTTATTAAAACGGTTACAAACGCTTTCCAAAAACCAACTCGACCGGTCCAAGGCAACGTGTTCCTTTAATAGCGAGCTTCTTTATTCGTATATGAATCTGCTTAATAAGGGAATCAATGTGTGGTGCAGAGGTTTTCATCAAGTAGTGGTTTAATTCCAAACGAGGCCTGGGGTCGACTTCACAAAGAGTTCTAACTTAGGACTAGTCCTAGGAGATATACAAAATGAATGGCTAGTCCTAACTTGGAGATAAGACTAGTCCTAACTCTTTGTGAAATACACCCCAGGTTCCTGATAATTTACCGAGACGAAGTCAAGGTAAATAATCAAGAACCAGGCCTCGGCGGGTTTAAACCACTAGTTGAAAACCGATTCAACACACTTTGATTCCCATTCATAAATACCTTTTCGGTCAAAAAACATCAACAACTTTGGTCAAAAAATAAAATGCAAAAATTATATTCTTCAATGATTTCTTTCAACAACAGCCTTTCAAAACCCTCCGCCGCCCTTGCGTAAACAACCCCTTTTTATTTTGGAATGCTGTGCGCATCGCGTGATGTGGCACAACTGTTTCAGCCGTTGCATGCCCTCGACCAATATGAATAACAACAGGTGCAAGCTCGCGTGTCACGCCCATGTTTCAACACTTTCGACTGGTCATAAACAAAGGTTTATACACACCCACGTGACGCGCTCTCCACCAATAGGAATAGCGAAATTGTCTGAGGTACTTATGAATACTCTATCACTCCGAACAACTTCTCACCACTTTCCAAAACATGTAGCCGAACGCGGGATTAATAACCCCGCTCACACACACACGCCGCTTCTACGACGATGGAAAAGTGGCCGAGAGCGTGACCAATCGCGGACCAATCGTTGGCCAAACGTCGGAGGTTCTCCATGAGCGTGGTCTGATCGGGGTGGGACCTCCTAGGTCGGGAAGCTGCATGATATCCACACGCTTATTTTTGAACATGCTCAAAATAAGCGTGGCCGGGTCGCGGCCAACAAAGCGGGCAAAGTCTTGGTGGGAACGCCATTCAATATCGTATGAGCAGCGTGGTAGCATCAGCAACCACTTCGAAATAGAAAACCATTTGGTCGGCTTTGGTCGTGGTGTAGTAGTCAGTTATTGTAGTGGCAGCGAGTCAGAAACACTTTTTCGTAGAATTTGAAGCAGTAAAGTTTGGCGAAGTCTTGAATGGTCAAATTGCTGGATTTGGACGAATCATAATACCCCGACTTCATAATTTGTTATAGAACGGGGTGTTATAGAATGGCATGATCTTCGTAAGGCCGTAGTGCTGTGTGAACGGGGTATACATTTTTTACAAACTGTGTGGCACTTTCTGGATGGGCTTGATGGGCGGGTTTTATTGAAATGGTGCTCCAAAACTTTGAGCCTGCCGCGCGACCATTCTGCTCTGCAATGAATCTGTCTTTCGATTATTGCGAGGGAGAGCGCGAACGCAGTCCCCACTATCAGAAATTGTACTCCCGAGTTCCCCACATTAGGGGGAATTGCAAGGGTCAACCCAGGCCGAGGTGTGCAATGGCAGGGCCTCGCCTTGGGGGAACCGCCTGAGTGATCACGGTATCTCCTGAGCCAGGTAAGTATGAATTAAAGGGAGTATTCTAAATATGATCAGAGGCAGTCAGTAACACCAAACCCATGGTGCATAGGGTGTGCTCACCCGAGCGAGAAACAAAATCGTCCAAGAGACGTTTGAGGCATTTGATTCTTAAATTTGGTTGCACGCTAGTTTCTAGCGCCTTGATGAGGATTTTACTTTTTAACAATACATGTGTCGGCAAAGCATATGCACCGGTTAAGACACTTCATTTCTCCCAACATTAATTCTTTCAACATTGTCGCACGAACGGGGGCAATCGAATAGGGATGGCACATTCCCGTACCAAAGTCTGGCGTTACTGTGAGGAATTGAATTTTAACTTGTTTAGACAGTGCTCTATTTATCAAAATCATATTGTAATTAGAGACGATTTAACCAGAATTCGAATTGCTTTTCACAGTTCAGTATTTCAACAAGCAATGTGTAGTAAAACCTGTAATAATCGAAAACCTTCATCATAGCTGAATCTTGGCACAAACTGCGATAAGGAGAGGAGGTATTTTTGTTTAAAAAACGCCACAAAAAACGACAACAACAACAACAACCTGTACACAGTCTTGCACCCTTATTGCACGACTTAAAGGAACACGTTGCCTTGGATCGGACGAGTCGGTCAAAACAAAAGCGTTTGTAACCGTTTTTTATAAAATGTATATGGTTGGAAAGATGTTGTAAAAGTAGAATACAATGATCCACACAAGTTTGCCTCGAAATTGCGTGGTTTTCCTTCTACTGTGCGAACTAACATGGTCGGCCATTTATGGGAGTCAAAATTTTGACCCCCATAAATGGCCGACGTGTTAGTCGACAAGGTAAAAGGAAAACCACGCAATTTCGAGGCATGTTTGTGTGGATCATTGTATTCTACTTTTACATCTTTCTACCCATATGCATTTTATAAAAACGGTTACAAACGCTTTTCAAAGACCAACTCGACCGATCCAAGGCAACGTGTTCCTTTAAATTACGTGATAGTGTATTACACTCAGTATAGCTCTGGCTTGATGACCAGCGGTCCCGCGAGAACATTGGAGATAGCCGGAATTTAACGACCTGACTACAAGTCTTCCTTCACTGGAAAAATAAATGTACCATTACAAAACAACAAGGTAGTGGACACAATTGGTAATTACTCAAAACAATATTAGCATAAAAACCTACTCGGTTACGAGGAATGGGGAGTTGTTGATAGTATAAAGCATTGTGAGAAACGGCTCCTTCTGAAGTAACATAGTTTTTGAGAAAGAAGTAATTTTCCACGAATTTGATTTCGAGACCTCAGATTTAGAATTTGAGGTCTCGAAATCAAGCATCTGAAAGCACACAACTTCGTTTGACAAGGGTGTTTTTTCTTTCATTACTATCTCGCAACGTCGATGACTGATTGAGCTCAAATTTCCACAGGTTTGTTTTTATATCGATAATGTTGAGATATAGCAAGTGAGAAGACTGGTATTTGATAATTACTAATAGTGTCCAGTGTCTTTAAACAAAGTTGTCAAATTTTGCGATATTAATGGGAAAAACAACAATTCCTAGCCAGTTTTACTTTGCTTGTTTAATCATTATAGCCAGTGCAAACCGCCAAGCCGCCTAAAGCTACACTGTAATATGCGTCAGCAGGAAACCTCGCTAGCTTGAGTTTGTAAAAAGGGGAATGTCAAAATAAAACTCGATTGGCCAATTCATCTACTTCTTGTTATAGATCATTGTTAATCCCGACGCTAATGATCATGACAATTTTTGGTTCATTCCCAACAAGTGAACATTAATTTATTGTCTTTCATCATGTTGATAATAATTGTCGAAAACTTATGCCTAAGCAATTAATCACTATGAGTGATGAGCCAGATAAAGAACGTAGCAAGCTATTGTGTTCATTTTAACCTTTAAAGGGACACACCGGCTCACCGTTTACGCAATTTAGGGGTGTAGAATCATAAATAATGTTTTTATAGACGGTTGCTGTAAAAAATCATCAAAATGTCACGTATTTAGCGAAAAATGATTTAAAAAAACCAAAGCGGTAAAAGGCCAGCGTAAACGTGTTTCCAGCCGTTGCAATTGTCAAATCTTCGTGACATTGTCGCACAATGTTGTAAGTAGACTGGTGCTTTGTTTATAGCAACGTTTTACTATGACGCAGCATCAGGATCCAGTCTTAAACGGATCAGGGAAATCCTTCCACGATGGAGGTAGACCTTCGTGCTTCGACGTACATCCAAAGATCGTCACGAAGAACACAAAGAAACTAACCCAGAATATGATGGGACAGGGACAAGTAAATAAAGCATACCTGGCCCTAGCCCAATATAGGACTCTTTCTCTGTACACAGGAACTGGAACCTAAACATCTTGGATTGTATAAGCGTAGCTGAGTAGCTGCGTAGCTTGAAACGTAACCATTTCTTTTGGAACGTAACCATAATTTTTAGAACGTAAGCATATCTTGGTACGTAAGCGTAGCTGGGTATTTTGGAACGTAAACGTGTAGCTGCGTATGAAACGTAAGCCTAGCTTGACTCGGGATTGAAAGCAGACCTTTTGGTTATAGCGTTACTGGAATTTATTGTATCTTGGATTAAGCGTAGCTGAGAAGCTGTGTAGCTTGGAACGTAACCATATCTTTTGGAACGTAACCATAATTTTTTGGAACGTAAGCATATCTTGGAACGTAAGCGTAGCTGGGTATTTTGGAACGTAAACGTAGCTGCGTATGGAACGTAAGCGTAACTTGACTTAGGATTCAAAGCGTACCTTTTGTTATTATAGCGTAACTTGAAGGAACGTAAGCAAAACTTGGAATGTAAGCTATAGCTGAGTAGCTGTGTAGCTTAGAACGTAGCCTTATCTTTTGGATGGTAAGCATATCTTGGAGGAACGTAAGCGTAGCTGAGTATCTGCATAGCTTGGAATATAACCAAACAATACCTCAACAATCTCAAAAATAACACTTCATTCACAGAATTAAAAAAAATTATTTTTTTGACAAAAAAAATTCTGTGATGAATTTTTTTTTATCATTATTTTTGTTTCAACCTTTTACAAAATTCTTATTCACCTGTCCTATTTTACGATCGAAAACCGTTTTTTAAAAATCCTTTTGTCTTCTTTGTAAAACATTTTTTAAGCTACTCACACAATAACACTGTCAATATAACAAAATGCGGTATTCCTACGTTTTGACATAATCAATCTTTTTTAATTACCTGAAACTCATAACAAAAAGAAACTAGGAGCCATGAAACAAAACAGAGCATTATGCGATCATAAAAAAATAACGGAATCGACACGAGGTGTACCGACTGACAAACCCACGATGACAAACATGTACATTGGTGTCTGGCTACCAACCCCTCCCAAGCTAACGGCGAGACCCGCACGCTTGGAGTTCATAGCGCCTGGGATTACACCTCCAGCCCCCACGAGACACGGCATGCGCGGTATAGTATAATGCCCGAGGCTTACGTTCTGATTGCTTCACGCCGTGGGGCCATATAACAAGCTTCCGTTACACGGACTCTTTTAATGCGAATCTTACGTTAGATTTTTCACCATTATTTACATTTTGTAGCGATAATTTAAATACATGATCTTTTTCGTCAGTTATTCGTTAAAAATCTTGTGAAAAAGATTTAAATTTGGTTAAGTAAGTTACTTTTAGACGGCTGGAAGTAAAACTAGCCCGGAAGGTCACGTGATTGTTTGTACCACTTTTTGGTTAGAACAATCACGCGACCTGCGTTTTTGTCTTAAAATGCTCAAAAACGGCTAAATTTGATGATTTTTTTTAAGGACCGTTCTTCTTCATTCCTGGAAGACCGTTGAAGTTATATCTTAATCTATTTTGTAGCCCAAATAGCCCAATTCGGCCGGTGTGTCCCTTTAAAAACGGTAATCGCCATAAATGTTACCGGTAGCCGTTAACGAGAGGTCATTATTGTTCCCTTTAGATTGATTGCTTTTGAACAAATATTACCGAAAAGGACTCAAACTATACATAATTAGCATCGGCTATGTTTTGAAATTAAAACCACGATTCTAATATTTTACTATAGGTTTTCTCGGTCAATTTCGGAAAATGAGCGGCCAATTTAACCATCAGCCCATCCTATTTCGCACGAAATCGAATGCTACTGAAAAGGGTCATTCGATTTCTTTTTAAGACTAGACTTTTACGTCATTCGATTTAACAAAATAATCATTCAATTTAACAATTCATCGAAGCTGCATTCAAATTCGCAGGATATTTTTTTTGAGGCGTGCGTTTAATAGTCATTCAGTTTAATTTTGGGGCAATCAATTCTGGAATTTGTGCAATCTTAAAAACGCTTGGTTAATTTTTTGTTTCCTTACGAGTGTTAAAGGCATGCGGTACATTTTCCGGCACTCTTGAACATAATATGCCAAGATGTCTGGCACACCAACAGATTGATGGTTGGCAAATATAGATTTTTCTCGGTCAATTTCGGAAAATGAGCAGCCAATTTAACCAATATTTCGCACGAAATCGAACTCTACTAAAAAAGGGTCATTCGATTTCATTTTAAGACTAGTAAAATCTACTTTTACGTCATTCGATTTAACAAAATAATCATTCAATTTAACAATTCATCGAAGCTGCATTCAAATTCGCGTGTTTTTGAGGCGTGTGTTCAGTCATTCAATTCCATTTTGAGGCAGTCAATTCTGATATTTGTGCAGTCTTAAAAACGCTTGGTTAACTTGTTGTTTCCTTATACGAATGTTAAAGGCATGCGGTTAATTTGTTTGCACTCTTGAACATAATATGCCAAGATGTCTGGCCCGCCAACAGATGGTTGGTGAATATTTACAAAAACCAACAACTGGAAAAACATTTAAAAAAAACACAAACAACAACAGACCATTATTTTTACAGACCATTATTTCACCATGCGTAGTTGCTATGGAGATGGATACGTAGGCGCTAGCAAGAATAACAATCCAACTGATTGGACTACTACTGTTATACTCGCTGGAGTCGCAAGACAGTAGGCAACTACTCTATAATACTCGCTGAAGTCGCCAGTCCTTGGCCAGCTACTCTAATACTCGCTGGAGTCGCCAGACATTAGACAACTACTCTATTACTCGCTGGAGTCGTCAGTCCTTGGCCAGCTACTCTAATACTCGCTGGAGTCGCCAGACATTAGACAACTACTCTTATACTCCCTGGAGTCGCGAGACATTAGACAACTATTCTAATACTCGCTCGAGTCGCCAGACATTAGACAACTACTCTAATACTCACTGGAGTCACCAGACATTAGGCAACTACTCTAATACTCGGTGGAGTCACCAGACATTAGGCAACTACTCCAATACTCGCTGGAGTCACCAGACATTAGTCAACTACTCTAATACTCGCTGAAGTCGCCAGACATTAGACAACTACTCTAATACTCGCTCGAGTCGCCAGACATTAGACAACTACTCTAATACTCACTGGAGTCACCAGACATTAGGCAACTACTCTAATACTCGGTGGAGTCACCAGACATTAGGCAACTACTCCAATACTCACTGGAGTCACCAGACATTAGGCAACTACTCCAATACTCGCTGGAGTCACCAGACATTAGACAACTACTCTAATACTCGCTGGAGTCGCCAGACCATAGACAACTACTCTAATACTCGCTGAAGTCGCCAGACATTAGACAACTACTCTAATACTCGCTGGAGTCGCCATACATCTGACAACTACTCTAATACTCGCTGGAGTCGCCAGACATTAGACAACTACTCTAATACTCGCTGGAGTTGCCAGACATTAGACAACTACTCTAATACTCGCTGGAGTTGCCAGACATTAGACAACTACTCTAATACTCGCTGGAGTCACCAGACATTAGACAACTTCTCTAATACTCGCTGGAGTCGCCAGACATTAGACAACTTCCCTAATACTCGCTGGAGTCGCCAGTCCTTGGTCAGCTACTCTAATCTCGCTGAAGTCGCCAGACATTAGACAACTACTATAATTATCGCTGAAGTCGCCAGTCCTTGGCCAGCTACAGAACGGTCACAAGATGAACTCGAGTAGATGGTTTACTTTTAATATCATTTTGACGATTGTGATGTTGGGTTGTTGGATATGGCCTTTTAGTTGTTTATCGGGTGAGTACCAAGCTTGTGATGTTTCTTTTTCAATCTTCAGTTTGTTTTAATTGTTCGTTTTACTTTAGGTTTTCCCGCCCAATTAAACAAAAATCCATTAATTTTAACTCCCGACTCATTCGATTTTGTTTGAAATCGAATGCTCCGTTGAATCAGCATTCAATATTCAAAAGGAGTATAAGCACGACTAAAGAAAAACGAACAAACGGATTAACTGTACTCGGCAACCTTTTTCGTGCCTTCACCAATAAGTCAAACCATGTTATCTTTGTTTATGTTTCCGGTAGACTTTACATTTTATTTTCATGGTGGATCTTTATTGGTTAACTGACCTTTTGGGGATCTTTATTGGTTAACTAACTTTTTGGGGGGATCTATATTGGTTAAAACTGACCAACATATAATGTTGTATTGTGTTTGAATTGTTTGCAAAGCTGGTTCGATTAGAGTATCTGCTGATTTCATTAATTTCAATTTCGTAAAGAGGCAATCAATTTCGCTAAACGAGGATTCAAAATAAGTACGAAAAAAGAAATACAAACAAACAGATAAATTGTAATAAGCAACTGTTTTGTACCTTCACTTTTAAATCAAGCGAACTCTTTTAGTCTTCATGTATGTTTCCAGCAGACTTTACCTGGGGCCCCATATGAGGTTTTTTCTTCTTCTTTTTTTTCCCAGGGGGACCTTCAATGGTTAACTGACCAAGACCTGATATTATTGTGTTTTTGCTGCTTTTTGGGGGTAAATATTCGCCACCCGTCAATCTGTAGGCGTGCCAGACATCTTGGCATATTGGGGAGGTTAACGGAACACGTTGCCTTAGATCGGTCGAGTTGGTCTTTGGAACGTGTTTAACCGTTTGTTAAAAAATGCATGTGGGTAAAAAGATGTTGTAAAAGTAGAATACAATGATCCACACAAACATGCCTCGAAATTTCACGGTTTTCCTTTTGTCGACAAACCAGTCGGCCTTTTATGGGAGTCAAATTTTTGACTCCCATAAATGGCCGACCGTGTTAGTTCGCACAGTAAAAGGAAAACCACGCTATTTCGGGGCAATTTGTGTGGATCATTATATTCTACTGTTAAATAATCTTTCTAACCATATCATTTTATAAAAAACGGTTAAAAACGCTTTTTTATCGACCAACTCGTCTGATCCAAGGCAACGTGTTCCTTTAAGCTGCACGTTGCGCGAGCAACGGGAACGTGAATATCAGAAACTCAGTCGTTTAAATGTAACGTTTTCAGCATATTTACGTGAAGTTACCATTTTTTACGTCAAGTATGTACTTGCGCGCAGGCGTCATACGTGAGCATGCAATAAGCCCAAAGTGGTGACGTCATCTAGAAACAACACAATTTTTTGACGTTCACGTTTACGTATTTGCTCATGAAACGTGCAGCTAAACCTCCCTATTATGTTCAAGTGCCAAAAGGTGAACCGCATGCCTTCAACAATTTGTAAGGAAACAAAAAGGTAACCAAGCGTTTTTTAGATTGCACGAGTTCCAGAAATGACTACAAAAATAAATTAAACTGGATGGCTAAACACACGCCTTAAAAAAACTCCTGCGAATTTGAATGCAGCTTCGATGAATTGTTAAATTGAATGAATATTTTGTTAAATCAAATGATGCAACAGTAAATTTGACTGGTCTTAAAACGAAATCAAATGACCCTTTTCGGTAGCATTCGATTTCGCGAGTAATGTGGTGGTTAAAATTGGCAGCTCATTTGCCGAAATTGACCGAGAAAACTTAACAATACAAATTGAACGGGATATTTTTGGTTGGGCAACTGTTGGCAAGTGACGCTGGACCGACGTTGACACAATGTCATCCTTGGAAGTATACCTGTTTTACTCCCAACATTTCCCGACGTTGGCACAACCTTTATTAGCCGACTTCGGGTTGTCCCTAGTATGACCAAGCTATGACAACGTTGTTATTGTAACTTTTTGTTCGTACTGTGTACCAAAGTTCGTAAAACGTTTACACACTTTACTCCGACCTTCCCAACGTCTGTTCAAGGTTTGTTTTTGGTGCCGATCTTTCCGAAGTTCGCCGACGTTGGCCACACGTATGTATGTTAGGTGGGAAAGAACCACCTGCAAGACCCGCGCGAAACTGGAAAACAGGCATGGGACCGACAAAGAATAAGCATCGGAGAAAAAGAAGGGCCATCAGTGTAAGATTTGACAAAGCACTAAGATTCATCTTTACTTAATATAAGATGGGTTGTTTGCCACTGTGATTTCGACAAACTTTCTCCAAATGATGTTGTCTTTTCTTTTTTGCTAGGTGTCTCCGTCATTGGAAAGTCTGCGTCACAGAGCAGCACTTATTATGGCCAGGCGAGCAGGGCCATTGATGGTGACATAAACACCTACTCTGAAACAAGTAAGTCATAAGTTTTCTATAATTTAACATTCTTTTGAAACCCCCATACGTCTCTCTTATCCCGGACAAATAATGACACAAGGTATTTGTTGTTCGCTGTCTAGCACGGACAGGGTCAAAATTTATTTCTCTCAATTTTACTATTTCGTTCAACAGAAAACATTTCAACAATGAAAGGAGGCAGCCAACTCAAAAGGTTAAAACAAAAGTGGACAAAATGCCACTACACACAATTCTTTTCCTCCAGTGATAATACTTGAGGAACTTCCTGATGTCTACCAGGAATCAAAGAATTATTCAATTCAAATAAGTTCGCCGCGGACTTACAATACACATTGCATCCCAATAAACGGGTTTGGAAGTGTCTATTCCAAAGCACTGACTCCACCACACGGTGTCTATTACCGGTGAAGCCAAAGGGACCTGGCAATAAAAACAAGCATGCACATGAGATTTAATGGCTGACACCTTAATTCTTGTCTCTTGTTATAAGTACACATGTATACATAATACATCACCTGCTCCGAGCGTCTGCCGAAGCATTTCTCTTAGGAATCTACCTGAAAGAAACTATGAATTAAAGCTAATTATTTATATGTTATCATAATTTAAGTCAGTTTTTACAAACCACCAAACAAGTTGCTTGTCATGCAATGCGAGCAGCTTGCTAAATCCCCCTCCCCTTTTTGTTACAAATAACTGGGGTTTAATTCATATTTCTTTATTTATCTTATTATTATCATGATTATTATTGTAACCTTATATCCTTATTACAGTATTCTCTTTTGAATTTGAAGAATATTAATGCTTGTGATAGCGTTTGTCTGATTACGTGGTAGCCAAATGCTGATTGACTTGAATTGAATTGAATGGTTTATTCTTCAGGTATTATACAAATAAATGAAATTTACAATCTTTTTGTACAGCAACATATAAAATATTAAAAGGATGAGTGCCGTCCAATTTGTATATGGGCTTATCTTCTACTCTTAAATTTGTTCTATTAAGGACACTTGAGTGGTTGATAATATGAACGTTTGATGTTATTTCTTCTCTACAAAACTTGTGAGCTATCTTATTTATATTTCTCGTGGCTGCTAGCCCTGCCCCTGTTCATCCTTATCAGCCATAAACACAATGCATGTACATGTACTTCACTAAAACGCTCTAAAACTGCCAGAAACTCAAGCAGAGTATTTTGCCTTTTGCTGTATCGCTTTTCCCGATACAGATGACAAACTACGGTCCGGGATTAAAAAACCAGAGATAAAAACTTGAAAAGTGCAAAACTCTGGAAAAACCCTCGGCCACGGCTTAATAAGCCGCCTGGAACACATACATGCTGATGTCCACATTTGTTAACGCCTTTTGCGTGGTTTACTAAAATTAAATATCATCTTGTTAAAACAAAAAACGTGTCAAACGTCTTGTTTACCTGCTTTACTGCGTAACGCAGGTACATACGCATTTCATATGCGTATGCTAATCTGATCAAAATATCTGACTAGTGTGAGCAAAAGCTGGAGGATACCCTTAATATTTTCTTTTACCCGTTTATCTATCTCCCATGTGGGACTCTTGAGGATGTTATTGGTCTCTATGTGGAGAACAAGTGTCGTCGAGCCTGGTTTCTGTGCATCAGCCTCCGTAACCGACCGTTCAGTTCAGCACGCCTTGCCCCTGACAGACTGGACCCGATAGTGCGACCTCCCCCAGGTAGTTGGTCTCCATTCTTTCCCGCACTGGCTACGATCGAATCGCCCATTGTCCACGTTGTCATTGATTCTGAAAATAATAAGAGAAAGTAACACGGCAGCAACGAGCACATACTTTTTGATGCTGTATTTAGCACATGTTGGTTTGTTTGTTTTGCATACAATTAGCTAGTAAATCCAATAGGTCCTTTTTATTTGATGAAAGTGTTATACTTTCAGCATTCCACATGGTGTACCTGCGGAAGGACAAATTTAGTTAAATTAATTGATAAAGGCCTTTTCATTGTCCTATGGGATTTGATGTTTTATTAGTTATTTCTGAATCACAACATTCGGTTTGGTCTTACGTAAATTTGAAACGCGGAGGACTTCCATCGTCCCATTTCCTTAATTTCTTCTTCTGAGAAGCCGTTCTGAGAAGCCATTGTGGCAGCTTCAATTCTGGAACTATGTGAGCTATACCTTTCTGGAGGTAAACCTATCAAAATAATTCCTTGTTTCAGTATGTGATTACCTTGATATGTTGTCAATGGTTCCCCATTAAAGTGAACAAATAGCGGTCCATGATGATTTGGCCTGATTTGTAGGAAATCTGACATGGCTTTTACCGGGCAGACATCTAGATCACGTGCACTTTCTATTCTTACATAGGAGGTTACGCCTCTCTGATCGGTTTTTGAGTATCTGATCCGTAACTGCCTTCAAGTATATGGATGTATAGACTAAAAGGGGCTTTTACTAATAACATTCTTTATTTACATAATTTTGACGGATTTTTCCTTTTTTCTTAATAGATTTGGTCACTTAAATTTTATTTTGCATTCTACTTGGATATTCTTTTACATTATTTATGTTTTTAGGAGTTTTTCTGTTTTTGTTTGTTATTAGTTTGTTTGCACACTGTGCAAACTTCTCAAATTTTACACTCCTAAAAACTGGTTCTAATCTCACATAGTCCATGATTTATATTTTACATTATTTTTATGTTTCACCTATTTTATTACTTGTTTTATTACTTGTATTACAACCAGAAGTGGGGAGGCAGGTCTATGGACCACAGTAATTATTTTGCTTTTGTTTCTCCTAGCCCATCTGGAAGTATTTTTTGTATTGTCATGTATTGTTGAAATGGCTGAATAAATAATAATAATAATGTCCATGCATTGATGGATGTTACGAATTGCTTTGGTTTATTACTTTTCCACACAATTTGACCCTCCTGGTTTACTGATAAAGCTATGCTTTGGGTTTCTTTATGTTGCCAGTAGGGGTCCCTTTTTTCTAAAAATGTCACCAAAACTACGGTACTACTTCATGTACGTATTCTCCTTTGATGTATACTTGTTCCAAGTGGGCTAAATGCTGATACCAGGGGTGTAAAACCTAACTGTTGTTGCTGGAATAGCTTGTGAACAGGGATCCAAAAAGTGTCTGTGTTATTGATCACTACTGGTTCAGTGACAATCGGCAAGTAATTGTTACTATTGAACGCCCATACTTGGGTTGCATTGTTACCACCTATACTATTATGATTTTGGGTTGCATTGTTACCACCTATACTATTGATATTTTGGGTTGCATTGTTTACACCTATACTATTGTGATTTTGGGTTGCATTGTTACCAATCATGATACTATTGCTATTGATTGAATGGCCATTGGTTCCTGATATCCCTAAAGGAATTATCTCTACTTGAGGTTGATCGTTTGTCCCTGCATTATTACTACTACGATTACAACACTGTCATCAAAATAGTTATAGGAATAGTATTATTAGTTTCATCCACACTAAAATTACCTTCCATTAGCCTGTTTGCTACCACTCTGGGCGCGGCACGTCGCTGGTCTTGTTGAACGTGTGTGTCCCTGGTGACGGCCCTGGTTGCCGTTGCTGACCCGTTACCGGTGCTGGGTCTTCGTTCGATGTCTCGTTCAACCCACGGATGGTCTCGCCCTGGTTGTGCCCGTGGTTCTGGGTGGATATCTGCCGTCACCTGGTGTTCGTGGGTGTGTAGGTTGCGCACCGTAACTTGATCAGCAGCCAAACGTTGAGTTGCACGGGTTTGTGCCCTTGTTTGTCGTCCATGGCCTTGCCCATCAGTGAGTGTTCGTGAGTTTGTTGATTGCGGTCCCTCATTTCGCTTCTGAGCCCGTTTTCTGCCCATAATTTACCTTGCTACCAAAGTAACTTAGGCTTACTGCCGAATATTTATGTAGTTTTTTGAACCGCGATCGTACAATTCGAAAATTCTGGTCAGAGAAAATCGAGAAAAATTATTTTGACCCTCTCTATCCGTTGCCGAGACAGAGAGTAAACTGCAACAATGCTTACCGAAGCGTTCGACCTACACGCCGGTTGTGATTGGTCCTTCAAATTGATAGAACCTTTAAAACACGCATCATGATTAGTCCAGACCGTGCGTCTCCAAAACAAGGAGACAATGAGGCCTAGCGGACCGGATCACTATTTGCCGTGGATAATGAGTTTTTCTTCGATGCTCGAAATAAAACTTTATTAATATTTATGCATGAGGAACTCAAAACGAGGCGATGGGCGCAACCACTGCAAGTGATGGGGAGCGTGCGCCCATAGCCTCATTTTGGGTAAGAATTATGACGTATAGGAATTATGCATAAGTATTAAGAGAGGCGTATAGTTGTAGAACTGTAATTCACCTCTAATCTATGATATCTCATATGTTTTAACAACAGAGCTAAAATAAATTCACAGAGTACGAGAAAACTGTTAACTGTATAGATTTAATTTTCTTCACAAATGCATATCTCATGTAAAGGTTCAATGAACTACTAAGTATTGGTGCATTTATGATACACATTGTAGATTATTATATACGGTTTCTTTGAGTCATCTGTACGTAAATAATGAGCTGTTGAGAGAACATTTGTTCTGGGACTGGGTCTGTCAAAAGAATGACAAGCTAATTTGTCTATATAAATAATTCACTCATGATTATGTTTGACATAAGCCATGTGACATCACAGAGAGGAGTCAGCCATGTCAGCAAGTGAACTATTGTGGTGGGCGTTCCTGACATTAATCTTTTTAAACAATGTGAACAATAACCAGACGCTGAGCGATAATCAATCCTTAACTCAGGAAATCCATTTGTTCATATTACTTGTGATTAAAGAGGACAGTTTTTTAGTCTGATCCTGCAATACCACGGGATTAATCTCTTTTATGAATAATAGACCAAACCCAAATGCAGGGGCCAATTTCATAGAGCTGTTTTGCTTAAGCACGAAAATAGCTCGCTTGTTTTACACATGTTACTGGCAACAATTTCATGCCATATACATTGCTTGTGACTGATATTAGCTGTTGTTTCCTTAGCATAACAATTGAGTGGAGTCTTGGCCGGTAATCTGATTTTACTAAGCAAGGATTGTTTTGCTTAAGCAAAATTTACTGCTTAAGCAGCTCTATGAAATTGGGCCCAGGTCTTTTGAGAAATGTCACCATTCTCCGTTGCTAGGTTACTGTTGATGGTGATGATTTAACCTTCATCAGAGAGAATAGCACAAAGAAATAAGAAAATGTGTAAGACAAATTGAAATATTTGCCGATGTCAGGTGGATGAAGGATAGGATCATGACAGTTGGCAACTAAATTATATGCGCATGCGTTCTCCACGCTACTATTCAATCTTCACTTACACAGCTAATCAGCGCAAAAATTTTAAGTTGAAAATCATAGGCATGCAGAAAAAAAACACATGAAATGTTCTACGCGTGCGATATTGCTGAGTGCCAAATTTGTGGTACAGGCTGCATGATGAGGACTGATACCCCTAAACCTAATAGCTATGTTTTTCAACAAATGAAGGATTGTTAACGAAATATGCATTAAGATAATACACAAATACATTTTCTACTGACTCCTAAATATTAACTTAAATTGGGTTTACCCAGTAAAATAATCTAGAAAAAAAGAAAGATTTTCTATCACCAATTGCGGGGAGAAATTCACTCGAACAAGAAAATCAGCATTCAATCAACCGCTGATCCAGTTCATACGTTCGAACCGAACGTGCCGCGGATGTGATGGTTTTCTCCCGTCTGCTGATCGGGTCGGTGGCCATCAATGTTTTGAACATTATTTTGTTTATAATTGTGACATTAACTTACTTCGATTTTTTCTATAAGTATGAGTTAATGGAAACAGTGTTTACAACGTTATTTTCTCTTTTAAATTTTGTTACGCTGGAAATGACATAGGCGTACTCTCTTAATGTAAAAGAGTTAAAAAGCACTCTTTCAAGAGCCATATTAAGGACAACTCTTTTCCGAGTGGTCTTCCACTCTTTTTGATTGAAGTTTGCATCTTTTTGAGTGATTTTTCACTCTGTCCTGGAGTGAAACCCCTCTAGAAGAGTGAAATAACCACCACTCTTTTTGAAGAGCCATATGAAGGACAACTCGAAATGTCAAGAGTGGTGTTTTTCACTCTTTCACATTTAGAGAGTACATTTTAGAGGGATAAGGCGCCGATTCGATCGCAGGACGGGAATAGTGATCATAAACTTAGAATTTGGCGGTGTGCAGAGCCTTGGAATAGGGCCAAGTTGTTTCGCGCTTATGTTAATTAAGTAAGGGGGAACATGCTGTCCACACATACAGATTCACCTGACAGTCCGCATGAGACAATGTCTGTCAGTGCAATAAAAGTTGTCCACATAATAGAAAACAAGTTTGCAAGGTAGGCCCTAAGGGTCATAGCTTTTTGAATACACATGTATGTAGTTAATTTGTTTTGTCTCTCCTCATTTCCCCACCCGTTTCTCTCCTTTCTTCTATCTTCCCCTCTCCCCCTCTCTTATTTGTTCCCGACGGAAAGGGAGCGTAACGTACGCCCCTGCCACCCGGAACCGCGCTTGTAATTAGAATTGTTTCTAAAACACCGAGACAAAGCTCAATCAACTTGGATGAAAAAAATACACATTGATTCATAAACAGCTGCACTAAACTCGACAAAAGTTTCACAAGTTTAGGCGCCACAATGGCAACGTTGTGTTTATGGATTTTTTTTACCTTACTATAGCCCTTTTCACACTACAGAGCCATTTCCCGGGAAATAAACTCCCGGGAAAATCCCGGGAGTTTTTAACCCCACCGCCACCAGAGCAACCGTTCTCACTATCCCAATTTAGTAACTCCCGGGAGTACTATTTCCCAGGAATATGCACGGTCGTTTCACACTTACGATCAAACCCCAGGAAATGTGGTAAACAGGTCAACCCATGCGGAAGTTACAATGTTTGTGGACGGAAGTCCATTCCCACAATGCCACGCGGCCGGCTGCAAAATCCTTGCCACACGCGACCCAAAATGGCTGCACTTTAATTGTGTATTTGCGTGTTGTTATACCAATATATTGTGTGATTACGGCGGAGAAGAAGTCTTGCAGTTCGGGGAAGACGTCGCTGGCGTCTTGTCAGGAGAAGACGATTGCTGTGACAGTGTTTTAAAGACATGCGGTATAAAAATCGGATGGAATTTGTCGTGCGATTGACGGGTTTCATGGCACTTGCTGGAAGTATTTATTGGTCAAAGGTCAATCTGGTCTACCATGAAGAGCGGCCACTGGTGGGAGCAAGTTCCCGGGAACTTTTGGTTGATCTGTTCACACTACAAAAATACTCCCGGGAATTTCCCGGGAAATGACGTTTTCCCAGGAAATAATTAACCCTGCTCAGGGGCAGGGTTACGGGAATCAACCCTGGGGTAAGGCCTAGAAATTTTCTGAATGGCATTTTCGAAGGATTGCATAATAATATCCATGATGTTAGGGCCAAGATAGTTAAAGGTTTTATAGAAAATACCGCTTACTCGATTTTGCACAATCTGACAATAGCAGTAGAAAGAAAAAGAAGCATTCTTCCCTTCCAACATCAACAGTGCTGTTTTCCCATCGTGCAAAGAAAGAACACGGAATAGGCTTTAGCCCTATATTGGCTAGCATTTTTTCATGGCTTCATAAAGACTTTTAAATGTATGTTTCTTCACACAAAAATGTTTTTGCAGGAGAACACTTATGCAACAGAAAATATTTAGGCCTTGAAAAACAAAACTATTATCATACCGACCTATAGTCTTTTTTTTCCCAAGGTTTTCAGTTTTTATCTGCAATGGGCAGGGGTCCGTTAATATCCAGCTTCACGCAGGCAGAAAACTTTTCCGTTTCTTGTAGGCCTATATGCCCATCTAGCTGTTTTTGGACTGCATCGTCGGCCAAAAATGCAACTAGTTTCAAAATTTTATCATCACTCCATCGGTCACTTCTACCCATCGTAAGAAATTGAGCAACAGATTGAACTAAAATATTTACTGTCAGGTGGTAGACAGCAATGTTGATCGAAGAACTCAAATCTGACTCTGGACAACAAAAGTCCATCAACGGCCAAGCCACATGCATTAAGAAATACCATACACACATGGCGTGTGTACGAGAAGGAAGCTTGTTCACGCCAACTATTTATTCTATTCCTATTCCATTCACGTGGTCAATTTTTGTAATTCATATATTTATTTTTAAATTACAGATGTAATTCACTTTTATTTTCGTACCTAAACGTAAATACTTTCAGAAGGAGAAAACAAAAAAGGGCTATATTGTTACCACGCGAATTATTTGGCGCGCTATTTTTGACGTCTGTGACTTTTCGAGATTAATGACGTCTCAACACAGTAGAAGCAAAAGGTGGGGTAAGTTAAACCCGCTTTCGTTCTCACTAGCTGCTTTTCCCGGGAAAAACGTTTTTCCCCGGGGTTAACTCCTTTAACTCTACCCCTTAACTGGGTAAATTATTTCCCGGAAAAATGTTATTTCCCGGGAAATGTTTTGTAGTGTGAACAGATCGACTAACATTTCCCGGGAATTTTTCCGGGAAATACCTGTAGTGTGAAAAGGGCTTAAATATATTACCAATTTGACTTAAAGGCACTGAACACGTTTGGTAATTGTCAAATACCAGACTTCTCACTTGGTGTATCCCAACATAAGCATAAAGGCAATTTGAGCTCAATTGGTCATCAAGTTGCGAGAAAATGATGGAAGAAAAAACACCCTTGTTGGACAAATTTGTGTGCTTTTAGAAAGGACTAAAGACTTCTGGCAAGAAGTATTTTATTATTTTAGTGGGGAATTACCCCTTTCTCAAAATCTATGCTACTTCAGAGGGAGCCGTTTCTCACAATAGTTTATATTATAGGTTTTCTCGGTCAATTTCGGAAAATGAGCAGCCAATTTAACCACGAAGCTATTCTATTTCGCGCGAAATCGAATGCATGAAAATGAAATTGACTGCTCATTTACCGAATTCGACCGAGAAAACCTATATCAACAGCTCCCCAATGCTCGTTACCAGGTAAGTTTTTAAAAGTTTTATACTTGTTTTGAGTAATTACCAAACGTGTACCTTCTCTTCAAATGCAGTTGTGGAGATTGTATCCCATCTAGCTGGCGGCGCAAATGATTGTCCGGATGACTGAACTAAAAGGAAAACTGTTCTGCGACCACACGAGTCACCCATTTCGATTTGACGAAATACTTATCCGTCCACAACACATCAATTATCCCATCCCGAGACTTTAACAGTCATGGGTTGTTTGTACTGTACCGTAATCCCTTGATGGGTATGGGTGAGAATTGTTTCTGAAACACCGAGATTAGGCTCATACAACTTCGATCAAACAAAAGCACAGTGATTCAAAAATAGCTACACTAAGAAGTGCTAATGGCGGCCAATTCGACAAAGGTTTTACCAGCTTCGGCGCCATTAGGGAACGTTGCGTTTATGGCATGATATTGTTCCCTTATTATATCGAACCAAAGTGCATGTTTTATTCATACTTACAGGCAGCTGTGGTGCGGGTCAGTTCACGTGCAGTTCTGGAGATTGTATCCGCTATATCTGGCAATGCGACGGTGATAATGATTGTCCGGATGGTGATGATGAACTCGGGTGTATCGTCGGTAATTTAAAAAAATGTTTTTTTTTCAACACTTGACTGTTGACTGAGCTAAAAGGAAAACTGCTTGACGATCACATGAGTCACACATTTCGATTTGACGAAATAATCCGACCATTACATCAATTATTCCATCCAATCCCTTGATGGGTGGATGGGAATTATTTCTAAAACACCGAGACAGAGCTCGCCCAACTTCGATCAAAAAAGATACAAAAAATAGCTACAATGAGAAGTGCTTATTGGCGGTCAACTCAAAGGTGTCACCAGCTTTGGCGCCATAATGGGAAGTTGTGTTTATGGAATGCGTTTTCCGTTATTATAGTACTACCCTCTTCTTGGCTGAACTGCTTGTTTTATTCATTCCTATAGGCAGCTGTGGTGCGGGTTGGTTCATATGCAGTTCTGGAGATTGTATCCAATCTAACTGGCAATGCGACGGTGATAATGATTGTCCGGATGGTGATGATGAACTCGGGTGTATCGTCGGTAATTTAAAAAAAAATTGTTTTGTCAACACTTGACCGATGACTGAGCTAAAAGGAAAACTTTTCTGCGACCACATGAGTCATACCCATTTCGATTTGACGAAATACTAATCCTTCCATAAAACATCACGTCATGGGTTGTTTGTACTGCACGGTAACCCCTTGATGGTGGATGAGAATTGTTTCTAAAACACCGATACAAAGCTCAATCAACTTTGATAAAAAAAGGCACAATGATTCAGAAAACGCTTAAAGGAACACGTTGCCTTGGATCGGTCATAAAGCGTTTGTAACCGTTTTTTTTATATAAAATGCACATGGGTAGAAAGATGTTGTAAAAGTAGAATACAATGATCCACACAAACATGCCTCGAAATTGCACGGTTTTCCTTTTACCTCGTCGACTAACACGTCGGCCATTTATGGGAGTCAAAATTTTGAAAAAATAACTCGAAAGAATACGTGATTTATCCGAACAAAGTTTTAGGGATTTGTAATCGCATAACAATTTTTCTTCGTTCTTATAGGAGACCGTTAGTGTCGCGCTATGATATTGTTTGTAGCCAATTTTAGCCAAAAGAAGCTGTTATGGCCATTTAAGGCAAATTAATTATTGACATGTATTTGTTTATGTATTTATGTTAATAATTCAAATATATAGATTGCAACTTTGAGGGGATCACATTAAAAGGCAAATGTTGTGATATTAAAGTTAGCCCTATTATGTAGGATTGGAGTGGCTGAACAAGTATAGTTGCGTACAGTGGTCACGTGTTATGTTAAACAAACGGTGAAAATTTTTGCTAAGGCCTATAATCCGTTGCGTGAATCGGAAGAAAGTAGTGAACATGCGAAGACATCACCCCCACTTGGTTTAGAAAGCTAAACCATATGAATTTAATATATCAGTAAATTTTCAGACTTGAGTTCAACAATAGGTGTTTTATATCCTCCGCAGACCTACATCCATGGTGGCAAATGGACTTGGGTGACAGCCACTGTTTGGGTCGTATCACCATCACGCTGTCATCTTACTGCTGCGGTAATTAACACAATTAGAACCATTCTGTACCTTGATGAACGTGAAGAAAGTTGATTTTCACAACCGTCAAAGATAAATAATTTATTTGCAATGAAAAACACTTTGATTCAGTTTAGCAATTAAATGAGGCCATAGATTTGTAGACAAACAAATGAATAAAATTGATTTATGTATCTATTTTTTTTCCCTGCTTATTTTTTACAACGTTGAAAGTCCTTTTTTTTGATTTTGAGTTTTGACAAAATCCTAATAACATGTGGTTCGTGTAAGAGTGATTATTAGTTTTAATGTATACAGCCATATAGTAGAAGCTGTTAAACGTTTAATATAGAAGGTGGGCAACCACTCTTTCTGGTACCTTTGGTTGTGGTTTTAAAGAAATGGCGCTATATAAAAACCCATTGTATTGTATTGAATTGTATTGTATTGTATAAAGACATTTTTATTTCCATATCACCACTTTAAAAAAATGTACTTTGACTTGTTTTTATTTCTTAATTTGTAGAGAGCTATTTCATCGCCGCAGTAGTAAGAGCTGGTCTCAGCCCAAACTACTCCAAGAATCAGCAATGTGGTTTACCAGCCACAGAAGATCAGTCGCAACTGGGTGGCAGTGTGGAATTTCTCTGTGACCCACCGGTGTTAGCCAGGTACGTCAGTGTTGATAAGGACCCCACAAGGCCTGGTGCTAGAAGTCCTCCACGGGTTTTGATCGCCGAATTGGCAGTCGCAGAGTACGTATCCGGTGAGTGCAGTTCCTCTTCAAGCACTGACGTCACTGGTGCTTTTCAGCAAACTACGGTGTCGACACCTGGCGATCATACAACAGCAAAAGACGGTTAGTCATTCAGCGTCATTTTTAATTAAGTTTTTATGATTGCAGTCCACTCTCCTTAAATACAATACTGCACAACCTTTAAGTAAAGCTCCATGGCCTGATTATGTCCATACTGAGTTCTTGACGAGTCTTAGACCCATCACTCTGGTTTAGATCTTTCTGCTTAAATAAATCATCCACACACACTTGTTTGAAGAACACCAATGTGTTAGCCATTTTAAAGGAAAAAAAAACGGAAAATGGTCCAAAGACCCATCGCCCAATATCTCTCTCTCCCACATCTACAATCTCCTAGAGAGGAAATGATCCTCACCGGGATAACTGATGTCATCGAGACGAGGGTACCGCATACTCAAGCTGGCTTCCAAGAAGGTCGCTCGACTACAGACCACATCACTTGCCTAAAACCACGATATGGACTGCTCATCCCGAATAAAAGAAGTTTGGAGCGGTCTCCATCGATCTCACTGCCGCTTACGATACATTTTGGCACTGTGGTGTCTATCTCAAACTCCTGAAAACCATCACGGATGTAAAGCTTGTCCAGTTTATGATGGTCCTGGTGCACCACCATGTTATCCTAAAACAACAACGGATGCAGCGCAGGCTGAAAATGGTGTCCAGAATGATCCGTATTGGCGCCGACTATTTTTAATCATATAAAACGTTCGACATCCTGCCACTACTTCCAAACCAGTACATAATTTGTGGACGACATTGGTTTATATGGACGACATTGGTATATATGCAGATAGTGCATTTCGAGCCCATTAAAAGAACCCTTCTAGCAGACCTGAACAGCTACTTCAATAGGTGGCATTATGCAACCCAGCAAACCAAAGCCAGTCTGCTCTATGTTCAACTTTGCAAACCGCCTTGCCACAATGGAACTCAATGTCACCTGTATGTCTCACTACTGCCATTCCTTAGAAATTAGAAGGTAGCTGGTGCAGGTCGGGGAGCCAGTTCAACTACACTCCGAACATCTGCTCTTGTCTTTAGCCGCGGAGTATGCGGCCCCTGCATGGAACCACAGCACAGCTGCACTCACACAAAGTCAGTTGACTCTGTCCTAATCGATGCCATGCGTGTGTTCTGGGTGAATAAAAACCACTTTGATAGACAACTTCCAATCCTCTTTGCATTGGTTTTATCCACCTTAAATTCGTCGTGACTGCACTGTTGCACAACTTGCACAGAAAGGCCTTAATCCAGACAGCTATATAGTGTCCTCCTTTTTTGATCCTCAAATCGGGAGCAGGTTGAACCGCAAGCACTTTGCCTCAGAGGCACTCCAGATTGTGTCACCACTCACCCTCATTCCACACAATGACCCTTGAATCAATGGAAGGGAAACCTGGCCAACATCCCCAAACAGGACTCTGTGAACTTGTCCCAACTCCATCCTTCAGACCTACGGGCTAGGATCTTCCTGGTAGGACCATGGATGTATTTCTACCTCCATGTAGGACCTTGGTCTAACTCAATCGCATTAGAACTGGCTGGGGACGTAATGCCTCGTTACTCCAAAGCATCGGAGCTACCAGCTCAATTATGTGGGGCAGCTCACAAACCATGCATCACATCATTCATGATTGCCCTGACTTCAGACCACCAAAATGCGAGGACTCATGGACCTTGACGAGGACACTACCAAGTGGATTGAAGAACCTAATATGACTTATTTTATGCTCACCTTGGTCCAGAGACTAAACGAAAGAAGAAGAGCACATTTTTGTGTATAAATTATAAATTAGGTAGATTCAAGAATAAACAGCTTATGAATAACAACATTGTAAGTAAAGAACAAGCGAGACGCTTCGGTTTCCAAATCTAAAAACATCATAGAACTAAGGCACCGTATGGATATAAAACAAATGAAATAGACTAGACAAGAGACCAAGCCAACAAAGCTTCAAAATTACACGTTGGTTCATGAAGACAAGTCCAGGAACTGAGCTCGGGTTTAACCTTTGTAGTCGTGCATAGGTGCAAAAGTAGCCTTGCTCAAGGCAGTCGCATTATTCGCTCCGAAAAGACGCCGCTGTAAACCCACCCGTATACCCTGTTCGTGGTGCGTGCGATCACACCGCATGACCCACCCGTATACACACTGTCAGATCGTGCGAATACTGTTCACACAAGTCATCGCACTCGTACCACTAACCGCATGCGGAGGCCGTCAGGCCGACAGCCTTGTCGGGTCTGTATCTTCCGGGTTTAATGTGTTGTATTGAAAAAATTCCACTAGTGTAAAAAATGGGGGGGGGGGGGGGGCTCTCGGATATGCTAGTATGCAGCTCATGAATATGTATATCGTTCGTCAGACCTATAAGACAACACAGGATGTGAGGCAAATTAATTATTCATTTTGACGTCCAATCACGCACGCCTATCATGCTCGCTGAGCGTCCGTGGTGGTGGTGTGTGATGATGTAGACATGTCTCGTCTTTCGCGGGCATTATGGTAATGAGCTGACCGTGGGAACTCTTCGCTTATTATAGTAATGAGGTCAGTGGCTTCAACACAGACCCTACAAGGCTGTCGGCCTGACGGCCTCCGCATGCGGATAGTGTACGGGGGCACCGTGTCGTGCGATGTTACGCAGAGTGAATACAACGGCGGTCTTTTTTCGGAGTGAATAATTCGACTGCCTTGAGCAAGGCTAGTGCAAAAGCTTATACTAGGCTTTGGTATAGCTTGGGTCTTCTCATTTCATTAAATGAATGTGAATAAAACTGAGATATGAGCAAGATTTTGCCCCGTACCAGTTGTCAAAACACTAAAAAAAATATCATCGTTTTATGTTGCATTCAAAGAACACCACTTTAAAATGTTGAGGACCATGTGGGGCATTAACATGTAATGTGAGCCCCGAGCTGAAGGTACGCTAACCCAATGGTGAAGTGGAAGTCAACACAATTAGCAAGCAACTATTTTTCTTCTTCTCTCATTCCAGAATTGCAAACAACCACACTAACATGCCCGAAACGTGCTGTTACACCATCAGCTATGTATACGTTGGTCCATGAAGGAAGATGTGTTTCAACCACAGGCCCTCTCGTGACAGTCTCTGCAAGCTCTATCATTGACTGCACAATGAGGTGCAAACGGTGCGTAAACTGCTTCGCATTCGATTACGTCACATCCACTCGTCGATGCAGGCTGTTTAGTCAAACTAAATTGGATATAAACCAAACTGTTCAGGAGCAAGGGTGTCTGGTGTACATGGAAGTGGTGCAGATATAGGGTCGGATTGTAGACCAATGATGTTTAAAGCCCTGCTTGAACGAAAATGTCAAGTCGTAAACTTTGCTGAAATTCACTTAAAATGTTTTCAAAGAATAGGGAAATCGAGTCATATGACTATAAAAAGATTTCAATTGTGTAAAAAAACAATCATTTTGAATGCCCTTATCCAGTGCTTTTCTGAGAGATTTGCGAAAAGCCCTGTTACGTAATCACTCTCAAAACGTCATCTCTGGGAGCTCCAATTTGTAAAGCTGCTTTGTTGCAGCGTGGAGGCATAATAAAGCAAGCTCCCAGAGATGACGTCAGCGGCATTGTCCTTTGACGCGCGCTCTCAACGGCAGAAGTGTTTTTAGTTTTTCCAAAACCTTTAGGTTGGGGCCTGATTTTTAAATCGATAATTACGAAAAATTCAGAAGTGTGCACATATCAAAATTACATTGAAATGGTGAACAAGTGCATTATAAACAAGTTACAATACCATTTCCGTTGAAAACATTCCGCTCAGGTAGCTGTTTAAGGTTTCATGGGCAGGGACTCCATTTTAGATGATGATGTCGTATGCTATGTAGATCTCGTTTTAAAGTCCGTAAAGTCCTCAGATAAAAACAAATGCTCTTTTTCCATTCGTAGCCTAGTCTTTTTTTTTTAGAGAGCACATGCTCTTGAATTGCTCATATTTTAATTCAATTTTAATTAATCTTGCTTAAGATTCGCTTAATACATTGTAATTGTGAATTATGATATTCAGCTTAATGTTAAGATAAGGGGAGTCTCAAACATTGTTTCAGTGAAGATCACCAATGTCCTATAAAACTCTTAATTTGAATTTAATTTATTGTTGATGTGCCCTAGACCCTATAAGTGGTGATTTTGGTAATGTAGCCAGACAGTGGATGTAATTTTTGCTTGGCACAATCAAGCATGAATGTGATTTCTGACTCGGATGTGATGTCGGCAAAGGCCCAACTACTACATGTGACTTTGGTAAATGCAGCTAAAAGGTGGGTGTGGTTTTGACGATGCAGTCGGACACTGATGTAAAAAACAACAACTATTTTTATGACTTTATATAGTGGCAACTTACCGATGGAATGATTTCCGGGTCGGTAGTGATTTCGTTGTTGTGGATGTAATATTAAATATTCTGTCTTAAAATCATATTCAATCGATTAACCTTTTCCATTTGATGTTAAATCACATCCATATCTTAATTTGGTACGGTCCTTTTCACAAATGCCAATTGTGCAAGCGCTAATTTATACGCGTTCTATAAATATTTGTAATAAAAAATATGCGCCGGACCAACAACAACACATACAAAATGTATGATATTTTTATGCGTGTCTCACTGAGCTCGGTAAACACCTTTTCGCCATACCTATTGTGCGAGCGCTAACTGTTGAATAAAATGCAGGCTGGTCTAGCTAGCGATCAAACCAGCATCCATTTTTAATAATGCTTTTTCATTTCTCTGATGTCCATGTCTGTTTGACTGTCATTGTTATCCACGTCTGAGTTGCTGTCATTGTTGTCTGAGTTGCTGTCAATGTTGTCCATGTCTGAGTTGCTGTCATTGTCGTCCATGTCTGATTTGCTGTCATTGTTGTCTGAGTTGTTGTCATTGTTGTCCTTGTCTGAGTTGCTGTCAATGTTGTCCATGTCTGAGTTGTTGTCATTGTTGTCCATGTCTGAGTTGCTGTCATTGTTGTCCATGTCTGAGTTGCTGTCATTGTTGTCCTTGTCTGAGTTGCTGTCATTGTTGTCCATGTCTGAGTTGCTGTCATTGTTGTCCATGTCTGAGTTGCTGTCATTGTTGTCCACGTCTGAGTTGTTGTCATTGTTGTCCACGTCTGAGTTGCTGTCAATGTTGTCCATGTCTGAGTTGTTGTCATTGTTGTCCATGTCTGAGTTGTTGTCATTGTTGTCCATGTCTGAGTTGCTGTCATTGTTGTCCATGTCTGAGTTGTTGTCATTGTTGTCCATGTCTGAGTTGCTGTCAATGTTGTCCACGTCTGAGTTGTTGTCATTGTTGTCCATGTCTGAGTTGCTGTCAATGTTGTCCACGTCTGAGTTGTTGTCATTGTTGTCCACGTCTGAGTTGCTGTCAATGTTGTCCATGTCCGAGTTGCTGTCATTGTTGTCCATGTCTGAGTTGCCATCACTGCTGTCCATTTCTGAGTTGCTGTCATTGTTGTCTATGTCTAAGTTGCTGTCAATGTTTCATGTCATTGGTTTCCATGTCTGATTTGCTTTCATTACTTTCCAAATATTGTCAAATCCACGTATTTTGGTTTTAAAACCATTTTAAATTGTCGTTTTGTCGTACGTTTCAATATTTACATTTTAAACTTTTCTCAATGATGTAAAACAGTATAGCTCAATTCAGTCTCTCTAAGCTGTGAAACTTTAAATTTGTTTGTGGAAATTAACCAATCAATAATAAACCGTTGCTGAAGATGCAATTTTTAGTCCTACACAATTCATTCGATGGACTTTTAATAACAAGTTTTAAATTGCACTTATTTAGTAGGTCGTACACTCTTGTAATTGGATGACCAAAAATACTCACCAGTAACAATCTCATTAACCTTTAAGTATAGAACTTACTATAAAAGAAATACAATATTATTGACAAATACAGTTTTAAGCTATATTTTGCATTCTACGGTAAAGTGAAAAGGTAGTTTTTTATGCCAATGCGTTCAACCTGACAATAATTGGGAATAATGTACTGTGCATACAATACTGCATTCTTGAAACTATAATTATTGTCTTTGTATTCAAGTTTGACTTGATAATACGATTTCTTTACAAGACAGCTAGGAAAGAACATCATGCTTAGGTAGGCTGCAGTAGTTCATTTACAATTGTTCCTTTTGTTTGTGTTGAAAACCACGCATTATTTGTAACAAAGTAAAATCTGGACAATGACCGTTTCCATGACAATCTAGTATTGGTCTTTTTATAGTGGCCCATGACCTTTTGTCGTTTTTCTCTGCTCGGTGTTGTGAGATGCTGAAACAAACATGGGCACAAAGTCTGGTCATAGTTATAAACCTTACCCCCTGCATTGCAGGACATACAAGGAAACAGTTTCATCAAACACACGTTCAACACCGACAAGGTCGTGGCCGTGTGATAAAGGCCCGAGCCGAAGGCCCGGTCCGAAGTCGAGGGCCTTGCCCGCACGGCCACGGCCCTGCAAGGTTTTGAACGGACGTTTAAGAACGAGACACTATACTCTTTTATTCCCATTCATAAATACCTTTTTGGCTCAAAGGCGTAATAAAGTCAGAAACGATGTAAAACTTATCCGTGTTCCGACGTCCTTGAGCTCTGTATGTGTGCGTCATTTTTATGACTGAGGCAGTTTTCTGATATGCAATCGTGTGCGTAGTTAGTCTATGTGCAAGACTTTTCTCCTTTTCCATTCACACAAAGCACCAGCAGCGCCCGCTGCCCAAACGTCACTGCCGTGAGTTTAACATACCTTGGTTAGCAAAAGTACAGTCGTTATTTTCGTGACAGCGTATTACACTCAGTATATTGTAGCGTCGACCGGGGGTTGCAATGCACATGGTTTAATGATACAAGAAGGTACAATGAACTGGCTGTTCTGTCATCGTTTCACTGAAATCACACGAGAGAGAAGGCCTAAGCCAGAGAGCGCCCTCTCCGGCGAGCAGATATCCCGATCGGCCCGCATGGGCCGCAAGCAGTGCTCCGAAGGGGAGTCGTACTGGTGCCCCCTACCGGTCGTTCGGCACCGCCGCTACACTGCCCCCTCTTAGGACCCTGCTTGCCCCAGAAGCGGGCAGTGAAGCAATCCCTTCACAATGGCAATAAACAAAGTAGAGCAAAATGAGGGAAATAGTACTGGCGGTCCCTGCTGCATCTCAGTCCTGTGCAGTAGTTGTTTTCCCCAAAACCGTGGGGAACTTTTCGGGAAATCATAGCGGCGGGTGTACTGGGCTATTCGTCTGTATGCTGTTAATATCCGCCTGACACACCGGTGTGGTGTCTTGGTGGTTGACTCGCCGTCCGGCCAGGTGTTCGGAGTGTCCGTGTCCTCTGCTCCGGAATGGTCCTGGTCGGGGCTACCCTCCACCGCCGGGGTAGGTGGTGTCAGAGGCCACTCCGAGGGGAGTTGGTCCTCTTCTTCCGGCCCGACCCCCAGGAAGAAGAGATCACTCAGTTCCGGCGGACGAGGTGAAGTTGCGGGTTCCGATGCGTCGCTTCCGGCCTCTTGCCGGTGTTGTCGGTTCGTTGGTTGCCTCCGAAGGTGTGGTAGGAAGGGAGACGGCGGTCGTTCTTGACTGTCACAAAGCCCCATTCCATATGGCTTATCTCGCTCTGGGTTCGATGGAATGGTGGGAGGGCACTCCGAGTGGTCGCAAACCTCCCCCCACTCCATCAGCTCCTCCTCCCGTGCCGAGTTGATGGTGGGATTGTCTAGTCCGTCTCCTGTCATCCCAACTCCGGGTAGGCTCCGAGGGGATCCGTGCTGCTGACGTAGGCGTAGAAGCGCATGGAGCGAGGGGCTGCTCTGAATGTAGATGTGTGTTGGGTGTGTGATTGAGTGTCGGACGAGACGGCTCCGAGGGGATCCGTGCGTCCGACGTATATGTCTATGTAGTGTTGAGCTGCTCCGAGTGGAGTTGCGTGTTGTGTGTGTGATTGTATGTCGGACGTATGTCGGACAGGACGGTTGTGGGTGGATCCGAGCGTCCGACGAAGATATGTTTGTAGCATTGGGCATCTCCGAGGGGAGATGAGTGTTGGATGTGTGTGTGTGTCGCACTGGACGGTTCCGAGGGGATCCGAGCGTTCGACGGGGATGTGTTTGAAGTGTGGGGCATCTCCGAGGGGAGATTAGTATTGGGTGTGTGTTTGTGTGTCGGACGGAACGGCTCCGAGTGGATCCTTGCGTCCGACGTAGATGTGCTGGAAGTGTGGGGCATCTCCGAGGGGAGATGAGTGTTGGGTATGTGTAAGTGTGTGGGACGGAACGGCTCCGAGAGGATCCTTGCGTCCGACGTAGATGTGCTGGAAGTGTGGGGCATCTCCGAGGGGAGATGAGTGTTGGGTATGTGTAAGTGTGTGGGACGGAACGGCTCCGAGTGGATCCTTGCGTCCAACGTAGATGTGCTGGAAGTGTGGGGCATCTCCGAGGGGAGATTAGTGTTGGGTATAAGTGTGTCGGACGGAACGGCTTCGGGGGATCTGTGCGTCCGACATAGATGTAAATGTAGAGTGGGGCTGCTACCAATGAAAGTTGTCTCATCCTGGACTGCCCCAACCGGCCTTTCCCCACATCCAGCCAGGCCTGACAGTCCCCGAGTACCCCATAATATCTCTGGGGATAAAACTCCCCCTTGTGCTATGTTCCCTCCATGGACACAAATCATCAACACCGATTAACAGTTCTGGAGACCGCCATAAAATACTTAGGGATAAAACTTGCCCCTTGTCCTCTTGTCCTTCCATGGACAACAAAGTATTCACACTGACGAATGGTTCTTGATACGACCACCACAAAATCTCTGGGGATAAGTCATCTATTGTTGTAAACGATCGCCGGCTCGGGGAGCCAGTCTGGCCTCCACCCCGGCACCCATTGTCTCCTACCTGTGGAGAGTCCGGCGCTTCTCTACCCTGGCCTCGTGTGTTCAGCATCCCAGAAATCACGAATTTAACTTCTTGTCCGGTCCTCTAAACCAACCCACCGCTGCCACCAATGTGGCGTCGACCGGGGGTTGCAATGCACACAGTTTAATGACATAAGAAGGTACAATTAACTGGCTTTTTTGTCATCGTTTCGGAGCTTTATTTACAGTCAACAATTCACTGAAATCACACGAGAGAGAAGGTCTAAGCCAGAGAGCGCCCTCTCCGGCGAGCAGATATCCCGATCGGCCCGCAAGCAGTGCTCCGAAGGGGAGTCGTACTGGCGCCCCCTACCGGTCGATCGGCACCGCCGCTACGATGGGTGCGTTCGTTTAGCTTCCCTGGGTCGACCCCGGTGTGTGGCGGTTTTTTTTCCAGGACGAACGTGGGTAAGTATCTGCACACGTTCGTCCTGGAAAAAGAAAATGCCACACACCGGGGTCGACCCGGGGAAGCTAATCGAACGCACCCAATAGACTGTGCAAGTCTCGCGCGCACCGGAGCGAGAAAACACGACAACTGAAGAACTTTATTTTCTTATGAATCAAATCTTTGCTTTAATTTTATCTTAATGCCGTATCTGAACAACAAAAATACCATATAGAGCTTGTTTAAATTAGTTTTAGCAGTTTCAAACAAACACACAATTATCGGTTAAAGTCTATGTATAGACAAAAGTAAAACTCTGGGACAAGGATGTTTGTTTGATCTTAAATTTTTTGAAACCCCTTTTGTAAATCTTCGCCCGAATGTGAAACTACTCAAAGCTGGTTTATACGCAGACGTACGATGGTCACAAGGGCGTTAGATAAACGCGTGACGCAGTTTAAAGAGGAAGCCGACGCCTAAACGACCAATGAAAAGGCTTTTCACCCCGCGCGACCAAAACAAGCGTCTGCGTAAGTTTCGTGATCGGAGATGGGCACAAATTCTCAATTTTTACCAAGTAACCTGACCCGAGGTCAAGTTTAAATAACGGTTTTTCTTCGTTATTATGTTGACTTTATTTTTACTTTTATATATGATGTTAATTAGTATTACATTTTTAACAACATATGTCATTTTTATGGTCATAAACTACATTAAACTAAAGCAATAAGCAAAACAAAATCTCCCCAACGTAAAACTCCATAAGGTTGGGACCACAATGGTCCCGGAAGTTCAAATCCGCGCGAGACTTGCACAGTCTATATACACTTATGCATGACGTCATAATTGTAATTGCTCCCACGCGACGCTACTGGCTCGGTATCAAGCGGTTTCGCGATAACTTTTCAAGCGTCGCGAGAATTGCAGAAAGAGTCGGAATTTTACGAATGTCTAAAAGTCTTTCTTCACTGCAAAATACAGCAGTTTCTTATTTTGACCAAAATGCTATCAAATTGAAACCCAAACCACACTGATCAAACAAAATGTACTCAAAACAAATTTAAACTTGTACATAACAAATTGTAATATTTTGCTACAACAGTGTGGAAAACAGTTCTCAGCAAGTTTATACATGTTTAACTTTTCCAGGCCTTATAAACAAAATGGTGGTCAATGTTTGTAAACAAGTCTAATGCGGAAGAAAATGTCATCAATTCAATTCAATTCAATTCAAGAATACATTTATTTTCATACTCTCATAAAAGAATAACAACAGTTACATGTATTACGGGGTAAAGCAAAACATTTCTTTAAGTAAGAGTAAACATGAATAAATAAATAGAGTACGGGGCCGTTTTGGTAAGCATAAGCTTGTAAAAAACAGCCAGACAGACAAGAAAACGAGACAACAGACAGACAGACAGACAAACAGACAGGCAGACAGACAAAAAAGGACAGATGAACATCATGACACAACAAATTCGTAATAGAAGCGACAAGATGCCAGAACAGTTAAAGCTGAAAATAAATAAGACAAGTATCATGCGTGGTTGCTATGGTGATGGTTGTGTAGATGCTAGCAAGCTAGTGGATAGCTATCAGACTGACAATAGACAACTACTCAAATACTCGCTCAAGGCGCAAAACATGAGTCGCCAGACTTAAGACAACTAATCTAATGCTGACTGAAGTCGCAAGACATTGGTCAACTACTCTAACACTCGCTGTAGTCGCCAGACATGGACAACTACTCTATAATACTCGCTGGAGTCCCAGACGTTAGACAACTACTTCAATACTCGCTGGAGTCGCCAGACAGTAGGCAACTATTAATCTAATACTCGCTGGAGTCGCCAGACATTAGTCAACTACTCTAATACTTGCTGGAGTCGCCAGACATTAGACAACTACTTCAATACTCGCTGGAGTCGCCAGACATTAGGCAACTAATCTAACACTCGCTGATGTCGCCAGACATTAGACAACTACTCTAATACTCGCTGGAGTCGCCAGACATTAGGCAACTTATCTAATACTCGCTGGAGTCGCCAGACATAAGACAACTACTCTAATACTCGCTCGAGTCGCCATACATTGGACAACTACTCTTATACTCGCTGGAGTCGCCAGACATTAGACAACTACTCTACTACTCGCTCGAGTCGCCAGACATTAGACAACTACTTCAATACTCTCTGGAGTGGCCAGACACTGGACAACTACTCTTATACTCGCTGGAGTCGCCAGACACCAGACAACTACTCTAATACTCGCTCGAGTCGCAAGACATTAGACAACTACTCTAATACTCGCTCGAGTCGCCAGACATTAGACAACTACTCTACTACTCGCTCGAGTCGCCAGACATTAGACAACTACTTCAATACTCGCTGGAGTCGCCAGACACTGGACAACTACTCTTATACTCGCATGAGTCGCCAGACATTAGACAACTACTCTAATACTCGCTCGAGTCGCCAGACATTAGACAACTACTCTAATACTCGCTGGAGTCGCCAGACACTGCAAACTACTATAATACTCGCTGGAGTCGCAAGACATTAGACAACTACTCTAATACTCGCCGGAGTCGCAATACATTAGACAACTACTCTAATACTCGCTTGAGTCGCCAGACATTAGACAACTACTCTAATACTCGCTCGAGTTGCCAGACTTTAGACAACTACTCTAATACTCGCTGGAGTCGCCAGACACTGGACAACTACTCTAATACTCGCTGGAGTCGTCAGACAATGGACAACTACTCTAATACTCGCTGGAGTCGCCATACATTGGACAACTACTCTAATACTCGCTGGAGTCGCCAGACATGAGACAACTTCTCTAATACTCGCTGGAGTCGCCAGACATCAGACAACTACTCTAATACTCGCTGGAGTCGCCATACATTGGACAACTACTCTAATACTCGCTGGAGTCGCAAGACATTAGAAAACTACTCTAATACTCGCTCGAGTTACCAGACATTAGACAACTACTTCAATACTCGCTCGAGTTGCCAGACACTGGACAACTACTCTAATACTCGCTGGAGTCGCCGGACACTGGACAACTACTCTAATACTCGCAGGAGTCGCCAGACATTAGACAACTACTCTACTACTCGCTGGAGTCGCCAGACATTAGACAACTACTCTAATGCTCACTCGAGTCGCCAGCCATTAGATAGCCTTGCTCAAGGCAGTCGCATTAATCGCTCCGAAAAGACGCCGCTGTAAACCCACCTGTATACCCTGTGCGTGGTGCGTGTAATCACACCGCATGACCCACCCGTATACTGTCACATCGTACGACTACTGTGCACACAAGTCATCCGCACTCGTACCACTAACCGCATGCGGAGGCCGTCAGGCCGACAGCCTTGTCGGGTATGTAACTTCCGGGTTTAATGTGTTTCATGAACAGACACTGCAAACTACTATAATACTCGCTGGAGTCGCAAGACATTAGACAACTACTCTAACACTCGGCGGAGTCGCAATACATTAGACAACTACTCTAATACTCGCTCGAGTTGCCAGACTTTAGACAACTACTCTAATACTCGCTGGAGTCGCCAGACACTGGACAACTACTCTAATACTCGCTGGAGTCGCCATACATTGGACAACTACTCTAATACTCGCTGGAGTCGCCAGACATCAGACAACTACTCTAATACTCGCAGGAGTCGCCATACATTAGACAACTACACTAATACTCGCTGGAGTCGCAAGACATTAGAAAACTACTCTATTACTCGCTCGAGTCACCAGACTTAGACAACTACTTCAATACTCGCTGGAGACGCCAGACACTGGACAACTACTCTAATACTCGCTCGAGTTGCCAGACTTTAGACAACTACTCTAATACTCGCTGGAGTCGCCAGACACTGGAAAACTACTCTAATACTCGCTGGAGTCGCCAGACATGAGACAATTTCTCTAATACTCGCAGGAGTCGCCAGACATTAGACAACTACTCTACTACTCGCTGGAGTCGCCAGACATTAGACAACTACTCTAATGCTCACTCGAGTCGCCAGCCATTAGATAGCTACTCTAATACTCGCTGAAGTCGCCAGACATTAGACAACTACTCTATAATATTCGCTTGAGTTGCCAGACATTAGACAACTACTCTATAGTATTCGCTGGAGTCGCCAGACATGAGACAACTTCTCTATAATACTCGCTCGAGTCGCCAGACACTGGACAACTACTCTAATACTCGCTGGAGTCGCCAAACATTAGACAACTACTCTAATGCTCGCTCTAGTCGCCAGTCCTTGGACAACTACTCTAAAATACTCGCTGGAGTCGCCAGACATTAGACTCGCTGGAGTCGCCATACATCTGACAACTACTCTAATACTCGCTGGAGTCGCCATACATTAGACAACTACTCTAATACTCGCTGGAGTCGCCATACATTGGACAACTACTCTAATACTCGCTGGAGTTGCCAGACATTAGACAACTACTCTAATACTCGCTGGAGTCGCCATACATCTGACAACTACTCTAATACTCGCTGGAGTCGCCATACATTGGACAACTACTCTAATACTCGCTGGGGTCGCCATACATTGGACAACTATATACCCTATAATACTCGCTGGAGTCGCCATACATTGGACAACTATATTATCTATAATACTCGCTGGAGTCGCCAGTCCTTGGTCAGCTACCAATACTCGCCGGAGTCGCCAGACATTGGACAACTACTCTGTCATTCTCGCTGAAGTCGCCAGTCCTTGGTTAGCTTCTCTAATACTCGCTGGAGTCCCCAGACATTGAACAACTACTCTGTAATTCTCGCTAAAGTCGCCAGTCCTTGGTCAACTACTCTAATACTCGCTGGAGTCGCCAGACATTAGACAACTACTCTATAATACTCGCTGAAGTCGCCAGACATTAGACAACTGCTCTATACTCACTGGAGTCGCCAGTCATTGATAAGCTACTCTTATACTCGCTGGAGTCGCCAGACATTAGGCAACTACTATAATTCTCGTAGCCTTGCTCAAGGCAGTCGCATTATTCGCTCCGAAAAGACGCCGCTGTAAACCCACCCGTACACCCTGTGCGTGGTGCGTGCGATCACACCGCATGACCCACCCGTATGCACACTGTCACATCGTACGAATACTGTGCACACAAGTCATCCGCACTCGTACCACTAACCGCATGCGGAGGCCGTCAGGCCGAAAGCCTTGTCGGGTCTGTAACTTCCGGGTTTAATGTGTTGTATTGAACAATTTCCACAAGTGGAAAAAATTGGGGGGTGGGGGCTCTCGGATATGCTAGTATGCAGCCCATGAATATGTATATCTTTCGTCAGACCTATCAGACGACACAGGATGTGAGGCAAATGAATTATTCATTTTGACGTCCAATCACGCACGCCTATCATGCTCGCTGAGCGTCCGTGGTGGTGGTGGTGTGTGATGTAATAATAATATGAAACATTTATATAGCGCTCTACGGAGAACAGAGCGCTTTACATGAGACTATGACAACAAAACAAAAGAAAAACAAACAAACTAGGATGGGTGGGGAAAAAGAAATGTCTTGAGGAGGCTTTTGAATACAGGCAACGAGATCGCCTCTCTCAGACCCGCGGGGAGCTCATTCCATAGGCGAGGGGCAGCTATGGAGAATGAGCTATCCCCAGCTTTCCGTCTAGTTCTAGGAACGGAAAGCCGGGTCTGATCAGCTGATGAGCGGAGTCGTTGCCTGTATTCATCAGCAGTATTGGAGTTTTGGGAATGAACAAGTTCAACCAGATATGATGGAGATTGGGTGTGGAGGATTTTGTATACATGAGTGAAAATTTTGAAGTTGATACGTTCTTTAACAGGGAGCCAATGCAGCGATGCAATCAGGCCGGCAGAAGGCTGGTCACGGCCACACGCAAATACTAGCCGAGCGGCCTTGTTTTGTAGACGCTGGAGTCGAGCGAGGTCATTTTCGCGGGCACCTACCAAAAGAGAGTTGGCATAGTCAAGACGGGACAAGACCAGACTTCTGACGGCATGATGGCAAGCGCTTTGTGTAATAAACCGGCGAATACGCCATAGATTACGTATGTGGAAATTAACAGTTTTACATACAGAGCTAATGTGATGAGACATATTCAGAGAACAATCAAGCGAGACTCCTAGGTTCTTAACAGATGTGGAAGCAGGAATTGTAAAGTCGGCCAATATTAGTTCAAGATTAGGGAGAGTGGATAAAACATGACTGTTCGCAAAAACAATAAACTCCGTCTTTCCCTGGTTCAGCTGAAGCATGTTTTGAGCCATCCATTTGTTGATGGCAAGCACACATGATGATAATTTGCTGAGTACACGCTGACGATCACCTTCAGACTTAGGGTCAAACTCAGCATAAAGCTGAATATCATCAGCGTATTCATGAAATGAGATACCATGTTGACGAATGATCTCGCCAATGGGATTGGTGTACAAAATGAAAGCCAACGGACCTACTATGGACCCCTGAGGTATGGAATAGGTAAAGATATGATGTCTTGAGAAATCGCCTTTTATCGAAACTTTGGTGGTACGGTTTTTGATATAAGTGCTGAACCAAGTATTGACCGTACTGCTTATTCCAAATTGAGTATGAAGTCTCTGGAGGAGAATGTCGTGGTCAACCGTGTCAAAGGCGGCAGACATGTCAAGCAACACCAAGAGAACAGCTTTACTTTTATCAAGGGAACGAAGAATGTCATTTTTCACCCGAAGGAGGGCAGTCTCAGTGCTATGAAAGCGCTTGTAAGCAGACTGGAACTGTTCCCCTAGTGTGTAGCTGTCCACATGGTTAATTACTTGACATGTTGCCACCTTCTCTATGACCTTGGACAAAAAGGGTACATTGGCTACAGGACGGTAACTCTTAAGATCATTACGGTCAAGAGAACTCTTCTTAAGTACAGGAGTAATTACAGAGTGTTTAAGATTGGACGGGAATATACCAGATGAGAGGGAAGCATTAACAATCTTTGTGATAACCGGGAGAAGAGTGGATAGATTGTTTTTAACCAACCAGGATGGTAAGGTGTCCAATGAGCAAGATTTGTTTGAAAGACGCATGATAATTTGTTTAACGGCGTCACAAGTAAGCTGCTCAAATTCTGGCATACAAAAGACAGTGGAAGTCTGTTTAGGAACAATGACATTGGTATCAGGGTGTGAACTGACATTGGAGCGTATGGTATCAACCTTGTCCTTGAAAAAGGACAGAAAGTTGTCAGCAAGCTTTGTGTTAGAATCACATTCAGGTAAAACTTGAGCAGTCTTGTTAAGAAGAACATTAATTATGGCATACATATCTTTGATATTACAATTGGAACATTTATCGGAAAAGTACATAATCTTAGAATCAGTGATCAGTTTGTTAACATGTTCCTTTTGAGAACGGAAGGCTTGTTCGTCAAACGCTGAGTTGCTCTTTTTCCATTTCCGTTCAAGCCGACGTCGAACACGCCTTTCAGTATGGATGGAGTTGTTGTACCATGGGAGTTTGGGTTTGACGGTACGTTCTCTGGTCACAAAGGGACAAACTTCGTCAAGGACGGTAGAAGTTATTGAACAGTAAGACTCTGTGAGAATGTTAGGGTTGGTACTATCCGGAAAGACTGTGAACCGGTCATGAAGAAGCTCTGCAAAGCGCTCGTGGTCCATCTTGCCATACTCACGAAATGTAGTTGAGATCTTCAGTGGTGGAGGCTTGGCACACAAGATGGTACATTTCACTACGTGGTGATCAGAGTGAAGCAAGGGGTCAACTTGAACTTCGTGGATTAGATCTTCATCATCACGAGACATAACTAGGTCCAGGGTATGCCCATGCTTGTGTGTTGGGCCGTTGACGTGCTGAATAAAACCTGCATTGGAAACGATCTTGGCGAACTTATTGGAGTCCCGGTTATCAAGTGAGTCAACATGAACATTGAAATCACCTAGTATGGCAGTTTTGTAAGGAGTGACCAACTTCTCGTCGAGAAAGGTTTCAAGCTCGTCCAAAAATTCAGATGTTTTCAGCCCATTTGCACGTGACGGAGGTGGACGATATATGCCGATAAGTTGGATGGAGTTGTTGAGAGTAACGATGCAATGTTCAAAGTTAATGGATGAAAAATCGGATGGAGTAGAGCATAGTTGAAGAGATTTCTTGTACACAATGCCAATTCCTCCACCGTAGGTCTTACCGCCACGAGGAAAATTGATAAAGCTGTAACCAGGGGGTGTAAACTCACCAATTACAACCATGTCGTCATCGGATAACCAGGTTTCAGTCAGTAGTATTATATCAACATCAAACAATATAATGTGGTCCAATAAGGTGGTGGTTTTGTTGCGAACGGAGTTCGCATTCCAGAGATGTATGGATAGACTGGAAAATGGCTTGCCGAGGGAAATTGGTCGCAAGTTAGAAAGATTACTGGTATGGGATTTTCGTGTATTGACAGGTCGAGGGACACAGCAATTCTTGATCTTTTTGAACATATGAGTTCCTGCACGTCGACTTCTTACGTGACGAGCAATGCCCAGTTCCTTCATAGTGTTATAGGACTTGTCAGATATGGGGGTTCGACTCACGCGTAAGTCAAGTAGCTGTTGTTTAGTGTAGCGATGCACAGTAGCAGACACAATGGGAGGTCTGTTGTCGATTGACTGCTGAACCGAAACCGCATTGTTCGAAGCCATTGTTAAGATGTTGTGCTGGCAACCACTATGGCTACTGGTAAGCCTACTCACATTTTGGATTCGATGTAGACATGTCTCGTCTTTCGCGGGCATTATGGTAATGAGCTGACCGTGGGAACTCTTCGCTTATTATAGTAATGAGGTCAGTGGCTTCAACACAGACCCTACAAGGCTTTTGGCCTGACGGCCTCTGCATGCGGATAGTGTACGGGGGCATCGTGTCGTGCGATGTTACGCACAGTGAATACGGGTGGTTTTTTATGCAGCGGCGGTCTTTTTTCGGAGTGAATAATTCGACTGCCTTGAGCAAGGCTATAATTCTCGCTGAAGTCGCCAGTCCTTGGCCAGCTACAGAACGGTCACACGATGGACGCGAGAAGACGGTTTAATATTAAGATCACTTTCACGATTGTAATGCTGGGTCGTTGGATATGGCCTTCTTATTGTTTATCGGGTAAGTACCAAGCTTACGATGAGATTTGCTTTACACTTTATTTTCTGCTGTACTTCAACAAAGGCCTAAAAAAATTGATTTTCTTTCTTCTTTTCTTGTTCGCTTCTTCTCTAAACCGTTTCTCTTCGATATGTTTATACATTAAATCGTGGTATTTATTTAACCCACGCATAATCTGCATTAAGAGTCAGTTCGGGTAAATAATTGACATAGTTGCTCACGGTCAATTTTTTGTTTTTATACTTTGTGGGTGGAAGGGCCTTGGGGTGCAAGTAAACAAAATTGCATTTTCAATTCTATATATAGCCCGTTGCCATGGTTACGGCTCATTTTGTTTTTTGGCCATTTTAGGCCGATTTTGGGGTCTGAAAAACTGGTTTTAGCTCATATTTACAACTCCACCCCACCAAAATGCAACATTATTTCAAAAAACCTTTTATATCACTACAAAGTATCATCCTTGGCCTTCCTTGAGAATTTTTTTTTATTGCTTTAAATATCACCCTTGTGCTATTTTTGCATCATGCATTACAGTATGTTTTTAGAACTTGCAAAATCGACATTTTTACCCTATTTTTTGACCCCAAAATGTCACCTTGCTAGGGGTCTCAGAAAATTTTCCTTTCGGCTGTGATTAGGGCCAACATTGGTCTTTCCATATCTGGTGTCAAAAACTTGGGCAATTGTATCCTGTTGTGACAGTACTGCCTCAAAACTAGACTTTTTTCCCCAAAACGTGAAAAATTCCTTTTTAAGGGTCTTTTCACATAATATCGACATACGTGTCCACGGTAAAAAAAAAAAGAATATTTTTCTTATACTTTGTGGATGGTAGGGACTTGGGGTCCAAATAAACAACATTTACATTCCAAATCATAATATAACACGTTGCCATGGTAACAGTTCATTTGTGTTAGGCCACTTTAGGTTGATTTTGGGGTCTGAAAAACTGTTTTTTTAGTTAATATTTACAACTCCACCCCTGCCCACCAAAAAACAAAAATATTTCATAAAACCTTTTCCATCACTACAAATTATCATCCTTGGCTTTACTTGAGAAAAAAAAATATTGCTATAGATTTCACCCTTGTGCTATTTTAAGAACGTGCATTAGAGTATGTTTTTAGAACTTGCAAAATCAAAATTTTTACCATATTTTTTGCCCTCAAAATTTCATTTTTTAAGGGGTCTCAGAATATTTTCCTTTCGGTTTTGATCAGGGCCAAAATTTATCTTTTTATTTCTGGTATGAGAAAAACTTGGGCAATTGTATCCTGATGTAACAGAACTGTTTCAAAAATAGACCCTTTTCCCCGAAAACATAGAGAAGCATATTTGAAATATTTGCTTCATTTTGAATTTATAACATTAAGAAGTTAGTAATAATTCCATCAATCTGGCAGCTTTTCATAAGCACTCTCTAGGCTTAGTGCATTACCAAACATTGATCAGGACTTGTTGATGACCTAAATCTTAGAATTTGCCCCGAAGTATCCAAAGTATCTAAATGGCCATTCACCTGCTTTGGCCTTCTGTAAGCAGTTCCCCATCCATGGTGTGGGGTTCCTTTTCATTGTACTGTTGCAAACAATAAAAGAGTTGGTTTATTTAACGTGATAAACAATTCAGCAGGTAATGTTTGACAATGTTTTTGGTTGATCGTTCTCAGAGACATATGTAATAATTATGAATTAGTAAGATAGTGAATGGAAAAAATAATCAAACTAGCCTGAATAAACTTTTGTCACTGCAAATGCATCTTACTTATTTATGTTGAGCAGGTGCAAGTATTTACAACTTCTTTCAATGTTGTTTCATTAAAGGAACACGTTGCCTTGGATCGGTCGAGTTGGTCTTTGAAAAGCGTTTGTAAACGTTTATTACAAAATGCATATGATTAGAAAGATATTTTAAAAGTAGAATATAATGATCCACACAAGTATCACTCAAAAACATCTTTCTAACCATGCATTTTATAACAAACGGTTACAAACGCATTTCAAAGACCAACTTGACCGATCCCAGGCAACGTGTTCCTTTTAAATTATCTCTTACGCTCATCTTGCAAATCGTTAGTATCTTTGTTTTTAATAAGATCTTGGCAAACTTTTCCAACACTTTTAAGCGGGCTTTTAAGCGGACATTGTTTATGATCTCTATCTCTATGAAAAGTTTTACATTTGGTAGCAGGCAGGGACCAAGGAGAGTAGGCCCTGTATTAAAGACTGCTCATCGCACTCTACTTGCAATGGGAATCATACCTATACAATAGGTAAAGAAGCCAAATCAAGAACTCTCAGTGGCAAAGCATTGGTTATGGTTTGGTTGGATACCATTATGTTTAAATAAAAACTTTAAATTCATTACTCAAAGGGCATGGAAACAGTGCCAGATTTTAACAAGCATGCATTGTTTTTTGAAAAATTACTATACTTAAGGCATAATCAGTCACAACAGGATACAATAAACACAGTGTTTCTACCCAGAAGACATGAAAACACCAATAACAACCGAAAGGGAACACTTTCAAAAAAAGAGTCGCTATTCACAAAACATTGTTTTATGCAATGTCAAGAAATATGATTGGGGCTGGGCCGGGCAAATTCTAAAATTAAGGTCATCAACAGTTCCTGATCAATGTTGGGTAATCCACTAGTGCTTAGGAAAAGCTGCAAGATTGATAGAATTATTACTTTTTAATGTTAGAAATTCAATATGAAGAAAAAAACATTTAAAATAGCATTTTTCTGTTTTGGGAAAAAAGTCTATTTTTGAGATAGTACTGTTAACATCAGGATACACTTGCCCAAGTTGTTCTTACCAGAAATAAAAAAGACAAATTTTGGCCCTGATCAAAACCGAAAGGAAAATATTCTGAGACCCCTTAAAAAATGAAATTTTGAGGGCAAAAAATATGGTAAAAATGTTGATTTTGCAAGTTCTAAAAACATACTCTAATGCACGTTCTTAAAATAGCACAAGGGTGAAATTTATAGCAATATTTTTTTGTCTCAAGTAAAGCCAAGGATGATACTTTGTAGTGGTGTAAAAGGTTTTATGAAATATTTTTGTTTTTTGGTGGGGTGGAGTTGTAAATATTAACTAAAAAAACAGTTTTTCAGACCCCAAAATCGGCCTAAAGTGGCCTAAACACAAATTAACTGTTACCATGGCAACGTATTTTATTATGATTTGAAATGTAAATGTTGTTTATTTGGACCCCAAGTCCCTACATCCACAAAGTATAAGAAAAATATTCCTTTTTTTTACCGTGTACACGTATGTCGATATTTTGTGAAAAGACCCTTAAAAAGGCATTTTTCACGTTTTTGGGAAAAAAGTCTAGTTTTGAGGCAGTACTGTCACAACAGGATACAATTGCCCAAGTTTTTGACACCAGATATGGAAAAACCAATGTTGGCCCTAATCACAACCGAAAGGAAAATTTTCTGAGACCCCTGGCAAGTTGACATTTTGGGGTCCAAAAATAGGGTAAGTTCTAAAAACATACTGTAATGCATGATGCAAAAATAGCACAAGGGTGATATTTAAAGCAATAATTTTTTTTCTCAAGGAAGGCCAAGGATGATACTTTGTAGTGATATAAAAGGTTTTTTGAAATAATTTTGCATTTTGGTGGGGTTGGAGTTGTAAATATGAGCTAAAAACCAGTTTTTCAAACCCCAAAATCAGCCTAAAATGGCCAAAAAACAAAATGAGCCGTAACCATGGCAACGGGCTATATATAGAATTGAAAATGCAATTTTGTTTACTTGCACCCCAAGGCCCTTCCACCAACAAAAATTCATTTTTTGACCGTGAGCAACTATGTAAATTATTTACCTGAACTGACTCTTAAGTTGCCCTGTGCGCGACAGAGTATCACAGCTTGCTATGGCACAGTGCGAGTTGTTCACAATATTGTTTAAAAAAAGCTCTAAAAAGGTAATCGTCTTTTACGTTTGGTAAAAACATTGGCCTCTGTGCGGAAAAGAGTGTACAGGTCTGACCTGCTGCGTATTATTCACATTATTAAAAACGTGCTAAAAAATAATCACATTTGGCCGTTTTTGAGCACAAAACAAATGAATCCATTTTGTTTTATTACTGGTGGTGTAATTCATTTTAGTTTAAAGAATTATTGGGAAGAAACCAAAATGCAAAAACCAATTTTAAAGTGCACGGTTTTACTTGTACACAGATCTATCGAAAAATAAAATTTAGTAGAACGTTTGATTAAAAATATTCTGTATCTGCCCCGTTATAGGCTTTGTCAATGTTGGGATGTAATATACTTTGAAGTTCTTTTTAGGGTATCAAAAATCAAACACCCAAAATACTGTGAGCACAAAGATATGTTATGGGTCCACTGTAACAGGTCTGGTTTAAAGCCATTGGACACTTTCGGTAAACAGTGTTGTACAAAGGCCCACACTTCGTGTATCACAGCTTATATACAAAAATAACAAACCTGTGAAAATCAATCAGTCATCAGAGTCTAGAGAAATAATGGGAAAACCCACCCGTGTTTCCGCACGTTTCGCTGTGTCATGACTTGTGTTTAAAATAAATTCGTAATTCTCGATATCGAGAATTGATAATTGTTTTAATGTTTTCTCAAAAAGTAAAGCATTTCATGGAATAAATTTCAAGAGAAGTCTTTCACCGTTACCATTATTTTTAAATCTGTGAACTTTTGTTTCTGTTGTGAAAGTGTATAATTGCTTTAAGCCTTGGGACAGGCCAGTTCCTGATAAGCGGTTATTTCCATTTTTGTTAAAGTTGCTACGGAGTGTAAGTTGCGTGTTCTGCTTAAAGTAGATTCCTCAGTGGAGCTAAAAAATTGCGTGCGGTGCCCATGGCAACAATAAAACAAATTTTCCAATTGTGTAAAATTATCTAGACCGAATTAACACTTGGCTGCTTTCTTTGGCAAACCGTGGCGCAAGTTAATATAATTTAATTATTGTTTAGCGTTCGTGTGTTTCGCACTATTAAATGTAGCCTTGCTCAAGGCAGTCGAATTATTCACTCCAAAAAAAGACCGCCGCTGTATAAAAACCCATCCGTATACACTGTGCGTAAAAATGTGTAACCACATCGCACGACACGTAGCCTTTAGTCAAGGCGCACGCGGCACACCGGATAGCACGCACAGCCCCAAAATGTAACGCACGAAAAAAAAACTACCACCGCGAGTGGCGAAGCCGCGAAGTGCCTTTATCAACTCGTTTTGGGGGCCTTATGTTTTTCTTTACATTTGCCAACGATTTTGGTGGGAGAAAAGGTAACGAATGCAAGTAATTGTGGCTTCTTATTGGCCAGCAACTCACCACGCTAATGCATTATGCATTACATTTTCTCCCACCAAAATCGTTGGCAAATGTAAAGAAAAACATAAGGCCCCAAAACGAGTTGGTAAATGCGCTTCGCGGCTTCGCCGCTCGCGGTGATAGTCTTTTTTCGTGCGTTACATTTTTGGGGTTGTGCGTGCCATCCGGTGTGCCGCGTGCGCCTTGACTAAAGTCTACACGACACGATGCCCCCGTATACTATCCGCATGCGTCCGCATGCGGTTAGTGGTACGAGTGCGGATGACTTGTATGCACAGTAGTCGTACGATGTGACAGTGTGTATAGTAGTAGACCAGCCAAACCTTAAAGAGTGCTCTAGAAAAAGAAAAAAAACGGCATAGTTTGTTAATGGCTGGCATCCATGCTAGATGTATGGATCATGGGCTCGGGAAGACGATTAGGGTGGATGCCCAGCTTGACTTTGAACTTTAAGGTCATTTTGGGGTCAAAAGGTCAAAAAAGGTCAAAAATCAATATTTTCAAAATTTGTGTCATATTTAATCACATTTAATAGATCTATCCATAAAATGTATTTTTAACTTAATCTATGTAATTAACGTATAAACTTTTACCATGTACACATTAAAATAGATAGCAAAACGAAGTGTAAAAGTGTGATTATCTTGAAAAGGGTACATTTTGAGTACACCTATTGTTTTTGCACTCCCCATCCTCATTGGTGCATATATTGGTTTCAAACAACTTTTTTTGAAAGGCAAATATACCCAGGCAGTTTTTGAGAAAAACGAATCATTCAAATACCACCTTCATGTGGGGTATTAACGACTCATTTTTAAGGTAAAAATTTCAAATAAGGCAAAAATTTTGCATTTTTGAAATTTTCACAAAATTTGACCCCAAGTGACAGATCTATCCTTAAACTGTATTTTTAAGTTGATGTTAATATGACAAACGTATGTAATTAACGTATAAACTTTGACCTTGTACACAAACGTATAGCAAAGCAAAACGTCAAAGCGTGATTATCTTGAAAAGTGTACATTTTGACTATATCAGCATTTTTTGCACTCCCATCTCAATGGTGCATATATATGTTTCAAACAACTTTTTTTTGAAACATAAATGTACTCAGATAGTTTTTGAATTTTTTTTTTCACATACCACCTTCATGTAAGGTCATATTGAGGACAAAAAAATGCAAAAAATGTAATTTTTTTTATTTTATTTCATCTTTTCGCCAAATTTTACCCTAGGGGGCAGATCTATCCATAAAATATAGTTTCATCATCAAATTCACATGCCAAGTCTGTGAAATTATGAGTTAATCATTTGTTTTGTACACAAACGTTTAGGAAAATTAAATCTTAACCATTTAGCCACTGGACCGCCCAGCCGCCTATCGATATACTGTATGTGGTAGGAGGAAACCTTGCTAGCTTGTGTTTGTAGAAAAAAGGAACGTCAAAAGAATCCTCGATAGTCATTATTAAGCTAATGAGGATGAAATAATTTAGCTCTTACCCCAACAAAACTCTCATTAGTTAACACAAAGGAAACTGTATTTATTCATCATTCATGATAATATTGTCGAAAACTCACGCCTTCGCATTTAATCAGTATAATAATTGAGTCAGATAAAAGCCTTGAAAAGCTTTTGTGTCCATTTTATCCGTGCACAAAAATATTCGCCATAAAAATTACCGTAGCCGTTTTACGAGAGACATTTATTGTTCTCATGCGAACTTGTACTTTTATACAAATATCAAGGTTCAAATTGTGCATAAAAATTAAGCTGTGGCTATCTTTTAAAATTTGAACTACGATTCCAGTAATTAACTGCAAGAATATTGAAATATTAGTTTTCAGCAAACTCAGGCGGTGCAGGGACTACAGGGTTAAATTGCAATTTTCTCAAAATGCGTATCTTGAGCATTATACAGTGTTTTGCACTTCCTATCCCAGCATTGCATATCATTGTTTGAAAACTGATTTTTGAAAGGTCAATATACCAAGGCAGTCAAAAAAATCATGTCAAACTTGTTGTAAAATGAAACAAAAAGGTACTTGTATGCTATTCACGCTGAACAGTTTGACATAGTTTTACAGTTTGACATAGTGCCCTTTGATTTGCATCTATATTATAAAAGCGCTTAAATCGCTTGGGCGCCGCCATGTTGTTTTCACGTTTAGTGGTGCCCACACCCTGCTAAAATGATGCGTCCTGGGGTCAATTTCGGGGTACCCGTGGGTTGGGGATAATGTGTTGTTTGTGACGTCACAGTCAAAGCGCGAGCGTGTATAACTTTGTGATTGAGTGCAGGCTTCCTTTGTGATGTCACAGTCACAGCGCGACCGACCGCGTAGTAACTTCGCGCGTACATACAGTAAAGAACAATGCATGGGGGGGGGGGAGCTAGGCACGACGACAGGACGTAGGCTGGGGGGGGGGGGTATTAGAGCACGTTGTGGGACAGGGAGAAGGGGTACGCAGTGTGGTACGTCTGTTTGAAGGGGGCGGGGAATGGCAAAAAATGAAGGGAACATAGTAAAATGGCTGGGAAAATAATACGAAAAGGAAAAAAAGGGGACAAATGATGACATTGGACAGGGAAAAATAAACTGGACTGAGAAAAATACACAAAACGGAGAATTACCTGACTGGCGGGACCCGCGTAAAACGGGGAAAGTTATGGGCCGGAAAAAGTGCAAAGAACAATTCACGGGCGGGATGTAGGAAAGGAAGTACGGGTTAGATTTAGGATGGGGACAGGAGGAAGGGGCACAAAGTGGTATGTCTGTGTCGGCCCTAATGGGGGACGGGCGGGGACACGGCAAAAATAAAATGACGGGGAAAATGAACATGGCTAGGGTAGGGAAGAAAAACAAATGTAAAGAAAAACATAAGGCCCCAAAACGAGTTGGTAAAATGCGCTTCGCGGCTTTGCCGCTCGCGGTGATAGTCTTTTTTCGTGCGTTACATTTTTTAGGTTGTGCGTGCCATCCGGTGTGCCGCGTGCGCCTTGACTAAAGGCTACACGACACGATGCCCCCGTATACTATCCGCATGCGTCCGCATGCGGTTAGTGGTACGAGTGCGGATGACTTGTATGCACAGTAGTCGTACGATGTGACAGTGGGTCATGCGGTGTGATTACACGCACCACGCACAGTGTATATACGGGTGGGTTTACTACGGCGTCTTTTCGGAGTGAATAATGCGACTGCCTTGAGCAATCAGTCGTCGAAGTAAGAAGATATTAATGAAAGAAAAAACACCATGGTCACACGAAGTTGTGTGCTTTCAGATGCTTGATTTCGAGACCTCAATTTCTAAACTTGAGGTCTCGAAATAATAATAATAATAATAATAATAATAATAATAATAATAATAATAATAATAATAATAATAATAATAATAATAATAATAATAATAATAATAATAATAATAATAATAATAATAATAATAATAATAATAATAATAATAATAATAATAATAATGATAATGATAATGATAATGATAATGATAATGATAATGATAATGATAATGATAATGATAATGATAATGATAATGATAATGATAATGATAATGATAATGATAATGATAATGATAATGATAATGATAATGATAATGATAATGATAATGATAATGATAATGATAATGATAATGATAATGATAATGATAATGATAATGATAATGATAATGATAATGATAATGATAATGATAATGATAATGATAATGATAATGATAATGATAATGATAATGATAATGATAATGATAATGATAATGATAATGATAATGATAATGATAATGATAATGATAATGATAATGATAATGATAATGATAATGATAATGATAATGATAATGATAATGATAATGATAATGATAATGATAATGATAATGATAATGATAATGATAATGATAATGATAATGATAATGATAATGATAATGATAATGATAATGATAATGATAATGATAATGATAATGATAATGATAATGATAATGATAATGATAATGATAATGATAATGATAATGATAATGATAATGATAATGATAATGATAATGATAATGATAATGATAATGATAATGATAATGATAATGATAATGATAATGATAATGATAATGATAATGATAATGATAATGATAATGATAATGATAATGATAATGATAATGATAATGATAATGATAATGATAATGATAATGATAATGATAATGATAATGATAATGATAATGATAATGATAATGATAATGATAATGATAATGATAATGATAATGATAATGATAATGATAATGATAATGATAATGATAATGATAATGATAATGATAATGATAATGATAATGATAATGATAATGATAATGATAATGATAATGATAATGATAATGATAATGATAATGATAATGATAATGATAATGATAATGATAATAATAATAATAATAATAATAATTTATTTTTAATATATCGTCTTACATAAAAAATCTCAAAACGCTGTACAGTGTTTTACAAACATTAAGCTAAAAAGAGTAAGCAAAATACAGCAAAATTACATTGTACAATAAGAACAACAAAAACAAACAATGACAAACACCAAAACGAGACAATCAACAAAATTATAACACCATAGAAAAGGCAATGAAAAAAACAAATGTAAAAAGACAGAGATAATGTCTTTTAAAAAGAAATGTTTTGAGGTGGGTTTTAAAAATATCAAAGTTGGTGATAATCCTCAAATGAATGGGTAAATTATTCCAAAGGGTGGGAGCATAAATAGAAAAAGCCCGATCCCCATAAAATTTGCTAGGCCTTGGGCCAACTAAGGAAAAATTAAGTTTGACACCAACACAACTTCTAGTATGAATATGAGAAACGTAAATTGAAATTAATTCTGACAGATAGCGAGGGGCCGATTTAGCATGATGAATAAGTTTAAAAATAACACAGACGATTTTATACTCAACACGAACTTTGACTGGAAGCCAGTGTAAATCAAAAAGAACTGATGTCATATCTGAATGGCGATTAAACCGTTTCCTAATAACAAGACGGGCTGCAGCATTTTGAATATGTTGTAATTTCTGAAATTGATAATTGTATAAACCAAAGTATAAGCTATTGCAATAATCTAACCGGGATGTAACAAAGGCATGTATAAGTTTTTCAGTACTAGATTGGTCTAAAAAAATTCTTAATCTACCAATCCGCCAGAGGGAGTGAGATGCAACCCTACACACATTAGATATATGAGCATTCATGGTGCCACTCGAGTCAAGTACCACCCCTAGATCACGAACTGTATCAGAGGCCATAATACGGACATCACCGATTCGCACATCTGTCTTCACGTCCCGCAAACTGGAATCTTTGAAGCGTGAAGAAAACCAAAAAATTTCAGTCTTGCTATTGTTTAAGGCAAGCATATTTGTTCGCATCCAGCAACGAATTTCGTCAACGCAGGACTCAATTTGAGTCACACAAGAAAAATTAGAACGAGATCCACAAGAAATGTAAAGCTGACAATCATCAGCATAAATTACACAATTAAGACCATGGCGGGTGATAATGTCCTCGAGTGGATCCATGTAAAGAGAAAACAAAACCGGTCCCAGAACAGAACCTTGTGGCACTCCAAATTGGAGAGTCTGCCGCCTTGACAACAATGACCCTATTGACACCCTTTGTGTTCTATTACGCAGAAAAGAATTCAGCCAGTCATAGGCTTTGCTCCTAATTCCGAAGCGGTCATGTAATCTTTTTGCTAATAAATATTTTAGTGACTACCAATAGTGCTCAATTGCCTTTACGTGTAAATTCGTTCCCACAATGTACTTGCCTTCGGCTCGTACATTCTTTTAACCGAATCTACTCTTTCTTGTCCATTCTCCTTAGCATAACCCATTCGTGCTAAATGATTAATAGTTTCGCCTGTTAAGTAATCCGTCATCCAACACAAATCATGTTTGCACGGTTTAGTAACCCCATTGAGGAAGGAAGAGAAGGAGCTCGAACAAAGGGAATTCAAAAGCCGAACCTGTGGTACCGCGGTCGTTTATAACTCGTAATCAGCCACATACCTTACACAAACAATGTATTGATATCATAAAGAAAAAAACAACTTTTTTGAGACCTGATCAAATTTGTGCACGCTTTCGCCCACCAAATCGAAAAACACGATTGAATACCAACCACCCTCGTGTGCTTATACCCGCATTTTGAACCACCGCTAGTGACAGGAGAGTCGCTTAAAGGCAGTGGACACTATTGGTAATTACTATTGGTAATTATTTAATTATTAGCATAAAACCTTTCTTGGTGACGATTAGGTAAAAACAAGGTGTTTGGTGACTGGTGTAGACATGTTCAAACAAAAAGTCCTGGTGACAAATACCGAGGAAATTGGATTAAACATGTTATTGCAGGAAATATTTAGTTTCGTAAGGAATGATTGTAGTTCTATTTAAAAAAAAAAAAAAAACCCAAAACCCGTAGAAACAGACACACGCAATGTGCGCTACAATTCCAATATCCGTTAAATGTACGGTTTGCACTCGCAAAGATAAAGCTCCCTGCAATTAACCTAAAAGCCGGACTTCGGGATAATTGAATGCGTTTGGATCATTAATGGTCGAATGTTGGTATTCGACTACAGGCGGTATTTTATACATATGCATACAATAATAATTATCTGCAAAACTTTGCGAAAAGTTGTCATACAAGAAAGAAACCTCATCTATAGGGTAAATTATCGCTTAAAATAAAGATCGAATGACGACATTTCTGATATACTTTTTGCTAGGTGTTTCCGTCATTGGAAAACCTGCGTCACAGAGCAGTATCCACGGTAACTACGACGCTAGCAGGGCCATTGATGGTGACCTCAACACATGGTCTGAAACAAGTGCAAGTAAGTCCGACTGTATCGTGCAATAACATCCGACCCATCAACATCTGTATTTGTTTTCTATAGTGACCGTTCATTCATTTTGTAAGCGATCATCCTCATTAAGGTGAGGGCTAGCTACTGAACAAAGGACAATGCATGAAAGGTTAGTTAGGAGGATTCACACAGGAGAAAAATGATTGAAGAATATTAAAGACACTGGACATTATTGGTAATTGTCAAAGACCAATCTTCTCACTTGGTGCATCTCAACATATGCATAAAATGACAAACCTGTGAAAATTTGAGCTCAATCGGTCGTCGAAGTTGCGAGATAATAATGAAAGAAAGAACGCCTTTGTTGCACAAGTTGTGTGCTTTCAGAAGAAGACGATCAGAGCATACTGATCGAAACGTCCCCAACTCGTTAGAGATAGTCATTACATGGTGTTACCGCAAACCTTTCTATATTGCTTTCAGATGCTTGATTTCGAGAGCTCAAATGCTAAATCTGAGGTCTCGAAATCAAAATCTTACTTCTTACTCGGAAACTTTACGTTTTTTTCAGAGGGAGACATTTCTCACAATGTGTTATACTATCAACAGCTCCCCATTACTTTTTATTAATTAAGGTTTTATGCTAATAATTATTTTGAGTAATTACCAGTAGTGTCCACTGCCTTTACAGAAAATAACAACATGAAAAAGAAAGGAATCAGTGAGCTAAGAAAATAAAATGAATTTCATTTGGTGAAAATTGGTTTTTACAATTGTTTTGGAATTGGAGAGACAGAGGCCAAAACTAAATTAATTTTCGTTGATATCAACCGATGATTTTTCCTTATGGAATATCTTGAGAACATGAACGACATGATGCAGACGGAGAGGGACTTAGAATGAAGAGGAAATGTTGAAATTAAAAGCAGTGTTATCAATTCCTAACCCTTACCCTTTTGGAGAACAGCTAGTCTGGTTCCCAGACCCCAAAAACTCCGACAAGGCTCTGTCGAATTTAGGGTCCGGTATCACCCAAAATCACGTGACCAAAATGAAGGATTCGAAGTTATCCGAAATGTTCCGAAAGTGTTGTCGTCAACATTCGGACAGTATCGTTGATGTTCGGGTATGGAATCATAATGTCAGTCCTGTCGGCCGTAGATCCAGGAGTTTTTATGCCAGCTATTGTTATTTAAAGCCAATGTAGGCGTTGTGCCTAAATAAAGCGTTTGCAAAGCGATGCGACAAGTTCAAAATATACAAACCTGGGAAATCGCTCCGGGATCTGGTAAGTTTTTGTCCTTTTTCTTCAAAAATATTTTTTCAAAGGTGTTTTGACTTGATTGAGTGTTAGTCATTGACTGAGGATTAAGTTTCATGATTTTTGAAAGTGGTAAAAATGGGGCAAATCTGGTGACTAGCTGTCGAAATTATACGTGTTGAACCAGATTGTCATTATTTTGCCGATCAAAATAATCTCGTAACCCTCGCCTACGGCCTGACGGCCGTCGGGAGGAGGGTTACGTTATCGCAACTAGTGCAGACATGGTTTCCCTGGAGATGACCACCGACCCCGACCCTGACAAGTTGCGTCATGCTCTATTTTTAATCGTGGGTGATACCTGACCTAAGATTTTTAACAAGAGACGTCAAGGAATCTTTGGTCGGGGGACCAGACTAGAAAACAGCTTCACAAACTAAATCAAAACTGTGACAATAATATAACGAGCGGGGGCCACTCAAAGTAGATAGTTAAAAAACAACTCATCCACTCACTCGTATACTGAAAAAAGATTAATTTTTCAATTGAACCAGATATTTCAAACCAAACATCTACAACATGAGTAATTTCTAATGGCTTTTACAGGCTTGAACAAACAACTTTTAGTTTTTTCAGAAATTAAAGTGACTGTCTTTTAGCAAGCTGTTTTTTCTATTTTACTTCTTTTAGTTTTGTTACTCCATAGTTGTTGTTTTTTGGTTTATTAAATTGTAATTCGATTTGCTGTTATTTCATATGACCCAATCACCGTTTCGGTAAGATTAAAAACAAATTGATTTTGTTCGTACATTGACAGTTCGGAATAGCCCCTTATCTGCATGTGACATTTCAATATATTTTATATAATATTTTGTTAAAAGACAATAGTGTTGGCATACACATACAATATGAAATACCACGTGAATTATATTGTAACATTTGCACACTATTGACACCTAAATTGACACTTTATATACGATCTTTAAATATTTATATTATAGGTTTTCTCGTTCAAATTCGGCAAATGAGCAGCCCATTTCATTTTCATGCGTTCGAATTAAAGCTATTTTGCCCCTCCGGTTTTTACTGCGTTTCAAGTTCAGAATTCTGTCATTCAATTTCGTTTTGAGGCATTCAAGTTCCTAGCACACTCATTCTTTTTCATGCACACAATCATCATTCAATTTAGCAAAGCTGGTTCGTCTAGAGATTTTGCTGATTTAATCATTTTCAACTTCGTAAAGAGGCAATCAAATTCGCTCACCGAGGATTCAAATAAGTACGACTAAAGACATCGAATATACAGATAAACTGTATAAGGCAAACCGTTTCGTACCTTCACTTTTAAATCCAGCGAACCTTATTTTCTTTATTTTATGTTTCCAGTTGACTTTACCTTGGGCCCCATAAGGGTTGTTTTCTTCTTAATATTTTTTTGGGAGACCTTCAATGGTTAACTGACCATTTGAATGTTTTTAAATGTTTGTTTTTTGTTTTTGTTTTTTAAATGTTTTTCCAGTTGTTGTTTTTATGTAAATAATCACCAACCATCTGTTGGCGTGCCAGACAACTTGGCATATTATGTTCAAGAGTGCCAAAAAATTAACCGCATGCCTTTAACATTCGTATAAGGAAACAACAAGTTAACCAAGCGTTTTTAAACCTGCACAAATATCAGAATTGACTGCCTCAAAATGAAATTGAATGACTAAACACATGCCTCACAAACACTCCTGCGAATTTGAATGCAGCTTCGATGAATTGTTAAATTGAATGATTATTTTGTTAAATCGAATGACGTAAAAGTAGATTTGACTAGTCTTAAAATGAAATCGAATGACCCTTTTTTAGTAGCATTCGATTTCGTGCGAAATAGAATAGGCTGGTGGTTAAATTGGCTGCTCATTTTCCGAAATTGACCGAGAAAACATATAATAGGGCTGTGAGATGCGCCCAATCACGGCCAAACATTTGAATTAGAGTAGATGATTGACTCGAAAGAAAGATGAGGCATTATTTTGATAAAACTAAGATCTTCTATATTTTCACTCAGATCCTGAAGACCTTCATCCATGGTGGCAAATGGACTTCGGTGACAGACACTGTTTGGGTCGTATCACCATCACGTTAACGGATTACTGCTGTGGTAATAACATCATCAAAATCATTTAGTACACACGTGAAAAACAAAACGTGTTTTTTGTTAACTTTTGCGATTACAAATCGTAGACAATTGTAGGTCTTCGCTGTGAAAGCAAAACAAATACGTACTATTTGTAACTGGTTTCAAGCGAAGGACTATACCGCCTAAAATAAATAGCATCAAATGTTACATTTTGATTGGTTTGATCTATCGAAAAGGCTTATTTAATTTGCAGATTTCTGTAGAAAAAGGGGGGGGGGGGGAATAGGTTGGACGTTGCTTTTCAAATACTTTGGTAGTCTTGGTTCCAAGACCATTGGTGTTGTGCGGTCACACACAACCAACGTTCCGATTATGCACGGCAAAAACTGTCCACGCTTGTAAGGAACGAACGCTAGCGGGCGCTCTGTTTCTCTGCTTTAGATCTCACCATGTCCTGTGCTCACCATGGTCTTGGATATTTGCAAGTTGAAGGCGTGGCCAGACTATGTAAATTACTTTTAATGTATGCAATATTCATATCACGTGACGAATCGAAGATGACTATTCAAACTAGATCGAGTCAAAGGTCAATATGATCGGCGGTCTATTTTTAATAATCTTTGCTCAAAGAGTGATTCCGTGGTCATTATAGGCCTATTAAAAGGAAAACAGTGAAATTTTAAGTACAGGTACCTATTCAGATTATGAATACGTGACGATTTGAAATCGTAAATAATGGTCAAAAATCGAACGTAAAATTAGCATTCAGAGAGTCCGTGTATCGGACGCTGTATGGCCCCACTGCGTGGAGCAATCGGAACGTGAAACTGAAATAAGCCTTGTGGAATATCACGTACCGCCCATGCCGTGTCTCGTGGGGGTTGGAGGTGTTAAATCCCAGGCGCTATGAACTCCCAGCTTGCGGGTGTCGAATCCGTTGTTTCTTATGATCGCAACGTTCCAATATGCTCCATTTTGATTCATGGCCCCCTAATTTCTTTTTGTTATGAGTTTTCAGGTAATTTTGATGATGTCAAAACGTAGGAATATCGCATTTTGTTATATTGACAGTGTTATTGTGTGAGTAGCTTACAAAAATTATGAGAATTTTGTATAAAAGGTTTAAATAAAAATAATGCTAAAACAAAATTCCCTCAAAGCATAATTTTGTCAAACAAAGTATTATTTTTTAATTCTGTGAATGAAGAGTTAATTTTGAGGTAATGATTAAACTGGGCAACTAGTGGAATTTAATGACCCGACTATTCGCCTCAAATAACTGGGAGTTGAATAGCAGTAGTCGCCGCTGGACAAGCAATCAAAATTCCAAATTTCTCATGAGTTATTCCAAAAGATATTGGTACGACTACATTCCAAAAAAATGTTATATGGTTACGTTCCAAGCTACGCAGCTACTCGGCTACGTTTACGTTCCAAGATACGCTTAGGTCTACGGTTCTTCAAGTAACACTATAATATCAAAAGGTATGTTTTCAAGCCCGCAGCTACGTTTACGTTCCAAGATACGCTTTAGGTCTACGTTCCTTCAAGTTACACTATAATATCAAAAAGTACGCTTTCAAGCCCGAGTCAAGCTATGCGTACGTTCAAAGATACGCAGCTGCGTTTATGTTCCAAGATGCTACGCTTCAGTCCAAGATATGCTTACGTTCCAAAAGATGTCAACGTTCCAAGCTACACAGCTACTCAGCTGCGCTTACAGATCTGCTTACGTTCCTTCAAGTTACGCTATAATATCAAAAGGTACGCTTTCAATCCCATGTCAAGTTACGCTTACGTTCCAAGATACGCAGCTACGAATTACGTTCCAAGATATGCTTACGCTCCACCAAAAGATACTGTTACGTTCAAGCTACGCAGCTACTCAGCTACGCTTATACACTCCAAGATACTATTAGGTTACGCTACAATATCAAAAAGTACGCTTTCAATCCCGAGTCAAGCTACGCTTACGTTCCAAGATATGCATCTACGGTTACGTTTCAAAATACGTTCTCCCAAAGACGCTTTTGAATCCCTCAAGATTTCCTTCCCCCAAGATTAAAAAACTTTCACTGTGAATAACACTACAGTGCCCACCAGTTAATAATCTGTTTGGCAGAAAATACTGTACAAAATTTCTTTACTCTCCAAAAATTTACTTGGCACTACATTAACTTGGGCACTACAAAATTTCAAATTTAATTAAAAATTGGCTGGCAACCAGTTTCTGCTAAGCAATACTATTTTGTGCTAACTATAAGCAAATTGTTTAGCCAATACAGGCTTCATCAGTGTGGGCCCTGGCACGTCGGGAGCATAACGCCACGATCGCATTTCAAGCTGCATATCATGGCAATGCAGTAGTCTGGATCTGGACATTATACATAGAAATGTTTTTGCTGGTACCACAAACCTTTCTTTATCGTATTTCAACCCTGTGTCAAAGTTTCAAATCCTACTGATCTGGACTTTATTATACTCCGATAAAAACATATATACCAAAGATACTATAGTATCTTTGTATATACCCACACACAGAGTAAAGCAAAAGTCATGCAACGGAATTACTGCATGCATTGTACACTACATGCACAACACTGATGAATTATTCATGAGCCAACCGCAACACAGCCTCTGATTGGCTCCACCGGAAAGTCGGGGGAGATTTGCTGAAAAACAATAAAAAAGTTAAGACCCGTCGTTGCAAATATTCAAGACCATGGTGAGATCTAAATCAGAGAAACAGAGCGCCCGCTAGCGTTCGTTCATTACAAGCGTGGACAATTTTTACCGTGCATAATCGGAACGTTGGTTGTGTGTGACCGCGCAACACCAATGGTCTTGGGACCAAGACTAATACTTTGGGGGATTTTGAATAATAGTAAAAAAAAAAAAAAAAAATCACTGTTATCTGTCTTCGAGTCTAGGCAAAACCATAATTTGTCCTTTGGTGATAATAAGAGTTAGTTACAATGTTACGCACGGTCATACTAGCTTGTTTTAAAAACGTTTAGTGCTAATAATGGGTAGCTGTATAAATTGCTGTTACTGTCAGGTTTCGGTTTTAAGATAAAAAAATACTCCTTCAATTGCATTCTCACCTAATACAATCAGTTAAAACAACTAATCTTCTGATTTTTTCCCCTTTTTTTTCTTCTCTCGAAATGTGAAGAATGGTATTTCATCGCTGCAGTAGCAAGAGCTGGTCTCAGCCAAAACTACATCGAGAATCAGCAATGTGGTTTACCAGCCACAGAAGAACAGTCAACACTGGGTGGCAGTGTGGAATTCATATGTGACCCACCGGTGTTAGCCAGGTATGTTAGCGTTGATATGGACCCCACAAGGCCTGGTGCTAGAAGTCCTCCACGGGTTTTGATCGCCGAACTGGCAGTCGCAGAGTACGTATCCGGTGAGTGCAGTTCCTCTACAAGCACTGACGTCACTGGTCCTTTTCAGCAAACTACGGTGTCGACGCCTGGCTATCAAGCGACAAAGGAAAGTTGCGGTTAGTCATTCCGCATCATTGAGTACTTATAAGTAATACATTAGGGTCCTTTAGATTTGGATGAACGCGGACTTCTTTCACGTTATAACGTTAGCCTTTTGTCAAGGCGCTTCGCTCGCTGCGTCACCACTCTCGCTGGTCTTTTTTTCTTGAGTGGCATTAGGGGTCGTGGGTGACATCTGGGTGCCGCGTGCGCCTTGATAAAGGCTACGTTCACGTCGAGCACGGTTGTGGTTTTTCGAACGAACGTCTAAACCATAGTTTTGGGGTCCTCGACTCATGCAGACAACATTGGTGACGACTTGACGCATGCGCAAAGCCTGAGCAAGACTTAGTCACGTGCCAGTCGACGTCGTGTTGTCTGCACGTCGGGTCGTATGATGCGCCAAGTGTAAACTTACTGTTTAACGCAATTATTTCCATACAATCCATTACATCAACATTTAATTATTCATCCACTATTTTACCTTTATGTACCAATTATAAATTTTGCAACAAGTATATACTTGAAAGAAATCTTTCGTTGCCCTATGTAACAAAAGTTGTCCAATAATTGTATCCAAATAACTGCATGAGCAAAATTTACAATTTACATATAGAACAAAATCGCAATTGTTTGTAAATAATTAAATGGCGTGTAGAACTATAAAAGCTTCATACAATAAAGAGTGGGGTAGATGGCCTTAGCTTCGATCCAAACTGGACCTTCTTCAGAGGCATAAACAAGTATGAACAAATACATTTACTATTATAGACAAAGAAGGGGAAATCGATTAAAGTCACCTGGAAATAGATTTTTTTTTAATTTCAAATATAAGAGTATATGCTTACGAACAATAAAACAATTTTTTTAGTAATTGTTTGTCACGATTTATATGTTTAAAAAATATATAAAGTTGTTTGTGGGCTGACTCCGCCTACCCCTTTTGTGACGTCAATCGAGGCAGACTTTGCCTGCAATGCGTATAGTAAACACACGTGCAAAGTACATGTACGTCCAAGTCGTGAGTTGGTACATTTCAAAAAGTGTTTTTCTGCATTCAGCAGCAATACACCTGGTCGGCATTGCCGGAAAAAACATTTTTTTTTTTTTTTTTAAACGTACAAACTCACGACTTGGTCCGTACATGTACTTTGCAATTGTGTTTACACTACGCATTACAGGCAAAGTCTGCCTCGATTGACGTCACGAACAGCGCCCTCTCGGGTCGGGGTCTACTCTTAAATTTGTAAATAACATAAGAACTGATTTTTTAAAACCTTAGTTAACTGTTTATTCACATTCCACTCATCAAAACACATATATTAGTGACAAAAGCTTTATTTTGAAAAATACCATAAAAGAAAATGAGGAAATTATAGCCAATCAAAGTTTCGTTTCTATTTAAAAAACAACTTGGCCAAATTGGATAGAGCTTCTAGGCACGAAATTTCTTCCTTGATAAATGTCTTCCTTGATAAAAACAAGATTACCAACCAAATTTCCATTTGTTGCAACCTGCTTGTTACTGGTACTCGGCTGTTGCTTGCCTATCCTGAAAACCACGTGGAAATTTGGTTAATAATCCTGTTTTATGCTAATCAAAAGTTTTGTGCTTAGCAGCTCTATGAAATTGGGCCCAGGTGGCTATCAATCAAAGATCGTGACTGTAATAGGGGCAGGCACAGATTTTGATATGAACCAATAGGTGTATTAGGACAATGGATGTCCAGTATGGTATGACATGATGAAGTACTGAAACATAAAAGTGGCACATAATGCATTGTATGTATAACAATGCAAGGGAACGACAAAGGGTAGGATTATAGAGCAATTTGTATGATGCAACTAATGGGCAAGATTAACAAGATCAAAGGTAGGGTGATATTAAAATAGGTATGGGGGCCGTGGAGAAAACGGGTTACCACATACCACTGCAATTTAATGGAGATAGATTTTGTAACCAACATAGGCCTACATATAAAACCTCATTGAACGAACAAAATGCTTATTACACTTTTTTCATAAATACATCAGACAGTTTCGCTGTTCCTATTGGTGGAGAGCGCGTCACATGGGTGTGTATAAACCTTTGTTTATGACCAGTAAAAAGTGTTGAAACATGGGCGTGACACGCGAGCTTGCACCTGTTCTTATAAGACAGTTTCTTCATTCATATTGGTCGAGAGCAACGGCTGAAACAGTTGTGCCACATCACGCGATACGCGCGACGCGCACAGCATTCCCTTATAAGGAGTTGTTTACCCGAGGACGGCGGAGGGCTTTACCATTTCATAGCTGGGGTGTTGTGTTGAAAGAAATCATTGAAAAATTATAATTTTTGCATTTATTGGGAATCAAAGTGTGTTGAATTGGTTTTCAGCTAGTGGTTTATAAAACCCGCCGAGGCCTGGTTCTTGATAATTTACCACGACTTCGTCTCGGTAACATTTTCAAGAACCAGGCCTCGTTGGAATTAAACCACTAGTTGAAAACCTCTTCACCACACATTGATTCCCTTATTTACAGAATATATATACAACACATAAGTTCTTCAGCAGCAGTAAAATGGAGGGTAATTGGAAGTTATTTAACACCAGTGTTTATGTTTGGTCCAAAGGGTTGGACTGTCTTGAGTTGGTGAATCCGGTGTGATTCTCTACTATGCTTGCGGTGTGTGTCATCACCCTTGCAAAGCTTCAAACATTATGCATTGTGTATAATTGTGTGGTTTTCAATTTATTATTTTAAATACAAGTAAAATAATGGATGAATAGTGAACTATGTGTTATATAATGAATTATATGTTAATATTTGCGTTAAATAAATAAAAATACACTTGGCGCCAATAGAGTCGCGACCCCAAAACTATGGTTATGACGTCACTTGGAAAAACCACAACCGTGGTCGACGTAAACGAGGTCCACGTTCACCCGAATCTAAAGGTCCCTAATGCAAACATTTTTGAGAACCATGTGGGCGTAGACACGCAATGTAAGCCCCGAGCTAAAGGTACGCAAACCCAGTGGTGGAGTGGTAGTTAAAGCTTTTTAGCAACTAATCATTTCTCCCGTCTCAATACAGAAATGCAAACATCAACGGCAATGATCAAGTTAGTCCATGAAGGAAGATGCGTTTCAACCACAGGCCCTCTCGTGACAGTCACTGCAAGCAATATCATGTACTGCACAGTAAGGTGCAAACGGTGCGTAAACTGCTTCGTGTTCGATTACGTCACATCCACTCGTCGATGCAGGCTGTATAGTCAACAGGTACAACTGGGTACAAAACAAACCGTTCTGGAGCAAGGGTGTCTGGTGTACATGAAAGTGGTTCAGATGTAGGCCAATGTATAAGCAATATAAGAACATGTGCTACTAAAAATAGACAAAGACGAGAGAAGCCAGTTATTAATAACTGAGATATCACCGAACAGTATTATTCAATTCAGTAATACCTCAGTTAAACATACTGGTTGCTCTTGGCTTTGTCTGGTCTCTGGTGGCACTTGTTATTGTATCGCTGAAAACAAGATGACCGCATCACTACTGAAAACCATTGAGCCATTTTGAGAAACAGTTGTCACACAGGTCACACTTTCGTCTTAGTGACATCCAGTGTGTATTGTCCCTCATATTAAAGACACTGTACACTATTGGTAATTGTCAAAGACCAGTCTTCTCACTTGGTGTATCTCAACATATGCATAAAATAACAAACCTGTGAAAATTTGAGCTCAATCGGTCGTCGAGTTTGCGAGATAATAATGAAAGAAAAAACACCCTTGTCACACGAAGTTGTGTGCTTTCTAATGCTAACGTTGAGGTCTCGAAATCAAATTCGTGAAAAGTTACTTCTTTCTCGAAAACTACGTCACTTTAGAGAGAGCGGTTTCTCACAATGTTTTATACCATCAACTTCTCCCCATTACTCGTAATCAATAAAGGTTTTATGATGATAATTATTTTGAGTAATTACCAATAGTGTCCACCGCCTTTAAGCAACCCTGTAAAAAACAACTCAAGGGTTCAGAATTGACCTGGATCACGTGTACCAGGGGGACTGGCCAATATCTGGTCAGCCAGACTCCGAAGCTGTTTAAAATTGGACTAAAGCTCAGATTCAGTCTGTTCAAATTTCCGGTTCATATAGATTTTCAGATCACACTGATCCTGAATAAGGTCAGACCCATAGGGACCAGGAGCTGGGTCATTGATAATGACCCGAGAGTTTTTAGAGTGTAGCGCTGAGACATTGCAAGCAAAGCAGCACAGACTACTGTGTTGCTACATTTTTGATTATACAAACGATGTAAATTGGGCAGGTCATGTGAGATAATGTTTGATTCAGCTAATTTCTTAATCTGTAATATATGTTGATGTCCACCCGTATTCGTTAACGTATTTTTTCGTGTGAGGTATTTAAATTTTGACCGTATTTGTAGCTTAGGTATTTTTTAACCCTTAAACTGTATGTATAATTGTCAGATTGGCTCAACTCGGTGGCGTTCATTGTTATGTGTGCCCCTGCATTATATTTTCGAGGCCATAACACTGCAAATAGCTCAGTTGCATTAATCTGGTGACTCAGTTCATCTGACATTATCACCTAACAAACCAATGGTTGCACAATTTTCTGTGTTAATCAGTGTAGTGAGCAGTTTATAGGCTACCCGGTGTTTTACACGCCAGTCATATTTGTACGTACCTCTTGACTCAAAATGTTGAGGGTGTTATATACTTGTAACCGTGTGTGACGTCTAGGTGCAATGCGGTGAATACGACGAGCTGTGGGCATATGATTATCTAATAGTTTCAAATATAATTTGAATTTATTTTGACTCAAATTCGTTTACATTTTAAAGTTGCGCAGTATTCAGCAAAGGAACCCAGTCAATCCGCAGAGCGTGTGTTAATAAGGTGAAATCCTGAATTGTATATGCACAAAAATTCATGAGTATTAGTGCGTGACCTCTGTATGAACATTAATATGGTCAAAAGGGCTTCTGGAATTCAGTCCCATTCGGCCTTTCTGTAAAGTATTGACAGAAATTATGCACCAGTAAATTGAAATGATGCATATCTGTCGTTTTGTGTATACTTGAAATGGTGCACTTACAAAATTGCTTCAAAAAAAAAAAAAAAAAATACAAAAAAATCCCGTTTTTTAATTTAAATGTCGGCAACAGTCCCCAGATAGGGTACATGGATAGATTATTTTATATTCTACCTGGAAATTATAAAAGCGAGACCGGATCGTACATAGTCCGGTCAGGATACAGCGATAAGTCATTAATTGATTTTAATATAACGGTGATATGCCCAGACAGTTGACATGATTTTGGTCATGTAGCCCGACAGTGGATGTAATTTTAATAATGTAGACAGTCAGTGGATGTAATTTTGGACAGTGGATGTGATTTTGGTCATGAAGCCAATCAGTGGATGTAATTTTGGTCACGTAGCCAAACAGTGGATGTGATTTTAATAATGTAGACAGTCAGTAGATGTGATTTTGGACCAGACAGTGGATTTGATTTTGGTCATGAAGCCAAGCAGTGGATGTAACTTTGGTCATGTAGCCAACAGTGGATGTGATTTTGGTCATGTAGCCAAACAATGGATGTGATTTTGGTCATGAAGCCAAGCAGTGGATGTAACTTTGGTCATGTAGCCAACAGTGGATGTGATTTTGGTCATGTAGCCAAACAATGGATGTGAGTTTGGTCATGTAGCCAAAAAGTGGATGTGATTTTGGTCATGTTGTCAAACAGTGGATGTGATTTTGGTCATGTTGTCAAACAGTGGATGTGGTTTTGGTCATGTATAGCCAAACAATGGATGTGATTTCGGTCATGTAGCCAAACAGTGGATGTGATTTTGGTCATGTAGCTAGACAGTGGATGTGATTTTTGCCATGTAAGTAGTAATGTCTGAGTCACGCGTACCTAATTCTCAAAAATCACGTGTGTACCTAATTGTCCGTGCGCAATTTTGGCGCGCACGTATTTTTTGGCGCGTAAATTTTGGCGCGGTGCGCTAATTTTTGGCGCGTACCTATTTTTTTCGTGAGTCTCGATCCGTATCGGTGTGTACACACATAGCCTGGATATGTAAGTGTTGTGTGTGTTTGATGTTGAAGATGATGTTGAAAGAAAGAAAGAAAATAGTAATTTACTCACGTTAGTATCTCTGAGGGCAAAGCGTTATTGTTTTTTCCTCAGATGGAGGGGCGGGAGTGATTTGTAAATTCACGGAGCGGCGACAAAATTCCACGCAGCACAAACGAAGTCTATACGTTTCGTTTGTATTTTCATGAAGTGAAAACACAGCGGGTTGATGAGTACGTTGACAAGACGTCGAGAAAGTAGAACAGAGATGAACATCTTGGAAGTGTTTTGAACTAACTTGTATTGTGTAGATCCCAATGGTGAAACAAAGCTTGTCCAGACGTTAGCGCTAGTGCATAGAGAAATGGCTAGTGGTACGTATAATCTCAGCCAACCAGCTGGACGGAGGGGTTAAAGTCTAAATCCAACTGTGTTGTTGTCACCCGGCATTGTTTGCTGATTGTTTTATCTCTGACCTCGAGGGACCAAACTTGTCCGAACGACTCTATACGACATCACGTTCCACTAGCGAACTTTTCTGGACAAGCTTTAAAATATAGGGTCACTGAGCACAAGGGTACTTTGTGTATTATTATTATTATCATAATTTATTCGGCCATTTCATAAAGAACAATAACAATACATGTAATTGCAAATAAGATTATAGTAAAAGGAAAAACAAAATAAAAAATATGTTGAACAGAACTACATCAAGGCATACATGCTAAATAATGGCAACTAAAGCACTGGTCCTGAATGATGATGACTGACATAAGGTTTGGATACAACAAGAAACATGTGAAGAATAGCTGAGAGAGTAGGGTAGATTGGGAAAGGAATTGCTTGTATTGCTTATAGCTGTGTATTGCTTATTTTGTATGGTGTTTTGAATTATATTTGTATCGATCAGTTAGTGATGGAATCAGCTTTTTTAATGACCTTACTTACAAGCGGATAGTGGTAAATGCAAACGGGTGTCGTCGCTATCTGGAGTTGCTAATAAGGTCTATCTAATATGCGAGGCAGGTGGACACTAATCGTAGAAGGCTGAAGCAACATTCTTTTCAGTGATAGGGGTGATTAACCCAAACAGTGCGCTGAAACATCATATTATTATCTTTGATATGGGTGATTAAGGCAAAGAACAATTAAAGAGTAGACTTGTTTTTGTTTGCCTTTTATCCAGCTTGCGTTCATTCAAGGGCGCAGTGTTATTAAATTTTAAGGCAAACTTCTCTCTCTCTCCTAAGGTCGGAGAGAGGTTATTGATAGTTTAGCCAAAAGTAATGTTTTATACTATCATCAGCTCTCCATGCTCGTTACCAAGTAAGTAATTACCAATAGTGTCCAGTGCATATGGATCAATGGTGTGTACCATCTCTTTGGGGTGTGTTTCCAAAGAATTTGTATACAATATACACTTTCAATATACACTTTCGAACTTTTTATCCCCAAGGGTGGGTATAGTGACACATGTAAATAGGGTTGCGGTTTGAACTGCCGTCTCCTCCTCCTCTCGCCCCGCCCATCTCAATGTCTATTCCCGGGTAATATTCACTGCTTCACCTGCTAAACATTGTTTCCAAGGTAGGATGTAATTAAATATGTTGCATCTACCAATTCCATTAACAAAACTGCCATTTACAGACGATACAATGGTGAATATGTTTCTTTACATGGGTGCTTATTGAAATGAAATTGCTTAAATAATGGGTATGACGTCAGAGAAAGGTGCCGTTTGGCTGGAAAAGGACGCGTTTTATCTTCAGTAATGACGAACTCAAAGTTGGCGAGAGCTCGTTACGTATGCTTTGAAAGACAGTACAGTGACTTGTCAATGCTATGTCGCTGATGGGGGGGGGGGGGGGGGGGTAGTATAAAGCCATGATAAAATCATAATATTAATTTGTTAAATGAATTACAAAGTACAATTGGCACAACCAGCATTTTTGATTGTCCAAAACAACTCCCTCTTTTTTAACCATTGTGTATATGGCATGTTTCCAACCTTAATGGCGATACAAAAAGCATCTTTCTGTCAAAGAAACTCTTGACCAAGCTCCATACCGTGCCAATCCAGCAGGTATGGGTTCTTGTTCATTTCTACTCGGAAAAGTTCCAGGTCCTCGACTGAGGTGGAACCCTCCTTAACCAACGCTTCGAACACATCGATATCGTCGTAGTACATTTTAAACAAAACGAAAGAAAAAGTTGTGAGTGTGAGTCAAAATCAAGACAGGGTACAGGTGCAAGAAAAACCAGCCGAAGAGTCGTATGAAAAACAACTTTTGGCTAAACTATCAATAACCTCTCTCCGACCTTAGGAGAGAGAGAGAAGTTTGCCTTAAAATTTAATAACACTGCGCCCTTGAATGGACGCAAGCTGGATAAAAGGCAAACAAAAACAAGTCTACTCTTTAATTGTTCTTTGCCTTAATCACCCATATCAAAGATAATAATATGATGTTTCAGCGCACTGTTTGGGTTAATCACCCCTATCACTGAAAAGAATGTTGCTTCAGCCTTCTACGATTAGTGTCCACCTGCCTCGCATATTAGATAGACCTTATTAGCAACTCCAGATAGCGACGACACCCGTTTGCATTTACCACTATCCGCTTGTAAGTAAGGTCATTAAAAAAGCTGATTCCATCACTAACTGATCGATACAAATATAATTCAAAACACCATACAAAATAAGCAATACACAGCTATAAGCAATACAAGCAATTCCTTTCCCAATCTACCCTACTCTCTCAGCTATTCTTCACATGTTTCTTGTTGTATCCAAACCTTATGTCAGTCATCATCATTCAGGACCAGTGCTTTAGTTGCCATTATTTAGCATGTATGCCTTGATGTAGTTCTGTTCAACATATTTTTTATTTTGTTTTTCCTTTTGTGACCCTTGGAATAAGTACGGGCATGAAACGGCAAGTCTGATCATATAGTAGCTCTTTAGTTTTATTGAGATCTGTAAACGGTGAATCTGTTGGGTGAAGACACGCAAAGACGTCAGTTAAGGTCTTCGGCCCAAAACAGAATGCTCATACAAAATATACAATAATAATTACATAAACTAAACTTTAAAAGAATAAACAATGAAACGATAAAACAATACTCGCGGTTCGCGCCAAAATTAAGGACGCGACCGCCATCTTGGATTTAAGGCAAATTAACGGTGAAATGCAATATAAACAGGTTATTTCCAATCCCAGAAGCAATGATAAAATAAACTAAAGGATCTCCAAAATGTTACATTCAGTAACACTGCTAAGATTATTAGGAAAGGCTCTAGAGGTAATAAATATATCTAAACACCGCAAATCAATAAATAGCTAGCGTGATGTTGCAAAAGCAACCAGATATCCACTAAAGTCAACAACATTCTATAAACAAATTGAGACTTGAGGATAGTGCTTATTACATACTATTTAATCTAAGTAGTAATTAGGAAAACATTTAAATGCAAAATATAACAAGATCTTTACCTGTTGGGTGAAGACACGCAAAGACGTCAGTTAAGGTCTTCGGCCCAAAACAGAATGCTCTTGAACCGGAAAGCAGCCCGCAGAGGGCGCTAGCCATGCAAGTAAAGCAAATGATTACGTAACATAAAAATAAACGTGGGGGGGGGGGGGGGTCGCATCGCACCCGTGACATTATTCCCCCTGGAGAAAAATGTCGTCCTCGGCATGCAACTAACATAACCTACGTTACATATTTACACAATGGAAATTTTACAACTTATGAAAACAAAATGGTGGCAAATGTCTTCCATACCATCCAACCTTTAAACAAAACTCTGGTGTTCCAAGCATTTAGTTAGAACAACAAAAAGGTAAGTATTCTATAACTAAGGAGCAGAACACCAGTAATTTAAATACATCTCTAAATGGTTCCTTCAAAAAAGACTCTGTCATTTTGGTAGACAAAACTTAATGCAGAAGTTAATTACATTACAACTTCAATATCTTGACACATTGAAAGTAACAATTATAACGAAATGAACATAACTCAGAGAGATTTTTTGTTTCTTTCTCTCTATAACAGTATTATTTAAATAATACTTCGCTATCTTCATTGAGTTACAATCAATAATAATACAGTGTATATACAATTGGGGGGGGGGTTATTAGATGGAACTGTGTTCTTGCAGAAGGAGACGCAGACAAGCTTTTCTTCTTGTCTTAGCCATAGTAGGCTCTTTCCACTTGTCGAACAGTCGTCGTCCATTGCATATCTTTTCTTGGCGTGATGTATCTCGTGCTTGCAGTTGTTTGGTTTGACCTATGAAGTCATAGGTAAACCTTGTGGGCGGCTGTCTGTTTCTGATAGGTCTAGGGCTCGGTGGCGAAAGATATACCGTACTTTCAGTGTCGTTCGACTCATCTGTAACATCAATAGTTTGGGTTTCCAGTAACTCAGGGGTAAGTTGCGGTGGTGCGACAGGAGGGGAAACTTCAACGACATTGCTTGGCTCAAGATCTATGATTGGTGTGAGGACAGGAGGTGATAGTGACGGAGATAGTGAAGGAGACATTGACGAAGATTCAGTTTCTACTGGGATGAAGTCTATGTCTATCTCTTCGTCGCTAGTTTCACTATGATCCATGATAGTTGGAACTTTCTCACTCTCCTGATGTTCGTCTGACTCTAACTGGGTTTCCTGATGTGGTTCATCGGCTGTTGTGTTGTTCTCTTCTAGTGGGAGAAACATGCATGGAGTCAGCATGTTTCTGTGCACAGTTCTTTCTCTACCGTCACCGAGGGAGCGGAGGCTGTACACAGGTAGATCTTTGTGCTTTGAAATCACAATATAGGGCTGTGATTCCCATCTATCGGCTAATTTGCATGTGCCAATGAGGTTCTTGTTTTGGATGAGGACTCTGTCACCTAGACGTAGAGGAGCGATGGAGGAACCTCTGTCATACAGGCGTTTCTGCTTCGACTGCGCTTGTTTGACGTAGTCGCTGGCCCTTGTGTATGATTTCTGTAGTCTTTCTCTCAGCTGCTCTACATAGTCCGCATAGTTTGAAGTAGACTCTCTCTGAGTGGAATTGAGTCCAAACATCAAGTCGACTGGTAGATTTGGGTGTCTACCAAACATCAGGTAGAACGGAGCATAACCGGTGGAGTCGTGACGTGTGGAGTTGTATGCGTGTGTCATTATTTCGACGTATTGCTTCCAGTCTTTCTTCTGATTTTCTTCTAATGTCCCAAGCATGTTAAGGAGCGTATGGTTAAAACGCTCTGTGACGCCATTTCCTTGAGGGTGATACGGGGTAGTTCGGCTCTTTTTGATGCCACAGATCTTGCATAATTCTCGGATGAGTTGGCTTTCAAAGTTGCGACCCTGATCAGCGTGTAGTCGTACAGGAAATCCGTAGTGCTGTATTATCTTTTCCCAGAGTATCTTAGCAACTGTGCCTGCCTTCTGATCGCGAGATGGAAACGCCTGGGCATACTTGGTGAAATGATCTGTGATTACCAAAATGTTTTCATAGCCACCTTTGCTTCTTTCCAGCTTGAGGTAATCGATGCAGAGTAATTCCATAGGCTCAGTTGTGGTGATGCTGACCAAAGGTACACGCGTTTTTGTAGACGGAGTTTTTCTTAGGCAGCATCGCTTGCATTGTTCACACCAAGTTTTAATGTCACTTGCCATCTTGGACCAAAAGAAGCGGGTTCTTGCGATGTCGAGCGTTCTTTCGTAGCCCAAGTGACCGAAATCATTGTGGAGTGATGTCATTACTGTGTGTCGAAATTGTTCAGGGAGAACAAGCTGTTCGGCTGTTGATCCGTCATGGGTCTTTCTGAGACGATAGAGTACGCCGTTTTTCATGTGAAGCTTTTCCCATTGTCTTAGGTACATGAGGCATCCGAGCTTTTCACAACTCCTCTCTGCTCTGGTTGGTTTTCTTCCTTTCTCTAGATAGTGTATGACTCTGGATATGTCCGTGTCACTTCTCTGAGCGGATATGATGTCTTTCTCTTGTAGTCTCGGCAACTCATTTGATGGGAGTGACGTGTGACTCTGTGTCATGACATCGCATCTTGCAATTGGAGGTTCGATGAAGGGAGTTGTTTCGGGTGGGTGACTGTTGCAGATAGCTTGCACGATGTGGGGAGGAATTGTGATTGCATCCTTTTGGAATGACAAGAGACTTCTTGAAGTATCAGCTTGCGATTTGCGAGAGAGTGCATCAGCCGCTCCGTTGTTCTTTCCGGGCTTGTATTTAACAGTGAAATTGAACTGAGATAGTGCCGCAATCCATCTTTGGCCTGTCGCATCTAGTTTGGCAGATGTAGTGACATAAAGGAGAGGATTGTTGTCTGTCAGCACGGTACATTGGTTGCCCAGAAGATAGTCTCGTAGCTTGTCAGTAATCGCCCACTTCATGGCTAGGAATTCTAACTTATGTGCTGCGTAGCGAGATTCGGCGGGGTTGAGTCCTCTGCTTGCGTAAGCGATGACTCTCTCTGTTCCATTTTGGACTTGGCTGAGGACAGCTCCGAGCCCTACTCCTGATGCATCGGTCTGGAGTATAAACGGGAGTGAATAGTCGGCGTAGGCGAGGATCGGTGGAGATGTCAAGTACTGCTTTAACATGTCCATCGCGTTCTGACACTCTTCTGTCCAGATGAAAGGTGGGGTTACAGATGGAGAGGTGTTTTTGGTATTCTTCTTCTTTCGTCTTGGGTCACCAGCAGTGAGCTTGTAGAGAGGTGAGACAACGTGTGAGTATCCTTTAATAAATCTTCTATAGTAGCCAGTGAAGCCGAGGAAGCGTTGTAGTTCCTTGCGATTAGTGGGGGTTGGCCAGTGCTCTACTTGTTGCGTCTTCTCTGGATCAGTACTAATGCCTTTGTTCGAAACGATGTGTCCGAGGTATCTAACTTCTTCTTGGAGGAGGTTACACTTGGACGGCTTCAGTTTCAGACCGTGTTGCCTCAAACAGGAGAACACTTTAGAGAGGCGGTCGAGATGGTCTTCGAAGTTGGCAGAGAATATGATGATGTCATCGAGGTAGAGAAGACACGTGACGTAGTTTTGCTCTCCGAGACAAGTCATCATCAGACGTTGGAATGTAGCTGGGGCATTTGCTAAGCCGAAGGGCATCCGATTACATTCAAATAGTCCCATGGGGGTAGTGAACGCTGTCTTAGGTATGTCTTCGTCTTCCATTTGAACCTGCCAGTAGCCTGATGTGAGATCTAGAGTGGTGAAGAGTTGAGCATTTCCAAGAGCGTCCAGTGCTTCATCGATGCGAGGGAGAGGATATGCATCACGTACAGTTTTGCTGTTCAGGCGACGATAGTCAATACATATCCGCAGTGAACCATCCTTCTTATGGGCTATCACTATCGGTGAGGCGAATGGACTGTTACTTCTGCGGATGACACCTGCTTCTTCCATGGCCTTGAGATGATCTTTGACAGCTTGGTATTGTGAAGGAGGAATTCGGCGGTGAGGAAGTCGAAAGGGTTGATTGTCTATGAGTGGGATGGAGTGCTTCATCGTCGACGTACATCCAAAGTCCAGGGGACTGGATGAGAATACGTCAGAGTAATTCTGAAGGAGACTCTCTAGCTGCTGCTTTTGTGACTCGCTGTCTAACTTCGCTTTGGATAGGTCAACAAGTGGTGTATGTTTAACATCTCCTGGACTTTCATGGACTTGGCTCAGCTGATAAGAAGGAGAAACATCTTCGTCTTCCTGTCTAGCTTGTAACGTTTCGTAGTCTTCATTGAGTGGTAGATCATCAATGCGCTGGATGTATGCTAGCTGTGCGAGTTTGCAGTTGCGTTTGATGGTTATGGGCTTGGCGGAGATGTTGCAAAGTCTCACGGGTACTTGGCAGTTAGATTCAACATCTGTGACCAGGTTGCTAACTTTTAAAGATGAAGAGCTTCGAGGAAAGTTTTCAACTACTGCAGTGTACGGACCTTTGCCAGGGGGTGCCTGACAAATGATGTCTACTTCTTGGCCTGCTGGTATCACTCGGGGGTATCGGCCGATGTACCTAGCGTAGCCGATGGTACCGTCGCTGTGGCTACCAGGTTCTGAAGCAGAAATACTGTTGAAGGCTGCATACCATGCAGAGCTCTTCGGAGGCAGGAACTTATTACTCTTTGTCACTTGATGGTCTCTCTTCACTGCTCTGATGACATTAGTACCAATGAGGACTGGAACGTTTCTACGGTAACTGTCTGCTTGTACAACAAATGTAGGAACATCCTTGTAGACGACGTCCATTATAGTGATGGTTAAAGGGATGACACCTCGGTGAGGAACGCTGTGCCCACTAGCACTTTCGATGGAGACTTCTGAAGGAGAAATTTCCATGTTCTGGAGCTCAGGGTTTTGCCTCAAGATGTCTTCCGTTATCGACGTGATCTGGGAGCCAGAGTCTATTAGGGCAGTGTAGTTCACACCATTAACGTTGACGACGTCTTCGTTTGTTGGACCAATCAATTGCTGGTGATGGAGAGGTATGTTACCACCGTGGCATATTGAAGACAGACGTGGTGCAGTGTTTGAAGGAGAACTTACTACTGGGCTCGCTGATTCCCGGCCTCTGACGGCTTGCCCATTGGCCGTGGGCCGTTGGAGTTTAAAGGGGCACTTCTGCATCCTTTGGCAATATGACCTTCATTGCCGCATCTGTGGCAGTAGAACACTCGTTGACCAGAGGCATGTTGGTCTGTTCTTGGTTGCTGAGGTCCACGTGGAGTTTGATGAGAGATATGATCTACCCTCAGAGCTAGTTGATGGACAGTGGCGAGAAGTTCTTGTAACACATCATGATCGGTAGTTGGTTTGGGGCTCTTGACATCTGGCACTTTCGGTGAGGATTGCTGATATGGAGGACGAATCTGCTGCAATTGTTGAGCTTGAAGCTTGGTTCCTGTCTTTGCAGCTGCTGCAATCCTAGACTCTCGTTCCAGTTGACGAAGTTCAATTTGAAGTTCCCGAAACGTCATATCTCTGGGCTTCATCGGTGCGAGTCTCTGTGTAACTTTCTCGTCTTTGACGCCTCTCATAAATTGTTGCGTCAGCATACTGTTTCTATTAGGAAAAGGGCGACTTAGGGTTGACTTTTCCTCTATGGTTCTCAGCGTTGCCTCTAGTTCGACGGCGTAGATGCTCGGTAGTTCGGTGGGATGTTTCACACGCTCATAGAAGCTGGCTAATGGATCACCAGTCAGGAATACATCTCCGAACTGTGCTTTGAGTTCTGCAAAGGCGTGGCTTGGGGTCTGATGTGTTGGATGGAGATTGAGTACAAGTTTTCTTGCAGCGCCACCAAGATATCTCACGATGGTAGAAAACTGGATTTCTTCAGGCATCGAAGTAGTTTCGATGAGATAATTCACGTCTCGGACCCAATCTTCAATGGCGATTGTTGCACCTTGGTCACGCCCTGTAAACATAGGTACACTTTTCACTTGATGTGATGGAAGTAAACGGTGATGAGATGAAAGCGTAGTGGAGTTGCGGTCAGGTAGGTGGTGATTCTGAGGTGTGAGAACTGGATAGTCGGTTGAAGAAGAACCTTGCCTCGGCGCTTGGCTAGACCTCAAAGGATAGTCATTTGAAGAAGACCCTTGCCTTGGCAATGTGGTAGACATAATTGGAGTTGACCGTTGTGCATGAGTACCTGGAACTGATTGATGCAGTGAGCCTCGGGATAGTCTTCGCTCGATGTTTCCCAGTTGCGAAAGCATGCGATCGGTTGTTTGCTGGATGTCGCCTAGTTGTTCTTGGAAGGGAGAGGTATGTTGAGGTCTGTTCGGAAGAGTTCGACGAGATGATCTGTGACCAAATGCTGCTGTGGACGATGGGAATTCTTCCTCGTCAGACATGCTTCCAAGAACACAGTCCAAAGATAAAATACAGAGTGACAAAGTATGCAAAAGAACACAATTCAAAAGTATCAAAAATGGTCATCAATGCAATACCTTCACAAAATGTAAAATGGCTGTCAGAAAAAATGATAATATCAATCCAACTGAAGCAATCATGAAATGCAATCAATGTAACCAATGCAAAAACAAATCAGCAATAGCAAAATATAATCTTTGAATGCAAATTGGAACACATCAATATTCAGAAGAAGAAAAAATTCTGTACGCAATTGAAGTACCAGAAACAATGGAATTTTCGTGCGACAATTCTGAAGGAAATGACTTCAATTATCTCTACCCAATTGAGGTAATAAAGAGAAACTTTCACACAGCTGGACAATCAAAATGTCTCAAATACAATACAAAAGAATTTACAGGTGTTCTTTTACACCCCAGGAATTTAGCATCGCCAAAGGCAAACAACAATGTATGGATTAAAGTTCTTTTCAGCTGAATGAGAACTTTAAGTACCTACTCCCATTAAGTGGACACCTGTCTAAATGCCAGACAAGATTAATGACTCCTAACAATACCAACAATACCAAATCCGAATCCAAAATACAATTGAGACTTGATTCAATCAAATTCCAATAATGTCAATGTTCATAATGGGAATTGTTCATCAGCTGCTTGTCTGGTGGTAACAACCGAACGCACTCTTAATCGGCACAGTGGAAGAGTACAAAGGAGGTCTTTAGTCCGTGTGACAATGCTATTGTGTTTATTGTCCTGATGATGGTGCTTTCCCGATCGTATGAGTTTAAACAACTATGAGTTTGTCCAAAATGGAGGCGATCGAATTCTTTGCGAGAGTTCGTGAAATCTGCAAATTTTTATTATTGGCAAAATGTTCAAGAACACCGCGATAAACTTGTTCTTGATGTTGGCGAAAATGTTCAACAGTTCCGATCGTGAAGAAAAAACATCCGGCACTCAGGGGCGTTGAAGAGGCTGGATAAGGTTGCTCAATCACGGGTGATCCAAGTCCGATGGTAAGGATACGGCGGTCCAAAATTCTTCACGTCTGGAGTGTTGAGGGTCTCTCCGATCCGCGGGGCAGGGTTCAGGGGGGAAGGCCGCTCTGCCCGCTGGAACCCGGCTGTCCTGGCTGGGGATGCCTTCAACGTCTTGATGGGGTAATCTGTACCGGTCACAAGATTGACGGGTATAATGTACTCTGACGATCAAGTGATGCTTGATGCCGTCGTCGATATGCCCGTACCCGGATTCTCCACCAAATGTGACCCTTGGAATAAGTACGGGCATGAAACGGCAAGTCTGATCATATAGTAGCTCTTTAGTTTTATTGAGATCTGTAAACGGTGAATCTGTTGGGTGAAGACACGCAAAGACGTCAGTTAAGGTCTTCGGCCCAAAACAGAATGCTCATACAAAATATACAATAATAATTACATAAACTAAACTTTAAAAGAATAAACAATGAAACGATAAAACAATACTCGCGGTTCGCGCCAAAATTAAGGACGCGACCGCCATCTTGGATTTAAGGCAAATTAACGGTGAAATGCAATATAAACAGGTTATTTCCAATCCCAGAAGCAATGATAAAATAAACTAAAGGATCTCCAAAATGTTACATTCAGTAACACTGCTAAGATTATTAGGAAAGGCTCTAGAGGTAATAAATATATCTAAACACCGCAAATCAATAAATAGCTAGCGTGATGTTGCAAAAGCAACCAGATATCCACTAAAGTCAACAACATTCTATAAACAAATTGAGACTTGAGGATAGTGCTTATTACATACTATTTAATCTAAGTAGTAATTAGGAAAACATTTAAATGCAAAATATAACAAGATCTTTACCTGTTGGGTGAAGACACGCAAAGACGTCAGTTAAGGTCTTCGGCCCAAAACAGAATGCTCTTGAACCGGAAAGCAGCCCGCAGAGGGCGCTAGCCATGCAAGTAAAGCAAATGATTACGTAACATAAAAATAAACGTGGGGGGGGGGTCGCATCGCACCCGTGACACTTTTACTATAATCTTATTTGCAATTACATGTATTGTTATTGTTCTTTATGAAATGGCCGAATAAATTATGATAATAATAATAATACACAAAGTACCCTTGTGCTCAGTGACCCTATATTTTAAAGCTTGTCCAGAAAAGTTCGCTAGTGGAACGTGATGTCGTATAGAGTCGTTCGGACAAGTTTGGTCCCTCGAGGTCAGAGATAAAACAATCAGCAAACAATGCCGGGTGACAACAACACAGTTGGATTTAGACTTTAACCCCTCCGTCCAGCTGGTTGGCTGAGATTATACGTACCACTAGCCATTTCTCTATGCACTAGCGCTAACGTCTGGACAAGCTTTGTTTCGCCATTGGGATCTACACAATACAAGTTAGTTCAAAACACTTCAAGATGTTCATCTCTGTTCTACTTTCTCGACGTCTTGTCAACGTACTCATCAACCCGCTGTGTTTTCACTTCATGAAAATACAAACGAAACGTATAGACTTCGTTTGTGCTGCGTGGAATTTTGTCGCCGCTCCGTGAATTTACAATCACTCTTGCCCCTCCATCTGAGTACAAACAATAACGCTTTGCCCTCAGAGATACTAACGTGAGTAAATTGCTATTTTCTTTCTTTCTCGAAACTCACGAAAAAAATAGGTACGCGCCAAAAATTTGCGCACCGCGCCAAAATTTACGCGCCAAAAAATACGTGCGCGCCAAAATTGCGCACGGACAATTAGGTACACACGTGATTTTTTGAGAATTAGGTACGCGTGACTCAGACATTACTACTCATGTAGCCAAGCAGTGGATGTGATTTTGGTCATGTAGCCAAGTGGATGTGATTTTGGTCATGTAATTGCCGAACAGTGTTGGGGTTTTGGTCATGTAGACAGTGGATGTGATGTTGGTCATGTAGCTAGACAGTAGATGTGATTTTGGTCATGTAGCTAAACAGTGGATGTGATTTTAGTCATGTAGCTAAACAGTGGATGTGATTTTGGTCATGTAGCTAAACAGTGGATGTGATTTTAGTCATGTAGCCAGACAGTGGATGTGATTTTCGTCATGTAGCCAGACAGTAAATGTGATTTTGGTCATGTAGCTAAACAGTGGATGTGATTTTAGTCATGTAGCCAGACAGTGGATGTGATTTTCGTCATGTAGCCAGACAGTAAATGTGATTTTGGTCATGTAGCTAAACAGTGGATGTGATTTTAGTCATGTAGCCAGACAGTGGATGTGATTTTCGTCATGTAGCCAAGCAGTGGATGTACTTTGGTCATGTAGCCAGACAGTGGATGTGATTTTGATCAAGAAGCCAGGATATCGATGTGATTTTGGCCATGTAGTAAAAAAACAGTGGATGTGTTTTCTTGCTCGGTTGTGATTTTAGCAAGGGCCCATAGACTTGATGTGGTTAAGGTGCGACCAGACACTGGACGATTTTGTATACTGGCAAGGGAGTGATTTCTGGCTCGGATGTGATTTCAGTGTTGGGGATGTAATACTCACTATCTGTCTTCAAATCACATGTAATCGATTAACTTTACAGTAGGCATCGTATTTTATACGCCCTTTATTGAATATTCTTGTTAAATGCCGGACAAACAGCACATGCAAAATGTATTATATTTTACCCAGACTCAAATGAAATTGATATGAGGGTATACGACGTACAACCCTTGGATATGTTCATTAATTCCCCAAACCATTGTGGATGCAATTTATATCCCCAGTTAAATAAAATGACAAATATAACCACTTGTAATCATCTCAGTACAGAGAAATAAATTACTACTAAATAAATACAATAGAGTCTTTAAATCTTATGATGTTTTGCTCCTGTTTGAATGTGAAGTAAGTACTGTCCGTGAAGCTAACGCGATTAAACTGGCTGTTGGTACTAACAAGTACAATAGGTATACAGAAGACATGCCACATTGCTGGCAACTGGAATTGTTTTTTTATTCAGGATTGACTGGATAACATTTTTTTTACAAGACAGCACAAACACTATAGCCTAGATAGGCTGCAGTTCTTCATACCTTTATTTCGTGGGTATGGACAAACATGCAATTTTATTATCACCTGGTACAATGTTACAAATCCATGACAATCTGATAGTTGTCCTTTTACAGCGGGCCAGCTGCGGCCCATTGCCCATTTTCTTTTTTTTCTCTGTTAGGTTGTGTGATCTGCTCAAACAAACTAGGCACAAAGTCGGTTCATAGTCGTTAGGCATTTATTTCTGATCAGCTGGAAATCTATTAAAAGAAAGCACATGCTCTCCTGCACTGTTAGGACAGACTTAGTTGATAACCATCATAAGGGCGGTATTGTGTTTTATTGTAGGACTTAAATGGCCGGGCTTTAAAAACAAACCAGACACTACAGCAGGCTACACATGCATACTTTAAAATAGTTTTTAATTTTATTTTTTTTAATTACGATTTATGAAATTAAGACATGTTTAGTACACATTCATACCTGGACATCATGTTTAATCATGTTAAATGATGTGTTCAAAATTAAAGTCACATGGAAGTGGTATTCTGTCAAAATAAAGTTGTTGTCACTAAATTTAAAATGTGTGTTGAATATGAATAAACAGCTAAATAAGGTTTTAAAAAATTAGTTTCCATTTTATTTACAAATTAAAAAGTCCAGAATGTAAAATCTATTTCCAATCTCATTGTTATTACGAAATCTGTCTTTAGGTTTATTGCGAGGGAGATCGCGAACGCAGTCCCCACTATCAGAATTGTACTCCCGAGTTCATTTGGGGGAATCGCAAGGGTCAACCCAGGCCGAGGTGTGAGTACTTTTTAATCATACATGCGTCTTTTTTTGTCTCATTTTTTTTAATAACTTGTTAATTCAATGACTTGCAAAGCATGTAATACACCAGTTAAGAGACTTAATTTCTCCCACTAGCTCAACATTGTCGCACGAATGGGAGCAATCGCATAGGGATGACATATTCCCGTACCAAAGTCTGGCTTTACCTGTGATGAATGAATTTTAACTTGTTAGAAAGGGCTCTATTAATAATAAGTATAATGTGATTAGAGTGTATTATACAAGAATTCGAAATGTTCTGTATTTCAACATACACCGTTAGTAAAGCCTGTAATTATCGACAAACTTCATCATTGCTGACTCACGGTGGCGCTCTGTATTTCGACGGTCCAGAGCCGTGAATTCTGAGAGTTTCACAAACTGCGATAAGGAGAGGAGGTATATTTGTGGGACCCCCCTAACAAAAAACCGACAATAACAACAACCTGTACACAGTCTTGCACCCTTATTGAACGACTTTAATTTTCACAATGTAAGCTTGTTTGCTTAAAGATGTCGTGTTCGTGACATAATTACATCTTTGGAAGTCAAATTGCCGATGGCATACAAAGATCCGTGAACAAAGGCAAAACAAAGAACAAAATTTTAAAGTAAACCCTTTTAATACAATAATGAAGTAATAGCTGCATGTTCACTAGTCATTCTAAAGTGTTGGTTTGTGTGTCCTGTGAAATATAGTAGCTTAAAAATGACAACAGACCGGTGTGATATCTAGGACTGCTTAATATTATGTCTGGAGCTAGTTTTTGTAGTGTCAAACTAAATGTCAAGTCCAGAATGTAAAATCTATTTCCAATCTCATTGTTATTACGAAATCTGTCTTTAGGTTTATTGCGAGGGAGAGCGCGAACGCAGTCCCCACTATCAGAAATTGTACTCCCGAGTTCCCCACATTTGGGGGAATCGCAAGGGTCAACCCACGCCGAGATGTGCAATGGCCGGGCCTCGCCTTGGGGGAACCGCCTGAGTGATCACGGTATCTCCTGAGCCAGGTAAGTATGGATTGAAGGGAGCATTCTAAATATGATCAGAGGCAGTCAGTAACACCACACCCATGGTGCATAGGGTGTGCTCACCCGAGCGAGAAACAAAACCGTTCAAGAGACGTTCCAGGCATTTTATTCTTAAATTTGGTTGCACACTAGTTTCTAGCGCCTTGATGAGGATTTTACTTTTTACCCATGATGCATGTGTCTTTTTTGTCTAATTTTGTTTTGTTCAAAACTTGTTTATTCGATGACTTACAAAGCATGTAAAATGCACCAGTGAAAGGGAAGGTACACTATTGGCAATTGTCAAAGACCAGTGTTATCACTTGGTGTATCTCAACATATCATAACAAACCTGTGAAAATTTGAGCTCACTGTCATCGAAATTGGGAGAAAACTATGAAAGAAAAAACACCCTTGTTGGACGAATTTGTGCACGGTCAGATAGGAATAAAAGATTTCTAGCTAGAAGTCTTTCAATATTTTTTTGTGAAAGATTACATCTTTGTCCAAAAACTACGTTACTTCAGAGGAATTCGTTTCCCACAACAGCTCTCCGATTCTAGTTACCAAGTCAGTTTTTGAGTTAATATTTGTTTCTGAAATTTGGTTGCTCAGTCTATCGACAGCCCATGCGTTTATAAAGCAATTGCCCGGTTTTAACTGCATCATTTTGTGTGTTTGTTCATGCGTGACCTCGGTTTGAATATATAATTAGTCCAAAGGGCTTCTGAAATTAAGTCTTTTTCGGCCTTATATGAAAAGTATTGACAGAAATAATGTAACCGAACATTGAAATGAAGAGCATATCTGTCGTTTTGTCAAAAGAAAAAAGAAAGCAAATTTGTACGTAAAAAATGGCTGCAAAAGAAAAAAAAAACAGTCACAAAAACTGAACGCACACAACTTGCTGTGACAAGGGTGTTTTTTTCTGTCATTGTTATCTCGCAACTTCGACGACCGATTGAGCTCAAATTCTCACAGGTTCGTTATTTTATGCATAATTATGTTGAGATACAGCAAGGGAGAAGACTGGTCTTTGACAGTTACAAAAAGTGACCAGAAGTAGGCAGGTATACGAATCAAAAGGCACATAACATAGAGCTTGAATTAGAATGCAAACTTTTGAAAAATGTTTGCTCATAATAATGACTAGCGGGATGCCGCGCTTCGCGCGGCACCCCGCTAGGCTATAAAAATCCTTTACACAAATATTTCGAAATGTGGGTGAGGGTGTTATACGCCTCTCTCAATATTTATGCATGGCGTCATAATTCTAACCCAAAATGAAGCTATTTCGCACGTCCACCACTACTTGCAGTGGCTGTACCCACCTCGTTTTGGGTTAGACAACGTACCTTATGCATCTAGAAACTATAAGGCTCCTCCGTGATCCTTATAGGGGTCTAATATGTTGGGCCTCCCTAACGTTACACGTTTTTCAAATCAGTTTTTTGATAGGTGAAACTGACCGTTAGCCAGCAATAACTAAAGTTTCTTTTGTACTACACTACCAAAACTTTCTCCACACACTCAATATACATTCATAATGCTTGCATATCCTTTTTAAAAAACATCGTCAAAAATGACATTTTTACGTCCCACGATACATAGCGTTGCTACAGCACTATAAGTAAAGCGAGTTTTTGGAACATGCTGTGTGCCACAAATCTAATTTATCTACTGTTTTTTTTTTCGGGGGGGGGGGGGGCGGGGGTGGTAAGAGCGTAGGCCTCTTTTTAGTTTATTCTCATCTGAATTGGTCTTGTAAACTTTCTGGTCAATAGGCTGCATGTATAACGGGAGCACTTAACGTGAACGTCAACAAAGTTTTTTGCAGGCAGAGATGCCAAGTCCAGAGGCTAGCTATGTGTGAGATTTTTCAAAGCTCAACCCCCATCCCCCGGAAAAAAATTGCCAGTTTAAGAAGGCCTTTTTAAATCGCCGCCCAACTTTTTTTTTATTTTTTTTTTTTTATTTTTTTATTATAAATAAATAAAACAATGTGAAATTTAATGGTGGACAAAAAGTGTTTCAAAAGGCATCAAAAGCCTCCTCAGAATAATCAAAACTCACTTGAGGTACACAGGAGATGTTGATGGTTAATGTGGAGGTTCGATTGTGTCAGATTATATCCTTCCAAACTTGAAAAAAAAATAGACTAAAAATGATGTCCAATATCAATCGCTCACTTCTTCTGCCTGTTGTGTCTTCGCTAGTGGAGCGCATTTCAACGAATTTGCTAAAAGAATCGGAACAAACTTGTGCGCAATAAGCGTTTTGCGCTCTGCCGAATTTGAGCTGAACCTACTGGATGAGCAAAAGCGTGCGCAATCTGCAAATTTGCGCTCTGTTTGTACAAATTTTGTACAAAAAATTTCGTTAATTTTTTTCCCGATCTCGCCCCAATAATGGTTGATGTGCGTGTGAGCGTGAGACAGAGCCCAAATGCGTGAGTCTCACGCCTAATGCGTGAGACTTGGCAGGTCTGGTTTTGTTTTATTGTCACTTTGGGCTTATTGCATCTCGCGAAATTTGAACGACAAACGACACAATTTCTGACCGCGTTCATGTTCACGCTGCTCTAGGAACAAACCTCCATACATCCCATATCTCTGGAACCCTATATCGTACAAACTAAATAAAAACGATAAACTCGTCCCCACTCCTTAATTTTCTCTAACTTATTTCACTTTCAGAAAGCATGTCAAGTCATGTTTAGGGTTTGTTACGTCCAGTTTGGGTCAATAGACAAACTCCTAAAAATGTACCCCATTCAGCCGCACGAGGTCTCTTTTGTTAATATTATCTCCATCAGTAACCAACCCGACGGGCCGATGGCTAAATTAATCTTCATAATGGATTTGGCAAAATGTACATTCTGAGACTTGACCGATACACTGCTCTAACCAATTTTGTGAATGGACTTATTCAAAAGGAAACTTAATGTCGTTTTGCTTAACAACTTTGACCAAATGCAAAGCAAAGTTCTTTTTTTTACAGCTTCAAAACAGCCTTTGTCGTGTGTGTATAAGTTTCACCATAGAGTAAGGAATGGTTTCACAATTCTACCGCCATGGTTAAACTCTGAAACTGCAACATTATACCTCCATGAACAGACCGTATTCTAAAACGGTATTCATGTACCCATTTGAGTTTACTGGCAAAAGGTCCAAGGTCGCCACCCACTGTCAACCTAAAGTGGTCCCACGGCGACCTTCTTCACCAAGCAACAGGTGGCCTGTCTCAAACCAGACAACACACCACTCACAATACACTGACCAGAATGGCACTTTGTGTAAGGCCCCCCCCCACCCCCAAAATGTTATTAATTGTAAAGTTCCCTTAGACACCTTCCAACCTATAGCCGGCCCTACCCAATGTTTCCAAATTATTAAGCTTCCGTTTGATCCCATCCTTGTTCATCATGATAATTCTCATGCCGTTTGGAAGTGAATGCTTTTTTATAAATATTCTCCATTTAATCTTTTCAACAAATGAGTCACCCGCAGAAGGATTTCTAGGAAGTCTGATAACAACGTCGACCAGTGGTTGACACATGGTCACCTGCGAAACATCAATCTACGGTACTTAATCCATTCAATGCAAATTCGGTCAAATTCGTGAGATTGGTTTCGGATTTGTCCTGGCACCCAGCCTCTTCGACCCTTTCGACCCTGCGCGGCAATGAATGGACCAATCCGGAGAACCATGCTTAGTACAACACGAAAGTAACCTGACCAAAAAGGGCGGATCGAATGGCGGGTGGGCGTTCAAGGGGCAATGAATGAACCAATCCGGAGCACCATCTGCGAAACACTGTCCAATGAGTCGCCTGTCAGAAAGATTTCTAGGAAGTCTGGTAACAACATCGACCAGTGGTTGACGCACGGTCGCCGCCCAAACTTCCTCCAATCACATGACTTGTAAGTGCGAGTTTGGATCCGGGTTTTGCAGACTTGCAACCCGACGTCTGAAACCACACAAACGTATTGAATTCCACACAAACAACCGTGTTGGATTCCACAAGGATGCCATACCACTGGACCTTCTAATTTTCAATCCAAGATGGCGCAGGTTACGCTTTTAATAGTATAGATATTGAACGATTAACCTGGTCTTGCTGCTGGCTTTTACGAAATTGATTGATTCTTGCGGCCTAGTGAAATTGAATGATCTTGATATGACCAGTGAATGCTAAACTAGTGAAATTTAACACCCTCTTTGACTGTTGAATGCTGATTCAACGGAGCATTTTTTCAAACTAAATTGAATGAGCCAGAAGTATGGATTTTGGATGAAATTGACCGGGAAAACCTATACGGTAATGTCCGCTAAGATTACAACAAAATATGATAAAGTAGACACGGTGCAACGTTGGTTTGAACCTCTCTTTGGAAGATGTGATGGTCTTGACAAAGACCTTTGGTTTTGTTTGTTTGAGAAAGTCATTAGCTCTCCCCTCTCTTGCACTTCAGATCTTTGCCCGTTAGTTGTTTGGCTCTGAAGAAGAAATTAAACAGCTTTTTGGCTGTGGTCAATTCCTCTTCAACCTTAAAGGCAGTGGACACTATTGGTAATTGTCAAAGACTAACCGTCACAGTTGGTGTATCTCAACATTATGCATAAAATAACAAACCTGTGAAAATTTGAGCTCAATCGGTCATCAAAGTTGCGAGATAATAATGAAAGAAGAAAACGCCCTTGTCACACGAAGTTGTGTGCGTTAAGATGGTTGATTTCGAGACCTCAAGTTCTAAACTTGAGGTCTCGAAATCAAATTCGTGGAAAATTACTTCTTTCTCCAAAACTATGGCACTTCAGAGGGAGCCGTTTCTCACAATGTTTTACACCATCAACCTCTCCCCATTACTTGTCACCAAGAAAGGTTTTATGCGAATAATTATTTTGAGTAATTACCAATAGTGTCCACTGCCTTTAAGTGTGTCTTGAGCTTGTCTGAAGAAGTCTCAATGGCCGCGTCTAGACGCCCCTCGATGTCCGCATTGAATCTGCGATATTGATGAAGCTTGAGCTCAGCAAACGCAACCCCAACCTGTGACTCTAAAGTCTTCTACGACCCCGTGAGTTTCTTCGTGGGAGAACAGACGGTGAGGGTGTGGTGGCGGCTTGTGAGACGATGTAGTTTGATGTTGGTTGCGTTTTATTGTTGACGGCTTTAGACAAAGAAACTAACTGTTTGTCAATGTGTACCTTATTGGATATTGGTAGTCTTGGTGCAAGACATTTCTCGTTTCCCTTTCACGCACACCGCGGCCAATTCACCGACAGCGCCCGCACCGACTCACCTGACCTTAGTCCACTCACCGGCCCGGAGCGAGTGGACTAATTCAGGTGAGTCGTTGCGTGAAAGGAAAAGAGAAACGTCTTGCACCAAGACTAGGATATTGGTTGCGTTGCTCGGTTTACAGCCAAAGACTCCCGTATTCGAAATCTACTAATGGTAGTTGTTATAAGTCGTGGAGATTTTCGGGAGTTTTGTAATAGTCCAAACGGTTACCACAAGGAAGAGATTCAGTTCTAGTGTTCGGTAAAGCCCCCAGGAAATCAGCGGTGTCAAAGGAAGAGCCATGGGTCTTTGGTACTTTCACCACTGGACTTAAAACTTGATCTTGACGGTTTCTGGTTGGAAGACATGTAACCGCTACACCCATGATGTGATCGAGACGCTCACCCTAGCGAGTATTACTAAATCGTTTGGAATATATACGTTCTTGGCAATTTTTCTGAACATTGGTTCGTTGTTAATTTGTAACGCCTTCACACCGGGGTAGAGTGATGTGGGTACTCTACTCCGCTGTACTAACAAAGTATTCATTTAGTAAAAAGTCATTTCATCAGAGAGGAACAAAGGTTATGCGGGGCCAGCATAAAGTTGTATCGGTTTGGAAGGAGATTCTGTCCACCCAGTTCCGAACTGTGCACAAACTTCTTGTGTTAGCGCACTCTTTTGAACCCTTAGGCACTAACGATTTGCACGAAACATTTTATTCGTTGAGAGTACACTTTCGTTAGAAACAGACTACCTGCAATAACCGTTAGTCAAGCAACAAAAATAGAACAAAACAGGTTACACATACTTTAAAATATTGTGCATGTAATTGTTGTATTATCACAATGACGATTTATCAACTTAAAACATAATAAGTTTACATACCTGAATTTGAAATGATGAACTTGAACTCAAAAGTTAATATAAAAGTATACAGACAAGAAGCAAATATAACATTTTACATTGTATTCAAAAGTTTGTCTTCATATCAAGTTATATCAATGATCTTTATAAACGGAATAAAAGGGTAGCGACGAGTTCTTAAACTGCCGTTTAAAACCGCCAGGGTCGTGGCCGTGCGGTAATGAAAGAGTCACACTACTTTTATTCCCATTCATAATTGCCTTTTTGGTTAAAAGGCGTAATTAAGTAAGAAACTCTGTAAAAATTATCCGTTTTTCGACGTCCTTTAGCTCTGTACTTGTGTTGCATTTGTATGACTGGGTAGTTTTTGGATATGCATCCGTACGCGTAGTTAGTCTTGGTGAAAGACATTTTTGTTTTCCTTTCACACACAGCGCAGCCAACTCACCAACAGCGCCCGCATCGCCAGTAAAAGAGAAACGTCTTACACCAAGAGTAGCGCGTGGTATGCATGCTAAACGTATCCGAACAAACGATTATAAACAGCTCCAGCTGGTCATTATCAACCATTTAAACATTCCCACGCGATGCGCTTTCCACCAATATGAATAGCTTAACTGTCGGCGGTATTTATGATTTCATAATAACGCACTCTTAAAGGCTGGATTCCATCGCTGTTTATATTCAATTGAACCTCATAGCCCAAACTGCTTATACCTATCTCCAAACTAGCCGTGATGGAGAAATTTGCCAAAATAACGTGTTTTTTTGGCTGGTAATAATTAGTAGATCATGAGTTGTAACTATAGCTCTGTGCACTTCCTGCCAATTTGCAGGGTTATGGTTATGTGAACGCGAATCGAATGTTGACATCACATGGCTGTCCTTGAAATTAATGTTTCGCTAGCCTTTTTCATGGCGCACGCAGCAGCGGCACACTCAGCTGATGTCACGCACGAAAAGAGACATGCGCGAGCGGCTAAGCCGCAAAGCGCCTTTAGCAACTCGTTGTTCATATCAGTTAATCATATATGTACCTTTTGTCCGTTTCCCCGAACACGTGACTTTTTAGTGCACCATTATGTGTGTGTGGGTAATGGTGCGTGCACGCGACGTGTCATCTGTGGTAGTTGTGTCTTCTTGTTGGTCACTACTCATCAGGATCATGCAATTTATGCAAAAGTAAAGCAAAAAACATAAGCCCCCAAAACGAGATGCTATAAAGGGCGCTTCACAGCTTCGCCGCTGGCGCTGGCGTGACATCTGGGGTCGTGCTTGACATTTAGACTAAAGGCTAATGTTTCGCAGGAGTTGAACCGCAAGTCAACTGAGTTGATGCGATTTTTTTGTTGCGAGTTTATTGTGACGTCAAAATTCTTTACATATTTGCATTCGCAGGCAGTATTTAACCGACTCTCTCTGTCTCTTTACCTATATATAAAAATGCTAAATTCATTACGATATTTTCAGTGCAAGTATACTTAAAAAAAAATGAAATTCTGCATTATTATCTCACTGTGGACGCCATAGACGAAGACAATTAAAAGCTGTACACGATAATTGTTAATTAAAAAGGAAAAGAGAGAGACACGCACAAAAAGAAAAAGAGAAGGGGGAGACAGAGCAGTTTGCATCTTATGATCACCAATCTATAAATTAACCGAGCCATAGTTCTATCAACTATTTTATTAGGTATATATAAAACATCATTTGCGAATTTATTTATGAGATGGCACTCAGAACAATCACATCCAGAGTGACTCAGAAGTAGTGATTTTTAACACTCAATTGGTTAGAAGTTTGTCGATCGTCCCGTTAGCTCCGTTCAACAGAACAGTATCACCTGTAGAAGACAAAAATTAATGACCATTATTTTACAAATAAAACAAAATTACACAAATTTCTTTGTTGGTTTGACCAAGAAGATGTAGACAAATCGTTAAATGTTTTCCACTGTGAAAGTGCGGAAACATTCTCTCAATCACGTGACGCTGGTGCTATTCTCGCGAGAGGCAATAGTGCAGTATATTGCTAGCCTGTGTCTAAATCCAAGAGACTTTTGGTGCCCTTGTGTTGATCTTGCCAATTGTGAGCCAAGGACAAAGTGATGTTGTTACTTTCCCCTTATGCTGGTTTGCTCAAACGCTTAAATGTCTATGATTCTGTCATTTGGTTTATTGCGAGGGAGAGCGCGAACGCAGTCCCCACTATCAGAAATTGTACTCCCGAGTTCCCCACATTTGGGGGAATCGCAAGGGTCAACCCAGGCCGATGTGTGCTATGGCCGGGCCTCGCCTTGGGGGAACCGCCTGAATGATCACGGTATCTCCTGAGCCAGGTAAGTATGAATTGAAGGGAGCATTCTAAAGATGATCAGAGGCAGTCAGTAACACCACACCCATGGTGGATAGGGTGTGCTCACCCGAGCAAAAACAAATATCGTTTGGGAGACGTTTTCTTCTGAAAACGCGTTTATCACGAAGTTGGACCTTCAAATGGTCTATGGTTCATGGCAGCAATCCACGAAATAGATGCAGAACCTCAAGGAGGACTTCATTATCTTTGAGGATTTATTTACAATTATTGTTTTAATTGACCAACCTGAGTGAAAAACCGTGGTCGCCCGCTGCACATTGACGAGACACGGTAAGCCGTACTCCCTTGCAACAACAGCACCTATTAGGAAATGAAGATATAGTAGGCCTATATGAGTATTTATTTATTCATTTTATTTGTTTATTTGAATGTATAGATGCTATTTCTAACAAACAAAAAGGTGTTGTTGGGTGGGAATAATTAAAGACAGTGGACACTATTGGTAATTGTTAAAAACTAGTCTGCACAGTTGGTGTATCTCAACGTAATATGCATAAAATAATAAACCTGTGAAAATTTAAGCTCAATCGGTCGTCGAAGTTGCGAGATAATAATGAAAGAAAATAACACCCTTGTCACACGAAGTTGTGTGCTCTCAGATGCTTGATTTCGAGACCTCAATTTCTAAACTTGAGGTCTCGAAATCAAACTTGTGGAAAATTACTTCTTTCTCGAAAACTATGTCACTTCAGAGAGAGCTGTTTCGCACAATGTTTTATACTACCAACCTCTCGCCATTACTCGTATCAAGAAAGGTTTTATGATAATATTTAAATATTTTGAGTAATTACCAATAGTGTCCACTGCTTTTAAACTGCAGTGTGTTGGGGGAGTGGGGGCTGGGGGAGGTGCTCTGGGATCCCATTGTCCAGTATGTTTCAACAAAATGTGCTAGCGCAAACTTTACATTCATAATATAGTTTTTTTAGTAGTTTTTTGATAAAAGTACAGCCAATTTAATTTTAATGCGTTCTAATCAAAGCGGTTTTGCCAGACCAAAATGTTCCTGTGTTTCAAATTCCGAATTCGTGCAATCAATTTCGCTGTGTCATTCGAATACCTTTAGCAGTGTGTTCAAATTAGCATGGCATTCAATTTAGCGAAGCTGGTTGCACTGGAAAAGCTCAGCCAATTGGAATGCTGTTCTCTTAAATGTTAAGCTGTGTGTTTATTTTCTTAAATCGAAGCGAAATTGCATGACTAATTTAGGCAGGATTAAATTTCGCGCGAAATAGAATGGTTTGGTGGTTAAATTTGCTTCTCATTTGCCAAAATTGACCGAGAAGACCTATACTTCAGCGTCAAGCTATCTGGCATCAAGCACTTTACGCCTATTACGTATTGCTGTCTCTATGTGATGAGAGTCGTAGCAATGTTGCTTTGATCTGACATAATGGCGCCATCTTGTGGTTCGTAAAACATCCTACATTGGGGAAAAATAATTTATAGTGCGAGTGTTATTAAAGAAAACAAAGGTCTTTTTGAGACACTGATGCAAACACACTGCAAGCTCTGATCAAGCGTTTGGTAATCACGTCTTGCCTGGGCTCATTGGTTCGATTAGCTTCCCAGTGTCGACCCCGCGGTTCTTATTCAGGCCTCTGAAAAGAGCCATTCGAACGATCACTCATCTCGTGGTGACGTCATGCACCTCGGGCCAGCCTAGCAAGCAGGGCACTTGGGGCCGACCCGGGTGAGCCCCTGGGAGTGACGTCAAAGCTATTCGAAATTACCGGGGAAGATCGGGGTCGACCCGAGAAAGCTAATAGAACGCACCCACTATACATAGGTAGTACTCTGTGAAGTATTCTTTATATGGTTTGATACTTACCGTGTGACATAAGGCCTCCTATTTCAGTCACCAGACCCTTAATCAAAGGGAAGTATGGACTCCAACCTATGTCTGTTATTCTTGTTATCAGAATATCTCCTTGCTGCAACCGAGAAGAATACAAATTTGTTTACCAAAATGAATGCCATTGAAAACAAAATAGATTAAAACACTAACAGGGAGTCTGCCTCTAAGCATTTTACAGAGCAGATACAGAGACATCTCATCTGGAAATGTAAGGTTTCTGCTCCAAGGGAGATTAAAACAAGTGACGAAATAAAAAAACCGTAACATTATTACAAATTAATTTGCCTAATAGGTCTATGCTTTAAAGGTTTGATAAAGTAATATCACATATATAAACAAGAACATAATTTTCACACAAGTAATAAATAAAGATATTGTCAAAATAGGGACACCTCCAACATGGGGCTAGATAGCTCAGATGGTAGAGCGCCAGCACGTTAATCCCGAGGTCGTTGGTTCGAATCCCAGTCCAGTCAATTCTTTGTTCAACCCCCCAAAACAAGTAATAAACACAAGAAATTACCAAATTAGACAGTTCCGCATAAATGTATACACAAAATTTCTGTTGTCATTACAAACATATAATCACAGTGTGCTTTGACAGATCAGAAAAGCTGTACAACTTAAACAATTAGAAGAAGAACAGGGCCCAATGTCATTGTTCTGTGCTTACCGTAAGCGAAGAATCGGTGCTTTAACCGAAGCAGGGAATTCCTAGCTAAACGTCAAGCGTATTCAGGTTAACCGTGAATTGTTGCTTTTGCGCGTGGTACTCTGCGTTATAGACCTCTATCATGGTGCAACCATCTTGAATTTCTCTTGTGATATCAATGAGCAAGTTCGAGTGCGCACATTTAGTCCACCAGTGGTCGACCACAGACTAGCAACGCACAAGCGCAGTGACGTACTCACCCGAACGACTCGTTACTAACATTCCACCTTTTCGCTAAAGTGTCACTGATTCCCTTCTGCGCTTAACACATGTTAGAACGGAACATGCTGTTGGGACCAGTGAAGAAACCATGGGCTCGAGGCTGGTTCCAAATGGTCGACCACAGTAGTCAACCAATGGTCGACCAGCCTGGGTTCGAGTCAAAATGGTCAACCTTTAGTTAACCATTGTGCGCACCCGAACTTGCTCATGGATACCTAACCGAGCCTGGAAGAACAAAATAGTCTGGTTCCTTTTTGCAAAATGATTATTAGCATTCATTATTGTTATTCGATACGAGGAAGTGGACCAAGATGTAGGCATCGTGATGAAGGTCTGTACAATGATTACGTGGTTCTTCGCTTACACAGCAGCGTCGAAACCAGGGCCTGGTTGTTGATATCAAAATAAACTTACCTTTATGCTTGAAGCGTCAGGTAGACAGGTGACAACCCGGGCTGTGCCCTTTACAACCCCCGGGCTAATAGGAAAACCTTTAAGGTGATGAGTATACAAAATAAGGATAAATTATGCAATATACATGAGTTTGTCTTAGTTTTCATGATGTTTGTTGTTGTTGTTTTTTTTCTTTTAAAAATAAAGAAAATATCTTCACCTCAACTATGACGCAACGTTTCTTTCAAATTATTCAGAACAATAAGTAAACAAGAGAATGAGCTGATGCAAACTGCTACACAATCAAAATGACATATAGTAAAAAAAAAGTTGTAACAACCTCACGTTTGATCCCTGCAAATTCTTTTCAAATGAATTAAAATAATGAGAAACGATAGTGTAAACATTGTGTGCATTCCATAAAGTAACAACAAGCTATTATTGTGTGGAAAGTGCAGCGTGGGCCATTCCTCAATACACGAAATGCATGATACATAATCTGGGGGTGCGGGAAATGATGATCTCAAGACTCAAAGAAGATTTGAATTCTCAGTCGCAGAACTTTAACGACTCCTAGTGACTATGAAATATTCATTGGACGATATATTTACCTCTCAATTGCATCTCTGTTTCATCCGGATCTGCATCTTCCTCAATCTGTAAGACAACGGAATAAACACGACGACGCCCATACATTTAATGAGCTACAGCAGATTTCTAACAGAACAAAATCAACTTCCTATATGAATGCAATGCAATTTCATATTTATGAATATGTTTTCAAAGTTCACCTCGATAACTCTACTTATATGGCACTATTACCTGCACATGTTTTAAGTAGGAGAAAATACAAAAGTAATGGGAACAACGAGCTATCCCCCAGCTAACCACTGATTTCACAACGACTAGAATAATGCTGAGAATAATGCCTTGGTACAATGCTGAGATTCACCTGGCTAGACGTACTCGACGCAAATGTAAAAGAACCTGGCGCAAAAGTGGACATGCTGAAGACCGTCAAAAATATCTCGACCAAATGCATCAATTGTCCAAAGTCATTCGCCAGGAGAAATCGAAGTACTACACTAACCACCTCTCATCCGCTGACACTAAGACTGTGTTTAAGACGCTTAACACGTTGTTAAATCGCTCTGTTGTCTCCCTACCTTCGAGTGACTCAATGAAGTCACTTAGTAACCGTTTTTGCAACTACTTCAAGGAGAAGATTACTAAAATCAGGCAATCCATCAAATCTTCTCTAAGTGACCCAAATGCCCAACAGGCCGAACCACAACACCTGACTGAACAGTGCTGCCCTAATGTCCAGCCCCCAGAGCTCACAGACTTCTCTCTTCTGAGCCCAGATGAGGTTGCTAAGCTTGTCATGAAGTCTCCCAGTAAATCATGTGGTCTCGACCCATTGCCCACATGGCTCCTCAAGAAGAACTTGGACATTATGCTGCCTGCTCTGTCATCAATTGTGAACACATCCCTGTCTGCTGGATCATTTCCTTCTTCCCTGAAAGAAGCCATAGTCACACCCATTCTGAAGAAACACAACTTGGACTGTAACAATCTTAAGAACTTCAGACCTGTTTCTATTACAGCGTTTTTGTCTAAGATCATTGAAAAAGCAGCTCTGTGCAGTGTAAATAACCATGTTTGTCGCTATAATCTTACTCAAATGTATCAGTCTGCCTACAGGTCCGGCCACAGTACGGAGACGGCTCTGCTGAGAGTCAAGAGTGATATCATGTCTGCTCTTGACAATCGGCGGGCTGTCTTCCTGGTGTTGCTGGACCTAATGGCAGCTTTCGACACAGTTGACCATAGTGTCTTCTTAGGCAGGTTGTCTAATATCTTTGGCATTAGTGGTAGTGTATGTAAATGGTTTGAGTCATACCTTTGTAATCGCTCCAATAGAGTGAAAATTGCTGGTGTTTTGTCTGATCCACAATCTGTCAACTTTGGTTTGCCACAAGGCTCTGTAATTGGCCCCCAATCCTTTTCTTTGTACACTTATCCTGTTGCAAATATAATCAAGTGCTACAAAAAAGTTATGTTTCACTTTTATGCAGATGACACGCAATTGTACATTTCGTTTGACCCTCGTAATCAATGTGAAGTTAATGATGCCCTGTCTTCCCTTTCCAACTGTATTCTGATCATAAAGAAGTGGATGGCAAATAACATGCTTCAGTTAAATGAAACTAAAACAGAGTTCTTCATTGCTGCGAGTCACTGTTTCACGGACTTACTATCTTCTGTGACACTTAAGGTTGGCTCTGAAGTAATTCTTCCGGCTTCAACAACTAAGAACCTCGGTGTTGTATTCGACCAATCAATGCGCATGTCAAACCAGGTTTCTTCTATATCCAGTGCTGTCAATGTTCACCTTCGCAATTTGTCTCGCATAAGATCTTTCCTCACTCAATCTGCCTGCCGGGACGCAGCAAGAGCAATTGTCACATCAAGGATCGACTACGCCAACTCTCTGCTTGCGGGTCTCTCCTCCAAAGACACTAAACGACTTCAACGTCTACAAAACCGGGCTGCAAAGCTCATTTTCCAGGCCAAGAAATATGACCACGTCTCTCCATTTGGCTCTGTATTTCAAAACGCATCCAGTTCAAACTTCTCACAATTGTTTTTAAATGTATCACCGACACAGATGCTCCGCTATATCTCAAAGAACTCATTAATCCGTATGTTCCAACTAGAGAAGGACTGCGATCTGCCAAAGATAACAGAGTTCTGATCTTCCCCCATTCTCGCACTTCATCTGGTGACCGGGGTTTCTCTGCTGCAGGGCCTACTTTGTGGAACCGACTACCCTACAATATACGCCATTCATCTTCATTAGCAGCCTTCAGAAACCTCTCAAAACCTATTTATAGGACTCTTAATTTAGTTGTATGTTTATCTTGGTTTTTCTTTCTTTCTGTGTAAAGCACTGTGATACATTTTTTGTAAGAGCGCTTTATAAATGCCTTTGTAGTATAGTATAGTATAGTGTAATAAATAATTGTCGTCTAGTTACTGAATCATAATTTCTTGATATGTGTATATAATTCATAAACAGAGACGTTAAACCAGTGTTTTTATGAGATAAATTGGTTGTTGCCAGCTTGGAGTTTATTTGCAGAGTTCCCTTGATGGGAAGACCATTCAAATTCAAACAAACAAGTAAACAAACGAGCTAGAAGTTGGAGAACAATAGAGTTTTTAGATATTTTTTAGGGGAGAACCTGGTCTTTGCGTTTGTAGTTGGGTACCCGAAATAGGGAGATGGTTTACGGGTTTGGCTTCCGAACACCTATCTATAAGCTCATAATATTATGTTTTGAAGTTTTTGGATACATGTATTTTGATAATAAATGATTTTAAAGAAAGAGGAGTGAACAAGAATGACTGGTTTAATTCTTATCTCCATTAACTGTGGCTTTTAGTAACTAAAATGCATTATGTGTAGTTACCGGTTTGGGGATACCATGGAATAGAAGCGGGAACCTGTGAGCGTCCTGTACGGGTAAGATGCGCCGTCTTCGTAATGCTCTGTAGCAAAAAGGACAACAGTTGTTTACATTGTGGTGTATTATTTGATATTAAATATTAAAAAGCCGCGCCCCCTTTCAAGATGATCCCCTGGCTACTGCTTTCCAAGTTGTATCGTAAAGCTGGTTGCGATCTCTGGTTACACGACAGCTAACAGTCGTATGGCTTCTCGGCGCCTTTTAGCAAACTTTTGATTTTGGCGCTTTATACATTTCTTTTGATTGTTTGACTGGCACCCGTTGACATAACTAGAGACCGCCAACACATGGCTTTATCAATCAATCAATCAATCAATCAATAAAACATTTATTTCCACATTCACATCACATGGAGGTACATCCTAAAAGCCGAAGCTTGTGGCGGATGTGCCCGTTACAAGATTACAGAACAAAACAGGAAAACAGCACTAAAAAGACGGATACATAAATACTAACCGCTACGGTAGATAACTACACACATGTTTTACCACGGTTAAACAATGTATAGTATATAACTCTGAAGCAGAACATGTATGCGAAGTTAACAAAGGGACAGCGATTAAACAAACAATACAAATTAGAAAACATAGACGAGTAGATAGGTAAGTAAGTAAGTAAATGGCTCATTTTGGTAGAGCTTTCATGCGATAATCCGAAGATCGTTGGTTCAAATCCCGCTCTCTTCTAACTTTGTCTTGTTCAACACCAAATAACTTTAAACCCAAGCTAGTTTCCCTTGTGGTTTATTATTTAAATGTAAGCATTTGCTATAGGAATATTATGTGTCATAATAATAAACCCCTTACCTTGCTACGAGCGTGGGTGACCTGTCGTTAAGTAACTGACCTATCTCAGTTGGAGTGAAGAAAAACAACAAATCTTCGTCCGGTAAACGACCCTGAAATTAGAAAGGATCTTAAAGGTGTATTTTGCTTCCTGTGGTAAAAACCACTCGGATGGTTCAGAAGAGTTGACAAAAATAAGAAATAAGAATAAACACAAACAAATCTCAGCAAACACCCCATACAACGCCATCAAACACCCCCCAAAAAACCACCAAACACCATAAGAAACCCATCAAACACACTAACAACCCATCAAATATACCCTATATGATAACAAAACCATCGAAAACCCAACCCCAACAAACACCCAATAACAATTAACCACAAAATAGACCCTACAAACCCATTAAACACACCCAACAAACCAACTCCAAAAACACTCCACCACAATAGAACACTCAAAACAACCCGACAACTCCATACACAACAAAGCAGCCAACCAAACAAATAAACATTATTTATTAACTCCCATACCTCTTTAACCATGAGTTTAGCAAGTCTCCAGTAGGCGACTTTCCTGTAGTAAGTTGCCTTAATTGTTACCGACTGTCAAATCAAAAGAAAAAACACAGTGTGGATAAAAACCATACAAAGCATCAGCCGACCGTGGACCTTTCCCCGGCTTCTTTATCGTTTCTAAAAGCGTTTTTTTTGTCACGTGGCCTGAAAAAAGGTAAAACGCATGGTGGAAAAGGTAATTGCAAGGTCATCAGAAGCAACTTCATTTAGAGAACAAATACTAACAAATTGTATCTTTAAGGGGATGGTTAAAGTAGCAAAGCCCTTTAAACGTATAAGCACAACCATTTTCAAGATGCATATGTGGCACTTCTTACAACCATAACAGTCTGACCTACTGATTGGCTATATGGAACAGTTGCCATATGGAACTCAGTTGCCATAGTCACTACCTTCTGATTGGCCAAGGCACCCATCAAGAAATGCAACCCTTTCACTCTGCACTTTTACTTCGCTAGTTCTTACTTAAACAGCAAGTTATTACAAACTCACAGTTATTCGATGAAACAAAAGTTAATGTTTGCATTGTTTGCTCATTCAACAGAGTCAAACCCGACCCTCCAGAGGTTGGCCTTAAACGTTTGACCTAATTGGGACTTCGGTTTTAACGTCAGTAGATACAATGTTTCAAGGATATCAGACCCATCAGGCAATACAACGCTGCCCAGTTTCCAGCAGTTACAACAAAGCAGAAGTTGAAGTTGAAGTTGGGAAGAATGGCTAGCTAAAAACATCATTATAGACTGCACATATCAGATGGATCCAGTGTGGAAAGAGTACCGCAAATTAGATGCCCTTTCCGAAAGTTGTTGTTGCAGAAAAAAACAAAATATCTTCCTCTTTTTGGAAAAATCCGGACGATCAACTGTTTTTTTTTTGCCTTACCAGCAATTGAATAAAGGAGTAACCAACAAATGATCAATCATTGCTATTTTTGTTGGGTAGCAACCTTTGCCCAACACAGTTGCCCAACGTTGGTTCAAATATCAACTGACTACATTATTGAGTAACATTTTTAACCAATGGTAGGCCAACTTCCCCAACTATTGGTCAAAAGTTATTACTCAACAGTTGGGTAAAATGATGTGACCAACTTGTTTTGTCAAACTGTTTGCCCAACTATTGGATAAACGTTTTTGCCCAACCACTGTTGGTTAAGTTATGCCCAATTATGTAGTCAGTTGATATTTGAACCAACATTGGGAAAAAAAGTTGGGAAATTGTTGACCGTGAATGATAAAACTCAATCTAAGACTGTGAAGTTGTCGATTACCTTACTCCTCTCTCGACGTGCAACATCTCTCCTGGCCTTTGGCAGGATGAGTTTTACCATCAGCAACCTTTGAAAGAGATGGTAAAGTGTTTATGCTATGATTTTAGTTATTGTAAACATTTCAACTTTTAAAACTAAATAATGTGGAGTTGTTGTCAGCCCTGAGCGTATAGCAACTATTAACTGTTTCAGTCGTTATCCTTTAATTACATTACCGGTACCTTAGCTGTGTTTTATTTTCAAATTGTTGCTTTTGGGAAATACAACAACAGCTTTCAATGAGCCCTATATCCAAACATCCTGTGAATTTGTTTTATTTAACTTGGTGGACACGTCTCAGTGCCGGGTCTTGAAAGAGAACAATGCCGGTGGTTGATTCTCTGTCACTGATTCTGTGCTGTCTCATCTTAGGCTTAAAGGGTCTATGTAGCTTTTGTAGGACAAAAAATACAATGTCCACAAATTTACACTAAACTTACACAGTTTGAAGATAATGATAGTAGAAAGCTTCCCTGAAAATATTACGTGCCGAGGTGCTGTAGTTTTTGGGAAATGAGTAAAACAATGTCATGAAAATAATTTTCATCTCATGAGACGAAAATTATTTTAAACATTTACAAACGTATTTTCAAGACATTTTTTTACTCATTTCTCAAAAACTACAGCACCTCAGTAAATATTTGAAGGGAAGCTTTCCACTATCATTATCTTCAAACCCAAAGTTTAATGTAAATCTATGGACATTTTAAAAAAGTACCCAAATCCTTTAATATTTAAAATTTGACAAACAAAATAAGTATCGGTGATATTGGTGGGTACTTCAATTCTTGACTATGGAAGTGCATTAGAACACACTATTTCCCTGGAGGATTGTTACTGGTATGAACTCAATAATCAGTGAGATTTAAGCCTGAAATGCTGATACATTCTCATGGCGTACCAGTAATGTACCATGACTTAGCCGAGTATAAGACATTAACTGTAGAACTCGCACTCTGAGCACTATAGTATCAAACTAATGCTTGAACAATGTCAATCTAATCGTTAAATACTAATTTCAAATTATTAAATGCAAGTGTAATTAGTTTAAACATATTTCTCTTGAGGATTGCTTCTGGTACGAACATAGCTTATTCATTTCAATTCGAACACTGCAAAATGTGTAACAGACCTTGCTATTCTGGAAAGTGGAAACTTCAGTCTGGCTACAGCCTCTTCAGTACCAAGGTACCGTTTGTTTGCAAAACTGTTCACCAGGGACCCAGACGCAAGAAGGGCCTACATGATGATAAAAGTAAAGGAAATACAAGATGAAAAAAAACTTGACTAGAGTGTGGGACTCGAACCAACGACCCCAAGATTAACATGCCGGCGCTCTATGAGCCACCTGTCTATAGCCTTACGTTGGCGGTCTACCTATTTTGTTTAAATATTTTTGTTCGGGGTGTCGAAAAAACCCCAAATAGTGATAGTGAGGGCTATTCAAGGATAATGGTAGGAGTAACAAAGAAGGACAAGGTGCATGATATTATTAAAACAATTAAATCAAAGAAGTGGAGATGGGTTGGTCACCAAGCAAGTAGTCTGACAGCAGGGAGACAAAACAGACGACGGAGAGGTGAAATAAACATCAGAACAGTGCATGGCAACAGTCAGCTCAGGACAGAGTGAAATGGAGAATTGGTGAGCATGCTATTTCTGAAATAGTTAAGTGAAATAGGTTGTGAAAGAAAGAACGAAAGGAGACAGGTCACTTAGGAGCTAAAACAAAATTGTATAAAGAAAGGAAATCGTACCTGTAGTGCCGGTACAGTCTTGATAGGGTCCATACCCCAAGATTTTTCCCGTAATTCAATCTGCAGAACATAAAAAATACAACAAAGATAAATAATGTAAAGCAGGTCTAAGCATTTTCATCCTAGTTATGGAGTATTATTCGTATTTTGCTGGGGTTTATGGATGTGTATTTGCTTTTGCCAATGCTTGAAAGAACTTGTAGAAGAATCATTTCTTGAGATCAGCAGTTATTAATATTATTATTTGTATTATAAATTTCTGTAAACGAAACCAATGGTGCCTCATAAGTGAACTTCATAACTTTAGCTCGCAAGCCTGATGACAACAAAACTGTAAGCAAGGGTGATGATTTGTGGATCAGAAACACCATAGGTTTATCCCTACTCTTCCACGATATGTCTTCTGGGTTCTTTTACGTGCACTATCAATTCTGGTACATGGGAAGGATACAGTAATTATGGTAAAGTATCTTGCTATGGGATAAAAGTGTCATGACCGGGACTCGAACCCACACTCCGCTTATCAAAAACACCAGAGCTGGAGTCCGGTGTGCTCTTATCTACTCAGCCACGGATTGCAACGTGGCGATAGAATACTTTACAAAAATCGGCAGCATACTATTAATGTAAGGTGATGAGTTGGTTGCGATTCGTGTCACCTCATTTGGGTAACTTTTGGGCAAATGGTATAACGATAGTCTCCTGATTTATGTTGCCTTACCTCCTTGACGCAGCGATGGCCGTGCGTTTTAAGGAACTCTTCGAAAGCTCTGCCAGCAGAGCCACTGGACTTGGAGCGCAGCCATTGAAGAGCGTCCTCTGGTGACATGTCTCGAAAGGCAACGCCCATTCCCTCCTGCTCAACTGCTCTGGCAACCCTCTGCATCGGTCAGAAAAAAGGAAACCAAATCAACATCATAATATGTGATATTTATTATTGTAAGTTCAAATGCGTTTTGACGCAAGATTGACTGTTCTTTTCTGTCTGTTTCTATCTAGATTAGAACTAAGTTTTTATTATGTAGGAATTGAAACTATGCAAAGAGGTTTGTGGTAACACCATGTGGATATCTCTTCTTGAGTAGTTGATTCTGAAAAGAACCGGGTGTTAACGACCCAACGTTTCGATCAGTATGGTCTAATCGTCTTTAGGAGATTGCTGTTTTCTGTTGCTGGATGCTGCTTATTGGATCAGTGGTGCGCGAAGGCGGGAACAACTGGGTTAGCTGAGCATAGGTCGGTAAAGCGTGCAAAGTTTGTATGTATCAAAATAAAGTTTAATCGGCCAAACCGTTTGTACCAAGTCATGAATAAATCAAACAGGCTTTCATATTCTCTGATATTTCGAGTGGTGTCATCGGTCTTTGATGTTACCCAAAGTTGTCCTCATATTATCTCCCTGCCCCTCATGCATATAGACATTTAATTTTATGTTATGCATGTAGATACTTTAAAGGCAATGGACACTATTGGTAATTACTCAAAATAATTATCAGCATAAAACCTCACTTAGTAACGAGTAATTTGGAGAGGTTGATAGTATAAAACAATGTGAAAAACGGTTCCCTCTGAAGTGACGTAGTCCTCGAGAAAGAGGTAATTTTCCACGAATTTGATTTCGAGACCTCAAGTTTAGAATTCGAGGTCTCTAAATAAAGCATTTGAAAGCACACAACTTCGTGCGACACGAATTTTTCTTCTTTCATAGTTGTCTCGCAACCCCGACGACCAATCGAGCTCAAATTTCCACAGGTTTGTTATTTTATGCATATGTTGAGATACACCAAGTGAGAAGACTGGTCTTTGACAATTACCAATAGTGTCCACTGTCTTTAATATAAATTATTTACCTCTATCGCTAGAGGCACATCAGCACTTTCAACTCCTGGGCACGAGGAAAGCAACATGGCGGCTTCACCGTCTACATTCACATCTACGTTAAAAAAGGTCATGCAGAGGTTTAGTTTGTACCAGTTACTATGGGGATTTGTATGAAGCATGATCAGCTCCAATGGTTTTAATATAGCGAAGACTGCACAGCATCTAAGAAAAGATTGACCACATTTGGTGATTACAAACCTTAGCTAAAACAATTAAGAGATCTGTCTCCTTGACAAAAGCAGTTGACCCACCTTTATTAGCGCTTTTCAGGATTTCTTGGACAAATCTTCGGCTGATAGTTCCTTTGGTGCTCTCTTTAAAATGGCAACTCCACATCTAGATTGAATCAAATTTATGTCATTTTTTTGTGTGGGGGAGTGGGGGTTAGATAGATTGACTTACTTCCTTGAAATTGGGGATATTTTTATTTGGATGGAGAACCACCCAACGGGCCCTGCGAGTCCCCAAATCAACGAATGAGCAGATGATAGAAGTTCAAGAGTTTACTGTAAAAAGCTGTGAGGCTTCAAAGTATTTTTTTAACATTATTTGAACATCTCGTACTGTATGCTACAGGAATTTTTAAGTGGGTTGCGCCCATTAAAACTATACCTGTCCCATATCAGCGGCCATATCTGTGATGTAATTGTTTTGCTCAATCGCGGTAGGCCATAGCTTGTTCAGATGGTAACGTGTGTCGTTCCCCATACGTTCAAGTTGCTCGCTGCTAGACCATAAAGTCTAAAAAAAAAAAAAAAAAAAAAAAATACAAATACAAATACAAATCACTGCCAGTATTAAAGTATGTATGACAACTCATCCGATACTTTCGTTGTTAGGATAACAACTTACTTGTTAATGAGCAATGGAGAGCTGTGATAGTATAACACATTGCGAAAAATTACTCCATATGAAGTACCGTAGTTTTTAGAAAGAGGTAATTTCTCAATAAACTAAAATAAGTGAAATTTTCAGGGATCTGGAAGCACGTCCATTGTGCACCAAGAGTGTTATTTATTTCATAATTAATTTGCTATTTCTATGATCAACTTAGTCGAAATGTCACAGATTCTTTTTATTACGCAAATGTTGGGATATACCAAAAGAGAGTACTGGTTTTGACAATTACCATTATGTGTCCAGTGCCATTAAAACAACCAGTTCATCATAACTGGGTAATTAAATAGTTTTGAAGTACGTCAATATATTTACCCAGCAATACTTGAGAGTGTTGAGATGCCAGGTCCACTTTGACAGCCGACTGTGATCCGTCACGATTCTGTCGCACTCATCGATGTCTTGAATATTAAGGTCCTTCAAAAAGTAGGAATGAGAAAATACTTCACCAGACTGTTTCGATTTTGAGTTAATCTAGGGTTACCGAATGTATACAAAACCCATGAATGAAGATAAACATAAACCATATTTTGCATATCCATAGGTCCTTGTGTTTGGTAAGCAGTTTGTAACAGCTTACATTAAAAAAAAAACGTTATCAGTTCTGACATCATATCAAATTTATAGTTTACACTGTTAGCGTCCTCTTAACGTAAACGACGTATCACCAACTTTCCCCTCGCTTATGTCAGCGTACATCAGCGTATTTTCGATATCAGGCGATACGCCATGGTGTTACAGGCCCGTAACGTATACTCTCAATTATATGTGAATTGGCAGTGTTACAGTACAATACCCATCGCTGTGGTGTTCAAAAAACGATCTGGCATCGGTGTAATACTGGTTTCACAAAGAGTTGTGACTAGAACGTATAACTTTTTGTGAAATGCACCCCGTAACCTTTAAGAGTTGATTTTGATTGATACGTAGTGGCAGAATGAATGGAACCGGTCATACTTCTCCAAGGAGTGTTTTGCCCATCTCATGCGGTGAGAATAAGCTGGCTCTTTTAGAAAAATCCACCATGTCCTGCAGAAAATAAAACAAACAAATGAAGGGGTAAGATAAGTTGTTTGCACATTATATTGTTAAAATCGGTCCCTGATTTCCAACAGTTTGATTTTTAATTAGCTTTCCCGCTCAAGTAGTTTTGTTCGTTACGTCATACAGTTTATCCTAAAGCTTGAAAGCTTGAAAGCTAAAAAAGAAAACACGGGATTTAAACTCGACCCTTTTTGAGAAAGTTGAATCATGTGCTCAGGTTATTGATTAAAACGGCTGGTTAATTTATCACAAACCGGTTATAGTTAAACACCATTAAACAGCCCTAATGTTAAAAGTTATGGAATTGTTAAGTTTCCATATTTGGTTTTTGTCATGGACATTGGGTCGAGTTAAAATGGCTAATAAATTGAAACAAAAATTATGGAAGATTTTTGTGGTGAGCTTACCGTGAGATTCAAGAAGGCTTGGTTGACGAATGAGAATAGTGTTTTGACATTGGGAAGAATCAAAGGTTTGCCAAGCACCAACTGGTCCACCTTAACATTGACAAAGAAAGAAAGGTGTCAAACTACTATTCATTTGAATAACAATACATTTAATTGACTTTTATTTTGTGTGGAACTAATGTGAAGAGCGAAAACACATTGTAGGTAGGAAAAATACTTAACAAAAACTATGTTTTAATTGTATATTGGGTGTTTTATTTGTTTAGCTGTTTGTATGTTTACAATACAAAAAACAAAAAGTAACAAAAGGTGAAAGCAAAATAATGAAAGGGAGGTCATCATGATAAGTCTAATTTTAAGAAGTGGTTGTCAAACGAAATACATTTCCCTTAAAGAGAAAAAAACGATAATGGCATAATCCAAAATACCGGAACAAAATTAGTAGTATCGTACCTGAAAACTTGCATCGCAGTCCCAGAAGAAATTACTAAGCGTTAAAGGAGTGGTACTGCCTGGACACATTTCCCTGAACAAAAAAAAGTCCAACACATGATGTCATCGTTCTTTTCGTGACGTCAATCAAGGCGCGATATTTGAAAAGAAAATGTATAGTCTGGCCCCATACACTACATATATGGTTCCGAATCTGACACTGATCAGTATGGTGACTACGTACATAACCACGGTCACGGAGGAGACTACACGCACTGTAAGGCTGTTGTGCGGACGGTCCACTCGGATTAACCCAGCACGGTGAATCGCATGCAGTGCCAACGCAAGATTACGACGCTTGGCGCAAGCTAAAAACATACCCTCAAAGTTGAAACAATACCCGATTTTTTCACGTTAGGCAAATTCTCCTTTAATCTTTATGTTTTTTCAGGTTCCTTCTTCGACTTCCCACTAGCTGGAAAAATTGTAGGAATGGCGTCATGTTTTAGAAAATAACTTTTCTCTGTATGTCAAAATGTGTGGTGTGTTCCGGATTCTCGAAGCATGACGGCTCGAAGTGTTTGCTGCACAGCGCTGGAAAAGACGTCCGACCGGACCACTTTGCAAACCGATACCATCTTAACTTGTTTTGCTGCATCCAATACACGTGGTCGACATTGCCCGAAATGCAAGATTTTTTAGAAACGTACAAACTCACGTCTAGGACTCCTATGTACTTGCACGTATGTGTGTTGGATATTCAATCGAGGCAAAGTCTGCCTCGATTGACGTCACAAAAGGGATAGGCGGAGTCACCCCAAACAACTTTTCTATTGGTTAACATAAAAATCGTTACAAAATGACTCAAAACAATATTTATTTGTTTATAAATACATACTCTAATGTTTAAAAGAAAAAAAAAATCTATTTCCAGGTAACTTTAATCCATATTAAAACCGAATTGTGTATTACAAACTAAATTGCATTTTTCACAATTTTTTTTTTGTGTCAATCGTCAAGACCGATCAAGTGTTCAAAGGGCGCACAAAGCTTTAAAACCAACCGTTTTACCACGTGCGTGTCTCCTGTTTGACTCAATGCACCCAACGTCATCATCGCACCATTCTTGGTTTTACACGACAATAAAGTTATATTGGTTATTGGATATTTACATAAATTTGTTTAGGGGATATAATACTGCTTTATTGCATCCATTGTCAATATCTAATATTTAAAAAGCAACACTGATATTCGCTGTATTTCAGCATATTAAGTAAATATCCAATATCCAACATCAAACTGACTCTACTGTCGTTATTTGTACACACATTTTTGTGTAATCACCGTGTAGTGTACTTTTTAGTGCGATTTTTTAGGGAACGCAACATGTAAACGCTTACCAACCATATGCCATAACTATTATATTAAATGTTTATACTCTAAAAATAGCGACCGTAGACAGCAGCCGCCAGTATTGTGGGGGGCTAGGAGTCGATGCATTTCTAATTATGCACATTATCAGGTTTCAAGATTCATCAATATTCGTATATTATTTGAATATTCATAACGGTGGTTTGCAGAACTGATTGAGATGAACTTTTTTTTTTGACCATTCATAAAAGTTTAACCATACCGCTGAGGATGGAGACATGCATATTATACTCACTGTATATTGGCTGTGGTGATAAAGAGCCGGTCGGAGGGAATACCAGTGTCAAACTCATGAAGCAATTCATACTGTGAGGGTACATCAAAGGTTGTAATGGCTCGAGCCTGTAACAGTCATTAACAATGAGGCGGACATTAGAATAAAAAGTTTGTGATTTTGTGTATGAATATGACGAGCATTAGGCGCCTGTTTTGGTATTTTGGGGATTGGGAGTAAATTTGTTTAATCACTTCTAGTGAAGAGTGTGTGAAAAAAAAACTTGTCTAAACTCCGGATGTGCTCCGGTGTGCAATAGATTCTTTCCCAATATATTGCAATATGGAGAGCTATAAACAAACTTCTTCTGATGGCGCCGTCTTTTGAATCCTCCTCTTACAGTCCACAATAGTTTCCCGTTTGAGGGGGACACCGGCTCAGATTCAAAATAAATGTTGGAAAATATTTAAAACATACACAATAAATAGATACGACAATCTTGAAGCGGGTATAGGATGAAATGATCAACATTGTAGCCTATCAATAAAAAAAGTGAAATGAATTTCTAACAACTCCAAATCAGTTAAAACATCTTATCATTCTCAAAAATAGGAGAAGCGTCTAACCCTCTTCCACCCGTCCCTATCACTAACTTACCTGAAGGAGGTACACTGTCTCACCGACCACCGCGTACTCGATGTCTCTACCATCACCAAAGCAATCGTCAAGCTATAACAATATTGGGGACAAATTAAATACAAATACTGGTGATTAAGAATAATAGCAAGCGCTTGTTATTGTACACCGGGGTTTTCAGTTTTAAATACGACACCCTTTTTTATTTACAGCTCATGGAAACGTGAGCTCGAGTCAAGTACGCTTGACAGCTCGGCTTCGACATCCCGAGATTGACCTTTTAAACAAAATATAATCGAGGGATCACCACAAGTTCTCAAATTATTTTTTCCAAAAAACAAATTATAGAGTTTGCGTTGACTCACCATAAGTGCAATCCGTCCAAGTTTTAAGCACGTATCGTCCGATAGTGCACATCCGGCGGACTCAGTGGATGACAGTGACGTCACTTTTGTTCCCCCTTCTTCTGTAAAGTTTGAAATGAAGGCAAGTAAACTTTATAGTTGTCTGTTTTTCCAACACTAAACCATCGGCTTTGATCAGTGCCCAATTTCATTTCATGTACCGTGAGCAAAGCATCGGCGCAGGTAATTCTTCGCTTACGTCAAGCGTCTTTCACGGTACGGGTTTAACAGGGAAATTTGGCTTGCACGCGTACTCCACGCTACTATAGGCTTTCTTCGCTTACACAGCTCTATAGCACAGAAATGTTGCGCTTGCACGAGCAGAGAATAATATTGTGATCATAAGAGCGGAACTCTGCGGTATTAGCAGAGCCAGGAAATTGGGCTCTTGACTCTTACCGAGAATTCAAAGCCAAGCCCATTGTTGGTTTGCTCTGATTCAAATAATGTTACCAAAACCTTAAAGGAGGGAAAATAGTCTGAATGTTTCATGTGCTGTATAAATCAGTGTGTATTATTGCTATTGAAGGACGCACTAAAGGTTACGACATCGTCGTAAGTCCGTAGGAACCGGTTTTACTTTAAACTCCTCTAGGAAACATTCGCTGCGAAAATATCCACGTGACTTCAAAATTGGCTTCGCATTCGCAGAAAGTATGAACCGGGCTTCAGTGTATTATACCTGCCACGAAAATGGCTTCTTCTTTCCGTCCAATAGTCTTCTCTGCAACCGTCAGATTGTTCATGCTATCCACTTCCAATGCGATGGTATCCGCTTCGCTGACACCTGCGACCACACTCTGTTGGTAAAATTAATGTAGAAGATGTGATTTGTAGTAATGTTCATGTACTTAAGCACCATGCACTCTAATTAAAATTGATATGGGTGTTGTCAACATAATAAAAACCGAAGGGAGAACCAAAATTAACATCATGATGTTCAAAATTACATTCATAAATACCTACTACAGTTTATCTATTCTGATTGGTCGAGAGGTTATCACGTGGAGGTGTTTGAACTTCGTCTCGTTAAAATTATCAAGAACCAGGCCTCGGCGGGTTTAAACCACTAGTTGAAAACCTCTTCACCAAACATTGATTCCCTTATTAATAGCTGTTTTGGCAGAAATAATTTTTAGTTTTTACTGACACCATAAAGATGGTGTTAATTTTGTTTGGTGTGTGGCAATACCCAGTGTCATTTTAACAGCCCAAGTTTGCAGTGCAGGTTCGACAAAAGTGACACGGACCATTGTAAGTTTTCGGGGATTTAGTACTTGATAAGTTAAGAGCATTATCCGTTGAATAAAGGGTCACCAACCTCACCGAGTCCAAAGTTAGCGTTGATTACTACTCGTGATGGGTTACCAGTGATCGGGTCCCGACTGAATACTACACCTGAAATACAAAGTAAATAATACGTGCTTGTTGGTTTAGCCATAATTATGAAACTAATATAAACAATATCAGCAACGAATGAATTTCACTTTGGTTTAAGCAATTAAGAAATCAATCTTTGAGAGTAAGGGATTCAATTTCAGTTGTTGAACCTCAGTCCCCATGATTATCATAATTATACGGGTCCGCTAAAGGCTGGTATCTGGCGTAAGTCACGACCCTCGAAGTGTGACGTCATAAGGCTACATGCTTACCTGCGGTTTCAGCCGGAACTATTTCTTGCACGACAACCGCCATTGACGACTCCACAGTTTGGCCATACTGTCTGAAGAAAAGTCAACATTGCACAAAAGTGATTCAAGTGCATATAATACATACACCCTAAAATATAATCCCGACATTTAAAACCACTGTGAACCTTTGGTAACTGTCAAAGACCAGTCTTCTCACTTGGTGAATCTCAACATATGCATACAATTTAATAAACTCAATTGGTCGTCGAAGTTGCAAGGGATGGAAGAAAAAAATGGCACAAGTTGTGTGATTTCAGATGCTCAAATTCCCGTGGTCTCGAGTTCAATTCAAATATTTTAAAGTGGGAACTTACTTCTTTCTCAAAAACTACGTTACTTTAGAGGGAGCCGTTTCTCACAACGTTGTATACTATCAACATGTAGTTCTCCATACTCGCTACAAAGTAAGTTGTTATGCTAACACTTATTTTGAGTAATTGCCAATAGTGTTTGGAGCATTTAAGTAGATTTTTCTCAATTTTGCAAGCCTATCCACAAAAGCATACTGTTAACTCATTATGATGTTATGTGGTCTACAACTGCGAATCTTTCCTCTTTTAAAATTAACTACTTTACACATTATATTTAAAGGAACACGATGCCTTGGATCGGACGAGTTGATCTTTATAAAGCGTTTGAAACCGTTTGTTATGAAATGCATATGGCTGGAAAGATCTTTTAAAAGTAGTATACAATGATCCACACAAATTTGAATCGAAATTGCACGGTTTTCCTTTTACTCTGCGAACGAACACGGTCGGCCATTTATGGGAGTCAACCATTTGACTCCCATAAATGGCCGTGAGAAATCAGTGAGAAAGGCTGAACATTTACAATAACGTGCACGCATTAACCGAGTCTTCACCTCGTACCTTCTGTACTGTACCGCTTGGAATGAAAACTGTGAGGCCCAACACTTCTGCACAGCCGTGAAGATCTTAAATGAGAAGAGAATAGGATCAATGTCTAATATTCTATAGATATGTCGATTTTTCTTTTTAATAAGGCCGTATGTCCGAATTGATTGATTCAGCAGATGCTACGGGCTGGGCCCAATTTCATAGAGCTGCTAAACTGGATCCTTTAACAACATTTCTAATGTATATTGTGACTGGTATATCCTGCTCATTGTTGCTTAGCAGAAATCTGTTAAACAATATATTATGCTTAAGCAGCTCTATAAAAGTGAGCCCGGATCACCGAACAACAGGAGAACTTTTATTGGTCCAAGCCTGACGAACAGAGATAGTAATATTGTGAAGTGCTGTGATCTAGCTATCAGCATTGTTTACACGTTTTGGGATATGTTTTTTTAAGGAGTATCGTAATGGTCATACCTTCTCAAGTGTGTTTATACACAGATATGTTTCCATCTGTCCTGCGGCCGACATCAGGGGGGTGTCTTCGCCTGAAAAACGAGGGAGATTGAAACAACAATGAGAGAAAAACTTATAGTTTTTGTTAGGCTACTGCATATTCATTTTGAATTGGTTGACACTAACGGTATATTTTAGGGTCAATGCAACTTTGGGGGTTTAAGGCATCTTAACAGAGGACTCAACTTTCTAAAGAATAACTTACCGACAGCAGAAGAACGAATAGCAAACGATTGGCCGTCCTTGTTTTCTGTAAACAGCTCATGAAATTGGCGGGAGATAACTATTTTCATGTCGTCTGATATCTCGGTTTTGCTGATCAGTGCAACCGTGCTATTGGATTTAACACAAGATAAAGTAATGACAAAATACGGGCACGATAAATGCATATTTGCTATTTGCATAAAAAAATAAAAAAAATACACATCACCCTGCAGTGGGAGCTCTTACTAGCACCTTTAAAGGGATGCTGCAGTGAATTAAAATAAAAGTTAATTTTGCTGTCATTTATTTCTGATATATGTATTGAACATCAATAAAATGTGTTTTTTTTTCCCCCCGACATATCTCACTTGCGTAATTAGCGAATAAGTCATGCCCCCCCCCTTTTGTGGATTTTTACCGCCCCCTACCATCGACGTCACGTCGGGAATTCAAACATATCGTCGGCAAAAGGAGTCTGATTCCTAACTACACGCGCCTAGGTACCAGGCCACACAATGCACACGTCTCTATATGCACACAGCCAGGGGACCCGACGGCTCGGGTTCCCGACATGACGTCACATGAAGGCTCCCTTTTAGGGGCGGGGTGGGTTCCCCTAATCTCTTGAAAACCACTTTTAAAATACTTGCGCATTCAATACAAAACTTCAAAAAATATTTCAGGTTTAAAAAGTCATGTTTAATCGTTTAAATTAAAAAAAAAACCCACTGCAGCCACCCTTTAAACAAAAGATAAAAGGTGGTTTACATATTATTTCCAACAAAAAACGACACTCTTAAAAAAACCCGTAATTACCAGTAAACTGACTAGGTTTGACGTGACAACAAAATGCAAGCATTAAATCCATCGGACACTTTCGGTAAACAGTATTGTTCAAAGGCTCACCACACTTTGTGTATCACAACTTATATATAAAAATAACAAACCTGTGAAAATTAAGGCTCAATCAGTCATCGGATTCGGGAGAAAATAACGGGAAAACCACCCTAGTTTCTGCACGTTTCGCCGTGTCATGACATGTGTTTAAAATAAATCCGTAATAATCAATATCGAGAATTGATAATGTTTAATGTTTTCTCAAAAAGTAAAACATTTCATGGAATAATATTTCAAGAGAAGTCTTTCACCACTACCTTCTGTAAACCCTGTAAGTTATGTGTAAATATGTGATATATTATATGTTTGTGACTTACTTTTCACAGGCCGATTTCAGGTCGCCATTTTGTATCCCACAAGACACCTCGCTGAGAGTCTTTATGGCAGTCCGCAAGTCTTCATTTTCCTAAAAAAATCAAATGAAAAACATATTATGCTTATTTAAAGTATTTTTTGAATTTGAAATTAATTTAATCACAAGTTACTATAATTATGAAGAACTATTTCATATAGATCACGGGGCTGTGACAATCATCAACCTCATGAAAATACGACAGAGCAAACAGACAAATTATGGTTTAACATACAAAACAGAAGACCCCCTACAAATAGTATTTGACGACAGTAAATGTGAATGTCCAATGTCCAATATCGACAAAAGCAACGTTGGTATTCGCTGCACAAACCTATACGAATGTCCAAAGTCCGAAGTCAAACATCAAACTAACTTTAATACCGTCATACAGAACGTTTGTTTTTAAAGACACTGGACACTATTGGTATTGTCAAAGACAAGTCTTCTCACTTGGTGTATCTCAACATATGCATAAAATAACAAACCCGTGAAAATTTGAGCTCAATCGGTCGTCGAAGTTGCGAGAGAATAATGCATGAACAAACCCTCGTCGGACGTAGCCTTGATCAAGGCGCTACAGCCAGCCGCGACCTGCAAAATCCCAGTCCCCATCACTGAATTCAGCCAGCGCACCCCATACATAACACAGTGCATATAATACGTGTACAGCCACATAAGTACTGTACATGTACATGTACCATCTGTGTACGATACACTTACGGTACACTTACGGTACATGGGTACTTCCTAATGTTGTTTGAGCCACGTGTGCGAGGTTGAAAGTAGAAAGACACGACCGTACTCACGACTACGCTATACTGTTCTCGCTGTACAATGTATGGTAATGTACATTGTGTATGCACTGCATGCGTGTGCAGCGAACCGGGCCGGGGAACAGTACAACAGCCTTGATCAAGGCTACGTCGGACGAAGTTGTGTGCTTTCAATGCATGAATTCGAGACCTGAAATTCTAAATCTGAGGTCTCGAAATCAAATACGTGGAAAATTACTTCTTTCTCGAAAACTACGTCACTTCAGAGGGAGCCGTTTCTCACAATGTTTTATACTATCAACAGCTCCCCTTACTCGTTACCAAGTAAGGTTTTATGCTAATAATTATTTTGAGTAAATTCCAATAGTGTCCATGCCTTTAAATGCTTTCTAAATAACATTCAGACAAAATACATCACAAATATTTACCTCCATATGCTGATTGAATGCCTTGGTTGTTATGCAAAAGCCATTTGGAACTTCAAACTGTAAAGACAATTGAAAACAATCTAACTTCAGTAGATTTAACGCCAGTCCTTCAGTTGTGATTAAAATATGACTGAATCTTTCTAACTTCTCCTTTGACTAAAATATGTTTGTATGAGTCTAACATAAAGTACTAAATAGTTTTGTCCCAAAACAAAAAGGTGGAAGTTTTCTTCCGACTCCATTCCCAGAATATAGAGCGTGTAGCTCATGCAATCTCTTCGCATGTCTGCTTATAAGTAATGTAAAAGGTAGAACAATAGGCATCTTCTATCATCAATACAAAAACATCCTCTCATGTCTATACTGAGATTCTGGTTTTGTTTCTCACCTCCACCTGTCGATGTTTCTTGAGCTCTATCAGCATGGCGAGTTGTGAGCCTTTGCCACCGGTCATTGAACCAACTCGACACGAAGAGGCCCCTAAAGGTAGCACCAAAGCTTCTCGATCAGCCCCGCAGAGTTCGGCTGTAAATGTTCGGGTCAAAGTATAATAGTACCCCCATTTTATTTGAGATTCTAAAAATCATTTAGGGAAATGTATACATTTGGGTTTATAAGAACCGTTCAATTGTTTTAATCCTAAATGTAGATTGTTCACAATCAAACTAATCTCTAGTCATTTCAAAACGTGTTCCAGATTTTTAAATATCGCCGAAAATCAGGTGGACCGATTTCGAATACTCACTAATACACAATTTGAAAAGCGTTACGCGGTAATGCTCCTCAGATTCAAAACATAGGGCAATAAAACTTTTATTTTTCAACATAACTTCGCGGTAATTTTTTTTTTACGCTTTTATATAACCATTGCTACTGTATATGATTATAACAAAAGTTTTGTATTGCTATAACTGAAATAACTAAACAAAGAAACAGTTGTCCATCAACTGCTAATTTTAGCTTACGAAAGCTGGTTACTAGTTAATAATGAGGATTTGATTATTTTAAGTATTCTTCGCACAAACCTGGCTCCTTGCAAAGTTGACATCTCTCTTGGATGGGATGAGATTTCGGTCTCGCATTGTCGGATCTGTAGAGATAACAAACGTGTTTTAACCGAACAGAAAAAAACAATCTTGTTCAAACCGTATTTGTTGAAACGCATCTTAAATATCAATACCATGCCTTAAAGTGGTTGCATGCTTACCTGAACATTGTTCGACAGAAGCCCCGTGCCTGCACGCCGTTGACCCGGTAGCTACTCATAGCTTCACATACCCTCATGCTCTGGTCCGTGCCCAGGTTGAAGTAGGCTCTCTTGTCAACTTTAGTTTGTATCTCTAGAGTTGAATCATCTATGAGAAAACAACGGGTCTGGTTTAATAAATGCCTCTGCGAAATAGGTTTGTCCTCACCAACGAGAGCACTTATCAAAAACAAGGACAACAACGAACAAACAAACACACACACAAAAAGCAACAACAACTGGACCCTTCGTTTGGTAAAATGGGATTCAACAGTCAAAATGAACACTGCATAAAATACCAACTCAATGATATTAGTGGTCCATGTCTGAAGGGAGTGCCAGCTTTCAAATTTACATGGAAAATTAACATTATGGGTTATACTCATTTCATGGTTCGGGTTGCTTGACCCATTTAAGGTCAAACTTTCACGTTTGTGATCAACGTGACCCGTTTAGGGTCATATTGACCACAAACGGGTCATTCTGACGTCAACATAAGCATGGCAAATCGGACTCATCACCAGGTTAACAAATTCTGGCCCGATACTTTTATGGTACTTCGGAGTTTTCTGATTTACTTTTGACAGGAAAATGGGATACCTACTTTCAAAACGAACACTGAATGAGAATGTCTTGGGCAGCTCGTTATAATTCCCCATCAGTTGACACACGGGTAAATATACCGACCGTACTGGGTGTATAAAACCATTCGGGTTGGTCATAAACCCTGAGAACGAGACACTGTGTAGAAAATAATATTCAAAGTGGGGTTTAGATAGCTGAAATTGATAAAACATAATGTAAAACTTTAATTTGTATGTAGCACTCTATTTACGGGCGTCTCGAACGCACCATCAATTGTAAAACCTTACTTGGTAATGAGTAATGGGGAGAGGTTGATGGTATAAAACATTGGGAGAAACGGCTCCCTCTGAAGTGACATAGTTTTCGAGAAAGAAAAGACTCTCCACGAATTTGCTTTCGAGACCTCAGATTTAGAATTTGAGGTCTCGAAATCAACCATCTAAACGCACACAACTTCGTGTGACAAGAGTATTCTTTCTTTCATTATCTCCCAACTTCGACGACCAATTGAGCTCAAATTTTCACTGGTTTGTTATTTTATGCATATGTTGAGATACACAAAGTGAGAAGACTGTCCAGTGTCTTTAAGGCAACTACTTTTAAATTGCAGAGTTCTAGAATTTATAATTCGTCTTGGGCTCGAATCCCACCTGAGTAATATGACTGTGAAAAAAAAAAAAAAAAAAAAGGTCGGGAAAGGACTGCATCGGTGTAATGGTAAACCAAATAATACTCATTATCTTTGATGCAAATTTAAGTGTATCGTTGTGATACCTGCTGTATGCTATAACACAGGTTTTTGTGAACATGGTTCGAACTGCCTCTAGCTACCGGCCTATCTCGGTGGTCTGGTTGGTAAGACATCTGATGGCAAAGGTCGTAGGTTCATGTTCTATTCGAGCTATAATATGATTTTTTTTTCTTCACAGAACTGACTTTGAGTATTCAGTGCTTTCGCATATCGGTGTAAGGGTTACACCAAATTATAATTGTTTAAGTATATACGTATCTCATGTTTGCTAATTCCGCAAGCTCTCGGAAACACTTTCAAGCAAGTTGATCGGCATTAACTACCTATTCAACTGCACGGGCCAACTGTGCACAAAAATAACTATGTTCGTTTTGGGATTTGGGGCATTGCATGTGGTATAAGTATTGGCTTTGCGTGCATCTTGTGGGTAGATTAATATGTTCTTTTGAGTAATTTGTCTTGCGTTATATTCAACTACACCGCGGAGTAGATTTTCGAAATTCGGGAGACTTCTCAGTTCTGAAAGAAACCGTCCTGCTTTGAACTACTACCTGAGCTGAAGGTAACCATCACAGCTATGCACATGATGGTAATCAGACCGCAAACTGACATGGCAGTTTATCTTGGTTTACCAATAGAGATATATAGATGTAGGATTGTTTTACCTTTTCCCATCGTAGTAGGCGCCCACGTGAAGACACTTTCCATCCTTTAAATGAAAAACAAAATACGAGTATTGTATTTCTGAAAAAGAGTTATCAACACATATTTTTGGTTTTACCAAAGCAACTAACAGTTCACAAATTAACTTCCTCTTTGTTTCCGATGACACGTTCACAAGTTAAGGACACGTTCTCGAAAGCTGTACCATTATATTAAACGCAGTGGACACTATTGGTAATTGTCAAAGACTAGCCATCACAGTTGGTGTACCTCAAGAAAAAAACACCCTTGTCACACGTAGTTGTATGTTTAGATGGTTGATTTCGAGACCTCAATCTGAGGTCTCGAAATCAAATTCGTGGGAAATTACGTCTTTCTCTAAAACTATGGCACTTCAGAGGGAGCCGTTTCTCACAATGTTTTATACCATCAACCTCTCCCCATTACTCGTCACCAAGTAAGGTTTTATGCCAATAATTGTTTTATTACCAATAGTGTCAACTGCCTTTAAGTATTATTAAAAAAAAAAACACACAATTTAAACCCAAAGTTCTGATGACAAGAGGAGGATATACAGTGCATGCCTAAACAAGTTGCACATTCAAACGTAAAGTAAAATTGATAATTCAAGTTGTTAAAATTGTACTAATGGAGTGCTCTCCAGCTAGCTCATACATATAGCAGCAATCACACTGATTGTTCTGGAGCAAACATGATTTCTTTTCTGACCAACCTCCTGTACAATGTAGTTGATGACGTAACACTGTATGCTCTCATCCCATTGGTCCGATCCTGGTCCACCTGATAGTGTCTTCACACCGCGCAAGAGCAGTGTAGTCTCCTCGTTACCTCCAACTTGGACAGTTCCATGGATCATTCCAAACTGCTCATAATGATGGCTAGAATTACTGCCACGTCAAAAAGGAACAACGGTAATCAAATTTAACAAATAACAACAGTAATATGATTGTCAGTGTATTCGTATTAGAAGACAGCCGACCCAAACAAAGAAACACAAAGTAGAACATAGATTAGGGACAATACGTTTACCACTTAAAAAAGCTAACTTTCTGAAGACTATCAGTAGAATATAATTTGCATACCATCATTGACGGCTTATAGCAAAGGATATCATATTTTGAATAGTTTAACCCTGCGATGCCCCGGCCTGTCAGATTTACATGTCACGGGGGTAATGCTGCGGCAGCCATTAGACGGACGGAAAACGTGTATAACTCATTGGTAATGTTCATCTCACATTATTATAATTTGTTTAAAGCTAATACATTTCCTGATATTGAAGAGACAGTTTGAGTGTTTTAGTGTCGAGCGGTTAAGAGCACCCGCTTCAAACTCTGGTGTTTTTTATCAGCAGAGTGTGGGTTCGAAACACTTGTGTCCTTAAGCAAGACACTCATAACGTCCTTTGGGTGGGACGTAAAGCCGTTGGTCACGTGTGAAGTGTAACGCACGTAAAAATAATTTAGTGCACTTCTCAAAAAGAAAAGGGGTTCGCCCCGGTGTTTGCCCCGGTTCCTGGCTGTGGCTGCTGAATCGGCTCTCCGAATTCATAACTTCAATAACAACGTTATGTGTAATCGACCCCCTCCCCCCTCGCAACCAACTTAGCTCTTCACGCATGCGCGTTTCATCAGCGATGACAGCCAATATCAAGTCATCAACTCAGCTGCAGGAGAAAAATACCCACAAAGTCTCGACAAATTAATGTACTCGGGGAGCACTTCAAGTAAATATTTTGTGTTTGTGTTTAACAAAAGAAGATCAAAGTAGTTTCAATGTGATATCCTACGAAAGAAATATTCAAGTTTAGATAAAAAAATAGCTTATGTAGAATATTATACCGTATAAATAAAGTTGTCCACCATTTTTTTACAAATTTGTTTAATTTTCTCTTGCCAGGTCCTTTTGCTTTCCTGCTTTAATACACAGGAAAAACCATCTGGGTATGGTAAATCGGAGTGTACTTTCTCTCTACGCATTAAGCATAACCAATGCGTACACGTGCTAGGTCACACAATGAATGGCATAAATTAATCATTTCATATCAACACTTTCTTTCATTATGCAAAACGTTTCACAATGAGAATGCTCAACAGACTTGGTTAAGTTTATTAAATTTTTGAGTATTTCTCATCGACTTATCACGCATGCGTGGGCGGCATACTTGATGTGGGACACCAAGTGTTGGGTCTCATAAACCCTCTTTAGAAGAACAAATAATTTGGCTGGTAGTCTACTTCAGATGTTCTCTAGAAGAACATCTGAAGTAGACTACCAGCCAAATAATTTGGCTGGTAGTCTACTTCAGATAAGAACATCTGAAGTAGACTACCAGCCAAATTATTTGGCTGGTAGTCTACTTCAGATGTTCTTCTAAAGAGGGTCGTCGAAACTTAATTTTCCTCCCCCAGTACACAAACTTGGTAAAAAACCTGCGAAAAAAATATCACAGGCATATATTACTTCGTGGGATGATACTGGAATTGCTATTTTGAACTGAATTTGATTTCTGAAGTGTCTTCAGGCAATGTATAGGCCTATATACCTAATTGGTTTTTGGAACCGTTCGACTCCTTTACGAATTTAACCTGTGTGAACGTTTAAAGTTTTCCACTTCTTTTTGTCGGTCGCGTTTTTTATTTATTTATTTTTTATTATTTTTTTATTATATAATATATCGCCGATACTCCGGAGCGATTACTTCCATACAGAAATAATACTCTCTACATGAATGCATGATCCGAGAAGCGTTACCGCGGTAACGAAGCTATTTTTTTTTTAAATATTGTTGAGGATAACATATATTTTTCCATTACCATTGTACTTCGAAGGGAACTGTGTTTTTTTCAATTCAACATACCATCCAAGACTAGCTGCTGTAGGCCTACTTCTTATCACTGAAGTTTGTTTTGCTATTAATGTTCAGAGTCATTATACCACACGTATACCAGACCCTTTATGCCACGTGTCCATGCCCCCGAGCGTGTTTTCCACTACTTTTTTTTGTGTTCGTTGACAACGCATGTTACATTGTTATTGCCCTTCGGCGCAGCTCAATCAACCTTGCCAAAACACATGCCATTGCTCATTTTGGGGGGTATTCTCCTTTATAGCTTGTTTGTACAAACTCGAAACACCTGGTATTTCTCATTATTTTTGGGGTACTCCCGTTTTATTGCGTGTGGTAGGGTTATAACTGCTACAATGCCAAAAGTGTCAACAATTTCAACTTCAAAATAACTAAAGGTCCTGCCACAAGTATCGATCAACAAAACACAATCGCTAATTATGTTATGGTCTACTTGTTGTATGATAAGGATATGATCGCCAGTAGCTGTATGGAGGTTGGCGTCTCCGTTCGTTTAGTTCTTCAAGTTATACGTTGCGTTTAAGCAATTGTGTTCTCCTTAAGAAGTTTCGGTACCTATGTTTCATTTGAAGTTGCGTGTATTAGTACCTCGGTAGGCTGATAAAACCATAACAACATATATATTTGTTTGCAGATCAAAATAAAAACTATACGGGCAAAAAGGCTGGACGTATTAAACCGACTGATTAAGTCCGCTGTGTCTGCAAACAGAATTTACAGTAAGAGCTTACTTTTAAAATAGGCAATGATTATCATTCCCAAAATTTAGTTAGTTCCAGCAACAAACTGGAATCAATTTGACCCTGATAGGCCTTTCTCGCGTTTCTTCAAAAAGGTAAGATGAAATAAGCAAATCAAGAAACAATAAACATTTTGTTGATGTATTCAAGCAGACGAAACAAAACGTATTGACTAAAAAGACATTGTTTTTTTTTTGTACCATTTCTCACTCTTGTAAAGAGTGCACTCATCGTCAACGAAACACAGAGATGCGAAAGTTAATATCCTATTCGACTTTTTCAAACTGCAGGCAAATTGAACTGACCATGTGGGAGTGTAGCATCTTCATCATAATCATCGGTGCATTGGTACCCATGGCTTCTGTACCCCATGAGGCACTGACAGTGGGATGCGGTGGTGGTGCAAGCAAACAAGCAGAGGAAATAGAACAAATAGGACTAATATTTTTGATCCTTTCCTTTCTAGTTAACTCCTATTATGATCCAAGGTCAATTGTCCTTGGTTTTCGAGTTTACTTTTATCATTCCTCGTGACTTTTCATTCCACTACTGCATTATGCCACACCATTTCATGGACTTGTCGTGGTAGCTGTCAAATTATGTGCACTGGCGCTTCGATTACACATGCCGTTTGTGAGATTATCTGGGCAATTTACAAACATGCTTAGGTGGTGTCGATTTAAACCTGCTTTTTTATCACCACTGTTTTGTTGCAGATTAAACGAAATTGTTTTCACTACAGCGTAGTCGAAATGGTGATATCAAATTTAGCAGCTGTTATCAGAGCCTGCATGATAATTACCACAAAGTGTATTCGAAATTGTTAGTTGCTTTAAAGCATCTAAAGACTCAAATTCTACGGCAATTCGAATGTCATAGACATAGAGTTTACAATTAATTATTCACATCAGTGGCTTACGGCATCACTATGGATAGCAGCACTATGTGTATTCGTTTATAGGTTGCTAAATATTAAGAGTAAAGCGCATGTCCTGATAACTTGTATGATATCATTCATAGTGATAACGTTAGAGCCTATATAGCTCAAATTTGTAAGCACGGTAAAATAAAATCCAGCGCAAGATTTAGAGAACTTTTCAAAACAACACAAAATTAGTAAACCACACACTGAGATATCTGACGAATAGTGGCATAAGTTTTAATATTCTGGTTTTTCATTGGTTTGTTTCTTGGAGCATTTGTATTAAATGTTTTCACGATATTATTTTCATTCAGCGTAGATCATGAAATTTGACGAAGTTTGTTTTGTGTGTGGTATAATATGTTACTCACACTTTGAATGAAATTTGGTAGCATTGGGACAAAACAACGATAACTTGGGAAGCACTCAACAGTGTTTTAGGTGTCTACCCACAAACGGCACCAAAGTTATTTCAGTATGTGCACGAACCATGTATTTTGAATGCAGTTTATGACGCGTATAACATTTTTGTAACCAAGCTACAATTTTTTAGAGTTCTTGAATAAGTTTATAGTGGCAACTGTTTTGTTTGGGTCATTCTTGTTGTACTTTATCCAGGTATAGTTTTATATCGGTCGTTTCTTTGCAAAACTTCCAAGTTACATGCAAATAACACCGGTACAGATACTTATATTTCGTTAAAGGCAGTGGACACTGTTTGTAATTACTCAAAATAATTATTAGCATAAAACCTTACTTGGTGTTGAGATACAGCGAGTGAAAATACTGGTCTTTGACAATTACCAATAGTGTCCAGTGTCTTTAAGCACAAGTTACCAATAATGGGGATATTGCTTTGTAAACTGTGTATGTTACATCTATATAGCTTGCTGAATCTACTTTTAATTAAGATCAGTCGCCAGGTCTCAAGAACATCATATAGTATAAGCTGCTATAGCTATAGAGTATTCATAAAAAGAAAATGTTTAAAGGATATAAAATAGAGCTTTGTTAAGATGCACAATATCTACTCTAAAAAAATGCGCGAAAGAATAAACCAAAGGAGGGTGTTCAATGCTTTTATGATATATACATCAATAATAACACCGACAATTGCTCGTGAACCTTTCACTACCGTGCGGATAGTGAAAGTGAAACCCTATTTCGTGTTTGTTTTTTGTTCATTTTTATGATTTTGTTTGTTCGAAATTGCACTTTTGTAGATATGTCATGAAATTTTTGAATCCTTGATTATTGGACTAAATTGTTTAATAACATTGCCATGTTCATTTAAAGATCAACTACAATGATTCAAAACTGTATAAAGTCCGGCATATTGAGAAAAAAAAAGGAAAAAAAAAAAAGAAGCTTAATATATGAACAAGTAATAATTATAGGCTTCAATCGTAAACCCCGCCACCCTGCAGGAAAGTCTACACCCAGCAGTCGATTTCATAAAGAGTTAGGGACTAGTCCTAGGAGATATACAAATTGCATGGATAGTCCTAAGTTAGGATGAGTAACTGGTCCTAACTCGAGATAAGACTAGTCATAATAGCTCTTTGTGAAATCCACCCCACCTCAGACAGGGGCGACAGAGTCCATCGCGCCGAACCAAATAGATTATGACTGAGCGAATCGAGGTGGAAAAACAAAAGTTTCCACATCGACGTCTGAAACCAAGACGTTCCGAACGAATGCCACAGTCGATCATTCGACTCCCAGCCAGTGTTCCTATTACTGTTTCACACGTTAAACTAGTTAATAATTTGGTGCGGCGCGACTCTAGAGCGCCTGTCTAAACCGGGTAGAGAATAGACTTAGTTCAAGTCGGGTTTCGTGCTAATTACCAAAGTCAACGGCAATACAGAGAGCTAGCTCTGATGAGTTTTTTTTTTTTTTGCGTGGGCCCTCAAGTAATTGCCAATCCAGAGAGTTGAATCGGACTTACGAACATAGCCTGAACATTTGACGCCACACTTCGAGGCTCAGGAGTGGCCTCAATCCTAGGTCAATCCCCATCCAGCTTCACCTTTCACCTAGATTCATAAGCAGACGACCGAAAGTGCAGCTGCCACACGTCACCCGGACCAAAGCTAGGTCACTGCACACTTTCCAATGGAATGATAGTATCCAATTAAATCATTGGTTCTGGAAAGCAAGCATGTCTTTATCCTTGCAGATAAAGACAGGGGCCCATAACTAGTTTTTACCGAACATAGCAAACTTTGTTGGCCACGTGAGGGCGCATAGCAAAGTAGTGAAATAAAGCTCTTCACGATATGAGGACTCTACGAAAGTTCGACTTGAGTCGAGTCTATAGTAGGTACAGAGAACAAACTCGTATAATATGGGCCTACCTATTTATTCGTCCAATCAGATCATTCTTTGAGGACGGGTTTGTCGCGAGATTCTCGGCTGCCAGGTGAGGATGGACATCGGTGGTGAAATCAAAGTAAGACGTGAAGGCACTCCATCTGTCACAAAGATTAATATTTGTGTTCATTTGGATGTTTAGATGATCTCCCCATCAAAGGAACTCTGCAAACTCCCAAAAAGGGGATATAAACACCAAGTTGGCAAATAGCCAACCTCTCTCTCATACAAACATTGGTTTTAAGCCTATGATTACGATTTGCATAATAAAACGTTTTTGGTATTAACTATAGATGACAATAGCTAATCTAGTCATTGTGAAATAAGCGGTTAGCTTGAGGATTTGAACCCACAACCTCATGAGCACAAGTCCTGTAGTCTAACCATGATGGCAATAGCATGTGTGCTATACTCATATAATATTTAGGTGTGGGTTTTAGTGTGGGTTCGAGTCCCAGCATAAAACCTTACTTGTAACGAGTATATAATGGGGGAGATGTTGATAGTATAAAACATTGTGAGAAACGGCTCCCTCTGAAGGGACGTAGTTTTCGAGAAAGAAGTAATTTTTCACGAATTTGATTTCGAGACCTCAAGTTTTGAATTTGAGGTCTCGAAATCAAGTATCTGAAAGCCCACAACTTCGTGTGACAAGGGTCACGTTTTTTCTTTCATAGTTATCTCGCAACTCCGACGACGAATCGAGCTCAAATTTTCACAGGTTTGTTATTCTATGCATATGTCGAGATACACCAAGTGACAACTACCAATAGTGTCCAGGGTCTTTAATGGTAAATTTCTTACAACAATGTGCATCGGACATGAACCAACGGACGTTCGTCAACTTGCTCATCTGATGTGTCTCTAACACCAACACTGAAAGAAAAAAGAGAGCAAAAAACCTTTGAAGAGAAGGGGATAACGGAGATGAATGGCTGTGGCTCAACAGGAGGGGTGTCAACTTGCACCCCCTCCTCCAACATACATATTATTCATAAACAACTACCATCGATAATTGTTTCAATCAGTCTTGGCGTTTTTGACCCGTGCATGTTTAGAAATGATTTCTGCAAACAGAGAAAAGTCTGTCACCGCCACTGAAAGCATGATTTGTAAGGTATTAAAGGTCACTGTATTGACCTCTGCATTGACGCCATTTTGTTTCGAGGGTACGTATGTGTCCTACGCCAGAGTCGACCAAGACGCCGATAGCTAAGTCTCATTTGGTGTGTTTAGAAAAGTCGGTACCGAATAAAACAAAATATATATATAATATATCAACAAACAAGCAAATAAACAAACAGCCTAAACAAGCAACAAAAAACACACAAAAGAAACGAACAATAACAACAAAAACATGGTTAATTTGTCGGCGAATTGGGTCTATACTCTTGCAGGACTTTCTAATATCTAACCAGTGAACCCCATCGCCAACCTGTCCGATTATAATCGGACAGGTTGGCGATGGGGTTATCGGTTAAGGATAAGGTAACCATCATGCTGCGATTCAAGGCATTACAACCCAAGTCAAACACAATCAGTTCAAAAGTTCACCAGCAGGGAGGCAACGAACTATGCACAATCAAAATGGTTGTTTTGTGAGAGTACGTCTTTCTCGTGTGTTGTGTTGTAAAGTTAAAGGTCAAATAGTCTATACGCAAACTGAATAATCACACCGTAACTACATTGTATGCTACATTACCACTTTGGCAAATGAGTGATTTTTCGAACAATGTCTTTCGATTCTCAATAATTGTATTATAGCCATTCAAATGTGTGCAGGTTCTCGTATTGGAGATTTGCCTGGCACTGGTTGCCTGTAAATTGCCTCGTGTGACACGTTCAGAGACTAGGCCTATGATTTATAAATCTCAAACTTTACCGGCACATTCCATTGTAGCTAATTCTCCATATTCTCAGCGGCTCGACCACGGTGCATTTCAGGCCTGCCGCAGCGAAACCATCTCCCTCGGCGATGTCGAAGTGACAGGAAGGGTGTCCTGGTAAGACGAGATCGCCGATACCCCGTACACGAAGCAAGAAACAAACTTCACTTTGCTGGTGGTTTCCCGGTAAACTAGTCAGACGGACTACTACACGGTGGTCGCCATTGACATCTGAACCATTGATGTAGAGTGATTTATAATTCTGTATATTAAAACAAAACAATAAGTAGATGTTAAGTTTTGTATCTGTAATAGGAATATTGTTTGTTTGCCCCTGCACCATTGTGCAAGGTTATATTCCCACTGTATATACTCTGAGAGTACTTTCTGCTCTAGCATTGCAAAGGTCGTGGGTTCGAATACCACCAGAGTGATTTGCCCGTGGTGTTAATTTTTTCCACATAACTCGAGAAAGTACCGAGAATAAAACAAACAAACAAACAAATAGCCCAAATAAACAAAGAAAAAGAACAACAAAATGATGGCCTCTTTTGGCGATTTTATCTTAACTTGTCTTTTTTTATCTTGACGTGTCAGTCATATCGGAGTAAGCACCGAGGTTATCGGCTAAAGATAAAGTACCCATCATGCTGTGTTTCAATAACTTCCACAAACTAAGTTCAAAAGATCACAATCGGAGAAGCGGTGAACTATAGGCATAATCAAATTTGTCGCTGGATGAACTTTGGTGTGACTAGCTGATAAACGTTTGGCGGGGGTCTATTTTTGAAACTTATCTATAGGCCCTGATCCACAGGTGTATAAGTATAAATCTCCGTGCACTATACCACCATGGCAGGGTGGATTGCGATGGTGGGGTCCGGTATAGTAAATGTTTTGCAATATACCAAGACTTTCCCACATAAAGGTTGCATTGGTGGGATGGGAATCATGTGTGTTGCATGTCTGGTGTGATGGTGTCCCATCTATTCCACCCATATCCAGCAGCAAACTGGGTGTGGGGTGGAAGGACTACAACCAAATGATGTCCATCCCCCCCCCCCCACGCACCTCAATTTGAGGTCAAATGTTACACCTCATAGGCATCAAAGGCAGTGGACACTATTAATTATTATCTTAAAACCTTTCTTGGTGACAGGTAATGGGGAGAGGTTGATGGTATAAAACATTGTGAGAAATGGCTCCCTCTGAAGTGACATAGTTTTCGAGAAAGAAGTAATTTTCCACGAATTTGATTTCGAGACCTCAGATTTAGAACTTGAGGTCTCGATATCAACCATCTAAACGTGTCCAACTTCGTGTCACAAGGGTGTTTTTTTCTTTCACTATTATCTCGCAAGTTCGATGACCGATTGAGCTCAAATTTTCACAGGTTTGTTATTTTTTGCATATGTTGAGATACACCAACTGTGAAGTCTTTGACAATTACAAATAGTGTCCACTGCCTTTAATGTTATTAGTAATAACCTCAACAGTTTTATAAAACTATTTTCCACGTAGGCCTACGCGATAAGGCAACTTTTACACTCACGTCATTATACCAAATCTGATAAAAGTAGGAAGAGGGGTTTGATTAGGATAGATGCAAACGGACGTTTTACCACATTAGCCACCTAAACAAGTGGTGTTCCCCCTGTGGGCCCTGAAATAGCGCCATATAGTTCCGGCGTTGCCCTTCCACTCACCTCCGAGTCTAACTTGCTTGACTCCAGTAGCATCATCTCCTTCGCTTTTACCATCATCAATCGACAATTTCTTGACCGTCTACCAAGAGTCAAACTATTGCGCCTGGCAAGAAACACCAACCAGCGCATATACAAATATCTGAGGTAAAACCATCTTCCTTTGGCAGTCTGAGGTCGAGTAAAGAGGAACACGATCATGCAAACAACCGATGGAAATAAAATAATCCACAGAACCAGCGAGATGGCTTCCATGTTGTTGTTGGTCTTGCTGGGCAGTGCACAGTCACGATCATCAAAAGTGTGTGTTGATTACACAATAGAAGAAAATCGATCTCTACCACAGTGTAAACCCGATTTCGAGCTCAAAGTTCACGTAGGGCTGATGACTGGAGTGGGAATCGGGGGTCATGTGTGTATGACTTATTGCTACTCTATTTAGTGTTCTAGAATCATAGCAAGATAAATTAGTTATTAACGCTGCTGATGTATTTAAAAGTTATGTAACAGATATCGAAGAAGTCTGCCAAGCTACTGCTACATGCAAATTTGATTGTAAGCGACCATTCAAAATTGTTTATAAACTTACAAACATTGAGAAAATATAGTTAGTTGTCGACACTACTGCTAAACTGAGGAATGGTATAACAACCCAAACAACCCAACCAGCACATTATTCACAGAGGCAGTCGAGCGGAAAAGTAAAAAGAGAAGGGGACAATAAGCACACAGAAAAAGCGAGGAATGGTAAATAAAATATGCTCGTCATGCCTGTGTAAAGACGTCCTTCAATGGAACGGCCTACTGGCATGAATGAATGGCATTGAGGCACAGGATATATAAAACTTGGAACGAGCAATGGAGAGCTGTTGATAGTATAAAACATAGTGAGAAACCATGTGGAGGAAGGATCAAAGAAAAGGCTAGCGAAGTAACGTAGTTTTTGAGAACAAAAGTAATTTCTCACTCAAATAATCGAAGACTTCAGCTGAAGCCTTTTATTGGGCATCTGAACGCACACAAAGTAAAAATGCAAAAAGGGTGTTTTGTCTTTTATTATTCTCTTGCAAAACTCGGTAACACTTTGAGCCCAAATTTTGTTATTTAATGCATGCTGGGATACACCAAAAAGCAAGAATATACACCATGGAGAAACCTCCATACACCAAGTGAGAATAATGGTTTTTGACTATGGAACGCCAAAAAGGCATTTAATCATCGGTGATGGTCTTTTGCAACCGGTGATCAAATTTGTCATCGGTGGTGGTCCTATGCGATCGGTGATCAACTTTAGCGAGCGGTGATAAAACACGATCGGTGGTCCATTTTAGCGATCGGTCATGCATATTCATGATCGGTGATGGTATATAGCGATCGGTCATGCATATTCACGACCGGTGATGGCTTTTTGCAATCGGTGGTCAACTTTAGAGATCGGTGATGGCTTTTTGCAATCGGTCAACTTTAGTGATCGGTGATGGCTTTTTGCAACCGGTCAACTTTAGTGATCGGTGATGGCTTTTTGCAATCGGTGGTCAACTTTAGGGATCGGTGATGGCTTTTTGCAATCGGTCAACTTTAGGGATCGGTGATGGCTTTTTGCAATCGGTCAACTTTAGGGATCGGTGATGGCTTTTTGCAGTCGGTCAACTTTAGTGATCGGTGATGGCTTTTTGCAAACGGTCAACTTTAGTGATCGGTGATGGCTTTTTGCAATCGGTCAACTTTAGGGATCGGTGGTGGAATTTTGGGATATCCGAATTTTGCGTCCGGTCGGTGCAGGCCTACTTCAAAACCCGCGACCCCATGTTGACCTCTACTTCTACCTCTACAAGTGGGACCATATCTCAAGAACTATACAACCGATTTTCAAACTTTTTTTCAGTTGCACACTCCTTTGTGTTAAATATTAACTTTGAAAAATGTGTCCCCTTGTTGACCTCTACTTCAGGGTCAACCGGAAGTGGGACCATACCTCAAGAACTACACCACTAATTTTCAAAGCCTTTTTTTACTTAGAGACTCTTTGAGCATTAAGGATTAACCTTAACAAAATTTGGCCCCCATATTGACCTAGCTCTACGGACAGGTCAACCGGAAGTGGGACAATATCCCAAGAACTTCACAACCGATGTTCAAACCTTTTTTCTGTTATAGCCTAACAAACAATACAGTATCGGGCCAATGGTGGCATGTACCGGCGTCGAGTTTCGATACGGTGCCGTTAATATGATGATGATATTGAGCCAGAATTGGGCCAGTGCTGGCCTTCTTCCGGTCAAGCGTCATGTCTTTGCTAGTAAAGTGCCTACACTGGGCCAATGTCAGTTTTATAGAGGCAAACTATTTTAGTTAGGACGGAGGTTTGCATGTCTTGGCCAATATTGGTTTTGTGCGGCACACCGTTTGGACAAACAGGCAGAAAACCTCTCATTGAGCCAATACTGGTTTTGTAGCTGCACACCATTTTTGTCAAAATGGTGTCATATAAAAAACCTTTTCGGGGCCAATCATGCCAATACTGGCTTTGGCAAAACGGTAAAGAAATATGTTCTAATTACTAAACCGACTTGATATTTAAAAAGGAATTAGCCCATGCAAGTTATTTAAGCTGGGGTGGATTTCACAAAGAGTTAAGACTAGTCTTATCTCGAGTTAGGAAGAGTTAATCGTCCTAACTTAGGACTAGCCATACGTTTCTTATATCTCCAAGGACTATGTCCTAAGTTAGGACTAGGCCTAACTCTCTGTGAAATCGACCCCTGATGGTACCGGCATTTTGAGAAACCGAGTACTATTAATAAACCAAAATTATAAAATGTATACCTCCTTTATTATTTTATTGGTTTTTACATAGCATTTTTAATTTGATTTATTCATTGCTGCTGTTTTTTTTGTAATTTTTTATGTTTTTTGTTTATCATGGACAACTACACTTTATTGTAATGAACTTTTTTATTGCAAAGTAATTTCATTTAAATTTAATATATTTTATATACTTTTTGCATTTTTATTTCATTAATAAAAACTTACGAGTTAAAATGCTGGTTGAATTTTCGTCTGATAATGAAAGTTTTACTTTCTGTCATCTGTCTACTGGTTTGTTGGCGGCACACCATTTTGGCAAAATGGTAGAAAGCCTCTGATGGGCCAACACTGGTTTTGTAGCTGCACCATAGGCAATCTTTTCTGGGCCAATACTTTTTTTTTTAGCGCCACGCCATTTTAACAAAATGGTATAGAAAACTTTTTTTCTGGGCCAATACTGGTTTCGAAGTGGCACACCATTTTGGCAAATAATGGTATAAAACAACTTTTTTGTGCCAATACTGATTTGGTAACGGCCACCATTGGGCCGGCATTGAACCGACATTGGTCATAATATGCAATTTTCAAGGCAGGGTGTCAAAGCCGTGGCACTGGATGTCTTAGGATTGTCAAAACAATTAAAAAATGACAAAGTAATGTAATTTGTTGAGATTTTTTTTTGCTATAAAATACCCCCAAAATTGTAGATATTAATAAATCTTGATTGCAATAATGTACTAATTTGGAATAACTGATTGCCCAATGTATGTATGTTATCTGGGTATGAAACGGTACTCTTCTAAAAATGTTTGGCAAGTCAGTCAACCCGCTGGTGAGTGTAATTTATTCCTCCATGGTGGTGTGAACTAGAAAACCAATTGTGGGACATAGATAACCCTTCCACACCCTCTCCTACCCATTTGTTATTATTATAATTAACTTTTTAGAAAGAGCTGATTAATTTGATGTTTGTTGCGTTCCCCTTACATAGTTATAAAATGGTACTCTTCTAAAAATGTTTAGCAAGTCAGTCAACCCGCTGCGTGTAATTTATTCATCCATGGTGGTGTGAACTAGAAAACAACAACAATTAATATCCACAATCTACACAATCATAGGTTTGAAGTAGGCCTGCACCGACCGGACGCAAAATTCGGATATCCCAAAATTCCGTCACCGGTTACAAGAGTTGACCGATTGCCAAAAGCCACCACCGATCCCTAAAGTTGACTGATTGCAAAAAGCCACCACCGATCCCTGAAGTTGACCGATTGCAAAAAGCCACCACCGATCACTAAAGTTGACCGATTGCAAAATTCCATCACCGGTTGCAAAAGTTGACCGAATGCAAAAAGCCACCACCGATCCCTAAAGTTGACCAATTGCAAAAAGCCATCACCGATCCCTAAAGTTGACCGATTGCAAAAAGCCACCACCGATCACTAAAGTTGACCGATTGCAAAAAGCCACCACCGATCCCTAAAGTTGACCGATTGCAAAAAGCCATCACCGATCCCTAAAGTTGACCACCGATTGCAAAAAGCCACCACCGATCCCTAAAGTTGACCGATTGCAAAAAGCCATCACCGATCCCTAAAGTTGACCGATTGCAAAAAGCCATCACCGATCACTAAAGTTGACCGTTTGCAAAAAGCCATCACCGATCACTAAAGTTGACCGACTGCAAAAAGCCATCACCGATCCCTAAAGTTGACCGATTGCAAAAAGCCATCACCGATCCCCCTAAAGTTGACCGATTGCAAAAAGCCATCACCGATCCCTAAAGTTGACCACCGATTGCAAAAAGCCATCACCGATCACTAAAGTTGACCGGTTGCAAAAAGCCATCACCGATCACTAAAGTTGACCGATTGCAAAAAGCCACCACCGGTCACTAAAGTTGACCACCAATTGCAAAAAGCCATCACCGGTCGTGAATATGCATGACCGATCGCTATATACCATCACCGATCATGAATATGCATGGCCGATCGCTAAAATGGACCACCGATCGTGTTTTATCACCGATTGCTAAAGTTGATCACCGATCGCATAGGACCACCACCGATGACAAATTTGATCACCGGTTGCAAAAGACCACCACCGATGATTAAATGCCTCTTTGGCGTTCCATTAGTGGGTGCCAAAGTATGTATAAAAATAGAGAGGTGCAAGTAAAAACATTGATGCCTACTCGCATCTGAAGGCCTCCTTGAACTGCCCCAAGGTGGGCAGCTCGATTATGTCTCGAGGAAGCTCATCCCAATCTTTTATTGTGCGAGGAAAGAAGCTGTATTTGTACGAGTCTGACAATAATATTATTCTTGTAAATTTAGATTTAAGATCTTGTCTCCGGGTTGCAACCTGGAACGTTCTCTCACACTCTGCAAAGTGGGATACCCAGAAGCCATCTCCCGGGAACTGATACGTTACCGGATAGGCATTGCTGGTCAGTGGTCTCACAGAAGCTCGTATCCCAGGAAATGGTGAATGTCGATCGTGTCATCGACCAGTACACTATAATGTACCACTCGGGGGGGGGGGGGCACAGGCCGGACGGATGGAATCGCCTTGTTTCTCAGCGACAAGGTCAACCAATCTCTCGTACCATGGACACCAGTCTCCAAGCGGACCCTTCATGCTCGATTACGTATTGTGGTCTACGCACCGACCGAGTTATCCTCTACAGTAGACAATTGCAAGGATAACTTTTACAACCAACTGGACCCATCATCCAGAGGGAGCGTGCAGGCTACGAACGTGTCGTTGGGAACTTCGGCTCGTCTGAAAGACCAAATGACAACTCGTCACGCCTCCTCAAAATGTGTTCCTTTACCATTCTGTCAATTGTTGGCTCCTTCTTTAGACGGAAAGAAAATCACCGAATGTCTACATTATCCAATGATGGCCACATCAGGAAGGATGGACCATAATGTTGACTAGAGACTGCTCGATCTTCTGCAATTATCGTGTTTTCAGGGGTGCAGAGGCCCCAGCAAACACAGACCCTTCCCCAGCACCTCCGTATTCGCCAAGGCTGCGTCCTGGCACAGCCCTATTTTGCTGTGCTATTGATTCGGTCATACCCCTGTCAGGCTGATTTCGGCATTTGGGCTGGAGAAACGTCTAGTCCTTCACTGATCTAACCTTTGCTGACGATGCCGCCCTGTCCGTAAGAGAGGCCAATTAGTGGCCTACCACGCTCCAGAAGTTCGAGGTAGAAGCTAAAACCAAGATCCAGAACTACACCGGCATTGGACCACCTTCTTCCCCAGTGTCTGTTAAGGGCCAGCCTGTCGATACCTCAGAAAAGTTCAGATACCTCGGGTGCGACATCTGTTCTGAAGGTCATTCTTCTCCCGACATTCATCGGCGACTTGGGCTCGCCTCTTCAATATCTGGCCAGTTAGATCGTATGTTGCGGAACAAGCGTCTCAACCTCAAAACTAAGTTGAGGATGTACACAACATGCGTTCTCCCCATCCTACTCTACGGGTCAGAAACCTGGACACTTTTGGTAGAAGATGGACGTAGGCTTCAAGCATTTAATACCAGATGCAAAAGGCGGATACTTGGTGTCCGTTGATAAGACTTCGTCACCAACGAACTTAATAATAATAATAATAAACAACGCTTATAAAGCGCCTTACATCCATGACTGGACCCCAAGGCGCTGTACACATTAAAAATAGCTGCAAACAAGAGCAAAAAAACAAAAACCAAAGAGCATAAAAGCTTTCTAAAAATATAAACCACAAAATGGACCAGCCAATAGTTAAAACCTCAAACCGCGAAATTTAAAAAGTTATGGAAAAGCACTACTATAAAAAGATTAGTTAAACTTACAATACTTTAAAAAGGTGTCCATATCGGAAATACACTTACAATTATATCATATCGGGGTCGATCCCGCAAAGAGTCAGGACCAGTCCCTTTAAGACTAGTCCCAAGAGATATTAAAATGTATGGCCAGTCCTAAAATTAAGACGAGTAACTTAATGTCCTAACTTGAAAAAAGACTAGCCCTAACTCTCTAAGAATTCCACCCGCATGAGAAAAAATGTACTTAGTCATTTAAAACAACACACCAAAAAGTTATAAAGATATGAAAATAACTCACAAAAGAAAGCAAGTTAAAGTTACAAAAACAATTACATAACAAATGTCACTCAAGAGAAAAAAACATGCATTATGAGTAGGCAATGTACTTAGTTAAAAGCCAGTTTAAACAGACAAGCCATCAGGATTGTCTTAAAATTATCTAGTGAATTAGATGCTCGTATGTGTTCCGGTAGAGAGTTCCATAGACTTGGGGCTGACTGTGAGAACGCTCGATCCCCATAAAAAGCAGTGCGTCCTTTTACTAGTTTGCACAGAAGATTCATGGACGAAGACCGAAGAGTGCGATTCGGTTGGTATGGAATTATGATCTCACTCAGATAAACAGGAGCGAGCTCATGTAGAATTTTATATGTTAGTAGCAGGAGTTTGAATTTGATTCTATGTGCCACGGGCAACCAGTGCAGACTGAAGAGCACAGGCTGTATGTGATCCCGATATTTAGTTCTTGAGACAAGTCTCGCAGCTGAGTTTTGAATTCTCTGCAACTTGGCAATATCACTGGCAGGAAGACCAAATAGTAAACTATTACAATAGTCTAAACGAGACGTTACAAAAGCATGTATCAGTCGTTCCGATGCCTTCTTGTCCAGGTATTTACGAATCTGACTAATTTTATGAAGAGCAAACGAAGATGATTTTGTGACGGAACGCACATGTTCTTTCACTGCCAAAGTGCTGTCAATGATGACACCTAGATCTCTTACAGAATTTGTTGTAGCAACTGGTGGTTCTCCAATGATGATTTGAGGTAGAGAGGGAACTTTTAAAAATCGAGAACTCAGATGAACAACCTCAGTCTTTGTATCGTTTAAGGCCATTTTGTTTTGGACTGCCCAAGCTTTGATGTCGCGGACACATCTTTCAATTGTTGTGATGGCTTCCGAACGCGTAGAAGGATCATATATCACATACAGCTGAGTATCATCTGCGTAACTCATGTGATGTATTCCATGACTGTTGATGATGTCGCTGATCGGAGCAGAATACATTGTGAATAAGGTAGGTCCTAGTACAGAACCCTGTGGAACGCCCTCTTCAAGTGGTAACTCTATTGATGGGACACCGGAGATATCTATATACTGACGACGGCCTTGAATGTAAGATGCAAACCAATCAAGTGCGATATTCGAAATTCCGTATCGGCAATGCAGGCGTTTAAGTAGGATGTCATGGTTTATCGTGTCGAATGCCGAAGAGCAATCAAGAAGCAATATAATGGCTTCCTGATGATGATCGACAGCCTGAAGAAGATCGTTGTGGACGCGAACCAGCGCTGTCTCAGTTGAATGAAATCTAGGATAGGCTGATTGTCTCTGTACATACAGACCGCGTTGCTGTAGGTAGGCGTTCAACTGTGAAGATGCAACACGTTCAATGGTTTTGAACAAGAACTTCAAATTTGATATCGGTCTGTAATTGTTGAGGTGTTCGACATCAAGAGATGGTTTCTTAATCAACGGCACGACTCTAGCAATTTTTAGAAACCACCGATCTCAAGGTCATCCGTGTGACCATCTCACGGCGACGCCACTCCCTCTTTGGCCACGTCCGTGGACGTCGGCGACTTCCAGAAGTCACTCAAGCACATGCCGCCCTCAAGCTGAGCGTCGACGCTCGAGGGGGACTCTGGCTGGCCCAGCCTGGAAAAGACCCATTGTAATGGGGGCTCACGCATGGATTCGCCACCTTCAACGCTAATTCTATCATTCCAATTTGACACTGTCGGGTGTAAACATGATACATGTACATACATAATAATGTATTTATGTCTTCCATGATGATGTTTTTGTATCAGTTGAAAAGTTTTAGTTCAACATTTTGTGTCATCTTTACGTGTTTATAATATTGCGCAGGCGTTAGGTTGTTTTAATCAGGTTGTTTTAGACTGAAGCACTTTTTAGTTGAGATGTTTTGAATTCGTTTTAATAGCTTGTATGTGTTTTCTTTTTCAGTTAATTTTTAGTTTTAAATCCTCCAACTGTGTCCACACTATATATGTTAGCCTTTACACAATCTTTATTTCTCATTTCATATTAGTTCCTTTACTCATATTTCCTGTGCTTGTCCTCTTGAGAATCCTCCTACTCTGAGCCTAAACCCATCATCAAGATGTTTTGGTTACACAGTTTTTGACATTAATAATTTAATATCCGGTCTCACAATGCAAATCCTCTTAATTCATACCCTTTGAAGCAGGTACAGCCCAATCTTTTTGCCGCTTTGGCCCATACATTTTGGTTATTTCAAGGCTAGGCGTGATACTTAACGGAGGCATCAAAGGCGATTGCCCAAATGCCCAAATAGTCATTGCCTTTGTGCCCTTGAAATGCTTCAGTAGAAGAATTACGATTTTCTCGGTCATAGGGTGCCCTTTACCAAGGAGAAATCGCCTTGGTGCCTTGCCCTTTCAAAACGAATCATAAAGGCCTGAAAGACATGAAAGGCACTGGACACTATTGGTGATATCACTCAAAATAATTGTCAGCTTCAAAACTTACTTGGTAACAAGCATTGGAGAGCAGTTGAAGTATGAACATTGTGAGAAACGGTGAGCCGCTCCCTCTCTGAAGAAACACAGTTTTTGAGAAAAAGGTTATTTCTTACTCAAATAATAAAAGCGTTCAGGCCTGTTTAGGCATCTGGAAGCACACATTAGTACAAGTGTGTTCTTTCTTTAATTATTCTCTTGCAACTGCGATGAACATCGAGTAAACAATTTCACAGATTTGTTAATTTATTCAAATGTTGGGACACACCAAGTGAGAAGACTGGTTTTTGACAATAGGGTGTCCATGCCTCTAATACTTTGTGTATCCCAACAGGCACTGATCCCAACCGCAGTACATTCAGTCCAGATGTTAAGTCAATGAAAACAAACTTGAATTAAACCCTGCAGTTATGAGCTTCTAGAAACAGGATTATAATAATAACAAATTCTTATATTATGCATTTCACAATAACCATCTCATAAGCGCGTCGTTCATTGGGCCAATACACTCCCTTTAATCTATCTCAGCTCCCTTGGGAGTATACAACCTGTTATGGGCAACCGTAGCGCACCAAAGGCTTTTTCATACACAATATCAACCTCTACCCTCGCAGGTACCCATTTATACCCCTGGGTGAAGAGAAGCAGTTGTAGTAAAGTATCTTGCCCAAGGACACAAGTGCCACGGCCGGGATTCGAACCCACACTACGTTGACTTAACCACAAGAACTTGAATTCGATGCTATTAACCACTTGGTCATGACACCCGCGTATCCTAAGTGCTAGCAGTGTTGTAGGTCTTGAGAGTGATCTTGGTCTCAGACCCTCTGGTATTGGTCTTGGGTGTACTGGTCTTAATAGCTAAAACACTGAATGCAAGAGAGGTAGATCAAAGAATATTGTAGCATTGACCGGGGTTGCGTTGATCACAGCTTCAAATGACACAAGGATGCAAATAACTGGCTTTTCTGTCCTTTTCTTTGGAGCTTTATTTAACCTCAAGAAGTCATGAAGTTACACGAAGTAGAACTCTCCAAAATCAGAGCCCTCTCCCCCCCCCCCCCCCCCTCACTGACAAGCGCGTTCCCGATCAGCCTGCAGGGGCCGCCAGCGGTGCTCCGGTAGGGAGTCGTGCTGGCGCCCCCTACCGGTCGATGCAAGAGAGTATGATCAAAAAGTATGATCTCATCATATCTGATGAATATAACATCTGATTTTCTTCACCATGCAGACATAAAAAGTCTGAATTCAGAGAAAAGTCTCTAGTTGTCCAATGTTCAGGTAGAAAACTTAATCTTGCAACTATTCTTGTATTGTTTAGCAGTCTTTTACTCAGCAATCTAGGGGTGTCACCTGTCTTTGTTGGTTATTGTTTCTTTATTACTGCCTTTGTGGATCATCCATAGACCAAGTACAATGATAGAGGAGCCTAGCCACCAGGTCCATGACAGAGCTTCACCAAAAACAAGGTGACCAATCACAGCCTGTATTAAATTGATACAGAGAAGAGAGAATAAAAAATAACTGACTGGGGAACTTTTCAATAATTTGAGGTTTAAAGAAAAATCAACTAGGGCCGGACTTGAACGAACAACCTTCAGGTTAATGCTATGGTGCTTTACCAACTGAGCTATCTGGCCCTATATTGAAGTTTCCCTATATGTTTATGGTCAATATCTTTGTTCAGGAGTGCTAGTCAGGAGCCATACAACTGGTTATGTAACTGCCTAGTTCTTTCAAGGTTGTATTGTAATATTATCTGGATCCCAGGCTGACTGGCACCCCCCTGAGCAAAGAAGGTGACAATATAGGGAGACTGCCAAGATGACTAGGATAGCTCAGTTGGTAGAGCTCCTGCACGTTAATCCAGTAGGCTGTTGGTTCATTTCCCGCTTCAGTAAATTGGTTTTCTTTGTTCAACCCTTAACCACCCACCACAAAAAGACATGTTTCATTACCAGTTCTTCATCAAATTGAGTTGAACTTTGAGATGGAAAGGATAACGTTTCATTTTCTCTAGTTGGACTATTGTAATGGTTTTTGTTTCCACTTTTCCTGAACTCTCCATTGTGAAATCTCTGAGGTAACTTTATTCTCCATTTGAAATACTGGTAATTTATTCTAAATAGGGCAACTCCATTCTCCTTCTAGGTGCATTAACTGTAATCTTTTGCTCAATTTTAGCAGACTGACTACTTTACTCTAAACTATCTTTGTTGTAGCAGATTCAAGTATCTTAGAACTTACGGAAAAGAAGAAATTAGCCGAGCTGTTTGTAATGGTAGCCTCCAGCGAAGATCTGGACAGCTGTAGTGACTTTACAAACAAGGTCCACATGATGGCGTTGAAGAGAAACAAGAGTGAGAAAGATATTCCTCTCAAGACCACTGTCACCTGTCAGAGAATAGCATCAATCAATTAAAAATGAAAAATAAACAAGAAATAAACAAAATAAGGTCTTCATCAGATTTGTTCTATAAAGACATTTGTTTGAATGAACCTAATCAATTTAGGACAGATTTTTTATTGATTTTCAACTAAAAACGTATTTTTTTGCTTAGATTGTGACGTTTTCGTTTAATTTGTATTCTGGTATAATTATGGAATATGTCTCCTAATCACTGTAGCTTGCAAGCCTGTATAGACAATGGTGCTGCATGGAACCAGACTCTCCTACTCTCCCACAATTAGCTTTAAAATGTCCCATCCAACGGACAAAGCAATAAATGTACGGAACTTACTCAAGAACACGAGTGTCACAACCAGGATTCAAACTCACACTTTGCTGATCAAAAACACCAGAGCCCGGGTGACAAAGCTCTTAACCGCTCAGCCATGACAGGCTGTATTACTAAGATGGTTGACAAAAATGTCTAACTCTGAATGTTAAATTGTTTTTTAAAATTTACCTTTGCTGCAAACATTCAACCAAATTAATGCAAACATTTTAGCCATATGCACACAGGCCAGGGCTCAATTTCATAGAGCTGCTTAAAAGAAAACAAAATATCTAAGCATAACCAAAAATATGCTTACCAGAATACCGTTACCAGCTGAAAAACCATTCTACATACAATCTGTGACTGGTATCCTGCCATTTATAGCTTAGCAGAACACTTTTTAAAAGCACTGTTTAGGAAATTGGGCCCTTCAATTAGTACAACTGCCTCAAGACTGATCCTTCCCAATAGAACAAAAAGCATACAGAACTGCCATTACCTACTCACCAGAGTGCAACTTGGCATTGAGCTCAGTGCAATGGTAGCCTCCATTCTCTGACACACCTCAGCGATTTCTTCTCCAGACATTGCAAGCTTGGCAAAGGCAGATGCACAAGCTGCACACAGTCCGGCACAGATAGCTAATGTCAAACCAAGCATCTTTAACTTAACTTCAAACAATGGTCGACTGACTGCGTCTTGCTGAAGTAGGGATCGGTGGTCTTACAACAATTTTGAAGCTGAGCTTTTCATGAATCTGAAGGAACTGAAAAATGAAAGAAGAAAAACATGCAAGAAATGTTCTTAGGGCTGAAAATGTTTAATTAGTTGGGCTGAGCTAATTAGCCAATTGATATCTTAGGGGCGCCAAGGTATGATGGTTTTGGATCTAAGGAAGATATCTTCGAAGAAAAATCTGAAGGGTTATTGATTTTACTTTGAAAACATTTGACATACCATAGTATCTCTTACTGCCAGTAACGGCCGTTATCGCGCCGCCGTTGTTTCGTCATGACGGTGTGTTGACAGGTTTTTTTGAAATTTGGTGCCAGCACCAAATTTCTCGCCAGTACCAAATTTGGTGCTGGCACTAAATTTAGTGCTGAGTTCAGCCTGGTGTATGCGTGCTGGCTAGTCTAGTCTAGGCTAGCCTTGATCAAGGCGCTACACAGCCAGCCGCGATCTGCAAAATCCCAGTCCCCATCACTGAATTCCCCATCACTGTACAGCGTATGTACACATACGTACTGTACATGTACATGTACCATCTGTACGGTACACTTACGGTACATGGGTACTTCCTAAGTAGCTTGAGCCACGTGTGCGAGGTTGAAAGTAGAAAGACACGACCGTACTCACGACTACGCTATACTGTTCTCGCTGTACAATGTATGGTAATGTACATTTGTGTATGCACTGCATGCGTGTGCAGCGAACCGGGCCGGGAAACAGAACGTCAACAGCCTTGATCAAGGCTAAGGCCGTGTCCGAATGTTTCGGCTGTGGCCGCTGGCTGCGACCGCGGCTTTGGCAGCGTCTAGCGGCCGTGGCATGACGCGGCCAACAAAAACATTCGCCGGGACGCGGCTGTGACTTCGTGTGCGCGCCCTCAAGCGGTGAAATGAGTGTTTTGCATACGTACATGTGTTGTTTCGTCTGCTAATGCAAACAAACAATATGCACGATTGGACTGAGTGATGTGAACGGCGTAAATTTTGAAGTTGATGGGAAGAGGGGGGAGGGCTCAACATTTCTCTATTTCTACCTCTCAAGTAGAATATTAGTTTAAATCTATTTGTTGAAGTTTAGTGTCATGTTTTATTTAGGGATTTCGACATTGAAAAGTGAACAATTAACACATTTGTTTTATAAACACCAAAATAAAACAACCTTTTAATTTTTATTTTATTTTGGTTGACCCAACCATACCCAACTGGTGTGTAATGATAATCAAGCACTGTTGTACTAGATGCTTTCTGAGTCCTGCAGGAAAGAATTCACAGGCTTATTACTCGGGTGAGATTTTAACCCAAGACCTCCCGCATATTGTTAGAGCAGATCTACACCAGATGTCAAGAGACCAGTTCGATAGTAATGTTTATTGACAATGGGTACAGCAAACAATTTAAAATAGATGTAATCCTACCTCAGTAGTTAGTTAGCCTGTGGATTTTTCCCCCTGCAGAACTAAGAAACCACCGACAGTGCTTTCATCAGTGTTCTAATATTCTTGCAAAACCTAGTATTACATCTATTTTAATTAAATCATATTGTAACAAACATAGCCAATCAACGTCTGGCCTGGCCAGTAGGTCCAATGGGAGGATAGGGCGATTGGGTGGATTAGTTCGGGAATTGATGTGGATCACTGTGGATCACACCCCTGTCCCACACTACCAATTATCACACAATCAACAATTAATTAAGACACAGGAGATAAGTTTAACTTTTGTAACGTGAGGTTTATTCTCACCAGCTCTGCCTTTTATAGGCCAACATAATACAAGTTTATAGAGCATTGCCCATAGTTTAACCAATTAGGGCATAAAAGTGCGAGGACACGGTCTTCACTGCGCGTAATGACCAAGTTGGTGGCTGGTGCTGATAACGGTCTTCGCACTGTTATTCCCATTTGTAAATACCGTTTTAACGAAATAAACAGCTTAAGTGTCAATACGTCACGCTCTGCATACGATCGGTCAGTTCAAAAATTACATTGTAAACTTCGCGTGTGCAAAACCAAAAACAAAAACATTTAACCTAACCTTATTGACTTAATGAGGCTGGAAGATAAATTCGTTATCGCAATCGCGGGAGTGGAAAACAGAAAAATATAGCGCATATGCGTCCCATCAGCCTGGTTGGATATGGAACGCATATAAGGAAGTGCTATATTTTTCTGTATTCTACTCACGCTTTTTTGATAACTTGAAATTATCATCCGTTAATACATCCCCTCGTGATTAGATTTTGACCAATCAGTGCCTGGAAACTTAAGACCAACTTAAAGACACTGGACACCATTGGTAATTGGTGTATCTCAACATTTGATAAAATAACAAACCTGTGAAAATTTGAGCTCAATTAGTCTTTGAAGTTGTGAGATAACTATAAAATGAAAGAAAAAACACCCTCGTTACACAAAATTGTGTGCTTTCAGTAGCCTTGCTCAAGGCAGTCGCATTATTCGCTCCGAAAAGACACTGCTGTAAACCCACCTGTATACACTGCGTGGTGCGTGTAATCACACCGCACGACCCACCCGTATACACTATCACCCTCTCCTCATTACTCGTTTCCAAGTAAGGTTTTATGCTAAGAATTATTTTGAGCACTAACCAATAGTGTCCACTGCCTTTAAAGCCGGTTTATAGTCGTTGGAAATGTTGACGTCGGAAATGTTGACGCATGATTTTAAAGAACACGGTTTATAGACATTGTCACTAAGGCATATAAACTGTGTTTTTACAATCGCTGCGTCAAGATATTCATTGGGCAACCATCGCACAACCGACTTTAAAGGAACACGTTGCCTTGGATCGGTCGAGTTGGTCTTTGAAAAGCGTTTGTAACCGTTTTTTATAAAATGCATATGGGTAGAAAGATGTTGTAAAAGTAGAATACAATGATCCACACAAACATGCCTCGAAATTGCACGGTTTTCCTTTTACCTCGTCGACAAACACGGCCGGCCATATATGGGAGTCAAACTTTTGACCCCATTAAATGGCTGACCGTGTTAGTTCGCACAGTAAAAGGAAAACCACGCAATTTCGAGGCAAACTTGTGTGGATCATTGTATTCTACTTTTAAAACATCTTTCCAACCATATGCATTTTATAACAAACGGTTACAAACGCTTTTTATAGACCAACTCGTCCAATCCAAGGCAACGTGTTCCTTTAAGGCCCTCATAACAATTCCTTTGCATCATTTTAGAGAGATTAGTAAAACAATGTCACAAAATTTATTAGCATGAGCAACTAGTTTGTTACTCTGTGTGAAACTGGGCTCTAGTCATAGCTGGTTTCTGAGTAGTCGGAAACCTGACTTACAGTAGAACTCAAGAATGAACTTTCCAAATTCTGTATCTGAAGACGTAAGGACGCATCTAACCCATCCTAGGTCGAGTAAGAGATAGGATAATCGTACCGCTTTGTGAAATCGGCTACTGGAGTTGTTTATTCTGCTGAGTGCTCCATCCATCATCATGTCGTATAATACAGATGCTTTGGTTTTTTTTTTTGGGTGGCTGTTCCTCCATCTGTACTGGTCTATGGTCATCCTCGTACTCCTCCAAACACCACAGATGACACCGGGCATGGAGAGGTCATGTCTTCATAAAAGGGCCATGATAGAGGCCTACGGCTGCACGTTTCATGTTCCATCCTTCCCTAGTTGAGGGGTGTTTTAATTCCTGAAGTTAAAGTATGAAAGTAATTTTCAGTTACCACCATGACAATTGTGTTTTATTTTTAGTACCATAGCAAATATTACCAGTGAAACTGGAAAGCCCAACCAGCCCTTCAATCTCAGCTCACCCATGGGAGGTAAAAATAGACCTATAGCTCACCCATCGTGACCCAGTTCCATGGTCCTACAGTTAACTAAAACATTCTAAGAGTGAGACCACTAACCACAAGCCCCCCCCCCCCCCCCCCCCCCCAAAAAAAAAAAAAATAAATAAATAAATAAAAAATAAAAAAAATAAAAAATGAAAATATATTCACACAATTTTGCCTAAGTTTATCATGTTTATTATTAAAAACCCAATCGTTATGTCACGACTGTCTGTTCGTGATTGCAATGGAAAAGTTTCCGTATGGCGCCACCACGTTTTCATTCGATATGAAATAAGATAGTATCTAATTTACCTCAATGAGATATCCCGTTTTGTAAAAAAAGGTGAAAAAGTGGTGGCGCCATACGAAAAGTTATCCATAGCAATAAACAGATGACAGGAATCACAGGATGATGATAATTTCGTACATAACGAAACGAGCAACGCTAGGGTAGGTTTGGGTTGTGAGTTATTGTCAAAAACAAAAAAACATAAACAAAAACATTAAATGCAGGATAAAAACACGACCCGAAATAGCAATACAACACGAAAAGTGTGACATAATTATCACAGGTCGTCTTCTTCTTTATCTAAACATCACTTACACTTGAAGGTTTCACCTGTAGCAGCTTTAGCAGAAGTATGCAGTACAGTTTCTAGTCCCATAGTAAATATATGTAGCAGTAGCACGTAGCAGCAGACGACAAACCACACGCCACACACACAGTACACACACACAATATCAACAAAATGGCGTCCCGGCCACAAGCAAGTCACCTCCGCTTGTGGCTTGAAATCTGTGACGTCGCGGCCGCAGCCACGGCCGCAGCCAAAAGAAAAAAACATTCGGACACGACTTCAAAATGGCGCGCACTGCCAGCGGCCGCAGCCGCAGCCGAAGTCGAAACATTCGGACACGGCCTTAGTATGAATTGAAGGGAACATTCTAAAGATGATCAGAGGCAGTCAGTAACACCACACCCATGGTGCATAGGGTGTGCTCACCCGAGCGAGAAACAAAATCGTCCAAGAGACGTTCGAGGCATTTGATTCTTAAATTTGGTTGCACGCTAGTTTCTAGCGCCTTGATGAGGATTTTACTTTTTAGTCAAACATGCATCTTTTTTTGTCTCATTTTTTTAAAAACTTTTTTATTCAATGACTTGCAAAGCATGTAATGCACCAGTTAAGAGACTTATTTCTCCCACTAGCTCAACATTGTCGCACGAATGGGGGCTAGGGATGAAACATTCCCGTGCCAAAGTCTGGCGTTACCTGTGAGGATTTGAACTTTAAAGGAATACATTGCCTTGGATCGGTCGAGTTGGTTATTGAAAAGCAGTTGAAACCGTTTGTTATAAAATGCATATAGAGAAACGGCTCCCTCTGAAGTGTAAAAGCTTTCGAGAAAGAAGTAATTTTCCACGAATTTGATTTCGAAACCTCTGATTTAGAAATTGAGGTCTCGAAATCAAATATCTGAACGCACACAACTTGGTGTGACAAGGTTTTTTTTCTTCTTTCATTATTATCTCGCAACTTCGACGACCGATTGAGCTCAAATTCTCACAGGTTTGTTATTTTATGCATAATTATGTTGAGATACAGCAAGGGAGAAGACTGGTCTTTGACAGTTACAAAAAGTGACCAGAAGTGGGCAGGTATACGAATCAAAAGGCACATAACATAGAGCTTGAATTAGAATGCAAACTTTTGAAAAATGTTTGCTCATAATAATGATATTGAACGATTAACCAGGTCTTGCTGCTGGCTATTACGAAATTGATTGATTCTTGCGGCCTAGTGAAATTGAATGATCATGATGTGACCAGTGAATGCTAAACTAGTGAAATTTAATACCCTCTTTGACTGTTGAATGCTGATTCAACGGAGCATTTTTTTCAAACTAAATTGAATGAGCCAGGAGTATGGATTTTTGATGATATTGACCGGGAAAACCTATACGGTAGTATCCGCTAAGATTACAACAAAATAAGTTAAAGTATATATAGACACGGTGCAACGTTGGTTTAAATCTCTCTTTGGAAGATGTGATGGTCTTGACAAAGACCTTTGGTTTTGTTTGTTTGAGAAAATCATTAGCTCTCCCCTCTCTTGCACTTCAGATCTTTGCCCGTTAGTTGTTTGGCTCTGAAGGAGAAACTAAACAGCTTTTCGGCTGTGGTCAATTCCTATTCAACTTTGAGTGTGTCTTGAGCTTGTCTGAAGAAGTCTCAATGGCCTCGGCTAGACGCCCCTCGATGTCCGCATTGAATTTGCGATATAGATGAAGCTTGAGCTCAGCAAACGCAACCCCAACCTGTGACTCCGAAGTCTTCCACGACCCCTTGAGGGTTTCTTCGTGGGAGAATAGACGGTGAGGGTGTAGTGGCGGCTTGTGAGACGATGTAGTTTGGTGGCGTTTTATTGTTGACGGCTTTAGACAAAGAAACTATCTGTATGTCAATGTGTTCGTTTAGCTTCCCTGGGTCGACCCCGGTGTGTGGCGGGTTTTTTTTTTCCAGGATGAACGTGTGCAGATAATTACCCACGGTTGTCCTGGAAAAAAAATCCGCCACACACCGGGGTCGACCCAGGGAAGCTAAACTAACGCACCCTTATTGGCTATTGGTTGCGTTGCTCGGTTTACAGCCAAAGACTCCCGCATTCGAAATCTACTAATGGTAGTTGTTATAAGTCTTGGAGATTTCAGAATAGCCTTTGCTTATAGGCTGCTTCCGAACCGTTACCACAAGGAAGAGATTCAGTTCTAGTGTTCGGTAAAGCCCCCAGGTAATCAGCGGTGTCAAAGGAGGAGCCATGTGTTACTTTCACCACTGGACTTATAAATCTTAAACTTTACGGTTTCTGTTTGGAAGACATGTAACCGCTACACCCATTGTGTGATGGAGATGCTCACCTTAACGAGTAACTAAATCGTTGGGGATACGTTCTTGGCAATTTTTCTGAACATTGGTTCGTTGTTAATTTGTAACGCCTTCACACCGGGGTAGAGTGATGTGGTACTCTACTCCGCTGTACTAACAAAGTATTCATTTAGTAAAATGTAATTTCATCAGAGAGGAACAAAGGTTATGCGGGGCCAGCATAAAGTTGTTTCGGTGTGGAAGGAGATTTTGTCCACCCAGTTCCGAACTGTGCACAAACTTCTTGTGTTAGCGCACTCTTTTGAACCCTTAGGCACTAACGATTTGCACGAAACATTTTATTCGTTGAGAGTACACTTTCGTGAGAAACAAACTACACGCAATAACCGATAGTCAAGCAACAAAAATAGAGCAAAACAGGTTACACATACTTTAAAATATTGTGCATGTAATTGTTGTATTATCACAAAGACGATTTATCAACTTAAAACATAATAAGTTTACATACCTAATTTGAAATGATGAACTTGAACTCAAAAGTTATTATAAAAGTATACAGACAAGAAGCAAATATAACATTTTACATTGTATTCAAAAGTTTGTCTTCATATCAAGTTATGTCAATGATCTTTATAAAGGGAATAAAAGGGTAGCGACGAGTTCTTAAACTGCCGTTTAAAAACGCCAGGGTCGTGGCCGTGCGATAATGAAAGAGTCACACTACTCTTTTATTCCCATTCATAATTGCCTTTTTGTTTAAAAGGCGTAATAAAGTAAGAAACTCTGTAAAAATTATCCGTTTTTCGACGTCCTTGAGCTCTGTACCTGTGTTGCATTTGTATGACTGAGAGAGTTTTTGGATATGCATCCGTATGCGTAGTTAGTCTTGGTGCAAGACGTTTCTGTTTTCCTTTCACACACAGCGCAGCCAACTCACCAACAGCGCCCGCATCGCCAGTAAAAGAGAAACGTCTTACACCAAGAGTAGCGCTATGTATGCATGCTAAACGTATCCGAACAAACGATTATAAACAGCTCCAGCTAGTCATTATCAACCATTTAAACATTCCCACGTGATGCGCTCTCCACCAATATGAATAGCTTAACTGTCGGCGGTATTTATGATTTCATAATAACGCACTCTTAAAGGCTGGATTCCATCGCTGTCTATATTCAATTGAACCTCATAGCCCAAACTGCTGATACCTATCTCCAAACTAACCGTGATGGAGAAATTTGCCAAAATAACGTGTTTTTTGGCTGGTAATAATTAGTAGATCACGAGTTGTAACTATAGCTCTGTGCACTTCCTGCCAATTTGCAGGGTTAAGGTTATGTGAACGCGAATCGAATGTTGACGTCACATGGCTGTGAACGTTTCGCTAGCCTTTATTCATGGCGCACGCAGCAGCGGCACACTCAGATGTCACGCACGAAAAGAGACCAGCGCGAGCGGCGAAGCCGCAAAGCGCATTTAGCAACTCGTTGTTCATATCAGTTAATCATATATGTACTTTTTGTCCGTTTCCCCGAACACGTGACTTTTTAGTGCACCATTATGTGTGGGTAATGGTGCGTGCACGCGACGTGTCATCTGTGGTTGTTGTGTCTTCTTGTTGGCCACTACTCATCAGGATCATGCAATATGCAAAAGGTAAAGCAAAAAACATAAGCCCCCAAACGAGATGCTATAAAAGGCGCTTCACGGCTTCGCCGCTGGCGCTGGCGTGACATCTGGGGTCGTGCTTGACATCTTGACTAAAGGCTGTACACTTTCTCTATGGGTGTCATTGAAAAGTCATTGGATTGTTATTACAATACACTGTGGACACCATTCTAACTCTCAAGCTCGAAATACTACCTTTAACATCGAGCTTTCTGCAACTTGAAGCTATCTTCTGGAGTTCGAAGAGATGGCAGCGTCACGGACGCTGGATAGGCCCTTGAGCCTCGACATATGCCTGTACCAGAAAACTACACCCGACTCAATGTTTCGAGAACTGGATAGAATAGTTAATGAAGACGAGGTTTCCTGCCTGCAACACCTACACGATAAGAAGTGGTGCATCACCCTCAAATCAGCCGACGCAGCAAACAGACTACAGAGCCACCCACTAACCGTTGATGACAAACCTGCCCAGGTTAGCAGAACGCAAGAACGAACGACGTACATAAATGTGTTCAACGCCCCGACGGAGATGGGGGATGCTCCGGTGTCGACCATACTTTCCGGCTATGGAAAGAAAGTCTCACACCGCCGGGGACACTGGAAAACCCACGAGACCTGGCTGAACGGTATTAGACATTATGCAATGATTCTGACCAAATCAATACCGAGTTTCTTGAAAATTGGACAGACGACGATCAGAATCATATACAACGGGCAAACACCGACCTGCCGTATTTGTAATGAACGAGGACACATGGGGGCTCAATGTCCCAATGAATTCTGCACTAACTGCAAGCAGCACGGCCACGGGAGCGCCAAGTGTCGAGTACCGAGAAAATGCCACACTTGCACCCAAATAGGACACCTCGCCCGGGTTTGCCCGGTCGGGTACCGGACCACAACATACAGACGAGCTACTATGGATTTTCCACCTCCCCCCGAAGGACGCCCCAGCAAGACGGATAACCCCGAAGAACCACCAAACAACCAGCCGGAGGTACCGGAGGTGCGAGCACCACCACCCACCGCAGCACCACCACCCACCGCGGCACCACCATCCACAGCAACCCCCGGACAACGACCCTCGACCGTCTCTGGCAAAAACTCAAGCCAAAATCAAAGGAACAACAAAAGAAACCTTCACTCCCACCGAAACCTACACTACAGCCAAAACCTAAACCCCCACCGAAACTAGAACACACTACACCCAACCAAGAACCCAACCTTAGTGACTCAAGCCTGCCTACATCAACAGACCACCCTTCAGACGACGGCGACGACTCCGACGGATCACAAATGTCCGTGGTAAGTACATCAACAAAACGCCACCTCACCACGGACGAGTCGGAGTCGTCATTCCACGACGCACAAATACCCCAGACACCAGAACCAGAGCCTTCGCCGGAACTGGAGTTCAGAAGCCAACGACAAAAGAAATCACGGAGAAGGAAACCCTATGAACATTGAACGTTGAATAATAAACTGGTTTCTTTACTCATTCACAGGCACACACAACTTTGGCATTTTTGCTATATTTATCATGTGTAGCTTAAACATATGTACTTTAAATGTAAACGGGTTGAGAAACCCGGTTAAGCGTGCTCAAATTTCCACCTCCTGCGGCAGTAGAAAACCCGACTTTCTACTGCTGCAGGAGACCCACGCCTCCGGCTTCTATGAAGCTAGAGGCTGGGCCAAAGAATTTAACTCTAAAGGTTTTTGGTCTTTCGGGACTAGTTCTAGTTGTGGCGTAGCCATTTTGTTTTCAAACCGGTACTCCTGGAAACCGATGGACCAGTTACGGGACAATGACGGTAGATTAGTTTCCATTACAACAACTTTGCCTGGTTCTAAGGCTCGGGTCAGAATAATCAATTGTTATGCACCAAACCACCCCCAGAAAGACGGCGCTTTTTCAAAGAACAAATGCCACTTCACAGCCGGGGCATGAGGCATATCATCCTAGGGGGGGGGGGGGGGATTTCAACTGTATTTCTGACCAGAGCCTTGATTCAAAAAACCAATTTCCTAATCACCAAGGTTTACGAGGAACTAGAGAATTATTCCGTACTGTCAAGTGTCATGATTTGGTAGATACCTGGAGGACGAAACACCCCAGCGTTAAAAGATTTACCTTTCACAGTGTGGATAATTCAAAAGCCACTCGTATTGACAAAATATTCTTGTCCCGTGAATTGTCCATCGGTTCAGAAAGTGAAATAACTGCTTTTCCTTTGTCTGATCATGATTTGGTAACCACCAAGATATCCAATCTGATTCAAAAAACCGGAAGAGGGTATTGGAAATGCAATACATCTTACTTGCCCCAAGCAGAATTCCAACATATGGTTAAATCTACTTGGGCTGTTTGGAAAAAACAAAAGCGGAATTTTGATCAAATTACTGAGTGGTGAAACAAGGGAAAAGCTAACCTCAAAAGAGCGGTTATTTCGTTTTCTGTAAACGCCTCCAGGAGGCGTAATCTTGAACGGAAGTGTCTCTTGAAAGAAATTGATCAATTACAGAGTAAAATAGATAAAGGTGACTCTTCATGTGCCCCTAGACTCAAAGCAGCGAGACTAGAATTTTTGAAAAACACCCAAAAACAAGACGGTAGCAAATTCCAAAACTACCGCCCTTCAACCAAAATCAAAGGCGAAGTAAACATTCAGTGCCCAAACACAAAAGACCCCGACTCCAAGCGCATGCAGAGTCTCAATGGCCGTGACGGGAGTGTAACAGAAGACCCAGTGGTAATGATTGAAACATGCCGTCAATACTATGAGGCGCTGTACACGACCGCCCCGGTCGAACAAAAAGAAATCGATTTCTTTCTTGAGTCAATTGACAGGTCACTGAGCTCAGAGGAACAAAATTCACTCGAAGAGCCGGCGACACTGCCTGAGGTGCAGGTCGCATTGTTTAGTATGGAGGCGGGCAAATCCCCAGGTCAAGATGGTTTGCCTGCAGATTTTTACAAAACGTTTTTCAACGAGATTGGGCAAGACATTTGCAACGTAATCAACACGGTCTTTGAAAATGGTAATTTAAGATTTTTAAAGAAAAGGGCAACCGTGACGACCTAAAAAACTGGCGTCCGATCTCGTTGTTAAACGTTGACTACAAAATCATCTCCAAGATCCTCGCCACCAGACTACGCACAGTCCTGAACAGTGTTATCCATTTGGATCAAACCTGTTCGGTGGAGGGTAGATCAATACTATACAATGCACACTTGCTCCGAAACGTTCAAGATTACGTTGAGCAAAAGAATATGGGCGCGGTCTTTGTGTCTCTCGATCAAGAAAAAGCTTTTGACAGGGTAAACTGGGGGTATCTCAGGCAAGTACTAGGACAATTTGGCTTCGGTCCAAATTTCCATAAGTGGGTCGAAATCCTGTACACAGACATAGACAGTGCAGTCATTTGCAATGGTCACATTTCGGAACCCTTTTCACTGTCACGCGGGGTCAGACAGGGTTGCCCCCCTATCCCCCCTACTGTACATTTTGGCCTTGGAACCTCTAGGCTGCGCGCTGAGAGGTGATCCATCTATCGTGGGGATCAAATTACCAGGTGGGACCGAAGCTAGAGTATCATGTATGCCGATGATACTACCCTTATCCTGTCAAACGACCGTTCCGTTGTCCACAGCTTTAGACTGATCGAGAGATATGAGAAAGCGTCCGGCTCCAAGCTCAACCAGCAAAAGTCCCAAGGAGTTTATCTTGGGAGGTGGAGTGGAAAGTTGAATGGACCAGTTGACATAGCCTGGGGTAACTCACCCAAAATTATCGGGGTTAATTTCGGAAACAAAGAATCCCGAAAAGAAATGTGGGACCGAAAAATTTCCAAAATCGAACAATCAATCAACGATTGGAGTGGCCTGGATCTAACCATGAAAGGAAGGGTCACGGTCACTAACACGTACATTTTGCCCAAAATATGGTACTTGGCTGAAGTTACCCCGCCCACGATGAGAAATAACGAAAATAAACCAACTCATATTTCGATTCATCTGGGGCCACAAAGGCGAATTTGTCAACAGGAACACCATGTTTCTCCCCACTTCCCGAGGTGGCCTTGGGGTAGCGAATATTGAAGACAAAATGGCTACTATGCAAGGGATGCATATAAAACAAATTATCAATAAAAAAACAGTGAAGTGGAAATCTCTGGCGAGGTACTGGTGCGCCCTTTCCCTTAGGGACATAAAACCAGAGTTAATTCGATGTAACACCCCTCACTGCGACACCCAGTCAGATTTTTACACTTCAGTTCTTAAAACCTTCCGGAACAACAAACAACTTGTTACGGACTGGACAAAGCTGAAACAAAATACTTACCTTGCATCCATTCTAGAGTCCCGAGAGACCAAGCCTTAAGTCCAAAGAGACTTACCAGGGAAAAGTTGGCAAGTTGCGTGGAAAAGAACTTTGTGCGCCAATCTCCTCCACAGCCAAACTAGCTTGAACTTCAAAATAGCACATAATGTCTTACCTATCGGCTACAGAATGCGCAAAAACCCAGGGGCAACTGGGAGTTGCCCGCATTGCGGTCAGCTCGAAACACTAGAGCACGCTTTCATTGAATGCAGCGTGGTTAAGCCGGCAGGCGCGTGGCTCGCTGACCACATGAGTAGGCTCAACAATGGGCACGTGAGCCCAGACGCGGACACTATATTCTTCTCATTGTACGAAACCAATAAACCCACAATGACAGTGCAGCAACTTAACAGAATCCTGTCAATCTACCGGATGGCAGTGTGGTTAGCCAGGAATAGAGCTAAATTTGAAAACAAACACACCCGAGCCACCGCAATGATAAAAACAATCCAAAATCTGGTATAGTGTCCGAGACTGGCCCGAGTTTCTCAGATTTCTCTTGTTAAAGTCACAATGCATAACCTATAGTGCAAAATACGTTTCCTTGCTTTGTTTTCTCCCTTAGGTTTTCTCTAAGCATAGAGTGAGGTAACACGTGTCAAAACCGACCAAAGGCGTCTCTAAAAAGGCCCACCTTTTGAAGTGTCAGCATCAACGTTTTGCACTTTCCTCAGTTTTGTTTTTTGTTTTATTATTTGTAAATAGAATTATGTAAATACTGCAATGAATGTATGGTAAAAGCCTGAATGGCTTATTTGCACAAATAAACCATTTTAAAAATTGACTAAAGGCTAATGTTTCGCAGGAGTTGAACCGCAAGTCAACTGAGTTTATGCGAATTTTTTGTTGTGAGTTTATTGTGACGTCAAAATTATTTTCGTATTTGCATTCGCAGGAAGTATGAACCGACTCTCTCTGTCTCTTTACCTATTTATAAAAATGGTAAATTCATTACGATATTTTCAGTGCAAGTATCCTCAAACAAAAATGAAATTCTGTATTATTATCTCACTGTTGACGTCGTAGAGTAAGACATTTACAAGCTGTACACGATAATTGTTAATTAAAAAGGAAAAGAGAGAGACACGCACAAAAAGAAAAAGAGAAGGGGGAGACAGAGCAGTTTGCATCTTATGATCACCAATCTATAAATTAACCGAGCCATAGTTCTATCAACTATTTTATTAGGTATATATAAAACATCATTTGCGAATTTGTTTATGAGATGGCACTCAGAACAATCACGTCCAGAGTGACTCAGAAGTAGTGATTTTTAACACTCAATTGGTAAGAAGTTTGTCGATCGTCCCGTTAGCTCCGTTCAACAGAACAGTATCACCTGTAGAAGACAAAAGTTAATGACCATTATTTTACAAATAAAACAAAATTACACAAATTTCTTTGTTGGTTTGACCAAGAAGATGTAGACAAATCGTTAAATGTTTTCCACTGTGAAAGTGCGGAAACATTCTCTCAATCACGTGACGCTGGTGCTATTCTCGCGAGAGGCAATAGTGCAGTATATTGCTAGCCTGTGTCTAAATCCAAGAGACTTTTGGTGCCCTTGTGTTGATCTTGCCAATTGTGAGCCAAGGACAAAGTGCTGTTTTGCTTGGGTGGTGTATCGAGTGTGTGTTGATGTTGTTACTTTCCCCTTATGCTGGTTTGCTCAAACGCTTAAATGTCTATGATTCTGTCATTTGGTTTTTGCGAGGGAGAGCGCGAACGCAGTCCCCACTATCAGAAATTGTACTCCCGAGTTCCCCACATTTGGGGGAATCGCAAGGGTCAACCCAGGCCGAGGTGTGCTATGGCCGGGCCTCGCCTTGGGGGAACCGCCTGAATGATCACGGTATCTCCTGAGCCAGGTAAGTATGAATTGAAGGGAGCATTCTAAAGATGATCAGAGGCAGTCAGTAACACCACACCCATGGTGGATAGGGTGTGCTCACCCGAGCAAAAACAAATATCGTTTCGGAGACGTTTTCTTCTGAAAACGCGTTTATCACGAAGTTGGACCTTCAAATGGTCTATGGTTCATGGCAGCAATCCACGAAATAGATGCAGAACCTCAAGGAGGACTTAATTATCTTTGAGGATTTATTTACAATTATCGTTTTTATTGACCAACCTGAGTGAAAAACCGTGGTCGCCCGCTGCACATTGACGAGACACGGTAAGCCGTACTCCCTTGCAACAACAGCACCTATTAGGAAATGAAGATATAGTAGGCCTATATGAGTATTTATTTATTCATTTTATTTGTTTATTTGAATGTATGTTGGGTGGGAATAATTAAAGACAGTGGACACTATTGGTAATTGTCAAAAACTAGTCTGCACAGTTGGTGTATCTCAACGTAATATGCATAAAATAATAAGCCTGTGAAAATTTAAGCTCAATCGGTCGCCGAAGTTGCGAGATAATAATGAAAGAAAATAACACCCTTGTCACACGAAGTTGTGTGCTTTCAGATGCTTGATTTCGAGACCTCAATTTCTAAACTTGAGGTCTCGAAATCAAACTTGTGGAAAATTACTTCTTTCTCGAAAACTATGTCACTTCAGAGAGAGCTGTTTCGCACATTGTTTTATACTACCAACCTCTCGCCATTACTCGTAATCAAGAAAGGTTTTATGATAATATTTAAATATTTTGAGTAATTACCAATAGTGTCAACGGCTTTTAAACTGCAGTGTGTTGGGGGAGTGGGTGCTGGGGGCTGGGGGGGGGGGGCTCTGGGATCCCATTGTCCAGTATGTTTCAACAAAATGTGCTAGCGCAAACTTTACATTCATAGTATAGTTTTTTTAGTAGTTTTTTGATAAAAGTACAGCCACTTTAATTTTAATGCGGTTTTGCCAGACCATTCGTGCAATCAATTTCGCTGTGTCATTCGAATACCTTTAGAATTGTGTTCAAATTAGCATGGCATTCAATTTAGCGAAGCTGGTTGCACTAGAAAAGTTCCAGCGAATTCGAATGCTGTTCTCTTAAATGTTAAGCTGTGTGTTTATTTTCTTAAATCAAATGACGCAACATTACTTTTGCATAGGCTCAAAGCGAAATTGCATGACTAATTTAGGCAGGATTAAATTTCGCGCGAAATAGAATGGTTTGGTGGTTAAATTTGCTTCTCATTTGCCAAAATTGACCGAGAAGACCTATACTTCAACGTCAAGCTATCTGGCATCAAGCACTTTACGCCTATTACGTATTGCTGTCTCTATGTGATGAGAGTCGTAGCAATGTTGCTTTGATCTGACATAATGGCGCCATCTTGTGGTTCGTAAAACATCCTACATTGGGGAAAAATCATTTAAAAGGTCTTTTTGAGACACTGATGCAAACACACTGCAAACTCTGATCAAGCTTTTGGTAATCACGTCTTGCTTGGGCTCATTGGTTCGATTAGCTTCCCCGTGTCGACCCCGCGGTTCTTATTCAGGCCTCTGAAAAGAGCCCCTCGAACGATCACTCATCTCGTGGTGACGTCATGCACCTCGAACCAGCCTCACAAGCAGGGCACTCGGGGCCGACCCGGGTGAGCCCCTGGGAATGACGTCAAAGCTATTCGAAATTACCGGGGATGGGGGTCGACCAGAGGAAGCCAATCGAACGCACCCACTATACATAGGTAGTACTCTGTGAAGTATTCTTTATATGGTTTGATACTTACCGTGTGACATGAGGCCTCCTATTTCAGTCACCAGACCCTTGATCAAAGGGAAGTATGGACTCCAACCTATGTCTGTTATTCTTGTTATCAGAATATCTCCTTGCTGCAACCGAGGAGAATACAAATTTGTTTACCAAAATGAATGCCATTGACAACAAAATATATTAAAACACTAACAGGCAGTCGGCCCCTAAGCATTTTACAGAGCAGATACAGAGACATCTTATCTGGAAATGTAAGGTTTCTGCTCCAAGGGAGATTAAAACAAGTGACGAAATAAAAAAGCCGGAACATTATTACAAATTAACATGCCTAATAGGTCTATGCTTTAAAGGTTTGATAAAGTAATATCACATAAATAAACAAGAGCATAATTTTCACACAAGTAATAAATAAAGATATTGTCAAAATAGGGACACCTCCAACATGGGGCTAGATAGCTCAGATGGTAGAGCGCCAGCACGTTAATCCCGAGGTCGTTGGTTCGAATTCCAGTCTAGTCAATTCTTTGTTCAACCTCCCCAAAACAAGTGATAAACACAAGAAATTACCAAATTAGACAGTTCCGCATAAATGTATATACAAAAGTTCTGTTGTAATTACAAACATATAATCACAGTGTGCTTTGACAGATCAGAACAGCTGTACAACTTAAACAATCAGAAGAAGAACAGGGCCCAATGTCATTGCTCTCTGCTTACCGTAAGCGAAGAATCGGTGCTTTAACCGAAGCAGGGAATTCCTAGCTAAACGTCAAGCGCATTCAGGATAACCGTGAATTGTTGCTTTTGCGCGTGGTACTCTGCGTTATAGACCTTTATCATAGTGCAACCATCTTGAGTTTCTCTTGTGATATCAATGAGCAAGTTCGAGTGCGCACATTTAGTCCACCAGTGGTCGACCACAGACTAGCAACGCACATGCGCAGTGACGTACTCACCCGAACGACTCGTTGCTAACATTCCACCTTTTCGCTAAAGTGTCACTGATTCCCTTCTGCGCTTAACACATGTTAGAACGGAACATGCTGTTGGGACCAGTGAAGAAACCATGTGCTCGAGGCTGGTTCCAAATGGTCGACCACAGTAGTCAACCAATGGTCGACCAGCCTGGGTTCGAGTCAAAATGGTCAACCTTTAGTTAACCATTGTGCGCACCCGAACTTGCTCATGGATACCTAACCGAGCCTGGAAGAACAAACTAGTCTGGTTCCTTTTTGCAAAATGATTATAAGCATTTATTATTGTTATTCGATACAAGGAAGTGGACAAAGATGTAGGCATCATGATGAAGGTCTGTTTCATGATTACGGGGTTCTTCGCTTACACAGCAGCGCCGAAACCAGGGCCTGGTTGTTGATATCAAAATAAACTCACCTTTATGCTTGAAGCGTCAGGTAGACAGGTGACAACCCGGGCTGTGCCCTTCACAACCCCCGGGCTAATAGGAAAACCTTCAAGGTGATGAGTTTACAAAATAAGGATAAATTATGCAATATACATGAGTTTGTCTTAGTTTTTATGATGTTTTTTTTTTAAATAAAGAAAATATCTTCACCTCAACTATGACGCAACGTTTCTTTCAAATTATTCAGAACAATAAGTAAACAAGAGAATGAGCTGATGCAAACTGCTACACAATCAAAATGACATATAGTAAAAAAAAGTTGTAACAACCTCACGTTTGATCCCTGCAAATTCTTTTCAAATGAATTAAAATAATGAGAAACGATAGTGTAAACATTGTGTGCATTCCATAAAGTAACAACAAGCTATTATTGTGTGGAAAGTGCAGCGTGGGCCATTCCTCAATACACAAAATGCATGATACATAATCTGGGGGTGCGGGAAATGATGATCTCAAGACTCAAAGAAGATTTGAATTCTCAGTCGCAGAACTTTAACGACTCTAGTGACTATGAAATATTCATTGGACGATATATTTACCTCTCAATTGCATCTCTGTTTCATCCGGGTCTGCATCTTCCTCAATCTGTAAGACAACGGAATAAACACGACGACGACCATACCTTTAATGAGTTACATCAGACTTCTAACAGAACAAAATCAACTTCCTGTATGAATGCAATGCAATTTCATATTTATGAATATGTTTTCAAAGTTCACCTCGATAACTCTACTTATATGGCACTATTACCTGCACATGTTTTAAGTAGGAGAAAATCGGAAAGTAATGGAAACAACGAGCTATCCCCCAGCTAACCACTGATTTCACAACGACTAGAATAAATAATTGTCGTCTAGTTACTGAATCATAATTTCTTGATATGTGTATATAATTCATAATTGTCGTCTAGTTACTGAATCATAATTTCTTGATATGTGTATATAATTCATAAACAGAGACGTTAAACCAGTGTTTTTATGAGATAAATTGGCTGTTGCCAGCTTGGTGTTTATTTGCAGAGTTCCCTTGATGGGAAGACCATTCAAATTCAAACAAACAAGTAAACAAACGAGCTAGAAGTTGGAGAACAATAGAGTTTTTTGATATTTGTTAGGGGAGAACCTGGTCTTTGCGTTTGTAGTTGGGTACCCGAAATAGGGAGATGGTTTACGGGTTTGGCTTCCGAACACCTATCTATAAGCTCATAATATTATGTTTTGAAGTTTTTGGATACATGTATTTTGATAATAAATGATTTTAAAGAAAGAGGAGTGAACAAGAATGACTGGTTTAATTCTTATCTCCATTAACTGTGGCTTTTAGTACCTAAAATGCATTATGTGTAGTTACCGGTTTGGGGATACCATGGAATAGAAGCGGGAACCTGTGAGAGTCCTGTACGGGTAAGATGCGCCGTCTTCGTAATGCTCTGTAGCAAAAAGGACAACAGTTGTTTACATTGTGGTTTATTATTTGATATTAAATATTAAAAAGCCGCGCCCCCTTTCAAGATGATCCCCTGGCTACTGCTTTCCAAGTTGTATCGTTAACCTGGTTGCGATCGCTGGTTACACGACAGCTAACAGTCGTATGGCTTCTCGGCGCCTTTTAGCAAACTTTTGATTTTGGCGCTTTATACATTTCTTTTGATTGTTTGACTGGCACCCGTTGACATAACTAGAGACCGCCAACACATGGTTTTACCAATCAATCAATCAATAAAACATTTATTTCCACATTCACATCACATGGAGGCATCATCCTAAAAGCCGAAGCTTGTGGCGGATGTGCCCGTTACAAGACTACAGAACAAAACAGGAAAACAGCACTAAAAAGACGGATACATAAATACTAACCGCTACAGTAGATAACTACACACATGTTTTACCATGGTTAAACAATGTATATTATATAACTCTGAAGCAGAACATGTATGCGAAGTTAACAAAATGACAGCGATTAAACAAACAATACAAATTAGAAAACATAGACGAGTAAGTAGGTAGGTAAGTAAGTAAATGGCTCATTTTGGTAGAGCTCTGGTGCGATAATCCGAAGATCGTTGGTTCAAATCCCGCTCTCTTCTAACTTTGTCTTGTTCAACACCAAATAACTTTAAACCTAAGCTAGTTTCCCTTGTGGTTTATTATTTAAATGTAAGCATTTGCTATAGGAATATTATGTGTCATAATAATAAACCCCTTACCTTGCTACGAGCGTGGGTGACCTGTCGTTAAGTAACTGACCTATCTCAGTTGGAGTGAAGAAAAACAACAAATCTTCGTCCGGTAAACGACCCTGAAATTAGAAAGGATCTTAAAGGTGTATTTTGCTTCCTGTGGTAAAAACCGCTCGGATGGTTCAGAAGAGTTGACAAAAATAAGAAATAAGAACAAACACAAACAAATCTCAGCAAATACCCCATACAACGCCATCAAACACCCAAAAAAAACCACCAAACACCATAAGAAACCCATCAAACACACTAACAACCAATCAAATATACCCTATATGATAACAAAACCATCGAAAACCCAACCCCAACAAACACCCAATAACAATTAACCACAAAACAGACCCTACAAACCCATTAAACACACCCAACAAACCAACTCCAAAAACACTCCACCACAATATAACACTCAAAACAACCCGACAACTCCATACACAACAAAGCAGCCAACCAAACAAATAAACATTATTTATTAACTCCCCTACCTCTTTAACCATGAGTTTAGCAAGTCTCCAGTAGGCGACTTTCCTGTAGTAAGTTGCCTTAATTGTTACCGACTGTCAAATCAAAAGAAAAAACACAGTGTGGATAAAACCATACAAAGCATCAGCCGACCGTGGACCTTTCCCCGGCTTCTTTATCGTCTCTAAAAGCGTTTTTGTCACGTGGCCTGAAAAAAGGTAAAACGCATGGTGGAAAGGGTAATTGCAAGGTCATCAGAAGCAACTTCATTTAGAGAACAAATAATAACAAATTGTATCTTTAAGGGGATGGTTTAAGTAGCAAAACCATTTAAACGTATAAGCACAACCATTTTCAAGATGCATATGTGGCACTTCTTACAACCTATAACAGTCTGACCTACTGATTGGCTATATGGAACTCAGTTGCCATAGTCACTAACTTCTGATTGGCCAAGGCACCCATCAGGAAATGCAACCCCTTCACTCTGCACTTTTACTTCGCTAGTTCTTACTTAAACAGCAAGTTATTAAACACTCACAGTTATTCGATGCAACAAAAGTTAATGTTTGCATTGTTTGCTCATTCAACAGAGTCAAACCCGACCCTTCAGAGGTTGGCCTTTAACGTTTGACCTATAATTGGGACTTCGGTTTTAACGTCAGTAGATACAAGGTTTCAAGGATATCAGACCCATCAGGCAATACAACGCTGCCCAGTTTCCAGCAGTTACAACAAAGCAGAAGTTGAAGTTGAATTTGGGAAGAATGGCTAGCTAAAAGCATCATTATAGACTGCACATATCAGATGGATCCAGTGTGGAAAGAGTACCGCAAATTAGATGCCCTTTCCGAAAGTTGTTGTTGCAGCAATCATACTTCGCGTAAAAAAAACCAAAAAAACAAAACATCTTCCTCTTTTTGGAAAAATCCGGACGATCAACTGTTTTTTTTTTTGCATTACCAGCAATTGAATAAAGGAGTAACCAACAAATGATCAATCATTGCTATTTTTGTTGGGTAGCAACCTTTGCCCAACACAGTTGCCCAACGTTGGTTCAAATATCAACTGACTACATTATTGAGTAACATTTTTAACCAACATATGGTAGGCCAACTTCCCCAACTATTGGTCAAAAGTTATTACTCAACAGTTGGGTAAAATGATGTGACCAACTTGTTTTGTCAAACTGTTTGCCCAACTATTGGATAAACGTTTTTGCCCAACCACTGTTGGTTAAGTTATGCCCAATTATGTAGTCAGTTGATATTTGAACCAACATTGGGCAAAGAAGTTGGGAAATTTTTGACCGTGAATGATAAAACTCAATCTAAGACTGTGAAGTTGTCGATTACCTTACTCCTCTCTCGACGTGCAACATCTCTCCTGGCCTTTGGCAGGATGAGTTTTACCATCAGCAACCTTTGAAAGAGATGGTAAAGTGTTGATGCTATGATTTTAGTTATTGTAAACATTTCAACTTTTAAAACTAAATCATGTGGAGTTGTTGTCAGCCCTGAGCGTATAGCAACTATTAACTGTTTCAGTCGTTATCCTTTAATTACATTACCGGTACCTTAGCTGTGTTTTATTTTCAAATTGTTGCTTTTGGGAAATACAACAACAGCTTTCAATGAGCCCTATATCCAAACATCCTGTGAATTTGTTTTATTTAACTTGGTGGACACGTCTCAGTGCCGGGTCTTGAAAGAGAACAATGCCGGTGGTTGATTCTCTGTCACTGATTCTGTGCTGTCTCATCTTAGGCTTAAAGGGTCTATGTAGCTTTTGTAGGACAAAAAATACAATGTCCACAAATTTACACTAAACTTACACAGTTTGAAGATAATGATAGTAGAAAGCTTCCCTGAAAATATTACGTGCTGAGGTGCTGTAGTTTTTGGGAAATGAGTAAAACAATGTCATGAAAATAATTTTCATCTCATGAGACGAAAATTATTTTAAACATTTACAAACGTATTTTCAAGACATTTGTTTACTCATTTCTCAAAAACTACAGCACCTCAGTAAATATTTGAAGGGAAGCTTTCCACTATCATTATCTTCAAACCCTGTAAGTTTAATGTAAATCTATTTTAAAAAAGTACCCAAATCTTTTAATATTTAAAATTTGACAAACAAAATAAGTATTGGTGATATTGGTGGGGACTTCAATTCTTGACTTTGGAAGTGCATTAGAACACACTATTTCCCTGGAGGATTGTTACTGGTATGAACTCAAAAATCAGTGAGATTTAAGCCTGAAATGCTGATACATTCTCATGGCGTAACAGTAATGTACCATGACTTAGCTGAGTATAAGACATTAACTGTAGAACTCGCACTGAGCACTATAGTATCAAACTAAAGCTTGAACAATGTCAATCTAATCGTAAAATACTAATTTCAAATTATTAAATGCAAAGTGTAATTAGTTTAAACATATTTCTCTTGAGGATTGCTTCTCGTACGAACATAACTTGTTCATTTAAATTCGAACAATGCAAAATGTGTAACAGACCTTGCTATTCTGGAAAGTGGAAACTTCAGTCTGGCTACAGCCTCTTCAGTACCAAGGTACCGTTTGTTTGCAAAACTGTTCACCAGGGACCCAGACGCAAGAAGGGCCTACATGATGATAAAAGTAAAGGAAATACAAGATGAAAAAAAACCTGACTAGAGTATGGGACTCGAACCAACGACCCCAAGATTAACATGTCGGCGCTCTATGAGCCACCTGTCTATAGCCTTACGTTGGTGGTCTACCTATTTTGTTTAAATATTTTTGTTCGGGGTGCCGAAAACCCCCCAAATAGTGATAGTGAGGGCTATTCAAGGATAATGGTAGGAGTAACAAAGAAGGACAAGGTGGCAACCTACAAAAGAAATCAAGAGTGCATGATATTATTAAAACAATTAAATCAAAGAAGTGGAGATGGGTTGGTCACCAAGCAAGTAGTCTGACAGCAGGGAGACAAAACAGACGACGGAGAGGTGAAATAAACATCAGAACAGTGCATGGCAACAGTCAGCTCAGGACAGAGTGAAATGGAGAATTGGTGAGCATGCTATTTCTGAAATAGGTGAGTGAAATAGGCTGTGAAAGAAAGAACGAAGTGAGACAGGTCACTTAGGAGCTAAAACAAAATTGTATAAAGAAAGGAAATCGTACCTGTAGTGCCGGTACAGTCTTGATAGGGTCCATACCCCAAGATTTTTCCCGTAACTCAATCTGCAGAACGTAAAAATTACAACAAAGATAAATAATGTAAAGCAGGCCTAAGCATTTTCATCCTATAGTATTTATGGAGTGTTATTTGTATTTTGCTGGGGTTTAGGGATGTGTATTTGCTTTTGCCAAATGCTTGAAAGAACTTGTAGAAGAATGATTTATTGAGATCAGCAGTTATTAATAATATTATTTGTATTATCAATTTATGTAAATTAAACCAATGGTGCCTTATAAGTGAACTTCATAACTTTAGCTCGCAAGCCTGATGACGACACAACTGTAAGCAAGGGTGATGATTTGTGGATCAGAAACACCATAGGTTTATCCCTACTCTTCCACGATATGTCTTCTGGGTTCTTTTACGTGCACTATCAATCCTGGTACATGGGAAGGAAAAAGCAATTATGGTAAAGTATCTTGCTATGGGATAAAAGTGTCATGACCGGGACTTGAACCCACACTCCCCGCTTATCAAAAACACCAGAGCTGGAGTCCGGTGTGCTCTTATCTACTCGGCCACGGATTGCAACTTGGCGATAGAATACTTTACAAAAATCGGCAGCATACTATTAATGTAAGGTGATGAGTTGGTTGCGATTCGTGTCACCTCATTTGGGTAACTTTTGGGCAAATGGTATAACGATAGTCACCTGATTTATGTTGCCTTACCTCTTTGACGCAGCGATGGCCGTGCGTTTTAAGGAACTCTTCGAAAGCTCTGCCAGCAGAGCCACTGGACTTGGAGCGCAGCCATTGAAGAGCGTCCTCTGGTGACATGTCTCGAAAAGCAACGCCCATTCCTTCCTGCTCAACTGCTCTGGCAACCCTCTGTATCGGTCAGAAAAAAGGAAACAAAATCAACATCATGTGTGATATTTATTATTGTAAGTTCAAAACCTTACTTAGTAACGAGTAATTGGGAGAGGTTGATAGTATAAAACATTGTGAGAAACGGCTCCCTCTGAAGTGACGTAGTCTTCGAGAAAGAAGTGATTTTCCACGAATTTGATTTCGAGACCTCAAGTTTAGAATTTTAGGTCTCGAAATCAAGCATCTGAAAGCACACAACTTCGTGTGACAAGGGTGTTTTTTCTTTTCTTTCATAGATGTCTCGCAACTCCGACGACCAATCGAGCTCAAATTTTCACAAGTTTGTTATTTTATGCATATGTTGAGATACACCAAGTGAGAAGGCTGGTCTTTGACAATTACCAATAGTGTCCGGTGTCTTTAAAACTAAATTATTTACCTCTATCGCTACAGGCACATCAGCACTTTCAACTCCTGGGCACGAGGAAAGTAACATGGCGGCTTCACCGTCTACATTCACATCTACGTTAATAAAAGGTCATGCAAAGGTTAGTTTGTACCAGTTACTATGGGGATTTGTATGTAGCATGATCGGCTCCAATGGTTTTAGTATAGCGTAGACTGGTATACAGCATCTAAGAAAAGATTGACCACATTTGGTAATTACAAACCTTAGCTAAAACAATTAAGAGATCTGTCTCCTTGACAAAAGCAGTTGACCCACCTTTATTAGCGCTTTTCAGGATTTCTTGGACAATTCTTCGGCTGATACTTCCTTTGGTGCTCTCTTTAAAATGGCAACTCCACATCTAGATTGAATCAAATTTATGTCAGATATTATTTTTTGGGGGGTTAAAAAAGATTGACTTACTTTCTTGAAATTGGTGATGTTTTTATTTGGAGGGAGAACCACTCAACGGGCCCTGCGAGTCCCAAACTCAACTTAAGCATATGATAGAAGTTCGAGAGTTTACTGTAGGAAGCTGTGAGGCTTCAAAGTATTTTTTAACATTATTTGAACATTTCGTACTGTATGCTACAGGAATTTTTAAGTGGGTTGCGCCCATTAAAACTATACCTGTCCCATATCAGCGGCCATATCTGTGATGTAATTGTTTTGCTCAATCGCGGTAGGCCATAGCTTGTTCAGATGGTAGCGTGTGTCGTTCCCCATACGTTCAAGTTGCTCGCTGCTTGACCATAAAGTCTATATAAAAGATACAAATACACTGTAAACATAAGTTAGTCATTTTGATTAATAAAAATTAGTCCTGCCCTACGTCTGAAATGACTAATAAAAGTTAGTCATACAAGCAGATGACCAACATTAATTAGTCAAAAGTGACTGATTTTACTTAGTCATCTGACTGATATTACTTAGTCATCTGACTTGTATTACTTGGTCATCTGACTAAATCAAGAAACGTCTGAAATGACTTAAAGTTAGTCATCTGACTTTTGCAATTAGTCATTCAAAATAATGACTAATCACATTAGTCACACGACTAAGGCTTTGTTTCATCTAAAAACAAAAGGATTGAAGCAAATTAAATCATAAACACCTTGTCAAAACGATTTATTTCATCTAAATAGGGTTTAACATGATAAATTTCCGAACAGCACCTACGTAACAAAGTGAGTATTAGAAAGAAAGTTTGAATACATTGCATCATCACACATTTTAACAACAATTGTAAGAGAAATATAAATATAAAACACGAAAAAACAAAAACATTTGAAGTTGCATTATACTTCATCACCGTATTACTTGTACTTTGGTTTGCCAATGTAAAAACATTGTATTTCAAAACACAATGATAAAAAAAAGTCAAATAAACATTTCATCAAATAAACATTTCATCAATTATTTGTAATTATTCGGCACAAACAAACACAAGTGTTGACATGAAAAGTTCATGTCGCATCTGTTTTTACCCCCCTTGTATAAATAAAAAAGAAGAAAGCAGTGGACTTGCAAAAAGGCTAAACTACTTAACACCAAAATAGTAAATTTGCAGACCAGTTTTCCTGGGTTTGTGTTTCTTAGTGCCCAGAAAATGTAGCAATTATACAGTTTTGTTCAGGAAAATAGAACACAATGCTACGACATGTATAATGATAAAATGAAAAATATAATACATGGGCCTTTGTCTCACATTTATGTAAATATAATGAGTCAGTGTAACATGTTGCAAATAAATAGTTATTTTGTCAAGTGTTTTCCATATGAAAGGATTCAGGTACTTTTTCAAAATGTCCACAGGTTTACATTAAACATATTATAGTTTTTAGAAAGAGTTAATTTCTCAATAAATTAAAATAACTACAACTTGAAGAATTTTCAGGGATCTAGAAGCACGTCCATTGTGAACCAAGAGTGTCATTTATTTCAGTATTCATTTGTTATTTAGATGATCAACTTAGTCAAAATGTCACAGATTCTTTTTATTACGCAAATGTTGGGATATACCAAAAGAGAGTACTGGTTTTGACAATTGCCATTGTGTGTCCAGTGCCATTAAAACAACCAGTTCATCATAACTGGGTAATTAAATAGTTTTGAAGTACATCAATATATTTACCCAGCAATACTTAAGAGTGTTGAGATGCCAGGTCCACTTTGACAGCCGACTGTGATCCGTGACGATTCTGTCGGACTCATCAATGTCTTGAATATTAAGATCCTTCAAAAAGTAGGAATGAGAAAATACTTCACCAGACTGTTTCGATTTTGAGTTAATCTAGGGTTACCGAATGTATACAAAACCCTGGATTAAGATAAACATTAACCATATTTTGCAGATCCATAGGTCCTTGAGTTTGGTAAGCAGTTTGTAACAGCTAACATAAACTAGACATTAAGTGTTTGTGAACAAACACGAAGCTGTTCCGTGTTGTTTTGCTTGGATTATGTGCTTCATTGCCCAAGGAATATATAACTGAAAAAACGGTTTCAAAAAAGTTGTGTAGCTCTTGTTATAAGGTCTTACTTCCCGGTTGACACGTAAGTAAAGGTCAACATGGGCCCACAGCTACCAAAGATAAATCTGCAATGCCAAGGAGTCTATAAAATCGGTTGTGTAGAACTTGATATATAGTCCCACTTCCGGTTGACCCAGAAGTAGAGGTCAACTTGGGGTCACAGTTTTCCAAAGCTAATATTTATTGCCTTAGAGTCTATAACTGAAGTTTGAACATTAGCTTTGTACTTTTTTAGATATGGGCTCACTTCCGGTTGACCCGGAAGTAAAGCTCAACATGGGGTCAAAGTTGTTTCAAACTAATCGTGAATGCCCAAGGAGTCTATAATAACTGAACAAAAATTGATAATCTGTTGTATAGTTCTTGAGATATGGTCCCACTTCCGGTTGACCAGGAAGTAGGGGTCAACTTGAGGTCACGGTTTTTTAAAGTTAATATTTTATGCCTAAGGAGTTTATAACTGAAAATATTTTGCAAATCTGCTGTATAGTTCTTGAGATATGGTGACACTTCCGGTTGACGCGGAAGTAGAGGTCAAATTAATCTCCAACCCCAAGGAGTCCTTAAGAACAAACAGTTGAAAAGTCGGCCGTGAGGTTCTTGAGATATGATGCTGCAAAGATTTCCTAATTAATATGCAAATGAGGGTCACTGGTGGTTAATTAATAAATAATTTTAATATGCTTTATGATAGGAATTAAGCTAAACATCCCAAAGCTTCCATCTAGTATTATTTTACGTGTTTAAAATCACATAATTAATTTGTAGGATACTCCTTTATTTTCCTACTCCTGCCGATAGGGGGCGCTTTTTATATGAGACATTTCAATTGCACGATTTCTGCACCGTAATGTCTGTATCTGACTCTGTATTTGTATGTGTACGTTGCAGAGACCAAAACTGTCACAAAATGTCAAGCTATAATTTCCCCTATAGAACACGGCCCAGTTTTATGGCTGTCTGCTTCAACCAAACTCTGCCCATTTATTATACAACCACCATTCTCCGCTTGTTTTGCAGGCGCTGAAATATCTGTGCAATTAGTTCAAAGCAAAGATTACATAATATGATAAGTTTCCCCGCGCACAAGCAAAAATATCCCTGCTAAGCTGTGAAATATGCTTTATGTAAGCGATAATATCCGCGCTTCTGATGTGTCAATTCTTTGCTTACGCAGTGAAGCAGAGTCAGATTTCCCCTCATGTACTAACAATCTTTTTTGCCTTTACATGTTTTACTAAACCTACTCACAGGGCAAAATTACATGGTTCTTATGACCACCAAAGTCTGCGCTTACGATCACCATTTTCCACTTACTGTGATGTGCAAGCTTGGAAAATAATGTGCGAGCTTGGAAGCACACAAACAAAAGAAATCCCTGCTATAAGCAGTCTATTTCGCTTGACGTAAGCGCAGAAATCAATGCTTCAGCAGATTACTGAATCTTTACATTAAGCAAGTTCCCATCACGACTCGACTAGTCGCACCTCAAAACTAACTACGACACTTGTCGAGATAAAATACAGATTCTCAAGATTTGTGCCGCTATGTGCCGCAAAGGCAATATTAATTATGTTGCGAATGGGTGACTAGTGAATTTTACTACTCGACTAGTCGCACCTCAAAACCTGACTACGACACTTGTCGAGATAAAATACGGATTCTCAAGATTTGTACCGCTATGTGCCGCAAGGGCAGTATTAATTATGTTGCGAATGGGTGTGACTAGTGAAATTTACTACTCGACTAGTCGCACTTCAAACCTAACTACGACACTTGTCGAGATAAAGTACGGATTCTCAAGATTTGTTCCGCTATGCCGCAAGGGCAATATTAATTATGTTGCGAATAGTAGTAAGCAACACAACTGGTTCACCAATATAGTCGGGACAAATTTTAATTATGTTGCGAATAGGTGTGACTAGTGAAATTTACTACTCGACTAGTCGCACTTCAAAACTAACTATGACACTTGTCGAGATAAAGTACGGATTCTCAAGATTTGTTCCGCTATGCCGCAAGGGCAATATTAATTATGTTGCGAATAGTAGTAAGCAACACAACTGGTTCACCAATATAGTCGGGACAAATTTTAATTATGTTGCGAATAGGTGTGACTAGTGAAATTTACTACTCGACTAGTCGCACTTCAAAACTAACTATGACACTTGTCGAGATAAAGTACGGATTCTCAAGATTTGTTCCGCTATGCCGCAAGGGCAATATTAATTATGTTGCGAATAGTAGTAACCAACACAACTGGTTCACCAAACAGGTATTCGGGACAAATTTTGTAGTCGATGTGTGAACACGATTATAACGGAGTAGAGAAAAACAGTAGTCGCGACTCAAATAATAACTTGTAGTCATGACTTTAACACTAAAGCACACTAGTCGCCCCTGCGTACTTTTGTCTCAAGTAAAGCACGGTTTTTCCTGCGAATGCAAATCAAATTTTTAAGTCACTGTTTTCGCAGTGAAAGTTTCGCAGGAGTTGAGCACAATTAGTCAACTGTAGCAAATTTTTTGATGCGAATTGTGACGTGAAGAACACATTCCCTGCTAAGCTGTAAAATACGCTTAGCGTAAGCACAGTTCCCCGATTACTTAAGCGCTGCGATTCTTTCCTTTAAAAGCCATTGGCCAAGGACCAAACTACATAATAGTTTTTTAAACACAAAAAGCAGCTTAACCATGCCTCATGTTCAAGTTGTGAATCCAGGTGTTCTGCTCAATTTCTGCAATTTTGTAAAGCAAAATGTTTTGCCTGTTTATTATAGGCAGCTCTATAAAACTGAGCCACTCAACCACCAGAGAAACGATCAGCATAATAAAAACTCTGCTTTTGTATTCCTGTCAAAGAGTTTTTGTTTGTCGATCATGGTCTTATTTCCGAAAGTAACGCGAAACACTGGAATTAGTTTAGGCAATTGGTCCTCGGCGCAAACAAGGTGACTTTACCCGTAAATCATTCCAAATCCCGGGCGGTCTATTTTCGTCGTCTACGCTCGTCGCCTGAAACGAGCCCGGTCAAAGACGCGCGACGCTCAGAGCTTAATACGTTTTTACATGCTTTGCTAAACCCATGTGCCATTTCTACCTCCATGCTAAAACTGAGACTAAAATAGTTTTCGTGACATTTATTTTTTACTCCTTTCTCAAAAACTTCAACAACACGGCAAGCTTTCAACTATCATTATCTTCCCTCCATGCTTCGTAACGTAGAACCATGTACATGTATTTAGACTCTCCTCCTTACAAGAACGTACACCAAAGATCGTGCTGCGCGAGGACAAAATCAGGACCGTTTTATTTTCCAGGAAAGAAGCTTCTCACGAGCCACAAATTTGGGGGAAAAGAACATGTTGTACAGATCGTTTTAATGTAGGTACATTTTTCTGATTGTAAAAAAAATGTAAAATGTATGCCTCTATATATTGATTTCGTCGCGATTTTATTCCTTATATAATAACTGTATACATTTAATAAAAATAATTACAAGATGACGTGAGATATAAAATTACTTCATTTTGCACATCTTCAATACCCAGAGAATCAATATATGAAGCATTTTTGAAAATCGGACGTTTATTTTGGGAGATATGCTGTTAACAAGATTGCCTAATTAAATATTCATATCTTTAATAACTCGGCTAATTGATTAAGAGATTAAAAATCATACGTGGAAAAACTAAGTTACGTACTAAGCTTCGATTTAATATAGAACTCAAGTCTGTCATTTCTACCGTTTCTGAGATTATCTTGCCACAAAAAAGTCGTGCGTTAAACCTATGGCGTTTTGAAAAAAAAACGTTTCTAAAACGTTTTAAAAATCTCGACGAAAACAATACCTGTTCCGACGGACGGCAGCTAAAAACAATAAAAATCTAGACGAAAACAATACCTGTTCCGACGGACGGTCGGAACAGCTAAAAAAACACATTATCAGTTCTGACATCATATCAAGTTTATTAGTTTACACTGTTAGCTTCCTCTTAACGTAAACGACGTATCCCTAACTTTCCCCTCGCTTATGTCAGCATACATCAGCGTGTTTTCGATATCAGGCGACACGCCATGGTGCAGGCCCGTAACGTATACTCTCAATTCTATGTGAATTGGCAGTGTTACAGTACAACACCCATCGCTGTGGTGTTAAAAAAAAACGATCTGGCATCGGTGTTATACTGGTTTCACAAAGAGTTGGGACTAGAACGTATAACTTTTTGTGAAATGCACCCAGAACCTTTAAGAGTTGATTTTGATTGATACGTAGTGGCAGAATGAATGGAACCTGTCATACTTCTCCAAGGAGTGCTTTGCCAATCTCATACGGTGAGAATAAGCTGGCTCTTTTAGAAACATCCACCATGTCCTGCAGAAAATAAAACAAACAAATGAAGGGGTAAGATAAGTTGTTTGCACATTATATTGTTAAAACCGGTCCCTGATTTCTAACAGTTTGATTTTTAATTAGGTTTCCCGCACAAGTATTTTTGTTCGTTATACAGTTTATCCTAAAGCTTGAAAGCTAAAGAAGAAAACATGGGATTTAAACTCGACCCTATTTGAGAAATTTGAATCATGTGCTCAGGTTATTGATTAAAACGTCTGGTTGATTTATCACAAACCGGTTATAATTAAACACAATTAAACAGCCCTAATGTTAAAAGTTATGAAAATTGTAAGTTTCCATATTTTGTTTTTGTCATGGACATTGGGTCGAGTTAAAATGGCTAATATTGAAAAATAATTATGGAAGATTTGTGTGGTAAGCTTACCGTGAGATTCAGGAAGGCTTGATTGACGAATGAGAATAGTGTTTTGACATTGGGAAGAATCAAAGGTTTGCCAAGCACCAAGTGGTTCACCTTAACATTGACAAAGAAAGAAAGGTGTCAAACTACTATTCATTTGACTTAAAATACATTTAATTTACTTTTATTTTATGTGGAACTAATGTGAAGAGCGAAAACACATTTTGGATAGGAAAAATACTTTGTTTGTTTATCTGTTTATATGTTGTTGTTTATTGTTTTACCTTACAATCATAATACAAAAAACAAAAAGTAACAAAAGGTGAAAGCAAAACAAAATAGAGTATGAAAGGGAGGTCATCATGATAAGGACTAATTTAAGAAGTGGATATCAAACGAAATACCTTTCCCTTAAAGGCAGTGGACACTATTGGTAATTATCAAAGACTAGCCTTCACAGTTGGTGTATCTCAACATATGCATAAAATAACAAACCTGTGAAAATTTGAGCTCAATCGGTCATGGAACTTGCGAGATAATAATGAAAGAAAAAAAAACACCCTTGTCACAGTTCCTATGTGCGTTTAGATGGTTGATTTCGAGACCTCAAGTTCTAAATCTGAGGTCTCGAAATCAAATTCGTGGAAAATTACTTATTTCTCGAAAACTATGGCACTTCAGAGGGAGCCGTTTCTCACGATGTTTAATACCATCAACCTCTCCCCATTACTCATCACCAAGAAAGGTTTTATGCCAATAATTATTTTGAGTAATTACCAATAGTGTCCACTGCCTTTAAAGAGGAAAAACGATAATGGCATAATCCAAATTACAGGAACAAAATTAGTTGTATCGTACCTGAAAACTCGCATCGCAGTCGAAGAAATTACTAGTCGTTAACGGGGTGGTACTGCCTGGACACATTTCCCTGGAAAAAAATCCAACACATGATGTCATCGTACTGTTCGTGACGTCAATCGAGGCGCGATGTTTGAAGAGAAAATGTGCAGTCTGGCCCCGTACACTACATCTGGGTGTCAAGTCTGACACTGATCGGTATGGTGCCTATACGTACACAACCACGGTCACGGAGCAGACTGCACGCACTGCATGGCTGCTGTGCGGACGGTCCACTCGGATTACCCAGCACGGTGAATCGCATGCAGGGCCAACACAAGATTGTGACGCTTGGCGCAAGCTAAAAACATACCCTCAAAGTTGACACAATACCCGATTTTTTTCACGATAGGCAAATACTCCTTTAGGTTCTTCCCACTAGCTGGAAGAATTGTAGGAATGGCGTCACAAAATGTGTGGTGTGTTCCGGATTCTCGAAGCACGACGGTTCGAAGTGTTTGCTGCACAGCGCTGGAAAAGACGTCGGACCGGACCACTTTGCAAACTGATACCATCTTTAGTTGTTTTGTCGCATCCAATACACGTGGTCGACATTGCCGGAAATGCAAGAATTTTTTTTTTCGAAACGTACAAACTCACGACTAGGACTCGCATGTATTGCACGTACGTGTGTTGGATGTTCGATCGAGGCAAAGTCTGCCTCGATTGACGTCACAAAAGGGGTAGGCGGAGTCACCCCAAACAACTTTATCTATTTGTTAACATAAAAATCGTTACAAAATGACTCAAAACATTATTTATTTGTTTAGAAATACATACTCTAATGTTTGAAAGAATAAACAAAAAATATATTTCCAGGTGACTTTAATCCATATAAAAACCGAATTGTGTATTAGAAACTAAATTGCATTTTTCACAAATACTTGTTTTGTGTTAATCGACAAGACTGATCAAGTGTTCAAAGGGCGCACAAAGCTTTAAAACCAACCGTTTTACCACGTGCGTGTCTCCTGTTTGACTCAATGCACCCAACGTCATCATCGCACCATTCTTGGTTTTACACGACAATAAAGTTATATTGGTTATTGGATATTTACATAAATTTGTTTAGGGGATATAATACTGCTTTATTGCATCCACTGTTCAATATCTAATATTTAAAAAGCAACACTGATATTCGCCGTATTTCAGCATATTACGTAAATATCCAATATCCAATATCAAACTGACTTTACTGTCATTATTTGTACGCACATTTTTTGTGTAATCACCGTGTAGTGTATTTTTTAACAGTTTTTTTAACGAATTTTCGTTGGGAACGCAACGTTTAAAGGCTTACCAACCATATGCCATAACTATTAAATTAAATGTTTATACTCTCAAAACAGCGACCGTAGACAGCAGCCGCGAGTAGCGTGGGTGGCTAGGAGTCGAAGCATTTCTAATTATGCACATTATCAGGTTTCATGATTCATCAATATATGTATATTGTTTGAATATTCATAACGGTGGTTTGCAGAACTGATTGAGATGGACTTTTTTCAACATTCATTACAGTTTAACCATACCGCTGAGGATGGAGACATGCATACTATACTCACTGTATATTGGCTGTGGTGATAAAGAGCCGGTCGGAGGGAATACCAGTGTCAAACTCATGAAGCAATTCATACTGTGAGGGTACATCAAAGGTTGTAATGGCTCGAGCCTGTAACAGTCATTAACAATGAGGCGGACATTAAAATAAAAAGTTTGTGATTTTGTGTATGAATATGACGAGGATTAGGCGCCTGTTTTGGGGACTTTGGGGACTGGAAGTAAATTTTGTTTAATCACTTCTGGTGAAGAGGGTGTGAAAAAAAACTTGTCTAAACTCCGGATGTGCTCCGGTGTGCAATAGATTCTGTCTATGGAGAGCTATAATTATACAAACTTCTTCTGATAGCGCCCTCTTTTGAATACTCCTCTTACAGTCCACATTAGTTTCCCGTTTGAGGGAAAAATGCCAAGAGATTTAACTTTTACTCCGGCGGACAGAATCTCCGTCGGACAGAGTCGCCTGGGACACCGGCTCAGATTCAAAATAAATATTGGAAAATATTTAGAAACATACACAATAAATAGATACGACAATCTTGAAGCGGGTATAGGATGAAATGATCAACATTGTAGCCTATAAATAAAAAAAAGTGAAATGAATTTCTAACAACTCCAAATCAGTTAAAACATCTTATAAGAATCATTCTCAAAAATAGGAGAAGCGCCTAACCCTCTTCCACCCGTCCCTATCACTAACTTACCTGAAGGAGGTACACTGTCTCACCGACCACCGCGTACTCGATGTCTCTACCATCACCAAAGCAATCGTCAAGCTATAACAATATTGGGGACAAATTAAATACAAATACTGGTGATTAAGAATAATAGCAAGCGCTTGTTATTGTACACCGGGGTTTTCAGTTTTAAATACGACACCCTTTTTTATTTACAGCTCATGGAAACGTGAGCTCGAGTCAAGTACGCTTGACAGCTCGGCTTCGACATCCCGAGATTGACCTATGCCATTTAAACAAAATATAATCGAGGGATCACCACAAGTTCTCAAATTATTTTTTCCAAAATACAAATTATAGAGTTTGCGTTGACTCACCATAAGTGCAATCCGTCCAAGTTTTAAGCATGTATCGTCCGATAGTGCACATCCGGCGGACTCAGTGGATGACAGTGACGTCACTTTTGTTCCCCCTTCTTCTGTAAAGATTGAAATGAAGACAAGTAAACTTTATAGTTGTCTGTTTTTCCAACACTAAACCATCGGCTTTGATCAGTGCCCAATTTCATTTCATGTACCGTGAGCAAAGCATCGGCGCAGGGAATTCTTCGCTTACGTCAAGCGTCTTTCGCGGTACGGGTTTAACAGGGAAATTTGGCTTGCACGCGTACTCCACGCTACTAGGCTTTCTTCGCTTACACAGCTCTTAGCACAGATATTTTGCGCTTGCACGAACAGAGAATAATATTGTGATCATAAGCGCGGAGCTCTGCGGTATTAGCAGAGCCAGGAAGTTGGGGTCTTGACTCTTACCGAGAATTCAAAGCCAAGCCCATAGTTGGTTTTCTCCGATTCAAATAATGTTTCCAGAACCTTAAAGGAGGGAAAATAGTCTGAATGTGGAATATTTCATGTGCTGTATAAATCAGTGTATATTATTGCTATTGAAGAGGCAGGACGCACTAAAGGTTACGACATCGTCGTAAGTCCGTAGGAACTGGTTTTACTTTCAACATTCGCTGCGAAAATATCCACGTGACTTCAAAATTGGCTTCGCATTCGCAGAAAGTATGAACCGGGCTTCAGTGTATTATACCTGCCACGAAAATGGCTTCTTCTTTCCGTCCAATAGTCTTCTCTGCAACCGTCAGATTGTTCATGCTATCCACTTCCAATGCGATGGTATCCACTTCGCTGACACCTGCGACCACACTCTGTTGGTAAAATTAATGTAGAAGATGTGATTTGTAGTAATGTTCATGTATCTTAAGCACCATGCACTGTCTGGTTAAAATTGATATGGGTGTTGTCAACATAATAAAAACCGAAGGGAGAACCAAAATTAACATCATGATGTTCAAAATTACATTCATAAATACCTACTACAGTTTATCCATTCTGATTGGTCGAGAGGTTATCACGTGGAGGTGTTTGAACTTCGTCTCGTTAAAATTATCAAGAACCAGGCCTCGGCGGGTTTAAACCACTAGTTGAAAACCTCTTCACCAAACATTGATTCCCTTATTAATAGCTGTTTTGGCAGAAATAATTTTTATTTTTTACTGACACCATAAAGATGGTGTTAATTTTGTTTGGTGTGTGGCAATACCCAGTGTCATTTTAACAGCCCAAGTTTGCAGTGCAGGTTCGACAAAAGTGACACGGACCATTGTAAGTTTTCGGGGATTTAGTACTTGATAAGTTAAGAGCATTATCCGTTGAATAAAGGGTCACCAACCTCACCGAGTCCAAAGTTAGCGTTGATTACTACTCGTGATGGGTTACCAGTGATCGGGTCCCGACTGAATACTACACCTGAAATACAAAGTAAATAATACGTGCTTGTTGGTTTAGCCATAATTATGAAACTAATATAAACAATATCAGCAACGAATGAATTTCACTTTGGTTTAAGCAATTAAGAAATCAATCTTTGAGAGTAAGGGATTCAATTTCAGTTGTTGAACCTCAGTCCCCATGATTATCATAATTATACGGGTCCGCTAAAGGCTGGTATCTGGCGTAAGTCACGACCCTCGAAGTGTGACGTCATAAGGCTACATGCTTACCTGCGGTTTCAGCCGGAACTATTTCTTGCACGACAACCGCCATTGACGACTCCACAGTTTGGCCATACTGTCTGAAGAAAAGTCAACATTGCACAAAAGTGATTCAAGTGCATATAATACATACACCCTAAAATATAATCCCGACATTTAAAACCACTGTGAACCTTTGGTAACTGTCAAAGACCAGTCTTCTCACTTGGTGAATCTCAACATATGCATACAATTTAATAAACTCAATTGGTCGTCGAAGTTGCAAGGGATGGAAGAAAAAAATGGCACAAGTTGTGTGATTTCAGATGCTCAAATTCCCGTGGTCTCGAGTTCAATTCAAATATTTTAAAGTGGGAACTTACTTCTTTCTCAAAAACTACGTTACTTTAGAGGGAGCCGTTTCTCACAACGTTGTATACTATCAACATGTAGTTCTCCATACTCGCTACAAAGTAAGTTGTTATGCTAACACTTATTTTGAGTAATTGCCAATAGTGTTTGGAGCATTTAAGTAGATTTTTCTCAATTTTGCAAGCCTATCCACAAAAGCATACTGTTAACTCATTATGATGTTATGTGGTCTACAACTGCGAATCTTTCCTCTTTTAAAATTAACTACTTTACACATTATATTTAAAGGAACACGATGCCTTGGATCGGACGAGTTGATCTTTATAAAGCGTTTGAAACCGTTTGTTATGAAATGCATATGGCTGGAAAGATCTTTTAAAAGTAGTATACAATGATCCACACAAATTTGAATCGAAATTGCACGGTTTTCCTTTTACTCTGCGAACGAACACGGTCGGCCATTTATGGGAGTCAACCATTTGACTCCCATAAATGGCCGTGAGAAATCAGTGAGAAAGGCTGAATATTTACAGTAACGTGCACGCATTAACCGAGTCTTCACCTCGTACCTTCTGTACTGTACTGCTTGGAATGAAAACTGTGAGGCCCAACATTTCTGTACAGCCGTGAAGATCTGAAATGAGAAGAGAATGGATCAATGTCTAATATTCTATAGATATGTCGATTTTTCTTTTTAATAAGGCCATGTCCGAATTGATTGACTCAGCAGATGCTACGGTCTGATGTACAAAAGCTTAAGCACAAAAACTAAATGCTTTAACAAAATTTCTAATGTATATTGTGACTGGTATATCCTGCTCATTGTTGCTTAGCAGAAATCTGTTAAACAATATATTATGCTTAAGCAGCTCTATGAAATTGGGCCCGGATCACCGAACAACAGGAGAACTTATTGGTCTATAAGCCTGACGAACAGAGATAGTAATATTGTGAAGTGCCGTGATCTAGCTATCAGCATTGTTTACACGTTTTGGGATATGTTTTTTAAGGAGTACCGTAATGGTCATACCTTTTCAAGTGTGTTTATACACAGATATGTTTCCATCTGTCCTGCGGCCGACATCAGGGGGGTGTCTTCGCCTGAAAAACGAGGGAGATTGAAACAACAATGAGAGAAAAACTTATAGTTTTTGTTAGGCTACTGCATATTCATTTTGAATTGGTTGACACTAACGGTATATTTTAGTTTCAATGCAACTTGGGGGGTTTAAGGCATCTTAACAGAGGACTCAACTTTCTAAAGAATAACTTACCGACAGCAGAAGAACGAATAGCAAACGATTGGCCGTCCTTGTTTTCTGTAAACAGCTCATGAAATTGGCGGGAGATAACTATTTTCATGTCGTCTGATATCTCGGTTTTGCTGATCAGTGCAACCGTGCTATTGGATTTAACACAAAATAAAGTAATGACAAAATACGGGCACGATAAATGCATATTAACTATTTGCATAAAAAAAGAAAATACACATCACCCTGCAGTGGGAGCTCTTACTAGCACCTTTAAAGGGATGCTGCAGTGAATTAAAATAAAAGTTAATTTTGCTGTCATTTATTTCTGATATATGTATTGAACATCAATAAAATGTGTTTTGTTTTTTCCCCGACATATCTCACTTGCGTAATTAGCGAATAAGTCATGCCCCCCCTTTTGTGGATTTTTACCGCCCCCTACCATCGACGTCACGTCGGGAATTCAAACATATCGTCGGCAAAAGGAGTCTGGTTCCTAACTACACGCGCCTAGGTACCAGGCCACACAATGCACACGTCTCTATATGCACACAGCCAGGGGACCCGACGGCTCGGGTTCCCGACATGACGTCACATGAAGGCTCCCTTTTAGGGGCGGGGTGGGTTCCCCTAATCTCTTGGAAACCACTTTTAAAATACTTGCGCATTCAATACAAAATTTTAAAAAATATTTCAGGTTTAAAAAGTCATGTTTAATCGTTTAAATTAAAAAACAAAACCACTGCAGCCACCCTTTAAACAAAAGATAAAAGGTGGTTTACATATTATTTCCAACAAAAAACGACACTCTTAAAAAAACCCGTAATTACCAGTAAACTGACTAGGTTTGACGTGACAACAAAATGCAAGCATTAAATCCATTGGACACTTTCGGTAAACAGTATTGTTCAAAGGCTCACCACACTTTGTGTATCACAACTTATATATAAAAATAACAAACCTGTGAAAATTAAGGCTCAATCAGTCATCGGATTCGGGAGGAAATAACGGGAAAACCACCCTAGTTTCTGCACGTTTCGCCGTGTCATGACATGTGTTTAAAATAAATCCGTAATAATCAATATCGAGAATTGATAATGTTTAATGTTTTCTCAAAAAGTAAAACATTTCATGGAATAATATTTCAAGAGAAGTCTTTCACCACTACCTTCTGTAAACCCTGTAAGTTATTTGTAAATATGTGATATATTATATGTTTGTGACTTACTTTTCACAGGCCGATTTCAGGTCGCCATTTTGTATCCCACAAGACACCTCGCTGAGAGTCTTTATGGCAGTCCGCAAGTCTTCATTTTCCTAAAAAAATCAAATGAAAAACATATTATGCTTATTTAAAGTATTTTTTGAATTTGAAATTAATTTAATCACAAGTTACTATAATTATGAAGAACTATTTCATATAGATCACGGGGCTGTGACAATCATCAACCTCATGAAAATACGACAGAGCAAACAGACAAATTATGGTTTAACATACAAAACAGAAGACCCCTACAAATAGTATTTGACGACAGTAAATGTGAATGTCCAATGTCCAATATCGACAAAAGCAACGTTGGTATTCGCTGCACAAACCTATACGAATGTCCAAAGTCCGAAGTCAAACATCAAACTAACTTTAATACCGTCATACAGAACGTTTGTTTTTAAAGACACTGGACACTATTGGTAATTGTCAAAGACCAGTCTTCTCAACATATGCATAAAATAACAAACCCGTGAAAATTTGAGCTCAATCGGTCGTCGAAGTTGCGAGAGAATAATGCATGAACAAACCCTCGTCGGACGAAGTTGTGTGCTTTCAATGCATGAATTCGAGACCTGAAATTCTAAATCTGAGGTCTCGAAATCAAATACGTGGAAAATTACTTCTTTCTCGAAAACTACGTCACTTCAGAGGGAGCCGTTTCTCACAATGTTTTATACTATCAACAGCTCCCCTTACTCGTTACCAAGTAAGGTTTTATGCTAATAATTATTTTGAGTAAATTCCAATAGTGTCCATGCCTTTAAATGCGTTCTAAATAACATTCAGACAAAATACATCACAAATATTTACCTCCATATGCTGATTGAATGCCTTGGTTGTTATGCAAAAGCCATTTGGAACTTCAAACTGTAAAGACAATTGAAAACAATCTAACTTCAGTAGATTTAACGCCAGTCCTTCAGTTGTGATTAAAATATGACTGAATCTTTCTAACTTCTCCTTTGACTAAAATATGTTTGTATGAGTCTAACATAAAGTACTAAATAGTTTTTTCCCAAAACAAAAAGGTGGAAGTTTTCTTCCGACTCCATTCCCAGAATATAGAGCGTGTAGCTCATGCAATCTCTTCGCATGTCTGCTTATAAGTAATGTAAAAGGTAGAACAATAGGCATCTTCTATCATCAATACAAAAACATCCTCTCATGTCTATACTGAGATTCTGGTTTTGTTTCTCACCTCCACCTGTCGATGTTTCTTGAGCTCTATCAGCATGGCGAGTTGTGAGCCTTTGCCACCGGTCATTGAGCCAACTCGACACGAAGAGGCCCCTAAAGGTAGCACCAAAGCTTCTCGATCAGCCCCGCAGAGTTCGGCTGTAAATGTTCGGGTCAAAGTATAATAGTACCCTCATTTTATTTGAGATTCTAAAAATCATTTAGGGAAATGTATACATTTGGGTTTATAGGAACCGTTCAATTGTTTTAATCCTAAATGTAGATGTTCACAATCTAACCAATCTCTAGTAATTTCAAAACGTGTTCCAGTTGTTTAGATATCGCCGAAAATCAGCAGCGGGACCGATTTCGAATACTCATCACTAATACACAATTTGAGAAGCGTTACACGGTAACGCTTCTCAGATTCAAAACGTTGAGCAATAAAACTTTTATTTTTCTACATAACCACATTACTTCGAAGTAAACATTTTTTTTTTAAATGCTTTTATATAACCAATGCTGCTGTATGGGGTTATAACCAAAGGTTTGTATTGCCATAACTGAAATAACTAAACTAAAAAACAGTTGTCGATCAACTGCTAATTTTATCTTACGAAAGCTAGTTACAAGTTAATAATGAGGATTTGATTATTTTAAGTATTCTTCGCACAAACCTGGCTCCTTGCAAAGTTGACATCTCTCTTGGATGGGATGAGTTTTCGGTCTCGCATTGTCGGATCTGTAGAGATAACAAACGTGTTTTAACCGAACAGAAAAAAACAATCTTGTTCAAACCGTATTTGTTGAAACGCATCTTAAATATCAATACCATGCCTTAAAGTGGTTGCATGCTTACCTGAACATTGTTTGACAGAAGCCCCGTGCCTGCACGCCGTTGACCCGGTAGCTACTCATAGCTTCACACACCCTCATGCTCTGGTCCGTGCCCAGGTTGAAGTAGGCTCTCTTGTCAACTTTAGTTTGTATCTCTAGAGTTGAATCATCTATGAGAAAACAACGGATCTGGTTTAATAAATGCCTCTGCGAAATAGGTTTGTCCTCACCAACGAGAGCACTTATCAAAAACAAGGACAACAACGAACAAACAAACACACACACAAAAAGCAACAACAACTGGACCCTTCGTTTGGTAAAATGGGATTCAACAGTCAAAATGAACACTGCATAAAATACCAACTTAATGATATTAGTGGTCCATGTCTGAAGGGAGTGCCAGCTTTCAAATTTACATGGAAAATTAACATTATGGGTTATACTCATTTCATGGTTCGGGTTGCTTGACCCATATAAGGTCAAACTTTCACGTTTGTGATCAACGTGACCCGTTTAGGGTCATATTGACCACAAACGGGTCATTCTGACGTCAACATAAGCATGGCAAATCGTACTCATCACCAGGTTAACAAATTCTGGCCCGATACTCTTATGGTACTTCTGAGTTTTCTGATTTACTTATTGACAGGAAAATGTGATACCTACTTTCAAAACGAACACTGAATGAGAATGTCTTGGGCAGCTCGTTATAATTCCCCATCAGTTTACACACGGGTAAATATACCGACCGAACTGGGTGTATAAAACCATTCGGGTTGGTCATAAACCCTGAGAACGACACACTGTGTAGAAAATAATATTCAAAGTGGGGTTTAGATGGCTGAAATTGATAAAACATAATACAAAACTTTAATTTCTATGTAGCATTTGATTTACGGGCGTCTCGAAGCGCATCATCAATGGAAAACTTTAGACTATCTGCCAATCACCAAGAGAGGGCGCTCTTCACCAGGTAATGTCAACTTTAGGAATAGGAGAAGCATGAGTGACGGTCACTGACAGACAGCAAATACCTTGTGTTTTGCGTGTTTTTGATTTTGTATTTTAGATTTAGCCAAACTGTATTTTGTTTTTCATAACACATTGCCAGCATAAACCAAACTGTTCTGGAACAGGACGTACTAGACACGAGTTCCCCAAGGATAACAAGCGGTGTGCATGAGTTTTGGGGAGTGTTTCTTTTAGGGTAATTAGCAAAAATTCCAAAAATGCTGACCTACCAAAACTTGAGAAGAAATCTGAAATTTAGTTGTATGACAATGTATCTGATTTAATTTTCAAGAGGCTGAGCGACTTCTAAATATTTTTTGAGTATTTTTGAATTTTTAGCATTTACCATTGTTTGCTATAGGAGTTGTGCACCCTTACCTGGTAGGTCTGCTGCCCTCTAGTGGCAGAGCTTCTAAAAAGTCTCCCATTGTAAAACCATACTTGGTAATGAGTAATGGGGAGAGGTTAATGGTATAAAACATTGTGAGAAACGGCTCCCTCTGAAGTAACGTAGTTTTCGAGAAAGAAGTGACTTTCCACGAATTTGATTTCGAGACCTCAGATTTCGAATTTGAGGTCTCAAAATCAACCGTCTAAACGCACACAACTTCGTGTGACAAGAGTATTCTTTCTTTCATTATTATCTCCCAACTTCGACGACCAATTGAGCTGAAGTTTTCACTGGTTTGTTATTTTATGCATATGTTGAGATACACAAAGTGAGAAGACAGTCCAGTGTCTTTAAGGCAACTGCTTTTGAATTGCAGTGTTCTAGAATTTGTAATTCGTCTTGGGCTCGAATCCCACCTGAGTAATATGACTGTGATTAAAAAAAAAAAAAAAAAAAATCGGGAAAGGACTGCATTGGTGTAATGGTAAACCAAATAATACTCTTTATCCTCGATGCAAATTTAAGTTTATCGTCGGGGTACCTGCTGTATGCTATAACACAGGTTTTTGTGAACATGGTTCGAACTGTCTCTAGCTACCGGCCTATCTCGGTGGTCTGGTTGGTAAGACATCTGATGGCAAAGGTCGTACGTTCATATTCTATTCGAGCTATAATATGATTTTTCTTCACAGAACTGACTTTGAGTATTCAGTGCTTTCGTATATCGGTGTAAGGGTTACACCAAATTATAATTGTTTAAGTATATACGTATCTCATGTTTGCAAAACCCGCCAGCTCTCGGAAACACTTTCAAGCAAGTTGATCGGCATTAACTACCTATTCAACTGCACGGGCCAACTGTGCACAAAAATAACTATGTTCGTTATGGGATTTGGGGCATTGCATGGTGAGGTATAAGTATTGGCTTTGCGTGCATCTTGTGGGTAGATTAATATGTTCTTTTGAGTAATTTGTCTTGCGTTATATTCAACTACACCGCGGAGTAGATTTTCGAAATTCGGGAGACTTCTCAGTTCTGAAAGAAACTGTCCTGCTTTGAACTACTACCTGAGCTGAAGGTAACCATCACAGCTATGCACATGATGGTAATCAGATCGCAAACTGACATGACAGTTTATCTTGGTTTACCAATAGAGATAATATAGATGTAGGATTGTTTTACCTTTTCCCATCGTAGTAGGCGCCCACGTGAAGACACTTTCCATCCTGTAAATGAAAAACAAGACATGAGTATTGTATTTCTGAGAAAGAATTATCAACAAATATTTTTGGTTTTACCAAAGCAACTAACAGTTCACAAATTAACTTCCTCTTTGTTTCCGATGACACGTTCACAAGTTTAGGACACGTTCTCGAAAGCTGTACCATTATATTAAACGCAGTGGACACTATTGGTAATTGTCAAAGACTAGCCATCACAGTTGGTGTACCTCAACATAAGCATAAGATAACAAACCTGTGAGAACTTGAGCTCAATCGGTCATCGAACTTGCGAGATAACAATGGAAGAAAAAAAACACCCTTGTCACACGAAGTTGTATGTTTAGATGGTTGATTTCGAGACCTCAATCTGAGGTCTCGAAATCAAATTCATGGGAAATTACGTCTTTCTCTAAAACTATGGCACTTCAGAGGGAGCCGTTTCTCACAATGTTTTATACCATCAACCTCTCCCCATTACTCGCCACCAAGTAAGGTTTTATGCCAATAATTGTTTTGCTACCAATAGTGTCAACTGCCTTTAAGTATTATTCAAAAGACCAAACACACAATTTAAACCCAAAGTTCTGATGACAAGAGGAGGATATACAGTGCATGCCTAAACAAGTTGCACATTCAAACGTAAAGTAAAATTGATAATTCAAGCTGTTAAAATTGTACTAATGGAGTGCTCTCCAGCTAGCTCATCCATATAGCATCAATCACACTGATTGTTCTGGAGCAAACATGATTTCTTTTCTGACCAACCTCCTGTACAATGTAGTTGATGACGTAATACTGTATGCTCTCATCCCATTGGTCCGATCCTGATCCACCTGATAGTGTCTTCACACCGCGCATGAGCAGTGTAGTCTCCTCGTTACCTCCAACTTGGACAGTTCCATGGATCATTCCAAACTGCTCATAATGATGGCTAGAATTACTGCCACGTCAAAAAGGAACAACGGTAATCAAATTTAACAAATAACAACAGTAATAGGATTGTCAGTGTATTCGTATTAGGAGACAGCCGACCCAAACAAAGAAACACAAAGTAGAACATGAGATTTGGGACAATACGTTCACCACTTAAAAAAGCTAACTTTCTGAAGACTATCAGTAGAATATAATTTGCATACCATCAATGATGGCTTATAGCAAAGGATATCATATTTTGAATAGTTTAACCCTGCGATGCCCCGGCCTGTCAGATTTACATGTCATGGGGGTAATGCTGCGGCAGCCATTAGACGGACGACGGAAAACGTGTATAACTCATTGGTAATGTTCATCTCACATTATTATAATTTGTTTAAAGCTAATACATTTCCTGATATTGAAGAGACAGTTTGAGTGTTGTAGTGTCGAGCGGTTAAGAGCACCCGCTTCAAACTCTGGTGTTTTTTATCAGCAGAGTGTGGGTTCGAAACACTTGTGTCCTTAAGCAAGACACTCATAACGTCCTTTGGGTGGGACGTAAAGCCGTTGGTCACGTGTGAAGTGTAACGCACGTAAAAATAATTTAGTGCACTTCTCAAAAAGAAAAGGGGTTCGCCCCGGTGTTTGCCCCGGTTCCTGGCTGTGGCTGCTGAATCGGCTCTCCGAATTCATAACTTCAATAACAACGTTATGTGTAATCGACCCCCTCCCCCTCGCAACCAACTTAGCTCTTCACGCATGCGCGTTTCATCAGCGATGACAGCCAATATCAAGTCATCAACTCAGCTGCAGGAGAAAAATACCCACAAAGTCTCGGCAAATTAATGTACTCGGGGAGCACTTCAAGTAAATATTTTGTGTTTGTGTTTAACAAAAGGAGATCAAAGTAGTTTCAATGTGATATCCTACGAAAGAAATATTCAAGTTTAGATAAAACAATAGCTTATGTAGAATATTATACCGTATAAATAAAGTTGTCCACCATTTTTTTTTTTTTTTACAAATTTGTTTAATTTTCTCTTGCCAGGTCCTTTTGCTTTCCTGCTTTAATACACAGGAAAAACCATCTGGGTATGGTAAATCGGAGTGTACTTTCTCTCTACGCATTAAGCATAACCAATGCGTACACGTGCTAGGTCACACAATGAATGGCATAAATTAATCATTTCATATCAACACTTTCTTTCATTATGCAAAACGTTTCACAATGAGAATGCTCAACAGACTTGGTTAAGTTTATTAAATTTTTGAGTATTTCTCATCGACTTATCACGCATGCGTGGGCGGCATACTTGATGTGGGACACCAAGTGTTGGGTCTCATAAACCCTCTTTAGAAGAACAAATAATTTGGCTGGTAGTCTACTTCAGATGTTCTTTAGAAGAACATCTGAAGTAGACTACCAGCCAAATAATTTGGCTGGTAGTCTACTTCAGATAAGAACATCTGAAGTAGACTACCAGCCAAACTATTTGGCTGGTAGTCTATTTCAGATGTTCTTCTAAAGAGGGTCGTCGAAACTTAATTTTCCTCCCCCAGTACACAAACTTGGTAAAAAACCTGCGAAAAAAATATCACAGGCATATATTACTTCGTGGGATGATCCTGGAATTGCTATTTTGAACTGAATTTGATTTCTGAAGTGTCTTCAGGCAATGTATAGGCCTATATACCTAATTGTTTTTTGGAACCGTTCGACTCCTTTACGAATTTAACCTGTGTGAACGTTTAAAGTTTTCCACTTCTTTTTGTCGGTCGCGTTTTTTATTTATTTATTTTTTATTATTTTTTTTATTATATAATATATCGCCGATACTCCGGAGCGATTACTTCCATACAGAAATAATACTCTCTACATGAATACATGATCCGAGAAGCGTTACCGCGGTAACGAAGCTATTTTTTTTAAAAATATTGTTGAGGATAACATATATTTTTCCATTACCATTGTACTTCGAAGGGAACTGTGTTTTTTTCAATTCAACATACCATCCAAGACTAGCTGCTGTAGGCCTACTTCACTGAAGTTTGTTTTGCTGTTAATGTTCAGAGTCATTATACCACACGTATACCAGACCCTTTATGCCACGTGTCCATGCCCCCGAGCGTGTTTTCCACTACTTTTTTTTTGTGTTCGTTGACAACGCATGTTACATTGTTATTGCCCTTCGGCGCAGCTCAATCAACCTTGCCAAAACACATGCCATTGCTCATTTTGGGGGGTATTCTCCTTTATAGCTTGTTTGTGGCGTTTGTACAAACCCGAAACACCTGGTATTTCTCATTATTTTTGGGGTACTCCCCTTTGATTGCGTGTGGTAGGGTTATAACTGCTACAATGCCAAAATTGTCAACAATTTCAACTTCAAAATAACTAAAGGTCCTGCCACAAGTATCGATCAACAAAACACAATCGCTAATTATGTTATGGTCTACTTGTTGTATGATGGCGTAGATATAAGGATATGATCGCCAGTAGCTGTATGGAGGTTGGCGTCTCCGTTCGTTTAGTTCTTCAAGTTATACGTTGCGTTTAAGCAATTGTGTTCTCCTTAAGAAGTTTCGGTACCTATGTTTCATTTGAAGTTGCGTGTATTAGTACCTCGGTAGGCTGATAAAACCATAACAACATATATATTTGTTTGCAGATCAAAATAAAAACTATACGGGCAAAAAGGCTGGACGTATTAAACCGACTGATTAAGTCCGATGTGTCTGCAAACAGAATTTACAGTAAGAGCTTACTTTTAAAATAGGCAATGATTATCATTCCCCAAATTTAGTTAGTTCCAGCAACAAACTGGAATCAATTTGACCCTGATATGCCTTTCTCGCGTTTCTTCAAAAAGGTAAGATGAAATAAGCAAATCAAGAAACAATAAACATTTTATTGATGTATTCAAGCAGACGAAACAAAACGTATTGACTAAAAAGACATTGTTTTTTTTTTACCATTTCTCACTCTTGTAAAGAGTGCTCTCATCGTCAACGAAACACAGAGATGCGAATGTTAATAATATCCTATTAAACTTTTTCAAACTGCAGGCAAATTGAACTGACCATGTGGGAGTGTAGCATCTTCATCATAATCGTCGGTGCATTGGTACCCATGGCTTCTGTACCCCATGAGGCACTGACAGTGGGATGCGGTGGTGGTGCAAGCAAACAAGCAGAGGAAATAGAACAAATAGGACTAATATGTTTAATCCTATTTTTTCTAGTTAATTCCTATTATGACCCAAGGTCAATTGTCCTTGGTTTTCCGAGTTTACTTTTATCATTCCTCGTGACTTTTCATTCCACTACTGCATTATGCCACACCATTTCATGGACTTGTCGTGGTAGCTGTCAAATTATGTGCGCTGGCGCTTCGATTACACATGCCGTTTGTGAGATTATCTGGGCAATTTACAAACATGCTTAGGTGGTGTCGATTTAAATCCGCTTTTTTTTATCACCACTGTTTTGTTGCAGATTAAACGAAATTGTTTTCACTACAGCGTAGTCGAAATGGTGATATCAAATTTAGCAGCTGTTATCAGAGCCTGCATGATAATTACCACACAGTGTATTCGAAATTGTTAGTTGCTTTAAAGCATCCAAAGACTCAAATTCTACGGCAATTCGAACGTCATAGACATAGAGTTTACAATTAATTATTCACATCAGTGGCTTACGGCATCACTATGGATAGCAGCACTATGTGTATTCGTTTAGAGGTTGCTAAATATTAAGAGTAAAGCGCATGTCCTGATAACTTGTATGGCATCATTCATAGTGATAACGTTAGAGCCTATATAGCTCAAATTTTTAAGCACAGTAAAATAAAATCCAGCGCAAGATTGAAAGAACTTTTCAAAACAACACAAACTTAGTGAACCACACATCACTGAGATATCTGACGAATAGTGGCATAAGTTTTAATATTCTGGTTTTTCATTGGTTTGTTTCTTGGAGCATTTGTATTAAATGTTTTCACGATATTATTTTCATTCAGCGTAGATCATGAAATTTGACGAAGTTTGTTTTGTGTGTGGTATAATATGTTACTCACACTTTAAATGAAATTTGGTAGCATTGGGACAAAACAACGATAACTTGGGAAGCACTCAATAGTGTTTTAGGTGTCTACCCACAAACGGCACCAAAGTTATTTCAGTATGTGCACGAACCATGTATTTTGAATGCAGTTTATGACGCGTATAACATTTTTATAACCAAGCTACAATTTTTTAGAGTTCTTGAATAAGTTTATAGTGGCAACTGTTTTGTTTGGGTCATTCTTGTTGTACTTTATCCAGGTATAGTTTTATATCGGTCGTTTCTTTGCAAAACTTCCAAGTTACATGCAAATAACACCGGTACAGATACTTATATTTTGTTAAAGGCAGTGGACACTGTTTGTAATTACTCAAAATAATTATTAGCATAAAACCTTACTTGGTGTTGAGATACAGCGAGTGAAAATACTGGTCTTTGACAATTACCAATAGTGTCCAGTGTCTTTAAGCACAAGTTACCAATAATGGGGATATTGCTTTGTAAACTGTGTATGTTACATCTATATAGCTTGCTGAATCTACTTTTAATTAAGATCAGTCGCCAGGTCTCAAGAAAATCATATAGTATAAGCTGCTATAGCTATAGAGTATTCATAAAAAGAAAATGTTTAAAGGATATAAAATAGAGCTTTGTTAAGATGCACAATATCTACTCTAAAAAAATGCACGAAAGAATAAACCAAAGGAGGGTGTTCAATGCTTTTATGATATATACATCAATAATAACACCGACAGTTGCTCGTGAACCTTTCACTACCGTGCGGATAGTGAAAGTGAAACCCTATTTCGTGTTTGTTTTTTGTTCATTTTTATGAATTTGTTTGTTCAAAATTGCACTTTTGTAGATATGTCATGAAATTTTTGAATCCTTGATTATTGGACTAAATTGTTTAATAACATTGCCATGTTCATTTAAAGATCAACTACAATGATTCAAAACTATATAAAGTCCGGCATATTGAAAAAAAAAGAAAAAAAAAAAGAAGTTTAATATATGAACAAGTAATAATTATAGGCTTCAATCGTAAACCCCGCCACCCTGCAGGAAAGTCTACACCCAGCAGTCGATTTCACAAAGAGTTAGGGACTAGTCCTAGGAGATATACAAATTGCATGGATAGTCCTAAGTTAGGATGAGTAACTGGTCCTAACTCGAGATAAGACTAGTCATAATAGCTCTTTGTGAAATCCACCCCACCTCAGACAGGGGCGACAGAGTCCATCGCGCCGAACCAAATAGATTATGACTGAGCGAATCGAGGTGGAAAAACAAAAGTTTCCACATCGACGTCTGAAACCAAGACGTTCCGAACGAATGCCACAGTCGATCATTCGACTCCCAGCCAGTGTTCCTATTACTGTTTCACACGTTAAACTTGTTAATAATTTGGTGCGGCGCGACTCTAGAGCGCCTGTCTAAACCGGGTAGAGAATAGACTTAGTTCAAGTCGGGTTTCGTGCTAATTACCAAAGTCAACGGCAATACAGAGAGCTAGCTCTGATGAGTTTTTTTTTTTTTTTTGCGTGGGCCCTCAAGTAATTGCCAATCCAGAGAGTTGAATCGGACTTACGAACATAGCCTGAACATTTGACGCCACACTTCGAGGCTCAGGAGTGGCCTCAATCCTAGGTCAATCCCCATCCAGCTTCACCTTTCACCTAGATTCATAAGCAGACGACCGAAAGTGCAGCTGCCACACGTCACCCGGACCAAAGCTAGGTCACTGCACACTTTCCAATGGAATGATAGTATCCAATTAAATCATTGGTTCTGGAAAGCAAGCATGTCTTTATCCTTGCAGATAAAGACAGGGGCCCATAACTAGTTTTTACCGAACATAGCAAACTTTGTTGGCCACGTGAGGGCGCATAGCAAAGTAGTGAAATAAAGCTCTTCACGATATGAGGACTCTACGAAAGTTCGACTTGAGTCGAGTCTATAGTAGGTACAGAGAACAAACTCGTATAATATGGGCCTACCTATTTATTCGTCCAATCAGATCATTCTTTGAGGACGGGTTTGTCGCGAGATTCTCGGCTGCCAGGTGAGGATGGACATCGGTGGTGAAATCAAAGTAAGACGTGAAGGCACTCCATCTGTCACAAAGATTAATATTTGTGTTCATTTGGGGTGTTTAGATGATCTTCCCATCAAAGGAACTCTGCAAACTCTCAAAAAGGGGATATAAACACCAAGCTGGCAAATAGCCAACCTCTCTCTCATACAAACATTGGTTTTAAGCCTATGATTACGATTTGCATAATAAAACATTTTTGGTATTAACTATAGATGACAATAGCTAATCTAGTCATTGTGAAATAAGCGGTTAGCTTGAGGTTGAACCCACAACCTCATGAGCACAAGTCCTGCAGTCTAACCATGATGGCAATAGCATGTGCACTATACTCATATAATATTTAGGTGTGGGTTTTAGTGTGGGTTCGAGTCCCTGTCGTGACAATATCGTATCAGATTCAGATTTTGATACATACAACTAAATATATTTTGCTTAACCCGATTACTTCGAAATGAATTGTTTCTTAAAAATGCTTTATACACATGTAGATACCATCGAAAGCTGCTGTAGGTTTTTAAAGGCAGTAGACACTATTGGATATAATTACTCAAAATAATTATTATAAAAAAACTTCCTTGATTACGAGTAATGGGGCGGTTGGTAGTATAAAACATTGACGGAAACAGCTCCCTCTGAAGTGACGTAGTTTTCGAAGTAGAAGTAGTTTTCCACGATTTTGATTTCGAGACCTCAGATTTGGAATTAGTTTGAGGTCTCGAAATCAAGCATGTGAAAGCACACAACTGCGTGTGACCATGGTGCGACTATAATTGTTAATCACCGTAGAGCTATATATATAGCTATTATGGTAATTACTCAAAATAATTATCAGCATAAAACCTCACTTGTAACGAGTATATAATGGGGGAGATGTTGATAGTATAAAACATTGTGAGAAACTGCTCCCTCTGAAGGGACGTAGTTTTCGAGAAAGAAGTAATTTTTCACGAATTTGATTTCGAGACCTCAAGTTTTGAATTTGAGGTCTCGAAATCAAGTATCTAAAAGCCCACAACTTCGTGTGACAAGGGTCACGTTTTTTTCTTTCATAGTTATCTCGCAACTCCAAAGACGAATCGAGCTCAAATTTTCACAGGTTTGTTATTCTATGCATATGTCGAGATACACCAAGTGAGAAGACTGGTCTTTGACAACTACCAATAGTGTCCAGGGTCTTTAATGGTAAATTTCTTACAACAATGTGCATCGGACATGAACCAACGGACGTTCGTCAACTTGCTCATCTGATGTGTCTCTAACACCAACACTGAAAGAAAAAAGAGAGCAAAAAACCTTTGAAGAGAAGGGGATAACGGAGATGAATGGCTGTGGCTCAACAGGAGGGGTGTCAACTTGCACCCCCTCATCCAACATATATATTATTCATAAACAACTACCATCGATAATTGTTTCAATCAGTCTTGACGTTTTTGACCCGTGCATGTTTAGAAATGATTTCTGCAAACAGAGAAAAGTCTGTCACCGCCACTGAAAGCATGATTTGTAAGGTATTAAAGGTCACTGTATTGACCTCTGCATTGACGCCATTTTGTTTCGAGGGTACGTATGTGTCCTACGCCAGAGTCGCCCAAGACGCCGATAGCTAAGTCTCATTTGGTGGGTTTGAGAAATGTCGGTACCGAATAAAAAAATATATATATATAATATATCAACAAACAAGCAAATAAACAAACAGTCTAAACAAGCAACAAAAAAACACACAAAAGAAACGAACAACTAGAAATTGAGAGTTTGTGTACAAACTCAGGGTGTTCGGGTGAATGGTCAAATGAGGTCACGTTGTGTACAACATTTGTAGAACATTACAAGAGGTTTCATGTAGTGAAAGAATCTTGTACGTAGCCTTTGTGGTTCTCAAGATATGAATTTTTCAATTATTTACCGTTTATTTAACGTAATGACGTCATCGATGATGTCATCATTCCAAAAAAGTTGCGGGTTCATCTACTCATGAAGGTTCATGTTTATGATAAGTTTCAAGTTCATAGTAGTTTAACATTTTGTTCAAAATCGCACGAAGAAAGATGAGGCGAATACCAGCGTAGTGGAATTTGAATTACGCGCGCCTTCAACGGAGTCTGCATGTGTATACACAACCCGTAATGCCCACAGCCACGCAGTGCTGTTTTGTCGTAGAGCATGGATACAATGTAGGCCTACATGAACTACACGCACACACACCCACACACCCACAATACAATAGTAGCATTCACATACATGAATGGCGATACTATCTGGTTTCTACGCGTAATGAATGGAGGTCAACACAAACGCGCGCTTTTACGACCAGAAGGCAAAATTCAACTGGCATTATGTTTGTGCAAAAGTTTGAGCAGGATAACTGATCTTCAAACTGATATTCAAATTTTGCGAATATGATATATAGTTCTTGAGATATGAACTTTTGAAATTTTGAACTTCCGGTTTCAACCGGAAGTAATAGTCACATGAGGTCACGTTGTGCACGACTTTTGTAGCTAATTACAAGACCTTTTATATGCACCAAATATCTTGTGTGTGGCATTTGTAGTTCTCAAGATATGAACTCTCCAATTTTTAGCGTTTTTTGAACGTAATGACGTCATCAATGACGTCATCATTCCAAAAATGTTGCTGTTTCGTCTACTCATTAAGATCAATATATATGGTAAGTTTCAGGTTCATACAAGCTTTAGTTTTTGCGAAAATCGCGCGAGAACGTTCGAGGAGAAGAACACGCAGAAAAAAAAAAAAAAAACAGAACAATAACAATAGTTGTTCGGCTTGTGGCCGAACACCTAATAACAACAAAAACATGGTTAATTTGTCGGCGAATTGGGTCTATACTCTTGCAGGACTTTCTAATCTCTAACCAGTGAACCCCATCGCCAACCTGTCCGATTATAATCGGACAGGTTGGCGATGGGGTTATCGGTTAAGGATAAGGTAACCATCATGCTGCGATTCAAGGCATTACAACCCAAGTCAAACACAATCAGTTCAAAAGTTCACCAGCAGGGAGGCAACGAACTATGCACAATCAAAATGGTTGTTTTGTGAGAGTACGTCTTTCTCGTGTGTTGTGTTGTAAAGTTAAAGGTCATTTAGTCTATACGCAAACTGAATAATCACACCGTAACTACATTGTATGCTACATTACCACTTTGGCAAATGAGTGATTTTTCGAACAATGTCTTTCGATTCTCAATAATTGTATTATAGCCATTCAAATGAGTGCAGGTTCTCGTATTGGAGATTTGCCTGGCACTGGTTGCCTGTAAATTGCCTCGTGTGACACGTTCAGAGACTAGGCCTATGATTTATAAATCTCAAACTTTACCGGCACATTCCATTGTAGCTAATTCTCCATATTCTCAGCGGCTCGACCACGGTGCATTTCAGGCCTGCCGCAGCGAAACCATCTCCCTCGGCGATGTCGAAGTGACAGGAAGGGTGTCCTGGTAAGACGAGATCGCCGATACCCCGTACACGAAGCAAGAAACAAACTTCACTTTGCTGGTGGTTTCCCGGTAAACTAGTCAGACGGACTACTACACGGTGGTCGCCGTTGACATCTGAACCATTGATGTAGAGTGATTTATAATTCTGTATATTAAAACAAAACAATAAGTAGATGTTAAGTTTTGTATCTGTAATAGGAATATTGTTTGTTTGCCCCTGCACCATTGTGCAAGGTTATATTCCCACTGTATATACTCTGAGAGTACTTTCTGCTCTAGCATTGCAAAGGTCGTGGGTTCGAATACCACCAGTGATTTGCCCGTGGTGTTAATTTTTTCCACATAACTCGAGAAAGTACCGAGAATAAAACAAACAAACAAACAAATAGCCCAAATAAACAAAGAAAAAGAACAACAAAATGATGGCCTCTTTTGGCGATTTTATCTTAACTTGTCTTTTTTTATCTTGACGTGTCAGTCATATCGGAGTAAGCACCGAGGTTATCGGCTAAAGATAAAGTACCCATCATGCTGTGTTTCAATAACTTCCACAAACTAAGTTCAAAAGATCACAATCGGAGAAGCGGTGAACTATAGGCATAATCAAATTTGTCGCTGGATGAACTTTGGTGTGACTAGCTGATAAACGTTTGGCGGGGGTCTATTTTTGAAACGTATCTATAGGCCCTGATCCACAGGTGTATAAGTATAAATCTCCGTGCACTATACCACCATGGCAGGGTGGATTGCGATGGTAGGGTCCGGTATAGTAAATGTTTTGCAATATACCAAGACTTTCCCACATAAAGGTTGCATTGGTGGGATGGGAATCATGTGTGTTGCATGTCTGGTGTGATGGTGTCCCATCTATTCCACCCATATCCAGCAGCAAACTGGGTGTGGGGTGGAAGGACTACACCCAAATGATGTCCATCCCCCCCCCCCCACGCACCTCAATTTGAGGTCAAATGTTACACCTCATAGGCATCAAAGGCAGTGGACACTATTAATTATTATCTTAAAACCTTTCTTGGTGACAGGCAATGGGGAGAGGTTGATGGTATAAAACATTGTGAGAAATGGCTCCCTCTGAAGTGACATAGTTTTCGAGAAAGAAGTAATTTTCCACGAATTTGATTTCGAGACCTCAGATTTAGAACTTGAGGTCTCGAAATCAACCATCTAAACGTGTCCAACTTCGTGTCACAAGGGTGTTTTTTTCTTTCACTATTATCTCGCAAGTTCGATGACCGATTGAGCTCAAATTTTCACAGGTTTGTTATTTTTTGCATATGTTGAGATACACCAACTGTGAAGTCTTTGACAATTACAAATAGTGTCCACTGCCTTTAATGTTATTAGTAATAACCTCAACAGTTTTATAAAACTATTTTCCACGTAGGCCTACGCGATAAGGCAACTTTTACACTCACGTCATTATACCAAATCTGATAAAAGTAGGAAGAGGGGTTTGATTAGGATAGATGCAAACGGACGTTTTACCACATTAGCCACCTAAACAAGTGGTGTTCCCCCTGTGGGCCCTGAAATAGCGCCATATAGTTCCGGCGTTGCCCTTCCACTCACCTCCGAGTCTAACTTGCTTGACTCCAGTAGCATCATCTCCTTCGCTTTTACCATCATCAATCGACAATTTCTTGACCGTCTACCAAGAGTCAAACTATTGCGCCTGGCAAGAAACACCAACCAGCGCATATACAAATATCTGAGGTAAAACCATCTTCCTTTGGCAGTCTGAGGTCGAGTAAAGAGGAACACGATCATGCAAACAACCGATGGAAATAAAATAATCCACAGAACCAGCGAGATGGCTTCCATGTTGTTGTTGGTCTTGCTGGGCAGTGCACAGTCACGATCATCAAAAGTGTGTGTTGATTACACAATAGAAGAAAATCGATCTCTACCACAGTGTAAACCCGATTTCGAGCTCAAAGTTCACGTAGGGCTGATGACTGGAGTGGGAATCGGGGGTCATGTGTGTATGACTTATTGCTACTCTATTTAGTGTTCTAGAATCATAGCAAGATAAATTAGTTATTAACGCTGCTGATGTATTTAAAAGTTATGTAACAGATATCGAAGAAGTCTGCCAAGCTACTGCTACATGCAAATTTGATTGTAAGCGACCACTCAAAATTGTTTATAAACTTACAAACATTGAGAAAATATAGTTAGTTGTCGACACTACTGCTAAACTGAGGAATGGTATAACAACCCAAACAACCCAACCAGCACATTATTCACAGAGGCAGTCGAGCGGAAAAGTAAAAAGAGAAGGGGACAATAAGCACACAGAAAAAGCGAGGAATGGTAAATAAAATATGCTCGTCATGCCTGTGTAAAGACGTCCTTCAATGGAACGGCCTACTGGCATGAATGAATGGCATTGAGGCACAGGATATATAAAACTTGGAACGAGCAATGGAGAGCTGTTGATAGTATAAAACATAGTGAGAAACCATGTGGAGGAAGGATCAAAGAAAAGGCTAGCGAAGTAACGTAGTTTTTGAGAACAAAAGTAATTTCTCACTCAAATAATCGAAGACTTCAGCTGAAGCCTTTTATTGGGCATCTGAACGCACACAAAGTAAAAAATGCAAAAAGGGTGTTTTGTCTTTTATTATTCTCTTGCAAAACTCGGTAACACTTTGAGCCCAAATTTTGTTATTTAATGCATGCTGGGATACACCAAAAAGCAAGAATATACACCATGGAGAAACCTCCATACACCAAGTGAGAATAATGGTTTTTGACTATGGAACGCCAAAAAGGCATTTAATCATCGGTGATGGTCTTTTGCAACCGGTGATCAAATTTGTCATCGGTGGTGGTCCTATGCGATCGGTGATCAACTTTAGCGAGCGGTGATAAAACACGATCGGTGGTCCATTTTAGCGATCGGTCATGCATATTCATGATCGGTGATGGTATATAGCGATCGGTCATGCATATTCACGACCGGTGATGGCTTTTTGCAATCGGTGGTCAACTTTAGAGATCGGTGATGGCTTTTTGCAATCGGTCAACTTTAGTGATCGGTGATGGCTTTTTGCAACCGGTCAACTTTAGTGATCGGTGATGGCTTTTTGCAATCGGTGGTCAACTTTAGGGATCGGTGATGGCTTTTTGCAATCGGTCAACTTTAGGGATCGGTGATGGCTTTTTGCAATCGGTCAACTTTAGGGATCGGTGATGGCTTTTTGCAGTCGGTCAACTTTAGTGATCGGTGATGGCTTTTTGCAAACGGTCAACTTTAGTGATCGGTGATGGCTTTTTGCAATCGGTCAACTTTAGGGATCGGTGGTGGAATTTTGGGATATCCGAATTTTGCGTCCGGTCGGTGCAGGCCTACTTCAAAACCCGCGACCCCATGTTGACCTCTACTTCTACCTCTACAAGTGGGACCATATCTCAAGAACTATACAACCGATTTTCAAACTTTTTTTCAGTTGCACACTCCTTTGTGTTAAATATTAACTTTGAAAAATGTGTCCCCTTGTTGACCTCTACTTCAGGGTCAACCGGAAGTGGGACCATACCTCAAGAACTACACCACTAATTTTCAAAGCCTTTTTTTACTTAGAGACTCTTTGAGCATTAAGGATTAACCTTAACAAAATTTGGCCCCCATATTGACCTAGCTCTACGGACAGGTCAACCGGAAGTGGGACAATATCCCAAGAACTTCACAACCGATGTTCAAACCTTTTTTCTGTTATAGCCTAACAAACAATACAGTATCGGGCCAATGGTGGCATGTACCGGCGTCGAGTTTCGATACGGTGCCGTTAATATGATGATGATATTGAGCCAGAATTGGGCCAGTGCTGGCCTTCTTCCGGTCAAGCGTCATGTCTTTGCTAGTAAAGTGCCTACACTGGGCCAATGTCAGTTTTATAGAGGCAAACTATTTTAGTTAGGACGGAGGTTTGCATGTCTTGGCCAATATTGGTTTTGTGCGGCACACCGTTTGGACAAACAGGCAGAAAACCTCTCATTGAGCCAATACTGGTTTTGTAGCTGCACACCATTTTTGTCAAAATGGTGTCATATAGAAAACCTTTTCGGGGCCAATCATGCCAATACTGGCTTTGGCAAAACGGTAAAGAAATATGTTCTAATTACTAAACCGACTTGATATTTAAAAAGGAATTAGCCCATGCAAGTTATTTAAGCTGGGGTGGATTTCACAAAGAGTTAAGACTAGTCTTATCTCGAGTTAGGAAGAGTTAATCGTCCTAACTTAGGACTAGCCATACGTTTCTTATATCTCCAAGGACTATGTCCTAAGTTAGGACTAGGCCTAACTCTCTGTGAAATCGACCCCTGATGGTACCGGCATTTTGAGAAACCGAGTACTATTAATAAACCAAAATTATAAAATGTATACCTCCTTTATTATTTTATTGGTTTTTACATAGCATTTTTAATTTGATTTATTCATTGCTGCTGTTTTTTTGTAATTTTTTATGTTTTTTGTTTATCATGGACAACTACACTTTATTGTAATGAACTTTTTTATTGCAAAGTAATTTCATTTAAATTTAATATATTTTATATACTTTTTGCATTTTTATTTCATTAATAAAAACTTACGAGTTAAAATGCTGGTTGAATTTTCGTCTGATAATGAAAGTTTTACTTTCTGTCATCTGTCTACTGGTTTGTTGGCGGCACACCATTTTGGCAAAATGGTAGAAAACCTCTATTGGGCCAACACTGGTTTTGTAGCTGCACCATAGGCAATCTTTTCTGGGCCAATACTTTTTTTTTTAGCGCCACGCCATTTTAACAAAATGGTATAGAAAACTTTTTTTCTGGGCCAATACTGGTTTCGAAGTGGCACACCATTTTGGCAAAAAATGGTATAAAACAACTTTTTTGTGCCAATACTGATTTGGTAACGGCCACCATTGGGCCGGCATTGAACCGACATTGGTCATAATATGCAATTTTCAAGGCAGGGTGTCAAAGCCGTGGCACTGGATGTCTTAGGATTGTCAAAACAATTAAAAAATGACAAAGTAATGTAATTTGTTGAGATTCTTTTTTGCTATAAAATACCCCCAAAATTGTAGATATTAATAAATCTTGATTGCAATAATGTACTAATTTGGAATAACTGATTGCCCAATGTATGTATGTTATCTGGGTATGAAACGGTACTCTTCTAAAAATGTTTGGCAAGTCAGTCAACCCGCTGGTGAGTGTAATTTATTCCTCCATGGTGGTGTGAACTAGAAAACCAATTGTGGGACATAGATAACCCTTCCACACCCTCTCCTACCCATTTGTTATTATTATAATTAACTTTTAGAAAGAGCTGATTAATTTGATGTTTGTTGCGTTCCCCTTACATAGTTATAAAATGGTACTCTTCTAAAAATGTTTCGCAAGTCAGTCAACCCGCTGCGTGTAATTTATTCATCCATGGTGGTGTGAACTAGAAAACAACAACAATTAATATCCACAATCTACACAATCATAGGTTTGAAGTAGGCCTGCACCGACCGGACGCAAAATTCGGATATCCCAAAATTCCGTCACCGGTTACAAGAGTTGACCGATTGCCAAAAGCCACCACCGATCCCTAAAGTTGACTGATTGCAAAAAGCCACCACCGATCCCTGAAGTTGACCGATTGCAAAAAGCCACCACCGATCACTAAAGTTGACCGATTGCAAAATTCCATCACCGGTTGCAAAAGTTGACCGAATGCAAAAAGCCACCACCGATCCCTAAAGTTGACCAATTGCAAAAAGCCATCACCGATCCCTAAAGTTGACCGATTGCAAAAAGCCACCACCGATCACTAAAGTTGACCGATTGCAAAAAGCCACCACCGATCCCTAAAGTTGACCGATTGCAAAAAGCCATCACCGATCCCTAAAGTTGACCACCGATTGCAAAAAGCCACCACCGATCCCTAAAGTTGACCGATTGCAAAAAGCCATCACCGATCCCTAAAGTTGACCGATTGCAAAAAGCCATCACCAATCACTAAAGTTGACCGATTGCAAAAAGCCATCACCGGTCGTGAATATGCATGACCGATCGCTAATACCATCACCGATCATGAATATGCATGGCCGATCGCTAAAATGGACCACCGATCGTGTTTTATCACCGATTGCTAAAGTTGATCACCGATCGCATAGGACCACCACCGATGACAAATTTGATCACCGGTTGCAAAAGACCACCACCGATGATTAAATGCCTCTTTGGCGTTCCATAAGTGGGTGCCAAAGTATGTACAAAAATAGAGAGGTGCAAGTAAAAACATTGATGCCTACTCGCATCTGAAGGCCTCCTTGAACTGCCCCAAGGTGGGCAGCTCGATTATGTCTCGAGGAAGCTCATCCCAATCTTTTATTGTGCGAGGAAAGAAGCTGTATTTGTACGAGTCTGACAATAATATTATTCTTGTAAATTTAGATTTAAGATCTTGTCTCCGGGTTGCAACCTGGAACGTTCTCTCACACTCTGCAAAGTGGGATACCCAGAAGCCATCTCCCGGGAACTGATACGTTACCGGATAGGCATTGCTGGTCAGTGGTCTCACAGAAGCTCGTATCCCAGGAAATGGTGAATGTCGATCGTGTCATCGACCAGTACACTATAATGTACCACTCGGGGGGGGGGGGGGGGGCACAGGCCGGACGGATGGAATCGCCTTGTTTCTCAGCGACAAGGTCAACCAATCTCTCGTACCATGGACACCAGTCTCCAAGCGGACCCTTCATGCTCGATTACGTATTGTGGTCTACGCACCGACCGAGTTATCCTCTACAGTAGACAATTGCAAGGATAACTTTTACAACCAACTGGACCCATCATCCAGAGGGAGCGTGCAGGCTACGAACGTGTTGTTGGGAACTTCGGCTCGTCTGAAAGACCAAATGACAACTCGTCACGCCTCCTCAAAATGTGTTCCTTTACCATTCTGTCAATTGTTGGCTCCTTCTTTAGACGGAAAGAAAATCACCGAATGTCTACATTATCCAATGATGGCCACATCAGGAAGGATGGACCATAATGTTGACTAGAGACTGATCGATCTTCTGCAATTATCGTGTTTTCAGGGGTGCAGAGGCCCCAGCAAACACAGACCCTTCCCCAGCACCTCCGTATTCGCCAAGGCTGCGTCCTGGCACAGCCCTATTTTGCTGTGCTATTGATTCGGTCATACCCCTGCCAGGCTGATTTCGGCATTTGGGCTGGAGAAACGTCTAGTCCTTCACTGATCTAACCTTTGCTGACGATGCCGCCCTGTCCGTAAGAGAGGCCAATTAGTGGCCTACCACGCTCCAGAAGTTCGAGGAAGAAGCTAAAACCAAGATCCAGAACTACACCGGCATTGGACCACCTTCTTCCCCAGTGTATGTTAAGGGCCAGCCTGTCGATACCTCAGAAAAGTTCAGATACCTCGGGTGCGACATCTGTTCTGAAGGTCATTCTTCTCCCGACATTCATCGGCGACTTGGGCTCGCCTCTTCAATATCTGGCCAGTTAGATCGTGTGTTGCGGAACAAGCGTCTCAACCTCAAAACTAAGTTGAGGATGTACACAACATGCGTTCTCCCCATCCTACTCTACGGGTCAGAAACCTGGACACTTTTGGTAGAAGATGGACGTAGGCTTCAAGCATTTAATACCAGATGCAAAAGGCGGATACTTGGTGTCCGTTGATAAGACTTCGTCACCAACGAACTTAATAATAATAATAAGAAACAACGCTTATAAAGCGCCTTACATCCATGACTGGACCCCAAAGCGCTGTACACATTAAAAATAGCTGCAAACAAGAGCAAAAAAACAAAAACCAAAGAGCATAAAAGCTTTCTAAAAATATAAACCACAAAATGGACCAGCCAATAGTTAAAACCTCAAACCGCGAAATTTAAAAAGTTATGGAAAAGCACTACTATAAAAAGATTAGTTAAACTTACAATGCTTTAAAAAGGTGTCCATATCGGAAATACACTTACAATTATATCATATCAGGGTCGATCCCGCAAAGAGTCAGGACCAGTCCCTTTAAGACTAGTCCCAAGAGATATTAAAATGTATGGCCAGTCTTAAAATTAAGACGAGTAACTTAATGTCCTAACTTGAAAAAAGACTAGCCCTAACTCTCTAAGAATTCCACCCGCATGAGAAAAAATGTACTTAGTCATTTAAAACAACACACCAAAAAGTTATAAAGATATGAAAATAACTCACAAAAGAAAGCAAGTTAAAGTTACAAAAACAATTACATAACAAATGTCACTCAAGAGAAAAAACATGCATTATGAGTAGGCAATGTACTTAGTTAAAAGCCAGTTTAAACAGACAAGTCTTCAGGATTGTCTTAAAATGATCCAGTGAATTAGATGCTCGTATGTGTTCCGGTAGAGAGTTCCATAGACTTGGGGCTGACTGTGAGAACGCTCGATCCCCATAAAAAGCAGTGCGTCCTTTTACTAGTTTGCACAGAAGATTCATGGACGAAGACCGAAGAGTGCGATTCGGTTGGTATGGAATTATGATCTCACTCAGATAAACAGGAGCGAGCTCATGTAGAATTTTACATGTTAGTAGCAGGAGTTTGAATTTGATTCTATGTGCCACGGGCAACCAGTGCAGACTGAAGAGCACAGGCTGTATGTGATCCCGATATTTAGTTCTTGAGACAAGTCTCGCAGCTGAGTTTTGAATTCTCTGCAACTTGGCAATATCACTGGCAGGAAGACCAAATAGTAAACTATTACAATAGTCTAAACGAGACGTTACAAAAGCATGTATCAGTCGTTCCGACGCCTTCTTGTCCAGGTATTTACGAATCTGACTAATTTTATGAAGAGCAAACGAAGATGATTTTGTGACGGAACGCACATGTTCTTTCACTGCCAAAGTGCTGTCAATGATGACACCTAGATCTCTTACAGAATTTGTTGTAGCAACTGGTGATTCTCCAATGATGATTTGAGGTAGGGAGGGAACCTTTAAAAATCGAGAACTCAGATGAACAACCTCAGTCTTTGTATCGTTTAAGGCCATTTTGTTTTGGACTGCCCAAGCTTTGATGTCGCGGACACATCTTTCAATTGTTGTGATGGCTTCCGAACGCGTAGAAGGATCATATATCACATACAGCTGAGTATCATCTGCGTAACTCATGTGATGTATTCCATGACTGTTGATGATGTCGCTGATCGGAGCAGAATACATTGTGAATAAGGTAGGTCCTAGTACAGAACCCTGTGGAACGCCCTCTTCAAGTGGTAACTCTATTGATGGGACACCGGAGATATCTACATACTGACGACGGCCTTGAATGTAAGATGCAAACCAATCAAGTGCGATATTCGAAATTCCGTATCGGCAATGCAGGCGTTTAAGTAGGATGTCATGGTTTATCGTGTCGAATGCCGAAGAGAAATCCTGATGACGATCGATAGCCTGAAGAAGATCGTTGTGGACGCGAACCAGCGCTGTCTCAGTTGAATGAAATCTACGATAGGCTGATTGTCTCTGTACATACAGACTGCGTTGCTGTAGGTAGGCGTTCAACTGTGAAGATACAACACGTTCAATGGTTTTGAACAAGAACTTCAAATTTGATATCGGTCTGTAATTGTTGAGGTGTTCGACATCAAGAGATGGTTTCTTAATCAACGGCACGACTCTAGCAATTTTTAGAAACCACCGATCTCAAGGTCATCCGTGTGACCATCTCACGGCGACGCCACTCCCTCTTTGGCCACGTCCGTGGACGTCGGCGACTTCCAGAAGTCACTCAAGCACATGCCGCCCTCAAGCTGAGCGTCGACGCTCGAGGGGGACTCTGGCTGGCCCAGCCTGGAAAAGACCCATTGTAATGGGGGCTCACGCATGGATTCGCCTCCTTCAACGCTAATTCTACCATTCTAATTTGACACTGTCGGGTGTAAACATGATACATGTACATACAAAATAATGTATTTATGTCTTCCATGATGATGTTTTTGTATCAGTTGAAAAGTTTTAGTTCAACATTTTGCGTCATCTTTACTTGTGTTTATAATATTGCGCAGGCGTTAGGTTGTTTTAATCAGGTTGTTTTAGACTGAAGCACTTTTTAGTTGAGATGTTTTGAATTCGTTTTAATAGCTTCTATGTGTTTTCTTTTTCAGTTAATTTTTAGTTTTAAAGACCTGCTTGAACGAAAATGTCAAGTCATGAACTTTGCTGAATTCCCCTTAAAATGTTTTCGATGAATAAGGAAATCGAGTCATATGATTATAAATAGGTTTCAGTTGTGTAAAAAAACAATCATTTTGTATGCCCTTGTCCAGAGCTTTTCTGCGAGATTTGCGAAAAGCCCCGTTACGTAATCACTCTCAAAACGTCATAAGTAGATAAAGCCGCTTTGTTGCAGCGTGGATGTATAACAAAGCAAACTCCCACAAATGACGTCAGCGGCATTGTCCTTTGATACCCGCTCTCAACGGCAGAAGTGTTTTTAGTTTTTCAAAAAACCTTTAGGTAGGGGCCTGATTTTTTACTCGATAATTACGAAAAGTTCAGAAGTGTACACATATCAAAATTACATTAAAATGGTGAACAAGTGCATTATAAACAAGTAAAAATACCATTTCTGTTGAAAACATTCCGCTCAGGTAGCTGTTTAAATCCTCCAACTGTGTCCACACTATATATGTTAGCCTTTACACAATTTTATTTCTCATTTCATATTAATTCCTTTACTCATATTTCCTGTGCTTGTCCTTATGAGAATCCTCCTACTCTGAGCCTAAACCCACCACCAAGATGTTTTGGTTACACAGTTTTTGACATTAATAATTTAATATCCGGTCTCACAATGCAAATCCTCTTAATTCATACCCTTTGAAGCAGGTACAGCCCAATCTTTTTGCCGCTTTGACCTATACATTTTGGTTTCAAAGCTAGGCGTGGTACTTTACGGAGGCATCAAAGGCGATTGCCCAAATGCCAAAATAGTCATTGCCTTTGTGCCCTTGAAATGCTTCAGTAGAAGAATTGCGAGTTTCTCAGTCATAGGGTGCCCTTTACCAAGGAGAAATCGCCTTGGTGCCCTTGCTCTTTCAAAACGAAGCAAAAGGCCTCAAAGGCACTGGACCCTATTGGTGATATCATTAAAAATAATTGTCAAGTTCAAAATTTACTTGGTAACAAGCATTGGAGAGCAGTTGAAGTATAAAACATTGTGAGAAACGGTGCGCCGCTCCCTCTGAAGGAACACAGTTTTTGAGAAATAGGTTATTTCTTACTCAAATAATAAAAGCCTGTTTAGGCATCTGGAAGCACACATTAGTACAAGTGTGTTCTTTCTTTAATTATTCTCTTGCAACTTCGATGAACATCGAGTAAACAATTTCACAGATTTGTTAATTTATTCAAATGTTGGGACACACCAAGTGAGAAGACTGGTTTTTGACAATAGGGTGTCCATGCCTCTAATACTTTGTGTATCCCAACAGGCACTGATCCCAACCGCAGTACATTCAGTCCAGATGTTAAGTCAATGAAAACAAACTTGAATTAAACCCTGCAGTTATGAGCTTCTAGAAACAGGATTATAATAATAACAAATTCTTATATTATGCATTTCACAATAACCATCTCATAAGCGCGTCGTTCATTGGGCCAATACACTCCCTTTAATCTATCTCAGCTCCCTTGGGAGTATACAACCCGTTATGGGCAACCGTAGCGCACCAAAGGCTTTTTCATACACAATATCAACCTCTATCCTCGCAGGTACCCATTTATACCCCTGGGTGAAGAGAAGCAGTTGTAGTAAAGTATCTTGCCCAAGGACACAAGTGCCACGGCCGGGATTCGAACCCACACTACGTTGACTTAACCACAAGAACTTGAATTCGATGCTATTAACCACTTGGTCATGACACCCGCGTATCCTAAGTGCTAGCAGTGTTGTAGGTCTTGAGAGTGATCTTGGTCTCAGACCCTCTGGTCTTGGTCTTGGGTGTACTGGTCTTAGCTAAAACACTGAATGCAAGAGAGGTAGATCAAAGAATATTGTAGCATTGACCGGGGGTAGCGTTGATCACAGCTTCAAATGACACAAGGATGCAAATAACTGGCTTTTCTGTCCTTCTCTTTGGAGCTTTATTTAACCTCAAGAAGTCATGAAGTTACACGAAGTAGAACTCTTCAAAATCAGAGCCCCCTCCCCACCCCACTGACAAGCGCGTCCCCGATCAGCCTGTAGGGGCCGCCAGCGGTGCTCCAGTAGGGAGTCGTGCTGGCGCCCCCTACTGGTCGATGCAAGAGAGTATGATCTCATCATATCTGATGAATATAACATCTGATTTTCTTTACCACACAGACATAAAAAGTCTGAATTCAGAGAAAAGTCTCTAGTTGTCCAATGTTCAGGTAGAAAACTTAATCTTGCAACTATTCTTGTATGGTCTAACAGTCTTTTACTCGGCAATCTAGGGGGTGTCACCTGTCTTTGTTGGTTATTGTTTCTTTATTACTGCCTTTGTGGATCATCCATAGACCAAGAACAATGATAGAGGAGCCTAGCCACCAGGTCCATGACAGAGCTTCACCAAAAACAAGGTGACCAATCACAGCCTGTATTAAATTGATACAGAGAAGAGATAATACAACGTACAAATTAACTGACTGGGGAACTTTTCAATGATTTGGGGTTGAAAGAAAAATCAACTAGGGCCGGACTTGAACCAATAACCTTCAGGTTAATGCTCTGGTGCTTTACCAACTGAGCTATCTGGCCCTATATTGAAGTTTCCCTATATGTTTATGGTCAATAACTTTGTTCAGGAGTGCTAGTCAGGAGCCATACAACTGGTTATGTAACTGCCTAGTTCTTTCAAGGTTTTATTGTAAGATTGTCTGGATCCCAGGCTGACTGGCACCCCCCTGAGCAAAGAAGGTGACAATATAGGGAGACTGCCAAGATGACTAGGATAGCTCAGTTGGTAGAGCTCCTGCACGTTAATCCAGTAGGCTGTTGGTTCATTTCCCGCTTCAGTAAATTGGTTTTCTTTGTTCAACCCTTAACCACCCACAACAAAAAGACATGTTTCATTACCAGTTCTTCATGGAAATTTAGTTGCACTTTGAGATGGAAAGGATAACGTTTCATTTTCTCTAGTTGGACTATTGTAATGGTTTTTGTTTCCACTTTTTCCTTAACTCATTGTGAAACTCTGAGGTAACTTTATTCTCCATTTGAAATACTGGTAATTTATTCTAAATAGGGCAACTCCATTCTCCTTCTAGTTGCATTAACTGTAATCTTTTGCTAATTTTTAGCAGACTGACTACTTTACTCTAAACTATCTTTGTTGTAGCAGATCCAAGTAGTTTGGAACTTACGGAAAAGAAGAAATTAGCCGAGCTGTTTGTAATGGTAGCCTCCAGCGAAGATCTGGACAGCTGTAGTGACTTTACAAACAAGGTCCACATGATGGCGTTGAAGAGAAACAAGAGTGAGAATGATATTCCTCTCAAGACCACTGTCACCTGTCAGAGAATAGCACCAATCAATTAAAAATGAAAAATAAACAAGGAATAAACAAAATAAGGTCTTCAACAGATTTGTTCTATAAAGACATTTTTTGTTTGATTGAACCTAATCAATTTTGGACAGATGTTTTATTGATTTTCAATTAAAAACGTTTTTTTTTTGCTTAGTTTGTGACGTTTCGTTTAATTTGTAGTCTGGTGTATTTATTGAATATGTCTCCTAATCACTGTAGCTTGCAAGCCTGTATAGACAATGATGCTGCATGGAACCAGAAACACCAAATGTTAACTCCTACTCTCCCACAATTAGCTTTAAAATGTCCCATCCAACGGACAAAGCACTAATGGTAAGGAACTTACTCAAGAACACAAGTGTCACGACTCACGACCAGGACTCAAACTCACACTTTGCTGATCAAACACACCAGAGCCCGGGTGACAAAGCTCTGAACTGCTCAGCCATGACAGGCTGTTCTACTAAGATGGTTGACAAAAATGTCTAACTCTAAATGTTTTGTTTTAAAATTTACCTTTGCTGCAAACATTCAACCAAATTAATGCAAACATTTCAGCCATTCACACAGGCCAGGGCTCAATTTCATAGAGCTGCTTAAAAGCAAAAAAATATCTAAGCCTAACCAAAAATACTTACCAGAATACCGTTACCAGCGAAAAACCATTCTACATACAATCTGTGACTGGTATCCTGCCATTTATAGCTTAGCAGAACACTTCTTAAAGGCAGTGGACACTATTGGTAATTACTCAAAATAAATATTAGCATAAAACCTTTCTTGGTAACGAATAATGGGCCGAGAGGTTGATAACTTGATGGTATAAAACATTGTGAGAAACGGCTCCCTCTGAAGTGCCATAGTTTTTGAGAAAGTAGTAATGTTCCACGAATTTGATTTCGTGACCTCAGATTTAGAACTTGAGGTCTCAAAATCAACCATCTAAACGCACACAACTTCGTGTGACAAGGTTGTTTTTTTCCTTTAATTATTATCTCGCAAATTCGAAGACGGATTGAGCTCAAATTTTCACAGGTTTGTTATTTTATGCATGAGATACACCAACTGTGAAGGCTAGTCTTTGACAAATACCAGTAACGCCACTGCCTTTTAAAGCACTGTTTATGAAATTGGGCCATAGAATTAGTACAACTGCCTCAAGACTGATCCTTCCCAATAGAACAAAAAGCATCAAATAATACACAACTGCCATTAAAGATGCTATGTCAGATTTTTTGCCAATTTAACCCCAAAATTTTGATTTAAAATACAATAGGTATTGCGATGAGGATCAAGAAAATTACAAGCTTTCATTTGAGCCATTGCTCGAAAAAGTTAGCCAATTATGAGTAGCAGTGAAATAAAATGCTCAAAATTAGTTTTTGTTCTGACAATAATACATCTTACGTGACCAATTCTTATGTGTTTTATAAGAAACGCTTTAAATGTGTGTCATGGTTCCCGAGCATTAAAAGTAAAAAGTTAAACTTTTTTTCGTTAGACATGTTAGACATGTTAGAGCGGGTGAAAACCATTCACTCAAAAAGTCTATTTTTTAATGTTTGGGGCCAAAAATCTAACATAGCATCTTTAACTACTCACCAGAGTGCAACTTGTCATTGAGCTCAGTGCAATGGTAGCCTCCATTCTCTGACACACCTCAGCGATTTCTTCTCCAGACATTGCAAGCTTGGCAAAGGCAGATGCACAAGCTGCACACAGTCCGGCACAGATAGCTAATGTCAAACCAAGCATCTTTAACTTAACTTGAGCATCATGAACTTCTAAAACAATGGTCGACTGACTGCGTCTTGCTGATGTAGGGATCGGTGGTCTTACGACAATCTTGAAGCTGAGCTTTTCATGAATCTGAAGGAACTGAAAAATAAAAGAAGAAAAACATGCGTTTAAAAAAAAACTTGCATTAAAAAAAAAAATTACGCGTTTTGAAAAATACTCATTTTCGCAAATCAAGGTCAAAGGTCAAATTTTCGCGTATTTTTTCGGTGGTGCATGGAAATTTTTTGATTTTATTTTATCAAATGTGGGCCATGTCAAGAGCTTCAAAATGATGTAAATATTATCTTGGTAGGTGTTTTACTTTTGGAGATCGATTGTCCAAACGTAGCAGGTCATGCTAATTAGTCAAAAGTTCGTTAAGCCGTATCTCCCAAAATAATGATCCGAATTACATACAATTTGGGATTTGGGCATTTCTCAGGGAGTCCAATCAGCACACCGAATTTCATTTAAATCCGTGAGGGTCAGGTCCAAAAGCGTGTTGAATTGACACGGAATGACCCAGTAGGCCTATAAGGAATATGGGGCGGTTTCTATGCAGTTTCTACGACTCGCGCACGCAATGCCTTAGTCTATACCTTTGTCTTCAACAGCGCCCGCTCTTGATATTTTGCTATTCGCGATAAACCTTATTAATTAGTAGTTACAATAACAATAATTGTAACGCAGGCTAAAGGACCATTCGACCCTGTTACAATTATTGTAACTAAGATACTTTGGGCTTCCCTACTTTGTGCTGTCCGAGTGTACATTCTCATTCACATGAACATGAAAGTTACAAGTTCAATATTATTTAGAGCTATTTACAAAAGTAAAATTAACAAAACTGCTACAGAGGACGGACAGTCCGTGGATGTAGAATTTGGATGGACTGTCTGGCTTCAACGAGAACTACATAATTAACCCTTGATAATAACTATGTATACAAACAAAACAAATGAACTCAAATTCAGAAGAGGATACAGTACCTTTCAGTTACAATACGCATGCAGAGGAGGTTTCATTTTTTAAGTTCTGTCCGTACTGTCAAAAACCTCGCGTAACTAGCGCCCTCTCTTGACATAACTTTATTTGACTTAATTAATTGGGCTGATTCCTTGACTTAACTCATAGTTTTCTTAACGCTGCTGGGTGTACACATCTGAACCCGACTAGTAATGTTTACGGCCGTCAGCAGACACTACAATCTTCATTTGATTCAGTATCAATCATGCGTGTCATAAAGTTTGTTTGTCCACCTCATTGTATGGTCTCAAGGGAAGGTCTGTGTGGAGGAGCAAGGGGAGGAGAAACTCCTACTACTAGTACTACAGTACGAGGGAATCTTTCTAAACTGACTGTGTATTCTTGAAGTAAAGTAAGTATTGAATGAAGAGATAGTATACTATTATAATTAATTGATGATGATTCATTCAATGTAGCCCCACTTGTGTGGCCAAGGATAGCTACATTCACTGCATGCTTTCAGATGCTTGAATTCGAGACCTCAAGTTCTAAATCTGATTCCGAGGTCTTGTAATCAAAATCGTGGAAAATTACTTCTTTCTTGAAAACTACGTCACTTCAGAGGGAGATGTTTCTCACAATGTTTTATACTATCAACTTCTCCCCATTACCTGACTACTCACAGTACCAAGTAAAAAGGTTTGACTTTGATGTAGTTGCGATAACGTAACCCTCCTCCCGACGGCCGCCAGGCCGGAGGGTTACGAAGCTTTTGCAATCTGTGCAGGGCGAAATGGTTAAAAACGTACAATTTCGACAGCTAGTCAGCCGATTTGCTCCATTTTTACCACTTTTCACCCCAAAAATAGATGTGTTGAAAATAATATTGGATTCATCCTAAAGCCATTGGACACTTTCGGTAAACAGTTTTGTCCAAAGGCCCACACTTCGTGTATCACAACTAATATAATAGCAAACCTGTGAAAATTTAGGCTCAATCGGCCATCAGAGTCGGGAGAAAATAATGGGAAAACCCACACTTGTTTACGCATATTTCGCCGTGTCATGACATCGTGTTTATACTATAATCCATAATTCTCTATGTCGAGATTAATGTTTTCAAAAAAAAAAAGCACTTCATGGAATAATAATTCAAGAGAAGTCTTTCACCATTACCTTCTGTAAACCCTGTAAGTCATTTTGTAAATCTGTGTACTTTTATTTTTTTTTCTGTTTCGACGTGTATAATGGCTTTAAAGGAATGTTACAGAATTGGGAAGAAATAAAAATTGTGAAGATCACAGATGTACATAAACTTAATGTACATGGTATATTTATGTTGATACTTGAAAACATCCCTTGAATTATTTCTGTCTGAAATGTCATATTTGATGAGAAATAATTAATCTAACTTCGCGCTTGGAGTTTATCGCTCACTCAGTGAGTGTTTTAATCATTTTTATTTTGGCATTGATGCAATGCAAAGTTTGTAATCGTTTTTTTTTTCACTATTCTCTCGTGACCCAGATGGCCAATCAATCTGAAACTTCTACAGGTTTGTCAGTTTTTGTATAATGATATGGTGAATTGCATAAAGTGTACACTGCCAGCAACTGTTTTGTTAGCAAAAACCAATTCTGTAGGCCTAATGTTCCTTTAATCATGCAAAGCCTTAAATTCTTTCAAAGGAAGTTGCAGTAACATTTTTAATAGTAGTATGTAGTAGACCCACTTCTAGGCCTACTAGTTTACTCCATTATTGAATAGGTTCTTGTGATCAAAGTTCAGTTTATGTTTTTTCCCCTAGGCACGTGTACTACACTAGCTACATATTGTATCAGCCAAGAAAAGATCAGCTGAAAAGAGGTTGAAAATGGGTTACGATGTTGAGCGATTTGTTGGATCTATCAACGATGGACTTCTGTGCTGCATCTGTCGAGATGTTCTTGAGGATCCTCTGCAAGCCCCCTGTGAGCATGCTTACTGCACCTCCTGCATCCATGCCTGGCTTGTACACGATCAGATCTGCCCGGAGGATAGGCAACCTCTAACACAAGATCAACTTCATCCGATCTTTCGCTACATGAGAAACGACTTAAACCAGCTGAGACTGCGCTGCCGAAACCGAGCGGCAGGCTGCTGTGATGAGGTGATGTTAGAGAATTTAACGAGACATGAGGCAGCCTGTGACTTCGGGAGAGTGACCTGCCCGAACGTGAACTGTGGCACAGAACTTGAGAGACGAGTTCTAGACTCTCATCTCCTGGTCTGTACGCACAGAACCAAAACATGCCCTCAGGGATGTGGGTTGACAGTACTAAACTCAGAAGTGGACTCGCATAACTGCGTGGCCGAGCTGCGCTTAGAGTTAGAGTTATTGCGATCTGAGATGATCGGGAAGAATGAGGATCAGAAGCATGAGATGAAACTGAGGCTTGACTCGCAGAGAACGCACATGGTGCACAAAATCAGTGAGATGCAGCAACAGATGGATGAACTAAAAAGTAATTATTGTGAAGATAACCTGCAGTTATAGGGCCTAAGGCTATTTCTTCTTTTTTTCTGGGGAAAAGAAGTAAAAACAAATTTATTTTGTGTCCTTTTTAAAGGACACTCATAGTTTTAAAAAACTCAAGAGAAAGTATATCTTGGGTTGGTTGAACTGTTTGATTGTTTTAATCCTACATGTCATGTAAAAATGACCTGTACAAATTGAATCCCATTCGTTACACTTGTGGCCTGTAGCGAGACACTTGACCATATTGCTTCATAAAACATTTGGATGGTAGTGCATTCTGCTCTACCAGCCAGGCTCCAAGTGGATGATACTCATGAGACATGCCTATCTCCTTACAGATTGTGAAGGGGCTGGCCCTGTTTCAGCCCCAGGAGTAGGTAGCAACTTGTCACTGGTGGCAGTTGATTTGTAGTAAAGTTCGTAGTTTGGCGATATCTCATATATTAATAAAAACATACAAGCTCCCTCAGTTTATCAACCAGGGCAAACACACATCGGAGCATACTGATCGAAACGTCGAGTTTAAACCAACGGTTCTTTTCAGAACCACCCCAACTCATTAGAGATAGTCATTACATGGTGTTACCGTAAACCTTTCTATAAACACACACTGATTATTAAAACTAAACTTCGTACATTGAACGTACATGTAGCTAGCACTGCTGGAAAAAGACTCTGCTAGGGTCGAAGGGGGATGCCACACCCATTTTTTGCATTATGTGTATACTCTTCAAATTACAACAAATCAACCTATTAAGCATCACTGGATGGGTTAAAACCAACATTTATTATCCGAAAAATAACTTATCATTTGTTGCCAACAGGTCAGAATGATCGCTTGTTTCATGATGTCCGACTGCTGAGTGCCTTGGAGAGGAAAAGGGGACAGGATATGGAGCGTCTAGAACTTGAGAAAAAAGAGCTACTAGAGGTTCTGAAAGCACTGAAGGATGAACGTGAACTAGCCAAGACCAACACCTGCCGTATCACAGCTCTCTGATTACACATGTAATGTCTGGGTAGTAATAGTATCAGGGCTTTGCCTGCTCAGAACAAACCAAGGTTTTCCTAAGCACAAGCTAATAATAATAAAAATAATATTTGGTATTTATATAGCACTTTTTACACCATGTCTCAAAGCGGTTCTAACATTATAACCCTGATCTCACTGGGCCATTTCATTCCTTAAACTGTTAAACCACCTCAGCTCCCAGGGGATCAGAGTATACAGCCTGTGCCGCCAAATTTGTAGCGCACTAAGCGAAACCAAACACAAGAACCATCTCTGCCCTCACATGTACCCATTTACTCCCGGGCGGAGAGAAGCAATTATAGTAAAGTGTCTTGCTCAGGGACAGATGTGCCACGACCAAGATTCGAACCCACACTCTGCTGATCAAAATGTAAACATGTTATTAGTTGATATTTATGCAAAAAGCTTTATGTATTCTTGACTCTTGTTTCATGAGATAACAGAAAAAGTATTCCGTCCTCTTACATGTACATGTATGTGTAAACTTACTAACAGCATTTCCCTAATATTACACATGTCTATAATGTAAAATACTACATAAAACATGCTAAACAAAAATGACTGTTTCAATAGCACTCTGCACCATAATGATGTCCTATTGCCCAAACTACCCGGCTTTGTCAGACAATGTAGTCCTGTTTGTAAGCTATTGTTCACAACACGCAAGTAAACATAAAACTTGGATGTACGTGCGCGTAGGTTAGTAAAATTTGACAGCTTTGTCTGACACCGGAGTACTTAGGGTTTTATCTTTAAGAATTGTGCAAAGTGCTGATTGTTCTTTGTTAAAATGATTGAAACATATTGTACCCACCATGCAAGACACTCGGCCAATGATAGATAAGTCTTCCTTTGACCATAGCAAGGGTGTTGTTTCAGGGCTCAAAGTTTGCAAAGGACTGCAAGCTGGTAGCCAGGGACCAGTTATTTTTTTCGGGCCAATAAACTTGTGATTGGACAAGTGTGTCCCTGAGTAACATCTTTGATACAAAATATTTATGTTGAAATGCTGATCAAATTAATCATTCATAAGACAATTGAGGTAAATCAACTAAAAAACTCAAGTTAAGGTACTGGCGTTGTAAATAAAATCTGGTCCAGTAAAACACTTGATCTATGAGCTCTGGGGTGCATTTCACAGAAGTACATGTAGTCCTAACTTAGGACTAGTTCTAGGCAATGCTAAGAGATAGGGACCAGTCCTAAAGTTAGGATGAGTTACTGGTCCTAACTTAGGACTAGTCCTATCTCTTAGCATTGCCTAGGACTAGTCCTAAGTTAGGACTACCTTTGTGAAATCCACCCCTGTCCTCCTTTGGAGCCCCCCCACACTCAAACTAAAAAGGGCATTTATGATAAACAATCTCAACATGATAAATCTGTAGCAATTAACAATGGGGTAGACACAACCTATCAAACTTGCATTTTATATTGTTTAACTGCATTGCTAATCACATACCTTGCAGTTGGTGTGAATAATTATTGCCAAGTTGAATTTATTAGAGAGTAGTCATGGTAGCCTAGTGATTGTGCCTTTTAATATTAATCATGTACCTCCCAAGATTTCAATTATGAGCAAGTAGCTCTAGATGCAATATTAGTACTTCAGCAGAACTAGTCCATTGCGCATATAATCAGTAGGCCTATTATTATTGTTCCCTTTTAAATTTCTAGTGCTACATATATTTATTGGTTGATGTGTTCAGTTTCTTTCCAGATTTGTATTTAATCATTAATTGATTCCATTTCTTTGGTGGTCAGTTGACATTTTTGAGCACATGGATGATGATCATTTCATTATATTACTTGAGATGCTCATTTTAAACATGTGTACAGATTTTAAAAGAAGAGTAACAACAACAATTTGTTTTTCTATAGCTACAGTTGAAACAGTTTCTGAATTGAATTGTCATTTGCAAAACATTCCTGAAAGAAGGAAGAACATACTAATGGTTTCCATACTTGTCTAACATAAGATCGTATTCATAAGTAATATATAATGAATCTGAAATATTTATTTGTCTAAGTTTTAGATCAATGTTGATGCTTTTATTCACAATGGCAATTCAGTGCCAATACACATTTTTTATGCGTGGTGGGGAAAAGAAATTATTTTGCCACTTTGATATGATTTGATGCAAAGCTATAAATATGATAAAGTTGTGGGGTTGTTCATCCATAAAAGGCATGGGGTGTGTTGATCTTGCTAGTCACACCAGTGAGCCTCCAGCTGTTGAGGAATAATTTATGACCTCATAGTCTACACCCTGAAATGTAGAAGTGCCAATAGAGTAGAAGTCGGGGGTTATGACCCAAGGTGGCACTGTGGCTCTCCTTGTTCTCATATACATTTCTTTGTTGCCATGGTTTCCTGATACACCTGTTTCGCCAGTTAGTTTGGCTGAGACATGTGTAAAGTAAAGATACATTGTAGGTGACAAAAATGTGAGTACATACATTAATCGGACAATGTTTGACAAGCGACATCCAATGCACAACACAGATTAGAAAACTGGTTCATTGTATGCCTTGGTCAGATACTCTAGTCAAAGTTACATTTCCACCGAACAAACCTTTCATAAACTCTCTGAAAAGAATTATTTTATTTTTTATAGGCAAGGCAGTTCACATTCAAATTTGTTCATACATTGGGCAATGTTTGAATTATATGGTTTCTGAATTTAAAACATAGCCTGTGTGTAGCCATTACATACATGTATGTCGATGTTAAATTGTGTTCATTATACCAGGTACATGTACATGTACTTGTGTTAACTTAGGCTAAAGGAAGACTGACTGGGTAAGTTTAAAATAATCTTAGGTTGAAAAAGAAACATCACTGAACATTGACTTCAGCTTGATTTTGATAACTTGATCTTTGAAACAAAAAGTTGCACCTCTATTAGGTGATCTCTCTGCTGCTTTTTCACAGGTTGTATAAACTTGGGTGTGATCCCAAGCTAAAGGTTGAGTTAGGGGATTCTGACTGGCACCCCAATAAATATTGAAAAATTGGAGACTGCCAACATTAGGGCTACAGCTAGGCTAGACGGCTCAGCTGGTAGAGTGCTGTACAATAGTCTGCAGGTTGTAGGTTCAAGTCACGGGAGTAGATTTTTTACTTGTTCAACCTAAAACTAATTATAGAATCTTCAAATGTTTGAGAAGTACTGTAGTGCTTTCTGTTCCCTACCGGTTCGGCTTCGAATTGAAGATACCCAAGCCTACATTCGTATGAACTGTGAAAGGGGTAAGCCTGTTACAGCCCTAGGAGTAGGTGGCAATGGCCTCTGTAAAATAAACCCTGTAAATTATTTGTAAATCTGTGAACTTTTTTTTTTCTGTACCGAAAGTGTATAACGGCTTTAAGAGTTGTCTGGAAGCAACCGGGAGGGTAATCTGAAACATTCCGTTCTAGCACAATGTAAACAGTGGGAGTAACTAAACCCACTCAGCATGATATTCATTTATTTTCTTAACTGAAGGGCATTGTAAAACAAAAAACTTCTAATTTTGTTGGAGCCTTTCTGCACCATTTATATGTATTTTTTCACAAAGAACAAATGGAACTACATGGTATTATTTCACTACATTATTTTTCTTTCAGACATTTTTGTACTTGTAGAAAAACAACATTTTAAAAAGCGTATTAAAAACAGATAATATGCAAGACTGTTACAGGGTATGGCAGTTTAACATCCAAGAAGTCAACTGAACTTTGAGAAGAAATTGACTCCAGAAATTTAATCGCACACCAAAGCTAAACACATCATTGTTTCTCTTCCTTTTTATTTTATATTACAGTTTCTCTTTAAAGCGTGTTAACACACAGGTTCTTACACAGTTTGAAAGTATAATTGTTTGAAGTTGTGAATGTATTTTTCTATGATGGTAGATCTGAGTAGTTGAGAAAGAAGTTGATCGTCTATTTAGTTTTTCTAAACACAGGGTTTTCTTAAGTCTGTAATGGAGACACTTGACTGGTTCAGAGGGACTGGGCAAGTCTACAAATCTTGCTATAGATGTTTGTTTGATATAGATACATGTATGTTCTCCAGTAATGTATGTTACGGTTGCAATATATCGGTGACTACAAAACAAATATGTTAAAAAAACGACCATCGCCAGTCATGACTAGGGTTTTCTAGCGTCATTAGTATCCTTCTAAAGTTACAATTTCATTTAATTAAAAGGCCAGTTGTGATTTACCTTCCATAAGCTTTGAAAATACAATACCAAAAATGCCTTTATCATAAAAATGATATCATATTTTCTTTTTCAAAGTAACATTTCAATGATAAAGTAACCCACCTTTCAACAAATTTTGTAATTTTATTGACAAATTTTATAATTTTATTGTTACTTTTTCAGTAATCTTGTTTGTTTTCTAACAATAAAACAAATAGTAATATTGATTATAAATCATTGTTTTCAGATGGTTGATATTGTTTGATTGTGTGTCTACTCCATCTCGTGTTTGTTACTTCCTGCAATCAAATTAAAAACATTCACCATTAGGCATGTTAGGGCTCAATTTTACAGAATTCTGCACTTACTGGGTAAGCACCAAATTTGTGGAGTACGCCATGCACAAGCTAAAATACCCTGCTTACGTACCTGTGAAATTTGATTGACAAAAGCGCGGAGCTCCCTGCTTCCGCAACTGCTCATTCTTTACTTAACGGTAAGCAGAGCCATGAAATTGGGCCCAGTTGAAGTGCTAATACCATATCGCATTCAAAACCCCTTCTGAGTCGTGTGTTTATAGCCACATGAAGCAAGGGTCACAGACATTCAATATTCTATAACTGTTTCAAACAATTTAAAGATCCATTTCATAACATACACAAATCAGATTCTGAGTCAAGCTTATAGATGGACTTCTCATAATTTGGCTCTTATTTTATTGCTGATCGAGGGCACAAGGCCTGGAATTGCACTGATGCCAGCTACAGAGGAAACGGCCTTCATGTAGGTACCCCTTCAAAAACATTCTCAAAGACTTCCCAATGACCATGACAGTGCCTTTTGCAAAGTGGGGCAGGAGATCCTGTCTCCCACAAGGCAAATTGTGTAAACTTCCATCTGATAGTGCCCTCTTTTGAATCACCTTCCTTAAAGCCATTGGGCACTTTCCGTAAACAGTATTGTCCAGACCAACACTTCGTGTATCACAACTTATATATAAATAACAAACCTGTGAAAATTTAGGCTCAATCGGTCATCGGAGTCGGGAGAAAACAATGGGAAAACCCACCCTTGTTTCTGCACGTTTGACATGACGTGTTTAAAATAAATCCGTAGTTCTCGATATCGAGAATTTATTGTTTAATTTTTCTCAAAAAGTAAAGCATTTCATGGAATAATATTTCAAGATAAGTCTTTCACCATTACCCTGTAAATTATTTGTAAATCTGTGAACTTTTAAATTTTTGTCTGCACCGAAAGTGTCCAATGGCTTTAAGCCCATGTTATTTTACCGTATGGAGAACACGCACACTGGGGGACAAAATCACCAATGACATACAATGTAGGCGCTGTAACATTTGATGGTGCCATTCAATACACGATACAGCAAAGTGGTGAATACAACTTTGGTTTAGTTGAGTATTTTTAAAACAAAGTTCCATTTCGTAGACTTAAAGATACAAAACTCCATTGTGTTTTCAACATTATCTTCGGATTTATTACATTTTCTACATGTACATCAACCATGTTTAAGCTGCCATTTTATTTATCTTATGAACAGATGAAAGATAATCGAGTGTGTTCTGTGTTGGTTCTTGCATAAAATCCAACGTGACCCTCAGTTCCTGTTTTAATGTTTGTTGAAACCTCAAGATCCAACATTGTCTTCATCCACATAGTTTATGTACATCATACATAATTCTGCTGTCTTTTTAAAAATCTTGCGAAGGTTCACTGTCACTGTGAACTGCACTGGTCTTGTGTGGTACTCGCATACTGCCACAGGTTCCTGTCTTTGGAACCTAAAGATCCCACATTTTCTTCACACTTTATGTACATTGTACATGTTTATGCTGTCTTTTCTTTAAAAATCTCGTGAAGAAACGACTGTTCTGTGTTGGCTCTTACATAGTCCAAATTGTCCGCCACATCTTGTCTTTGGTGTTTCTAGAAACCCAAAGACCCGCAATATTGGCTCTTACATAGTCTATATTGTCCGCCACATCTTGTCTTTGGTGTTTCTATAAACCCAAAGACCTGCACTGTTGGCTCTCACAACTCAAATTGTTTGCCACATCTTGTCTTTGGTGTTTCTAGAAACCCAAAGAAGAGCATTGTCTTGATGTGTATTCTATTGTACATATCTTTTCTGCTATCTGTTTGTTTATCTTGTGAAGGAACGACTGTGTCTGCCTTGGTTCTCTCGTAATCCCATTCTACCTCCACGGCCTGTCTTGGGTGTTTGTTGAAACCTAGAGATGGCAAAGAAAAAAACTCACAAGATTAATTAAATTGACAAATACATTTAAAGTGGAGATTGCAGCTTCTTGACATTAAGGAATTGTAATTTTAAAGAAAGTCTTAACCGGCTTTGCATAGCTGTAGATTGAAGCAACAGCAAAGCTGAATTTGTTGGCTTTGCTTATGTACCAGGGAATTCTGCACTGACGCGTCACCATAACCTCTATTACACGGTAAGAGTAGCCTTATTTTAGGCTCTAGCAGTGAAAGCGAAGAATGCACAAGACTGTGTTGTGCGCACACCTCCAAACAAAATTGCCTAGATTGCCTAGTCATACTCTGACTAAATTGCTTTTTTTTAAATATAATTTTGACATAAATGTACATTATTGTATTATTGTTTTGTATGACAACACTGAAATAAATGTTACTATTACTAATACATTACATGTATGTAACAACATTATTACAAGCAAGCAAACATTTCAAGAGTGCATAAATAATGGCATGGACAAGCAAAGCCTTTACAAAGAAAAAACAGTACCAGATGGTAATGTTGGAGTCCAACACCCTAGCAGTCCCTATACATCTCTTCAACCATACTCACCTTGAGTACTGATCCTTTCCACCACCTTGTCCGGTCCAACCCCCACCACCACCGCCACCGCTCCCCCTCCCTCCAGCACTTCCAGACCTGAACCCCCTTCCAGGTCTCCTCATGTTAGCTCCACCCCTCTGTTGTTGGTTCCCATTGCCTCTGATGTTACCCCTGGGCTCTCCTCTCTGCATGTAGGATCCCTCTCGGTTCCGGTTGTCTCCGCTCATGCGCCCATAGGGTTGCTGGCCTGAAACTTGCCCACGACTGTCCTGCCTGGCGTCCATTCTGTTGTCAGTCCTGTTAAAGGAAAGGTATACGTCTGGTAATCACTCTTCAAGGCACTGTACATGTGTGGTAATTACTCAAAATATATATAAGCACAAAATTTACTTAATGTAGTAACAAGCAATGGAGAGCTGTTGATAGTATAAAATATTGGGAGAAAGGATTTCCTCTGAAGTAACATAGGTTTTGAGAAAGAGGTAATTTGTGATTCAATATTTGAATCACAAAAACTTAAGGCCTGAAACCTGTCTCCGGCATCTGATAGCACACAAATGTACAACAAGTTTTTTTTTCTTTCTCTATTTACTTGCAACTTTGACGACCAATTTAGCCCATATTTACACAGATGTCTTACCACTAGACCATCAAGCTTGCCCGCTGGCCAAAGGCAGTTCGAGTCAAATGTGTAAGCAGCTGGTAGCGCAACGATTGAACATCCTATTAAAATAATCTCATGGCTTTGTGAAATCCAGCCCAGTGCCCAATTTTGTAAAGCTTGTAAGTAAAAAAAGATGCTAAGCAAAGAAAAGTACTGCTTAACATAAACAGGTTACCAACAGCCAAAATTACATTAAGAACTTTAATTGTTGTGACCCCACTCAATTTTTTTGCTTTTAGCAAATAAATTTGTCAAGCAGGAATTTCTGCTAAGCAGCTCAATGAAATCTGGGCCCAGGTCCTTTTCCTGTCTGACTGATGATGGCTGGTACTCTTACCTTGATTGGTTCCCTTCCCATCGTCTGGATGCAAAGTTCCTCTGCTGGTTATTTCCTCCAGTGCCGCTATTTCCATATCCTGGTCGTTGTTGTTGCCTGTTGTTCCATTGACCTCCTCCACCTCCACCTCCACCTCCCCCTCCCCCTCCTCCCCGCCCACCCCTTTGAGCTCCACCCCCTGCATTGTTCCCACCTGACAATAAACGCAAACATCAAAGGTGTCAGCAATAACAAATTATAATGGCTTCTTATATAGCTCTCAAATCAGTCACTCAAATGACACTCAAACACTCCAACAATCAGTATTTTTCCAGCAAGGTACATGTATGTGGAGCTACGATTTTGAAGTATGAGACAATTTTACTTTACATAGCACCATGTAATGATTTACAAGGTGCTGTTGCACACCATGCTGCCAATCAAACCAGCCGTCGATTTCACCAAACTCTTTCTAACTTAGGATTAATCTTAGGACTTATAACGGGTTCAGATCCGTATCCAAATACGTAGGACGCATTGAACCCATCCTAAGTTAGGATGGGTTATTCTTCCTAACTCGAGTTAGGATTAATCCCAGCGTTTCGGCTGCAGGAACACCGGTGGAGAACTCCTTCTTTTTACGATAAGTTCACTGGGTTCTTATAGGTGTATTACACAACGCACAGGACCTACACAGCTACGCCTATCGGAAGGACAAAGCAACTATGGTAAAATAACTTGCTTAAGGACACTTTCTCACTGGTGTCTCCAACCCACACTCTGCTTATCAGAAAAAACACAGCTTGAGTCTGGCATGTCTTGGGTTCTTGTTCACTCAATGACACGCCATACAAAGTTTAAGATTTTTTTCAATAACTTCTTATTTTTTTTTTTTTTAGAATACAAACCATGCATTAAAATACAAACAACCGACACAGGTAAAGAGAATCACCTGTTTATCTCCCAAAATAATTACTAAACAAGAAACCATAATAATTTAAGGGTTTTTTAAAAAATGATGAAGAAATTACCCAACGAATATTGAATAAAAACACATAGAAAATTCTTTTCCCCCGATGCCAAATAACTCTAATTTTCCAGACAGTTGATTCTTACCTCCATCTCTCCTGCCATAGTTGTTGGCTGGTCCATTCCATGGTCCCCTTCCTCCCTGGAAACCCCCTCTTTGACCTCCTCCAGCCCCACCCATGAAGCCTCCACCACGTCCACTACGACCCTGCTGTGGCCCCTACAAACAAAGATAACAAGTAAAACACAGAAAATTATCAGTAAATCTTTTGCAATCCTCCACTGACCAAGACAGCACTGTTATTAGTAGGATTTGAACATTGCATGGTGGAAATACGATATGGAAAGGTTTGCAGTAACACCATGTAATGAATATCTCTAATTAGTTGGGGTGGTTCTGAAAAGAACCGTTTCAACACGACGTTTTGAAACCAACGTTTTTTTTTCAGAACCACCCCAACTTATTAAAGATAGTCATTACACATGTTACATGGTGTTAACGCAAACCTTTCTCTAAAATTGTCCTAGATTATGTGTGCTTTTGGTTTGTATTTTCCTGCATTACAGCTTGAGATTGTATTCATTTGGTTGGAAAGAATGCCTTTCACTTTCATGCCATCCATTTTCAAGGTCCCAAGTTGCAAATTTGATTGTTTTAAGTCAACCACTGTTTGAAAAAAATGACCTCTCTCTGGGTTAAATGTACAGGGCGCACCATACTAAGTATTCTTTGTATTAGATGTGGATCCTCGTGGATGATACAATACAATGGTAATATTCTCCATAGGGCTTCCAATGACAATTTGTGACTTTGAAGTAAACATGAATAATTTTCAAAACCTATGAAATATTTTTTTCCGTCAAAGGTAAAGATACAAAGCCAACCCCAGCTTACCCGCTGTTGTTTCTTTGAGTCGGTTGACTCATTAGCCTCAGCAGCCAGGAAGTCATCCACATGCATAGAGGGCGGTCTGCTGGTATTTTGAGCTCGCTGTCTGAAGATATCATAGCCTCTACCACTCCTCCCTTGCATGGGGCGACCGTACTGGTTGAAGTTGCCTGATTGATCTGAGGAGACCGGGTGGAGGTGGTTAGTTTTAATCATCTCTGGGTAAGACAGCGAAACCACGCGCTGCTCATGATGCAGTCATAAATAAGGGAATCAATGTGTGGTGGAGAGGTTTTCAACTAGTGGTTTAAACCTGCGCAGAGGCCTGGACTTGATAATTTTACCGAGACGAAGTTGAGGTAAATTATCAAGAACCAGGCCTCGGCAGGTTTAAACCACTAGTTGAAAACAGATTCAACTCACTTTGATTCCCATTCATAAAAACCTTTTCGGTAAAAAAACATCAACACTTTGGTAAAAAAGTAAAATAAATGCTAAAATTATAATTGTTCAATGATTTATTTCAACACAACACCCCTCCAGCTATGAAATGGTAAGGCCCTCGGGTAAACAACTTTTTATAAGGGAATGCTGTGCGCGTCACGCGTGATGTGGCTCACTGTCCCGGTCATTGCTCTCGACCAGTAGAAATGAAGAAACTGTCTTATAAGCACAGGTGCAAGCTCGCGTGTCACGCCCATGTTTCAACACTTTTTACTGGTCATAGGCAAAGGTTTATACACACTTACGTGACGCACTCTCCACCAATAGGAATAGCGGAACTGTTTGAGGTATTTATGAATGTGATATCATTGGTGGAACAACAAATGTTTAGAATTGCTTGTGCTACAATAACAGTTTGTGCTGACACATTGTTTGGCTACAATGTGGACTCGTTGTCTCTCCCTTTGTTAATTGCCTGACTTCTTTCAATTCAATGCTCAAGGAAATTAAAAGAAAATCCTGGAAAAACACCCCCTGCTCCCCAATTTACTCATTCCAATTCCAACAGTCCAATCATTTTATTATCTCTTGAACACTTAAGCCTGGTTCATACTTCATTCGAATGCGAAGCGAATTTGACGTGAATTTGACGTCACAACCCTCCTTTTTCAGCGATATTCCCAAGTGAGTTGAGCAGAGTACAACTGCTGCGAATTTTTCGTTGCGATTTTGTGATGTCAACCTTCGTATTGCATTCGCATTCGCAGGAAGAATGAACCGGGCTTCATGCTTTCAGACAACTAAGTGTTCAATTTGCAATGGGGATATACAGATCAAGGATTCAAACTGCAAGCTCTGCAATGTCATGAATGTGGCAAGACATCTGCTCTAGAATGGCAAAGGTCTTGCGTTCGTATCCCATCAGAAACGATTGCTGTGGATTTATCTTCCTCAAAGGACTAAGGTTAGTAGTCAGGTAGTTATTATCAGGGGTGGGAGTCATTACTAACGAAAAAGTCTGAAACTTGGATACAAATTCACAGGTGGCATTTCAACTGTTTGGTAACCCATGGGGTTATAGATTCCAAGCAGCTTTTGGAAACAGTATCCAAAGCACCAGAGAAGTAGAACAATGAACAGGATTTCTTGATTTGTGGAAACAAAATATTGTCTGATTTTCTTCACCAGGCCGACATAAAAAGACTGAATTCAGTCAAAAGACTGAACAATCTCATCCCTGTAGTGTACTTATCAGAGAACTTACTGTGTGCTCTTTTGATGCCATAGTTAAAGCGATACTGAGACCTTGATGTAAGGGATTCATATTTCCGTCGTACACTCCTGTTGATAAACAAAAATAAACAAATTGAAAAACAAACTTTGACCAACAAGGAAATCTTAGTACAACTTCAATACAAACATAAACACAGTCTCCTAACAATGACTAGAACAAGCTAGTCGAATTGTTGAGACCTATTTCAGAACTGACTCCGCGGCAGTACAGTTAATTACGATCCTATAAGCTAAAGCAGTATTCCAAGTCTATTTTCTATACCATCCGCCCTGGTAATAGTTTAAAGCAGGACAGTTCTTTTCAGAACTGAGAAATCTCCCGAGCCCCAGATTATCTTCTCCGCGGCAGTAGAATAAAGCAAGACAGTTCTCTAAGAACAAACTCTACCTTGCAAGTAGAAACACACATGGTGTTACCGCAAACCAAATATACATTGATACCTCACCATGCAATGCCTAAAATCCTATAAACATAAACACTGTTTAAAAATAAAAACAGGACAGCGCTGTGGTTTGTTTGACTGAAGAAAGTTATGTCCAGGTATGAAGGGCACTAAGCCGAAGTACTGTAGTCACCTTTTCTTTTGGTCCTTCTCTGGGGGCAAGTTTTCTGCACCGAGGTCTTTCTCCAACTCTGCTTGAAGATCTAGATCAGGAAGATAAGTGATTCGGAGCTCCTCTAAGTCACACTGAACCTGTAAATACAAAGCAGAGAGACAACGGTTCTAACAAATTCCATTTATGTTCATTCTGTTTACTTAAAGGCAGTGGACACTATCGGTAATTATTATCATAAAACCTTACTTGATAACGAGTAATATGGGGAGAGGTTGATTGTATAAAACATTGTGAGAAATAGCTCCCACTGAAGTAATGTAGTTTTCGAGAAAGAAGTAATTTTCCACGAATTTGATTTTGAGACCTCAGGTTTGCGAATTTGAGGTCTCGAAATCAAGCTTCTGAAAGCACACAACTTCATGTAACATGGGTGCTTTTTCTTTCATTATTATCTCGCAACTTCAACGACCGATTGAGCACAAATTTCCACAGGTTTGTTATTTTATGCATATGTTGAGATACACCAACTGTGAAGAGTAGTCTTTGACAATTACCGATAGTGTGCACCGTCTTTAACATTTTGTATTGAGAACACTTGTGACTTGATTAGTTCTGTGACTGAAGAGAAAGAAAACAAAAGCTGCGTATGAAAATTTTGGAGTATGCTTCCATAAGACCCAGGCAGTTGAGTAAGGTTGAACAAAGAATTGACTAGAGTGGGATTCGAACCAACGATCTCCGGGTTCTTACTGAGCGATCTAGCCCTATATTGGCGGTGTCCCTATTTTGTCAATATCTTTGTTCGGGGGTGCCAGTCAGAAGCCATACAACCAATAACTGCCGTGTAGCCAGGGATCACACCCAAATTACGATACCTTTTCAAAACCATTTCAAAATTTACCCAGTCAGTTTCCCTTGTGGTTTATTAAGGTGATCCCCTGGCTGCCGCTTCCCAGGTTGTATCGTAATTTGGGTGTGATCCTTGGCTACACGGCAGTTAACGGTTGTACGGCTTCTGACTGGCACGCCTGAACAAAGATATTGACAAAGTAGGGACACTGCCAATATAGGACTAGAAAGCTCAGTTGTTAGAGCGCCTGCACGTTAAACCGGAGGTCGTTGGTTCGAATCCCACTCTAGTCAATTCTTTGTTCAACCCCAAAATGCTGGTCTATGAAATATTTTAAGGCACAAGCCCTGCAGTCTTGTTGGTTTTCTCCCAACACTCGAGCCTGAGACTCTAAATCTACATACCATTTCAGGCTCAATGTCACCATCATCTATGCCAGGAGGGCCGAGCCAGAATCCTGTGTTCAACCTGTCGTCCTCTCCATCCCCCATGTAAAACACAGTCCGAGTATTGAACTGTTCCAGGAGGCTTACAGGGACAGGGAGAGTGATCTCAGTCATGGGGGCCGTGGCTGCTTTTGAACCCCCGGGCTCTTCAGGTGAATCCAGGGTCTGGATCAGGCTGCTAATGCTGTCTAGGAGACTTTCCAGGATCTCGTCTTCTTTGCAACATTCCTGAGTAGAAGAAGGAGGAATATTTAGGTCACAGAGGCGGTTTAGTCTAGGTTCCAATACACTCAGGGGTCAGTTTTGATCTTAAGCCATAAGCTGTGTACCAATCTTAATTGCCAAGCAAAGTAAGACGTCACAATACAAATCACTGTGGTAGTACTTACAACTCATCCTAAGTTGACTCAATATTTTTTTAAATCGAACCCAGTTGTTTTTAATGCAAAACACTTATTGTCGTAAGAAGATGCTACCATTCAGCTTGAAAAATTACATTTGAGAAAATCAGGTAAAGAGAAAGCTGTTTGGCCATAAATTGTGATGAAAGTGATAAGTACCCCTGGATGAAGACAAACTATTATAGTGTATTATTGCTCGACATGCTGAAGTACACAAGTGTCATAATGACAAGGACTTGAATCCACACCCTGATGACTTGGCCCGGCCACCAAAACTTGAGTCCGATGCAATAAATCACTTACAGTGTTGTAGGCTCTAATCCCTCACGAAGTCCAGTAGATCAACACAATTATTCATGTTTAGAAATGTGGCCTTCATTGCTGAAGTGATTGCTGAAGTGCAACTTGGGGTTAATCTGTGCTGGGCAACAGAGTTTTTTGCTCAGCGTACTAGGCGAAATTTGTTAGTTCTGGGCAGGCTCGCCCAGAGCCACCAACCGTGGCTACAACATTGATCACTTGGCCTAAAAAAAATACAATGATATGAGTGATAGTAGACATACAAATAAACTGTTCACTTACAATGAGTGTTTTCTCCAGCTGGCCCAGTGGATGGCTCTCCACACCCCACATCAAGTACTCCTTCAACTGCCCCACACTCAGCATCTTAGTCCTGTATGGACCTCCATCTTCCTGGCATGTATCCTGCTCACCCTCTGCGGGCCCCTCTATGGTCAGTAACATCTGGAGGAGGTCCAGGGTGGTGGACAGAGTGGACAGGTAGTCTGAGCTGTCTTTGTGGAATGACGACTGGAGGCGGGTGAAGAGAGAGTGGAAGGCTGTCGACGTCTTGTCCAATGCACTGGAAGTAATCAAGTTAACAAGGTTTTTTAAAAGTTGTCCACGTGATGCAATGTATAAATAAGCGTACAGCCAAATCTATTCATGAACATTTCCTGCCTATATCTTCTTTCTACAATAGCACTTACTTTACTTGCGAGTTTGAATTTATCAAAATATTGACAACTTACAAATTGTAACAGACCAGTATTCTCAATTGATGTTTGCCAAAAAATAATAAAAGTTGCAAAAGAATAATCAAAGAAAAAACACCCTTCTTGCACAAATTTGTGTGCTTTCAGATGCCTAAAAAAGGCTTCACGGAAGTGCCAGGGGCATTATTTTGTGGACACCGGTGTGGCGGTTTCATCTTTCCGCCGTGTTCAGTTTTCCGAATGACCAAATACTGTAGCATTACGTCATGCGATGCCTACGCACAGCAAGCGAAAGTAGTCCATTTTTAGTGCCGTATTGAGTCATCCGTTACCCTCCGGTAGCTGTCATGGCGGCGTCCACGAGTCGAGTACAACTAGCGGCAAACGCGTGGATCGTATGAGTTGTTTTTTATGCAAGCAGAGTGTGACCTGCCTAAAGTTTTACCCATGAATACATGTAAAGATGGGGCAAGAGATTATGTGACTACACAGAAAAGAATCGTAATATAAACAATTTGGGGTCACTGCTGAGAGAACTACAGTACTCGCCAGGGTACTCGCGGCGGTATCTGACAGGTCACCCGGAAAACTGAACACGCTGGAAAGCTAAAACCGTTCGAACAACGTGCTGATATGTCCGACTACATGTACGTCACCCGGAAAACTGAACACGGCGGAAGACTGAAACCACCACACCGGCGTTGTTAAGGACGTCATTATTAGTACTATTTTCCTTACCATTTCACATAAAAGAATCCATAATCATAATCCAGCAGCATTGACAATGTCCGAAGCGACGGTAGAATGCTTGCATATGATTGGTCCGGGCTGGTCACATGGTCAAGCAAGGCACAGCAGATGATCTCCATATGTTCCTTTCCAGGTAGGCTATTGGCCAGTTGCTCACTGATGGGCTGTGTGTCCGTCACTAAGAGGGTTATCTCTGGGCCACAGATTGACTGTAACAGGGCCTGTCGGAGGAAAGGTAGGTGAAGAAAATCAATGAATTTAATAATAAATAAACTACAGCATTTATAAGGCGCACTTTACTGAAAAAGAGAAACATTCAAAGGCGCCGGTCAGGTTTTGTCAAGATGTTTAATACAAGTGTTTTAACTTTCATGTAGTAAAATGGAAGTGGGCGTTTCTACTCTGATCATATATATTTGGTTTGCGGTAACACCTTGTGTGTATCTACTTGCCAGGTAGAGTTGTTCTTAGGGAACTGTCTTGCTTTATTCTACTGCCGTGGAGTAGATAATCGGAGGTTCGGGAGACTTCTCAGTTCTGAAAAGAACTGTCCTGCTTTATAACTATTACCAGGGCGGATGGTATAGAAATTTGACTGGACTACTACTTTAGCTTATAGGATCGTAATAACTGTACTGCGGAGTCAGTTTGGAATTGGTCTCAACGTTTCGACTAGCTTGCTCTAGTCATCGTCGGTCTCCTGACGATTTAGGTTTCCAGCCAAAACACCATTCCACATGTAACATCTGTGATTGTTATACCTCGGTAACAAACTGTGAAGTTTGATTGGTTGAGAACCAATCATGTAAACGCAACAAAAACGCATGTTACATGGCTTGACGGGCTGGGTAACATGACAAGTGATGTTCACCGGTGTACATCACCTTAATCGTTCCCAGCATTGGTCGATTTTCAGCGCTGTGTACGAAACAACTGCAGGTAGGAGGGAATTGTTTCTTGTTCGTCTGCTAATTAAACAATGAATAGTCCGTCGTAATAATGTTTGAAGATGACAACAGAACATCGAGAAGAGGAAGAACAATTAAGCAAAGGTATAACAAAACAATTGTTGCACGCTGTGACTGGGGTCCATGGGTTTTGTACTCGGGTGCCATTTTCCCCCTCGGGTGTACAAAACGCCATGGACCCCGTCACAGCGAGCAACCATCGTATACTGATACCCTGCTCATTTTTTCTTAGCAGGAAATTGTTTGCTGCCTAACTAAAACAGCTCTATGGAATTGGGCTCTAGCCAAGGTTTCTTATGTGGTGTTTTGATTTGATATCCTACCTACATAAGGTACAATGTAACTTACCACAATACATTCTTGTGCCTGGAGGTGACAGGGCGAGTCTGACACCACGTTCAGCAGAGAGAGTAGCCAGGGAAGAAGCTCAGAGTATTTCTCATCAGATTTCAAGCTGAAACACAATTTTTAATCAAGATTGAACAAATTGAACAAGATTAAACAAATTAAAGACGAATGCCACATGAAAAAATAATGAATTCTCAAGTGTTTTTATTCACAAACAATCACAATCACGCTACGGTGGTTTTGATTGATAGGTGTACTGCACCAGCCTGCACTACAATGTTATGTACTGAACGCATCTAGATGGTACACAGTCAGCCCTCCTATTGTCAGACTATTCAAAATCATCCACTGAGGGTTTATATGACATGTATGATAGATAAAACCAAGCCAGCCTGCAATAGACTTCATGTGTGAATGCATCCACACATTACAGTCAACCATCCTACCATCTGACCATCCACCTTGTTTGTGAATGGTAGATTAACTACAATACATGTATGTTGTTAGCCTGCATGAATAGATCTACATGTACATAGTACAAAAGCCAACCCTCCTACTGTCTGACCATTCAAAATCATTCTTTTTTTATTGAATGATCGATAAACTACATGTATGCCAGCCTGCACTTTCAGATCATGTGACAAAAAAGCAATTAAGAGAATTTGAATGAGTGGGCATGTATCCAAAATAAAATGACAATACCTTGATCGAAAGAGATGCAGCAACGGTGCTTTGATAGCAGGCTGTGATACCAGGTACACCACTAAGGTTAAAATACGAGCCGTGTCGCTCCCACAAGGCTGCGTCTTCTTGTTCACCTCCTCCCCCTCATTCGCAATGTCTCCAGGTGGCTGTGTCTTCTTTGCTCCTTCCTCCCCCTGGGCAAGACTCTCAATAAGAACGTCCAGTAGTGATCTGAATTACCAACCAAAATAAATAATTTTATTTAGTTTTGAGAAAGACTTATTACTTAATATTTGCATTTTATTTTGAACTATCATTTTGGTTGGTTAACAGCTACATTTGTTTTTTTGCATTCAACGTTTAGAAATAAATCTCAATCCCCCCCCTTGAAAGTATTGATTACTGTAGCTCAATGTTAGCATTTAAAACATAGATAATTTTGGTTGGTAAAACATCTAGAAGTATTTTTTTCACATTCAATTGCTAGAACCAAATTTCACTTTTTCCTCCCTTATGTAAGTTTTTGATAACAGTGGAACTTGCTATTGTTCTGAATATCAAGCCTAGGTATCTCAGGTGTGTAAAATACTGAGTGAGTGAGTGAGTGAGTGAGAAACTGAGTGAGTACTCAGTATGAACAGGCTACCCCCGGTAAATGGGGGAAAAACAAAATGAAAGAAACCTACTTTTTGTTCCTTTTTGCTCCTTACCCAGTACTTTCTTAACCCAGTTACATTAATATTGGATGTCTCAACAAAACAAGCTTGCATTTAGGAGACCCCTACCACTTTATATTACATTGTATGTACATACTATTTAAATGTACCATCATGTTTATCATTTTGCAAGCCAACTGACTGAGTGGATATAAACTGTACTGAACTTCTAGCACGGAGTTAGAAAAAATTGTCAACATAAATAAGTACTAACCTGACTACAGTAAGAGCCGTCGGTGCAGCTAGATCAGCAAGTTGCCAACAGACACGGCGTAAGATCTGCTGTAGAGGCAGGCAGCTGCTACCTGTAAAGGACAATCACAAATATTTAAATATTATAAGCAGCTGCGATCTATAAAAGTTAAAGATAGAGTCATTGACTGGTAACTGTACATGTACTCCAAAATGACCATGAAAAAAAAACCATACGAACATACTTGGCTGCTGGTAGATAAACTATTTTGACAAAGGATTTCTTTTGGATAATAAGGGAATCAATGTCAAAGGGGTTTTCAACTAGTGGTTTAATCCCAACAAGGCCTGGTTCTTGATAACTTTACCGAGACAAAGTCGAGGTAAATTATCAAGAACCAGGCCTCGACAGGTTTAAAGCACTAGTTGAAAACCGATTCAATACACTTTGATTCCCATTCATAAATACCTTTTCAGTCAAAAAAAAAAACATCAACACTTTTGGTCAAAAAGTAAAATTAATGCAAAAATTTTAACAAGTAAAATAAATGCAAACATTTCAACACAACACTCCTCCAGCTATGAAATGATAAGGCCCTCCGCCGCCCTCGGGTTAACAACTCCTTATAAGGGAATGCTGTGGGCGTCCCGCGTATCGCGTGATGTGGCACAACTGTCCCAGCCGTTGCTCTCGACCAATAGGAATGAAGAAACTGTCTTATAAGCACAGGTGCAAGCAGGCGTGTCACGCCCATGTTTCAACCGGTCATAAACAAAGGTTTATACACACCCACGTGACGCGCTCTCCACCAATAGGAACAGGGAAACTGTCCGAGGTATTTATGAATATGGTTTGAATAATTTGTCATCCCAAAACATTTGATTCTGAGAAGCGATTCATGCATGAATAGATTCTCAGATTTCTAAGGGTTGGTGTCCATTTGCAAATGTTGCATCCAGAGATGCGTGTGAGAACCATGGGCACATGAAAAGGCATGCTAACCTTCTGGTGCTTACTGTATGAATATGAGTAACGTCACTATGTAAATCCATAGAGAAAACGCAAGCTTGCCGCTTAATTTTCTTGCTAACTTGTCAAAGACGCTTACATGCTTAAGCAAATTGTTCTGCTACAGTTTGAACTAAAATTTGCTTACCATTAAGTAGCACTGTGAAATTGGCCCTTGTAGTTGAGACTGTCATGAACTATCTTGCATATGCATGACATGCCTGCAGTCTCTACATGTTATACATGTACATCAAAAAAGCTCTCTATAGCAACTTCATTTTCGCAAGCTTTCGTTCATAAGATCCTTAGATGAAGACCCAAGTACAACGTGTTTATCTTTGCCAACAGATTCATGAGTGTTAACAAATTACTGGAAACAGCATAACTGACAAAACAGTTGTGTCAAACGTGCTTAATTTGTCAATCTGCTTTTTACCACATTAGAAATATTAACAGCATTCGCAAAATCCTCAACGAAAAGTCTGCTTCTATCCTTATACATGCTTTCATCACATCCAGGCTTGATAATGGAAACTCCTTGCTTTATGGTATAAACAAGAATCTTATCACAAAACTTCAATGCTGCTGCTCGCGTATTATCAAAAACACGTAAATATGATCACATCACACCTGTATTGAAACAACTTCACTGGCTCACAGTCTGTCAAAGAATTAAATTCAAAATTATTTTGCTCGCCTGGAAAGCTATGAATGGTAGGGCTCCTCCATATCTCAAAGAAATTCTCTTACCATATCTTCGCTCCACAAACCAACTTTATTTAACTGTCCCTAAAACAAACACTTCTAGCGGCGTTCAAGCTTTTTCTGTATCCGCACCCACACTCTGGAACTCTCTTCCTTTACATATCCGGGCTACAATGTCTCTGGACATTTTAAAAACTCTGCTCAAAACCCACCTATTCAACATTTCTTATGATTGACTTTCTGTCTGTTTTTCACCATTTTTTTTTGCCTACACATTTATATAATTCAACATTTTTATTCAATGTACCCTTATTTCTTTCCAAGCTTCGTAATTTGTATTTTTGTTTTTGTTTTGTTACTCTCTTTGTTTGTTTTATGCGCCTCGGAATAAGTATAGTCTTAGATAGATGGCGCTTTATAAGTTTTAATTATTATTATTATTAAAACAGTCAGAGGGGGTCAAATAGTAAACAGCAAGAATAGACCTTATCGCAAATACTAATGCGCAAGCGCAGACTGTTGAATGAGGTGCATTGTGGGATAGATATGGATCAAATTTGGATACCAGCAAGACCACAATGCACCTAATTCCAAGCTTTACGCGCGCGCCCCGGTATTTGCGAAAAGGTCTATGACCATGTGTGTCTGCTGCCACCTAGTGGCCCCAACATGCTATGTTTCTCACCTGTCAGATCTTTGATAATTTGTTGAATCTGTGCACTCTCTGAGAGAAGATAAAGACTCCACAATCGTCGATGGTTCAAGGCCTGCTGGACCTGCTCTGATGACAGGGGCTGTACCAAAATAGAACACATTTTAAATATTAACCCAGTAAAAGGGATGGTAAGATGTTGGTTTCTTAAAGGGCCGATTAATTCTGATCCATTAGACACGCGAGGCAAATGATTTACGAATTTAGATGACGTGCGTTGTGTAATGGAATATAAAAGAACCTACTACTTATTATAAAGAGAAGGGCTTCACTTCGATTCCTGGTTTGCTAGACTGCATACTACACCAATCACCTTGTAAACCATTACAAGGTCTTTTGTAGAGCAACAAGTCTTATAATTCTCCACAATAACTCACAGAAAAATACTGATTGTTGAGCATCACTGAGTGGCGGATATAAGCGCTATATAAGAAGCCAATATTATTAATATTTTTAACATCATTCCGGGGTAGCACAGACAAGATATTGTGTTCAATTTGTTCAAACAAACATAATCATCTTGTCAGTGAAAAAAACGTATGACTGTGCCACAACATCAGATTTAATTTTTGTATTTGCTTAGCACAGAACAAATATTGCTAAGTTGAAATAGGAAAACCAGCCTTAATCCAATGTAATGTCTGGTTCCTCACTATTATCTTGATAAGTAAAATAACCTGCTTAGCACTATTTTACAGCTTTATGCTATCAGGACCAGATCTTGTGAAATCTATAGACTTTGAGATGTACATGTACATGTACATCGTGCACAATAAGCAAATTACTGTACTTACAAGTAACACATTACAATATTATTAGGTCTTGGTACTGTAACAAATAATGGCTTTCTCTATTTTGTCACATCATTAATCAAATGTTAACTAGTAACCAAGATGTATGAGGCTGTAGTTCAATTAATCAATGTCTACTTTCCCTGCATAAGCTGTGTGTACCTACATTGTGTGCACAACCGAGCAGGTTGACATGGGTGATTGATTGTGTTTTATAGCCCCTTTCACACGAGAGCAATTTAGCAAGGGTCCCTTGCTACAATGTAGATTGTAGCATGGTTGTAAAATATTTCAAAATGTATGTACTTTGTGTGAAAGGACAACCATTTTTTCTACTGTACATAGTCTCTTGCAAAATCTTGTCAAACATTGCTACTTACAATGTACAACTATGCTTAATTCAAGGAAGGGACCCCAATTAAATGGCTGTCGTGTGAATAGCGCTTAACTGACACCTTCAAATGTAGGGTGATTTTAAAGAGCTTTTGCCTTGTTAAAGCACATGCATTGCATTTTTTTTTTTGCAATTGCATTTTGTTTATTAAAGGGTATGGGTACTTTTTGTAGGACACAAAACACAATGTCCATAGATCTTTAACATAAAACACACACGGTTTGAAAATAAAAATTGCCTCTGCAATGGCCAATACCTAACTGCCTAACCAAGTTATAGATTTCAATTAATTGCACCTCACTCAGCCAAGGATTAATGATAAACTTGGGTGTTACTATTATAAGTTAATTTACGTTATTTACGCAATTTGCTACAGTGTAATCGTTAATATCCTTTTCAGAGTATCACTTACATACGTACGTATGTTGGCACAATGTGGAACTGTACACCACTGCGTCAGTATTCATACACAGCATTACTACTGCTGCAAGAATTGGTCTTGCTTGCTCGCTTGCTTGCATATTACTCACTGACTCTACTATGGAACAAATTAGGCAATGTTGGCAGAACATTCCACTAGTACTCGCTCGTGTGTTGCATACATGTAGTGTCTTTGAATCAAGTTAAGGTATGTACAACTACTGCTACAGGAGTGCATTACTATCTGTGCCTCATCAAAGGCAATACATTGTTACAGGTGTGAGCACCGATGATGATATTCGTCTGGATATTCTTTGAGACTCAACAAAGCCCAGCATTGATGTTGTTAGGGAAGCTACAGAATACTGGTACACATGCACATAATTCAATATTAGGCACAGCATTTGGTGATGCTAGTGGAACTGCATCTTGGTGTGTTTAAATCTCTTTGAATCAAGACAAGGAAACAACATTGATAACTTTGGCAAAACTTCTGCCCGCAAAATGCTGGAACTGGTTATGTTGACATACTGCTTGACTCCCGCAGAATTTAAAGGTAAAGGGTCGCTGATATTCTATGAACCAATTGCAGTTAAAGCATTAAACAGTGTGCAGACACTACATTTATAAATTCTCTCATGACTGAAAAATTACATGTAAATTTTTGTTGTTTTCCAATAGTGTGCTCCAGCGAGTGCTTAACATCAAACTTGTAGCTGCCACTTCATTCTCGTCATGTACAGTTCTACCTCTTCCACTGTCTTACTTTATATGGAAGAAATCACCAGCAGCCTTGGGTTTATCGGCAACCTTCTGGTCTCTGTGACCATTCTTCGAACAAAAAGTCTTCACAATCTGACCAACTACCTGATCCTGAATTTGGCCATTGTCGACTCTCTTTATCTGTTGAGCACCACATTTGACCCCTGGGTCAAATGGACTAACACTGAGAGCAACAACACCGACGAGAATGAAAATACAACGATGAACGTTGGACACGTGACATTACAGCTACTGATGCATGTGCAGTATAGCTTGATTGGTACATCCACCTGTAGTATTGCATTGGTCACTTTCGAGTGCTACATGGGCATCGTTTATCCCCTCCAGCACATGTCCTATTTCATCAAATGGAAAGTCGCCTTGTTGCTCCTCACAGTCTGGATTGTGCCATTTATCCTGGAGCTACCAGCGACGATCGTTTACATCTTCTTCCTGCCCTCGACACAGTACACTGTGTATCCGACTGCTATGAACCAGCCATGGTTATGGCTGTTCCCCATCATCAGCAGTGGAGTCCTGTACCTCGTGCCTGTCGGCGCCCTCATTGGAATGTATGCTAGAATCCTCCAGAATCTCAAATTGCACGCCCGTATTTTCAGGCGGCAGGGGATCATCGGTCCGCCGCAGGAGCTCAGCAGAGCTCATCATAGAGTAGCCCGTACCCTCATCCTGGTTACGGCAGCCTGCATCATCTTGATCTCTCCGACTAAGATAATCTGTCTATACCTCACCGCCCAGGCCCCTAGAAGTAGTCCCGCTTCTAAACAAGTTCTGCTCCAGCTTAGCTTTCTCCTGTCTGCTGCAAATTCCGCCATCAATCCAATACTCTACGCACTCAAGTACAAGCCAATGAGGAGGGCCTTCAGAGGCATGATATGCCCTTGTGTTGGATCCAGGTCAGTGGAATCAAGTGAGAGTGGCAGTGAAATGCAAACAAAAGTTCTGAAGTCTCAAGAGAAAAGTACCTCATAAACAATGCCATGAACCTAAAACCTCTGGATTAACGTGCCAGCACTCTACCAACTGAGCTACTTATGTTGGCAACTCCGGGTTTTGTCAATTGATCTGTTCCAAACTATTATCTACTATTTTTCTTATTTCTCTTTCATGAGAATGATAGAAACAAATCCAGCACAGGCACTGAAGCACTTGTATGAATGCAGATTACGCTCCTAGAAGCAATCCTGGTATTGCCATAATCAAGAGGAGACAATTTGCCATGAGACAAGGTCTTCTCCAATTGGAAAAAAAAAAAACAGACGGTGTCCGATGCCAGAACATTGGAAAGGGTTTCAGTAGCAACTGTTAAATATCCTGACTGTATTACTCCACAAGAAATCACTCTGACCAGCCAGGACCCTATTTCCTAAAAAACATTCAGCAAAAACTGTTGAACTAATTTAACTGCTAAGCAAGAAGTACCATGGAACAGGTAAAGGCTATACATGTAATTAGCTTCTGCTTGCGCTGTGTTCTGGCTAGTAACGTGTTTGCTAAGTAATTTGTTTTCGTCAAAAAACTGCAGTGAACCTGAAACTCTGAATTATTTTCAGCGCGACTGTCTGACCGTATTCTGCCATTTTTGAAAATGCACCTTGTGCACAGAGAGATCTGGTTCATGCCTAATTGAAAAGTAGGCCATCTAACTCCTGACATGGCCCTAGCAAGATTTAACGTTTGATGGTGTCATGTAAAGTAGATATAAAACTGCCAATAATCATTGGAGATGAGTTTTTGTGTTATTGATGTTTTGTGTCATGAATGTGGTTTGTGTTATGAAAGTCAATGTATAGTGTTTATAGTGATTCAGAGAATGCTGTCTTAATGTGTCAAGGGTTCAAAGGTAATTTATTTCCCTGAAGACATAAACTGCAAAAATACTAATCCCTATGGGATGTTAGAAATAGAACGTACATGTAGTACTAGGATGTAATAAAAAACGTAACAACAGAAGGGTCTTTTACAAAGGTTTCAAAGTGCTGAACAAACCTCGACTTGAAAAAATAATAAGTACATATTGTAATAACTTGGAATAATGAGTGGGGAAGGATAGGTGAGAAGGTGAGCAGGGGCGAGGGAAGGCAGAGGAGGTATGGTGGAAAGGCAACGTTTCTTTTGTTTTAGCTGTAATAACCTGGAGTTGATATGACAAGTACTTCTCGTACACCCTCATGGGAAAATGGAATTTTCCCCCTTAGGCGTACAAGCTACGGACCCCATCAAAGCATGCAACAATTTTATAATAAGAAGAATAATTGTTATTGTTATTAATTGTAGACTGTCATGGAGTGATTTTTTTTTCAGTTACAACAGTGAAAACATGTACATGTAGTTTGAAGACTGTGTACACCTCTCTTATTATTGGGCGCACGTCCCCCATCACTTGCAGTGGCTGCGACCATCGCCTCGTTTTGAGTTAGCATTGCGGCGTACCTCATGCATAAATATTAAGAGAGGCGTACATGTACATGCATACAGCTACATGTACATGTACCAAATTAATTGAACTGATCTACTGTAACCCACTGATTAGATTTCACATGCTTAGTCCTGAATCCTGTTTAAACAGTTAAACTGGGCAAATATAGATCAATCAAAATGAAGCAAATGTACATAGTGGAATGGTAAAGTTTGTCTTTCATCAAACTGGATACTCTTGTATGAAAAATTAATTAAAATTGCAGTGCATTACTTCGACCACTCTTCGCTTCTACATCTACATATGTGTACTTAATTATTTGTTGATGGCTTATTATAATGTAAACAGAGTGTCTGAATGTTGACTAATCATCAATTCCAGACATTGACATAGAGTTATTGTTTAACTTTGCCGACATTACGCAGGTTTTCTCTTGAAGACGCTCTGAGCATATTGAACATTCAGAACCACCACAATTCATAGAGAATATTTTCATGTATTTAAAACATGGTAGGGTAAACAAATAACTGGGACACAAAAGGGTAGCGACGAGTTCTTAAATGGCCGTTTAAGAACGAGTTACTACTCATTCATTCCTATTCATAAATGCCCTTTTGTTAAGAAAGCGTCAACATAAATTACAATTATAAACACTTTGGCAATCACAAATGTGAGGTTTGTACTAAAAAATATGTTTGGTTCGCATGGGTTGTGTTTACGCACATTTAGAAATATTATATTACGCACTGTTACAACATGACTAAAAGCTTTAAATTGCATTCCGCGTAATGAAATTGTCGTACATGAGCTTGTGCAAGAAGCCAGACGGTTATAAACAGCTCCATCTGGTCATTGTCAACCGTTAAACACCCCCACGTGAGCGAGCTCTCCACCAAAAGGAATAGCAAAACTGTCTGAGGTAAAACTTATCCATTTCTGTGCTTGAGCTCTGCATGTTTCTCAGATTGATTAAGCCCGGTTCATACTTCCTGCGAATGCGAAGCGAATTTGACGTGAATTTGACGTCACACCCTCCTTTCGCAGCGATTATTCGCAAGGGAGTAGAGCAGAGTTCAAATGCTGCGAATGGTTCGTTGCGAATCGTATCGTCAAGATTCGCTTTGCATTCGCATTCACAGGAAGTATGAACTGGGCTTAACTCTTTAAACCAAAAGGTGATATTAGGTAAGCCCCGCCCACCCAACCTTACCTCCTGTGCATGCATGGGTAGTGGTAGAGGTAGCAGCTCTGATAGTACAGTCAGTCCACCGATGTAAGCATACGCTGCAGATGGGATGTACTTCAGGACTTCCTTCAACATCACAGTCCAGCTGCTGTTTGCTATTCCTGGAAACATCAATTCAGTACAATACACTTAAAGGGAAGGTACAAGTTTGGTAATTACTCAAAACAAATATTAACTTAAAAGCATTGGAGCAATGGAGAGCTATTGATAGTATAAAACATTGTGAGAGAAGACTCCCTCTGAAGTAACATAGATTTTGAGAAGAGGTAATTTCTCAATAAAATAATAAAAGACTTCTAGCTAAAAGTTTTTTATTCCTATCTGAGACCACACAAACTCGTCCAACAAGGGTGTTTTTTCTCTCATCATTTTCTCGCAACTTCTATGACCAATTTAGCTCAAATGTTCACAGCCTTGTTATTTTATGCTTATGTTGGGATACACCGAGTGAGAAGTCTGGTCTTTGGCAATAACCAAACAAGGCAAACAAGTATGCAGATGATGGTTTATGGAGTTAGCATCATAATTTTCCCACTGGACACATTCATCCATGTTATTATTACTGATATTATTATTATAATTCTTGGAGATTTAAGAGGATAGGTCCAAGCCTTTGGTGTTAGGTGGTGATGGGGAGGTTAGTGGGGAAGTTAGTGGGGCGATTAGAGGGGTGGAAAGGCTCCCCTACCTTCTTCAGTGTCTGGTTGTTGAGAGGTCAGGACTGTGTAGCTGAGTAGAATGTCAATGATGTCCGTCTGTACCTGCTGGGCTTCAGTCGGCATGATCACGCTGTTGGGTACCGAGCACAACACAGTGTGCAATGGTAGGAGGTAGGTTACCAGGCGCTCATCTTTGAACTAACGAGAGGAACAAGCAACAGAGGTTAGACAAACAAAATCTAAAACTGCAATTCAAATTTTAGGAGATATGTTGATTGATGGCATTTCAACCTTTTGGTATTACCCCTGGAGTTAAAGGAACACGTTGCCTTGGATCGGTTCGAGTTGGTCTTTGAAAAGCGTTTGTAACCGTTTTTTATAAAATGCATATGGGTAGAAAGATGTTGTAAAAGTAGAATACAATGATCCACACAAACATGCCTCGAAATTGCGTGGTTTTCCTTTTACCTCGTCGACTAACACGTCGGCCATTTATGGGGGGTCAAAATTTTGACTCCCATAAATGGCCGACCGTGTTAGTTCGCACAGTAGAAGGAAAACCACGCAATTTCGAGGCAAACTTGTGTGGATCATTGTATTCTACTTTTAAAACATCTTTCAAACCATATGCATTATATCCAAAACGGTTACAAACGCTTTTGTTTTGACCAACTCGTCCGATCCAAGGCAACGTGTTCCTTTAAAGATTTCAATGAGCTTCTGGGAACAGTATCCCCAGCACCCAACAATAAATAAGATCAAAGAGAAACATTTATGTAATTTTTAGGAAAGCACTATTTATCATGATTATTTGTGTCTTTAAACAGACATGACAGGATCTAATTCGGATAAAAGTAATGACTGAATTTGCACATGAAAAATCTAATCAAAAACAGTCAGTAAGTTACCTGTTAGTAGGAGGGAACAATAATAAAAAACATTATTAGAGAGGACTGTAAATTGCAGCTTAAAATGCATGGCATTACAAATGATAAATACAGGGCACTGCAAAGAGCATGCTGTGACGGGTTCCATGGCGCTTTGTACACCCGAGGGGGAAAATGGCACCAGAGGCGAAGCCGAGGGTGCCATTTCCCCCTGAGGGTGTACAAAACCCATGTACCCCAAATCACAGCGTGCAACAAATGTTTTGTTATATACCTTGGTAACATGATTATTCTTCTTCTAAAAGTTCTGTTGTCATCTTCAAACAATATTTATGACGAGTATGCACAGTTTAATAAGCAGACAAACAGTTGTTGAAATATTGCAAGAAACAATTCTTCACTGTTCCCTCGAACTCGAGGATGTTTCGTACTAAGCTTTTGAAATTGACCAACGCTGGGAATGATCAAGGTTATGTACACGGATAACCTGAGCAGCCATGGTACATTGTACATGCATTTTTGATGCACGCCACGTGATTGGTTCTCGACCAATCAAACTTGAAAATTTGTAACCGAGGTTTAACAATCTAACTTGAAGACTCACCTGCACTGAGCCACTAGCGAGTAACTCTGCCAGCATGACTTTGATGAGTTGCAGTACTGGAGTCACGATGGCTTCAATAAGATGTACCTGGGTGTTAGACAGAGCGAAACCTTGCTGCCATGGCCTCAACAGACGATCACCGAGTCTCTGTAATGAGGAAGATACCAGACCATCAATGGAATGAGAAAGTTTATAAGAAGACGGTTTCCACTGTCTTGTTTTTCAGCTTATTATTTATGGCAGGATTGATCACTCCTGCAAATGTGGTTGCGGGCTCACCCGCTCAAACGTATCAGAAAGCAACCGGTTATAAACAGCTCCAGCTGGTTATTATCAACCTTTTAAACACCCCCACGTGACTACTCTCCACCAATAGGAATAGCGCAACTGTCTGGGGGTATTTATGTATATCAGATTAAAATAACTGAATGGTTCAACAATCCAAATGTATAACTTACCTTTAAGGACCAATCACATACAGTGAATGAATATTTAAAAATGACTGTATGAATATATGAATAAATCATCTCTTTCTCAATTATTATTATTATTATTATTATTATTATTATTATTATTATTATTATTATTATTATTATTATTATTATTATTATTATTATTATTATTATTACCTTGATGACATTAATGAAAGCATTCATGGAGCTGGATGAATACAGCTGAATAACAGACAGCTTGTACTGTAAATCAATCTGCCGATCTGGAAAACAACAATAAAAGAAAATAATAAACAACTCTAAATATTCAAATCATACTGGCACGTTTCATATCATGCCTCAGTTGGTAAATTTTCATTCTTGTCAATAAAGGTTGTTTGATTCTGGTAACATGCTCTGACAAATTGGGGACGGCAGGTAGAGGGACCAAAGCCTAGTCTATAAATAGCCTAGTCTATCTAATCCACATTTTCTCCCTCTTTGCTGGGTGCCCATGAGTTTAATTTCTGACATTTTTACCTCCTATAAGCTCTGTGACCAATTTCACAGAGATGCTTTAGCAAACAATATTACTTAACAACTCTCAGCCAAGCAGACATGAGCAGGATACAAATCACATAAAATACGTGTGACATGGTAGTTTGGCTGGTAACCTTATTCTGGTAACCTTATTTTTGTTGTGCTTAGTATTTTGTTGTTGTGCTTAAGCAGCTACATGTTTATGAAATTGGGCCCTGGGGTGGATTTCACAAAGACAAGTTAAGACAAGTTAAGACAAGTTAAGACAAGTTAGGATGAGTTACTCTTCCTAACTTAGGACTGTATATGTTTAATAGCTCTTAGGACTAGTCCTAACTCTTTGTGAAATCGACCCTTGATACTACACCATGAGGAGCCTCTTGCTTTACTTACCCCCTGACTGCATATCTTCCGGTGCGCAGGCAAGATGTCTTAGGACCCTGAGGCATGTAACGATACCAGGCCCAGCTCCAAGGAGATTATGTCCCAGCTCATCACTCTCCTTATTGATGTACTCTATCATCTTACTGATGCAGCTGACATCCAACTTCACACCTTCGATTGAGCTCAACCATTTTGATAACGCTGCATTGGAAATCAAAAACATTGTTAAAGCAATTAGGGGCTCAGGGCTGAAAGGAGGTGAGACTTGATACACTCAGGTATGGTCAATTTTGAATGAACATTTTGGTGATGCTGTTGTAGCCGAGTCATTTAGAGCATCAAATTCAATATCTTGTGGTTGAGTCATCGGAGCGTCAATCAAGGTCCCAGTTGTGACACTTGTGGCCTTGGGCAAGATAGTTTTCTATAATTGCTTCTCTTCACCTACAGACCTAGGGGTACAAATGGATACCTGCGAGGGTTGAGGTTGATATTGTGTGTGAAAAAGACTTTGAAGCGCTATGGTGGCCATGTTGTAAACTCCCCAGATAGTTGGCCCAATGACCAGGGCACTAGTAAAAGCACATTATTTTGGTATCGGTCTAATGGATCGGTCTATTAGGTGATGACATGCAAAATGCATTCCTTATTCTTAGCCTGTTAGGGACATTGCAATAAGTCATGGTCAATACATGGCAAGTTTCCCAACTCATCAATTGATCCATCAGCACAGTGCGTGACAAATTGTAAAAAATGTTGAAGCTAAGCGAGGTCTATTCAGGAGATCTTTAAGGCACTGGACACCTTTGGTAATTACTGAAAATATGTAACAGTATAAAACCTTATTTGGTAACGAGCAACGGAGAGCTGTTGATAGTATAAAACATTGTGAGAAACGACTCCCTCTGACGTAACGTAGTTTTTGAGAAAGAGGTAATACCTCACTTATATAATAAAGGAACCCTTTCACTTTTATCTGAAAGCACATTATTTTGTACAACGAGGGTGTTTTTTCTTTTTTTAACATTTTCTTGCAACTTCGATGACCAATTGAGTCCAACCTTTCACAGGCTTGTTATTTTATGCATATGTTGGGATACACCAATTGAGAATACTGGTCATTGACAATTACCAAAGGTGTCCAGTGTCTTAAAGTGACATCCTTACCTGGGTCTCCATAAGTGCATAGCTGCAGTCTGGCTTGATATTGGCTCAACACTGTCACATTCTCATTATGCTGGATAACACAGGCTAGGATCTGAGCAGCGTAGCCGTGGGAAGCTGTCTTCCTGGTTTTACTTGGACTCATGCCTGGCTCTAAAAAAATAAAATAAAAAAATTAAAAATTAAATGGTTTTTGACTGACAATTGTGCATACAAATCTTCATTAATGGAGTAGTGTTCAGCAAAAAGTCAGTGATGAGTGAGGCTTGTTCTGCCATGTACACCAAGGGTCTAAAGTTATGACTCCATTACATAGGAGAAAATCGCTTGGTGCCCTTCCTCTTTAAAAATGAAACATACAGGCCTGCAGGAAAGTTTTGAGATGTTTCTTGAAAACTAAAAGTGACTTGGCACAATGAATTTGGTGAGACAGTTACAAAGGCACGGCGCATGTGCGTAAAATGCACGATCCCCAGCAGCAACAAAGTGATATACAAATCGAGAATTTTCTCATCATGTAAACTAACCCTTTGGTTCAATGAATGGTAACAAACACTCCATATTATCATCCATAGTGAAGACATGAGCAAGAGCCGTCCTGCCTACAGTAGTGAAGCTGATAGAATACAGCCATCTCATGATCTCGATGACCTCATCGCAGTCAGCTGCTGTGACATTGAGTCCTTTATCTGTAGCTTGGCGTAGCTGGTCAATGTACTGCAGAGTGGCCATGCTATAGAGAAGCTGTAGACCTAGCTGTTGTAAGAGACTCTCTTCCTGAGCCTCGTCGTCAAGGTTGGCTGTCAAGCACTGGCAGAGGGCCTTGGTGGTGGCTTGGTTCGATGAGAGATACAGTAGTCCTGGGAACAATAAGAATCAGACGAGGAATCAACAAACAACTCTGACTTTCACAAATAACCACAGTCACAGTTGCAGGAGGCCAGGCAAAATTATAATGGATCATCGTGAAAATTTTCTGGAGATAAAAATGTAAACAATCTACAGCATTACCAATCACAAGCAATACCAATCAAAATTATTATTTTCAATATCGCCCCAAAATCTGCCTAAAAATATTCTTCACAAAATTATAAAAATGAAAAATTGAGATAAAATTGATAAAAGGAAAAACAATGAAAACAATTAGAAAAATATTTGTTAAATGGCAACTTTATACTAAACTTGTTGATGGCACACTGCCAAGATTTCATTTGAGGTGAATGAGTGAAAACTAAAAACCTATGAAATTACTCTTTGAAGAAGTTGGTTTGAATGTTTACCTTTGAGAGACTTCGTGATTGCAGTGAGTAACTCCACAATGGTGCCAGAAATGCTCTCATGACCCGCGGTCGCTGGACATGAAATCAGGACTAGCACACTCTCCAAAAGATTTCTAAGAAAAGAACAATCACATTTTAGATACTGTTCCTCATTAAAGACACTGGATACTATTGGTAATTGTCAAAGACCAGTCTTCTCACTAGTGCTTTCAGATGCTTGGTTTTGAGACCTCAAATTCTAAATCTCCAGAGGGAGCCGTTTCTCACAATATTTTATACTACCAACCTCTCCCAATTACTCTTTACCAAGTAAGGTTTTATGCTAATAATTATTTTGAGTAATTACCAATAGTGTCCACTGCTTTTAAAGGGCATTTTGAGTTGCATTAAAAGTTTTGCAGGAAAACACTTACTCATTAACTTCTCAGATTAAACCAGTATAAAATGTATACAGCTTTTAAAAGATCTTAATAGTTATGTATTGAGTTGCTTCTTGAAGACATGTACTGAAGTTGATTGTTGGAGTTGGGCAGGTAAAAGTTATCTGAAATATAATAAAGCCGAAATACACTGTGGCTTATTTTAAAACCACACCGTGGGTTTGGGCTCAAGCTAGTTATATAGAAAACTAGTGCTTTCTTTACTTGGTTCAAACAGGTGAATGGATCCCAAGCTGGATCCTAAACTAGAGCTCATGTCCGAGCCCAAGCCCAACCCACAACCAAAGCCCAAACTATCATGACTATGGATCACCTCCTGAGATGCCCCGTACTGGAGCAAGAATGCAGAATTGAGGACCTTGCAGAGAACAATGATATTGCTAGGAGCTGTGCTGAAGCCCAAGGCCAATGCCCAACCTGGAGCCCAACCTCGAGCCCAAGCTGAATTCTTAAACAAAGCCCAAGCCAGGACAAGAAGAAGCTTAAACCAGGGCATAAGCCGAATTCCAAACCATAGTCGGAGCTTAAAGGAACACGTTGCCTTGGATCGTTCGAGTTGGTCTTTGAAAAGCGTTTGAAACGGCTTTGACAAGCTCGGTCAGCCATTTATGGGAGTCAAATTGATGACTCCCATAAATGACCGACTTGTTAGTTCGCAAAGTAAAATGAAAACCACGCAATTTCGAGGCAAATTTGTGTAGATCATTGTATTCTACTTTTACAACAACTTTCTAACCATATGCATTTTATAAAAAACGGTTGCAATGGCTTTTCAAAGACCAACTCGACCCATCCAGGTAACGTGTTCCTTTAACCTGGCATCCAAGCCTAATCCAGGGTTTTGACAAGGGCCTATGGCCTACTGTTTCTGTAAATTTTTGCTTGCAATGTGTTGTACCGTAAGTGATTTTGTGTATTCTGCTGTCATGTCGGTAGACTCATACATGACTTTGGAGACAGGCAGGGGAAACAAAGATTAAACTTTTCTAGAGCTTAAAATTTGATGTTGAGGTTAACTTAGAACCAGTGTACATGTACATGAATTCTATCTTACCTTGTGTGGAACATATGATACAAAGTTTGGTAGGGATCAGCTGTGTTTGGTGGTCCTGTTACTTTAGCAGTAGTGGGGAAAGCTTTGATTGGTGGCTGCACCTACATTGTAGAATAGATAGAAAATATGAAGAAAGAGTTAAGGTTGGAGTGGTTGGGGTTATTAAAGGATTTGGGTACTTTTTCAAAATGTCCACAGATTTACAATAAACTTACAGGGTTTGAAGATAATGATAGTGGAAAGCTTCCCTTCAAATATTACTTACTGAGGTGCTGTAGCTTTTGAGAAATGAGTAAAACATTGTAATGAAAATACGTTTGTAATTGCTTAAAATAATTTTGGTCTCATGAGACCAAAATTATTTTCATGACATTGTTTTACTCATTACTCAAAAACTACAGCACCTTAGCACGTAATATTTTCAGGGAAGCTTTCTTCTATCATTATCTTCAAACTGTGTAAGTTTGATGTAAATCTGTGGACATTATGCTTTTTTTTTCTAGAAAAAGAACATTAAGACAAATTCTTACATAATGCATGTAATGAGAGTTTTGTCTAAAGCCCTGTACTTGATACGTATAACATGTATAATCAGTTCTTCCAGAACCACCAATCATTCATAAAAAAGGAAACCTATCTTCATGGTGTCACAGCAATTTGTGTTATGTTTACGCCAATGATGTTGGCTGCGTGTACTGTAGCAGCCATTCAGTAGCCATTTTTAAAGTACTCAACAGAACGATGGCAGGAGTGACACTACGAAAATGTAAAATCCTGAGAAGATGTACAAACAAATACCCTTTTTCCAGAGATATAGCTTCCTGAGGATATACATGTAGGATGTTTTATAACACCCCTTACCAATATTCTACCTTTTCATTGGTTTAGAGCGCGCCACACGATATGTCTTAGTTTTACTAGACGACGGCTGTGTGATAGTGCATCGGTTTGCCGTGCGATAGTGCATCGGTTTGCCGTGGGCTAGTCCGAAGACTATCACACGGCGTGCAGTACCCAGACGTCCGTTTCGTGTACGAGGATGATAAATTAATAGTCTGTAACCATTTCAGATTAACTGACACTACATGCAGCACAGTAAAAGTTTTCGCAATCTGTATTCGCATCGTCCGTGGATTAATAATAATAATAATAACCCGTTTTTATATAGCGCTTTTCACACCCGGAGGGCGTCCCAAAGCGCTTCACATTATTACCCCTGGTCACTGGGCCTTAAATCACTCCTTAAACCATCTCAGCTCCCTGGTGGGAGTATACAGCCTTGTGCAACATTAATATGCGCTACTCGGCTAAATCAATCACAAGAACCATCTCTGCCCTCACAGGTACCCATTTACCGCTGGGTGGAGAGAAGCAATTATAGTTAAGTGTCTTGCTCAGGGACACAAGTGTCACAACCGAGATTCGAACCCACACTCTGCTGAACAGAAGCACCAGAGCTTGAGTTCGGTGTTCTTATCCACTCGGCCACGACACCCTAGCATTGTAGCATTCAGGTCTGTAACTTAAAAGTACAGTATTTAGAAATGTTTGGGGTGTTATAAAAAAATATTGACTGCTTTTACTCGTGCAATGGTTAAAACTATGACTCCCTCGGTGATCCCCGGAGCGTTCTATTTTCCCTCGGCTTTGCCTCGGCCTCGGGAAAATAGAACGCTCCGGGAATCACCTCGGGAGTCATAGTTTTAACCATAGCACTCGAAGCAGTCAATATTTGTAATTTCAGGGGTTTATAGACTCTTTACATCACCACTATTTTGGAAATGTACAGGTTTGATCATAGAGCCTAATCTTTCATCCCTGTGATGATGAGATAACCTCATTCAATCAATCAATCACAAGAAATTTATATAGCCCCAACAATTTTTCAAAGGCGTTCAAGACAGCTACATGAAACTATTCTGTAAACACTTGTTGAAAAAGATAACATTCAAGGAAATCTCAAGGTCAAGGGAGGTCTAATGAAAATTCATGAGAAATCACAGGCATTGTATACAAATCTCTTCAAAGTTAAGCACTTACCAGTGTATACGATGCGGTCCTGAGTATGGTGCAGATATCCTGCAAACAACCAATGATTGTCTCTAATTCAGCACTGCTCACACCCCCACAATCACCCATCACCTCTCCCTCCAAGGGTGTCCCTGGGCCAGAGGAATGGTGCTGGAGGGTATCAGGGTCACTGGGGTCAAACTTAGAAGATTGTTTGAGGGACGAAGTAGGGGAGACAGAAGAGGGCTCGGTGTCTGTATCCAAAATACTGCAATGAGAAACAGGTAACAAATATTTGTTTTTGGAAGAACGAAGCCCATTTGACATCACAGCTCTGCTTTCGCTGCGAATGTTCTGAATGGTTAGTTGCAATGTGACATTTGCATTGGATTCGCAGGAAGTACCGTAATTTACTGCAGATAAGACACGCGGCGGACAAGATGCAGTGCCCAAAATATCAGAACAAATAATTAACGTCCAATGTACAAGGCACCCCGCCGGACAAGACGCAACATGTTGACTAACGTAAGCTTGTCGCATCGCAAATTTATATTTTTTTTGCTAGTTGGATCCAATTTACTGCTTGTACATCAACACATTCGTGGGTCACTGTAACATTTACGGTAACATATTACATTGACATAAAGGAATTGTAATTTTGAAATCACGATGATAAATAAAACATCGCTCTAATGAGAGAAACAAACTATTCATGTTCCGTCACACATTTTTTAGACATTGGCAAATTCACCATTGGATGTTCGATATCATTATTATTATTATTATTATTATTATTATTATTATTATTATCAATCTCACCTGTTGACAGTGTCATGCAACGTCGTCAGTGTCTCATAAACATGAATTTTTTTCAGCAGAGCCGTCGCCGCCTGCACAACCCTGACTGGCTGTTCAGACAGCAACAACTTAACAAGACGCTGGTAGTAGGTCTTTGGTGATTTAATCGTGGTGTCGTTTTCAGACGAGGATGGACCAAGAAAACGTTCTATACCATCTTGCCAATTAGTGGTGCTGTCCAGGGCTAAATGTGAGAGAAAATAAGTTATTCAACAAAACATCCATCAAAATCAATTAGCTGTTATTGGAATAGATTGCAAAAGGTTCTCAGTTTAAGGCAGTGGACACTATTGGTAGTTATTAAAAATATTTTTTAGCATAAAACCTTACAAGTGGTTACAAGTAATGGGGAGCTATTGATAATATAATACATTGTGAGAAACGGCTCCCTCTGAAGTAACTTAGTTCTTGAGAAAGAAGTAATTTTTCACAAATTTGATTTTGAGACCTTAGAATTAGATCTTAAGTTCTCGAATTCAAGCATCTGAAAGCACACAACTTCGTATGACAAGGGTGTTTTTTCTTTCATTATTATCTCGCAACTTTGAGGACCAATGAGCTCAAACTCACAGGTTTGTTATTTTGTGCATATATACATGTACCTTGAGATACATGTACACCAAGTGAGTTCAAATTTATACAGGTTTGTTATTTTGTGCATACAAGTATGTTGAGATACACAAAGGGTGAAGACTGGTCTTTGACAATTACCAAATGTGGCCAATGACTTTAATAAGAATTTGGGTAGAAAAATAGATAAAATAGCAAGCACGATTAGGAGTACTATGTTTGACTACAATGTCTGACATTGTCAACCTTACCATTAAGAGCCATGAGTTTCATGGAGGATGCCATGTGACTGCCAAACAACAGGTCCATCAGAGCATCAAGAACGCCAGAGTCCTGTGTCAAAGTTCAAGATCAATCATAATAATACATGAAGTTAATGTAGAGTACAGCTGTGTCTAGGTAACCAGCTGCAGCTGTGGCTTGATTGACATGAAGTATAGGAGGCTCATAGAAACCCCCTTAGCAATAGCCATTATACAATTGTTGCACGCTGTGACGGGGTCCATTGCGTTTTGTACACTCGAGGGGGAAATGGAACCCGAGGCGAAGCCAAGGGTGCCATTTCCCCTCGAGGGTGTACAAAACCCATGGACTCCCTTCACAGCGTGCAACAATTGTTTTGTTATACCTTTGTATAATTGTTATTCCTCTTCTCGAAGTTCTTTGTCATCTTCAAACATTATTACCACGGACTATTTATTGTTAAATAAGCAGACGGACAAGAAACAATTCCCTCGAACCCGCGGTTGTTTCATACACAGCGCTGGAAACCGACCAACGCCGGGAACGATCACCTGTGTACATCACTTTTCATGCTACCCGGCCCGTCAAGCCATGTAACATGCGTATAGGTTGCACAGCACGTGATTGGTTCTCGACATCAAACTTCACAATTTGTACAGAGGTATAGAGAGAATTTCTGAACAAATTTATGCAAATTAATTCAACCTCAACATTTCCCATTTTAAAATTGAAACATTATAATTTTTCAAATAAAATAGTGTTTTTTATGAATACTACAAACAACCTTTGCAAAATAGGGAGCTATGTTTCAATGTATGAAACCCATTCCCTTATAGACCTTTATCACGGTGTTGTCCCCTTGATTTTACCCCATTCCAACTCACTGTAACCAAACCGAGGCTGGACGAAATAATAGTCTGGTGCCATATGCAATGAATGTTAGCATTCATAATACTGTTATTTGTAACTGGGAATACGATCAGATGGTGACAGCGTGATAAAGGACTATAGCAACATTTAATGGAAGTGACACTAACAGTAGACATAAACGATAAACCTTCAGATAAACTTTTGTAAACAAACATTCATTCGCTTCAAAACTGACTCATTTGAAAGAGGTCATGAGAACACCTACCAACAATTTTAAGGCCACACTCTGTCCACATCCACACAGGGCAGTGACCATTCTCATGCCAGCTTTTAATTGTCTCATGTTGACCGCAATGGGTTGACCCATAGCCCTGTCCAGACTGATTGCTTTGATTGACCATTCAGTGAGGGTAGAGATGACCAAGTCTTTGTCAGATAGGTTCGACTGAGCCTGGGAAATCAGGGTTATCAATGGCTCCAGGGCTGCTACCCACCTGTGTATAGGAAATTAAGCATTCATTGTTATACAGCATTGCCATACATTGAGTGCCTTAATGACACCACTCACTAACAGTGAGCTAACCCTACAATTGTTTGACCATTCAATATCATCTACTGTGGTTTAAATTAAGCCTGTGACGGTTAAACCTTTAAGCGGTTAACTGTTTACAAAAGCACTATCCATTTAGTACTTTATTAACCGTTTAGACACAAATATTTTTTTGCATTTGCCAATTAAATTTTCTGTGTTAATACAATAAAGTGTTGTTGACATACATAGCTCGACAACTAAAACCAAGTCGCCGATACTTTTTTTGTTTACCCGCGAATTGAATCGCCCAGAGACTGTAATAGTAACTTGTCTCTACGGTTTTCAATTTGCCAACAAGTTGTAGCCGTAGCTGTAGGCTTTGAGAGCTTTATTTTGGCCACCTGTAATTGCACACGCACTCAGTGAACCCCGACGGTGGGCATGAGTTAAGTTCACAAACAATACCCCTTCTTAAGAGATGCCGAAGATGATCGGCCCGCTTTTAAAAATCTATTCATTTGGTCGCACCTCCCTTTTAACATCTCTTCACGCATACGCATCCACCAATGAATTGTAAGCATTCACATGGTTGCAGCATGCACGGAACATACACGCGAATACACCGCGTTGTCATTATTTTTGGTTCTGAGACCATTGGTGTTCCGGGAACCAAAAACACAAAGCGCCATCTATGTTTATGCATAACAAGAGGGTACAGTTTGACGTGTAAATAGATCAAAACATTGGTTGTGTGTGAGTGCGCGCAACACCAATTGTTTTGGGACAAGACTAAGTGTATGGGTAAACCAAATATATATATCAATACAAATATTTAATAATAATAATAATAATAATAATAATAATAATAATTGTGGCCTCTTATATAGTGCACATGTCTGTCACTCTAAGACGCTCCTGGCGCTGTAACATACAGATGTGGGACTACGTTTGAATTGTGAGACCTTATTCTGATAGCACCATGTAATGCTGAACAAGATGCTGTGGCGCAATTTGCTGCGGATCGGACCAGGAACACCGGGGCGAACCCCTTCTCTTTTCGATAAGTGCACTGGGTTCTTTTTACATGCGTGACATAACACATGGGACCAACGGCTTAACGTCCCATCCGAAGGACGAAGCAATGTTGGAGTGTCTTGCTTAAGGACACAAGTGTCACGGCTGGGGATTCAAACACACACTCTGCTGATCAGAAACACCAGAGTTTGAATTCGGTGCTCTTAACCGCTCGGCCACGACACTTCCACAAAATTGTCAACATCTTTTAAGATTGCACTTCACCTTGGTCCATATTCCTGGTCATGATGTTCCTTAATGACATCCCTAAGACTCTGAGCTGCCTCAGGAGCACCCTCTGAGACTTTAGGGAGTTTGGTCTGATCTTGTGGAATGGAGAGCATGCTTGGGTAGGTCTGAAATAAAAAAGTTAAAACATAATTTAAAATACATGTATTCAGATTGAAGGTTATAATTTTTCAACATCATTGTTAACCACCCGTATCGTCAGTATTTTGAGAAAACAAATTCCGAGCCCAAACTTTTCATATTTTTGTTGTTGTAGTTCCTGTGTACTCTCGTCTTTTTTGTTTAATTTGTTTTAATTTGTTTTAATTTGTTTCTTTAATAATTAGAGTTAGCGAAGATTATTTACTTGGCCTTTCCCCAATTTCAATTGAATTATAGTTTCAATTAAATTCCGCCTCTGGCCGTGACTTTTGAGATGTTAATAATAATAAGATAATTGAATCAATATAAATATGTTTTGTATGCATCAACACAGTAAACAGATGTCTGCACATCGTTGGTCTACCCATGGAGGAAGGAAGAGAAGGAGCTTGAACGACCCGCAAAACCGCAGAGTATCAAAAGAATAACCCGACAATGCCCCTGTCTGACCAGTGGAAAAAGATTAAGTACCTCCTGCTGGCTGGACAACCGATCAGTGAGCGCGATTAGATCTCTTTGTACAGAAGGTGTGGTACCGCCACTCTGCACTGTTGCCTTCATGTAAAGTGGAATCATTGAAGACAAGAATTGTGAATATACACTTCTTCATTTACCAGTTATGGTGTTTACATGTACATGAAAGTATCATAGCACATTTTAACATTTTTTGCGTCTTTCCTGTCACTAGCAGTGGTTCAAAATTTGGGTATTAGCACCTTGGGTGGTTGGTATTCAATTGTGTTTTTCGATTTGGTGGGCGAAAGTGTACACAATTTTTATTAGGTCTCAAAAAAGTTTTTTTCTTTCTTTTATCCATACGACATACGATACCTAAGTTGAGTGAAGAACCAAGTGTGCATGCACAAACTCACATACGCCAGGTCGCCCATTGTTTGTATAAGGTATGTGGGTGATTACGAGGCGTCGTTAAACGACCGCGGTACCACAGGTTCGACCTTTTGAAGTCCCTCCGTTTGAGCTCCTTCTCTTTTTCCTCCATGGTCTACCAAACAAAAACCTGTACAGCTAATACGGTCAACTTGAAACTGGCAGGGGCTATGAAATTTACTAGGGTAAAGTTGACAGAGAAAATGGGTTTTTTTAATATATATTTTTGTACTTACACTTAGTGGTACAAGCTCAACTTGGAATGAATTGAATGTAACAATATCTGGCCATGGTTCACCTTCAAGCCCATCTAATCCATCCTACAAAAAGAAAGGCAATCAACCCAAATCATCATTAATCATCCTGCAGCAATAGAAAGTCTGTTTATCATGTTTATAGGATGTCATACATGTAGGTTGAGGGTGCCTTTCTTTAGAGGTCATAAAAGGGTCACTCATTGACCCTTCCTTTGCATCTTTCACACATCATCATGTTCATGTAGCTATGAATAAAAAAAGCCAGGGGTTGAAATTGCCAGTAGCCCGCTAGCCCAGGATTATTAGATTTACAGCTGGGCTAGTCATTTTTCCAGTTTGATATCCGGTAGGGGTTCGTGGAAAAATAAATCAAAGTGCAATATCACAAACAGTAATGAAATGGGAAGATTGTATATAAATATGACGACTTTATCCCAGCTCAAAAAGCTTCTTAAAACTAACTTGATTAATTAGTAGGTTTTCACCATTGTCCACTGTGATTTTCATTTGTTTTGTGGGTGCGGGCTGAACTGCTGAAAAAGGCTCTTCACTAAATGCTGATATTAACTTATTATTATTAGTCTTGTAGCTCTGCGTTTTCAATTGCTTCATCATCCAGTCAAGCAAAAATAGGAATACATTTCCGAACACAACAAAACTACATGTATACTAATATTCAAGGCTGTATGCTTCTTTTTTAAAAGGGCAAGGGGAGAAAAGCATTTGCTTCTTGGCAAAGGGCACCCTCTGAGGAAATTGTAAATTTCACCTAGAGCATTTCAATTGCACCAAGGCAAAGAGCATGGGGCTTGGAGGGAGTTGAGGAAGTAGGCCTGAATATAGACTAATCTGACAAAACAAAATTGGAAGCGCCCTCTATTGAAAATATTAACATCTTCAGTGTCTTTTTGTGCATAATCTAGGCACTGAAGACACGGCAGCAAACATGGCAAAAGGCGCGCAGTGTTCAACACTTGCACACCCAGTGTGCACCAGGATTGGTGTATTCATACCGTATCCATGAGTTCATCCAGGCTACCCACTTCATCCAGTCCTTCTTCATCACTAATCTCTTCATAAGTGTGCCCGATGCCTTCACTCTCAACATCTTCAAGAGGCTCTCGGCTTCGATCATCTATGGGAACAGTCAAGGAGTTTACTTTGAACAAGCATGCAAATGCAGAAATTATAATAACAAGAAATAAGGAGAAAGACATTTAAGTGAGTAGTTCCAGGCACACCCAAGATTTTGTGCTGTGTTTTCAATTTTCACTGGCACAGCTCAGAAACCAAAAATGCTGAAACCACCTTAACTGAAAAGTTGCAAGCCCGTTCAAACTTTGATTTCCTTTATTTGAAAGGAACCAAAATTCAGTGAGAGATTTTAGCATACAGAAATCAAATTTGGGACAACAAATCCAAATACTTGTAGCTCAAAATAGTGACTGGACCAGAAATGTGTGTACAAGACCAGAATCAAAATGAGAACATGCATTTAAATACAGTAGAGATCTGGGCCCAATTTCATAGAGCTGCTAAGCACGAAAATTTGCTTAGCATGAAATTTCTTCCCCGATAAAAACAGGATTACCTGCCAAATTTGTTGCAGAGTGCTTGTTACTGGTTAGTCTTGGTGCAAGACGTTTCTCATTTTCTTTTATCACGCACACCACGGCGAATTCACAGACACCGCGCGCAACGACTCACCTGACTTATAGTCCACTCACCGCCGGAGAAACGTCTTGGTCCGTGTACATGTTTGAGTTATGTGACCTCACATACATATTCAACGTGTGGGTCAACAAAATACTATGCACGCGCACAACTGGAAACAGACAAGCGGGCCAGCCTGGTAACTTGCATGCACCCGACGTGTCGAGTGAAAGCCTCGCTCTATCATGCTACGGCGGGAACCCGGGAATATTCACCATGTGCGTTTTGATGTGCATGCAAAGCTAGGCGATCACTGATCTTTATGTTATTATTAATTAGAGATCAGCGGTTGCGATCGATTGTTAGAGGGAAGAAATTGTCAGTCAATTAAAAAATACTATAACAATATTGCTGACCGCATCGGCAATACTCGAGGAGTCAAGTGTTTTATTTGCGGATGAGAGAACTTGTAACTTGTATGGGTATATTTGCACATTATTTCGAAAATAAAGAAATCTGCACTCTATAAAGCACAGTTTTGGGCGACAATTGTTATTCATTTCACGTCACGTCTAATTGTGGCCGATTGTGTTAGCAAAGGATATGTCTAAATGTACATGTGACTTCTTGTACACATGCACACGGTACACAACCTAATGCCAACGTGTTGTTGTGGCTGGGCTTCTTATCTTCGCGCGAAGACGTGTCAAATTACTCGTAGGCTTAGATATAATGGTGGTCGACCACCGGTTGATTTTGACCAAGCTGTGTGAGTATGATACGGAAGTTTCGGGTGTAGTGTTTATTGTTTTCTGCATAAAAAGTACTTTCAGGCACTGTGACCCTATAATTAGTTGTACCTACAAAGTTACCATTTGGACTAAGACTAAAAATGCCAGAAAATCCCATGTTCGTGTACATCGATCTATTTTTGTTAGCTCTGTTGCTAATAAACATCCTCGTTCATAACATTTTAAGATTCCATTCCCCTCAATTAATTGCACTTACAAAAATTTCTCAAAATCTCTCCTAAAAACAAATTTTAGGGCAAACTAAAATTCGCACATCGTTCAGCAGCAATCATGTTTACAAAAATTAAAAGACGAACGTAAATTTACAAGCCCTACACACCAACATACGAGGAAGCCTGGCTGTTTCTGGTTGCGTTGCACCGAAGACGTACAGATACCAGACTGTGGCAAATTGTGCTGATACTGCTACGTCAGAGTTATGCAGGCCTAGCGCAGCATGGCATGATTGGAATGTGCTCGGAATTTCCCGAGCGATCTGTACACGTACCAAGACGTTTCTCCGGCGGTGAGTGGACTATAAGTCAGGTGAGTCGTTGCGCGCGCTGTCGGTGAATTGGCCGCGGTGTGTGTGAAAAGGAAACGAGAAACGTCTTGCACCAAGACTAGTTACTGGTGTTCAGCTTTTGTTTGCTTATCCTGAAAATCACATGGAAAATTTGGCAGGTAATCCTGTTTTTATCGGGGAAGAAAGTTAATGCTAAGCAAATTTTCGTGCCTAGCAGCTCTATGAAATTGGGCCCTGTCATCTTTCTTTTGGGGAAATACTTCATTACCCAGCAAGAATGAACCGCACAGTGTACAAAATGGTGTAGGTCTATTTTTCTGACTAAAGACAACATTTGTACTTAGTTTTTTTCTGTTCAACATAAGCACAGAGTGAGATACTGTCGTTCAATTGAAAAACACAAGTCTGGTCATAAGTTTACAGGCCCAACATATTAAATCCACTGGCCTCGGTCTTGGGGGCCCAGTGTAGAATTGGAGCCCAGAGAATAGTGTTACCACAAACTTTCACCTGACTGTTCCCATCAAGCAGAGTTTTAGGCCCCGACGTTGATTTAAAATAACTCTTCCTAACTTAAAACTAATCTTAGGACTGATAGGACGAAACCCAACCCTGCACTGTAGCATGAAGAGTTACTCGTCCTAAGAAGACGAGTATACTCTTCAGGGGTTGCCCTTAACTTTTTTTTCAACTGGCCAGCAGGACCAGTTGGCTTGATTTTTCACTGGTCCGCCAGGTTTTTGACTGGTCCGTCAAATTTTTTTTAATGTTTTTTTAACTAAAAAAATACTGTTGTATACCAACTGCTCGATTTTTAATCGCCGCTATTTCAAAATTCAACATGAATTGCAACGTCAACTTAACTGCACTGGAAGCCATACTTTATTTACGTGTACCAAGTTATTGTGTTCGTAAGGGGGCTCACTAATTTGAGAGTATTTTTTCTTAAAAAAAAGTAATAATAATCTTATTAAAACTAATTTAAAAACGGGTCAAATTATTTGTGAGAGCAAATTGGAAAATTTAACATGATCTTTATTTAGGTAATTTTTTAGTCTACGGTTTATTGTAAGCATTGGACATCGAAGTATTCTCAAGTACGAAGAACATTTGTATGAATTTGTTTTTATTGTTTTACTTAACAAAAAAAAACACTTTAACCGACTGTTAAAAATATTAACTTTTTATGTATTGCCTTCAAATCTACAGTGGGGAGGGTTTACGTGCGATCGCTTAAGTTATTTTATCATGTATAAACATTGCCTGTTTGTACTTTTAATATTAAGTATTCATAAACACAATACATCGTACCGATAACCGAAGTTCCCAAAATCTTCCCACTTTCGTCCAGAAAAAAACCAACAAAAAGTAGACATCAAAATAGTTGCAACATCCATGGAGAAGCATACGGCGTTTTACGGTATTTTTTTAATTATGTGTACGGAATGGTCGGTGCCGTTGTCTGTTTTGTGAAGAAAAAATTCATTTAAAAGCAGCAAAAACAACTGCGCCTTTGTTAAACCATGGAGGTGTTGCATTCGAGAACCCAAGTATTTCTTGAAATTTGAACCCGCAAAAAAAAACAACGAAGCAACCGCGCATTATATTTGACCAATAAAACCATGGAGCAAAACTAGATCGCCCACCGATCGCCCGCAAAAAAAAAAACAAGCCCCAAATAACAAAAAAAATTAAGCAAAATCAGGACGGAAGAACCATACTAATCCCAATTAAATACTCCTTTTTGCTCATCAAGAGTATCCTAACTTTGTAATTTTTGTTCAATGAAGCCTCACCGTCTCGCTCGTTTTTCGTAAACACGCTAGACTCTTTTCCCCACACGGAAATCTGCTCCGTTGACGACGACGACCATGCTGCTGCTGACAGAATGTGTTTTGCTTTGTGGTCTTTTGTCAAGGCGATTGAAGCTAGTTTTGTAAGCTATCGCGTACTTTTCACCAATAGAGGGCGTCTATTCTCACGCTATCGAATATTCTGAAACGCCCTCTAGCGATCAATGTTTCTTACACTTTTTGGCACACGTGAACTAATACGAAGACTACAAGCATTTACGTTGCATGATGGGATTTTGCGCTGTGTGTACATGTGTATGTGTTATCGTGGGAAGTTTGCCAGCGTTCAGCGGCACTTCGGGTGATTTTTTTACGTTTTATCCAAACCTTGAGTGAATGTTTTTATGTTTTGTTCGAGCCTAAAAATATTTAAATAATAGTCATAGTTCTGTAGTACCGCTGCCGATATTTTTGACTGGTCAGCCGGACCAGTTGGCAAGGTGTTTCAGCTGGTCCGCCGCGATTTCTACTGGCATTTGGCCAGCGGACCAGCGTTAAGGTCGAACCCTGCTCTTTGTGAAATCCACCCCTGCTCTGGTAAATTACTAGGGTTTTTGTACTCACCATCCATAATGTCCCGATCTGAGTACAGATGGATTGGGGATGTCTCTGGTGTAAGAGGTTCAAAGAGTTCATCACCTCCTTCCTGGGACTCATGAACTATCTCACCAGGCTCTGGAGCCACCAGTGGTATTGCCTCTGGCTCTGTCCTACTCTTTGAATCTCTCCTTGTCTCTGATTCTCGCCTTGAGTCCTTATCTCTTCGCAAGTCCCTTCTCGGACTGTCCCCTCGTCTTCTTTCTCGGCGTCTCCTCGAATCTTGGCTGTATGAATCAGCCGACTGAGGAAATTCGGTTGGGGTCGGGGAGCGACATGGCTCTCCCGGAGGAGTCCTAGGTCCCCGATGCTTGCGATGCTTCTTCTGAGTTCGACCGCAACTGCTGCTACTGCTGGCCGCCACTGATGAGTGACTTCGATCATCACGCCAGTGCTCAGTGTAAGGCGCTTTCTGAGGTGGTGGATCAACAGTTGATGGAGGTGGCTCTTCCCACTCCACAGCATCTCCTGGTTCCCATGTGTCTGTTGTTTCCCATGTGTCACCGTGTTCCCAGTCCCGACTCTGGCCTTGCTCCTCTTGTTCACCAGCCTCCCAGGAATCTTGTGTCTTCCAGTCTTTGGTGTCTTCTGCTGATGGCCAGGCCTCAGCAGGGTGTCCCTGAGTGGAGTCCCATTGCTCTTGAGTAGGAGGGGGTGGTGAAGGAGTCCTGGGCCCTCTGCGGCTACCACTGCCTGGTATGGTCAGAGGTGGCTGTGGAGGCTGATGGTGCTCAGGTTCTGTAGGTGGGTCGGGGTAGCGAGGACGCTTGGAGGAGGCTGCTTGGTCAAGTTCTTGTTTGTCCCAGTCCCAGGCATGATGTTGGGTTTGTTTCGGCTGTGCTAAATCATGCGTCAGAAACTCAACAGCCTCTTCAGCTGTTGTTGAAAATATTAGAAAGTAAGTAATGATTAACAAAACATTCACATAGTTGTGTCAGTGTAAATCTTGACTTGGCGGAAAACGGTGTACGTTGATTTGCAATAAAACAAACGGTAGACTAAATATATTAAACGGTAGACTAAGCTCTTTGTCACTACAAATGATTCATGGTAGAATGCACCCCCAGAGTATACTAGTAACACTACAGTTTCAGATGCTTTGGTTCATGATTTGGTTTATGAACACAGTGGTACATTTTATAACTTGGTTAAACTGTTAAAAAAGTCCCAGTCGTCATCAACCATTTTTTTAAATGTTGCTTTCTCAAGAATAAAACAAGCAACAGAATACAACCAGAAACTGCTGGAACTTACCTGTTCTCTTGGACCCATGTGCATTCTGCTTTGGAGGGGGAGGCGGTGGAGGAGAAGCTGGTCTCTCCTCAAGTCTCTTCTTATGAGGTGCCACAAAGCCATAGATGGCCACAGTCACTTTATGATACCAGCCCCTTAGCACCATCCCATCTGTAGGCACCTGAAAACAAACATTGAATATTGATTTTTCATTTCATAATAATAATTTTAAATAATATCGAAGTCTCATTTATTATAGCCTAACAAGGTACTCAAGGCGCTTAGTATATAAACTTAAAAAAAAAAATAGTTTATTGAAGTGATGAATTCTGAGACCCATATACGTAAGGGTTAACAAGGTACTACAGCGCCTTCAGCAGCCACAGCCAGGAACACCAGGGCCAACCCTTTTGTCTTTTCGATAAGTGGACTTGGTTCTTTTACATGCATTACACAACACATGGGACCAACAGCTTTACATCCCATCCGAAGGAGGAAGCAATGGTTAAGTGTCTTGCTTAAAGCCATTGGTCACTTTCGGTTAACAGTATTGTCACAGCCGTAAGGTGCAAGTGAAGAAAGAAAATAGACAAAGTGCAGACAAAAGCACAAGAAGTTGACAAAATCCAACAAAAACATGGGTACAGGTTAAAAAGCACACACACACAATTTGACTACTCAGAACACCCTTTTGAGATAAAGGAACACGTTGCCTTGGATCGGTCGAGTTGGTCTTTGAAAAGCGTTTGTAACTGTTTTTTATAAAATGCATATGGGTAGAAAGATGTTGTAAAAGTAGAATACAATGATCCACACAAACATGCCTCAAAATTGCGTGGTTTTCCTTTTACCTCGTCGACTAACACGTCGGCCATTTATGGGGGTCAAAATTTTGACTCCCATTAATGGCCGACCATGTTAGTTCGCACAGTAGAAGGAAAACCACGCAATTTCGAGGCAAACTTGTGTGGATCATTGTATTCTACTTTTAAAACATCTTTCCAACCATATGCATTTTATAAAAAACGGTTACAAACGCTTTTGTTTTGACCAACTCGTCCGATCCAAGGCAACGTGTTCCTTTAACTGGTAGCCTGTCAAGTCACCTTGGTGTTGGTGAGAAACTGTATCTTTGAGTTGTCCACATAGTCAAGTGATCCTAGCTTCTCAAATACAGCTGATCCAGACTTTCTTAAGTTGTTGATGAAGAGCTCCAAGGAGAATGTTGAGGGACTTGTTTCTCTGCATAGCAACAAATGTGAGAAAGCAATTCAAAATATTGGTTGAAAAGACTTTTAAAGACACTGGACACTATTGGTGATTGTCAAAGACCAGTCTTCCCACTTGGTGTATCTCAACATTATGCATAAAATAACAAACCTGTCAAAAATTGAGCTCAATCAGTCGTCGAAGTTGCGAGATAATAATGAAAGAAAAAAACACCCTTGTCAAACAAAGTAGTGCGCATTCAGATGCTTGATTTCGAGACCTCAAATTCTAAATCTGAGGTCTTGAAACCAAATTCATCAAAAATTACTTCTTTCTCGAAAACTACTCCACTTCAGAGGGAGCTGTTTCTCAAAATGTTTTATACTACCAACCTCTCCCCATTACTCAATACCAAGTAAGGTTTTATGCTATTGAATATTTTGAGTAATTATCAATAGTGTCCACAGCTTTTGGGAAAAAAATTATCCTGAGCAGTAGAGTTTCCGATCAAAGGGCAAGCTTCCTTTATAACTGAGCAGTGACTGATTTCCCTCGTTTAGCATAGCACTAGTGCTACTAGTTGCTACTCAAAATCCATTGAGTACTCAATACTACCATTCAGTGTACACAAAATGTGTTCAGTCGAAAAGTTTTGCTATGCAAAAGTGCTGGATGAAATCATTTGCTGCTGAGAAATTACAATGTAACCATGGTAACAGCTATCATTTCAGCCAGGCAGACACAACAGATAAAAGTCTGCAATTTCCCGATCTAGTCCTGTATTATTGAAGCCCCTGATTGTGTATCTCACTCTATAAAACAACAATCACAACATTATACAATTGTTGCACGCTGTGACGGGGTCCATGGCGTGTTGTACACCCGAGGGGGGGCCATTTCCCCCAAGGGTGTACAGAACGGTTGAACCCAATGTTTTGTTATACCTTGGTAATATTATTATTCCTCTTCTCAAAGTTCTGCTGTCATTCAAGCATTGTACAGTTGTTAGAAACAACTCCCTACTGTTCCCTCAAACCCTCAGCTGTTTCGTACATGTACAAAGCACTGGAAATTGACCAACGATGGGAACGATCAAGGTAAATGTACACCGGTAAACAAAACCGCATGTACCAAGACTAGCCATTGTACTTTATACAATTGTTGCACGCTGTGACAGGGTCCATGGCGTTTTGTACACTCGAGGGGGAAAATGGAACCCGAGCGAAGCCGAGGGTGCAGTCACAGCGTGCAACAATTGTTTTGTTATACCTTTGTATACATGTAGTTGTTATTCCTCTTCTCAAGTTCTGCTGTCATCTTCAAACGTTTTACGATGGACTATTCATTGTTTAATAAGCAGACGAACAAGAAATAATTCCCTCGAACCGGCGGTTGTTTCGTACACAGGGCTGGAAATCAACCAACGCTGGGAACGAACGATCTAGGTGATGTACACTGGTGTACATGTGTATATATACATAACTTTTTATGTTACCCGGCGCGTCGAGCCGTGTAACATGCGTTTTTGTTGCGCGTCACATGATTGGTTCTCGACCAATCAATCTTCACAGTTTGTTACCGAGGTATAACAAGCAATTCTGTATCACATCACGTGGTTGGTTCTCGACCCATCAAACTTCATAACTTTGTTACCAACTGACCAAGGTGTAACAAGTCGCAATCGTGCATGCTCGTTTCCAGACTTAGTTGAAGAAAAACCTAATTTGACTTCCTTCTTACCCAACTCTTCCTTGGCTCTGCAACTCTGGATGGGCAGCTGTGGCCCTAGGGATGACCCTGACTTCACTCACACATACTGGCCAAGGAAACTGCACAAGATCAAGGTTCAACTCCTACATGGGAAACACAAATCAATAAATAGATTAAAGCCATTGGACACTTTCGGAACAGAAAACAAAAAAAGTTCAAAGATTTACAAATAACTTACGTAGGGTTTACAGAAGGTAATGGTGAAAGACTTCTCTTGAAATACATGTATTACTCCATGACATGCTTTACTTTTTGAGAAAACATTAAAACAATTATCAATTCTCGATATCGAGAATTACAGATTTATTTTAAACACATGTCATGACACAGCGAAACATGCGGAAACAAGGGTGGGTTTTCCCGTTAATTCTCCCGACTGTGATGACCGATTGATTTCCACAGGTTTGTTATTTTTTAAAGTTGTGATATACATGTACGAAGTGTGGGCCTTTGGACAGCACTGTTTACCGAAAGTGTCCAATGGCTTTAATATTAAAGGAACACGTTGCCTTGGATCAGTCGAGTTGGTCTTTGAAAAGCCTTTGTAACCGTTTTTTATAAAATGCATATGGGTAGAAAGCTGTTGTAAAAGTAGAATACAATGATGCACACAAACATGCCTCGAAATTGCGTGGTTTTCCTTTTACCTCGTCGACTAACACGTCGGCCATTTATGGGGGTCAACATTTTGACTCCCATAAATGGCCGACCGTGTTAGTTCGCACAGTAGAAGGAAAACCACGCAATTTCGAGGCAAACTTGTGTGGATCATTGTATTCTACTTTTAAAACATCTTTCCAACCATATGCATTTTATAAAAAACGGTTACAAACGCTTTTGTTTTGACCAACTCGTCCGATCCAAGGCAACGTGTTCCTTTAATTAAATGAAATATGTAAGCTTTTGAACAAAAACCGAAGAAAAAGCATTGCTTGTAAGTAAAAGCAATCAAACATGTATTAAACCAAATGATGTACATGTTGCCATGGCTGTGGCACCCTGAGATTGCTATTTTAATCAGCATTTATTAAGGGTTTCAAGATTAAGGCAAATTATATACTTTAAGCTCACTGAAAATCCACAACTCTATTTTTATCAATTTCTTCTTGATGTTTTGACTTCAAACACTCAGTTTATCAAGCAATAGTGAATGGATTTTTTCAGTAGTCTTGTAAACCACAACACAAGACATGACAAGTTATCACAAAAAAAAGTAAGGTTGCAATGTACTGTTGTATGGACTAACTAAAGCCGCCCCCCACACTTTAATAATTCCCAACAGTCTTTCTGTCATTTAAGCAAAATCAACCAGGCCACAGGGGGCAGGAAACTAATCACTCACATGTTTTACTGTTAGTGTTATTTATTTTTTATAAACATCATCTATCATGATAAATAAAAATTATTTATTGATATCTCACTCACATTCACTAAATGAGACATTCCTTGGGCAAAAAATAAGTAAAAGGTGGTGGTAGGATTAGGATATCTTTTATCTTCATGCAACAGGATAAAAACTAACTTTAAAAAGGAAGATCAGATAAGCACTCTATTTTCACGGAATTGGTTAAACACAACTCAGTACAGCCCCCCCCCCCCCCCTCTTCCGTCAGGTAAGGTTCTTGTTGCTAGCCAAACAATGCTTTCTTGTCTACAATTAACACTCCTTTTAGAAATTAGTTTGCTCTTAAATAGTTCCCATTGATACAAGCTTCATAAACGTTATTAACAAAATACCATGAAGACCACTTACCTCTTTGTTTTCATGGCTAAATGTGTCACAGAACAAGAGCTCGATCAAGTTCTCGTCCGCCATGTTTTGAGCCGGGATGCATGTGCTGTTTCAACAGAGGGCGCTCCTAATAAATATTATTGAAAGTAGGCCTACGCTGTAGTATGCGTGCTGGCTAGTCTAGTTTACGTGGGTTATAACAGGAAAAGTCAGTCACGCGACTCTTTTTCGTGTTTTTTTTTCCTTTCTTTTTTCCTTCTTTCTTTAAAAACTCTCAAAAGAACCTTAATCACCTAATAGTAAACTTTCTTATTGGACTTACAGGTGAGCGATTGACTTGTACCGTTGCTAGAGCAGGGATGAATTCCCAAACAACACCATTATGCGGAACCACTGAGCTAGCTGCATGCACCACTTGGTGGCATTATAATTATTATAGGGAGAATAAGGATTTCCATTACGGGTTTAATTAGATCACATTATGTGTTTTCAAAATTGGGAAATTTGATTTTTATTGTCGTTTTTTTTCTGGGGAAAACACACAGTAAAAAGTTGGCTTCAATTTTAGTCCATTAGGGCGTCAGCCGTCGCGTGGTGATCCGATAAGTGAATTCCTTCCGTGCGTCCCGGCCTGTCCAGTGCGGTCTTCCTCAGGCCAGACTCCCCCCCTCCCCCCTCCCCATTAAGTGCACGAATGTTATATGTCCACCTCGCCTTTGGCCTTCCCCTGCTGGCGCGACCAGCAACACGTCCGTCCATACATTGCTTCTCCAGGTTATCCCCTTCTCTTCTTGCCTGTCTAGTGCGGTCTTCCCCAGGCCATACAGACTTACCCCCCCCCCCTCCCCATTAAGTGCACGAATGTTATATGTCCACCTCGCCTAATTGGCCTTCCTCTGCTGGCGCGACCAGCAACATGTCCGTCCATACATTGCTTCTCCAGGTTATCCCCTTCTCTTCTTGCCTGTCTAGTGCGGTCTTCCCCAGGCCATACAGACTTACCCCCCCCCCCCTCCCCATTAAGTGCACGAATGTTATATGTCCACCTCGCCTAATTGGCCTTCCTCTGCTGGCGCGACCAGCAACATGTCCGTCCATACATTGCTTCTCCAGGTTATCCCCTTCTCTTCTTGCAATGTGCCCAAAAAACATGTTTTTTTCTGTAGCATGGTATTTACTAGGCTTTTGGGGTTATGTACTCTCTCCAGCACACTGATGTTAGTTATGTGGTCTTGCCATTTTGATGTTTAGCATCCGCCTCCAGCACCAAAGCTCGAAACTAGAATTTTTTGTTTTCTCATTCTGTGTCAATGTCCATGTCTCAGACCCATAATGCAATGCACAAGACTAGTGCATTCATGAGTCTGATCTTAGTTCGTTTAGCTATGTCGTGTGATTTCCAAATCAAAACTACATCGTGTGTAGTAATACCTCGACGAGTTACAATATTTCTTGCAATACATTTATGTGAGGTTTGGTGGTTGTTTTATTGAACAGTGGACAGTGGTGAGATACATCCTTGGTGGAGATTTGATCTTGAGGGGGGGGGGGGGGGGGGGGGCACTGCATCAGGACGATTACAATCATCAATACGATCCACTGTTACAGTAAGATCTCACTACTGGGATTCGTGGGGTTGAAAAAAGAATTGACTAGAGTTGGATTCGAACCAACGACCTCCGGATTAACGTGCCGGCGATCTTCCAACTGAGTTATCTAGCCCTATGTTGGCGGGTACCTTTATTTGACATTCATAAATACCCCAGTGAGGTTTCACTACTCATATTGGTTGAGAGCGCGTCACGTGGTGGTGTTTAAACGGCCGATAAAGACACAGCTAGAACTGTTTAAAATCAGCTGGCTTCGCGTGTTGGGCGCGCAAGCTCATGTACTCCAACTTATTCCCTTAATAATCGTTGTTCAGGGTGCCAGTCAGAAGCCATACAACCGTTAGCTGCCGTGTCGCCAGAGATCACACCCAAATTGCTATACAACCTGCGAAGCGGCAGCTAGGGGATCACCTTAAGAAGATGCGACCTTTTGTTTCGGATATCAATGAGAACTGACTGGGTACATTTTTTAATGATTGTTATTCTTCTCATTACAGTGTACATCAAAACACGGTTTGGGTTGTGCTTTTACACGATCTGTCAACCTTATTATGTTTTCGCTCGATAGAAACTTTATACAAGAAACAAAACCGAATTAAATTTGTATTTTGTTATTTGGATTTACAGGCGAGCATTTGACTGGTGCCGTTGTCAGAGCAGGGATGAACCCCATCGTCACCAACAACATCATATGCGGGGAATCAGTGACGGCTGAACAAGCTGCACCACGTGGTGGCATTATTGAGTTTAAATGTGACCCACCAGTGATGGCGCGCTACCCTGGACACAACGTGTGAGCTTGTATTGAATTGATAACAAGTATTTTTTTTTTATCGCGATGAATTTCGTTTTAAGTTTTAATCTTTTGTTTAGGTGTTAATATTATCGTATTCTTTATTGTCAAACACAATTTGTTTTTAATTTTTAATTATAAACGTCAAGTAGTATAGGAGGTATTTAGAGCGCTGTCATTGTTTTTAGTTTGATTGATTAAAAAAGCATTTTCAAGGAAACTGAAAACTAGGTATAGGCATTATAAATAAATAAGCTCTGCACTCACTTTGTCTGTAATGTGAATTTATAACAATTTTATTTTCGTTTGATTAAATAAGTTGTATGTAATATTCAAGCCAACAATAACGATAATTATTATCAATTGACAAAACATAGGCCATATAAAAAGTACTAAAAGATAACTGTTATTACACTAATAATAAGACCTAATGGAAAACAAACCCTTATGCATTATGTTCCTTAACAAAATGATTAACTAAAAGCTGAACGGAACAAAATGTTAATTAAGGTAATATGCCCTATGTAGGTGCCTTTTGACAGAAGAACAATCAAAGGACGATTAATAAAATCTAGATGTACGGTATGCTTGAGAATGTAATCTGTTTAGACACTGCATAGACACTATTGGTAATTGTCAAAGACCAGTACTGGCACTTGGTGTATCTCAACATAATGTGCATTAAAATATCAAACCTTTGAAAAATTTGACTCAATCGGACGTCAAAGTTGAGAGAGAATAATGGCAGAAAAACACCATTGTCGCACGAGCTGTGTGCTTTCATATACCTTGAGATTGAGCCCTCAGCTGAGGTCTCAAATTCAATTCAAAAAGTAAAAACATACGTTTGAAGACTGCATCTTATTATTATGCCTCCATTATAACTTAAAATAAAACGTACAACATAATGAGAAGCCTTCAATTGCTCCCTCTAATTTGAATCTTATTATCTACCCGTCACCACCCTGGGGTATAAATACTAATTAATATCTCAACGTAATTGAGATTTATTCATTGCGCAACGACCTCCAGCTGATTGAAATAGGTACACAATAATTGCTGCTCTGTAGGTGGCTTACGGACAGTGGACACTATGATTGGTAACTACTCATTGTTTTATTCATTACAAACACTTTCTTGGTATAAACAACAATGCAAAGCTTTTAGTGGTATACGCCATTGTTAGAAACGGCTGCTGCTGAAGTAACACAGTTTTCGAGAAAGAAGTAATTTCCCACAAAATGTGATTTAAAAGGCCTCATAATTAGATGTCGAGGTCCCGAAATCAAGCAATTGAAAGCAAACTTCGTATGACAAGGGTGTTTTTTTCTTCCAGTATTATCTGGCAACTTCGACGACCAATTGAGTTCAAATTTTCACAGGTTTAATTTTTGTATGCATATGTTGAGATACACCAACCGGAAAGACTTGTTTTTGACAATTACCAATAGTGTCCAGAGTCTTTAAAGAAAACATACAATTAAAAAAGAAAAAAAAAGCCAATAAAAACAGAAGCCCCACCAAAACAAATTAAGCCAATTGTTATTATAGCTATTATCTTTTTGACAAAAACAACACAAAATTACAAAAGAATCATGGAAGTTAAAGGTATAAAATTGATATTCCGCATAATAAATTGATGGAGAAAAAAAAAGACGCACCAGGAAATAAGGGACTCCTCAATAAATATAGGTTTTCTCGGTCAAATTCGGCAAATGAGCAGTCAATTTAATTTTCATGCGTTCGAATTAAAGCTGTTTTGCTTTTCCAGTTGTTACTGCGTTTCAAATTCAGAATTCGGCCATTCAATTTCGTTTTGGGTCGAGTCAAATTCCTTAAAGGAACACGTTGCCTTGGATCGGACGAGTTGGTCTATAAAAAAGCGTTTTTAACCGTTTGTTATAAAAAGCATATGATTGGAAAGATGTTTTAAAAGTAGAATACAATGATCCACACAAGTTTGCCTTGAAATTGCGTGGTTTTCCTTTTACTGTGCGAACTAACACGGTCGGCCATTTATGGGAGTCAAAAATTTGACTCCCATAAATGGCCGACTGTGTTAGTCGACGAGGTAAAAGTAAAACCGTGCAATTTCGAGGCATGTTTGTGTGGATCATTGTATTCTACTTTTACAGCATCTTTCTACCTACATACATTTTATAACAAACGCTTTTCAAAGACCAACTCGACCGATCCAAGGCAACGTGTTCCTTTAAGCACTCTGTTCAATTTAGCGTAACGTCATTCTTTTTCGTGACACACACGCCTCAAGAAGCGTCTGCGAATTTGAATGCTGCTTTGATGAATTGTTATTATTGAATGAACGCAACATTACATTTGACTAATCCCAAAAATAAATCGAATGACCCTTTGAGTAGCATTCGATTTTGCGCGAAATGGACTAGCTTGGTGGTTAAATTGGCTGCTCTTCTTCCGAAATTGACCGAGAAAACCTATAGCAGCGCTATAATTGCAAAAGATATTTTAGTATAGTACGAACTAAGTAGATCTGGAGGTTGTTTCATGTCAAATACATGAAAGCCTGTTATCATCAGCAGCTCCTAGTTCACAAAATTACAGGACATAAATCCCTCTTCAACTTCATCTTCTTGAACTTAACTATTTCGGGATGGTTATCATGAAAACAATTTGACTGCTCTGTTACGTATCCGCCCGTAGTCACTCAATTACTTGCAGTGTGATTGACATTGATATGAAATTAAATATGAAATTAAATACAAACATAGATTCTTCGCTAGCGGAATGAAAGCCCTGATGGAGCCCGGCGCTAATTGCTATTTGATAACAAAACAACCGGATTAGCCAGTTAATGGTTAAAGAGTCACGTTGCACTCAGCGCTTTGGCCTGTAAAAAGGGGTTGTTAACTGACTACGGTTGGACAAATGTTTTAAAAGAAGACTTTAAAGATCAACTACCTCGACATTGTGTGGTTTACTTTTAGCATTTTGAACTTACACCGTTCGCCTATTCGTAGAACAACACTTTGGAGTGCACAAAATGGCGGACTCTTTAAGTTCACGACGTAAAATGAAAACCACTCTACTTCGAGGGATATTTGTATCGTGTGAATCATAGTCTTCAATAATAATTAAAATACCTTCCCAACCAATTCATAACAAACTCTGTTATAGTCCGAATCACCCAATCCGCAGGCAAGTTGTCCCTTTCATATAACTTATTATTTTTTCTTCTTTATATTTTTTATAAAGACAACGAAGTAAAATATTAAAAACAGTGCTACGGGTTCAGTACTGTGACTCGTAGGCAGGTGGCTCTTGCTGGCCGCTAAAGGGGCCGGTTGCAGCTGTCGAACCACCGGGTGTTTGCTGCATCATCTGACGGCTTAGACGCCAATCCTGCACGGCAGAGACGAGGCTCCCAATGTACGCTACGATAGCAAAGAACCCCAAGGTCTGTGGATGAAAGAGATTGCAATAAAACAATTCAATCATTGAAATTGTACAATCACTGTTATGGATCGTATATTATTGTTGGTTTGTTGCTAATAAACGGAATAAATAATATACAAATCTACGGAGCTTTGGAAGTGCCATCCAAATCGTGGAGATCCTGAGATCAGCGGGGTGATGACATTGAAAATAAAACTCGACATACTGAGATGATTTGTACAAGGGTACGCCATCTGTATGGGTTAGATTGTTGTCTTCCTTATACAATTAAAAGTTGGCTCTTGACATTTTCAGGGTTCTATCAATCTAATCATCCAATCTAATCATCCATCTATCAATCTAATCATCCAATCGGATGAATTCGCTGACTGCTCTTGGTTCTAAAATGTTTCGGTGCAATCACATTTTTATATTGTATAATTATATTTTTAACGTTGGCAGGGGTCTGGTTTTACACATCTTTTGATGACAGTTTTATACTTTTGTTTTAACCTTGACAGCCCCTGTACAACTTGTAACTATTGTGTATGTCTAAAGATTTAAAATAAATAAAAAAATATTTGTCGTTCAAGACGTCGACATACCGAGATAATACATCTCGGGATGTCGACATGATGTCGACATCCTATTATGAAAAAACTTTCGGAAGACGACATCCTCCCGCGGATCATCACGATATGTCGGCATCTTATCTTTAGGGTGCCATCATCCTGTGATAGTTATCTGAGGATATCATATGGCACTTCTAGAGCATCGTACAAATCAAACATTGACTCTGTTAAATATACATTATATATGGCTACGCGTGCTTAAAGGATTGATTTTTTTTAAAGAGATCCGTCAGATGAAGTCGATAAATGGTGCGTGCCGCATTGGATGGCAAGGTGTCATTTTGACCACTTTCTTTTCCTGCAGCTGTAGTCAATACAGGACAGATGTAGCTTGCCACACTGATGCAAGGCTTCTCTACTCTTCATAAAGGCACTGGACACTATTGGTAATTGTGAAAGACCAGTATTATCAATTGGTGTATCCCAGCATATGCATACAATAACAAACCTGTGAACATTTGGGCTAAATTTGTCATCGAATTTGCGAGAGAATAATGAAAGAAAAACACCTTCGTTGCAATACTTTGTGCTTTCAGATGCGCAACAAAAGGCTTCGGCTTAAAGCCATTGGATCCTTTCGGTAAACAGTATTGTCCAAGGCCCACACTTCGTGTATCACAACTTCTATATCAAATAACAAACCTGTGAAAATTTGGGCTTAATCGGTCAACGGAGTTTGGAGAAAGTAACGGGAAAACCCACCCTTGTATCCGCGCGTTTCGCCGTGTCATGACATGTGTTTAAAATAAATCTGTAATTCTCGTTAACGAGAATTGATATTGTTTTACAGTTTTCTCAAAAAGTAAAGCATTTCATGGAATAATATTTCAAGAGAAGTATTTCACCACTACCTTCTGTAAACCCTGTAAGTTATTTGTAAATCTGTGAACTTTTTGTTTTCTGTACCGAAAGGGTGCAATGGCTTTAAGTCTGTTATCATTGATATTAGTGAGAAATTACTTCTTTCTGAAAAAAATACGATATATCAAAATGTTTTATACTATCAACAGCTCTCCATTGCTCGTTACAAAGTAAATTTTATGCTGCAAAATTAGTTTTAATTAATTGCAAATAGTTTCCAGGCCTTTAATCAGTATGTATGCTTTTGATTGATATACTTTTGCTTCATTCTATAGTCAATTTATTAGGGTGTGATTAATTTGCATGGCCATTACCATATAAGGCTTCTACTTAAAGCACATGACCGAAGTTCCGTATAGATACTATAGACTATGAACATGATTTCGCTAAGAATCTAAGGCATGTGTCCAAACTATAGCGGCTACAGCTACGGCTATTGTCAGGTATCTGCGCCATCGTGCCTTGAGGTATATGGCTTCCTTAGCAACGCCCTTATCAACACAGGTAGCCGTATTACGGTTCATCCGGATGGAGCCTTTGTCTGTGTCCGATTAGCGCCTTGGGCTTTTGCTATCGACAGATCGCTGAAAAGCTCAAATCTTCAGCGTTGCAGGTGGGCTCGACCCATTAAATGGTCAGGTTGACCCGCGAAATTGATACAAATTGAATTTATTCGGATTTTGCATCCTTAATTGACCCATTTCTGGGAAATTTTGACACATATTCCGAGTCATACTGACACGGATTGACTCAGGTCCCACAAGACCCCGATTCGATTCAGTTATATGAACCGGAAGTTTTTTGAAGTGTATAGACTTAGTCCTGAAAGAATCGATTTGTACCCGTGTTTCTACATTAAATGCCAAATCTATAAATGCTGAACAGGCTTCATTGAGATTATGCATAGAAGTAGAAGTAGAAGGTGACTTACCGTAGCTGACCCATGAAATGAATTTGCAGCGTTAACTGCGGCAAAGATGAACGCAACGAAGAAAACCACAACTAGAACTGCATAAACACCTGCAAACTGAAATACATAAAGAAGGAATATTGAATGAGTCACCATAATCCACACAGGGGTTTATGCGTGAAAGATACTGGACACTATTGTTATTGTCAAAGAACAGTCTTCCCACTTGGTGTATTATCAACATAATAATAAATGCATAAGATAACAACCTGTGAAAATCTTAACTCCACTGGTCATCGAAGTTGCGAGATAATAATGAAAGAAAGAAAAACATCAAAATCTGTTGTCAAATTTGTGGAAAATTACTTCTTTCTCGAAACCATGTTATTCCAGAGGGAACCGTTTATCACAATGTTGTATGCTATCAACAGCTCTCCGTTACTAGTTACCAAGTAAGTTTGTATACCAACAACTATTTTGAGTTATTACTAACAGTGTACCACTGCCTTTAAAGGTAAATGATTTGAAATAAAAGTACCTCTCCTGCCGACGAGTTTTAAAAGGGTCTGCATACGTTTGGTATAGTGACTCTGAAAAATAGAGAACGCGTTGCCTTGTAGTGCCTTTATTATGTAAATGATTGGTAATGAAAGTACTTCTCTTTCCGACGAGTTTTAAAAGGGTCTGCATCACGTTTGGTATTGCCTTGGATCGGTCGAGTTGGTTTTTGAAAAGTGTTTGTAACCGTTTGTTAAAAATATTGGTAGAGAGATGTTTTAAAAGTAGAATACGATGTCCCACACACATTAACCTCGAAATCGCGTGTTTTTCTTTTACTTTGCGAACTAACACGGTCGACCATTAATTTTATTGGAGTCAACAATTTGACTCCCATAAAAATGGCCGACCGTGGTGTTTGTCGACAATATAAAAGGAAAACCACGCAATTTCGAGTCATACTTGTGTGGATAATTATATTCTACTTTAAAAATATCTTTCTAATCATATCATTTTATAACAAACGGTTACACACGCTTTTCAAAGACCAATTCGACCGATCCAAGGCAACTTGTTTCTTTATGTCATATACAAATCCCTCGGTAAGAAGTACAGATGCTTTGGATAACATGAAGCATTTTGAGAAAACTTTTACTTCGAAGTACTGCGGTTATGGAAGGAGATATAATTGTGTATCGTCACAAAATTGAAATTGAGAAGCGTTCTGACATTATCACTTCTTAGTTGTGTATGCAAACAGATTATTCTTCCTGCTTGAGCACACCGCTCCAGATTTTCGGCATTAGGCCTGCTATAAAAACGGCGCCACCTTTTGAAATGAAATGTGGCCAGGTTAGTTTTCTGGCTACAACTTAAAAAAAATAATAGGGTTGAAACAAGCAGGATGTTCCATTTACTAAACATTTAATAACAAAACGTCTCTTTCCAACGATTCTAAATTTAAATGCTTATTTTTATAAAACTAAAAGTTCGATTAATGTTTTCCCAGCTCATTTCCGAAAAGAAAAGAAAAACACAGCCATTCACTTTTAGTCGTTCATAGTGGTTTTGACTCTCAAGTTGAAACCGCCATTCAAATTCACATTGAGGCATGCGAGTTTTCATCAAACTTAACTTAATATAAGGCTTTCTTTTGAGCCAGAGGCGAAATCAGAATTCAATTTAGAAGAGCAATTAGAGATGCAGCGAAAATCTGCGGCAAATTTGAACGTCGTATGAAAGGATTGTTTAATTAAATTGTAACAATTTAATTAAATTCACACGGCCTTCAAAGTTGCCGCAGCTTTTGCTGAACTCTCTCAGAACCCTTCTAAAGTTGGTCCCCTGATATTATGGAAGCTAGACGATTTTGTTCCTTGGCTCGTTTCAGGACATTGTGTCTCTCCGCTAGGATACTTTCTTTAAGCGGAGGTTAATGAACGTAATACCTCTGCTTAGCTTTAGTGTCCAACATTTTCTTTACCAGGATAATGTTGGGGGGGGGGGGTGGGGGTCTCCCCAGCGTGAATATTGTTTGCATTTTTGTGAAAACATTACACGATTAATGTCATTTTGTTTTGCTTTTTTTTCCCTGTCATATTTCAGGGTAGACTAATATTCTTAAATGGGATCGAATGTGACAGTTCCTATGCATTTACATGATTTATGCATTCTTTTTTACACACGTGCCGGGCCCCGCGTGTCACAACAGACTAAGGACTTAAACTCCACATTATTAAAACTGTTTGATACAAACGTACACATCTGTAGGCTATGATCATTACTGTAAAGTATGCGCTTATTGATACGGCAAAACTCCTTTCGAAACACCAAGAAACCCTTGGGTCTTTAGTTTGTGTTTAATAGCAATCTAGGCTCAGCTAGATTGCCCAAATGGATTTTTATATTAAACTCAAAGTGTGTTTACACAAAATCTGTCTCTTTACACCGCCGCGCGGCCCGGAGGTCTTCCTTGAGTCTGTGTGATATCGCGAAAATTTCTTACAGGGCAGGTGTGTTGATGTATATACTTTCTGGTAAACAAAGTCCAGTTATGGCACCCCCTAAAGAATCTTTACCAATTAGCACATGAGTATTGAGAAGTCCTGACAACATTGCACATGTGCTACTGGTGATTTATAAGTAGTGAAGGAGCTTTAAAGGGTTGGACACTGTCGGTAATAATACCCAAAATAGTTGTTAGTATTATAAGGTTACTTGGTAACGAGCATTTGTGAGCTTTTGATAGTATAAAACATTGTAGGAAACGACTCCCTCTGAAGTAACGTAGTTTTTGAGAAAGAGGTAATTTCTCACTAAAATAATAAAAGACTTCTTGCTGGAAGTCTTTGATTCCTATCTGAAAGCACAAACATTCGTCCAACAATGGTGTTTTCCTATCATCATTTTCTCGCAAGTTCGATGACCGATTGATCCCAAATTTTCACAGGCTTGTTATTTTACGCTTATGATGGGTACACCAAGTGAGAACATTGGTCTTTGACAATTACCAAACGTCTACAGTGCATTTAAAGGGTTGGCCACTATTGGTAATTACCCTAAAATAGTTGTTAGCATAAAAGCTTACTTGGTAACGATCAATGGAGAGCTGTTGATATTATAAAACATTGTGTAACGGCTCCCTCCAACGTAGCATTGTTTTGGAGAAATACTTCAAGCTGTAAAGATGCTATGTCCGATTTTTGGCCCCAAACATTAAAATATAGATTTTTTTGAGTGAATGGTATTTCAAAAAGTATCACCCGCTCTAACGAAAAAAAGTTTAACTTTACTTTTAATGGTCAGGAACCATGCCAAAATTCAAAACGTTTCTTATAAAACACATAAGAATTGGTCACGTGATATATTGTCGGGATCCCGACAAAGACTAAATTTGAGCACTTTATTTCACTGCTACTTATAATTGGCGAACTTTTTCGAGCAATGGCTCAAATGAAAGTTTGTAACTTTCTCGACCCCCATCAAAATACCTTTGAATTTTAAATTTTAAATCAAAATTGTTGAGTCGAATCGGCCACAAATCTTACATAGCATCTTTAAGCCCTTTATTAGCCGCCTGAAAGCAAACAAATTGTGCAACAATGGCATTTTTCTTACATTATTCTCTTGTAACATCGCTGACCAGTATTCAGGCCAACTTTTCTACAGATGTGTTATTTTATGCATATTATATTGGGATGTGACCCTGTTCTTTGACCAAAAGGTGTCCAGTGCATTTAAGTAATGTTATGGGAAAGAGGTTGAAACCTTACCACTATATTCCACGGAAGAGCAACTTTAAGATGTAAATGAGTACATAAAAGGAGGAGGATGATCGAGGAGACTGCACATGCTGCTATGGCAACGAAGAGGAAGAAATTTAAGCTGCCATTTCTGTTCGGAGCGGCGACCATAATGATGAAAGCCATAAACGACAACAGCTGTATACATAAACAGAGAACATAAAACAAAATCAATTTAGCACTTATTTCTTTAATGAAAACGAGCCGGTTTGAAGAAAAATTTAAACCGTGAAGTTTGCTTCACGATTCCAGGGACTGCTTCAATCGAATATATTGAAATAAAAGGAAGATAACATTGGAAGAAAACAAGCTTTACAAACAACAAAAACCCTTTGTCAAATAATGTGTTGGCCTCATGTGAACAATAATGCAGAATCCACAATTTTAATAGAGTTGACACCACACTTAAAACGTCATCACAATAGACGAGAGCTATATATCGACGTTATTAAGTGACAATGTTTCTAGGGGGAGGGAGTCCGGCGACAGTATAGTGAATGCGACTGCTAGTGACAATTGTTTTAGCTTCGATCCTGACGGCTAGCTGTCCGTCATGTGCGCACAGCTCCTGTCGTCCAAGTTCAAGGCTAATCTGGTTGGGATAGACAGGCGAAAATCATTGTAGAACAGATCGTTTGTGACAGTACCAATCGATAAATAATGTGGTGCATTCGCACGCATGCACGTTTGAGTCTATCCTTTTAGCGCGCCTTTTATAAAAAATTAGCCGTGCTTTGCATTCAGTTGGAGTTGTTTAAAGGCAGTGGACACTATTGGTAACATTTCAAATTTATTTATAGGCATAAAATTAACCTGACTTGGTAACGTTTTATGAGGAGAGGTTGGTAGTATAAAACATTGTGAGAAACAGGTCCTTGTGAACTGACATACTTTTCGAGAAAGAAGTAAATTTCCACGATTTTGATTTCGAGACATTAGATTTAGATTTTGAGGTATCGAAAACAATTAGCATTTCAAAGCACATAACTTCGTTTGACAAGGGTGTTTTTTCTTCCTTTATTACCCCGCAACTTCGACGATCAATTGAGCTCATATTTTCACAGGTTCATTATTTTATGCATATGTTGAGATACACCAAGTGAAAAGACTGGTCTTTGACAACTACCAATAGTGTCCAGTTTGTTAAGTCTGATGATATGAACCTGCCAGCTCGATCATTAAATTTTTCAAGTCAGTGTGGGCATTGGACATTCGTATGCATTAACTGTATACGCACGAACGTCCAATGTCCAATAATGTCCAATGTCGAAAAAACAACAACAATATCATGTTCATTGTACTTCACTGTGTGTAAACAACGTATGTTCAATGTCCAATAATGTCCAATGTCGAAAAAGCAACAGTTTATTTTCACTGTACAAACCTAACTGAATGTCAAAATGTCCAATATCAAACTAATTTCACTGGGTTTAATTTTTCGAACTTTTATAACGAGTCCATGCTTATTACTGTATGACTGTATACTTGGATACCCAGAATTGACAAAGAGACATTTGCTTAAACAATATTTACATTACAGGAACAATTTTATTTTCACATTTTTATTCTGGGACTCAAAGAAAGGCAAACTTAATCATGGAACTAATAAAGCCAATGACCCATTGGATACACTGAGGAAAAGGCTTCAGTTTGAGATGTGGTAGGCAAACCCAAGAGAAGAATTTCAGTGAGGGAAAACACACGTAGTATAGGATAACTGAGATGTGAAAATCCAATCCTCTTCGTGCCCCTCGGTGGAGTAGAGCCGGGGTCCTTCAGGAGGAAGGCGAGGAAATAAACCACTACGTACGACATTCCGACCACAATATTGTGCCTGCCTTTTCAGGGAATAATCGTATATTATTATGCAGGAGTTTTAAGTCACAAACAATAAAGTTACACCCTTTTTTCAACTGAATAGTTTTTACCGAGGAGCATAATGAAGAGCTTTTGCAACGATTCGGTTACCATTTTAACAACATAACACATGTCTGTACATCGGTTCTGGTTGACCGTTTGTGATGTTTTAAATATTAAATATTAACTGGTAAATAACTGTGATGTAAGTTTATGGTTGTATGCAAACATTCAAAACAGGGCCCGAGCAATTTATATTGGTTTAACCAATGTGTGGTTTATCATTGATAACTCTTTCAGCAGTGTACAATGATTGAAAGGGTCACTGCAACATTTGCAAAGCCTATTCCTTGTTTTTATGAGCGGGAATTTAACTTTTTAAATGACCGTTTGTTTGTACCAAAACTACAACTGAATTGACATACATCAAAGCGACCAATACAATTTTTCAAGAGAATCTGGTATATTTTGTTGTTTTCTTTCGTCAAACTGACCTGGGATGGGTGCGCTGGTTAATGTTCATGAAATTTATCTAATTTGCGAGTCTTGCTAACACAGAAGGTGGTGGGCATAATATGGACCTGATTACAGGGTTAAATGTCATTCATGATCGGAACTATTGTTCGTAACAACTCCGATGTGGAGGGTGCACTTCGGGGACTCGTTTTCTGTTTGTGTGTTCGGGGTTTTCCCAAAACATTTTTTTTTTGCTCAACTAAATTGGCACAATTATGTGAGAGTATGAGTAAAGCAAGCTAATTCAAATGCTGAACATTCAAGAACATTCGCTAAAAAAGTGAAACTCAATCAAATTACTTTCAACCGTTTGTACTCACAATCTCCAATATTTTGGTGATGCCCTGCACGGAGCGGAGATAGTTTAAATCACATGTGCAGCTGGCACTGCTAGTAGTCGTTCCTCCATACGGCGTAGTTGTAGTTGTTGATGTTGTAGACACTGTATGATGGCTCGAAACCGTAGCTACCTCCACAGTTTTATCCGTCATCTTGTGAAAATATATACTTGTTCCACACTGACTATGAGACAAGACCAAGACCCAGAATCGTATTTTATACACTGCCGATGATGTTACTGTGCAGACGGTGTGGATGTGTTTTTAAAAACAGTTTTCAATTTAACTGATTCACTCTATGGATGATGTACACAGTAGTTTTAATCCATTGCCTCCTTCAATGGTGCGAAGTCCATTGATAATGACATGTGCGTGACAACGCTATCGAACAGATGTAACTATACATGCATAGCTGACAAGAGGAGGATTACATGGCGTACATTGGGGCGGTTTTGTACACTATTCTCCTCAGCACTCTAGTTTTAAGAACATGATGGTGATCGTTACCACTCTTAGTTACCTTCGCAATATTTATAGCGAAAAGAGCTTCTGGGTAAAGTTGAGTCTGCACTACTTGAACAATGTGGCGTGCCGAGTATGTTTTGATTAGCATTTTTTTTTTAAGTTGCACACCAGCCGGGTTGGGCTATTTTGGGCTACAAATAGACTAATGTATGACTTCAACGGTCTTCCAGGAATGGATAGCAACAGTCCTTAAACAAATCATCACATTTAGCCGTCTTCGAGCATTAAAAAAAATAAAAAATAGAAAACAAGGAAGAGTCGCATGATAGTATAGAAACAAACAGTGGATCTAATAATCGTGTAACCTTCCAAGTTAGTTTTTACTTCCAGCCGTGGAAAGACCAATTCGCTGAACCAAATTCAAATATTTTGTTTACAATTATTCATGAGTAAATGTCAAATCAGACAATGTATTCAGATTATGGATACAAATCTTAAAGGCAGTGGACACTATTGGTAATTACTCAAAATAATTATCAGCAAAAAACCTCACTTGGTAATGAGTAATGGGGAGACACTGATAGTATTACACATAAGTAAGAAACGGCTCCCTCTAAAGTGACGTTGTTTTCGAGAAAGAAGTTGTTTTCCACGAATTATGATTTCGAGACCTTAGATTCAGAATTTGAGGTCTCGAAATCAAGCATCGTGTGACAAGGGTGTTTTTTTTTCTTTCATTGTTATCTCGCAACTTCAATTTTGGAGGTTTGTTATTTTATGCATATGGTGAGATACATGTACATCAAGTGAGAAGACTGGTTTTTGACATTTTGCCAAAAGTGTCCATTGTCTTTAAATAATGATGACAAATCGAAGTTCGCATTCAGAGAGTCTGTGTAACGGGAGCGTGTTGTATGGCCACACGGCGTGGAGCAATCGAAACGTATAAGCCTTTGGACATACCAAAAGCAGACAATGTAGGTTCTTATTATAAGGTCAACTGTTGTAATGGTTGAACTAAACCGAAGCAAAGGTACAACTTGTTTTTCTTTCAATTGGTGCAGCCATTATTCTAGTTACATAGGCCATTCAGCATCGAGGTCTTCGATAAGTTTATAATTTTCTCTTTATCGAAAATTATTTTGATGAAAATATAGAGCATTTTCTTCCGTTTATTTCCTGGCTAGTTTTCAAATAAATCACACCATAATTCGTAGTAAAAAAAAACCGAGAAATATAAACGCATTTGGAAAATGATTTGGTGATAAATTGAAGCTCAAAATGCAAATGTAATGTTGTTTATCAAACGCTCCATCGATATTAATTAAACAAATTATGACGAAATGTCATGGTTTTTTCCTTCCACATTTATTGATATTTTACAGCCTGCGTATACATCATTATTATTTAAAATATATGTACTGCACAATTGTTAACATATAAATCCATGCAAAAATACACCTACATCCCTCATCCCATGACATTGATGATTCTCTTATGTGACATCTCAAACCCGATAATCTAATTAATACGCTGCCGCAGTTATCGAGCTAACATGATTAACCTAATAAGAATATACACCTTTTACCCAACAAAACCCCTATGATGTTGGGGGAGGCATCCCCGGGGGATAACTACGTTTCCGATTGTCAAAATTGACGCCAACCAAAGATTCAATTATTATGTAAATCATCTGTTCCTATTGAACTCCATGTCTCGTGCTTTCCTCCTCGGGCCATGATAAGCACCGACGTACTCTAGCTCGAATTCTAGTGCACATTATCATGTTGAAGTGAATATGCGCCTCTGTCCAACGACACCCCCCCCCCCCCCCCCCCCCACTGGAGTTACACCATTAGCATAACAATAATACATTACTTCATGTTAAGCGTCTGGCAAAAAATATATGATTGTTTTAAAGGAACACGTTGCCTTGGATCGGACGAGTTGGTCAAAACAAAAGCGTTTGTAACCGTTTTTTTTATAAAATGCATATGGTTGGAAAGATGTTTTAAAAGTAGAATACAATGATCCACACAAGTTTGCCTCGAAATTGCGTGGTTTTCCTTCTGCTGTGCGAACTAACATGGTCGGCCATTTATGGGAGTCAAAATGTTGACCCCCATAAATGGCCGACGTGTTAGTCGACGAGGTAAAAGGAAAACCACGCAATTTTGAGGCATGTTTGTGTGGATCATTGTATTCTACTTTTACAACATCTTTCTACCCATATGCATTTTATAAAAAACGGTTACAAACGCTTTTCAAAGACCAACTCGACCGATCCAAGGCAACGTGTTCCTTTAACTCATAACAACAATAATAACACATAGTAAACAACCACGTCCATTTAAATTGTGTATGGGCGACGAGACAAACGCGTATAAAGCTAAAATTCTACATTTTGTAAGTGCTTAGAGTGTCTGGGGCCAGTTTCATAGAGTTGCTTAAGCGAAAAATTCGCCTAAGCACGAAAATAGCTCGCTTATTTTACACATGTTACTGGCCAAAATTTTATGCCATATATATGTGACTGGTATTTAGCTGTAATACTTAGCATAACAATTGAGTGGAGTCTTGGCTGGTTATAAATCTGATTTTACTAGACAATTGTTTTTTTTTGCTTAAGCAAAGATTTGTGCTTGAGAAGCTCTATGAAATTGGGCCCTGGTGTGGAAGGAGATTATGTGTCACCAACGCCCCCCCCCCCCCTTTTCCCGGTTACTCTGTCACCGGACCGCCGCGTTCTGTTACTTCCCGTCCTGCTCGCCCTACAGTTCCGAATCGAAAGCTCAATACTTTTCCATACTTGGGAACAGAATCTCAGGCGGACAGAATTCCCGACACCGGCACCAAACAAAAATATTCAACAGAGGGCGTATCAGACACTACGATATCAGAGCCCAACCTCACTACCATGGGCAGCGCGCCGTATCACACTAGCTCTGCGTACGTCTCTATGATCGAGCAAGGCATGCTGGGGAAAAATGGCGCGGCGAGATCGATCACCCCTGGGCACGAGGTTTAGAGCCGTGATACATAGCTCTGTACGATATAGAGCTGCGTTGAGAGAGTTGCGACAATTGGCGGTCAAATGTTTTTTTTTGATACCCTCCCCCGCCCACACACACGCAAGTGTATAAACACTTGCAATCGGGGACCCTCCTTTGTTCAGCTCTTTGTGATAGCAACGGAGACCACAATGATTTCCTTTGTGATAGCAACTGTGGACCTGTTGTCCCTTTTGTTACAGGTCACCGGTTTAAATGTGGATACCTACCCACTCGGGTGGTGAGGTTGCAGACTAGACTGCACGTTGAATTGTGCTTCATTTGGAGCGAAAATGGCGTCCAGCCAGCAACCACGTGATCAAAGAAACCTGTCCTTCTATTTCGCAACTCCCCCATGCTTCCTTTCATTTTCACATTACGCTAAATACCAAACTGCGCAACTCAATGACGAATCTCAAGTAAACTGAGTGAAAAATAATTTGTTAATACTAAAATTAATACTAAAATAATTTAACATGGAAATAAAATGCCCACAGTTCGTCGTATGCACCCCATTGCACCGAGACGTGACACGCGGCTACTGTAAAACACGCACGACATTTTGGGAGTCAAGTTGCACTGTTATGACAATCATGTAAACACCGCGTAGCCTACAGTGCGATAAGGCATGCGCTGAAAAATGTCGAACTTGATATTATTTTTTGCACGGCAAGAGGGCGGCTATTCAAACGAATTGGTTTTACAAACATCGAATTCGTAAAATAGTTTGGATCATTTCAATTAATGCATAGTGGCGAGGCGGGAGAAAAGGCTAAAAGGTCGTGTTTATTGATCGCGATTTGATCTGTGACCGACACATATTAACATATTGTTCCCGACCTTTAAATATAATGTTGTCCTTATTAGCAAGGTTTAGCTGCACGTTTCATGCCGAGTCACACTGCAGCGATAACGAAAACGACAACGATCACGACGCAAAGAGAACGCTTTCTATTGGTTGAATTGCTCCACGCAGACTACGCACACGCTCATTCAACCAATAAACATCTGGGACTTTACCTATACCGAACCGAGGTTACTTGTATGTGTTATAAATCTACAAATTGTTATATTGATTATTTTCGTTTTAGGGCAGCCTGACTTTTGGCTGCGTGCGGGTGACGATCTACACTGGGTGTCACTAAAGTGTCATGTGTCAACTACGTGACACAGAAAACGTCGCTACTTATGGTCAATGGGTTCTTATTCAGTGCAACCAAAAACAAAGACAAGAGCAATTACTATTGTTAACCGAGGTATCACGTGGAAGTGTCGCGGCCGAGCGGTTATAAGAATTCAAACTCTGGTGTTTCTGATCAGCAGAGTGTGGGTTCGAATCCCCAGCCGTGACACTTGTGTCCTTAAGCAAGAAACTTAACCATTGTTTCGTCCTTCGGATGGGACGTAAAGCCGTTGGTACCATGTGTTGTGTAACGTCTGTAAAAGAACCCAGTGCACTTATCGAAAAGAGAAGGGGGTACGCCCGGTGTTCCTGGCTGTGGCTGCTATATGCGCCGTAGCACCTTGTAAACCCGTATAAGGTGCTAAATAATTGGGTCTCAGAATTCATCACTGTAATAATCTATCTTTCTGGAAGTTTGTATATACTCAGCGTCTTGAGTACCTTGTTTGGTAGATACGTGCGCTATATACGACTTCGATATTGTTATTATTATCACTGCCCATGAAACCTCATACATCAATGATCTACAATCCAACTCTAGTCTGCACCACTTTAATGTACACCAGACATCCTTGATCCAGAACAGTACACAATTGTTACACGCTGTGATGGGGTCCATGGCTTTTTGTACACACCCGATGGGGAAATTACCCGAGGCGAAGCCGATGTTGCCATTTCCCCCCAAGGTTGTACAAAACCCATGGACTCCAATCACAGCGTGCAACAATTGTTTTGTTATACCTTGGTAACAACATTAATATTCCTCTTCTCGAAGTTCTGTTGTAATCTTAAACATTTACGACGGAGTGTTCATTGTTTAATTAGCAGACGAACAAGAAACAATTCCTGACTGTTCCCTCGAACCCGCGTGTGTTTCGTACAGCGCTGGAAATCGACCAACGGTGGGAACGATCAAGTGTACACCGGTGTACATCACATTTCATGTTACCCGGCGGATCTTTAGCCATGATACATGCGTATTTGTTGCACGGCACGTGATTGGTTCTCGACCAATCACACTTCACAATTTGTACCGAGGTATAACAATTTGGTTTATATCCAACTGTACCTGTCGACTATACAACCTGCATCGACAAGTGGGTGACGTAATCGAATACGACGCAGTTTACGCACCGTTTGCACTCCACTGTGCAGTCCATGATAGCGCTTGCAGAGACTGTCACAAGAGGGCCTGTGGCTGAAATGCATCGTCCCTCACGGACCAACTTGAATATAGCCGATGGTGTAGTTAGTGTTGATGTTGGCATTTCTGCAATGAGAGAAGAAGACAAAATGGTTGCTTGCTAATAATTGGTAGTTTCCACCTCACTACTGGGCAAGCGCGGTACTGCTTACAAATTGTAAAGTCACGTTCTTTGGATGCAATCAAAAACAATGATCATTCTTTCTGCATATTTATAAAAAGTGCGAGACAAAATCTTGTCCATGCCTTGTGGTTTTATTCACATTCAATTGAAGTGAAAAGATCATAAGCTATACAAAAAACCTAATGTTACACTGTAAACAAAATCCGTACAATTGACGATGCTTTACCTGGCAGCTAGGGTGCCAGGTAAAGTGCAGTAAACTCCCATTGGAAGTTTTGTAAATATTGTGCCTTGAAAGGGTAGTTTGCAAAACTTTCACTGTGGAAGTTGTTGCACTTTACCTGGCACCCTAGCTGCCATGTAAAGCACTGTTTTTTTTTTTTTTTGTTTTTTTTTACAGCCGGAAACAAAAGAACTTTGGTGGCGTGTAGGACTCAATAGATCAAATAATTAAAGATTTAGTAATAGTGTAATACTTCTCATTATTGACTTATTTTTCATGCCAGTGGTCATAGTAAAGATACTGTGATTATTTTCTTGTAGATAATTGTCAACAAATAACTCATATTCTGTACGATAGCGGCGGTCCCAACCCGCCGTACTTGCAATAGACTTGATTCAAGTCCCATTCTCGTGCGAGAGGTCCCTAAGCATACCCACAGTCAATATAGCTATTAGTGGTCCCGAGAAAAAAACTGTCCCACGTGCCGAACATTTTGGGGGAATGCAGACCATGCAGAGCAATTTTCTAGCGATGGCACGGGATTGGGACTTGAGTCAAGTCTATACTTGCAAGTGCGTGCTGTCTACTGCAAGATTTGGGGATCCGTACGTGGTGAGTACCGCCTCAATAGACACGACGTGACACTTTTTAGTGCATGAGGAACTTTCGCTGCGTTCGGGCTACTGTATCACCCCAGTACGGGTGACGCGCGTGCCCCCAACTCTACGGACAATGAGCGACAAAGAAAACGTGTGCGTCAAAATTCATGGCTCTGCTTACCGCGGAATTCGCTGCACTCACGGCCCAGATAATGGTTTACTGTACAGTTGAGAACCACGAGTGCAGATATTCGCTAGACAAATAATAGCTGTGAATATGAACCCCAGTCTCATGAAAGTTTTACCGCGAAAGAAATACCATAAAGGCACCTTAAAAATGGGTATTCATCAGCAATGTTTTTACCTTAAAAATGTGTTGGTAAAGTCCATTTTATATTTTAGAACATGATTACACAGAAAAAAAAAGAAAAGACGGTTTGTCATGGTTGTATATTATACCAATGACGTCATAGAGGGTGTGTCAATCACGTGATCAAGTGCTCCGACTATGCCGTCTATAAGCGTTAGATATCCATTGGGTATTCGCCATTGAAGCTGCGTTGTTTTTACAAAACAAGACACAAACATAAACTTGCTTTTTGGTCTAATAAACCTTGGTATCAACATAGCGGGTTGAATGGAGTAAGCTCTCTGCTATCATGATCACCCTTCACCACATCAGCCATGTGTTGGCTCCTCTGATTCTGATGACATCTATCTTCTTATTCGGTAAGTGACTTTCCATGTGTTAGTATCATAAAGTATTAAATAAAATAACGCAACATGATCTCCAACTACATCTTATTCCATTCAATTGTGTTTATCAGTGGCATTAATAATAATAAATAAATAGACAACAACAACATGAATAAATAAACACAATGCTTCGTGAGTTAATACGAAGCTAAAAGGCTATGCGATGGAAACTAACTAACGGTTATTGTCAAAGACCAGTTTTCTCACTTTGTGTATCTCAAATTATGCATACAACACTAAACCTGCGAAACACTTGGTTCAATTGGTTGATTGTCGAAATTGCGAGAAAATAATGGAAAAAAGACACCCCTTTTGAACAAGTTGTGTGCTTTCAGATGCCTTGAAATTGAGCACTCAGCTAAGGTCTCTAATTCAATTCAAATATTTTAGCGAGGAATTATTTCTTGCTCATTAACTACGCTTCAGAAAAAGCCGTGTCTCAAAATGTGTGTTACTATAGGTTTTCTCGGCCAGTTTCGGAAAAAGAGCAGCCAATTTAACCATCAAGCTTTTCTATTTCGCTCGAAATAGAATGCTACTGAAAAGGGTCATTCGATTTAATTTTATGATTAGTCAAATGTAATGTTGCGTCATTCGATTTAACAAAATAATCATTCAATTTAACAATTCATCAAAGCAGCATTCAGATTCGCAGTCGCTTCTTGAGGCGTGTGTGTCTCGAAAAAGAATGACGATACACTAAATTGAATATAGTGCTAAAATGAATTTGACTCGACTCAAAACGAAAATGAATGGCCGAATTCTGAATTTTAAACGCAGTAACAACTAGAGAAGCAAAACAGCTTTAATTCGCACGCATGAAATTGAAATTGGCTGTTCATTTGCCGAATTTGACCGAGAAAACCTATATCAACAGCTCTCCATTGCTTGTCACCAAGTGTTTTTTTATGCTCAAAATAATTTTGAGTACCAACCACAAATAGTGTCCAGTGCATTTACAATGGCCCAATGCAACTGGAATTACAAAACGTAAGTCGCTTCAAATCCACTCTACTGGCCTATATCAAACATTTTACTCGCCACGTGGAAACCAAATGTAATCTAAGATTGTGATACAAACCTTCATAAAAATCGTTGCCATGTTTTCTCTTGGAAAGTTGACAGAATTTAGGTGCATTAGGTTGACGGTCGAAGTTAAACCTTTGTCATAAAATCAAAGTTGTTTACAATATTTATTTATTTATTTATTATATTATGTTCCCGGCCATTTTCAGCTTCAAGTCACTCAGTTTCACGCTTTTTCCCTATCACTCTCACAGTATGCCAGTGGTTTCTTTTTAGCTATTAATGCATTAAGTTTCGTTTTCGTGCACACATGATTTCGTTTTTCTCATTCATATCTGATTCAGTCATTATATTTCATTGATAGGCATTCAAGACTGCACTTTGACAACTCTTTTTATTTTACGTTTTGTTTACATCGTGGGTTTTTTTCCTAATGATGTATTTGTTTCTGTTGCGTTGTTACTCTCCTTAAGCCTGCACCAGATAGCTATGAAATGCAAAACTAATATAGGTTTTCTCCGTCAATTTCGGCAAATGAGCAGCCAAATTGACCACCAAGCTACTCTTATTCGCGCGAAATCGAATGCTACTGAAAAGGGTCATTCGATTTCGTTGTATATGATTAGCCAAATGTAATGCTGCGTCATTCGATTTAACAAAATAATCATTCAATTGAAAACAATTCATCAAAGCAGCATTCAAATTCGCAGTCGCTTCTTGAGGCGTGTGTTTCACGAAAAAGAATGACGATACGCTAAATTTAACAAGGTGCTCAAGGAATTCGAATATACTCAAAACGAAATTGAATGGCCGAATCGGGAATTTGAAACGCAGTAACAACTGGAGAGGCAACACAGCTTTTAACTCGAACGCATGAAAATGAAATTGGCTGCTCATTTTCTGAATTTGGTAAAAAAAAAAATCCCTGTTATATTATAATGATGTTGTCTTTATTGCTGTTTTACTGCTAATGTCAGGACCATTTCAAATTAGAAGTTGACAAATGTTTCGAAGGAAACAAAAGTTTACACCTATAAGTGGTCGTTCGACAATTTAAAAACAAACTAATGTTATTCTCGAATGTTTGAATTATTATCCCCATCTACAACATTAAGGCTGCTCTGTTACGACTCCGGGCAGCCATCTTTTTAGTCAAAATCGCTTAGGCCTTTCTTCTTGGAGATATACATGCCAAACTGGTTAAAACAAGTTTGTCCCTCTAAGTATCTGCCTTTTAATAGGCAGCTATTCGAATAGCGAAAGCGGGGGGGGGGGGGGGGGTGGGGGCATTGAATTGTTTATTTCTTCTTCTTATATTATTTCGAGTGGTGTTACGGCTGAGTTGTCCTCAGATGTCCCTGTCCCTCATGCATGTATACATTTTTCAAGCTGTCATAAAAGCCAGTGGCCCTTCTGAGCAGATCGATTATCTTTTTTTTCCATGAAGCAAAAAAACCTGTACAACAAACAAAGATCAGTTTTCTGCCCAACCTTGTTTTACCAGTCCCTATCGTAGCTCAGTTGATGTGTTAAACAAATTTTGTTTAATCCATCAAATACGAATTATTGTAACGTTACTATATGAAAGTGTCTGCATGTGTCAACAATATAAATGCTACAATAACAATAACACTATAACGTTAACAATAATAATATCAAATTCTACTAATTAAAAATCCTTTGATTCAATGACAACCGGCTTAGTATTGATTTTTAAAGTTTGATTTGTTTACCGACACCCGGCCCCATAGACAGTCAACTGTTTTTTGTTTTTTTCTTTACTTTTTTTATATAAAGTTACATGTAGTTCTCGCTTGGTTATCTGACCCTTTACCCGTGTGTTGTGTTTGATTTTTTGTTTGCGCTTCTCCAATTTATTGTCTGTGATGTTTCTCCCTCAACCTTTCAACCAAGTGTTTTTTAGATTCCAGAAATGACAGGCCTCAAAAAGCTCTGTGCGAATTCGGATGCTGCTTTAACGAAATTGAATGATTTTTGTTCGTTAAATCGCAAGACGCAACATTATTTATTTTGACCAATCATAAAACGAAATCGAATGACCCTTTTCAGTTGCATTCGATTTCGCGCGGAATATAACTGGAGGTTAAATTGGCTGCTCATTTTCCGAAATTGACCGATAAAACCTTAGTTTACACGAACTTACGTTGACAACGATAAAATACCTCATACAAATTTGTGCAATTTTTGTGTTTGGACAGAAAAAGCAAGCATTAATTGTTATGAAAATGATAAGCAAATGAGTAAAAAACGTCATCGAACAACAAGACCGCTTTCATGTATGTATCCACATTTCATTTGAGGAACAATAATTTGGTCTAACAATCGTCTTGTATTTTTATCAATTCTTACTCCTTATCATTTTCGATGATGCAAAAACCCACTTTGCTTCAAAACGTCTGCGTCGGAACTATGTATGAATATCATCATGGCTGTTAATCTTTCAATTTTTCAATCTGGCGTCACCAGTGTTTTGTTCGAAGTACGTAAACCTTTAAAAGAGTCGTAAAATATGCTACGTGCTGGCGATTTCGTGTTCTGATTGATAAGTTGAATGTGTTTTCTACTACCCTTTTCGAATCAACGGCTTCGGCTAAGGGTTTTCGGCTTCAGGCCCCGAACTATCGCCGAAATCCCCGAGCACGTAAACGCGTGATTTCTTTTTTCTCATTCATAATTGATTCAGTCATTCTATTTCATTGATAAGCATTCAAGACTGCACTTCGACAACTCTTTTTATTTCACATTTTGTTTACATCGTGTGTTTTTTTCCTAATGATGTATGTGTTCCTGTTGCGTTGTTACTGTCCTTAAAGGCTGTACCAGATAGCTTTGAAATGCAAAACTAATGATATAGGTTTTCTCCGTTGATTTCGGCAAATGAGCAGCCAATTTGACCACCAAGCTACTCTTACTCTTATTCGCGCGAAATCGAATGCTACTGAAAAGGGTCATTTTGAAAAAATACCACTTCCAGGTGACTTTAATAAGATACAAAATCCTACTAAATAAAAATCCTTTGATTCAATGACAACCGGCTAAGCATTGGTTTTAAAGTTTGATTTGTGTACTGATACCCGGCCCCAGAGACAGTCAACTCCCTTTTTTTTTTTTCTTTTCTTTTTTTAGTTCCCGCTTGGTTATCTGACCCTTAACCGGTGTATTGTGCATGAATTTTTGTTTTGCGCTTTTCCAATTTATTGTTTGTGATGTTTCTCCCTCAAACTTTCAACCAAATGTTTTTTAGATTCCAGAAATGATACGCCTCAAAAAGCTCTGTGCGAATTCGAATGCTGCTTTGACGAAATTGAATGATTTCTGTTTGTTAAATTGCAAGACGCAACATTACATTTGACCAATCATAAAACGAAACCGAATGACCCTCTTCAGTTGCGCTCGATTTTGCGCGAAATATAACTGGAGTTTAAATTGGCTGCTCATTTTCCGAAACTGACCTAGAAATCCTATATTTACACGAAATTACGTTGACAACGATAAAATACCCCATACAAATTTGTGCAATTTTTGGGTTTGGTCGGAAAAAGCAAGCATTAAAGTCACCTGGAATTTTTGTTCTTCTTTCTTTCAAACATAAAAGTATATGCTTACGAACAATAAAACAATTTGTTTAGTAATTGTTTGTCACGATTTATATGTTTAAAAAATATATAAAGTTGTTTGGGGGGCTGACTCCGCCTACCCCTTTTGTGACGTCAATCGAGGCAGGCTTTGCCTGCAATGCGTATAGTAAACACACGTGCAAAGTACATGTACGTCCAAGTCGTTAGTTGGTACGTTTCAAAAAGTGTTTTTCTGCATTCAGCAGCAATACACCTGGTCGGCATTGCCGGAAAAAACAATTTTGTTTTTGTTTTGAAACGTACAAACTCACGACTTGGTCCGTACATGTACTTTGCAATTGTGGTTACTCTACGCATTACAGGCAAAGTCTGCCTCGAGTGACGTCACGAACAGCGCCCTCTCGGGTCGGGGTCTACTCTTAAATTTGTAAATAACATAAGAACTGATTTTTTAAAACCTTAGTTAACTGTTTGTTCACATTCCACTCATCAAAACACATATATTAGTGACAAAAGCTTTATTTTGAAAAAATACCACTTCCAGGTGACTTTAAATGTTATGAAAATGATAAGCAAATGAGTAAATAACGTCATCGAACAACAAAACCGCTTTCATGTATGTATCCACATTTCATTTAAGGAACAATAATTTGGTCTAACAATCGTCTTGTATTTTTGTCAATTCTTACTTCTTATCATTTTCGATGATGCAAAAGCCCACTTTGCTTCAAAACGTCTGCGTCGGAACTATGTATGAATATCATCATGGCTGTTAATCTTTCAATAATTCAATCTGGCGTCACCAGTGTTTTGTTCGAAATAAGTAAACCTTTAAAAGAGTCGTAACATATGCTACGTGCTGGCGATTTCGTGTTCTGATTGATAAGTTGAATGTGTTTTCTACTACCCATTTCGAATCAACGGCTTCGGCTTAGGGTTTTCGGCTTCAGGCCCCGAACTATCGCCAAAATCCCGAGCACGTGAACGTGTGCGAAGCACGCACAATATACCGAATGCGCTACACAACGCCACAAAGCCTGTAACGGGTATTAAAGGCAGTGGACACTATTGGTAACTATTCAAAATAATTAATAGCATTAAACTTACTTGGTGACGAGTAATTGGGAGAGGTTGATGGTGTAAAACATTGTGAGAAACGGCTTGAAGTAATTCTCAGATTTAGAATTTGAGGTCTCGAAATCAACCATCTAAACGCACATAACTTCGTGCGACAAGGGTGTTTTTTCTTTCATTACTATCTCGCGATTTCGACGACCAATTGAGCTCAAATTTTCACAGGTTTGTTATTTTATGCATATGTTGAGATACACCAAATAAACTCACTGGTTTTTGACAATAACCAATAGTGTCCACTATCTTTAAAGGAAAGATACAGAATTGGAAAAACACGAAAATCTTCAGTTGAAAACATCCCTTGAATAAATTTTTTTTTCTGAAACTCCACAATTTGATGATGCAAAAATAATCAACTTTGCCTTTAGAGTTTATCGCTCAGTGTGCTTTTCATTCATTTCTATTTTGTGACGATGCATTGCAAAATGTGTTGTAGGTTGTTCACTATTCTCTCGCGACCCAGAGGCCGATCGATCTCAAACTTCTACAGATCTGCCAGTTTATGTATATGGTGAATAACATAAAGTGATTACACTGCCAGCAACTGGTTTGTTAGCAAAAACCAATTCTGTAGTGTCAGTTCCTTTAAACATCAAGAAACACTGCGACTGCATATCAATGCACTATACAGAACCATTGCAATGTGTTTAATAAAGACTGGATTACAGAAATCTTTGAAGAATGTTTCGGAGTTTGTAACTTGAGACCCTACTGATGGCTGAACAATGCCATTATTCATGCAATTACTTTGTGCAATCTTCACTGGCTTCCAATTAAATTTAGAATCATTTACAAACTCATGATCTTAACCCACCGCTCAATACATGGTACTGCACTGTCATATTTATCTGTACTCATCAGGCCTTATAACCCCAGTCGATCTGGTCTTCGTTCAGCAAGTCAACATCTTCTGACTGAACGGAGATCTTATCGCTCCTGGGGAGATAGATCTTTCCGTAATGCTGCCCCTCGTCTTTGGAACAGCCTTCCTCACAACATTCGCTCTGTTTCATCCCTCAACTCCTTTAAAACTACCCTCAAAACCCACCTCATGGTAATTGCCGACAACAACACTGTTTAATTTAAATATCTTGTTTTTGTTAATTGTTTTTCTTTGTCGCGCCTTGAGCGCCTACTTGTTAGGTGGATATGTTTGCACTTTACAAGTGTCATATTATTATTATTAGGTAAACATAGTTCGACCAGCTAAACAGTTCCAAGAGAAAGTTCACACGATGTCATATTGTGTTTGTGCACGGAATTGTTGTTATACATTGCCCTCATTTCAATGATTTGGCTGCTAATATTATTTTCAATAAAAGCTCTTAAAGAAGCTGCGAATCCCTTTATGTTCAACCTTAAATTATTTGGTTAGGAGGGGTGGCTGTCTTCTTTCGCTAAGCCCGACTTCACGCCGTGCAAAGCGCAAAATCCACTGTAAATACCATACAGCAAATGTGATTTGAGTCAATATCGCAACATGCAAGTTCACAACAAGGGCTTCGTTTTTAGTTGAAAGTGTGAATTATTGAGGAAAAAAAACCCAGCAAAATTTGGTTCTTTGGTATACCAGTCTCCCCATGTCTTAACTATGTAGCTTTGCTTTTCTTTGAGTAACGTGATCACATGTAAACTTTGGTAGCGCAATCAGTCTATTGTCAAAACAACCGCTTAAAGACACTGGACACTATTTGTGTAATTGTCAAAGACCAGTCTTCTCACTTTGTGTATCTCAACATTATGTATACAAAACAACAAACCTGTGGAAATTTGGGCTCGATTGGTTGTCAGAGTTGCGAGATAACTATGAAAGAAAAAAAACACCTCATGATGTTGTGTGCTTTCAATTGCTTGATTTCGAGACCTCACACTCTAAATCTGAGGTCTCGAAATCAATTCGTGGAAAATTACTTCTTTCTCGAAAAACTACGTCACTTCAGAGGGAGCCGTTTCTCACAATGTTTTATAATATCAACCTCTCCCCATTACTCGTTACCAAGTGAGGTTTTATGCTAATAATTATTGTGAGTAATTACCAATAGTGTCCACTGCTTTTAAGCTAGCCTATTAGCCGAATCTAAAGCTGTGGATTCGAAAATATTCGCTGCCTATTATGGTGATACAATTTCATATTATTTGTCCCATTGTGTAAAAATCCGGGCCATATTAAACGGTCTGATGGGTTCTCTGGCGAACCATGACGCAATTTAATTACGTGGTTACCGTAGCATTTTATTCGAATTGTTTAACGTTTCGTCATTTCACATAAAGATTACCAAATTAACCTACAAACTCAAAATCAGAAAAGGGGAAATTGGGTTTGGGGAATAACAACTCAGTTAGCTTGGTTCACTGGAAAGCGAACAGTAGCTTTCAGTATAATAACCCAGATACAAAACTCGCTAACGTTGATGAGTTCAAGAGCCAATCGATATACTATTTTGTCTTTAAAACGAGGCAGAAATACTTTTAGGGCGGCGCCAAGGTTGGGGCTTTGCGGGCATCTGCCCGCTTTTATTTGAAGAAGAACACAATGGAAAATCAAACAATACATGATAATAATATAATAATACGGACATTTACAATGCGCAATGACCTATATAAATATACTCTACTGCGCATTACAAGGAATACAACAAAATGCAGAAAAAAACATGAAAACAAGTAAAATACAAAATTCACAAACAGAGCAAGACTTTATAATTAAAATGGTAGAAGTAAACAAACGGGTTTTAATTTTGATTTAAACACATTAAGTGAAGAAGACTGTCTAACGAAAGGTGAATATTGTTCAAAAGATTTGGAGCGGCGTAGAAAAATGCCCGATCACCAAAAGTAGCCCTTGATTTACATGGGTGTGACAATAATGTGTGGTCTTGTCAACTCCTGAGACGGTAGGTACATTGAGAGAGTGATTTCATGGTTATGAGTTCTTGAATGAATGTTGATGCCAAACCATGAACGGAAGCAAGACAAGAAATAGTGAAACAAAGAAAACAAAAAGTCTTGTAAACAGGCACTTTATGAAGAAACAGGGGTACATAATTGAGGAAGGTATGCACACCTTCATAGCCCTTTAATTAAAAAGGGTCAAGCTTCATCAAATCATTTGAGTAATCCCGGTGGCGAGAGAGCAAGCCGTTTGTCACATTTCGATTTTTAATCCCGAAATGGACAGTAAAGAGTTCAAGTGTTGAGAACAAATTATACCAGACTGGAATGCTGTTATTAAAAGCAGATCCAGGAGTAGCAGCCGGGGTGCGATTTTTTTCCCCATACAACATTGCAATATTTGTTTCCCCTTTTTCCGTCAAAATTCGCCCTTTCCGTCAAAATTACGTCATATTGAAATTGGCCTGCTCTTTTACCAAATCGTAATCATTGCAAGAAGAAAAAAAGAAAGAAACAGCAGCCGGGTTACATGACCCCCCCCCCGGGGGTTAATTTGACTTTAAACATTGGAGGGGCAGTCAGGCACCAGTATGCGTTAAGTATAATTTGCAGTAACAGGGTAACTTGTTATGACTAGCGCAAAGCCTATCCACAACAACCCGAAGATAATCAAAAAACATAAAAATAAAACATAAATAAAAAAATTAATAATAATAATGTAGATCCCATTGAAATTCTTTTCAGAATGATCTTGTTTCATGTATTACGATCATTAACATGAGCTCGAGCTTGCTGCTTGATTACTGTTGATGTAATTTGCATTAGCAGCTGCTGCTGTATTACAATTGTTACGGCAGACAAACCTCCGCGAAACCTTTTTATGAAACGGTGCTTTTCGCTTCTTTAAGCTGTTCTGTATCCGTGACGTCTGAAATGTCTCTAAAATGCTTCAGTTTAAAAACAAGTGCCACACTCTTGCCTCTATGTATCATGCTTGAATCATTATTAATATTGAAAATATTTATTACAAATATTTATATTTTCGGGTATACTTTTTCGCTCAGTCTTGATATCTTGAAAGGATATCCCACCATGTACAAATCCCGGGGACACCAAGTGCCGGAGGTTACGAACAATTATTATGTAGGTTGGTTCTATTAATATTGAAAATATTTATTACAAATATTTATATTTTCGGGTATACTTTTTCGCTCAGTCTTGATATCTTGAAAGGATATCCCACCATGTACAAATCCCGGGGACACCAAGTGCCGGAGGTTACGAACAATTATTATGTAGGTTGGTTCTCGGGTTAAACAACTTTTACTTTTGAGTACAATTGCATAGCCTTGTGAAGAACTGCGTTGGTGTAGCTTATGCAAGAACCATGTAATTAAATTGCGTCGCCGCTTGTGAGAGAAAACACCACAACTCCTAATTTGCCTCAATTATACTCGATGGGGGTTGCTGTTGTCACAGACACTGCACTCATTTGAGGCAACTGAGAACGCAGCCACTGAAATAACTATACCAAACAAGCACGTCTCATCATGCAGGCTTTGCAGAATCAATATGTCGGTCTTGGTGATTTCTAAGAGACAAGGACGATACTGAAGACAAATTTGATGATATTTCCTTAATTCGTGGAGGCTTCCGGTCTGACCATGAATTAACTTTTAATTAGCTTGGTTCAGTATAACTAATTCACACTACTATGGCGGATGTGTACAAGCTTACATCTCCATTTTCAACAAACCTATAACCCTGACCCTTACCCTAACTATAACCCTAACCATAACCCTAACCCTTACCCCTACCCTAGCCCTAACCCTAACCCCAACCCTATCACTAGCACTATTCCCAACCCTAAAACTAACCCTAAATGAAAAACCAGAAATGTTGTCCGAGCAAAACAAAACTCAAAGAGGGCTTGGTTTGCTGCTTAAAACTTATTTGTGTGTTCAACTATATTCTTTGCAATCTGGCTTCGGCATCTCTCCTGCGCCAGGAGTGTCTTTTAGACAGACATGGCGCATTATAAATTGCCACTAGTATTATTATTATTATTATTATTAAAAGAAAGCGATCTAAATTTGCCGCAAACATCGTGTGTTTCCGTCGATTGTCGCTGAAAATCCACTATAGCGACAGCAGACAGCCGACAATATCAGCATGCTGGACGGCAAATTTTCAAAATGTTTATTATTTTGTGACGGCTAAAAGAAAGTGGCTGTGATTATTAATTTTCATTGGAGAACGCAACCCTCATCCTAGACGTAGATGGTTGCAATCATCAATCGCTTGACGTTTCCACGCGGTGCGATTCCGTTTTTGGTCGTTTTCAGGTCGTTACTATTTCGTTGGTAGTCGTTGACTTAGTGGATGACCTGAACGTTTCAAAGAGTGGGAACGCAAACTCAAATATTTTTACCGACCGCAAACGAAATTGGTGCATGCACTGTGTTTATATCAACGTGGATTGATGATACCAAACAAATGCAGTACATTTGGAGAAAAAATCCATTTAGATGGTGTGATGAATAATTGTCATGAAATCACCCGGTTTTGGCGACTTCGATAAAACATACCCAAGACTATTTTGTATAAGTTTCAATACTCTTTTTCGTTTCAATGTTTGAATTTCAGCAAACATCTGCATCGTTGAGGGCCGTCAGATGTCGTCTTACTACGGTCCACTACCCGAGCCGGAGACCGGTCAGCCTTATAACAAATACCATTGGGTGAAATCAGCCATGGAAAAACTTCAAAACGGATGCCCGAAAGGAGCCCAAATACACGAAGGTAGGCCTATCTGAAAAGGAGGTACTGTGACCGGAATGGAATGTTTGTTTCTGGTTGTACATTTTACTTCAAGCAATTGTCAAGTTGTGACTTATCGAAGGTTATGATTAGCATCAACGACATACATTATGTGTGCAGCTGTAAAACTGAGCATTGATTCCAACAACAACGCAGCTATTATATTTACTCGTAGATAAGACTGAAACTTAGGTATACACATTTGAAATTGTGCGAAATATTATTCATTCGAATTGTAATTCAAGTGGAAAGTGTTATTTCATTTCTCTCCGGAAATTCATTACACACACAGGATAAATAACAATATAACAATGCAGTAAGTTATTTTAGATGTAGCGTCTTAAGTAAAATAATTCTCAAAACGCTGTACAGAATGATTACATAATATAAATATTAAGCTAAAAACAGATAAGAAAAATACAGCAAGATACAACATTGTATAAGACCGACAAGAACACAAACAACGAGATACACCAATACGAGACAATCCACAATATCACACCACACGAAGGGGCAATACATACAGAAAGGCAGGAAATGACCGGGATTGTGGGAGTATTGAGCCACCTCCCATCATAAAATGTCCCATGGTATGTGTCTCAAACAGCCGCTCCTCCTAGTCAAACTCCTACTGCCCAAGTTCTAGACCGTGCCGGTCCCTGTTGCAAACTGTTGGCAGAGGTGTGGAAGGCGGGTTTCTGGTGCCTTAAAAAACCATATCGCTCTGTAAAAGTAAAGTTAATTGTGAATGGAAGATTCCATTATTTCAAAAATGGGTGTTTTGAGGAAAAGTCAAATTGGGAAAATACAGGGGGTTGCTAAAATTGTCGGAAGTCCCAAAGTAGCATATTTAGGAAAGTTTTGCTTCTAGGCGTGAAAGATAAGATACTGGTTTGTAAGAATTTAAAAAAAAAGTTTTGGTATTTGTTGTACTTGGGAGCAGTGCTGCCACAAACTTTGTGCTTTTTTGGCAAAAACAGGGGGGTTTATTTTCAAATTGAATAACAAAAAAATAGTTTTTTTTTTAAAGGATCTTGTTTACTCTTTGCACATGTTAATTCCTCCAACCAAAGTGTAAAAAGAAAGCATATATTTTGCATCCGCATTTTGGTTGCCATGGCAATGGTTAAAATTGAGAAAATTGCCATATTTCACCTAATTTAGCTCTTTTTAGAAGTAAAAACTACCCAAAGTTGAGAGCTTCACTGTGTAAAGACCAAATTATATGACCTGCCTCGCAGCTGAATATGGTAAATATACACCCTTGGTCTTTCCAAAAATGCACCTGACACAGGTACAGTTAATTGTGAATGGAACAATCCATTATTTCGAAAAGGGGTGTTTTAAACAAAGGTCAATTTGGAAAATAGAGGGGGTTGCTAAGTTTGTCAGAAGTCCGAAAGTAGCATATTTAGGAAAATTTTGCTACCAGGCTTGAAAGATAAGATACTGGTTTGTAGGAATTTCAAAATTTTTTTGGTATTTGTTGAACTGGGGAGCAGTGTTGCCAGAAGCTTCGTGCTTTTTGGCAATTGTTACATTTTAAGTTATAAAATAATGCTCTTTTTATGACTTTCTACATGCTTTTAAGCATGTAATGAAGACTGACAAAATATCAGGACAAAATATAATAAAGCATCTTATGACAACATAACTCTCAATTATATAAACATGCATCACAAAGACATTCTGTTAATTGTTTGTTTGTGGTAATTTACGTTTGGCTATATCAGCTATACAATCTTCAAGTTAATGTTCAAATTTCTTGACAAATCAAAAATGTCGAACACGTCCTTAACGCTGCGCAGAGGCATCACATAATCAGTGACTGTACAATTAAAGGAACACGTTGCCTTGGATCGGACGAGTTGGTCAAAACAAAAGCGTTTGTAACCGTTTTGTATATAATGCATATGGTTGGAAAGGTGTTTTAAAAGTAGAATACAATGATCCACACAAGTTTGCCTAAAAATTGCGTGGTTTTCCTTCTACTGTGCGAACTAACACGGTCGGCCATTTATGGGAGTCAAAATTTTGACCCCCATAAATGGCCGACGTGTTAGTCGACGAGGTAAAAGGAAAACCACGCAATTTCGAGGCATGTTTGTGCGGATCATTGTATTCTACTTTTGCAACATCTTTCTACCCATATGCATTTTATAAAAAACGGTTACAACGCTTTTCAAAGACCAACTCGACCGATCCAAGGCAACGTGTTCCTTTAATGGTTACGAAAATCAATTAACTTCCAAGTTCCCTAATGGAACATAGCCGGGTAACTCTATACCAGCCGCATTAGCTTGGGGTGAGTCTTCGAACAAACACTATACAATTGAGAGTTACATTTTTATACTTGTAAGTTGCTTTGCTTTATTTTATCTTTTTTTTTTTTTTTTTTTTTTTTTTTTTTTTTCAATCAACATCATTGTTCAGCATGTAAGAAATCCCATTAAAGAAAATTATTTTGTTATTGTTTTTGCAAATAGTACATGTAGTACCATGTTTGAGGCAGTGTCACTACATGATAAAGTTGCCCATTTTGTGCTCCCCAGACATGAAAACACAAATAATCGCCCAATCACAACCGAAATGGAAATATTCCCTGAAGGAGACTGAAGACAGCACAAACTTTCCTACTATTAATGATGTGCAATGGGAGTTTAAAAAAAGGAACTTTCAACAAAGGAGACGCAGTGTTCACAGCCCTTTGTAATGCATTGTCAACAAAGTTTGATATGCTTGGGGCTGGGCAGGGGGGGGGGGGGGGGCTATACAATCCAAAACGTTGGTCATTTAATATTCTTGATCAATATTGTGTAGTCCACAAGACTACAGGGTGCTTATGAAAGGTGCCAGATTGATGGAGGACTTAAAAGTGTTATTTTATTAATGTTATTAATTCAATCTGAAGAAAACAACTTCAGAATGCATTTTTTAGGCAGTACTGTTACAACAGGATACAATTGCCCAAGTTTTTCTCAAAAGTTTTTCGCAACATGGAAGGACAAATGTTGGCCCGAAATACGACAGATATGAAGATATTCTGAGACCCCTGGCAATGTCATTTTGAGGGCCAAAAATAGGATAGAAATGTTGATTTTGGAATTTTCTAAAAAACATGCATGCGCTAATGTTGTTCTAAAATAGCATTAGGGTAAAAGTTAAAGTCATAATTTTTTGTCTCAAGTAAAGCAAAGGACGACTCGATGTATTAATGTGACAGGTTTTATCAAAAAAAAAAATATGAAAAAAAATGTTAAAATACAGTTTTTCAGACCCCAAAATCGGCCAAAAACTGCCGAAACACAAGCTGTTACCATGGCAACGGGCTATATAGTGATTTCAAAAGTTCATTTTGTTTGAATGCACCTCTAGTCCTTTCCACCCATAAGGTATTTTTTTTTAAATTAAAAATTACCTGAAAGCGTTTGAAACCGTTTGTTATGAAATGTATATGGATAGAAAGATGTTATATATATAATGATCCACACAAGTATCTCTCAAAATTGCACGGTATTCTTTTTACGTCGCGAATTATCACGGTCGGCCATTTATGGGAGTCAAAATTTTGACTCCCATAAATGGCCGACCGTGTTATTGGACGAGGTAAAAAGAAAACCACGCAGTTTCGAGGCATATTTGTGTAGATCATTGTATTCTACTTTTACATCATCTTTCTAACTATATGCATTTTATAATAAACGGTTACAGAACGCTTTTCAAAGACCAACTCGACCGATCCAAGGCAACGTGTTCCTTTAAACTCCTCAGCCCCTCAACACATCTCGTCATGCAGTGCATGCACCCAGTCTGGCTAGTAGCGCTGAAATAAATGAAGGCTTTCATAGGGACCTTGGTCGTATAATTAAAACAACGCCCCTTTGTTAAAAACTTCTCTCTCCTTCTTGGCGATTTCAACGCCAGAGTTGGGCGACACGGCATTGGTAAAATGAATGAAAATGGCCTTCTACTTCTGACCCTCTGTGCTGAAAACTACCTGTCGATTACCAACACGTTCTGGACCTATCCAAGATCTAAACAATGGCATTTGATTGACTTTGTTATCTTTCGCAAGAGGGACATTAAGTGATGTTAAGATCACAGGGACCATGCGTGGAGCTGAGTGCTGGACCGACCACCATCTAATGAGATCTTCCCTCGCACTCTGCACTTAGTCCCAATGCACCGTATGAAGCCCATGGTTGTCAGGCCATCTCTCAACGTCAATAAGTTGAGGCACATAGAACATCGACAGAGCTTTGCCACCAACTTTGATTATGAGCTAGAAAACGACGGACCACTGACTGGAAATACATCTCTTAAGTGCTGTCAGTTCAAATCACTGGCGTTGAAATCAGCTAAATCAACACTTAGACTGAAAACGAAGCTACCCTTGAATCTCCGGCACAGCTATGTCTAAAAATGAGACATGTTCTTTACCTTATCTAAGACTACAGCATCCGGACGCCTATGTTCTATAACATGATCAGGCTGAATGTAAAAGTTCCAGAGGATCTTGACCTGGTCGGTCTCTGTAACTTTCTCCGGAACATGGTCGTACCATTTTGCAGTCACTTGGACACCCCATCTCTTACACAGATCTCTCTCCATGCTCTCTGTCTGTGCCATCTCACTGCACTCGCTGACAATATATGAAAAACAGTCTCCTCCGCCTTGGTACACATCCGGCCTGCACATAGGAGAGACGTTCGCTTTCTCCATCATTGCCTTCCTTACATTCTTCCTCATACAGTGGTCTTGCGCCGCAGTTAACAAGTCGTCGGTGTCCTTCTTCAACTCTCCGCTCTTTAGCCAATTCCAGGAATTTTCGCAGGCCACTTCTTATGTATACCTTAATAATCTACCATGCTGTTCTGCCAGTCTCGGTGTCTTTTTCCTTTCCCTCTGGTGCTTTTTCGGCTCAACTTCTTCTTGCTACACTCTGCAACCCCGTACCAACTCTGACCGCGGAAGATAAAGCCCGCAGACATTCGCCCGCGGATGAAGCTTACCATTCATGGTCATCAGCTTTCGTGTTCTCCTGTCCATGACATATAAATCTTCTTTAGTCCACTCGACTATACCCGCATAGACACGGCCCATGTGTTAATCGCCTTTTAATAACCATGTTCCCCCGTTCAGTTTTAGACTTCTAACATTTCTTGACCCGTCTAAATATAATGTATTCTGTCCCCAGCCTTACCTTTAACACCTGATAAAGAACATGGTCCGATTTGAGTTCCCCAAGATACTGGTAACTCTCCTCTTTCACCCAAAGCCCTTATCTGTGCACCATCTGGCAGAGCAATGCCATCTGAATGTACACTCTTTCCCATCTTCATTGTAATTGAAGCAGATTTCCCAAGGCCAAATTGCATCCCGATGTCATCGCAAAAAAAATCCTGAAATTACATCCGTCCTGCCTCATTTCATAACTGCCATCTATCCTTCCTCAGACCGGGTCATCATAGTGCAAGAAAAAACAACAAGGGATACAGAGAATCACCTTGGCCAATACATCTTCTTATACACTTTTGCCCAGCCTATCATTTTTGGCAGTAAGATTGATTCACCATGTCTTCATGCTCTCATCTTATGGACGTTTCACTACATCAGTCACTCCAACCATATCCTGCCGTCGATTTCACAAAACTCTTCCTAACTTAGGACTAATTTTAGGACTTAGGACGAGTCCCAACCCTGCACTGTAGCATGCGGACCTTAAGATTAATCTTAAGTTAAGACGAGTTAGGGACCAGCATGGGACCTTACCCTTTACCAGACAATCCTGCAGTTGTAGGGCCATACCCTTATGCAAACTACGGAAGTTCTTCAACTAATACCTATGCCCATGGTCCGGACCCGGAGCTTTCAAATTTGGGCACTTTCATTACATGTCTCTTAATCCGGCAACCTTCCTGCTGTTGCACCCATCTCAATTCATCTATCACATCCGCTAGTCTTTCCGCTTGTCGGTCGTTGTGTACTAAATCGGTCTCTGATACCACCCCAGAAAGCTTATGCCCTTTGTTGGCATCGGGCCTGCTTGCGCGCTGTCAGCCTTTCCGTCTAGTTCCTTAAACAATCGAGACGCTGGTCGAAATTGCCTAACCCTGTAAGCATGAATTGTCACTTGGCTTCAGGCTACGAGGGAAGTACCTGTGCTATAGGTGAGTTGGTAGTTGTTTTTCACGAAGACATAACACTGTCAATCTTTTTATGTTATCTTTAGATATCGATGAATGTAGCTCCAATCCATGTCTAAACGGAGGTCACTGCGTGGATGGCGTGAACAGCTTTACGTGTACGTGTGATTCAGGCTACGAGGGAAGTACCTGTGCTACAAGTGAGTATTAGGATTTTGCAAAACTGGTCTACATGGATATTATCGGGGTTTTTTTCCTTCATTTTTTTCTCTCTCGAAGTACGTTATTAATCTTATACTCTGTCCTTGTATCTTTAGATATCAATGAATGTAGCTCCAATCCTTGTAGAAACGGAGGTCACTGCGTGGATGGCATTAACAGCTTTACGTGTACGTGTGCTCCAGGCTACCAGGGAAGTACCTGTGCCACAAGTGAGTATCGGGGCTTAGCAAAACCCTTCGACCTTGTTTGTTTCTGTTATCCCTGTTTTTTTCTCTAGAATAAATAACATAATTAATTTTTCATACAATGTCCCTTATCTTAGACATCAATGAATGTAGCTCCAATCCTTGTAGGAACGGAGGTAACTGCGTGGATGGCGTGAACCGATTTACGTGTACGTGTGCTCCAGGCTACCAGGGAAGTACCTGTGCCACAAGTGAGTATCGGGGCTTAGCAAAACTCTTCGACCTTGTTTGTTTCTGTTATCCCTGTTTTTTGTCTAGAATAAATAACATAATTAATTTTTCATACAATGTCCCTTATCTTAGACATCAATGAATGTAGCTCCAATCCTTGGTTTTGTTCTCTCCTTTTTTCGAAGAATTAACATTATTAATATTTCATACCATGTCCTTTCATCTTAAGATATCAATGAGTGTAGCTCCAATCCATGTAGGAACGGAGGTAACTGCGTGGATGGCGTGAACCGATTTACGTGTACTTGTGCTTCAGGCTACACGGGGAGCACCTGTTACACAAGTGAGTTATACCAGGTTTGATCAAAACTTTTCGAACTTGTAGTTTTTGGTTTGTGTTTTTTATTTTTGTTTCGAGGAAGTAACACTATTCATCTTTTTTACCCTGTCCTTTTATCTTAAGATATCAATGAATGTAGCTCCTATCCATGTCTGAACGGTGGTTACTGCGCGGATGGCGTAAACCGATTTACGTGTACGTGTGCTTCAGGCTACGAGGGGAGCACCTGTGCTACAAGTAAGTACCACCAGGGTTTAGCAAAACTTCTCCACTCAGAAGTTGGTTTTGTTTATGGAATAACAATTAAAATAATTGTACGCTGTGCTTTTATTTTAGATATCAATGAGTGTAGCTCAAATCCATGTCTGAACGGCGGCCGATGCAATGACTATGTTAACAGTTATAGCTGTACCTGTACTGGCGACTACAAAGGTGACACGTGCTCTTCAGGTAAACAGTTTAGTTTGAAGATTCTTGCCGTTAACTCTACACTGCAGTATGCAAATATACTCGGGTGCTTACCAACTTTTCTAACAGGGTATAACTAGACCCAGAAGCAAAAACAAGGCACACACAAAGTTCAACGGGCACATCCAGTCGCTGTAGACACAACATGTTCCCTGGAACCCTACTTTGTTTCACTTTGTTTGCACTGCTTAACAGTTTACTCAGTAACGACGTATCTTATTTACCTGGACTATAAAACCCTCTATAATGCACCATAGCGTAACAATACATGTAGGGATGGTCGTCTTGTGTCTGCCTGATGTCCATTTGACAAGCTAAAAATTCCGTGATTATTGACAGTCAATGATAAAACACAATTCGTGTACAATGGTACAACCACTGTCCTCGTAATTCATCTAGGCGGGGCAAAGGCCCTGTCACACCTTGACGTTTTAGTCAGCGTATGCCGACGTATGCAGATTTCTCAAAAACGTTGGCATACGCTGAAAGTAACGTGCTTTGAACCTACGTCGAACGTATTTGACGTGTTCCCGACGACCATGGTACTTTACTAAACGTGTTTCTAACGTTATGAGGTACCGTATATTGGCGTGTTGGCAGCGTTTATGATAATCGATTTGTAAAAATTAGGCTCGCAGGGGGATCACAACGATGTCAAGTGCAGTTTTTAGTTCAATCGTCAAGAGGTACCCTCTTTATAGGCTTCTACATGTGATCGTCGGCAAAACGCTGCCGCGCGCTATGCAGTAGTTTGTACGCCGGCAACTCACTGAGCATGTGTTATGGAAGCGTTCTTTGTAGGTTGCTAACACGGTTTGCATGCGTCCAACTTATTATGAATACGCTTTGTATACGGTTAAAAGCTGAAAAATCGACCGAAAGTTTGCATAAAGCCCGGTTCATACTTCATGCAATGCGAATGTGAAGCGAATGTTGACGTCACAAATTCGCAACGAATAATTCGCAGCAGTTGCTCTCTGCTCGACTCACTTGCGAATATTGCTGCGAAAGGAGGATTGTGACGTCAAATTCACGTCAAATTCCCTTCGAACTCGCGTTCGCATGAAGTATGAACCGGGCTTTATAGCCAGCCTTTTCGAGAGTGTTTACGTCGGCACACGCTTGGGCCGCAAAGCGTGAAGGTGTGACATGGCCGCAAAGCGTGAAGGTGTGACAGGGCCTTTAGCAACACAAGAGAAAACAAAGTTTGAAATCAGCCGACAAAATATTTTAACATAAATAGCCAATACGTAGCTTTGTTTAACCGGAAAAGATTTTCCCCAAGTATTTCCCTTTTTTTGGCAAGGAAGCTATAATAGTTTTGTTGTTGATATTATTGTTTGTTTATTCTCGACATCTAGTTTGTCCAGTTGATTTTGGGGAACCTCTCGGCATGGAGAGCGGATACATTCCCGATGCCAATATCGTTGCATCAACGGACTACAACGAGTGGCATGGAGCTACCAATGCAAGGCCTGACCCCCAAGGTACAATTCCTAGTAATGTTTAGACACATTGACAAGTAAAGAGTGAAAACATCATAATGCCAAGAGAGAGATTAAAAATGTCCTCTCCTTTTGCAAGGTTTCGCAGAAAGAACATGTTTAACAATGTAGCCGAGATGAATTCATTGTTATCAGAATTGCAAACAATTGAGACAAATACGATAGCACAAACATTGAAATAAATGTACGGATGGGTGACCCCCCACCCCCCCCCCCCCCCAAAGGAAAATAAAATAAAACCAGAACATACAATATTCAAATCGAATGTTTATGTTGCTCAAAGCAGAGGGACACCCCAAACAGCTTATCTTTAAAGGAACACGTTGCCTTGGATCGGTCGGAGTTGGTCTTTGAAAAGCGTTTGTAACCGTTTTTAATAAAATGCATAGGTTAGAAAGATGTTTTAAAAGTAGAATTCAATGATTCACACACATTTCCCTCGAAGTTGCGTGCTTTTCTTTTACTTTGCGATTTAACACGGTCGGCCACTTATATTATTGGCCGACCAAATTTGTCGGCGAGGTAAAAGGAAAACCACGCAATTTCAAGTGATACTTGTGTGGATCATTTCATTCTACTTTTAAAATATCTTTCTAATCATATGCATGTTATAACAAACAGTTACAAACGCTTTTCAAAGACCAACTCGACCGATCCAAGGCAACGTGTTCCTTTAATATTCACCTCTTTCTTCTAGATCACTTGAACGGGTGGTGTTCATTAGACACTGACTTGTATCCATGGATACAAGTCAACCTTAACGCTAGAGTGTACATCGCTGGTCTGATTATACACAAGGGGATCAACTACTATGTAGAAACCTACAGAGTTAAGCACGGATACTATTCATCCTCTCTGACGTTCGCGACAACTTCCAGTGGAAGTACCCAACTGGTAAGTACTGTGAAGTCACTAATAACCCCAATCACGAATACGTAGCACAAGAATTACAGACCCTAATCACGTCTTGTTAATACTAAACACAGATCTACTTAGCGAGGGAGCTGTGACGTCGAGCTTATAAAAGCGAGTTGGTCTATGGAAACCGTTTGAAACCGTTTGTGGTGAAATGTAAATGGTTCGATAGGTAATTTAAAAGTAACGTAGAATGATCCACACAACAGTGCTTCGAATTTGCACGGTTTTCCTTTTACGTCAGGAAGAAATTTCACGATCGGCCAATTTGTTTAGTCCAAAATGGCCGATGGTGTTAGTCGAAAACCGTTTAAAAGAGCAATACTTTTGTGGATCATTATATATACTTTTAAAATGGATTTCTAACCATGTGAATTTCATAACCAACGTTTTCAAACGCTTAGGCCAACTCGTCGGATCCAAGGCAACCTTACCGAGGTAACTTTAGTCCAATTTCATCACAACCCAATGTGCACTCACTGATCTAACATGGCAGCTTATGCAAACCCACGAGCGTTTTGAAACTGCACAAAATGACTTCTAATCCCTAATTTACACCACCCTACCAGCACAGCGCTTACCTTAACAAAGACGCACTAACACAAATTAAACGGTGAAAGTGCAAATGTGGGGAGATGATGGCAAACTAAGGGTTCCTTATGGACATGTCAAAAACATTGTTTGTATCCAGTAACAGTCACTGCATAGCTGGTTGCGACATGGAGTGACATCGTGGTTAGTGGACGCCATTTCCATTCCAATTATTGTATTAAAACCCAATCTGCAGTCTGGTCCGGCAACCCTGTGTGAATACATCGTTCCAAAGGTGGACAAAGGCTATAAATCGTCACGTTCACTCATGGCTTTTTATTATTTTGTTAACAGTTCTCCCTCTCGAATGGATATTCCCCATTCACCAGAGAGTTTTCGTCGGTGTTGCACGCCCAGTATCTGCGCATCTATCCAGTTACATGGGCCGGACAATACGGACCCTGTATGCGTTTTGAGGTGATAGGATGTCGCTAAAAAAACTTGGTGTAAGAATAACTGAGATAATGACCGATCGACTCTAATAAAGAAATAAGCAAAGCTAACAAAAATAAAAAAATAATTTGTTTATCTAAATAATACTTTGCTTACAATTATTTGCTTAAAGCCATTGGACCCTTTCGGTACAGAAAAACAAAAAAAAGTTCACAGATTTACAAAAAACTTACATGGTTTACAGAAGGTAGTGGTGAAATACTTCTCTTGAAATATTATTCAATGAAATGCTTTATCAATTCTCGTTAACGAGAATTACGGATTTATTTTAAACACGTGTCATGACACGGCGAAACGCGCGGATACAAGGGTGGGTTTTGCCGTTATTTTCTCCCGACTCCGATGACCGATTAAGCCCAAATTTTCACAGGTTTGTTATTTGATATATAAGGTGTCATACACGAAGTGTGGGCCTTGACCAATACTGTTTACCGAAAGGGTCTAATGGCTTTAAAGTCACCTGGAAATATAATTGTTTGTCTTCAAACATAAGTACAACATATGTGTCTAAACAGTAACATAATTTTGTTGTGTGTGTGTAATTGTTTTTAACGATTTATATGTTTAAAAAAATAAATAAAGTTGTGCGGGGGTGACTCCGCCTACCCATTTTGTGACGTCAATCGAGGCAGACTTTGCCTCGATCGAACATCAAACACACGTACGTGCAAGTATATTTAAGTCCTAGTCGTGAGTTTGTACGTTTTGAAAAAAAAATCCTTGCATTTTGCCGGCAATGTCGACCAGATGTAATGCTGCTTGATGCAGCAAAGCAACTAAAGTTGGGGTCAGTTTGCAAATTAGTGGGCCGGTCCGACGTCTTTTCCAGCGCCGTGCAGCAAACACTTCGAGCCGTCGTGCTTCGATAATTCTGAACACACCACACATTTTTACATGTAGAGAAAAGTTCTTTTCTAAAACATGACGCCATCCCATCAATTTTTCCAGCAAGTGGTGAAGTCGAAGAAGGTACCTGGAAGACGTAACGAACCTAAAGGAGCATTTGCCTAACGTATTGTTTCAACTTTTAGGGCATGTCTTTAGCTTATGCCAAGCGTCACTATCTTGTGTTGGCACTGCATGCGATTCATCGCGCCTCGATTGACGTCACGAACAGCGCCCTCTCGGGTCGGGCTTGTTTTCAAATTTGTAAATATCATGGAATTTTTCTTTTTTCTTCTAAACCTTAGTTAATTGTTTATTCATAATGTTACACTCATCAAAACACATATTGTAGTGACAAAAGCTTATTTTGACAAAATACATCTTCTAGGTGACTTTAAGGAGCAGGGTACCAGACACAAAATTAATGGTATACGGTAAGTGTTTTGTCTGGTAGCCTTTTTCTGGTAAGAATTATTTTGCTGTGCTAAGCTCATGTTTGTGCTTAGTCTGCTCTATGAAATTGTCCCCAGGTAGCAACCTCACTTACGTTATTACAGCACATTGTTTATGATGTATACGAGGTTAACAGTTAAAATAAATTGATGTTTAAAATCACTTTAATGTTCTCCTAATAGTGTAATTTCAAAGCACTTTTAGTATAACATACTGGCTCATAATAGTTGGTGCGTGCTAATAGTACACATATTGACTGGCAATTACGTAACTGGTGTACGTCTATTACCCCGTTGGACTTTGAGTGACCAGAAGAGGGACCTCTTCTGGTCACTCACAGGCCCGAGGGGGAAATAGACGTACACTAGTTACCGAATTATCCCAGTCAAATGTGTTTTATAACACAGGTCGGTTTTAAATGTAAAAAATTACAGAAATCTGGAAAAGAAAGGAAGTTTTGTAGTTGCTGTTCACGGTTCAAGTCAAGAAAGACCTTATCGCAAATACCAATGCGCAAGCGCAGACTGTTGAATGAGGTGCATTGTGGGATAGATATGCATCAAATTTTGCTACCAGCTAGACCACAATGCACCTAATTCCAAGCTTTACGCACGCCCCGGTATTTGCGAAAAGGTCTATTTTCAAAGACTACTGCGCGCTCGGGCACTAGTTCACACAAAACACGCGCGCGCGATCACTAGACTATTATTAGGTCATCCCACGTGACCGTGTTTCAGCCAACCAGAATAAGCAAGAGGTGTGTTATACTATAAACTATTGCTAAATTTACCTTTTGACTTTCGACCAATTATAAGTGCAACTATTCAAGTTAAGTGGTTTTAAAATGGTTTTAATAGACAGGTAATGTTTAAGTCAATTTAAGTAATCTTTGTGTGATGTCTCGTTGATGTGTTTATCTTATCTTCAAAATGTCTATTGCTTTAAGACACTGGACACTTGAATGGTGAGCATACAAACTTACTGGGTACTGAGCAATGGAGAGCTGTTGATATTATAACGCATTGCGACAAACTGCTCCATCTGTTGTAACCTAGTACTCTCACTCAAATATTAAAAACATTTCATCTAAAGCCTTTTTAATATTCAACTGAAATCACACGAAGGAATATATGCAACAACTGTGTTTTGTATTTCATTGTTCTCTTGGTTGAGTCTGAATTTTCACAGGTTTGTTGATTTATGCAATGATGTCAGGATACACCAAGTGTCAATACTGGTCTTTGTGTACAGTGTCGTTAATGCTACTCTCACATTAGGGAAAATATGATAGCGAATGGGTTTATGAATGGAATTATTTGACAATCGCTCAAACTTCGCAATATTCGCCGTGTTTCGTAAGCGTATAGTAACAATTTCGGAACGTTCACTAGGCATTCTCCACCTCTTTTCGAAAATCACTCAATCAAAATGTGGCGAATATTCTTGCGATTATGAATAAATTCTTGCGAATAAAAATGTTTACATTCGCGGTGAATTCGCCAAATAATTGCGATTGGATGGTGAATATTTTCATCTTGGTCACCCCTCGGTCGTCCCTTGACCTCTCCTAAACAATATATGACGAATGCTTACCAACGCTTAACAATGCTAGCCAATGCCTTACAATTAGGCAACGAAGGTTGCGCACGTCGCGACTGAGCTTACCAACAATTTCAAACAAATTAAGCGATTGCTAGAGAATGTTACGAATGCTTACGAATGCTTACTAATAGGCTTACACACGTTAACAATGCACTTAGGAATGTTACGAATGTCTTACCCTCGTTGTCAATGTTTTGCTATTTTCTGACTAATTTCCGAACAATGGATTACCCGGCCGCGATTGCTATAAATACCGGGGCGAATCTCGCTCTGGCAACTTGTTCGTTTGACAAACAGCAACACCACATTTGTAAGAAAGGGGACCCGCGAAGGTTACAAACGCCTTACAGGTGTGTTTACGAACGTTGTCAACGGCTTACGCATGCTTTAAAGACGTTAACACTGGCTTACCAATGCTAGCGAATGTCGAGGCGAGTGACGGTCTTTGCAACATTTGCTGAAATTAACAAACCGGTTTGTAAATTGACCGATCTTCGTAGGAGGAGATGGGGCGTGACGGGTAACCGCTCCGAATTTGGTACGAACGCTTACGAAGACACGGCGAATGTTGCGAAGTATGAGCGATTGTCAAATATTTTCATTCGTAAGCACATTCGCTCTAATATTATTCGCAACAGTGCGACACATCATTGGGAAGCGCTTTTTAATTTCAGCGAATGTTGCGAAGACAGTCATTCGCCGTAGATTTTCGTAAGCATTGGTAGCCATTAGTAACGTTTATAAAGCGTGCGTAAGCGTTGGCAACTTTCGTAAGCTACTGTAAGGCATTGGCAATCACGGCTAGCATTGTTAAGCATTCGTAAAAATTCGTAACATATTGGTACGGACAGGTCGAGGGGTGACCGAGGGCGAACTTGAAAATTCTCACTATCAATTCGCAATTATTGGGCAAATTCACTGCGAATTTCATATATCCATATTCGCAAGAACATTCGCCCAAGTGTGAGAGTAGCATTAGTGTCCGAGTTATTATGAATCACGTGAATGTTTTAGCTCCTCAAGAAAATAATTCTATTTCACTAATTGTGTAGTCATGTGTTATGCGATACACATACAATTTACAGTCCACTCTCGAACAACAGCCGGAGATGTTTCTCTATATAGCTGAGCCTGTCTCTGCTAACAGTGAATGTTGATTCATCTTGGCTAAAACGCCTTATGACTTTAATTGAACATAGGGCTACAACTAACTGCCACAAACTGAAAACCGAATTTCGTCCGAACATATTATTATTTTGTTTTAATGCGTACCCATTGAAGGCAGTTGTCAGCTTAACTTTCAGTCACCATTTCTCGCGAAATAATTGGACATGGGCCTATTGAAAAGCTCTACCTAACGGCAGGCAAAGCATTACACGGTGCAATTACCGCCTTTTGGCAGAAACAGATCTATTTTATAATCTGCACTTTTAGTGGCGAAATATAATTTAATTATAATACAAAACTGTTTGAGTTTACACGTGGCTTTATTATTTTTGTCATAACTGTTAATTAATTATTATATGAAAGTAATTTGTTCAAAAAATAAAACAAAAATGTATGTCTTAAAAATGTAAACAGTATTTGTATCCGTCGAAGTAATAATATAGGTTTCCCGGTCAAATAAGTAGTCAGTTTAAATTTAACATAATCACATTTTTCGCTTACATTTAAGCCCCTCAAAACATTTCGCTTAATGTGTAAGCAGCCATTCTTATGCGTTATGCGATTAAAACCTAATACAAAAACGACCACTCGCCACTGTCAAGATTGAATCAGTGATTCGCACGAATCTCAATAGCTGGGTCTATCTCTGCTAAATTGATTCTCTATTCGCAATCGGCTAAAGCGGCATATGAGTGATGTCGAATAAAATGCTATTTTAGCCTAAACGTGTATGGCTCAAACTGGAACCGAATGTCCTTTTCTAAACTAAGTGACGCTTTTCTTCAATACGAAATCATAAAAGTGAAATAAGATATTTTGTGTATAATAGTGACCATGAAACCTATAATGGTTAGCCATTATATTAGCTAGATATATCTATTTTTTGTTTAGTTATAACAGTTTTAGCGTAACATAAAATACATGAGGTGTACAGCTTGATCAAAAGTGAAGAACGATGATGACACTATGATGTGCATAAAAGAGCAACATATTGACCCAAAAATGTTTTTAAAATGATGTTTTTAGAAGATAAATTAATATTTTGAATGAAGAACAGGCAGGAACCAGGGAAACAAAGTTATAAATTGCTTTAAAGGAACACGTTGCCTTGGATCGGACGAGTTGGTCTATAAATAAGCGTTTGTAACCGTTTGTTATAAAATGCTTATGGTTGGAAAGATGTTTTAAAAGTAGAATACAATAATCCACACAAGTTCGCCTCAAAATTGCGTGGTTTTCCTTTTACTAACACGGTCGGCCATTTATGGGAGTCAAAAATTTGACTCCCATAAATGGCCGACTGAGTTAGTCGACGAGGCAAAAGGAAAACCGTGCAATTTCGAGGCATGTTTGTGTGGATCATTGTATTATACTTTTACAGCATCTTGCCAACCATACGCATTTTATAACAAACGCTTTTCAAAGACCAACTCGACCGATCCAAGGCAACGTGTTCCTTTAATTGAACTTGTCCAAACTTAAACAAATAACTACCGCAACGGAAACAGGGACTTTCTTGCTTACGTCAAGCGTAGTTGACTCATTTTTAGAAGATAAATTTCGTTAAAACGAAGAAGAAAAAACAAATTGGCGCTGGCTCTGTAAGCAAAGAATGGTGATTGTGAGCACAGATTTCGAGAGAAAGCAGATATTTTACATTGACATTAGGTGTTTGGACTGATGAACAAAACATTAAAGACACTGGACACTATTGGTTATGTCAAAGACCAGTCTTCTCACTTGGTGTATCTCAACAAAAAAAAAAAAAATTCTGTGAAAATTTGAGCTGTATCGGTCGTCGAGGTTGCGAGATAACTGTGGAAGAAAAAAAAAAACATGAAGTTGTGTGCTTTCAGATGCTTTTTCAAATTCTGATTCTGTGGTCTCGAAATCAAAATAGATTAACATGACTTATTTCTCGAAAACTACGCCACTTTCAGAGGGAGCCGTTTCTCATAATGTTTTATATTATCGACAGTTCACCATCACTTGTTACCAAGTAAGGTTTTATGCTAATAATTTTTTTGAGTAATTACCAATAGGGTCCACTGCCTTTAACAAAAGCACTGCACACATCGTCAATATTTTCATTGGTATTAAAATGTTGATGACATAATAGGGAAGTGTAAAGAGACATTACGGTAAACAAGTTTAGACATACAACCCTTGGTGTATCCGAACATGAACACAATAAATATGTGAACATAATGAATCAGAATTAAAGATAACAAATACATTTTGTTGCAAAAGTGTATGTGCATTCAGATGCCTAAAAATCTGAGAAATTCTATCTCCTTGAAAACTATGTAAGACCTACTTCAGAGGGGCCGTTTCTCAAAATGTTCTATACTCACAACAATACGTTATACTAACATTTATTTTGAATAACTACCAATAGTGTCCAGGGTTTGAAGGTAGTGGACACTATTGGTAATTACTCAAAATAATTATTAGCATAAAACCTTTCTTGGTGACCAGTAATGGGGAGAGGTTGATGGTATAACACATTGTGAGGAACGGCTCCCTCTGAAGTGCCACAGTTTTCGAGAAAGAAGTAATTTTCCACGAATTTGATTTCGAGACCTCGGATTTAGAATTGAGGTATCGAAATCAACCATCTAAACGCACACAACTTCGTGTGACAGGGGTGTTTTTTCTTCTTTCATTATTATCTCGCGAGCTCGATAACCGATTGAGCTCAAATTTTCACAGGTTTGTTAGTTTATGCATAGTTGAGATACACCAACTGTGAAGACTAGTCTTTGACAATTACCAATAGTGCCCACTGCCTTTAAGATAAACCACAAGCATGAGATATAAATCATGTATACGTATTCTTCGCATTCATAATTATGAGAACTCATGATAAGTCATAACAATGAGTTTGCTTTTTATTTTTTCTGAATGTCCCTATAACGCTGACCGTAGAATAAGATAATCGTCTGTTTTTTGTTATCAACGTAATAGGATTTGAGGAATTGCATGGTGAGGTATCAATGTATATTTGGTTTGCGGTAACACCATGTGTGTATCTACTTGCCAAGTAGAGTTTGTTCTTAGAGAAAATAGACTGGACTACTAACGACGATAACTAGAGCAAGCTAGTCGAAACGTTGATACCAATTTAGAACTGACTCCGCGGCACTACAGTTAATTACGATCCTATAAGCTAAAGTAGTAGTCCAGTCTATTGTCTATACCATCCGCCCTGGTAATAGTTAAAAAGCAGGACATTTCTTTTCAGAACTGAGAAGTCTCCCGAACCTCCGATTATCTACTCCACGGCAGTAGAATAAAGCAAGCCAGTTCTCTAAGAACAACTCTACCTGGCAAGTAGATACACACATGGTGTTACCGCAAACCAAATATACATCAACGTAATGTTGTTTAAAAACAATATGCCCAATTGTTGAGACAGTCTCCAATAAAAGTAACCCGTAATAAAATTAAGCCGATTACAATTGTCTAGCATCATTAATGTGTTATGTTTTTGTAGAGACAACAAAAGAAAGGTGCCACGTGAGAGCCTTGTCATACGAGGCAACTTTTGCATTAAACTAGGAGGCAACCAACTGCAGTGCATGCTTTGTGTTTCAGCATTGGCTCTCGACCAATATGAATGAAGAAACTGTATTATACGCACAGATGCAAGCGCGCGTGTCACGCCCATGTTATAACACTTTTTACTGGTGTTATATCATCCGTTCAAACAACATCTCGTGTACCCTCTCGACCAATCAGAATAGACGAACTCTCTTAGGTATTTATGAATAAAGGATCTAGGTACGTCTTTTAACACAAAACACAATGTGCACAGATTTACATTAAACTTACTTCGTTTGAAGATAATGATAGAAGAAAGCGTACCTTAAAATAAATATTTGTTGCTGAGGTGCTGTAGTTTGTGAGAAATTAGTAAAGCAATGTCATTAAAATACAATTGTTCATGCTGAAATATGTTTTGTCTAATGACCACTGAGACGAAAATAATGTCTATGACTTTGTCTTGCTATTTTCTCAAAAACAGTAGCACCTCAGCACGTTGTACTTTCAGGAAAACTGTCTACCACCATTAACTTCAAACTGTGTAAGTTTAAAGTAAATTGTCTTCCGGCTCAAAAGAGAGGTTGACCATTTCAAAATTAATGTCTCAACAGTTACGTAAATCCCCAATTGGTATGTGCATAACGATTTTACACGTACACAACATGTAGTGTATTAGATGTGCCGAGTCACGCTCCAGTGCTCATCCCTAGAGTGCGACAAAAGCTTCGCATACAATAGTCTTCGTTCAACGTTATTTCCCTTTCGGTATTTTAGCAGCTTCTACAGTTGTCAATATTTCATAAGATTATTTCCTCAACCACTTAAGCTATTTTGACAATCTATACATCATATGAAAGGGCTTTACGAACTTCACAAAAATGGATATGTCGGTGAACTGTTCTTGACCTTTTGACCTGTTTAAACAGAGAGTGTGTGTAAAATGCTGTGTAAAATGCATTAAAATGGCGTTTAGGTTGAAATGAACACCTGTTGATGCGTTACCATTACAGCATACAAGTCTGGCAAAGGTCTGGTTTAAAAAAATAATACCGATGACGTCACCAAACAAAAGTGCGCCTTCTAGCAGCAAATTAAACACATCAAAAATACACTTTTACTAGGTGTCTGTGTCAGAGTTTATGATAATTGTTTCAACATTGGTACACATAATTTCATTCCTAGCAACATATTATGTGGACTCTTAGCTTGATGAAGTCATTAAGTGTTAGGTTGTATGCTTTAAAGGTTGTGTGTCTGCCAAACCAAAAGTTCGACTTAGGTTAACTTGGTGTATTGTTAATCAAGGACTCTACTGCTTGGCATTGTAGTGACGTCATGATGACGTCATCATGTTGTTTTTGTTGAAATTTATTTGCAAATTCGGCCATTTATTACATGTCTTGAGAACAAAGCAACTGCAACACATACTTTTGTTACTTTTTCACCATGCTTGTACTACCGGAAGCCGAACACCTGGTTTTTGTAATTGACAAAAAACTCAATGTCAAGTTTATATTTATTTGTATGCCAGTGTACATTTTGGTGGCGTTCTTTGACCGTGTGGGTCAGTAATGAACGGGGTGTGAGGTGTTCCAGATAAAGTTTGTGTTCAGATCCACTGGGTAGCAATAGTGAGCCTTCAGAAGTGTTTGTTTTCTCGTTAGTTGTATGTTGGTCGGTTAAAAGGCACTGGACACATTTGGTACGTTATCAACGACAAGTATTTTCAGTTTAAAAAGTTCTAATGGGTGATCACCACGCTGGTTTCGACCAGACTTTGAGTCCCCTGAATGCACGGTCTTCACTTTGATTTTAATCAACTTTACGATATGTACACTAAAGTACTGAGACCGGATCTTTTTAAAATACAATTTCAGAGGGGGGGGGGGGGGATTTCAAGTACAGCATTTTATCAAATTTGAGCCCCAAATTAAAACAAAACGCAAGGGGTAAGCCTACGTCCAGCATTTCTATTTGTGCCAACACTTAAGAAAAACATACGAGGAAAGTCCAGCATTGTTCTCCAATAAGGGAAAACAGAATTCACAAAGAGAAGCAAAGCATTCTTATTGTGTAGTGTAAAGGAAAATTCACGCTGAAAAATCCCGGTGTCAGAAAATCCCGGTGTCCCAGGGAATTGTGAATGTGAAGGACAAGTTTATCGGTCTCACCATAGGCGAGATGGGCGAAATCAATTTATTTCCTAGCGCCATGCAGGAGTGACGTTTGGTGAGAAATGTACCGACACTAAGGAAAACAGAGGGGTCATTTAGCTCGGCTGACTGATACAAGTCTCATCAGAAGAACCACGAGGCGTGCCATGAATAGACTTGGATTCAAGCGTATGAACCTCCTGTTTGGCGCTAAGAAAATCGCACAGAGGGCGTGCATTGTGTTAGACATAACTTTATTACCCTCTCTTTGGCGATACGCAAACGATTTTACAGCTGCATTTCTTGCAAAATCATGCTCGCTGTAAATGGACTCTTGACATGATTTTGACTCGCTTGCACAATCAAAACATGGCTATATTTTATTCATAGGGGAAACCTATATTATTATTTTCTCTTGTGTTGGTTTTTGTTCGTTTTTTTTTTTTTCGAAGTATATATATTGTTTTATTATGAGTTTCATATAACCAAAAACACAAACTGGGGAGTCGGATAATATACACATATTGACTGGCAATGCGATAACTAGTGTACGTCTATTCCCCCGAGGGACTTTGAGTGGCCAGAAGAGGGACCTTTTTCCCGAGGCCGAAGGCCGAGGGAAATAGGCCTCTCTTCTAACTCACAGGCCCGAGGGGGAATAGACATACATTAGTTACCGAATTATGCCAGTCAATATGTGTTTTATAACACAGCACGGTCTTAACAGTCAAATAAGAACAGAAATCTGGAAAAGAAAGGAAGTTTTGTAGTTGCTGTTCACGGTCAAGAGAGGGCGATGTACCCGGGCACTATTTTCGAAGACCAGTGCCCGCTCGGGTACTAGTTCCCGCAAAGCACGCGCGCGAGAGCACTAGACTATATTAGTTCATCCCACGTGACCGTGTTTCAGCCAACCAGAATACAGAACAAGCAAGAGATGTGTTTTAATAAAGAACTATTTCACAAGAACCCACCTAAGAGAAAATATTAGGTTTCCATTTCACCGGGGTTGGTTGTTGTGAAATATTTCGTTTTTTTCGAAGTATATTATGTCTTTATTATCAAACACTTTATTTTGTGTGTTCGGTATGAATTTAATAAAAATAACACAAATGAACACCGGTGTCGCTCCCAAAATAGCCCGTCCGGATAAAAACTCCATTGTCTATTCACTCCTGATGCGTCACAACGCCTTGCGCCTGCGCAAAAAAAAAAAAAAAAAAAAAAAAAATGTCCAAACTTTCGTGCATGTCTGACGGTTCACTGCACGATTCACCATGGTATTTTTGCTGCTAACTTACAGGAAAAGTTGTTTTTGTTCAACACGAAAAGGGGACTAGTGTCCACAAACAACACTGTTCATGTTCTTTTGAACCACCTCATTCATTTATTTGGGAGAAAATCAAACGGTTAACCCTCATCACCAAAATTGGAAATGAATTTTGTGAATTTCCTCATTTAATCTTCTACGGCGAACCGTGTATACTTGGTTCAAAGCTTGCAAATGTTAGTCTACTTGATAGCCAATACATTATTGCCCCAAATAGCACCCTATTATTAAATTGGCTAATGATAGCTTATCTGTGGGGTTTTTCCGTGCCTGAAACAGAGGAATAAACCGCGATCCCAGACCTGAAATCAAGTGTGAATCGTGGGCATCATTGCGCTTGAATGGGTGTGTATAAAGAAAAATTCATGCTGAAAAAAAATCCTCCCCATCCCGGCCATATCCCACCCCCCCCCCTGCCCCCTTTCAATGTTGGTTCTCATTGCGCACGGGTTTCTGCGTTGCACGGTCTTCCCCTTGTGATTTTTACAATTTTTAATCGGCCCAAATTATATTCAGTGCTGGACTTACTATAGGTTTTCTCGGTCAAATTCGGCAAATGAGCAGCCAATTTAATTTTCATGCGTTCGAATTATAAAGCTATTTTGCCTCTCCGGTTTTTACTGCGTTTCAAATTCAGAATTCGGTCATCCAATTTCGTTTTGAGGCATTCAAGTTCCTAGCACACTCATTCTTTTTCATGACACACAATCATCATTCAATTTAGCAAAGCTGGTTCGTCTGGAGATTTTGCTGATTTAATCATTTTCAATTTCATAAAGAGGCAATCAATTTCGCTCACCGAGGATTCAAATAAGTACGACTAAAGAAATACGAATAAACAGATAAACTGTATAAGGCAAACCGTTTCGTACCTTCACTTTTAAATCGAGCGAACCTTATTTTCTTTATTTTATGTTTCCAGTAGACTTTACCCTGGGCCCCTTAAGGGTTGTTTTCTTCTTTATTTTTTTTCGGGAGACCTTCAATGGTTAACTGACCACGACCTGACATTTGAATGTTTTTTGTTTTTTTAAATGTTTTTCCAGTTGTTGTTTTTTGTAAATATTCACCAACTATCTGTTGGCGTGCCAGACATCTTGTCATATTATGTTCAAGAGTGCCAACAAATTAACCGCATGCCTTTAACGTTCGTGAAACTGCACAAATATCATAATTGGCTGCCTCAAAATGAAATTGAATGACTAAACACACGCCTCAAAAACACTCCTGCGAATTTGAATGCAGCTTCGATGAATTGTTAAATTGAATGGTTATTTTGTTAAATCGAATGACGTAAAAGTAGATTTGACTAGTCTCAAAATGAAATCGAATGACCCTTCTTTAGTAGCATTCGATTTCGTGCAAAATTGAATAGGCTGGTGGTTAAATTGGTTCGATTTCGTGCAAAATTGAATAGGCTGGTGGTTAAATTGGCTGCTCATTTTCCGAAACTGACCGAAAAAACCTATACTAGCGACGACCCTTCAGCACCATACACCATGTATTATTTACTTTAAAGATATTTCTTGACAAGCTAACCGCATGGTTCAATGCCATGTTGGGGGTCATGCTTGTAATAGAGGGGCTTACACCATATATAATGATAAGTGTCGATAATAACATATAATGATCGATAAAAAGGCCAACCCTGAAAGTGAAACCAAAGTTAAGCCCCCCCCCCCCCCCCCCACCGAGATGCCGGACTAAATTACATTCGAATGTTTAATTATTTCTATTTGGGATGGTAAGTGCTGCCAAAGTTCTCATGTAGCATGCACTTCAGTTGGTTGCTTCCTACAAAAGTTGCCTCGTGAGACAAGGCACGAACGTTAGAGTTGCTTGTTGCCATCTGTACAAAAACATAACACATTAATGACGTTAGACTATTGTATTCAGCTTAATTTTTCACGGGTGACTTTTATTGGTGATTTTCTCAAATTTTTATAATATTTTGTTTTTAAACAGCATTACGTTGATAGAAAACAAACGATGATCCTAATCAAAGGGAGCATTAAAGGGGCATTGGAAAAGAAATAAGGGAAAAAAACAGTTCTCATGATAATGAGTGAGCAGAATACGTACATGATTAATACATCATGCTTATGGTTTATCTTAAAGGCACTGGACAATATTGATAGTTACTAAACGAAAATGTTAGCATAACAACTTATTGTTGTGAGTATAACACATTGTGAAAAACGGCCCTCTCTGAAGTAAGCATTGCATAGTTTTCAGAGAGAGAACATTTCTCAGATTTCCAGGCATCTGAATGCACACACACTTATGCAACAAATGTGTTTGTTATCTTAAATTATTATAATTGGAACTTCGATGACTAATTGAGTCAAGATTCTGACAGATTTATTCTGTTCATGTCCGGATACACCAAGTCAGAAAACTGATGTTCGACAATCAGCAAAGGTCTTTAGAAATGTTAGTCACTGGGTTGAAGATCTTTACTTGTTTCTCATGCCTCTTTAACGCTCCCATACATTGTCATCAACATATTAATACCAATGACAAAAATGACGACTTGTGCAATGCTTTTGTTAAAGCCATTGGACACTTTCGGTAAACAGTAATGTCCAAGGCCCACACTTCGTGTATCACAACTTCTATATAAAATGACAAACCTGTGAAAATTTAGGCTCAATCGGTCTTCGGGGTCGGGAGAAAATAACAGGAAAACACACCCTTGTTTCCGCACATTTCACCGTGTCATGACATGTGTCAAAAATAAATCCGTAATTCTCGATATCGAGAATTGACATTGTTTAATCGTTTCTCACACAGTTAAGCATTTACCTTCTGTAAACCCTATAAGTTATTTGTAAATCTGTGAATTTTTTTTTTCTTCTGTACCGAAAGTGCCCAATGGCTTTAGAAGCAGTGGACACTGTTGATAATTGCTCAAAATAATTATTAGCATAAAACCTGTTTTGGTAACAAGTGATGGGGGGCTGTCGATAGTATAAAACATTGTGAGAAACAGCTCCCTCTGAAGTGGTTTATTTTTTTTATAAATAAGTCAAGTTCATCGATTTTGATTTCGAGACCTCATAGTTAGAATTTGAGGTCTCGAAATCAATCATCTGAAAGCACAAAACTTCGTGTGACAATGGTGTTTTTCCTTTCATAGTTATCTCGCAATTTCGACGACCAATTGAACTCAAATTTTCACAGGTTTGTTATATACGTTGAGACACCAATAGTGAGAAGACCGGTCTTTGACAATTTCCAACAGTGCCCGATATCTTCAATGTTTTGCAATGTCTTTGTTCATCAGCCCTTACACCTGAAGTCAATTTAAGTATCTGCTTACTCTCGAAGTCTGTGCTAACTATCACCATTCTTTGCTTACAGGGCCAACGCCGATTTTTTTTTTGCGCTATCTGTAGCGAAAATTCCCTACTAACAATCGTTAAATTACGCTTGACGTAAGCACCAAAGTCCCTGTTTCCTTAGCGGTAATTATTTGCTTATGTTTGGTATAGAGCCATGCAAATGAGGCAAAGTCATAATCTTTCACGAGGTGTGTTTTCAACACTATGAGCCAGTTAGGGCAAGTTCAATTAAAGCAATTAATAATTTTATTTCCGTAGTTCCTGCTTGTTCTTCACTCAAGATATGACTTTATCTTTTAAAAACATCACTATAAAAACATATTTTGGTCCGTATTTTGCTTGTCACTGCACATCATACTGTCATTATCGTTTTTCACTTTTGATTAGGCTGTGCACCTCTTTTCCTTTTTTTTGTCACACTAAAACTGTTTTAACTAAACATTAAATAGATATATCTAGCTAATCCAACGGCTAACCATGTTTAGGTTTCATGGTCATTCTTATGCACAAAACAACTTATTTAACCTCATGTTGGATAAGGACATTCGATTCCAATTTGAGGCATACACGTTTAAATAGCATTTTACGCAATAACACTCATGGGGCGTTTAGCCATTTGCGAATGAATTTAATTTAGCAGAGATAGACGCAGCTAATAATAATAATATCGAAGTCTTATATAGCGCACGTATCTACCAAACAAGGTACTCAAGGCGCTGAGTATAATATACAACCTTTCAGAAAGATAGGTTATTGCAGTGATGAATTCTGAGACCCAGTTATTTAGCACCTTATAAGGGTTTACAAGGTGCTACGGCGCATTTAAAGCAGGCACAACCGGGAACACCGGGGCGAACCCCTTCTCTTTTCGATAAGTGCACTGGGTTCTTTTACTTGCGTTACACAACACATGGGACCAACGGTTTTACGTCCCATCCGAAGGACGAAGCAATGGTTAAGTGTCTTGCTCAAGGACACAGTGTCACGGCTGGGGATTCGAACCCACACTCTGCTGATCAGAAACACCAGAGTTTGAATTCGTTGCTCCAAACCGCTCGGCCACGACACTTCCAGCTATTGAGATTAGTGCGAATAACTGATTCAATCTCGACAGTTTCGAGTTGATTGTTATTGTATTAGGTTTTAATCGCATAACGCATAAAGAATGACTGCTTACACATTAAGCGAAATTGAAATGTCTTGAGGGGCTTAAATTATCACGAAAATTCGATTACGTCGACTTGACACTGACTACTTATTTGACCGGGAAACCTATATTACTTCGACGGATACAAATACTGTTTACATATTAAACACACACCTTTTTTTTTCTTTTAGAACAAATTACATTCATATAATACAGTTATGAAAAGACAAAATAAAGCCACATGCAAACTCAAACAGCTATTTTTTATAATTAAATTTCAGAAATAAAATAGTTCGCCACTAAAAGTGCAGGTTTTACAATAGCTGTGTTTGCCAAAATGCGGCAATTACAATGTGTAATGTTTTGCCTTACGTTGTTTAGAGAAATTTCCACCTTCATAGCGAAGACTGGAAGTTAAGCTGACAACTGCCTTCATAAGCAAAATAATATATTCGGTGGAAATCCGTTTTCAATTTGTGGCAGTGAATGACACGGTGGTACTCTTAGCTTGGGTGCAGGATTCAAGCTGACGGAATGGTGGCCATCGTATGAGCTGGACACTCATGCCGTCGATTGATTTGTTACTTAACCTTTGTTGAAAATATACCAATTTCCGAAGGCTATAATCATGCTGCATCAAAAATGAAATACGTCCCAAAATACGGCAAGTAGTCTTGGTAATGTTTTGTCCGAATGCATCAGTTCGAAGTAGTGCATCATTTTATCACATCTCATTTTGGGGGGAAATTTAATATAAAAAACTGCACTTAATTACCCCTTTAAATCTATTTCATTTTGGATCTACCAATTTAAAGATCGATTCTCGTTTTATTGCTTTAATTATAAGTAATACAACACACTAATTTGGTTTGCCCCAGCCTTAAAATTACTAGTGTGAATGCACAATTATAAAAATAAAAAAACTTGCTACACATTAAACGTTTCAGAATTAAACATCTATTGCCGAATTCCTGTCCCTAAAACTACTTTTGTTTGCTAGCATCGTTTACAGTAAAACAAATTCGCTGTATCTTTGCGTCCATCAGTGCAAGAAACATTACATTGTCCCCATTAGTTTTAATTGATTGATTTGATTTATCTTCAGTTGAGATTCATACAACACGAACCTTGATATAGTGTACACATCTTGATTGTTTATACAATTTGGCGAAAATTGTCATGAGTTGAAAGATGGCATGTTCCGTTCAGCGAAGCGGAGCCAACATGAATAGATCATTCGTTCTTTGAACGAATGCAAATATTTATTCAGAAAACATACCTCAGACAGTTTCGCTATTCCTATTGGTGTAAGCGCGTCACGTGTGTGTGTATAAACCTTTGTTTATGACCAGTAACAAGTGTTGAAACATGGGCGTGACACGCGAGCTTGCACCTGTTCTTATTAGACAGTTTCTTTATTCCTATTGGTCGAACGCAGCGGCTGAACCACGGCCGATCTAGTTATTTAATTCTATATCTATGTGAAACACGGTTGTGCCACATCACGCGATACGCGCGACGCGCACAGCATTCCCTTTACAAGGAGTTGTTTACCCGAGGGCGGCGGAGGGCTTTACCATTTCATAGCTGGAGGGGTGTTGTGTTGAAAGAAATCATTGAACAATTATAATTTTTGCATTTATTTTACTTTTTGACAAAAAAGTGCTTTAAAACATCAATATTTATGACAACTGTTAACCACTTAAAGTTCATACACTGTGCTGGGACATCGTAAGTGAGGTTGCTCCCTGGAGAAAATGTCATAGAGCAGACTAAGCACAAACATAAGCTCAGCACAGCGAAATAATGCTAATCAGAATTAGGCTACCAGACAAAACACTTACCGTTAACATTAATTTTGTGTCTGGTACCCTGCTCATTAAGCAAATAATTGTAAGCAAAATATTATGAAGAAAAAAAAACACAATTATTTTATTTTTGTTAGCTTTACTAATATCTTTATTAGTGTCGATCGGTCGTCATCTCAGCCATTTTAACACCAAGTTTCTTTAGCGACATCCTATCACCTCAAAACGCATACAGGGTCCTTGTTGTCCGGCCCAGGTAACTGGATAGATACGCAGATACTGGGCGTGCAACACCGACGAAAACTCTTTGGTGAATGGGGAATATCCATTCAAGAGGGAGAACTGTTAACAAAAAGATACCAAGCCATGAGTGAACGTGAGGATTGTCCACATTTGGAACTGTGTATTCAGACACCTCACTCTTTTTTCGACAACTCACTCTGGAATGCCACTTTCGGTCCCCAAACATGTATGTTGGCACACAGCGTGCCGGACTAACCACGTGATGTCACTCATGTCGCAACCCTCTCAATACACAACTGTTGTCCAACTGTGCAGTGACCGTTACTGGATATAAACAATCCTTTTGACATGTCCATAAGGAACCATAAATTTGACATTATCTCACCACATTGTGCACTTTCATCGTTTAGTTTGTGTTAGTGCGACGTTTTCAGGTAAGTGCTGTGCAGGTAGGGTGGTGTAAATTAAGGATTAGAAGTCATTTTGTGCAGTTTCAAAACGCTCGTGGGTTTGCATAAGCTGCCATGTTAGATCAGTGACTGCACATTGGGTTGTGATGAAATTGGACTAAAAGTAACCTCCCCTAGGAACATGTTGCCTTGGATCAGACGAGTTGGTCTAAGCGTTTGAATCTGTTTGTTATGAAATCTACATGGTTGGAAATATATTTTAAAAGTATTATACATTGTTCCACAAAAGTATCACTCATTTACACGGTTTTCGACTAACACGGTCGGTCTTTTTTTGGAGTAAAAGGAAAACCTAGCAAATTCGAGGTATGTTTGTGTAGATCATTCTGTTCTACTTTTAAATTACCTTTCTAACCATTTGCATTTCACCACAAACGGTTTAAAACGCTTTTCAAAAACTGTCAGATTTTAACCTCATGGAGACATGTGTATATAGTATTTCCCTCCTCAGTAGCTGTGAGCTTAGTAATAGTTTGCTGACCTCATGAATAGTTCATCAGTAGGCAGGGCCAGTAGGTAGTTATTCTGTGTCTTTGGTATTTATTTAAATGCTTTACCTTATTTGGGTCTGCAGTGGTAAGTTACCCCCCCCCCAGAAATTCCTTAAGGCATTATTTTCCGTTCAAGTATGAAGTTTTGAATGGGTGACATTTTTGGGGTATGTTGAGTACATGGGTGCGGTAAGGGATAGTGAGGGTATGCTAGCTGTGTGTTTGATAGGGGGTGGTCATTCTAGCAGCGTCTTAGATGGAGAGAGGATGTGATCCCAAATCTTTGTGAGTGTGCGCCATTGCTAAATTCAGAGCAGACTTTCAGGCTGCTATTAATCGTATGGCAAATTGGTTGAAGTGAGGAGACAACAATTCTGAGAGCTGGACTTCAAGAGCTACACTATTATGGAAACCGTAAGTTAATTTCTTATTTTTATTGCATGCTTACTGCATTTCAAACTTTACTTAAATCAAGTGCATGATGCTATTTTTGTTCCAAGAAGAAGTTTAGTTTTAAATTGATGTGGTTTGGAAAATGCAAGTCATGGCTATTTTCAATGCTTATTATTACATTTCAAAAGGCGTGTTCATTTAATTATCTGTTGTTTTGGAACTTGGAAATGTTCATCAATTTTTGTGTAAGAAAGTTTATGAAAGATTCATGGAAACCTTTGAGCAGTTTATTATTTGTTGGACAAATTTATTAGAAGATTTTGGGTTACTTTTTCCAACAAATAGATGGTTTTCACCCCTGGGTGTGAGTAATTTGAAGACGGAGCGCCATATTGAGTGTCGGCCGAGGCTAAGACGTCCCGAGTCATAGTTGCTTCATTGAGCAGCAGAGGGCGCAACAACTTTGTGAGAACTTTGTGAACTTTGAACTTTGTGACTGATTTGAGTTTACTGTGTGGAAGCTGGGATTGTCTAGCTTTAATATTTGTGGAGTGGAAAGTGGACGCCAGTCGCCTATAATCCGGTGAGAACGTTTTCTTTACTTATTATTGTATAACTGTTTACCGCTAATGTGAAATATATTTATGCGGAGAGAATTAATAGTCCAAAAGACACAACTGTTATTACTTATTAATATTATCGTTGACTTTGATTGAGTGTGATCATTAACCTATCTAAAAAGTGTGTATTTGACGCCAGTGTCCCCCTTTGATTTTTTGAAGGGAGTTGTTATTTGTAAATAATTTGTGGGGAGTAAAATCTGCCCCAAGTTCATAGCTGAACTTTGCTTGTCCTTTGTGTGTAACAAAAACGTTAACCAGGCTTAGAGCAGTGAACACTCTAGAGCTGTGGGTTTGGGGATTTCTTTGATTGTAAAAATTAAGTACATGTGCCTCCAAATTTTGATCGAGGGCATAGTTTGTGTATATTAGAAAAGGTGCCATAATAAAGGTAACTGGGATTAATTTATCCAGTCAGATAGTTTCCTTTAATTGGACTAAGGCTCGTGTCGGCAAAAATTGGACACAGTCTGTTTTATTTTTTAAATAAAACAGACTGTGTTCAGAAAGGTTTTTAAAAACCTTTCTGAATTTGAGAAGGCCTTTTGGAACAGGTCTTGACCAAAGTATTTAGATCATTTATTGATTTTGATTTAATTTTTTACCGATTTGTGAGATAGACTGAACTTAGTGAAGGTTGGAGAGAAGTGTTAATATTAAAGGCAGTGGACACTATTGGTAATTACTCAAAATAATTATTAGCATAAAACCTTATTTGGTGACCAGTAACGGGGAGAGGTTGATGGTATAAAACATTGTGAGAAACGGCTCCCTCTGAAGTGCCATAGTTTTCGAGAAAGAAGTAATTTTCCACGAATTTGATTTCAAGACCTCAAGTTTAGAACTTGAGGTCTCGAAATCAACCATCTAAACGCACACAACTTCGTGTGACAAGGGTGTTTTTTCTTTCAATCTTATCTCGCAAGTTCGATGACCGATTGAGCTCAAAATTTCACAGGTTTGTTATGTTTAGAATTTTAGGTCTCGAAATCAAGCATCTGAAAGCACACAACTTCGTGTGACAAGGGTGTTTTTTCTTTTCTTTCATAGATGTCTCGCAACTCCGACGACCAATCGAGCTCAAATTTTCACAAGTTTGTTATTTTATGCATATGTTGAGAAACACCAACTGTGAAGGCTAGTCTTTGACAATTACCAATAGTGTACACTGCTTTTAAACTTGTAATTATTTATTGTTAATATGTAACTCTTGTGTCACTTGTCTATAATTATTTGAGTTTTCCTTGATTGTCTTTCGGTCATGGGTGCCTTGCGGGGTAAGCTGTGACAAAAACCATCTCGCCCGATCCAAGGCAACGTGTTCCTTTAATAACCAAGTGACAACAAAAACACAAATTAAAGAATTTCACCTCAACGTCACAGCTCCCTCGCTAAGCAGATTTGTGTTTAGCATTAACAAGACATGATTAAGGTCTGTAATTCTTGTGCTACATATTCGTGATTGGGGTTATTATTGACTTCACAGTACTTACCAGTTGGACACTTCCATTGGATGTTGTCGCGTTTGTCAGAGAGGATGAGTTGTATCCGTGCGTAACTCTGTAGGTTTCAACATAGTGGGTGCGTCCATTGTGTATAATCAGACCAGCAATGTACACTCTAGCGTTAAGGTTGACTTGTATCCATGGATACGAGTCAGTTTCAACTGAACACCACCCGTTCAAAGAAGCTAGAAGAAAGAGGTGAACATTAAAGGAACACGTTGCCATGGATCGGTCGAGTTGGTCTTTGAAAAGCGTTTGTAACCGTTTTTTATAGGGTAGAAAGATGTTGTAAAAGTAGAATACACAGATCCACACAAACATGACTCGAAATTGCGTGGTTTTTCATTTACCTCGTCGACTAGCACGTCGGCCATTTATGGGGGTCAAAATTTTGACTCCCATAAATGGCCGGCCGTGTTAGTTCGCACAGTAGAAGGAAAACCACGCAATTTCGAAGCAAACTTGTGTGGATCATTGTATTCTACTTTTAAAACATCTTTCCAACCATATGCATTATATAAAAAACGGTTACAAACGCTTTTGTTTTGACCAACTCGTCCGATCCAAGGCAACGTGTTCCTTTAAGAACGTAAAGATACAGCTGTTTGGGGTGTACCTCTGCTTTGAGCAACAGAAACATTCGATTTGAATATTCTCGTTCAACGAGTATTGTCTTTGTATGTTCTGGTTTGATTGAATTTTCCTTTGGGGGGGGGGGGGTCGCCCATCCGTATATTTATTTCAATGTTTGTGCTATTGTATTTGTCTCAATATTGTTTGCAATTCTGATAACAATGAATTCATCTCGGCTACATTGTTAAACATGTTCTTTCTGCGAAACCTTGCAAAAGCAGAGGACATTTTTAATCTCTCTCTTGGCATTATGATGTTTTCACTCTTTACTTGTCATTGTGTCTAAACATTACTAGGAATTGTACCTTGGGGGTCAGGCCTTGCTTTGGTAGCTCCATGCCAATCGTTGTAGTCCGTTGATGCAACGATATTGGCATCGGGAATGTATCCGCTCTCCATGCCGAGAGGTTCCCCAAGTTCAATGGGACAAACTAGATGTTGAGAAAAATATAATAATAATAACAACAATACTAATATAGCTTTCTTGACAAAAAAAAACAACTTGCTTTGAGCAAGAAAGAAATATAGTAGATAGGAACTGTTTGGTTGCAAAGACCAGCTATCAACAAAGTAATAACGGAAACAGCCAAATCTGAGTGAAAAAAACGCATTAACAGTCGGTGTTTTAGTCAAGACCGCTACGACAGAGACCGAAACCAAAACCAGCATGTCCAAGGGGAAGACCGAGACCTTCGAGACATTCACATACATAATAATAATGAATAAAACCAATTATAATAGTAATTATAATACGTAAACAAATAATCGGGCAGCAGAGACTCACTGTCTACAGTGTGGATTGAATACTTTCAGGCGTTTGATCTGAACCTCATTTCGTGATAGAAAGTTTAAATAAAGTGCTTTCAGATCCCATATTATGCGCAAAATGTATTTTAAAATCGGCCACTTAGAGACTTTATGTACAACTTATGCCTGGCAATCGTGTAACGTATAGCGTATGTGCCGTACAGCTAGCGAGCATTCGGCGTTTTAGGAACTTATGGGGGGGTGAGTATATGTGGGCCCCTTTGCCTGCTTGCATTTTCATGAGCCTGTTGTAGAAAAGTCTCTCAATAATTTTAGAAAAGCGAAGAATGGAGGTAGGTCTGTAATTGCTGATGTTATGTTCATCACCGTTTTTGAAGACGGGTTTGACTTTAGCAACCTTTAGATTGGAAGGAAAGGAACTATTCGTAAAAGTAAGGTTGAATATGTAAGCAAGAGGGCGAGAATTAACTAAAGGAAATTACAGAATTTAATCACAGAAGAGTTTATGCCATCGAATTATTTTGTGCCATCGAGTTATTGATCCTTTTTTTTACAAAATATTATGGTATAATAATATAGGCGTTCGGGTCGTGTAATATACAAATATTGACTGCTTCGAGTGCTATGGTTAAAGCTATGACTCCCGAGGTGATCCCCGGAGCGTTCTATTTTTCCGAGGCGAAACCGAGGTAAAATAGAACGCTCCGGGGATCACCGAGGGAGTCATAGTTTTAACCATTGTACGAGTAAAAGCAGTCAATATTTGTTGTATAACACCCAAAAAAATTCTAAATACTATGTACTTTTAAGTTACAGACCTGAATCCTACAATCCACGGACGACGCGAATACAGATTGCGAAAACTTTTACTGTATGGCTGCATGTAGTGTCATGTAATCCGAAATGGTTACAGACTATTAATTTATCATTCTAAAACACGCAACGGACGCACGCCGTGTGATAGTCTTCGGAATAGCGCTTGGCAAACCGATGCACTATCACACGGCAAACTGATGCACTATCACACGGCAAACCGATGCACTATCACACGGCCGTCGTCTAGTAAAACTAAGACATATCATGTGACGCGCTCTAAACCAATGAAAAGGCAGAATATTGGTAAGGGGTGTTATAATCTTAGATAAGACGAAGAAGATGTGATCCTTAGAAAGGACGATATTGTCGAACACCATGCCGAAACTTTGAACTTTGAAGGAAGTTTTGACGACCGAAACATGCTTGAATATGCACCTTTATTGCGTTGCGGGTTGGAACCGAGAGCAATCAACTCGGATTTATCACCATTTAGTTTTAAACAGCCAATAAAGGATGAACTCAATATTTCAACTATTACCTTTTTATGGCCAAATAGACATCGTAGATACCAGTTAATAACCATTTTACTCTCAAAATTTGCATTTAGTAATAAAAAACTCGAGTCAAAAATGCACCCGGCCGCCTGGCTTTTTCAGCCGAGAGTCAAAAACGGCTTATCTGTTATAATGACCCCTTGACGCCAGTGACGATTTTCCCCTAATTGCGTTTGAACACAGTTCTCTAGCTTTGGCAAACTGAGGGCGCTATTTTCCACATCAAATAGCCGCCACTGACGTCACGATTCCTTTGTCTCGCGGGTTTGTTTGACCCCCGGTTTTTGTAAAAATTTGGCTTGGAGCGTTTGGAGAAAAACCCATTTTTACCATGTTTTAACGTTAGGTAAGAGACTCGTTATATTTTTGTTATGTTTCCTATAGACTGCAGCTATTAGAAAACTGTAATATCTATACAGTTCAGATCATCCTTTATTGGCTGTTTAAGTTGTTGGACATACAGTCACGGATCTTGTCAATGCAGACTCTGTTTCAGATTGGTTTGGGTTTAAGGATGTTGATACTTTATGCAACACAAAACAATAATGTCCACAGGTTTACATTAAATTAAAGAAATGATAGTAGAAACCTGACCTGACCTGAAAATACGTTTTTTAAGGCGTCAATTATTTTCGTGACTTGTTAAAATTAAAGCTTCTCAGACAGTAATACATTATTTTAAAGCCATTATACACTTTCGTTACAGAAAGAAAAAAAAAGTTCACAGATCTACAAATAATTTACAGAGTTTACAGAATGTAATGGGGAAAGACTTCTTTTGAAATATTACTCCATGAAATGCTTTACTTTTTGAGAAAACATTAAAACAATATCAGTTCTCGATAGCAAGAATTATGAGGATTTATTTTAAACACATGTCACGACACGGCGAAACGTGGAAAAACAAAAGGGTGGCTTTTCCTGTGATTTTCTCCCGACTCCGCTGACCGATTGAGCCTAAATTTTCACAGGTTTGTTATTCAATATATAAGTTGTGGTACACGAAGTGTGAGCCTTGGGCAATATTGTTAATACCGAGAGTGTCCAATGGCTTTAAGGGAAGCTTTCTATCATGGTTATCTTCAAACTGTGTAAGTTCATTGTAAAATGTGGGCAAAGTGGTGTGTGTCCTACAGAAATAACCCAGACCCTTTATAAAGGATAGATCAGTGAGCTGTCGGAATAAAGACAATGGTGAATATTATGACTGTGTATTATGCTTTCTCAAGAAGTCCATTTGCTAATCAAACAAAACAGAAAAGGAGAACCAGTTTTCCAGTTGAGAAAAAAGTACACATTTAACTATTTTCATTAATCTTTTAATTGTTGCTGGTTAGGGTAAAATGCTTCATCATGTGCTGTTAATACGGGAATCAACATGTGGTAAGGAGGTTTTCAACAACGAGGCCTGGTTCTTGATAATTTTACCGAGACGAAGTTGAGGTAAATTATCAAGAACCAGGCCTCGGCGGGTTTAAACCACTAGTTGAAAACAGATTCAGCACACTTTGATTCTCATTCATAAATACCTTTTTGGTTAAAAGGCGTAATAAAGTAAGAAACTCTGTAAAACTTATCCGTGTTCGAGGGCTTGATGAGCTCTGTATGTTTCCACCTCCATGGCATGTTCAGTATACGTGTTGAATGTACATGTACGATGTCCGCACGCGTGTTTTTCGGTTCCGTTCGTGCGCATGCGCGTACAGTCTTGGTGCATATTCGCTGGTTTTCCTTTCACACACAGCGCGGCCAAATCACCGACAGCGCCTGCATCGCACGTAACAAGAAAAGTCTTGCATCATGACTAGTGCGGACAACCGGTTATAAACACTGATCATTACCAACGGTTTAAACACCCCCACGTGACGCGCTCTCCACCAATTGAAATAGCGAAACTGTGTGAGCTATTCATGCATACTTTCAATTCAAAGGTAATAACCCTCATAATAAACTGTTTACCTGATGAGCAGTTTACACCTTTATAGTCGCCAGTACAGTTACAGGTAAAACTGTTAACACCGTCCGTGCAATGGCCGCCGTTCGGACATGGATTAGGGCTACAGTCATCGATGTCTAAAATAAAATAACAAGATACATGTATATGTATGTGCATATTAAATCTGGTGGACATCCAGCACAAGGCGCAGATGCGAAACAGCAGCAAGCATTTTTGTAAAGACCCTCTGGTCAGTTCAAAACGTAAAAAATGTCACCAAGGTTAGCAATGTTATTTATTTGATTAAACCAGCTTTTAAGTCGACGAGGTTTGCTCAACCATGTACTCACTGGAAGCACAAGTACTTTCCTAGTAGTCTGAAGAAAGAAGGTAAATAGGCCTATAGTGTGATCCTAAAAAAAATAGCAATACAAAAATAATAATGATAAATAAACCAAGTCGAAAAGTGTTGCTAAACCTTGGTACACGTAAATCGGTTCACATAAACTACACAAGCACCTCTATTCAGACATGGATTGGAGCTACATTCATTGATATCAAAGATGAAAGGGAAAACGCATAAAGGGAAAGAGTGTTATTTTTTCGAAAAAAAACCAACAAGTTCGAAAAATGGTGGTTAAAGTACTTACTTGCAGCGCAGGTACTCTCCTCGTAGCCTGGAGCACACGTACACGTAAAGCTGTTCACACCATCCATGCAGTGACCTCCGTTTCTACAAGGATTGGAGCTACATTCATTGATATCTAAAGATACAAGGACAGAGTATAAGTTAATAACGAACTTCGAGAGAGAAAACAATGAAAACAACAAAAAAACATAGTTCCCATGTAGACCAGTTTTGCAAAACCCTACTTCTAATTTATTTTTGTGTTAGCAAAACCCTGGTACTTACTGGTAGCACAGGTTCTCCCCTCGTAGCCTGGATCACACGTACACGTAAAGCTGTTCACACCATCCACGCAGTAGCCTCCGTTCCTACAAGGATTGGAGCTACATTCATTGATATCTAAGAAAAATATGAAGGAAAAAACAGTGTGTAAAAGTTAAAAGTGTTAGGTTTGTTTTAAACAACCAATTTTTAAAATGGCAAATTTCCTCGATAATCACTTCTCTTACATGTGCACCTCTGTTCAGACATGGATTGGAGCTACATTCATTGATATTTCAGATGAAAGGAAAAACGCATAAAGGGTAAGAGTGTTATTTTTTCGAAAAAAACCAACAAGTTCGAAAAATGGTGGTTAAAGTACTTACTTGCAGCGCAGGTACTCTCCTCGTAGCCTGGAGCACACGTACACGTAAAGCTGTTAATGCCATCCATGCAGTGACCTCCGTTCCTACAAGGATTGGAGCTACATTCATTGATATCTAAAGATACAAGGACAGAGTATAAGATTAATAGCGTACTTCGAGAGAGAAAAAAATGAAGAAAACAAAAAAAAAACATTATTCCCATGTAGACCAGTTTTGCAAAACCCTACCTCTAGTGGATTTTTTTTAGCAAAACCCTGGTACTTACTGGTAGCACAGGTTCTCCCCTCGTAGCCTGGATCACACGTACACGTAAAGCTGTTCACACCATCCACGCAGTAACCTCCGTTCCTACAAGGATTGGAGCTACATTCATTGATATCTAAGAAAAATATGAAGAAAAAAACAGTGTGTAAAAGTTAAAAGTGTTAGGTTTGTTTTAAACAACCAATTTTTAAAATGGCAAATTTCCTCGGTAATTACTTCTCTCACATGTGCTCCCCTCGTAGCCTGAAGCACAGGTACACGTAAAGCTGTTCACGCCATCCACGCAGTGACCTCCGTTTAGACATGGATTGGAGCTACATTCATTGATATCTTAAGATAAAATGGAAAACGTATAAAGGTAAATAGCGTTATTCCTTCGAAAAGCAAAACAACTTCAGGTCGAAACTTTATGCTAAACCCTGGTACTTACTTCTACCACATGTACTCCCCTCGTAGCCTGAAGCACACCTACACGTAAAGCTGTTCACGCCATCCACGCAGTGACCTCCGTTCAGACATGGATTGGAGCTACATTCATTGATATCTAAAGATAAAATAAAAAGATTGACAGTGTTATGTTTTCTTGAAAAACAGCTCCCAACTCACCTATAGCACAGGTACTTTCCTGGTAGCCCGAAGCACACGTACACGTAAATCGGTTCACGCCATCCACGCAGTTACCTTCGTTCAGACATGGATCAGAGCTACAATCATCGATATCTAAGATGAAAGCGAAAACGTATGCAGATAACAATTAATAGTGTTATTCCTTCGAAAACCCTAGTAACTTCAAGTCGATTTTGTTTTGCTAAACCCCGATACTTACTTGAAGCACAGGTACTCCCCTCGTAGCCTGAAGCACACGTACACGTAAATCGGTTCACGCCATCCACGCAGTTACCTCCGTTCAGACATGGATTGGGGCTACAGTTATCGATTTCTAAGACAAAAAAACAACAACATATTTTAACTTAGTAAACATAACTCAAACTTTTTTGTCTGTGGTATTGTTTTGACATTTCACAGCCTTGGGTGCAAACGACTTATATCTAATTGTTATGCCTCCCTCACACCTGGCGAATATGCTAGCGATGTGTGCTGACGAACGGAAGTTTTGAAAAATGCTCAAACTGCTCATTATTTTGTATACGCCATTGGTAACTTTGACAACGCGTGATTAAGCGTTGGCAACGTTCGTAAATGCATCGGCAAGCGTTGGTAAGCATTCGTAATATTATTCGTAATAAGACACTGGTAAGGAGAGGGCCGACCGAGGACAATCGAGGGGTGAGACCGATATAAAAACATTTACTTTCTAATCGCCATTTTTAGACAAATTCAATGCGAAATTCAAACATATGATTTATATGAAATTTATGCCGCCCCACACCGTGATGAATATGCCAGCGAATGTGTTCGTGCAAATGGACAATTCTGAAAATCGCTAAAACTTCGCCGTGTCTTCGTAAGCGTTGGTAACAAATTCGGAACATTCACAAGTTACTCTCCACCTCCTTGCTTAGATTGTTTAATTTAAGAAGTCCTTCCTTAAATGCCATCGAATGTTGTGAATGTTGTTATTAAGGCATTTGTAATTTTCGCCGAGTCTCCTTAAGAATGTCTTATCACAATGATTTGCCAGTGTCTCTCGAAATGGCTTATTAATACTTTACCTGGGCATTTAAAATATCCCTTAATCTCTTCCACATCGTCTGTAAACATTGGATTATCGGTATACTCTGGTTCCCCGTTGCGGTGTGATCTCATCATGCTTACACCACCAGGCCTGAGGCTCGTACAGGCGCAACGGTCGACTCTCTCTGCTGGTTTAACCCATCGAAGTTTACCCTGGCGATCTTGTTCTTGATCTAGATAACACACTTTAGCAGCTACTTCTTGGCATCCAAAGTAGGCTGTGAAACATTCCGAAAACAACATTACTATTATTATTATTATTTCTATTATTTGTTGTTCGCCTGTGAATGGGCACTTTGGGTTAAGGACATTTGCTAAGAGAGAAAGCAAAAGGGGGCACCACCAACCTCCCATGCCCCCCTAAAACAAACTTTAAAAAAAAATAAAAAACAGTAGACAGAATGCGCTCACGTGACCTGAGATCGGTATTACACATCAACAAAAGGCCTACTTCATATCAATGTGCGACAAGACATGATTATAGCTACATTTTTTCAATCGAGGCTTTTTTTTCTCATAATTGCTGAAAAGTAATCTACAGTTTGTGTCATGAGACCCTTTGATCCACATGATAGATTCTTACAATCAACACATCATCGGAAAGTTGGTTAAAAACTCTAGAAACCCCTCGCAGACATGACCCCATTTTGAAAATTCAAAAATTCATGTATAAAGAACTACGAAATTCCCCCATTGGTTGCGCGTAAATATTTTACACGTACATTGTAGTTCACCACTGTATGCGGTGCACTGTGGTGCATGGTCACGACTGGTGACCTTTTCTTTGACATTTTTATCTGTCTTAACCGGAAGTGACTGTAAAATGCTTTAAAAAGGCGTTATTCAATGGATTTTAAATTGAAATGCAGAACATCTTTTGATGCGATACAATCACATAATACAAGTCTGGCAAATCTGGCTGAGCTGATTTAAAAAAACAATACCGATCAGAGTCACCAAAAAATAAGTGCGCCCTCCAGTCTAGCGGCAGATTAACAACATCTAAAAATACACTTTTACAAGATGTTTGTGTTAGAGTTTATGACAATTGTTTCAAAATTGCATACATCCTTCATAATAGCAACTAATCTGTTGAGTCTTAGCTTGATGACATCATCATTTGTCACGTGGTATTGCACGTTCGACTGAGGTGTAACTTGGTTTATTGTTGGTCAAGAACATTAACTTCTTGAACTCGAAATGATGTCATGATGACAATTTTGCAATTTTGTGCAATTTTGATCATTTATTACAAATCTTGAGAACAAAGCAAGGGGCAAAATTTGTTTTAAGCCCGGTTCATACTTCCTGCGAATGCGAATGCGAAGCGAGTTTAACGTGAATTTGACGTCACACCCTCCTTTCGCAGCAATATTCGCAAGAGAGTAGAGCAGAGTTCAACTGCTGCGAATTGTTCGTTGCGAATTTGTGACGTCAAGATTCGCTTCGCATTCGCATTCGCAGGAAGTATGAACAGGGCTTAAATCACACCAGGGTTTTACTCCCGGAAAAGGAGTTATCCTTAATTTGTTTTAGAAGCTTCGAGGGTAGCTGTTAGCTAGAGTCGGGCAACTTTGCGGTCTCCCGTTGGCACAGCCCGACTTCAATCCGTGCAAAACGTACAAAAACCACGGCGCGCAAGCTCGCTCAAACCTCCGTAATAATACATAGTGCAACCATACTCTCACGAAAACCTCTTTGTAGTCGAACACTAGAGGTATCAAACACAAAATCTGTCTAAAATCATTGTCACAACATTCACCTTTGTTAAAAGGAATTCGTGTTGAGTTAATAAAATTGTTTTTATCTCAAATACAGCCGATTATGGTCCACTGGACATACTAATATCTAGTAGATTCATGTTTCTGGCTAAGAACAAAATACTCGTATGAATGCAAGATTTTACAGCCCTTGTAAAAAAAATATATATACAATTAAATCACAATCTTACTTTATGTACAACTTTGTGTCTACATTTAGGTCCGGGCGACATTTAGGTACAGGTTTGGGGCTACATTTAGGTCCGGGCGACATTTAAGTACAGGTTTGGGGTTACATTTAATTCAGGCGACATTTAGGGCCTCGGGCTACATTTAGGGGCCGCACAAGCGTGCGTAAGCGTTGGCAACATTCGTAAAAATAAAAGGCATTGGCAAGCGTTGGTAAGCATCCGTAATATTTTCGTATGGTATGGTAAGGAGAGGGCCGACCGAGGACGATCGGGGTTGAGACCGAGACGGCAATATTCACTATTCAACCGCCATTTTGGACGAATTCAACGCGAAATTCAAATATTCATCTTCGCAAGAACATTCGCCACTTTGTAAGAGCAGCAATACGAAACGCTTCTTAAATTTCAGCGAATGTTGTGAAGACGGTAATTCCCCATCGAGTTTCGTAAGCCATTGGTAAGCCATGGGTTCTGTTGATAAAGCGTGCGTATAAATGCGTAAGATAATGGCAAGGAAAGGTTAAAGGACGACCGATAATGTATTCACTATCAAATCGCAACTTTTTGGCGAATTCATCGCGAATATCAAATATTCATATTCGCAACAATATTCGCCCAAGTGTGAGAGTAGCAATGGCGTCATCATTATTCATTCTTATCTTGAAAATGTTCATGAAACAGAACGGAACTCTTCTCTGCACTATTGATCAAGTTTGAAATTGAATTGAAACTATACACTGAGCAGAGAATTGAACCTCAATATGAACCAGCTGTTTGGACGTCATGCTGACGTCATCAGTTGCCGAATAACAAGGTTGTTAAACTTGAAACAGAGGATTATTTAGCTTTTTGCTTTATGCCATGAAATGTAAAAGCTAGGAAGATCGAAGGTTGTCATATTATGATAGATCACGATTGGGGCAACATTTAAAAAGTGTATGCAAAAATGTATGACCTCTCCTTTCGGTTGTACTGTACGAAGCTGATGACGTAATGATTGCATCATCCGATATTGAGTAACATTAATCAAAGCTAGTATTTGGAATTTGCACTTATCGAAACGGTCAAAACCTACGAACACTTTTTAATTGATTTCATTAACTAAAATGTTCTGACACCAACATTTCAATGACTCGACGAAACCCGAACACCAAGTGTTTGTTTCAACAAACAATTAATTCTACTTCGGTTCATTTTTTCATAAATATTTTTCTGAATAATATTTCTTGTTCTCAGCGTCCCCTTTCAGGTATCAAAAGCAACTTTCCAAAACTCGTATAAAATTTAAACCTCACATATTGTAAGATATTGACAAGGATAGAAAACCATTCTAGTGACGTCATGGTGACGTCGTCTTTTCTTGCATTGTAAAAATTCAAAGTTTCTTATTTCAAAAAATCAAAACACTAATTATTCTCTGTTTTTTGTTTTTCTTTCTTTTTTTAGATGCGTGTCCGTGTTGATTACATTTCAAAAATTCATTTAATTTTTTTTCATTCCAACTACCCTGCACCGATGTGTAATTTATTTCATTTGCAATCGTTCTTTGTATAATATTAAAAGAAGTTCTCAACATGTACAAAGCCCAGGAACATCTAGGTGCCGGAGTTTACAAAAACAGCATTAACCACTTGTTCAACAAATTTTAATTTTCATTGCAATTTCTTAGCCTTGGTACGAAATGGTTGACGTTGCTTATGCAAGAACCACTTAATTCAATTACGACGCCGTTTGCCAGAGAGAACACCACAATTACTAGCTTGCCTTCATTATACACTTTGGTGAAAAATATAGTTGCTGTTGCTATAGACACCAAACTCCTTTTTAGGCAACTGAGAACGCAGTCACTGAAATAATTAAACCAAACAAGCACGTCTCATCATGCTGGTTTTGCAGAATCAATATCTCAATCTTGGCGATTTTTAAGAGACATGGTGACGATACTGAAAACAAAAATTTATAAATTGTCCCTAAATTCGTGTACTCGCTTTGACCATAAATAAATTATAATAGCTTTGTTCAATATCACTATAGTTCATACAGTTATGGTGGCTGTGTACACGTTTAGTAACACCTCCGTTTTCTATTTAACCCTAGCCACTGTGTTGTCTTAATGAGTTTACACTGCCCTAGTTTTGTAATAAGTAAACATCAGGAGTGTTATGTAAGTGTGTATACGACATAAACCAAGACGTGTAACGGTTAAGAGTTAGTTCAGGTAAATAGTTGACATATTATTTGCTCACGGTCAAAAAATGATATTTTTTGTATACTTTGTGGGTGGAAGGGCCTTGGGGTGCAAGTAAACAAAATTGCATTTTCGGTTCCATATATAGCCTGTTGCCATGGTTACGGCTCATTTTGTTTTTTGGCCAGTTAAGGCCGATTTTTGGGGTCTGAAAAACTGGCTTTTGGCTTATTTTTACAACTCCACCCCACCAAAATGCAAAATTATTCAGAAAAACCTTGTTTATCACTTCAAAGTATCATCCTTGGCCTTCCTTGAGAAGAAAATTATTGCTTTAAATATTACCCTTGTGCCATTTTTGCATCGTTTATTACAGTATGTTTTTAGAACTTGCAAAATCGTAATTTTACCCTAGTTTTGGACCCCAGAATGACAACTTGCCAGGGGTCTCAGAAAATTTTCCTTACGGCTGTGGTTAGGGCCAACATTGATATTCTCATATCTGGTGAGAAAAACTTGGGCAATTGTGTCCTGTTGTGACAGTACTGCCTCAAAACTTTTTTCCCAAAACGTGAAAAAAGCTTTTTAAGGGTCGTTTCAAATAATATTGACATACGTGTCCACGGTGAAAAAAAAATGGAAAATTTTTCTTATACTTTGTGGATGGTAGGGACTTGGAGTCCAAATAAACAAAATTTACATTTCAAATCATTATATAATACGTTGCCATGGTAGCAGTTCATTTGTGTTTAGGCCACTTTAGTCCGATTTGGGGGTCTGAAAAACTGTTTTTTAGTTAATATTTAATGTTAACTCCACCCAACCAAAAAACACAAGTATTTCATAAAACCTTTTACATCACTACAAATTATCATCCTTGGCTTTACTTGAGACAACAAATTATTGCTATAAATTTCACCCTTGTGCTATTTTTAGAACGTGCACTAGAGTATGTTTTTAGAACTTGCAAGATCAACATTTTTACCGTATTTTTTCCCTCACGGTGGAGTTCCTTTCAATTGTACTGTTGCAAACAATAACAGAGTTGGTTAATTGAACGTGATAAACAATTCAGCAGGTAATGTTTCACAATGTGTTTTGTTGGTCGTTCTCAGAGACATATATACAAAATATGACTTAGTTAGATAGGGAATGGAAAATATAGTCAAACTAGGATGAATAAATTTTTGTCACTGCAATTGCATCTTACTAATTTAGGTTGAGCAGGTGCAAGTATTTACAACTTCTTTCAATGTTGTTTCAATAAAGGAACACGTTGTCTTGGATCGGTTGAGTTGGTCTTTGAAAAGCGTTTGTAATCGTTTATTACAAAATGCATATGGTTGGAAAGATATTTTAAAAGTAGAAAACAATGATCCACACAAGTATCACCCCAAAACATCTTTCAAACCATATGCGTTTTATAACAAACGGTTACAATCGCATTTCAAAGACCAACTTGACCGATCCTAGGCAACGTGTTCCTTTTAAATGATCTCTTACGCTCATCTTGCAAATCGTTAGTATCATTGTTTTTAATAAGATCTTGGCAAACCTTTTCCAACACTTTTGAGCGGACGTTTTTTAATTTCCCAAATTTGTGTTGGACATGATTGGATGCTCCAAACCATCTGCAGCCAAGAAACTATATTGTTTATGATCTCTATCTCTATGAAAGGTTTTACATTTGTTGGCAGGCAGGGACCAAGGAGAGAAGGCCCCGTATTAAAGACAACTTGTAAAGAATGCGCACTCTACTTGCAATGGGAATCATACCCAGATACAATAGGTAAAGTAGCCAAATCAAGAACTCTCAGTGGGCAAAGCATTGGTTATGGCTTGGTTGGATACCATTATGTTTAAATAAAAACTTTTCTTTACTATACTTGAGGCAGGTAGTGTCACAACAGGATACAATAAACCCAACTTTCAAAAAAGAGGCGCTATTCACAAAACATTGTTTTATGCAATGTCAATGAATATTATTTGGGCTGGGCCGCCAAATTCAAAAAATTATGTAATCAATAGTTCCTGATCAATGTTGGGTAATCCACTAAACCTACAGAGTGCTTAGGAAGAGCTGCAAGATTGATAGAATTATTACTTTTTAATGTTATAAATTCAATATGAAGAAAAAACAATTCAAAATGCATTTTCTGTTTTGGGAAAAAAAGTAGATTTTTGAGACAGTACTGTTACATCAGGATACACTTGCCCAAGTTTTGTTTACCAGAAATAAAAAGATCAATTTTGGCTCTTATTAAAACCGAAAGGAAAATATTCTGAGACCCCTGAAAAAATGAAATTTTGAGGGAAAAAAATATGGTAAAAATGTTGATTTTGCAAGTTCGAAAAACATACTCTAATGCACGTTACAAAATAGGTTAAGGGTAAAATTTATAGCAATAATTTTTTGACTCGAGCAAATCCAAGGATGATACTTTGTAGTGATGTAAAAGGTTTTCTGAAATATTTGTGTTTTTTGGTGGGGTGGAGTTGTAAATAGTAACTAAAAAACAGTTTTTCAGACCCCAAATCGGCCTAAAGTGGCCTAAACACAAAATGAACTGCTACCATGGCAACGTATTATATAATAATTTGAAATGTAAATTTTGTTTATTTGGACACCAAGTCCCTACCATCACCTGCGGACACGTACGTCAATATTATTTGAAAATAGGGCAAAAATAGGGCAAAAATTGCGATTTTGCAAACATACTCTAATGCATGATGCAAAAATAGCACAAGGGTGATATTTAAAGCAATATTTTTTTTTCTCAAGAAAGGCCAAGGATGATACTTTCTAGTGATATACTAGGTTTTTTGAAATAATTTTGCATTTTGGTGGGGTGGAGTTGTAAAAATGAGCTAAAAACCAGTTTTTCAGACCCCAAAATCGGCCTAAAATGGCCAAAAAACAAAATGAGCCGTAACCATGGCAACGGGCTATAGATGGAATTGAAAATGCAATTTTGTTTACTTGCACCCCAAGGCCCTTCCACCCACAAAGTATTAAAAAAAAATCATTTTTTGACCGTGAGCAAGTATGTCAATTATTTACCTGAACTGACTCTTAACATACAGAAATCGATTTTTTTTTTCAGTACTACAGCTGTATATTGCTGTATAGTTATGAAATACCAAATTTAAAGTTCACTATCGTCACATAACAGCAGGTACACCTGTAAGTATTCCGAAGCTTTGCATTGTGCGGATAAATAGGAAGAGACTGTACATGTATAAGATAGCAAATTGCAAGTGCAACCATATCAGCTATTTTCAGAGCTACAACTCACCCACACCCACCCCCCCAAAAAATAAAAAATAAAACAAAATAAAAATCAGGTGTTCAGGTACTCAACCCGGCCACCACAATTTATTTTTATTTGTGTACATGTTCGGGAGTTCAGCCCGGAACACCTCTTAATATTATTGATGCTTCAGTTTTCATGGTTTACAAACCATGTTTTAAGATACCTCCGATTTCATGTTTTGTAAATCATGATTTTCACGTTTCAAATTTTATGGTTTATAAACCGTGATTTTTCATGTTTCAATTTTCATGGTTTATAAACCATGTTTTTTAAACCATGATTTTAATGCTTCAAATTTTATGGTTCATAAACCACGATTCTAATGATTCAAAGTTCATGGTTTATAAACCATGTTCAAATTTCATGGTTTACAAACCATGATTTGTAAACCATGAATTTGATGCTTCAATATTTATGGTTTATAAATCATGTTTTAAAGATGCCTAAATTCCATGGTTTATGAACCATGATTTATAAATGTTTATTGCATGTTCATGGTTTGTAAACCATAAACTTACACACAACAAATACTAGTGGTATGTAAACCATAAAAATGATTTGGCCACCCTTTCTTTTTTTGTTGTACATCTAATTGCTATAAACCATGGAAAAAACATGCCTTTAATGTGCCAAACAATTAATTGACAGACGGCGCCCCATAATTCTTAAGTTGAATTTATATACTACATATTTACAATTGATGCATGCATCCAAATTAAGACTCACCGAAGCGAACATGATTTTGCTGCTAGTTTGCGTTTTCTTTTTTTATTTATGTGCAACAAATGTCAACTTCTTTGCATTCAAATTAAAGATGACTTATGGCTTTATGAGAACAATTCGAATTAATGCTCCTTTTAAGCACATAAGTTGTCTTTTGTAAGAGGTGTATCCATGTATTTTGCATATTTATTTACATCATAGTCCAAGTCGTGAGCTTGTACGTTTCGAAAAAAGAAAATATTGCATTTTTCCGGCAATGCCGACCAAGTGTATTGCTGCTGCAGCTGGATGCAGCAAAACAACTAAAGATAGGGTCAGTCTGCATGGCTGGTCAGACTCACAAGAGCAATAGTGCCTAGTGGTCCGGTCCGACGTCCTTTTCATCGGTGCGCAGCATTATCTCTTCAAATATCGCGCCTCGATTGACGTCATAAACAGCGCCCTCTCGGGTCGGGCCTACTCTTAAATTCGTAAATAAGATAAGAATAATTGTTTGAGAACCTTAGTTAATTGTTCATTTACATTTCACTCATCACAACTCATATAGTATGACAAAAGCTTTATTTTGACAAAATACCACTTCGAGGTGACTTTGAGTTTAAGTCCGCACCCGATAACTTTAAAATGAAAAACTAATTATTTTGCTTCGGACTTGATGTGTTTTTGCCCTGGTTATGTTGTCTTTGTTTTAATGTATACATGTTAACCCATTTCGAGTTAAAATTTAACCAAACATCTACATTATTCACTGCTCTGTTCCGACCTCGGGCAGCCATCTTTTTAGCCAAAGTTGTTTTGGCGTTTTCTTGGAAACAATGCCAAAAAAGTTTCCCTCAAAGTATCCGCCTAAGGAATCAGAAAGCACATAACATTGATCTTGAATTTGAATGTTAAAATTGTGAAAAATGTTTGCTCTAAATGAAATTGTATGGTTGACCACGTCTTTACGATAATTACTGCGGCCTACACAATTGATTCATCTGATTTGACCAATGAATGCTAAACTAGTTAGGTTGAATTACTCTGTTTGACTATTGAATGCAGATTCAACGGTACATTCGTTTTCAAACTAAATTGAATGAGCCACGAGTTAAAGAGAATAGATTTTGCAGACATTGGCCGGGGAAACCTATAAACGGCTCCCTCTGGAGTAACAAAGTTTGTGAGAAAGACATAAATTCTCACTAAAGAATTTGTAATTCGATACCTCTGTCTCGATTTCAAGGTATCTCAAAGCCCATAGTTTGTATGAAAAGGCTACCTTCCCCCCCCCCCCATTTCTCTCTCGCAACTTCAAAGATTGAGTTAAATCTTTTACAGGTTTGTTGCTTTATGCATAAATTGAGATACACAATGTGAGAATACTCGACTTTGATAATTACCAATGGTGCACAGTGTATTTTAGCTTCGAATAGAGTAACCAAAGAAGCATTGTGTTTACTTGTTTGTGTAATTATTAATATAGGTTTTCTCGGTCAAATTCGGCAAATGAGCAGCCAATTTCATTTTCAGGCGCTCGAATTAAAGCTATTTTGCCTCTCCGGTTTTTACTGCGTTTCAAATTCAGAATTCGGTCATTCAATTTCGTTTTGAGACATTCAAGTTCCAAAACACTCATTCTTTTTCATGACACACTATCATCATTCAATTAAGCAAAGCTGGTTCGACTAGAGATTTTGCCGATTTAATCATTTTCAATTTCGTAAAGAGGCAATCAATTTCGCTCACCGAGGATTCAAATGAGTACGACTAAAGAAATACGAATAAACAAATAAACTGTAAAGGCAAATCGTTTCGTACCTTCACAGGTTCAATATGGAATGCTCCCTTCAAAAAGGCGAAGTCGAGTTGAACACTAAAATCAATCTTTCAAAAAATGAAAAATTATTGTCTTTACTTTATGTTTACAGTAGACTTTCCTTGGGTACCATAAGCGTTGTTTTCTTCTTATTTTGTTTTCGGGATACCTTCAATGCTTAACTGACCAAGACCTGACATTTGAATAGGTTTGAATGTGTTTTTTTCGTTTTATTTTAATGTTTTTAAATATTCACCAACCATCTGTTGGCGTGCCAGACATCTTTGGCAAATTATGTTCAAGAGTGCCAAAACATTAACCGCATGCCTTTAACATTCGTATAAGGAAACATCAAGTTAGCCAAGCGGTTTTAAGACTGCAAACCTATCAGAATTGACTGCCTCAAAATGAAATCGAATGACTAAACACACGCCTCAAAAACACTCCTGCGAGTTTGAATGCAGCTTCGATGAATTGTTAAATTGAATGATTATTTTGTTAACTCGAATGACGTAAAAGTAGATTTGGCTAGTCTTAAAATGAAATCGAATGACCTTTTTTTAGTAGCATTCGATTTCATGCGAAATGGAATAGCTTGGTGGTTAAATTGGCTGCTCATTTTCCGAGAAAACCTATAATAATGCCACTGAAAACGCAACTGAATGGACTAAACTGTAGTTAGCACTCATTTTGAATTATTGTATTTAGCACTTCGTCATCTTAAATACATGGAAAGTCACTTACCGAATAAGAAGATAGATGTCATCAGAATGAGAGGAGCCAAGACGTGGTTGATGTAGTGAAGGGTGATCATGATAGCAGAGAGCTTACTCCATTCAACCCGCTACGTTGATACCAAGGTTTCTTGGACCAAAAAGCAAGTTTATGTTTGTGTTTTGTTGTGTAAAAACAACGCAGCTTCAATGGCGAATACCCAATGGACATCTAACGCTTATAGACGGCATGGTCGGAGCACTTGACCACGTGATTGACACACCCTCTATCTTTGCTTGACGTCATTGGTATAATATACAACCATGACAAAACCGTCTTTTGTTTTCTCTGATGGACTTTACCCACACATTTTAAAAGGAACGTTATAAATTTGGGAAGAAATAAAAATCGTGAATCACAGATTTACAAAAAACTTACACGGTCGAATGATGATGATATAGGTTTTCTCGGTCAAATTCGGCAAATGAGCAGTCAATTTCATTTTCATGCGTTCGAATTAAAGCTGTTTTGCCTCTCTAGTTGTTACTGCGTTTCAAATTCAGAATTCGGCCATTCAATTTCGTTTTGGGTCGAGTCAAATTACTTTAGCACTATGTTCAATTTAGCGTAGCGTCATTCTTTTTCGTGACACACACGCCTCAAGAAGCGTTTGCGAGTTTGAATGCTGATTTCTTTGATGAATTGTTAAACTGAAAGATTATTTGTTTATTCAAATGACGCAACATTAAATTTGACTAATCCCAAAACGAAATCGAATAGCAAATTTTGCATAGCATTCCATTCTGTGCGAAATAGAATAGCTTGGTGGTTAAATTGACTGCTCATTTTCCGAAATTGACCGAGAAAACCTATAGTTAAAAAAACATGTCTGCCTGAAATGTCATGTTTGATGAAAAAAAATAATAACTTCGCGTTTGGAGTTTATCGCTCAGTGTGAGCGTTTTATTCATTTTTATTTTGGCATCGATGAAATGCAACATTTGTAATCTGTTTTTCAAACTTCTACAGGTTTGTCAGTTATGTATATGGTGGACTACAAAAAATGTTTACACTGCCAGCAACTGTTTTGTTAGCAAAACAAAACAAATATGTTTTGTTAGCAAAACAAAACAAATATTGCAATGTTCCTTTAAGCTAAACAAAATTGCTGATGACTACCCATTTTAGGGTGCCTTTATGGTATTTCTTTCGCGGTAAAACTATTTGGAGACTGGGGTCCATTGTCACGGCTAATTTGTCCCGCGAATATCTGCACTCGTGGTTCTCAAGTGTACAGTAAACCATGATCTGGACCGTGAGTGCAGCGAATTCCGCGGTAAGCAGAGCCATGAATTTTGGCGCAGACCTTTTCCTGAACTGGCGAGTGAAGGCGGCACCCGATCGGCACTTGCGCTGTTGTTTCTCGTGCTGCTGTGACAACTGGGGGTGCCGCCGCCGCATGCATGCGCTTTGTCTTCCGGCTGAGTGAGTATTAAATTAGTCCGTACTGATGCATCCCTTCATTATGGCATCGGTTAGTTATTTAGGTTATACTAAATGAATATTTTAGGCTGAAAAGAATTTGACAGAGGAGGGGCCATGCTTTATTGTCGTTTGACTCCCGTCTGAATTGCAATAAACCGAAACTTTTCTCGAATTTGATGTGATAGCTTGTTGCGTGAATAGAATGGCACGATTGCAGGAAAACAAATGAACAAAAGGGAACATGGTTGTTAATGACGTCGATAAATGACCTCAATCCACTTCTACCCATAGTGGAATCTTGCTCAGTGTACGTCTATGTGAACCCGTTTTACGGTCAAGGTCCTTATACCCATACAGCAATGCATTGAAACACGAAACATCAAACATTATAGGATGCACGAACGGTCGTTTTCAATCTAGAGGGGTTTTCAATGTCAGCAATAGAAGAGTTACTGTTTGACAGTTGTTTCCCAAATCAAAATAATAGATAAACCCACGATAAGTATTGGTTACAAATTAATATGGTATATCGAAATGGGGGGGGGGGGCATATTTTTGTTTAATCCCGAGAAAACATGTGTCTTTTTTCAAAACCTGCTTTTTTATAAAAGATGGTCCGAAGTCCCCACCCCAACCCGTTGGGTATTAACACTTGCTAATCTGTTTTGCATCAATCGTTTCTCACATATATATTTCTCAGGGTTGGTGTCCGCGCAGTACCCCCTATTGATCTCCATTATACTGACAGGATAGGACATTGCGTCCAAACGCAGGCCGCGCGCGTATTTTTTTAAACGGGTGAAGTCGGTTCGTCACACGATACGCGATTGTGCACTTTCAAACGGAGTTTCTGCACACGTGGAGAACTTTTCTTCGTTTTAATTTGTATTTTTGAGGTGAAATGCTGAAATTTGGTCGAAAAAAATAACAAAAGGTAATGGTGAAGGTGTGCGCTGCCGTTAATTGCCCGGAGGAGGAGGGGAAACTGAGTCAGGCAACGGGATTGTCCTTCCATAAGTAAGTAGGCCATTGCTTTTTTTGAAAAAATGATTCATATTACGCTACACAACGTTACATTTTTCAAAAAAGGCCTAGAGACCCCCCTATATTATATTTTATTTCAATTTTTATTGTAAAGTGTATTGGTTTATTTTGGAAATGCGCTATAATAATAAATAATAAAACTTTTTGTGGAGTTCAGTATGGCCATATATCCGTCGGACATGGATTGTGTGTCTTTAATTTAAATAGAGACTTAAACAAGTGTTTTTAATGGGGAAAAACACAAAAAGGAAACTGTCTCTGTTTTAGTCAGTTAGTGTATAAAGGCGAGGCCTACTACCTAGAAAACATGAGGGCGCCGCCCAAAAGACGACCTCAGTATTGACAAGGAGTGGTTGTTATTCTATTAGACAAATAAAATTAGTTAGTTGGCGATGTTTCATAAAAATTAAATAAATGAAAATTATAGTGAATTCTTGGAAAAAGCTTTAAAGCTTTATGGTTGAATGTGTGAGTGGTTTGGAATATAGGGGTTGGAATATGTGTCCGGGAATATGGGGTGTGTCGGAACATAGGAGTGTCACAATTATTGAATCAAAATAATTAAACTGCTAAATCCCACCCCAGGGCTTCTCGTTATTTTGTAGGCTTAACAATTTAGAATAAGGAGCACGTTTATTGAATCATGCTTTAGATTATTGCTGAAAAAATCGTGGAGTTTTAATGACAGACAACCGGTCGTCATGTTTTCTCTCCCTTTCTCTAAAAAAATATATTTTCAAAACATCGTGCTCGCACAACATGTATGGCACGTGTACCCGTTTGGGAGGATTTGCGCCACCATTGCTCGGCCGCGCGTTTGTGCACGCAGTATAGTGCGATGTCCTATCCAGTCAGTATAATGGAGATCAATAGACCTTTTCGCAAATACCGGGGCGCGCGCGTAAAGCTTGGAATTAGGTGCATTGTGGTCTAGCTGGTAGCAAAATTTGATGCATATCTATCCCACAATGCACCTCATTCAACAGTCTGCGCTTGCGCATTGGTATTTGCGATAAGGTCTATGGTACGCCCCCCAGCTACAGATGGTGCCCTCTGTCATCACCGGTACCTAACTAAGAATTGATGACAAGGCTCTCGCGTCAACCTCGCTTCCAGCGCGCCTTATCCATAGATATAGAATTAAATAACTAGATCGGCCGCGCGTACATACGCGCCATTGCCTGTGTAGAAAAAAATGTTGTTCGCCATGGACGCGGTAAAAAATTCACGTTCGAAAGGCGACGCGCGAAAATGAACACGGGAGATAGGCCTTTGACGCGCTAAATGTCACGTGCTGACGGCAATAAGTCACGTGCTGACGGCAACGCACAGAAAATGTACACGGGAGATAGACAATGGCAGCCCCCATGCCAAAACCCGCGTATGTACGCGCGGCCGATCTAGTTATTTTATTTTATATCTATGGCCGTATCACGCTAGCTCTGCGTACGTCTCTAACGCGTGATGTGGCACAACTGATTCAGCCGTTGCTCTCGACTAATACGCCTCTCTTTTGCAGTGGCTGCGCCCATCGCCTCGTTTTGAGTTAGCATTGTGACGTACCTCATGCATAAATATTAAGAAAGGCGTATAGAGATGAAAAAACTGTCTTATAAGCACAGGTGCAAGCTCGCGTGTCACGCCCATGTTTCAACACTTTTTACTGACGCGCTCACCACAATAGGAATAGCGAAACTGTCCGAGGTATTTATAGTCTGGTCCCCTGACCAAAGATTCCTTGACGTCTCTTGTTAAAAATCTTAGGTTAGGTATCACCCACTGTTAAAAATAGAGCATGACGCAACTTGTCAGGGTCGGGGGTCATCACCAGGGAAACCATGTCTGCACTAGTTGCGATAACGTAACCCTCCTCCCGACGGCCGCCAGGCCGGAGGGTTACGAGATTATTTTGAAAGTCAATTAATGGCAATCTGGTTCAACACGTATAATTTCGACAGCTAGTCACCAGATTTGCCAAATTTTTACCACTTTCAAAAATCATGAAACTTAATCCTCAATCAATGTCTAATAAACATCTTTGTCAAAACACCTTTGAAAAAATATTTTTGAAGAAAATTGACAAAAACTTACCAGATCCCGGAGCGATTTCCCAGGTTTATATATTTTGAACTTGTCGCTTCGCTTTGCAAACGCTTTATTTAGGCACAATGCCTGCATTGGCAATAGCTGGCATAAGAACTCCTTGATCTACGACCGACAGGACTGACATTACGATTCCATACCGAACATCAACGATACTGTCCGAATGTTGACGACAACACGTTCGGAACATTTCGGATAACTTCGAAAAAGGAGGAATTCCTTCTTTTTGGTCACGTGATTTTGGGTGATACCGGACCCTAAATTCGACAGAGCCTAGTCGGAGATTTTTGGGTCTGGGAACCAGACTAAGGTATTTATGAGTGTGTAAGGTTTGTTGTAGGAACAACAACAAGCAACTGTCACGCGAGAGCAACCTCGTTCCCAGGGGTGATCGATCTCGCCGCGCCATTTTTCCCAGCATGCCTTGCTCGATCAAAACGTTATTTTTTTATTCTTGCAACTTTGATGTCCAATTTGAGTAAAAATTTACACAGTTGTTTTATTTTGTAAAAGCACGTTTTTCTTCAGGCTAACTGACACATATAAGACAAATTGGATCCATCAAAGATTTCAACAATGGCATTTGATTGACTTTGTTATCTTTCGCAAGAGGGACATTAAGTGATGTTAAGATCACAAGGACCATGCGTGGAGCTGAGTGCTGGACCGACCACCATCTAATGAGATCTTCCCTCGCACTCTGCACTTAGTCCCAATGCACCGTATGAAGCCCATGGTTGTCAGGCCATCTCTCAACGTCAATAAGTTGAGGCACATAGAACATTGACAGAACTTTGCCACCAACTTTGATAATGAGATAGATAAAGTGGTTGCGACTTCCTGCTTGCTGAACCAGGTGTGTCGCTCACAATCGAGAGTTCCGCTCTTTTTCTAACATTTTTTATTATTTATTTGCATATGAGTTTGAGTTATTAGAAAGAAATAGTTGAGCTCTTGAGTAATTCTTCTTGCGGTGTATTTTGTACAGTTTGCAAGGTCTATTTAGTTGTATATTTGGGCGTTTCCAAGATAACAGACGCCATAAATGTTATGGCAGGAACCTGCCAGAGGAAATACTGTTTTATATTGTTTGGATCTTTTATGTTGCCATCCAACTGCAAGCGTTAAATGAATTGCCTTACTTAATAATCGCTAGACATTAATATACCTCTTCAAGCTATTTGTCTTATTCTAATTGTGTAATCCCGGGGCCGAGAGAAAGCCATCACATTTATTAGTTGCCTTATTATGTGAACAAATCGTAGACACAAGCACTCTATGTGATTGTCTTACTTAATAATCGCTAGACATTAATTTACCTTTTCAAACGATGTGTCTTATTTTAATTATTGTGTAGTCCCGGGGCCGAGAGAAACCCGCCCCGTTTGTACACTTATTATAGTTGCCTTATGTTTTGAACAAATCATTTACAAAGCACTGTGTTTATTAACGTTTACTTAGTTGCAATTTATCTCATTAATATTATTTGATTTTACAGATTATGATTAAAAGCCCAGAGGCAAGCGATCTAGAAAATGTTTCCACAAACCGGTTACATTTCCGAGTACGTTTTTATGGTTAACCATTATTTTGAGTAATTATCAAAACTGTCCAGTGCCTTTAAACAGTTAATTTTTTTTAGATAAAGCTAAAAACAGCAAATATACGTTATGAAGAAAACACTTAAATTTACATAAAACATTACGTATCTAGTAACCACCCTATTAAGCAACTTAAATTCACCTGAATAATTGCACTTATAACTAATTCAAAGTCAAAAGTGAAAGACAATAATAGTTTATTCGACTTACCGACTTTATGAGCCAGTATGTTTTACTCAACAGTTTGGATTATACACTATAAAGAGAATAATTTATGTTTTTTGCTGTTGATATAAAGTTACTGAAAGCTCATTCGGTTTATACATTATAAGAGAACCGGCCTTCTTCCTGTGTCTGTAGAGCTGTCAATTAGTTGTTGGCCAATAGACGAGGTGACATAATGTTTACATTCAAACCGCCCTCTGTTGAAAAAAAAACACTGTAACGTCATGTTTCGCCGGGCAAAAAGACACGTGGTCATGGTTAGATTGCATACACTTTCTAGCTGGCTGCCAAAAGACAAAGATTTTGCCTGGCGGTATGCGCGGGAGTCATTTTATGGTTTTCGTGTGACGTCAGAGGTCACATTGTCTTTAAGATTCACGAGCTATATTCAAAACTGTACACGTATACATTGTATACTTAACTGACTGGTGTAACACAAAACGATTTATCTTTTGTATTATTATTACGGCTTCAATATTCACCACTTCAGACACAAGTCATAACTTTAGCCATGAAGTATTTGTCGTGAAAATCAAAGTAACTTTTTTCGACTTTGTGCACAGGTCCTGAATATTAGCGACTCACGATTCATTAAATAAATTATGTCAGACTCAGAATTATACGACTTTGGGCACAAGCTGAAATTATTTTTAAAGACCCTGAACCCTGTGGGTAATTGTCAAATACCAGTCGTCTTCCTTGGTGTATCTCAACATATGCATTAAATAACAAATCTGTGAAAACTTGAGCTCAATCGGTCGTCGAAGTTGCGAGATAATAGCAAAAGAAAAAACACCCCGCCACACGTGTGCTTTCAGATGCTTGATTTCGAGATCTCAAATTCTAAATTTAAGGTATCGAAATCAAACTCGTGGAAAATTACATTTTGCTCTAAAACTTCGTTACTTCTGCTCAATCATATTTATTTTGAGTAACTACCAATATTGTCCACTGCAATTAATGAGCGATGTAACTCCAAAACAATTTACTTTCACATTCTTTTATCTTAGCTCTACTCTAAATCCATGACAGTGTCTGCGTGTGTTTAAAAACCTCTACATTCGCATATCTTTGACACATGAAAGGAAAACATCGAATAATTATTGTAGTTAGCTTTGTGTATTTCGTCATAGTCGCTCAGTCGTTAACTCATTCACTTAAACTCTGGTATCATCGACATCCTATCACCTCAAAGCGCATACAGCATACGCCATCTACCGGAACACATGATGTCATATAGATGCGCAGATACTGGGCGTGCAACACTGACGAGAACTGGTTGGTCACTTGAGTATTTACCTCAGAATTACCGGAAAACTGTTAACAGAACGACAACAAGCAAGACAGTGATCATTAAGTCCGCCTACCTCAAAGATGCCTACACGAAAGCAGACAAAATAAAATACATGCATACAACTAAATATATATAAAGTGCCTTTACATCAAGACCAAAGCGCTGAAAAGAGCAAAACCAATGCAACTATACATACAACAAATTACATCTGATACAAGTAGGTTTGAGTGTGTATTTTTGAACAATGAAAAAGAGTAACAATTTCTGATGCGTACTTGACGGTTGTTCCATATTCGCGGAGCAATACAGGAGAAAGTCCAGTTGTGAGCAGATGAGAGTATGCAGTGGGCGGGCAATGAAAAACATGACCACTAACACGGTACTTACCGTTTTGACACTTCCACTGGAAGTTGACACGAATGACAAGAAGGATGAAGAGTTACCGTACTTAGCTGTGTAGGTCTCCACTACACTTCGTCCGTAGTAGTATCCCTGTGTGGTCAGACCAGTGATGTACACAATAGCGTTGAAGTTTACTTGTATCCATGGAGTCCTGTTGGATAATGATGAACACCAGCCTCCTCCTTGATATTACAAGAGATGAGCATCAAGATAATGTTTTAGAACATGCTTCCGATGGATCGAGAAAGCCCTTGTTACTCTTATGTCGTGCTTCTGTTGGTTTTTTTCTTTCGAGGAGATACTTTGTACCCTTTTTGATTTGATTTCGCTGCTTCGAAAATATTCAAATGCACAAAGTAATTCTGTGATTGTACATTCGTAAATGGGAATCACACAAAATTGACTACGTCATTCAATTTGTGGTTGGCATCGATCCAATAGTCAACATTGTGCTCTCTGTAACTACTACTTGCTACCAGTGCTTTTAGTCAACTGCGCAATATCGACATTTGTTTTTTAAACTTATCATTGCGTAAACAAAAGTTAAATATTGGTTGAAATTTTTCGGGAACTGTCCTCTGCATTGGGTTAAGAGACATACACGGGCAAATCAAGCTGTGTTTTCGAAAGGATCCCATGTAAATAATATTTAAACTTGTTTTTTTTTTTTACGAGAAAATCTGCATACTAATCTCTCTCTCTTTGCACGTGGTGCTTTGGCTCTTTACTTGTGCTTGTGTTAAATCAATAGGAATTGTACCTTGGTTATTAAGCCTTGCTTGGCTAGCCTCGTATTCATTGTTGTAGACCGAAGATGCTTTGATATTGGCATCTGGAATTTCTCCGCTCTCCATGCCGAGAGGTTCCCAAAGTTCCATTGGACAAACTACATGAGAATGAACACACAAACAACAAAAGTAAAAAAAGTCTGCCATCTACCCCAAAATGATGTAAAAAAAATATATTAGTTGCAAGGACAAACTACTTATCGACCAAAACATATTGCAAGCAGCAAAATATGAAACAGACCTAATAACATACACTACAACAACTGGGGTGTTAAAATTGACACAATCGGTGTCCCATCTACAGACCGAAGAGGAAAATCAAATTGTACACCCGGGTGTTAATAATATAACACTGCCGAGCCAATTAAGTGTGACTGGCTGCATTCAAAAAATATAAAAATGCGCAGTTGATGATTTTAATTCAGCGGTTCGAAAAATGTGACAAACTGTTTACCTGATGAGCAGTTTACACCTTTGTAGTCGCCAGTACATGTACAGGTAAAACTGTCAACACCGTCCGTGCAATGGCCGCCGTTCAGACATGGGTTTGGGCTACAGTCATCGACATCTACAATAAAACGATAGAGTACCTGTATGTGTTAGGTACTGTGCAAACTCCACCTGGTGCTGGATATCCAGCGTAGGGAACAATCAAATTAGTAAAGAGCCCCCTTGGCCGGTTCAAGACATAAATGGGATAATAAAGTTATTGTTAAAGGCAGTGGACACTACTTACTGGTAATTAAACCTTTCTTGGTGACGAGTAATGGGGAGAGGTTGATGGTAAAAAACATTGTGAGAAACGGCTCCCTCTGAAGTGCAATAGTTTTCGAGAATGAAATAATTTTCCACGAATTTGATTTCGAGACCTCAGATTTAGAACTTGAGGTCTCGAAATCAACCATCTAAACGCACACAACTTCGTGTGACAAGAGTGTTTTTTTCTTTCATAGTTATCTTGCAAGTTCGATGACTGATTGAGCTCAAATTTTCACAGGTTTGTTATTTTATGCATATGTTGAGATACACCAACTGTGAAGACTAGTCTTTGACAATTACCAATAGTGTCCACTGCCTTTAAATCTACAAGCTGTGCTAAACCCTGGTACTCATTTCATGTCTCACATCTATAGCCCTTGGGTCACCTTAGAAAAATTGCATATCCTTCCCTGTTTCCAGCGGGATCTGGCAATGTCATTGGATGTACTGGCTCTGTATTTAAGAGATTTTTGACGTAGCAGATCTTTTGTGTTTTTGATCTTGGTACCATCCCTTAGTCTGACTTTGTTATTATTGGCCTTGTGCTTTTTCAGTCATTTTGCTAGTAGTTTAACTTTTACTAGCATTATAGTGTAATTTGTTTAAAAAAACATTGAATAGTTAAAATTATTTGAAGGGTATATGTACTTTTTCCTAACAAAAAACACAATGTCCACAGATTTACATAAAACTTACACAGTTTGAAGATTATGATAGTGGAAAGCTTCCCTTGAAATTTTACTTACTGAGGTGCTGTAGTTTTTGAGAAATTAGTAAAAGTAATAATTTTCGTCTCAGTTTTAGCATGTAAAAACGTATTAACCAGTTATGCAATGGTTTTGGTATAATATCATAACTGGTTAAGGGGATTTTACATGCTAAATTAATTTTGGTCTCATGAGACAAAATTATTGTTTTACTCATTCTCAAAAACTAAACAACCTTATTTAGTAATATTTGAAGGGAAGCTTTCCACTGTCATTATCTTCAAACCCTGTAAGTTTAATGTAAATCTGTGGACATTTTGAACAAGTACCCGAATCCTTTAACAAACCAGCTGAAAATTGTGCTAAACCAAGGCACTTACTTAAAGCGCATGTATTTCCTTTGTAGCCTGTAACACACATACACGTGAAGCTGTCCACGCCATCCACGCAGTTACCTCCGTTCAAACATGGATTGAGGCTACAGTCATCGACATCTAAGATAGAAAAGAACAGTGTGTACAATCCAAAAGTATTTCTTCTGTTAAAACAACGAATTTTTAAATTTACAAATTTTGGTTAAACCCTGGTACTTACTTGTAGCACAGGTACTCCCCTCATAGCCTGAGACACACGCACACGTAAATCGGTTCATAAGTTAAAAGTTAAAAGTGTTATTTTCTTAAAACAACCAATTTTTAACTTGGCAAGTTTTGTTTATAACCCTGGTACTCACTTCTATCACATGTACTCCCCTCGTAGCCTGGAGCACACCTACACGTAAAGCTGTTCACTCCATCCAAGCAGTAACTCCCGTTCATACATGGATTGGGACTACAGTCATCGATATCTAAGAACAAAGAATGTGTATAGAAGAAAAGTGTTAATCATTCAAACATAAAACTTTTAAATTGACAAGCTTTGCTTAACCCTGGTACTCACTTCTATCACAGGTGCTCCCCTCGTAGCCTGAAGCACACCTACACGTAAATCGGTTCACGCCATCCAAGCAATAACCTTCGTTCATACATGGATTGGGGCTACAGTCATCGATATCTAAGAACAAAGAATGTGTATAGAAGAAAAGTGTTAATCATTCAAACATAAAACTTTTAAATTGACAAGCTTTGCTTAACCCTGGTACTCACTTCTATCACAGGTGCTCCCCTCGTAGCCTGAAGCACACGTACACGTAAATCGGTTCACGCCATCCAAGCAATAACCTTCGTTCATACATGGATTGGGGCTACAGTCATCGATATCTAAGAACAAAGAATGTGTATAGAAGAAAAGTGTTAATCATTCAAACATAAAACTTTTAAATTGACAAGCTTTGCTTAACCCTGGTACTCACTTCTATCACAGGTGCTCCCCTCGTAGCCTGAAGCACACGTACACGTAAATCGGTTCACGCCATCCAAGCAATAACCTTCGTTCATACATGGATTGGGGCTACAGTCATCGATATCTAAGAACAAAGAATGTGTATAGAAGAAAAGTGTTAATCATTCAAACATCAAACTTTTAAATTGACAAGCTTTGCTTAACCCTGGTACTCACTTCTATCACAGGTGCTCCCCTCGTAGCCTGAAGCACACGTACACGTAAATCGGTTCACGCCATCCAAGCAATAACCTTCGTTCATACATGGATTGGGGCTACAGTCATCGATATCTAAGAACAAAGAATGTGTAAAGAAGAAAAGTGTAGTCATTAAAACATAAAACTTTTGAATTGAAAAGCTTTGCTTAACCCTGGTACTCACTTTTATCACAGGTGCTCCCCTCGTAGCCTGAAGCACACGTACACGTAAATCGGTTCACGCCATCCAAGCAATAACCTTCGTTCATACATGGATTGGGGCTACAGTCATCGATATCTAAGAACAAAGAATGTGTATAGAAGAAAAGTGTTAATCATTCAAACATAAAACTTTTAAATTGACAAGCTTTGCTTAACCCTGGTACTCACTTCTATCACAGGTGCTCCCCTCGTAGCCTGAAGCACACGTACACGTAAATCGGTTCACGCCATCCAAGCAATAACCTTCGTTCATACATGGATTGGGGCTACAGTCATCGATATCTAAGAACAAAGAATGTGTATAGAAGAAAAGTGTTAATCATTCAAACATAAAACTTTTAAATTGACAAGCTTTGCTTAACCCTGGTACTCACTTCTATCACAGGTGCTCCCCTCGTAGCCTGAAGCACACGTACACGTAAATCGGTTCACGCCATCCAAGCAATAACCTTCGTTCATACATGGATTGGGGCTACAGTCATCGATATCTAAGAACAAAGAATGTGTATAGAAGAAAAGTGTTAATCATTCAAACATAAAACTTTTAAATTGACAAGCTTTGCTTAACCCTGGTACTCACTTCTATCACAGGTGCTCCCCTCGTAGCCTGAAGCACACGTACACGTAAATCGGTTCACGCCATCCAAGCAATAACCTTCGTTCATACATGGATTGGGGCTACAGTCATCGATATCTAAGAACAAAGAATGTGTAAAGAAGAAAAGTGTAGTCATTAAAACATAAAACTTTTGAATTGAAAAGCTTTGCTTAACCCTGGTACTCACTTTTATCACAGGTGCTCCCCTCGTAGCCTGAAGCACACGTACACGTAAATCGGTTCACGCCATCCAAGCAATAACCTTCGTTCATACATGGATTGGGGCTACAGTCATCGATATCTAAGAACAAAGAATGTGTATAGAAGAAAAGTGTTAATCATTCAAACATAAAACTTTTAAATTGACAAGCTTTGCTTAACCCTGGTACTCACTTCTATCACAGGTGCTCCCCTCGTAGCCTGAAGCACACGTACACGTAAATCGGTTCACGCCATCCAAGCAATAACCTTCGTTCATACATGGATTGGGGCTACAGTCATCGATATCTAAGAACAAAGAATGTGTATAGAAGAAAAGTGTTAATCATTCAAACATAAAACTTTTAAATTGACAAGCTTTGCTTAACCCTGGTACTCACTTCTATCACAGGTGCTCCCCTCGTAGCCTGAAGCACACGTACACGTAAATCGGTTCACGCCATCCAAGCAATAACCTTCGTTCATACATGGATTGGGGCTACAGTCATCGATATCTAAGAACAAAGAATGTGTAAAGAAGAAAAGTGCAGTCATTAAAACATAAAACTTTTGAATTGAAAAGCTTTGCTTAACCCTGGTACTCACTTTTATCACAGGTGCTCCCCTCGTAGCCTGAATCACACGTACACGTTAATCGGTTTACGCCATCCAAGCAATAACCTCCGTTCATGCATGGGTTGGGGCTACAGTAATCGATATCTTTGAGAAAAAAAGTAGTGTGTAAAAGATTAAACAATTTGTTCTTCTTCAAAACAAATAACTTGTTAACTTATAAGTTTTACTAAACCCTGGTACTCACTTGCAGCACAGGTACTTCCCTCGTAGCCTGGAACACACGTACACGTAAATCGGTTCACGCCATCCACGCAGTTACCTGCGTTCAGACATGGATTGGAGCTACATTCATTGATATCTAAGATAAATCAAAATTAATACATTTTACCTTTTACTACAAATTATTCAATCGTGTCACTCTGTGTTAGTTGCACACGCGATTTAGCGACGCACCCCTCTTATACCCGCTCACACGGCACACTATACGACCTTACGAAAATCATGATTTTTTTACCCTGAACAAACTATCAAGTCAGGGTATGATCGCCGTCCAAATCAAGCAGTTTGGTAAATTGAACACTCCGCCCAACCTTACTGCTTTTACGTAAGAAATGTTTCTGACTCGCTGTCACTACGATTACTGCCGATTTCACCAAGACCAATGCCGACCAAGCGGTTTCTTCTTCGACGTTCCCACTACGACTTTCCTCGTCTAATGTTGGCAACGACCCGGCTTCGCTTTTTTCGAACATGTTCAAAATAGACGTGAACATGTTCAAAATAAGCGTTGGGATAGCTTGCAGACTCCCGACCTAGAAGATCCCAACCCGGCCAAACCACGCTTAAAAGGATCTTCCCACGTTTGACCTACGATTGGTCCGCAATTGGTCACGCTCTCGGCCCATTTCTCATCGTAGTGGAAGCGGCGTCTATGTGTGGACGGAGAACTGAGTACGTTTCCGCGTCACACCAAATCACGAATTCTGATTGGTCGAGAGTCTCATAGTTCAATGCTGGAATACCCCATGCACTACTACCAGACTTACCTTGGCATTCAAAATATCTCTTAATCTCTTCCACATCGTCTGTAAACATTGGATTATCGGTATACTCTGGTTCCCCGTTGCGGTGTGATCTCATCATGCTTACACCACCAGGCCTGAGGCTCGTACAGGCGCAACGGTCGACTCTCTCTGCTGGTTTAATCCATCGAAGTTTACCCTGGCGGTCTTGTTCTTGATCAAGATAACACACTTTAGCAACTACTACTGAGCATCCAAAGTAAGCTATTGGGTAAAATAAAATATATGGGATGTTAGGGAAATGGGGGGACCACAAAATTCCCATGCAAAAAAATAAGATTACCAATTCATCCGACCAAATAAGTGATTGTGCACCATCCAAATTGACCAAAATGTTTAGAATTTAACAGTCTATTTATGGTTCAGAAGTGCTTGTATAATCTAATCAACATCATTCGGCTTGAACCGGAAGTATTGGAGTCAAACGGGTCAAACTCTGTGTACAGTGTGTTTGGTTTTTAACAACCTCAGATAATGGATGGATTGTGAGTATCCAATGTCTTGTTCAGGCGTCAATATTATTATTCCTATTTTTTTGTGACACAAGTCATTTAATGTTCCACCTAAACCAGAGGACGCCCTCTCTGGCGAGCGGGTTTGCCGATCGGCCTGCATTGGCACGCGCCTGATCATCTGATGTCACACTTCGAGGCCTGTGAATAAATCCAGAGACCTGCCCCTTTTACCTACCCTAATTTACTATAGAGGGTGCGTTCGTCTAGCTTTCCCGGGTCGACCCCGGTCTGCCCGGGTCTCAACCGAATGAGCATCACGGGGTCGACCCGGGGAAGATAAACGAACGTACCCATTGATACGCAGTTAAATTATATTGGGGACGTGACAGCATTGACTGTTTGGGCGTCGTGTGTCACTAAACGTTTATAGTGATATGATGTTACCAATGAATAAAGAAAAGGGCGTAGGCTTGGCGTAGGCACAAGCATTGCTCCGACGGTGAGTCGTGATAGTGCCCTCGTGATCGGCACGGCCACTACACTGCCCATAAACCTGAATATCAGACGTCACGCTTCGAGGCTCGTTATTAACGCAAGAGACCTATCTCGAGACTGGCGTGTATTTTCAACTTCTAATGCGGACGTGACATCAGTGTACTGTTGGGTCAAAAACTCTCCCTTCTCCGGCGGTTCCTCGTGCATATATCCGTGTCGATGGTGCGTACTTCAAAACTGCTTACATTCGCTACTCTTCTCACCAGTACCGGCGGCTAACTTTGTATTTCCCCAAACGACATTGCAATGATTAAAAGTGCAGGTTAATTTCATGATGACCTAATCTCACAGAAAGAGCCAATCACAGCGGCAGGGGAAACAATGTTGCAATGTCGTTTTGGAAAAACAAAATCGCGTCCCGGGCAAAATGGCAGTACGCTATAACATTTAAGCCGTGTTAATCCTGGTTGCATCCTTAGAGGCATTGATGGTCTCACCACGTGAAGAAGAGGCCTGGTAGCGGGCATGCGGTGGTGTTTCTTCAAGTTTCTCGACTTAAATAAATCTTTCTCGCAGTAACAGCAGACTAGGCGAGCAATTTGTTGTGTTGCCGGTACCTATTCTAACTGACTGCGTATCCTCATGGTGTGTGTGTGTGTGTGTTTTGCCCTGTCGTCCGGGGTCCAATGTGTAAGGTCTCTGTGTCTGTCTCGTCTAACATTTTTGTCTTCCAAGATTGTTACGTCCCCGCCTTAGGTGTGGACAATCTCGCTGGAAGTGTCCGAAATCAAGCAGCTGAAGCACGTATTGTTCTTCACCGATTGAGGGGGTAGCGTGTGTACTGCTGACATGAAATGGAATCCTTTCGTTGATGCGCCTGCTACTCACGGAATGCATCCCTCTCGGTTGCGAGCGTGATTCCTCGGTTAGGGTTGTAACTTTTCCAATTGCCAAGTCCACCCGCGCCTGAACGAACAACTGTGGGTAGCTGTTGGTTACCAAACGTCAAGTGGACCGTCCCCAACCTCTGGTGTGCATCTACAACTGGATCCGGTGCTTCGGAATCCTGGATGTGGCAACGCTCTTAAAATGAAGTAGATATTATATGCCCATGAGGTGACTCCGTCAAATTAATCTGGAACCGTCAGGGGTTAGCAGACTCTGTCGGCGTGCTCTAAGTTAATATTTTATGTATTGGTGGTGAGTGTGTTTCGGACGAGACGGCTCCGGGTGGAATCGTGACTCCGACGGATAATGTACCCACCGTGGGGCTGCTATGAAAACAAATGTGTAAACATGATTCCATGGTCTGCCCTGGCCTAACCTGTCCTGTCGTGGGTTTTCCTCAAAAAGATTTAGCAATTCTTCTAACTTGATGAAAGAAGGCAGACCTCGTGTCATCTCAAAAAGCCTTAAAATTTTACAATTCTCATGTCAAAAATCGTTCACCAATCGTTCACCGGGGTGTTGCGAAACACATAGCTTTCAAGACTCAAATACTGGCTTTTCTGACCCTTGTTCCGTAGCTTTAATGACACTTAACATGGGCGACCAGCAGTGCTCCGACGGGGAGTCGTGCTGGTGCCGGCAACTACAATAGATTTAAGGTTGTCAGCTGAACACAAATCAAGAGGTATTCGTATTGAAGACTAGTCCTGCTGGAGACACGTTTTGTGAGATAAATCGTATGATCGATCGTAGCTAGGAATGCACAGAAATGCACAATATGTTTCACATGACTCTTATTAAGTGAAAACCAATTACTATCAATCAAACTAATAAACCTTGGTCACATTCCAATATGCGATCGGAAGAAACATTATGGAAGTAGCTCGTAAATGCCACGGGTGTTTTGTGGTTGATATAGTTGTTGCGATAAGGGTCTAGTGCGGTGAAATAAAATAACGTACGTGTTGTCAAATTCGGTCGAATTCGTCTTTGAAAAACGTTTGTAATCGTTTGTTATAAAAGGTTTCGGAGGTAGGAAGACGTTGTAAGAGTAGAATACAAAGATCCACACAGACATGCCTCGAAATGTCACGGTTTTCCACGGATTTGCGTTTTATAACAAACGATACAAACGTTTTTTAAAGACCAACTCGTCTGATCCAAGGAAACGTGTCCCTTTCAACAACATTTTTGTTTCAACAAACAATAGTAGCTTGATTAACGTTAATATGACAAAAGTCACGTGCTATGCTGGCAGTTTGATCAGTTTCTTTTTTTAGTTTTCATGAACTTACGTCCATTTTGGAGAAGAGCGGTGTTATTTATTTGCAATGCTGAATGGTGGCGTGGGTATTTTTTTATCATGCTTCGTTTTGTAACGTAGGGCCCGCTTTTTGTGGCCTACTACATATGATCGTCGGCAAAACGCTGATGCGCGCTGTGCAGTAGTAGTGTTCATAGGTTAAGGCCCTGTCACATCATGGCGTATCGCCTGAACGTAAGCAAACATATGCGAAATATTGAAAATACGTTGGTGTACGATGATATAAGTTTGGGGTAAGTTGGGGATACGTCGTTTACGTTAAGAGCACGCTGGGATACGCTGTTTAAGTTTTGAACACGTCGAGCCCGCGAAACATTTTTGAGCATGGTCAAAATTTCTCGGCGTACTGAACGTGTGCTTCATACGTTCTGCATAAGTTCCCCGTAAGTTCATGGTACGTTAGACATACGTTGACATACGTTGATATACAATGGCATACGTTATAGGAACGTTACTCGTTGGTTGGTATACGTTGATGTACGTCGGCTACCGGGAAACGTACAGCCAACGTAGTGATAACGTACATATTGTGTTCTACAGTACAGCTAGCGTATGTGCCGCACAGCCAGAGCGAGCATTCGGCGTTTTATGAACTTATGGGGGGGGGGGGGGGGTTCAGCACAGTGGATCCCTCGAGTAACTCATCCTTCTTTTTTTGAGTTCGCCCCTTTTGTTCCCCGTTTTCCCGCAGTAAAAATTTAAAAACCTAACAACTGCAAAATTAAGAGCAACTATAAATATAAATATGAATAGTAAAATTGCAGGTACAACCATGGGTAACAACTCTTTTGAAGGAGTGGTGGCTCTGAAAAGAGCCGGTTTGGTCTCGACGTTTCGAACCGACTCTGCTCGTCTTCAGGAGAATGAAGACGAGCAGAGTACACTGTTTGAAACGTCGAGACCAAACCGGCTCTTTTCAGAGCCACCACTCCTTCAAAAGAGTTTTTACCCATAGTTGTACCCGCAAGTTTACTATTCATATTTATAGTTATAGTTGCTCTTATTCTCCACACCATGCAAAGCTTCAAACTGAAAAATTCTTCAATTTACTGAAAAAATCCCCTTTATAATCACCGAAGTAACGGGAAACAGTCAGGGTCACGGCAAATGTGAAGGGTTCATCAAAAAGGAGTTTTATTCATGTCACACTTTTCGAAGGTTTTTATTTAAAATGTGCATACAGTTTAAAGACACTGGACACTATTGGTAATTTTCAAAGACCAGTCTTCCCACTTGGTGTATCTCAACATGTGCATAAATTAACAAACCTGTGAAATTTGAGCTCAATTGGTCGTCGAAGCTGCGAGATAATAATGAAAGAAAAAATATCTGTATCACACGAAGTTGTGTGCGTTTAGATGGTTGATTTCGAGACCTGAAGTTCTAAACCTGAGGTCTCGAAATCAAATTCGTTGAAAATTACTTCTTTCTCAGAAACTATGGCTAAGAAAGGTTTTATGCCAATAATTATTTTGAGTAATTACCACACTGCCTTTAACAAATTTGATAACTCTTCATAAAGAAAAAAAAATCTCAAGATTATCCTCCTTCATTTTAAGTCTTTTCGTTGAAACAGTCCCCACCAAACGGAGCGGTTTACTGCGCGCGCTAATGAACACTCGCATTTTCTTGTGAATTCTGAAAGGGTTCGAGAGCGCTTTTCTGATCACGATTTTGCAAAGAAACTCTTTATCTCGAAATTGCGCATTGACTGCTATGTATACGTTCAATACGCTACGGGTACGTTTTCATCTCCTTATCACAACGTTGGCTGTACGTTTCCCCTTTAGCAGACGTACATCAACGTATACCAACTTACAAATAACGTTCATATAACGTATGTTAGCGTATGTCAACGTATGTCTATCGTATACCATGAACTTACGGGGAACTTATGCAGAACGTATCAAGCACACGTTCAGTACGCCGATAAATTTCGAACATGCTCAAAAAAAATTCGGCGGGCTCGACGTGTTCACAATTTTAACAGCGTATCCCAGCGTGCTCTTAACGTAAACGACGTATCCCCAACTTACCCCAAACTTATATCAGCGTACACCAACGTATTTTCGATATTTCGCATACGTTTGCTTACGTTCAGGCGATACGCCATGGTGTGACAGGGCCATCACTGATCCTCTTTTCGTCATGGTCGGTCGTGCTGAACGCACCAACCCATCAATACGTTACTCGTACGCTCGCGTACGCTGCGATACGCTGTCATAACTTTGTTATTTAGTTACGTGAAACGCTATCAATGCGCTAGTCCGTACGCTATGTATACGTTCAATACGCTATGGATACGCTATGAATACGTCTTTTCCAACACCGATGTCAACATTTTCGATGCAATTCGTAGGGGAGTTGGACGTTCTTGGACTTTGAAAATTTTCGAACTATTTTGTGCATACGTTGGCATACGTTCAGGCGATACGCCATGGTGTGACAGGGCCTCTTTGGAGGTACTACGGCCGTTCGACAACATCAGAGCCATTTACAGGGTGAATATTCAAGCATCGGCCTCGCGACAAAACACCTGGTAAGCTTACCCGCGCCATTCAAAGGTGACTGATGAGTAGACGGGGTGGTTGTGACTAACAACCCCTGTGACGAATACACAGCGTTGGGCGGATGTAAACAGCCTAAATTGCAGGACCGGATCTCGATCTGCGTTTACCCTTGCTTTTTGATCGCCTTTGCGGGATCTCATCTCCCTCTGAACTCGCAATGAAGGGAGGTCGAAAAGGGGATCCGATCCTGATCTCGTTCACACTAGCCAATGACCTCCCTTTAATCGCCCTTTCGAGTTAATATCCTCCTTTGATTCTCCTATGAATAATCACCCTGCTGTAGTGAATAACAATAAAGGAATCTTGTGCTACGTTCGTCGTGCATGCAAATCGTTGGTGGAGCTACCCATAGGTAGCTGTTTATTGGCTCTGACGTGGTCGACCGGCCGACGTACCTCAAAAACATATGAGCACTAGGTAGACTATCGTAAGAGTAAGACATAAATTGTTTCTACGAAAAGCGTGAAGCCAAAGCTACCCGCCGATCCAGCCAGTCGAGTTAAATTGATACTTAAGATCAATTACTTCACACTAGAGTGACGGTATTTTTATTATGCTTCGTACACGGTATGTTCATTGTCACATGTATACCATTTAATATTAAATGTGCACAATGTCTCATTGGCAACTAATGGCAAGCAAACACAAACAACATCCTAAAAACTCGTGTTCGCACTGGATTAATATTTCGGGTAACTTAACCATGACGCTGGGTAACTTAACCATGACGCTGGGTAACTTAACCATGACGCTGGGTAACTTAACCATGACGCTGGGTAACTTAACCATGACGCTGGGTAACTTAACCATGACGCTGGGTAACTTAACCATGACGCTGGGTAACTTAACCATGACGCTGGGTAACTTAACCATGACGCTGGGTAACTTAACCATGACGCTGGGTAACTTAACCATGACGCTGGGTAACTTAACCATGACGCTGGGTAACATTCCCACCGTCCGCACTTTGATTTGTTTGACTCGGGTAAACTTACTGAGCTGGCCCCAATATTGAATAGTTTGATAATCACGAAAATTGTATTCTTCCATGACAAAACATGTCAGCTTGTTCGGGTCACGGACGAATGGGAGATTTAACCGAGGTTAAACTACCCATTTGGGTCGGGTAAGGTACCTGGGAGGAAAATTTCCTGGGCTGTTCGGTTTGGACTTAAAATGGGTAAGTTACCCATTGGCTCGGTTAGTTTACCCAAATTAAAGGCAGTGGACACTTTTGGTAATAACTCAAAATAATTATTGGCATAAAACCTTTATTGGTGACGAGTAATGGGGAGAGGTTGATAGTATAAAACATTGTGAGAAACGGCTTCCTTCTGCCAGTGCCATAGTTTTCGAGAAAAAAAAGTAATTTTCCACAAATTTGATTTCGAAACTTCAGATTTAGAACTTGAGGTCTCGAAATCAACCATCTAATCGCACACGACTTCGTGTGACAAGAGTTATATTTCTTTCATTATTATCTCGCAACTTCGATGACCGATTGAGCTCAAAATTTTCACAGGATTGTTATTTTATGCTTATGTTGAGATACACCAACTCTGAAGGCTAGTCTTTGACAATTACCAATAGTGTCCACTGCCTTTAAGTCCAATGCGAACAGGGCTTTTGAGTTTAGACTCATGTGGAGTTGTGTTTCAGAAGTAAACATGTTTGATATATAATTCAAACGCCCGATGTCGTGAATGTTGAGTGATACATCAACAGACAACTATTTTTATTTATCTGTTTTCTTATGTTAGTCCATAACAACAAAGAACGTACAAATATAACGAGTCACACACAAAAAACAAAACAAAAACAAAAAAAACTACGGGCAGTAATAGGCAGTAATAGCTATTATCTTCAATTTATAAAAAGATGTATAATTTTATAACAACATTTCAAAGATTGGCAGCGTGAAGTCATTCCTACTCAACTCCTATTTGTGCTACAAATTATATTAACATTTGCTGCAAACACATTCACCTTTTTTTTTTTTTTTTTTCTTTCAAAGAGATGTTCAAAAACATTTACCCAGTACACTGAATAATACACTTGTATGCAACTGAAGATGGAGTTTACAAGACTTCTCAAAAATAATTATTGCCACTATCAAAAATCTTCAAAATAACCCCCGATCTCCATGAAAACCCGTTCATCATCAACCAACTTTGTCGCAGAATGTCAGACTTGTTTTGGTGCACTATTATCCCATCACTTCCCAGTTAACATAAACAAAAAAACGCAAAGACATTAATTGAAATAGTTTTATCATTAAATACTCTTGCCAAATTACTACAAGTCAACATATACGGCAACACTGGACGGGATAACACCACCAGTTTTATACTCAACATGGTTGTCATTAAAGCGATGGCACAACCTTCTCCTTGTTAAACCATTAAACAGGTTGGCCATGGTGCCCTTATAGGTGGACCACCTTAGATCCAACTGACTACTCGGCTAGATGATTCGGCAAGTCTTCCAGTTATATGCTTATAGGTAAGTACTGACATTGGATGCTGAGTAGTTTTGGCTGTGGACCGACTGATGGCTGTGATCATTGTGGAGTAAGTACATCACGTGCTATTATAACTAATAGCACGTGATGTACTCCACAATCCGTATGTTTGCGGTGGCCCCGATGTTTAAAAATAAGTAGTATGTGCACGACTATGCGCATGTAATTATAATGTCGGCAACTTTGTTGCGTACATTTTGGACAATTTGTTGGTGACTATTAGTCAGGCCCTTTTAAAGGCAGTGGACACTATTGATAATTACTCAAAATAATGATCAACATAAAACCTTACTTGTTGACGAGTAATGGGGTAGAATGAGGGTATAAAAGATTGTGAGAAACGGCTCCCTCTGAAGTGCCATAGTTTTCGAGAAAGAAGTAATTTTCAAAGAATTTGATTTCGAGACCTCAGATGTAGACGTTGAGGTCTTCAAATTTCAATCAAAACAACTATGACTGAGTTCTCTTGAAAGTCTCTTTGTTGTCAACTTGAATTTTTCGGAGAATTTTGAATGGAAACTCAATACTCTCACAATGAGGTACAAGTATTAACTCTCTCATGCGCAAATTAATTATTTTCCAAGTGGTGAACACATTTTTATGGGGGGGGGGGGGGGTCAGTTTTAATTTGGGATTCAAAATCTAAAAGCCATTTTCGGTGGTCAACTTGGTCCGTTAATTAGTTAATCACATGTCCTTATTTGAGGACACTGAGCAGTAATGACGTAAAACCAACAACCATAAAACACTGTACATGTACACACCATTATACCATATATAAATGTGCCGCATTTTGGATTCAAAAAACTCATTACTGTTTCCCTCCCATTTATCATCCTCCGCTCCCCTCCTCTCCATCCCAACCCGGTCTGCTAACATTTTGTTTTTCGTCGATGGTTACAATAGTAATACAATAATTTGCACAGCAGGTTTTTTTTTTTGGTTTTTTTTCAAGATTTTGCACCCATCTCCCTACCCTCCCCTACACCCATATATCCTCTGCGGCGGACACACTATAATACCTTTGTATGTGTGTTGTATTGTCACTTAGCCTTCGATAAAGACTATGTTCGAAACAAGTTCAGCCCATTAGCTTATGTTCAACAATAATTACGATGCAGTTAAAATTTATGTTTAAATTGAACCTTTTAAGCTCAAGGTATTATATACATAGATAATATGAGTTCATTTGCCTAAGTGAGTTTTACTTATTTAAAGACAGTGGACACTATTGGTAATTGTCAAAGACCAGTCTTCTCACTTGGTGTATCTCAACATATACATAAAATAGCCAACCTGTTGATTTGAGCTCAACCTGTTGATTTGGGCTCAATCGGTCGTCGGAGTTGCGAGATAATAATGAAAGAAAAAAACACCCTTGTCACACGAAGTTGTGTGCTTTCAGATGCTTGATTTCGAGACCTCAAGATCTAAACTTGAGGTCTCGAAATCAAATTCGTGGAAAATAACTTCTTTCTCGAAAACTACGTCACTTCAGAGGGAGCCGTTTCTCACAATGTTTATACATCAACCTCTCCCCATTATTCATTACCAAATAAGGTTTCATGCTAATAATTATTTTGAGTAATTACCAATAGTGTCCACTGCCTTTAAACCAGTCAAGGACATAATAATAATAGTGACAAGATTTCTAATGCGCACGCATCCTCCCTAGGCTAATGGGTGTTCAAGCCGCAGAAAAAAAACGAAAAACGAAACAAAACACAACAAAGAAAAAGAGACACAACAAAATTAGTCCTTGAAAATCTGTGACATTAGATAAGTTTTGAAAAGAGATTTGAATGTTGTGGTACAAAGACATTATCTAAATTAAGTGGTAGAGAGTTCCAGATGCGTGCCGCAGCTGAAGAAAAAGACCTGTCTCCCCATGATTGTCCAGACTTTGGTTCAATGAGAAGAAGCATGGAACTTGATCGATGATTTCTTGATGGAGAGTAAACTTGAAGAATTTCAGAAATATAGTGGGGAGTCTTGCCATTAAGTGTTGTGGACATTGATCATTAGCTTAAAGATGATTCGTTGAGAGATGGGGAGCCACTGTGTAGTTGTTTCAGAATGGGGTGATGTAACAGGATTTCTTTAGACAGTGTCACAATGCGGGCAGCAGTATTTTGGGGGCGTTGAATACGGGATATCTGGCTGGTAGGAAGACTGTAGAGAAGAGCAATGCCATTGTCAAGGTGAGACGTAACAAATGCGGAAATAAACACCTTGATCGATTTGGCCTCCAATGGCTTACGTCGCCTTCTCATCATTTATAAAGTGAAGCAAATTTCTGATTAGCAATTTGAACGAAGAATAGAACCACCAGAGGAGCCACACAAGCAGTAAAAAAAAAACTGCGGCAAAGTCACCTGGAAGTGGTATTTTTTTTAAATAAAGCTTTTGTCACTAAAATATGTGTTTTTATGAGAGGAATGTGAATAAAAAATTAACTAAGGTTTAAAAATCTTAGTTTTGATTGTATTTACAAATTTACGAGTAGGCCCCGACCCGAGAGGGAGCTGTTCGTGACGTATTTCAAGGCGCGATATTTGGAGAGAAAATTTGTAGTCGGGCCCCCGTACATTACGTCTGGGAACATGGCACATCAAAACAAATTTATATACGATTTTACACACAAACGTACATTGAAACTTGAACATGTTGAACGCCTAGTGGTTTTTACAAAAGCTATTGCTGCTATTTTTATTTAACTATGCGACTTTTTAGTGACCAAATGGGTTGTAAGATGTGGGTTCTATAATAATACTGCAACAGTAACCATGTCTTTTTAACGCAGGTTTATATATGCAATACGCCGTGTTTGTTTTACATCCAATACCCACTATAGGTCACGTGACGCACGGTTTTCACAGGTTTGTTATTTTGTGCATTATGTTGCAGTATTATTACAGAAAATGGCCACGGAGCAGACTGCACGCACGCACTATGGCTGCTGTATAATGGGCGGACGGTCACATAGCACCTGCACGCACGGTGAATCGCATGCGGTACCAACAAAAAATCGTGTCACTTGGCAAAAGCTAAAAACATACCCTCAAAGTTCAAACTTACCCGAATTTTTTCACGTTTAGCAAATGCTCCTCTGAGTTCGTCACGTCTTTCAGATACCTTCTTCGACTTCCCACTAGCTAGAAAAATTGTTGGGACGGGGTCGTGTTTAAGAAGGGCTCTTCGTCATGTCAAATGAGTTGTGTATCCAGGATTCGAAGCACGACGGCTCTAAGTGTTCGCTGCAGCGCTGAAAAAGACGTCGGACCGGACCACTTTGCTCTAGTTAATCTGACTTTCGCAGCCCACAACCGCCTATACTTGGGATCTGCAGGAAATAGATGAAGACTGACCCCATCTTTAGTTGTTTTGCTGCATCCAGCAGCAATACCCCTGGTCGGCATTGCCGGAAAAATGCCAGAAAAAAACCTTTTTCGCAGCGTACAAACTCACGTCTTAAAATTACATGTACTTTTGCACGTGTGTTTATCTACGCATCGAGGGGGGTCTATGTTTGATCGAGGCAAAGTCTTCCTTTTCCTACGTCACAAAAGGGGTAGGCGGAGTCAACCCCCCAGTCACTTAATTATTTGTTTTTAACATATAAATCGTGACAAACAATATTACTCAAAAAATTGTTTTATTGTTAATAAACATATACTCTTATGTTTAAAAGAAAAAAAAATCCTATTTCCAGGTGCCTTTAATAGATGTTAAATTTGCATCGGGGATAAAGAATATTAATTTTGGTTTTTACCCATACACCGATGTGTGTTAGCACTGTATACTCAGTACTTTCCCGAGTCCTGTGAAAAAATATCACAGGCATGTTACTCGGGTGGGATTCGAACCCACGACCCTTGCAATTTTAGAGCAGTGTCTAACCAACTAGACTACCGAGGTTGCCCGGTAGCTAGAGGCAGTTCGAATCCTATGTTTTTGCAGCGGGTACCGCAACGATATAATAGATGTTAAATTTGCATCGGGGATAAAGAATATTAATGTTGGTTTTTACCCATACACCCATGTGTGTTAGCACTGTATACTCAGTACTTTGATCGTTATACTCGTTGGTATGGGCATGTTGCCTCAATTTTACAAGACGGTAAAACAGGCTTTGAGGAATCGAGCTTTGACATGGGCGTCAATCGGGGGGGGGGGGGGGGGTTACAGGGGGACATGTCACCACTATCTCGGACTCCTGGTCTTCAAATCATTGCGCAACATTGCGCCATCCTACATCTCAGATCTCATCACTCAATACGCTCCTTCACGCAGTGACGTAAGATCAGCGGATCTACGTCTCCGTGTAGAACACATAGCAAATAACACATGGGGAGCACGTTCTTTCTTGGTTATTGCGGGGAAGGTGTAGAATAGTCTTCCTTACCACAACAGGACTGCAAATGCGACGTCTTCTTTTAAAACTGCCCTTAAAACTCGCCACTTTGAAGGTAAATGTTGACCAGTTTTTTTGTTTCTTCTTTCTTTTGAACTGCTTATTTGTATCACGAGCGAGCGCCATGGGCGCATTTTTGTGGCAGAGATCGGCGCTATAAGACTCCATTATTATTACTGTTAACTTGTTAAGGGTGGTGGCACAATATCAAAAGTCCCAACACCATGGTTTTTTACCTCCGTCTTCACGAAGCTCAAGTATATGCAATGCGTAAAACCAAACCAGGTGAACTATACACGGACATCAATCATTTGGTGATGGTGGGAACAAATTGGTATGAACTTCCGTCTGAGCATTACATACGCAGAATAAATAATCCATACAAAGCTGTGATTGAGTGGCTTTTCAGATATAAAACCAAATAATTATCATAATACATAGCAAACAAATATTTACAAAATGGTTTTGAACTATGCTTCCAATCCCGAAAGTTCAACTTCTGGCATGTTCCCAGTACCTTAAAAAAAAAAACTAGGTTTGTCACAGCAAAAAAAAAGGCACAACAATGTTTTGTGGACTTACTTGTACTGCATTATTAGTATTACTTCGACATCATTTCAGATGAATAGAGGGGTCAAAAGGTTACACCAGAGAGCTTTAACGACATACAATTTTCCATGGGCCATAAGGCGGGCCCGGACCTCACGGTGTTAATACTAGCCTTTAACTACCAATGTCCTCCATCTTTCAAACAGATTGACGCCCATGAATATTATTGGTAACCTTTGTTGGAAGGGAGGTGTCTTACTCAAGGTACGTGTTTTTGTGGCAATTAGGAAAATTATGTATTTATCTTTACATACACAATGTCCTTCATATTTTACACTTGGAAGTTATCAGCTTGTATAGGCTAATAGTTTGGGGGTTATTTGCTTGGATTAGCGGTTCATCCTTGTCTGACCAACCAAGCATTAATGCATCAACCAGTCAAGCATAACGCAATCAACGAAATTGTCTTTCGCTAAATTAAGAACCCCTAAAGCTTAATATTATTTTGTTAAAAGCCTTGTGGAAAATGGTGTAAAAAGCAGTTCATAAATACCTCAGACAGTTTCGCTATTCCTATTGGTGGAGAGCGCGTCACGTGGGTGTGTATAAACCTTTGTTTATGACCAGTCAAAAGTGTTGAAACATGGGCGTGACACGCGAGCTTGCACCTGTTTTTATAATACAGTTTCTCCATTCATATTGGTCAAGATCAACGGCTGAAACAGTTGTGCCACATCACGCGATACGCGCGACGCGCCCAACATTCCCTTATAAGGAGTTGTTTACCCGAGGGCGGCGAAGGGCTTTACCATTTCATAGCTGGAGGGGTGTTGTGTTGACAGAAATCATTGAACAATTTAAATTTTTGCGTTATTTTACTTTTTGACCAAAAAGTGTTGATGTTTTGACCGAAAAGGTATTTATGAATGGAAATCAAAAGTGTGTTGAATCGGTTTTCAACGAGTGCTTTAAACCCGCCGAGGCCTGGTTCTTGATAATTAAATAACCTCGACTTCGTCTCGGTAAAATTATCAAGAACCAGGCCTCGTTGCGATTAAACCACTAGTTGAAAACCTCCTCACCACACATTGATTCCCTTATTTAAATGTGATGTGTATGAACCATTATAAGTTATTTATTACTGTCAGGATCCCAAGTGCGCCCTCAGTGTTGAAGTATAGAAAGTTAACTTCAAGGGTAGTCGAGCGTTATTCAGTCCTTTTTTTCCCATAGCTTCGTTTCGTGGAAGAGCAATTTTTGGGGAGTCGTGTATTTCTCTATTATGTTGTAGGGGAGCAAAGGAGTTATAGAAACATTATGTGAGTACTATTTTGTGTTTAAACCCTAGCCTCCTTTTGTACTTTTTACATGCTCTCAATCTTTGGATTTGTCTTCCATAATTGCCTTGTTCGTCGTTTGAAAATGCAACATAAAGAACAGTTGAATTATGATGAAACACGAGTCAAATGCAGAAGAAGACAAATTGTGAATTAAATGGAGCTCATACAAAAAGGACAGATGGCATCATGTGTATGCTTATCGCTCAGCAAAAGTCACATTACCACCTCAGCACCTATAAGAAGGACCTCAACCGTATCATTCCTTCAGCAGATCTATATATTGAGATCAAATAAAAGAAAACCCCAGGCCAATACATCATACTAAACTGTCGGTTTATTGAAACAACGTTTATTTCAAAATTTATTACTTTATTGCTGTATTTCTCCAACATACAAATGTCTATAATGCCACCATACACTGCCTTGCCACGTCAACTAGGATCAAAATTTAGTATGCAGTATTTGTCTAACAACCTCCATACACTTACTGGGCCCATGTCTTTATCCGCAAGGATAAACTACAGGTCCCCGCTGCTGTCAGATCCATTGATTCCATTGGAAACAATCATCGTTTGATTAACGTGCAGTGACATTAGATGCCCAATTAATAGTCACTGCTGTCGCATCCGCAACAGAAGTTGATAGCGTATCTAATGTGAAATGACCGAGGTCAGAGGTCAAACTACACGCCGGTTTGGCATTTTTTGAGGCCGGTCTCTGGCGTTATTCACGAGCCTCGAAGAATGACGTCAGATGTTAATGTTAAAGAACAACAATAACAGAACAATCGGAAAAAACATAATGCTTGCCACGAGAGGACGCTGTTTCCTTTAGCTGAAATAAAAATACAAACAGGCCCTCAACTATTTAACAAGTGAACCTGGCAGTGTTGTGATGTAAGGAGAATTTAAATAATAAAATGGTCAATGTTTTTATAGTAAAATATTTCAGGACGAAAACGCTTTAAAGCCATTATACACTTTCGGTAAACAGTATTGTCCAAGTCCCACACTTCGTGTATCACAACTTATATATAAAATAACAATCCTGTGGAAATTTATTTTCGGCTCAATCGGACATCGGAGTCGGGAGAAAATAACGGGAAAACCCACTCCTGTTTTCGCGCGTTTCGCCGTGTCATGACATGTGTTTATAACAAATCCGTAATTCTCGTTAACGAGAATTTATATTGTTTTACCGTTTTCTCAAAAAGTAGAGCATTTCATGGACTAATATTTCAAGAGAAGTCTTTCACCATTACCTTCTGTAAACCCTGTAAATTATTTGTAAATCTGTGAACCTTTTTTTTTTTTTTCTGTACCGAAAGGGTCCAATGGCTTTAAAATGACAATTATTGCACTTACTAAATATAATATGTGCTACATATTGGCCTATTTATGCATGCAAAACAATCTCCAAAGAACCAATTCATTACATTTAACACCCTGACACTGTAAGAAGAGTGAAATGCTGCCATGAATAAGGGGGTATCCCTCAATATTATGTATTTATTGTACTGTTTAATGATAAACTCCAAAACTGATTCGTGTATATTTCTTGATACCGAGTTCCTTTGCTGCGTACAGCGCCTTCACGCATCCAACTTATCCAACTCACAACTTCCCGGTGACACTGGTAATTTTTCCCCCGCACAACGGTCCGGGAGGGGCAGAATCTCCGAGGGGATTATGTCCCCCCTGACTAGGGTTTTCTGTCAGCCAGGGGAATTATCCCTCTCATTATAAGACTAAATTAATTGTGGTTATATGTGTATATCATTTGTTTTCCTCTGTGCGACTAAAAAAAGGCAATCCTTTTCATTTAAAATGCTCAGCTTTGGAGAACTATGTGCAGCGTAGGCTGCCTGCAAATGTGCGCAGTAATATCATTTCATGTGAGCATTCAAATACCGACTTGAATCCAAGACTGGGAATTGGGCATAGTTACTACCCATCTTGTAATCAAGTCGGTATTGATGGCCAACCCCAACTACTTTTATTTGTGTACCCCACATCCGCAACTTTCCGTGTGTTAGGAACAAATCGTGACATTACATTGAAAATAAATATTAGCAATAAAGCTGCAACGTTAAATTATATTACAGGCCCACATCGATACAAAATTACACGTCTTTGAATAACAAGTGTTTTACTGCTCGCAAACATTCCTGTTTTAAGGTCGAGTCACACAGTGCAGCGATAACAACAACGTCACCAGCATGCAACAAACAGTATTCATTTAACCAAACGATATTCATACATGCCGCTGCCCGCTGCACCGCCCAGCCGCGATATTGGAACTGGCAGCGGCGGCAGTGTAGGAAACCTTGTCAGGTTGTATTTGTACCCAAACATATTACATCTACATCAAATGTAAAAAGTCATAATTCAAGTCAATGACAATAGTCACTAGTACCTATGCATTGACGAAATCAATTCAGTTGTTTATAGATAATTACTACCCAGCACAAGTGCATTGAAAAATGTCGACGCCAATGGTGATAAAAATAACAAGCAGTTCTTGCTCCCAAAACGCTCATTGTGAACGAAAACAAAAGAAATGTATTTCATCGTGATATTAGTTTCAAAAAAATGCCTAAGGAATTAATCAGTAAGCGCACTGAGCCAGATAAACAGCCTTGAAACGCTATTGTTCCCATTAATTGGTTCCATTAAATTAATGTGTCATTAAATTAATGTGTTGTCATAGGCACCGCACTGTGTTTTTAGCAATTAGAACAAAGCTTTAAAGGCAGTGGACACTATTGGTAATTACTCAAAATAATTATTGGCATAAAACCTTTGGTGGTGACGAGTAATGGGGAGAGGTTGATGGCATAAAACATTGTGAGAAACGGCTCCCTCTGAAGTGCCATAGTTTTCAAGAAAGAAGTAATTTTCCACGAATTTGATTTCGATACGTCAAATTTAGAACTTGAGGTCTCGAAATCAACCATCTAAACGCACACAACTTCGACGCGTGTGACAAGGGTTATTTTTCTTATTATCTCGAAACTTCGAAGACCGATTGAGCTCAAATTTTCACAGAATTGTTATTGTATGCATATGTTGAGATACACCAACTGTGAAGGCTAGTCTTTGACAACTACCAATAGTGTCCTCTCCCTTTAAAAGATTACACGTTTGTTCATAGTACGGTTGTGAAACCGCAGTCAACTGTGCTGGTTTGTTGGCCGTAAAGCAATAATTGATAGCTCTCTTAATATCAAATCTTGCTTTATCGCTAGCTTTGTGAAAACAGAATCAATTTGTTTGTTATCTAAAATTGATTTGCGTTTTTTTTTTTTTAAGTTTTGCCAAACGGATGCATTTGCGGCAAAAAATAACAAATTGGAAACTAATATCGTTGTTCAAGCCAATCTAAACGAAGCATCTATACTACTTGTGGTATTACTATATGCAAATAAGTCATATTATATAATACATTAAGTCAAATTAGTATATTATCAAAACTATATAAAATAAAGATGAGAGAATAAGCTTCGTATGTTTGGTTAATCGAGTGATTAATTCATAACATTGATGCGAAAGGCGCAACTGTTAGGGATATGTGAGAACTAAGCAATTAAGTCATGTCTTTGTTTTTAATGTGTTTGTTTTGGCAAACTATCTGAACAATAGAAAGTGTCATCATAGGCAACAGAGAATGCATCTAAACGTAAGAAACAGCTTTTACAACGCATGTTGAAAGATTGCAGATTACTGCCCTTTGTTTTGGTCATGAATTACCGTAGCAAGCTTGTTGTTTTCTTTATACCTTGCTATTTTATACAACCACATTTATTCATACCAACAGCGAAAACGATGATGACTATATAAGACAACGACAACAACAGGTCATTAACATTAGCTCAAATAAACTACAGTTCCACATTCGTAACACACCAAAAACTGTTGTTATATCATTGTGGCTGTGGAAGTGTATTAGAGCAAAAATGGGAAGGGTGAAGCCCTAATGAATGTCCACGCACCCTTATAATGATCGTCTCTTTTCTGAGAACCTGCTGAAACTTGCCTTTGTTTTTAATGACAATATGCGACGGTAACATTGTTAAGGTATGTACATTTCAAAAGTGTTGTGATCACGTGACCAGTAGCACCAGCAAATTGCGCGTAGCATTTCACCCTATGCAGTGCCGTTTCTCCATTATAGCGTTATATACCAATAACAATAGAGCAATCGATGAGAACAGGTAATCAAGCAGTGGTGTGCTGACGCAGTTTGACTAGGAGATCCAATGATGGTCCTTCATCATTTCGTTTGCGGGGTGTCTCTTCGGATTCTACCCCTGTTCATGTTTCTCGGTAAGTCAAATTATCATTTAATTTTTACCCCATGCATAATCTCTCATGGCCATGTTAGATTATTTAATTATTTAGTTATAGTCTTGACCAATATTATGAATCCCGCTTTTATCCTACTACTATATAACACCCCTGAAATGTTCACATGCTTGTACCTAAAATCATCTAAAAATTACCGAGGTTACCAGAACACGGTGGGTGCACCAATGGAGTCAGTGGAGGGGAAAAGTATTAGTTGAGTTTGTCCACAAATATTTTTAAAAACCGATTTAAAGCAACATCTTTACAAAGTGATTGACCTTTGCTTGGGGGCCCATCAGCGGCCGATTGCACAAAGAGCAAATTTCTGAAAAGGATAATTTGGATGATTTATTTTTTTATTTTATTTTATTTTATTTTATTTTATTTTTTTTTTTTTTTGGGGGGGGGTAGGGGGTCTAAGAATATTTGAATTTAATTGAGTTAAATTGCAGTTGCTATGTCAAGAGTGTTATCACAATACAAACCACTATGGTCATACTAACATGTTGTGGACAGATCGGCTCTTTGGCATTGTTTTGTTATGTTTTGCTTTGCTTTGCTTTGCTTTGATGCACTCTGCTTTACTTCGATTTGCGCCCCTTTGCTTTGCAGTACTGTGATCGCTGTGCTTTGCTTTACTTGACGGTGCTTTGCTTTGCTTTGCTTTGCTGTGCTCTGCTTTGCCGTTCTGTGTTTTGTGAATAATATTTAAGATATTTGTTGTTGCTTCGTGAATAAATGGCGATGTAATGATATAATAATAACAACAATAACTAGAAATTGAGAGTTTGTGTACAAACTCAGGGTGTTCGGGTGAATGGTCAAATGAGGTCACGTTGTGTACAACATTTGTAGAACATTACAAGAGGTTTCATGTAGTGAAAGAATCTTGTACGTAGCGTTTGTGGTTCTCAAGATATGAATTTTTCAATTATTTACCGTTTATTTAACTTAATGACGTCATCGATGATGTCATCATTCCAAAAAAAGTTTTGGTTTCGTCTGCACACTAAGGTTTATGTTCATGGTAAGTTTCAAGTTCATACAAGCGTTAGTTTTGTTCAACAAGTTCATAGTAGTTTGACATTTTGTTCAAAATCGCACGAAGAAAGAGATGAGGCGAATCCCAGCGTAGTGGAATTTGAATTACGCGCGCCTTCAACGGAGTCTGCATGTGTATACACAACCCGTAATGCCCACAGCCACGCAGTGCTGTTTTGTCGTAGAGCATGGATACAATGTAGGCCTACATGAACTACACGCACACACACCCACACACCCACAATACAATAGTAGCATTCACATACATGAATGGCGATACTATCTGGTTTCTACGCGTAATGAATGGAGGTCAACACAAACGCGCGCTTTTACGACCAGAAGGCAAAATTCAACTGGCATTATGTTTGTGCAAAAGTTTGAGCAGGATAACTGATCTTCAAACTGATATTCAAATTTTGCGAATATGATATATAGTTCTTGAGATATGAACTTTTGAAATTTTGTACTTCCGGTTTCAACCGGAAGTAAAAGTCACATGAGGTCACGTTGTGCACGACTTTTGTAGCTAATTACAAGACCTTTTATATGCACCAAATATCTTGTGTGTGGCATTTGTAGTTCTCAAGATATGAACTCTCCAATTTTTAGCGTTTTTTTGAACGTAATGACGTCATCAATGACGTCATCATTCCAAAAATGTTGCTGTTTCGTCTACTCATTAAGATCAATATATATGGTAAGTTTCAGGTTCATACAAGCTTTAGTTTTTGCGAAAATCGCGCGAGAACGTTCGAGGAGAAGAACACGCAGAAAAAAAAAAAAAACTAGAAATTGAGAGTTTGTGTACAAACTCAGGGTGTTCGGGTGAATGGTCAAATGAGGTCACGTTGTGTACAACATTTGTAGAACATTACAAGAGGTTTCATGTAGTGAAAGAATCTTGTACGTAGCGTTTGTGGTTCTCAAGATATGAATTTTTCAATTATTTACCGTTTATTTAACTTAATGACGTCATCGATGATGTCATCATTCCAAAAAAAGTTTTGGTTTCGTCTGCACACTAAGGTTTATGTTCATGGTAAGTTTCAAGTTCATACAAGCGTTAGTTTTGTTCAACAAGTTCATAGTAGTTTGACATTTTGTTCAAAATCGCACGAAGAAAGAGATGAGGCGAATCCCAGCGTAGTGGAATTTGAATTACGCGCGCCTTCAACGGAGTCTGCATGTGTATACACAACCCGTAATGCCCACAGCCACGCAGTGCTGTTTTGTCGTAGAGCATGGATACAATGTAGGCCTACATGAACTACACGCACACACACCCACACACCCACAATACAATAGTAGCATTCACATACATGAATGGCGATACTATCTGGTTTCTACGCGTAATGAATGGAGGTCAACACAAACGCGCGCTTTTACGACCAGAAGGCAAAATTCAACTGGCATTATGTTTGTGCAAAAGTTTGAGCAGGATAACTGATCTTCAAACTGATATTCAAATTTTGCGAATATGATATATAGTTCTTGAGATATGAACTTTTGAAATTTTGTACTTCCGGTTTCAACCGGAAGTAAAAGTCACATGAGGTCACGTTGTGCACGACTTTTGTAGCTAATTACAAGACCTTTTATATGCACCAAATATCTTGTGTGTGGCATTTGTAGTTCTCAAGATATGAACTCTCCAATTTTTAGCGTTTTTTTGAACGTAATGACGTCATCAATGACGTCATCATTCCAAAAATGTTGCTGTTTCGTCTACTCATTAAGATCAATATATATGGTAAGTTTCAGGTTCATACAAGCTTTAGTTTTTGCGAAAATCGCGCGAGAACGTTCGAGGAGAAGAACACGCAGAAAAAAAAAAAAAACTAGAAATTGAGAGTTTGTGTACAAACTCAGGGTGTTCGGGTGAATGGTCAAATGAGGTCACGTTGTGTACAACATTTGTAGAACATTACAAGAGGTTTCATGTAGTGAAAGAATCTTGTACGTAGCGTTTGTGGTTCTCAAGATATGAATTTTTCAATTATTTACCGTTTATTTAACTTAATGACGTCATCGATGATGTCATCATTCCAAAAAAAGTTTTGGTTTCGTCTGCACACTAAGGTTTATGTTCATGGTAAGTTTCAAGTTCATACAAGCGTTAGTTTTGTTCAACAAGTTCATAGTAGTTTAACATTTTGTTCAAAATCGCACGAAGAAAGATGAGGCGAATCCCAGCGTAGTGGAATTTGAATTACGCGCGCCTTCAACGGAGTCTGCATGTGTATACACAACCCGTAATGCCCACAGCCACGCAGTGCTGTTTTGTCGTAGAGCATGGATACAATGTAGGCATACATGAACTACACGCACACACACCCACACACCCACAATACAATAGTAGCATTCACATACATGAATGGCGATACTATCTGGTTTCTACGCGTAATGAATGGAGGTCAACACAAACGCGCGCTTTTACGACCAGAAGGCAAAATTCAACTGGCATTATGTTTGTGCAAAAGTTTGAGCAGGATAACTGATCTTCAAACTGATATTCAAATTTTGCGAATATGATATATAGTTCTTGAGATATGAACTTTTGAAATTTTGAACTTCCTGTTTCAACCGGAAGTAAAAGTCACATGAGGTCACGTTGTGCACGACTTTTGTAGCTAATTACAAGACCTTTTATATGCACCAAATATCTTGTGTGTGGCATTTGTAGTTCTCAAGATATGAACTCTCCAATTTTTAGCGTTTTTTTGAACGTAATGACGTCATCAATGACGTCATCATTCCAAAAATGTTGCTGTTTCGTCTACTCATTAAGATCAATATATATGGTAAGTTTCAGGTTCATACAAGCTTTAGTTTTTGCGAAAATCGCGCGAGAACGTTCGAGGAGAAGAACACGCAGAAAAAAAAAAAAAACTAGAAATTGAGAGTTTGTGTACAAACTCAGGGTGTTCGGGTGAATGGTCAAATGAGGTCACGTTGTGTACAACATTTGTAGAACATTACAAGAGGTTTCATGTAGTGAAAGAATCTTGTACGTAGCGTTTGTGGTTCTCAAGATATGAATTTTTCAATTATTTACCGTTTATTTAACTTAATGACGTCATCGATGATGTCATCATTCCAAAAAAAGTTTTGGTTTCGTCTGCACACTAAGGTTTATGTTCATGGTAAGTTTCAAGTTCATACAAGCGTTAGTTTTGTTCAACAAGTTCATAGTAGTTTAACATTTTGTTCAAAATCGCACGAAGAAAGATGAGGCGAATCCCAGCGTAGTGGAATTTGAATTACGCGCGCCTTCAACGGAGTCTGCATGTGTATACACAACCCGTAATGCCCACAGCCACGCAGTGCTGTTTTGTCGTAGAGCATGGATACAATGTAGGCATACATGAACTACACGCACACACACCCACACACCCACAATACAATAGTAGCATTCACATACATGAATGGCGATACTATCTGGTTTCTACGCGTAATGAATGGAGGTCAACACAAACGCGCGCTTTTACGACCAGAAGGCAAAATTCAACTGGCATTATGTTTGTGCAAAAGTTTGAGCAGGATAACTGATCTTCAAACTGATATTCAAATTTTGCGAATATGATATATAGTTCTTGAGATATGAACTTTTGAAATTTTGAACTTCCTGTTTCAACCGGAAGTAAAAGTCACATGAGGTCACGTTGTGCACGACTTTTGTAGCTTATTACAAGACCTTTTATATGCACCAAATATCTTGTGTGTGGCATTTGTAGTTCTCAAGATATGAACTCTCCAATTTTTAGCGTTTTTTTGAACGTAATGACGTCATCAATGACGTCATCATTCCAAAAATGTTGCTGTTTCGTCTACTCATTAAGATCAATATATATGGTAAGTTTCAGGTTCATACAAGCTTTAGTTTTTGCGAAAATCGCGCGAGAACGTTCGAGGAGAAGAACACGCAGAAAAAAAAAAAAAAAAAAAAAAAAAAAAAAAAAAAAAAAAAACAGAACAATAACAATAGTTGTTCGGCTGGTGGCCGAACACCTAAAAAAACTAGAAATTGAGAGTTTGTGTACAAACTCAGGGTGTTCGGGTGAATGGTCAAATGAGGTCACGTTGTGTACAACATTTGTAGAACATTACAAGAGGTTTCATGTAGTGAAAGAATCTTGTACGTAGCGTTTGTGGTTCTCAAGATATGAATTTTTCAATTATTTACCGTTTATTTAACTTAATGACGTCATCGATGATGTCATCATTCCAAAAAAAGTTTTGGTTTCGTCTGCACACTAAGGTTTATGTTCATGGTAAGTTTCAAGTTCATACAAGCGTTAGTTTTGTTCAACAAGTTCATAGTAGTTTAACATTTTGTTCAAAATCGCACGAAGAAAGATGAGGCGAATCCCAGCGTAGTGGAATTTGAATTACGCGCGCCTTCAACGGAGTCTGCATGTGTATACACAACCCGTAATGCCCACAGCCACGCAGTGCTGTTTTGTCGTAGAGCATGGATACAATGTAGGCATACATGAACTACACGCACACACACCCACACACCCACAATACAATAGTAGCATTCACATACATGAATGGCGATACTATCTGGTTTCTACGCGTAATGAATGGAGGTCAACACAAACGCGCGCTTTTACGACCAGAAGGCAAAATTCAACTGGCATTATGTTTGTGCAAAAGTTTGAGCAGGATAACTGATCTTCAAACTGATATTCAAATTTTGCGAATATGATATATAGTTCTTGAGATATGAACTTTTGAAATTTTGAACTTCCTGTTTCAACCGGAAGTAAAAGTCACATGAGGTCACGTTGTGCACGACTTTTGTAGCTTATTACAAGACCTTTTATATGCACCAAATATCTTGTGTGTGGCATTTGTAGTTCTCAAGATATGAACTCTCCAATTTTTAGCGTTTTTTTGAACGTAATGACGTCATCAATGACGTCATCATTCCAAAAATGTTGCTGTTTCGTCTACTCATTAAGATCAATATATATGGTAAGTTTCAGGTTCATACAAGCTTTAGTTTTTGCGAAAATCGCGCGAGAACGTTCGAGGAGAAGAACACGCAGAAAAAAAAAAAAAAAAAAAAAAAAAAAAAAAAAAAAAAAAAACAGAACAATAACAATAGTTGTTCGGCTGGTGGCCGAACACCTAAAAAAAAACAGAACAATAACAATAGTTGTTCGGCTTGTGGCCGAACACCTAAAAAAAAACAGAACAATAACAATAGTTGTTCGGCTTGTGGCCGAACACCTAATCAAACTTATACCGCGCATTTTTCATACTTCAAATGATCAAAAAAAAAACGCCTTACGACGGTGAACTCAATTAATAACTTGGTAATCATTGAAATAAAGGCAGTGGACACTATTGGTAATTACTCAAATATTAATATTGGGTAAAAATATCAGGATTTTTTTTTTAAACCTTATGGGTGGAAGGGACTTGAGGTGCATACAAACAAACTAAACTTTTGAAATCACTATATAGCCCGTTGCCATGGTAACAGCTCATTTGTGTTTTGGCTATTGTTTGCAAATTTTGGGGTCTAAAAAACTGTATTTTAGTATATATTTGCAACTCCACCCAGCCAATGTGCATTCTTTTTTTTCATAAAACCTTTCATATCAATACATTGAGTTGTCCTATGCTTAACTTGAGACAAAAAAAAATTGCTTTAACTTTTACCCTAATGCTATTTTTAGAACATCATTAGCGCATGTTTTTAGAAATTTGCAAAATCAACATTTTTACCCTATTTTTGGCCCTCAAAATTACAATTTGCCAGGGGTCTCAGAATGTTTTCCTTTCGGTTGTATTTCGGGCCAACATTGGTCCTTCCATTTTGAGAAAACCTTTGAGAAAAACTTGGGCAATTGTATCCTGTTGTAACAGTACTGCCTAAAACAAAAATGCATTTTTAACTTGTTTTCTTTTGAATAAATAACATTAATAAAATAATACTTTTAAGTCTCCCATCAATCTGGCACCTTTCATGAGCACCCTGTAGCCTTGTGGACTACCCAACATTGATCAAGAATATTTTTAATGACCTAAGTTTTGGATTTTATACTACACCCCCCTGCATGCCCAGCCCCCAAGCATATCAAATTTTGTTGACAATGCATTACAAAGCGCCTCGTTTGATGAAAGTCCCTTTTTAAAATTTCCATTGCGCATCATTAATAGTAGGAAAGTTTGTGCTGTCTTCAGTCACCTTTAGGGAATATTTGCCATTTCGGTTGTGATTGGGCGATTATTTGTGTTTTCATGTCTAGGGAGCACAAAAAGGCAACTGTATCATGTAGTGACACCGCCTCAACATGGTAAAATTTGAAAAAAAAAACAGAACAAATTGATTATCTTTATTGGCATTTCTTACATGCTGAACAATGATGTTGATTAAAAAAAAAAAAAAGTAAAGCAGGTTACAAGTAATACAAAATATAACTGTATACAATGTATAGTTCGAAGACTCACCCCAAGCTAATTCGGCTGGTAATAGTGTTATCCGGCTATGTTCCATTAGGGAACTTGGAAATTAATTGATTTACGTAACCATTAATTGTACACGCAGTCACTGATTATGTGATGCCTCTGTGCAGTGTTAAGGACGTGTTAGACATTTTTGATGTTCAAACGAAGAGCTGTGAACGTCCATTTTGTCAAGAAAATTGAACATTTTGTTTGAGATTGTATAGCTGCTATAGCCAAACGTAAATGACCACAAACATACCACAGAATCTCTTTGTGATGCATGTTTATACAATTGAGAGTTATATTTTTATACTTGTAAGTTGCTTTGCTCTATTGTGTGCCTTTTTTTTCAATCAACATCATTGTTCAGCGTGTAAAAAGTAATTAGATAGCATTATCTTTTCATGTGATTATGAAATTTGCAAAATACACCCTTTTTTGTTAAAGGCATGAAGTTTCTGGCAACACTGCTCCACAGTTCAAAAAACACAAAAACTTTCTTTTTTAATTATGTGATACCTGTTTATACAACTGGGAGTTATGTTGTCATAAGATGCTTTATTATATTTTGTCCTGATATTTTGTCAGTCATAAAAAGAGCATTATTTTGTAACTTTAAATCTATACAATCGCCAAAAAGCATGAAGCTTCTGACAACACTGCTCACCAGTTCAACAAATACCAAAACATTTTTTTGAAATTCCTATAGACCAGTATCTTATCTTTCAAGCCTGGTAGCCCAACTTTCCTAAATATGCTACTTTCGGACTTCTGACAAACTTAGCAACCCCCTCTATTTCCCAAATTGAACTTAGTTCAAAACACCCCTTTTTGGAAATAATGGATTATTCCATTCACGTACCTGTGTCAGGTGCACTTTTGGAAAGACCAAGGGTGTCTATTATCATATTCAGTTGAAAGGCAGGTAATATATTTGGTCTTAAACAGTGAAGCCTTCAACTTTGGGTAATTTTCAGAAAAGAGCTAAATTAGGTGAAATATGGCAAATTTCTTATTTGTAACCGTTGTCATGGCAACCAAAGTGCAATGCAAAAACTATGCTTTCTTTTTACACTTTGGTTGAAGGAATTTACATGTGCAAAGAGTAAACAAAATCCATTAAAATAAAAATTCATATTTTTTTTTTTATACAATTTGAAAATAAAAACAAAAAAAGGACAAAGTTTATTGCAGCACTGCTCCCCACCACAACAAAACCCAAAACTTTTTTTTTGAAAATTCTTACAGACCAGTATCTTATCTTTCATGCCTGGAAGCAAAAATTTCCTAAATATGCCACTTTGGGACTTCTGACTATTTTAGCAACCCCCTGTATTTCCCGAATTGACTTTTCCTCAAAACACCCCTTTTTGAAATAATGGAATCTTCCATTCACAATTTACTGTACTTTTGTCAAACGCATTTTTGGAAAGATTAAGGATGCATATTTATCATATCCAGCTGAGAGGTAGGTCCACTATTTGGTTTTTACACAGTGGAGCCCTCAACTTTGGGTAATTTTTACTCATGAAAAAAGCTAAATTATGTGAAATATGGTAATTTTCTACTTTTGACCGTTGCCATGGCAACGAAGGTGTAAATGCAAAACTTATGCTTTATTTTTACATTTTGGTTGATGGCCTTCACTTGTGCAAAGTTTAAACGAAATCCATTTTTGAAAGTCTGCCACCACTTCTTTGATTTTTAGAGCAACCCAGTCTTAATCAACATACAATTGTTTGCAACAATTGCAAAGATATTTCCAATTGCGAACTGGTATTTTGGTTTGCCATATTTGTTGTCCCTTCAGGGTCACCATAGGTAGGGTCTAGCAATATCGTGTGTGTGGGGGGGGGGGGGGTGTGATGACGCCACAATTGAAACGGACTAGTCAGACAATGGAAATAAATCCACTAAATGTTAAGTACAACTGGAAAACAATAATATGGGCATTGAAACACTTCTTGTGGGTGTTTCTTCCCCCAATGTACACAGCAAACATGTTGGTAGTGCTGACAAATACATAATAAATGCCTATTGAATCTATCGTGTGACAGAATCTCACAATTGAGTAAATTGCAGACTGGGCCAAGGTTAGCTGAGCAAATACAGTGCTTGAAAGAATGCAACATAATCATCAATACCGATAGTAATAATATTGACAATAAAGTTATACACACACACATATGGATGATGCTCACACCAGTTTCTTTTTGTACTTATTATTATTATTACTATGAAGGTACAAACTGTTCGATTTAACAAAATAATTTCTGTTTAGCCACAAGGCTTTAACAATAGCTCACAATTTAGGTAATACCCGCACTGCAAATTCTTTACATATTGTAGGTAATCACCTTAAATGGAAGTAGGCCAAGCAAACATAACAGATTGCATTTAAAATGGTGGGTATAATTAAGAGATGGTTGGAGGCTCGAGCTATCCAGGGTGTAGAAAGGTTAACACATTGCTTGCATGACGCGTTTATCAAAAACCAAAATGTAACGAATATATTAGTAAGTATGCCGTGTCATTATTACCTATTTCTCCATCTTTCTAAGATTTCGTCATTTTTTTAAGCCCCTTAATCATCGATTATGCATGATTATATGTGTTGTGGTCTCATTAATAGCATTCGAAACATTTATACTAACGGATCGATGCGTCAGGCCGCTATATAACTGATTTTATTTTTTTACGCCATCCTTTTGGTTGGTTAGCGGGTTGCAGGATCTAATCATAATTTTATTTCCCCATAAAAAATTTTAAAAAAATAAAAATAAAACTTTAACATCTTTTCTATCGGATATAGATGATACTGAAAGGATTTGGGTATTTTTTGTAACACAAAACACAATGTCCACAGATTCACATTAAACTTACACCGTTTGCAGATAATGATAGTAGAAAGCCTACCTTAAAATGTTAGTTACTGAGGTGCTGTAGTTTTTGAAAAATGATTAAAACAATGTCATGAAAATACGTTTTTACATGCTAAAATAATTTTCGTCTCATGATCACTGGGACGAAAATTATTTTCATGACATCGTTTTACTCATTTTTCAAAAACTACAGCACCTCAGCCTGTAGTATTTATTTTCAGGGAAGCTTTCTACTATCATTATCTTCAAACTGTGTAAGTTTAGTGTAACTCTGTGGACATTGTGTATTTTGTCTTACAAAAAGTACATAGACCATTCAAAGGATACGTTTGATAATCGCTCTTAATATCATTAACAGTTGAGATTATGTCCACTTTAAAGTAATGTGTTTATTGACAAATATATAAAATTTAACACCTCCCTGAAATTTAAATCCGAGAAACGTTTCTATCGAAAAACTCTTCTCTGATTGGGCAATCAAATAATCCCTAAACCTTGCTGAATGGGCATAACCGCTTAGAATTTATATATATTAAAAAAAACGCGACCACCATTAAAAAATAAATGTTCACGAGCTAGTTGTTTTAATATCAACATTCAATCGAAAAAAACGAAGAAAAAAAAAACGTTGTTAATTTATGTTACATTTCTCGACGTTTATGGTATTTGAAAATCACATAAGTCGTTAATCATCACTACCCGTGATGAATGTTCCAACACTTCTATTGTTTGGAACCATAGATAGTAGAATAATTGCTCCGCTAAGAAAAAACATTCACGTGCCTCGAATAATTATTGTTGGCCTTGAGTAAGCCTTAAAGGCAAGGCACTGGTTTGAGTATTTGTTTGTATTAGTTGTTGCTTTTATTATTATTTGTTTGGCCTGCCTCATCACTGTCTGATACTTTTTTTTCTTCCTCATCTCATTTCGCCCTTGATTTTGTCCATTGTGTTTTAATCTTCGTATGATCGAACCATGGCAACAATCTTTGTCTTCCTGTTCATTGTTTACCACTTGCCTTTGACTGGGTGCTTTCTGACTTCATCTCTGTCTCTCTCTTTGTTCACGTACTTACTCATATGTAACACTTTTAGTTACTGGTTCATGTTTGTTGTGTTTTCATTATCTTTAGCTTTCAAAAGAGACTCTGCTATAGGGTCGAGACGTAAGGCCTTTAAAGGGAAGGTACACGATTGGTAATTACTCAAAACAAAATAATATTAACTTAAATAATGACTTGGTAACGAGCATTGGAGAGCTGTTTGTATTAGTTGTTGCTTTTATTATTGTTTGTTTGGCCTGCCTCATCACTGTCTGATATTTTTTTTCTTCCTCATCTCATTTCGCCCTTGATTTTGTCCATTGTGTTTTAATCTTCGTATGATCGAACCATGGCAACAATCTTTGTCTTTCTGTTCATTGTTTACCACTTGCCTTTGACTGGGTGCTTTCTGACTTCATCTCTGTCTCTCTCTTTGTTCATGTACTTACTCATATGTAACACTTTTAGTTACTGGTTCATGTTTGTTGTGTTTTCATTATCTTTAGCTTTCAAAAGAGACTCTGCTATAGGGTCGAGACGTAAGGCCTTTAAAGGGAAGGTACACGATTGGCAATTACTCAAAACAAATATTAACTTAAAAAATGACTTGGTAGCGAAAACGAGCATTGGAGAGCTGTTGAAGGTGTAAAAATAATATTATAATACTTCGTTATAGCTAGAAGTATTTCATTTTTATCTAAAAGCACACAAATTCGTCCGACAAGGGTGTTTTTTCTGCCATCCTTTTCGTGCAACTTGATTGACAAATTGAGCCCAAATTTCCACAGGCCTGTTATTTATGCTTTTGTTTGGATACACCAAGTGAGATGCCTTGTCTTTGACAATTACCAAAAGTGTTCAGTGCCTTTAACTATTTTGTCAGGTACTTTGTTCTCTCATTTAATGTTAAACTGGTGGCCAATTTATCGAAAAAGAAACAATATAAGTGACCAGTGAAGGGTTAAATTCAACAAAAGCGTCTACAAGTTGCGAAAACGGGCAAAACAATTTAAGCGTCATCGAGGTCAGTTCATGACATGTTGTTTGGAAAGTCATTAGACCTTTGCTTGTAGAAATAATACGTTAACGAACAAGTTAATAAAGAACGCTTAATTTCTGGAGGTGTTTATAAACCACTGCGCTTATACGGTTTACAGCCTTTCAAATAAAAATGACCAAGATCTTGGCATTCGACTCTTTAAAGGAACACGTTGCCTTTGATCGGTCGACTTGGTTTTTTAAAAAGCGTTTGCAACCGTTTGTTATACAATGCATACCTGATTAGAAAGATATCTTAAAAGAAAGAATATAATGATCCATGTGGTTTTTCTTTTACCTCGTCGACTATTACGGTCGGCCATTTTTATGGGAGTCAATTTTTTTACTCCCATAAATGGTCGGCCGTGTTAGTTCGCGAAGTTAAAGGGGAAACCACGCAATTTCGAGGAAAATTCGTGTGTGGATCATTATATTCTGCTTTTAAAATATCTTTCTAATCGTATGTATATTTCATTAAAAAAAACGGTTACAAACGCTTTTCAAATACCAACTCGGCCGATCCAAGGCAACGTGTTCCTTTAAATATAGGTCGAGGTAAAGTTAATCACGACTTCGTCTCTTAAATAATGCTGCCTCCTCGAAAAAAGGGCCACCTCCCGCTGCAGTGAGCCGTGAGCTTATTGACGATTCAGGAAAAAATCCCTTGATATGGACGGGAACTGTTAGTGTAATGGTGCAAGTTCAGTTTGTCATCAAAATGTGTTGCCATGTGTTTAAAATAAATAATAAAATGCAGTTCTAATTGTTTTCTGCGAAAATCAACACGGTGACACGTTCACCTTCCACCCAGGAAAATGAAAAATAGTTAACATGTTTTAACACTCATTGCTAGTATAGTAATACTTATATTAAAGGCATTGACCGCTTTTAATATTTACTCAAACTAATTGTTGGCATATAAACTGACTTGGTACGACCAATATATTACCGTTGTAAGAAACAGCTCCCTTTATGAGTAGCACAGTTTTTTGTAAAAAGGCATTTTACAGCGAAATAGAGGGAAAAGCAAAAAGCGAACACGTCGGTCATAAATAAAATTAGTACTCAACTCGTGTAAATAAAGACCAAGCTCGACTGTGGACAGTATTGGTAAACACTCAAAATAATTATTAGCATAAAACCTTACTTGGTAACAAGTAACGGGGAGTAATGGGAATATTATAAAACATTTTGAGAAACGGCTCCCTCTGAAGTAATATAGTTTTCCAGAAAGAAGTATTTTTCCACGAAATTGATTTCGAGACCTCAGATTTAGAATTTCTCATCAAAAATTTAGTATTACCAGAGAAGTGTGCATTTTAACACAAACCTCTCGTCATAACATGCTTTCTGAAAATGCTTTCAAGGTCTTTTTTTAATTTCCTCATTGACAAGCACCCCGTTAAATCAAACAATACGACCGCTCCAAGCGAAGGTCATTTTACCAGGTCGCAGCAACTGCCATTATTTTGTGTATCCGTTCTCTTACTGTTCGTTTATGGCCTCTTTCAAGCCTCAACACGGTGAAAATTAATGAGGTTTAGGGGGCTACCATTTGTAGGCATGCAATCTTGTTTGGGGTGTAGGATTAAAAAACCTTTCATTTAAACATAAGTTTAGCATTCTTCATCGAAAAATTCAGTATTTTCGTTTGATGTCTCCCGCTCTCCTCCTCTTCATTTTCATAAGCACTTTCGTGGGATTTTAAGGGATTCTGTGAAGACGATAGTGATGAATCAACTGATGATTACAATTTTGAAGATGATGATGAGGCTGAGGATGAGGAATTCCAAGAAGACGTTAGTGATCTATCAACAGACGATATTGCTTATGAAAATGAAGAGGAGGAGAGCGGGAGACATCCAACGAAAATACTGAATTTTTCGATAAAGAATGCTAAACTTATGTTTAAATGAAAGGTTTTTCAATCCTACACCCCAAACAAGATTGTATTGTTTGATTTGGCAATAATACAGAAAAGTATTATCAACGGAAATTTGTTAAAGCATAATAATCTGTCAACCTTTCGCTCGGTTGTCTTTGTTGTCCGGTTCGGCAACTGAGAGCAAGTTCGAACACGATTAAAACTTTGCAGACGGCAGCAGAACTATCGGACTCGTACACTCTTGACCGAGGGGGTGTTATTTACACTATTTCTTAGGGTCAATGAAATATCGAAACAAATATCAAACTCCTACCTGATCTTACTTACAAAATTGGACTAATACTCAACAGCGTATCATCTTAACTGTGAAGTCTTACACTTTGACCTTCCCACTTACTTTTTTGGTACAAAAAAGGGGGTCTTCGTCACACCTCATCAGACAATCTACTTACAACGACCCACCCGAGCCATGATACACACGACCTGATATCTCAAACGCAAACACCTTTTAAATGAGAGTTCCATTTATTCGTTGGAACGGTTCCAACAACAATTCTATTCATTCGATAGAATGGTTCCAACAATAATTCCATTTATTCGTTAGAACGATTCCAACAATAATTCCATTTATTCGTTAGAAGAACGGTTCCAGCAATTATTCCTGTAATTCGTTAGAACGGTTCCAGCAACTAGTATTATGTCATTCTTACATCTCATCTTTCTGCATCCTCTGGTACGGAGTGTTGACTTTATAAAGGGAGTGGTTATCGGTTTAAACGTTTTTATTTTATTTTATTGTTTTTGTGTGTGTTTTTTTTTTTTTTTTTTTTTTTGGGGGGGGGGTCTTCTAAAGGCGCAGGGGCTGCTCCAGCCTTTGCACCCGCTGGTTTAAGGTGCTGAGCTTAAAGCCAAATGTTTTTTTTTTTTTTTTTTTTTTTTGTGTACCATGTGCTCGGTTTTGCTTTCAGCTGTGTAAACGTTCACTCAGAAGACAATCCTGGTGGTGCAGCTCCTCTGAATGACACTAGTTTGAATTTTCATGTTGAAACAACAATGCACAAAAATATCCCTCTTCTTGATGAATGGTTATGTTTATAAACGTTTAGTCAGTATAGACGTTGTCGACAGCAAGATGGCATCCTACTATGGTCCCATACCCGAGCCGGAGTCTATTTCTAGCGGTAGATACCACTGGGTGAAATCAGCCATGGAGAAACTTCGAAGTGGATGTCAAAGCATGGAAGGTAATAAGGGGCGAACGGCGCAAGAGTTCAATAATTACTTAACACAGTGGGGTGACATGTCGCCAAGATCGACAACAGCCACTACTGTCTACGCTGTAGCCCGGCCGTCAATGGACCGATCCGCGATCCGGCCTATCAATCAAACTGTGCGCGCTCACCCAATTATTGACCAATCACAGCAATGATTGTGGTCGGACAAACTCGGTCATGTGTGCGCGTATATTTGGCACGCGCGGCAGAATCGTGCGGAATGTCATTGGGAGTGCTTGTACGTGTCTTGCTCACCTGCGCAGTGGGCGGAGCTTAGTGGAAAGCCGGAGCGGTCCATTGGTTAAGCCATTTGCGAGTTTGATGTTAATAATCTGGTACAATGACTGGTACAAAGAAAATGAATCCAGAATTGTTATCCAATTTGGACCCCAAAACACAAAAGATAAGCACGAATTTGAACCCACAAAAATCACATTAACAAATACAAGCGGTAAGTCTAGCGTTTTTATCAAATTTAGGCCAAAAACTATAAATATTTGCGACATTTTTATCAAATTTGAACCCCAAATTGAAAGCATGAACGTACAACCCGACTTATTTTTTTACGCGTGAAGGCGCTATCAATAGTATTGTTATCACTTCCAAACGGGTATAAATAAATTATGCGATTCGTCCCGCACGGTTTTACTAGGCGTTTTATCACTTTTAATGCACGGTAGTTTATCTTTGAAAGCTTTATTTTCCGTGACAGATTTTACCAATCATAACACGATAATATGACACCTAAAGTTAACATATTTGTCCGATGAAATAAGTTTAAACAAATTTTGTTCTTATGGAACCAATTTTTATCATTGTGGATAAAGAAAGTGACCAGTCTACCTTATATCCTACCTAAAGTAGTATCCATTTCAACATAATGAGGGGCGAAACAATTACAAGGGATTCTAACACACGGAAATGTTGCCACTGAAACCAGATTTTGCGGGCGGGACAAACGAAATACCTATTGCGGGAGAGTACTGCCAACTGGTGTAGAAACTTCTTCTGGTAGCGCCCTCTTTTGATTAAACCTCATCTAGCTTATTTAAATTGTCCATGGGGGAAGGCAAAATCTCCAGGATAGATTGTCCTTTGACACCTAAGGTAAGTCTATCCGTGGAATGATAATATGAATAACCCCGTGTGAGCTCCGAGAATATGTGGCGACGCCCCCTGGAAACAAAATAATTGTGCCCATACATTGAAGTGGACTCAGGCCTTGAGTGTCTGGCACGTTGCAGGAAAAACAATTGTTTTGTGTTCTTATTTGAGTTACTGTTGGCTTACAATAGTATTTTTACTTTTAGTTTGCTCTATTGACATGGAGCAGCGTCTTGGTATGGCGAATGGGGACATCCCAGATGATCGCATCACTGCCTCATCGTATGCCTCCAATCTTCTCAATGGGAATAGCTACCCACCTGAAAGAGCCAGGCTTGATATAACAGGTAAACTTTTGCACTCATAGGCATAAACGATTCAGTTAACACATGAATATAGTAACAACAATTGTTTAAAGCCATTGGACCCTTTCGGTACAGAACAAAAAAGTTCACAGATTTACAAATAACTTACAAGGTTTACAGAAGGTAGTAGTGTAAGACTTCCCTTGAAATATTATTCCATGAAATGCTTTACTTTTTGAGAAAACAGTAAAACAATATCAATTCTCGTTAGCGAGAATTGCGGATTTATTTTAAACACATGTCGTGACACGGCGAAACGCGCGGATACACGGGTGGGTTTTCCCGTTTATTTTCTCCAGATTCCAATGACCGATTGAGCCTAAATTTTCACAGGTTTGTTATTTGATATAGAAATTGTGGTACACAAAGTGTGGGCCTTGGATAACACTGTTTACCGAAAGGGTCCAATGGCTTTAATCAGGCTTACTACGCTTTGCTTTGGTTACGTTAAGGACACGTGACCTTAGGTTGGTCTATGAAAGGCGTTTGAAACCGTGTGTTAAAGAATTCATCTGGTTAGAAAGTTGTTGTAAGAGAAGTATAAATGTTGCATGATTTCTTAATACGCCATTTTGTGGAATCCGCGCTCTTTCATGGCATGTTTGTGTGGATCTTTATATTATTCTACTTTAAACAAATAAACATCTTTCTAACCATATCGATTTCATAAAGAAAACACGTTTCAAATGGTTTTCATATCAAAGCCAATGTGCCCATTCAAACCCTTAAGAATGCAAGAGTCCATTTGGACGTCTATGCAATTTGACAGCCGGTAAGCACTTTCCGAATAACATATTAAGGAATAAACTATCTCATAGCAAACCAACATTCTTCCGTACTGTTATACACCATTCTTCCATAATGTGTTACACAATTCAAGGGGTGTACCCGCAATAACTATGTGAGCAAGTGAGGTAAGGCGGTGTGTCAAATTTTAGGCCTACTACAAGATATACGCATGCCCGTTCGGTCTAAAGTCAATGAATACTTCTTTTAAGACAGCGGACCAGTCCATGGTGTAAAAAATTCAGTTGGTAAACGACCCTGCCCTGGCCACTTCTGTTTATCATAGTTGAACTAATTGTTATACCGAGGACAAAGCAGAAACGCGACCACGTGTGTACGAACGACACTGAAATTGACCGTTTTTGTTGTGGAGTATGGGGGTAATGCGTGAATTGTGTTGCGTGTTTATCAAACTGACGAGAAAACCTATAAATGGCAAGAACAAAAAAATAAATAGTCATAATCTGAGCGAAGTTTTTAAATGTCATGACATTTTGTTGGTTTTCAAAAGATTTTCCTCCTGGATGGTGCGCTAAGGTTTTAAGTCCGAATCCCTGGATACAAGTTGATCTTCAAGACAGAGTGTTTATCACTGCTTTAATCACACAAGGATACGATGGTGACTACTACGTAACAAAGTATGAAGTGTCATACAGCGATGATGGCCAACAGTGGGACTACGTGAACAGTGCTGATGGAACACGAACCGAGGCAAGTAACAACTTTTATTTTATAAATTTGCTTGGTTATAACCGAGCAGCCAATTTCATTTTGTTAAATTTGTCCGCCTGAGTTCTAAAATGCGCCTTAACAAAAATTAAGGTAGACCTAATTAAAAGTTTAATTTGTTGTAGCGCCTAAACCCATCATCCTGTGACGCTCATATGGTGCTCCATCGTTATTGTCGTTAAAGCTGACTCAGCTCCCTCTGTGTGGACTATAGACCCCTTCCTTTTATTGTCACCGCGAGGCTCTAAAAAAACGCCCATACTAAGGTAAAAAAAGTGCCTCACCATTGGGTAATCTTAAGTAAACACGGTCATGTAGCCTGAACATCTGACGTCACACTTCGAGGCTGGTGAACAACGCCAGAGACCGGCTTCTATGGGCATCTATGTCACTGCACGTTTTATCTATCAAACGATGATTCAAGGTTCATTTTTTTTTCAAGGTTTATTTTATTTCCACAGTATCAAAAGTAAAAAAAAAAAAAACAATATCAAACAGCAGTCACAAAAAATTATTACAACACTGAAAAATAATCGTTTCACAACATAGGTTTGAAGAAATAGATGCAAAACCATGTTGACACTGCGGACAGCATAATAATAACATCGAAGTCTTATATAGCGCACGTATCTACCAAACAAGGCACTCAAGGCGCTGGGTATTTTTATACAAACTTTCAGAATGAACTGAAATTGCAGTGATGAGTTTTGAGACCCAATAATATTATTTAGCATCTAACAAGGATTTACAAGGTGCTATGGCGCATACAGCAGCCACAGCAAGGAACACCGGGGCGAACCCCTTCTCTTTTCGAAAAGTGTACTGGGTTCTTTTACATGCGTTACACAACACATGGGACCAACGGCCTTACGTCCCATCCGAAGACAAAGCAATGGTTAAGTGTCTTGCCTAAGGACACAAAATGTCACGGCTGGGGATTCAAACCCACACTCTGCTGATCAGAAACAACAGAGTTTGAATTCGGTGCTTTTTAAACCATTCGGCCTTGACACTTCCATAAGCTAAGCTAATTTTGTTTAACGACAACGGTGCACTGCTTTACAGCTTGTTGGCTAGTTGGCGCGATATGATATAGGGACCTCTCGAACGAGAATGGGACTTGAATCAAGTTTACGGTGACGACTGACACAACTATCAGTTACATCGTAATAAAAAAAAAAAATAAAAATAAGATATTACATTAAAACCAACATATTATTAAAACCCTGTTTTTGTTTTCTATTGTAATTTCAGTTCACCGGTAATAACGATGGCGAAAGTCACGTGACCGCTAGATTTGAGGATGGCTTCATGGCCAGGTTTGTGCGCATTTCACCGCTCTTGTGGAACCTTGGCACAAGAACTGACTACTGCTGTATGCGTTTTGAGGTATTGGGTTGTAAGAAATAATCGAGAGAAACAAAAAGCTCTGAAAACACACAGTAAACGTTTAGAGCTTGTAATTTTGTATATATTTTGAAACTTTGAAAAGACACATTTTATTGAAGGGGGACGGCGTCTCATTTTGTTTGCATAGATTTTTTCAAAAAAGTAACCATTGAACAAGCACTAGCTTGAATAAGGTGCATGCTAGCGAGACCACCAGCATATAACGCGGGCGTTGTGAAAGAGTGAAAAACCACTCGTTATTATAAGTTATTATGTTTTGTCCGCCACACCCACTCTCGCAAAGAGCCATATGGCGGACAACCTTTCTTTTTTTTGTGAACGACAGGTACTTTCAACTAGAGTGAGGTTTGTTTCAATTTCACTAAAAAAAAAAGGGTGGCACAGATTGACTTTCACTCTCAAACGAGCGAAACTAACACAACTCAGACAAAAGAGTAACACTTTCGCTATTTTACAGTAAGAGAGATATCGAGTATTTTGCGAGATGGCTCTTCGAGGTGCCTTTGGGCTATCGTAGAGGTGCGTCTGTGTCTTTATTATCGTCCACCTTGAAAGCATTATCTTCCCATATTATTTCAATCTTAACCAAATTCCTTGACTTTATAGTTTCCCGAGTCAGAGGGTAACCTGTCCCCCTGAGATTTGTCAACCATACATGGAGATGAACAAGCGCTGAAGTGGTATGGAGGATTCAAAAGAGGGCGCTATTAGATTTGCCGTTGGTGGGAGGGGGGGGGGACACATCAGAATCGCGTGCCATTATTCTAAAAGACGGGTGGAACTATCATTTTTGCCAGCTGTTTCAGACAGGGCTAGTTCTTCTAAACGAATGACTGAAAACCCAAATTTTCCAGATTGCAAGCAGGCGACCACAATGTAAAACTACACTTAACAATCAAAGCATAGACGATGTTACCTCTGTTTACATTCAAACCGCCGTCTGTTAAAAAAACACCGTATACGTCATGTTTCGCCGGGCAAAAAGACACGTAGTCATGGTAAGATTGTATACACTTTCTAGCTGGCTGCCAAAACACAAAGGTTTTTGCCCTGCGGTATGCGCGAGAATTATGTTATGGTTTTTGTGTGACGTCAGAGGTCACATCGTCTATACAGGGTGCGTTCGTTTAGCTTCCCTGGGTCGACCCCAGTGTGTGGTGGTTTCTTTCCCCAGGACGAACGTGGGTAATTATCTGCACACGTTCGTCCTGGAAAAAAAAACACATCGGGGTCGACCCAGGGAAGCTAAACGAACGCACCCACAAAGTCCTTCACCGATTCTGAAGATAATGTGTCACACCCAAAGATTATGGGTGCGTTCGTTTAGCTTCCTCAGGTCGAACCCGGTGTGTGGCGTTTTTTTTTTTTTTTTTCTCAGGACGAACGTGTGCAGATAATAACCCACGTTCGTCCTAGAACAAAAATCCGCCACACACCGGGGTCGACCTAGGGAAGCTAACGAACGCACCCTATGGGTCGACCCCGGTGTGTGGCAGGTTCTTTTTCCAGGACGAACGTGGGTAACTATCTGCACACGTTCGTCCTGGGGGAAAAAAAATGCCACACGACGGGTTCGACCCAGGGAAGCTAAACGAACGCACCCTATATAGCGCCGCAAGGCGCAAAGATGCAAAACTCGGGCTGGAATGTGAAATCCCACTGGACGCCATTTCGGCTAGTAACTAATTTGATACAACAATAGACATGTGCAGATCAGTGCAGACAATGACCATTCCTATGAATGGGAAACAAAACATTCATTTGCTGAAATGGCGCCCATGCGTTTTTCACGTTCCAACAATAGATAAAGCTTCAGTTCCGCGTCTTGTGCCTTGCGGCTCTCTATAATCTTTGGTCACACCTTTGACGAAGTGAGTCGAAATTTTGTTACAATAGCGCCCTCGTTTGAATTATAACTAATAATATGTTAAACTTAAACTTGGCTTCAATTTTGCGTCAGTTTGAGAAAGTTTGAAGTCACTTGACACAGGTCCCGCGGGTGCAATATGTACAGTATAATTAGGAATAATTGTAATAACATTCAGCACAGTTTATTACCTATTGCTTTTTATCCCCTTCTTTTTTTACGATGAATTGGTTTCTTTTGTAAAGTTTATGATCAATGTAAGTTAATGTGAAAAATACAGACACAAAATGTTGCATGAGTTAAAGGCAGTGGACACTATTGGTTATTCTCAAAATAATTATCAGCATAAAACCTTACTTGGTAACGAGTTATGGGGAGAGATTGATGGTATAAAACTTTTAGAGAAACGGCTCCCTCTGAAGTGCCATAGTTTTCGAGAAAGAAGTAATTTTCCACGAATTTGATTTCGAGACCTCAGATTTGAATTTGAGGTCCTGAAATCAACCATCTATAACACACGTGACACAACTTCGTATCACAATGTGTTTTTGTTTTGGGTTTTTTTTTTCTCGCAACTCCGGCGACCAATATTGAGCTCAAATTTTCACAGGTTTGTTGTTATTATGCATATTATGTTGAGATACACCAAGTGAAAAGCCTGGTCTTTGACAACTACCAATAGTGTACACTGTCTTTTACTGTACTGTGGATCTTTGAAAAGCGTTTGTAACCGTTTGTTATAAAATGCAAACGGGGAGAAAGATGATGTAAAAGTAGAATACAATGATCTAAACAAACTTGCCTCGAAATTGCACCTCGTCGACAAAGACGGTCGGCCAGTTATTGTAGTCAATTTTTTTACTCCACAAATGGCCGACTAGTTAGTTCGCAAGGTAAAAGGAAAACCACGCAATTTCGAGGCAAACTAATTGTGTGGGTCATTGTATTTAACTTTGTTAATTTTTTTTCAACCAATGCATTTTACAACAAACGGCTACAAACACCTTTTATCATACCAAAATAGTCCAATCCAAGGCAACGTGTTCCTTTAACGCATGCTATTTAAATGCTACAAATAAAGATCAGCACATTATGGTACTGCACCTAACAACTTTTAAAATGGTTTATTGTTTTAAAATTGGTTTCGGGTATTATCATGCTAGGCGTTCCGCAGGTCACATTCAGGATGGGCAACACTCTGGCTACGTAAGAGAAGGAACAAAAATAGCAATTTTTGCTGCAAGTTATTGGGCAAACGGGAGGGGGGCGAGAGCTGGATGCGTGATACTAACGAAACCTGCGGTGTGCGGTTTTTTTCTTTTTTTCTTTTGCAGAGCCAACCACACATGCCAAACCCTGCAACCCCCACCCCCCCCCTCCACACACACACACCTCACCAACCCCCTGCCCCATCCCACAACACCAAAACACCGTATACCACCTACCTCATTCCCACCACAAACTGCAGAAACCGGGACGTTACATGGTTCTCTTGGTATCTGGGACAACACCGACTGACGGTGTTAATTTCACCAACGATTTGGTAAATATGGATATAAATATAGCGGGTGCGTTCGATTAGCTACACCAGGTCGACCGCAATCTGCCCCGGTACGTTCAAATAGCTTTGACGTCATTCCAGGGGCCCACGTGGGTCAGCCCATTAAGTGCTCTGCTTGTGGAACGGGTCACTTGGGGCTTGCCCGAGGTGCATGACGTCACCCGAACCAAAAATAATCAATTTAACACTCCAGTTTTTGCAGTGCACCTCATCACAATCAACCCCCTACCATACGACACCCAAAAAGCATCGACCCGCTGTCCCATCCCCACTACACCCAACCACCCATGTCCAGTTCCCATCACACTTTGTCACCATACCCCATCCACGTCACACCAAAAGCAGGTTGGGTGACTCTGTGCACGGGAAACAAATAGTGTGTCCAGGATTATGAACAGTGTGGGCACACCTCTTCAAGCAGAGGCACACCCTCCTGTTTTGGGAACTATTGGTAAAATTACTCATAATATCACAATTTGTTCATGATTATGAGTAAAGGGGAGATTGATAGCATGAAACATTGTGAGAAACAGCTCCCTCTGAAGTGGCGTAGTGTTAGAGAAGAAAGTAATTTTCCACGAATTTGATTTAATAGAGACCTCAAATTTAGAATTTGGGGTCTCGAAATCAAGCATCTGATCTGAAAGCACACAACTTCGTTTGACCATAATTCGACAAGGGTGTTTTTTCCATTATTCTCGCAACTTCGACGACCGATTGAGCTCAAATTTTCACAGGTTTGTTATTTATTTTTATGCATATGTTGAGATACACCAACTGTGGTGAAGACTAGTTTCCGACAATTACCAATAGTGTATATGTGTCTTTAAGCACAGCTTGCTTTTGGTTAATTGGACTTGCCAAAGTGGAGGCAATTCATGGCAAACGCCGACACAACATTGTACTAATTTTGTTGAATCAGTGAATTATGTGAAAGCAACACCAATTCAGCAAGTACAAGTAGGCCTTTAAGTACAGTAATGTAGTAAGGGAATTAAAGGGTAGTGACGAGCAATGCACGTTTAAAACCGGCAGGGTCGTTGCCGTGTGAGGGCCTTTATCGTACGACAACGATCCTGCAAGGTTATAAACGGATGTTATAAGAATAGCAGCATGGATGGGGAAAACAGAATCTCCGGTCAACAAGGCACTGCTATATCGTTGTCATCACCTTGAAAGTTTACCAAAGTTTGAATATAGTATTCACCAAAATTGTTAACTCTCACAGAAGTTGACCATGGAAAACTAGTACCACCATGCGACGGGAACGGGTACGTACCGAGAGCTCCGAGAATGATCCACGGGCAACCAGCTCATTTCCACGGCGGCATCCTTGGCTTGGACTCAGACTGTCTTGTACATGGCATCAGTGTTGTTGATGGACTATCTTTACTAAAGCCTATGGTTTCACTTAGACGTAGATCCGTGCGTAAAGAGATCATTCAATGGTACAACAATTATGTGAGTTGATGGTTTGGCTCATTGACAGACTCTGAGCCAACATTTTTTTTTTTTTTTTTTTTTTTTAATATATATAAATATATATATATATATATATATATATATATATTTTTTTTTTTTTTTTTTTTTTTTGGGGGGGGGGGGTTGAGCCATGTTTGTGATGATAATTTTAAGCGTTGACTTTGACACACAGTCGATCAGGGTATGTAAATAATATTATATATATAAATACCTCTGGCTGTCGTTGAACATTATTGTCATTTCAAATTATACAAAGGGTTTGTGTTTCGTGACTGTGATCAAGACAAAAACAAACCCGCTCATGCATCAAGCGTTTTTTTTTTCCAGGGATCCCAGACGCGGGTCAAAGGAGGCCCGTGCTCACTCTACAAAATAGAGAGAAATACTAGAAGAAGAATGTACACCCTCTCTTTCTCGTGCCCAAAGCTTCAAATGGAAAAGAGCGTGAGTCAGGTCGTGATCCCTAACTTATCTTTGTTACCCCTAAAATATAATCTTTGACATTCACGAAGTTGGGTTACCCGGCAAATAAATTAATGAAAACGGGTCGCACTTGGGTTCCCGGTTATAGTAAGTTTTGCGTGCATATGAATGTTACGGGATCGCTTGGTAAGCCGACGTCTATAACTATATGATTTAACTTTAATGTTTCTATTTGACGTTAATAATAAATGGAAGTAAACAAAACAATTGCGCTATGGTAAAATGTACCATGCTTGCAATTTGTAAACAATAGGTAGACATTCAGTTCCGTGTAGACCTCCAACATAAAACCCAACGCACCCCGCCCGCCCCCAAGTGTAGATGCTTCACTTCAGCAGAAAGTGAGCACGACCGTTAAACTGATAGGGCGCCCTCTTTCGACGGTCGTAAGGTTCCGCCAGAGTCAGTGAACTTGTATTGCGAAAAGAAAACAGATAAAAAGGTGCACGAAGCGAGAAGAGCACACTTTTCATGCTCCTGTTCAGCATGTTTGTGTTTTCAATGTCAACCAATGAATTTGTGGCAGATTCAAACTACCCAAACTACGAATTGTGTGTTACTGTGTTTCGTTGCAGATGACGTTTGGTATGTTTCTGACGTGTTAGTCTTCAGACTTGTTTCAGTGTAATCTAATGTTAAATCTCATCCGTCCCCCGTGTGCCTAGAATCCGGACACTTGACCATGAATGTTGTTTACTTGACTAAATAAAACGATGAATCATTCACAGGTGATTATTTCGATTATTTTTTATTTACACTAGTTTGGAAGGATAGAATTGCACAGGGATAATTTGCCGCACGTCGCCACCACCTTTTCACTATTTGATTTTGAATACAAAAAAAGGGATCTCAATTTTGACAATTCATTCAATCAATCAATTTCATCATCATTTCAAATTGACTTGAACTTGAAGTTGAACAATTGTTATTGAGGCCTAAATGTACGCTTAGCTGTAGTTGCGATAATGTAACCCTCCTGCCGACGGCAGGAGGGTTACGTTATTGCAACTAGTGTAGCTGTACTGTAGTAATGATATTTCACATTGAATTTGAAAAGTGGGACAGGTGGCGCCATACGGAAATTTGTGAAATTTGTCCGGCTGGTTCCACTTGTCCCTTGGGTATAGTGATTGTTGATACCCTCAAAAAATTGTTTGGGGGGCTAGTTGTGATAACGTAACCCTCCTCCCGATGGCCGCGTAACCCTCCTCCCTCGCGGCCGTCGGGAGGAGGATTATGTTATCACAACTATGATTATTGGGGGCCTAAACATTTTTGAAAGTCAAAAAACGTGTGATGCGACAGAAAACACCCCAGTTGACCATGATGCGAGAAAGTACCAAGTAGACAATTGCACTTTTTGAAGTTTTGTTTTTGTTTTCCAATTAACTTGACAAAAAGGCAATACAAGCAAATATGAATCGAGTGTGTGGGGAAAGTTTTTGCTTATTTTGTAGTACAATAGAAACTGGAGCCATTGATCGGCAAGTGATCGTAAATGTTCATCTTTCAGTTTCACTCAACGTTGATTTTGAAAACATACATGTAGCGTGAAGGAGGCCCAAGGTGTTAGACATCTATATAATAAAAGGCTCACGTGGTGGCCCTCTAGAAGCAGTCGTTTCCTTACTAAATATTATAAAGTATTTTGCCTGCGTTGAATTTTTTTTATGAATTAAAAGTGGGCTTTTTGTTTTGAAAAATTATAAATTTATTTTCTCCTTTATTTTCAGAATTCTACATCTGGTCAAACTGTCATCACACGGTTAGATTCTAGTTGGGTGCCAGTCCAGCAATGTAATGAAGTGAAGTCCCCTGACTTCATGTGGGTATCCACCTTGAAATAAATTAGGCTATCAATTGGGTACCAATCGGGTGCTACGTGTAAAAGTGTATCAATCAGGAGGTCTGCATTGCATCCTATTCAGGCACAGACTACCCTGCATAGTGTGGATTTGGGTGTCAATTGGGTACCAATCGGGTACTACTACGTAGGTGTAAAAGTGTATCAATCAGGAGGTCTGCATTGCATCCTATTCAGGCACAGACTACCCTGCAAAGTGTGGATTTGGGTGTCAACTGGGTACCAATCGGGTACTACTACGTAGGTGTAAAAGTGTATCAATCAGGAGGTCTGCATTGCATCCTATTCAGGCACAGACTACCCTGCAAAGTGTGGATTTGGGTGTCAACTGGGTACCAGTCGGGTACTACTACGTAGGTGTAAAAGTGTATCAATCAGGAGGTCTGCATTGCATCCTATTCAGGCACAGACTACCCTGCAAAGTGTGGATTTGGGTGTCAACTGGGTACCAATCGGGTACTACTACGTAGGTGTAAAAGTGTATCAATCAGGAGGTCTGCATTGCATCCTATTCAGGCACAGACTACCCTGCATACTTAGGATTTAACCACCCTGGAAATAGGTACCAACAGGGTGCCAGTTATACTAGAGGCTATTGGTGCATGGACTGGACTGGATGTGGGCTGGATCATCAGTCATTTAAGTACCTTCAGGGTACCAATTGGGTACCAATTGGGTACCAACTGGGTACCAATTGGGTAGGAGTCACACAAGTCTTTTCAAGGGAGGGAGTGGGTTGCATAAAGAGCATCAACTATGGAGGGCCACTCTTATGATGAGGATCTGGCCGAGAACCGTTTCTTCATCATTATGCAGACAAAGTACCGCCAGCTACACCAGCAGGCTTCTGTGCAGAGGTTATTGGTAAGTCAGTGAAGGGAGTGTACATTTTTAATTGTGAGTGAGCTTTCAATGTAATCTAACAGAACTGAAATCTTTCAAAAAGAATCATTGAAAAATGTAAAGGATTTGAGTACTTTTTGTACGAGGTAAACACAATGTCAACAAATTTACATGAAACTTCCACTGTATAAAGATAATTATGGTAGAAAGCTTCCATTAACATATTACTTGTAGGGATGCTGTAGAATCTGACAAAGGAATAGTGAGAAAAGATTTATTTTAGCGACTGATTTGATCTGCGTACGCGACACCTAAAAACATTTCTCTGTGATTTTTTTTTTATTTCTTTTCTAAAAACTTGTTGACTTATAAAGCTGAAATTTGTACAGATATTACTGTACGTATGTACTTACGTCATGGCCAAATATTTGGTCCACAAAATGTTGCGAAACCCTTTAACCTAAAGTATCCATTGGTTGTTTAACCTCAGATTTGCGTACCAAGGACAGGTGTGTTTGCACGGTTCTCTCTGTCCCAGGCGGACTTTGAGACTCACATACTGCGACCATGTGATGATCAGCCAGGCGTCTACCTTACTATGAATAATAAGGTAACGTTTATTTCAATCACTTTATAGTAGCACTTAACCCTAACCCATCCCAAATCCTTCTACAATGTACATGTAGGTCATGCATGTGCAAATTGTACCATGTCTGCCTAATGTTTCAGCAATGAGAAAACAGAGTCGGTTGCCTCCATGTCCATATATCGCCTTGACGCCCACTTAAAGGCAGTGGACACTATTGGTAATTACTCATAACAATTATTATCATAAAACCTTTCTTGATTACGAGTAATGGGGAGAGGTTGATAGCATGAAACATTGTGAAAAACAGCACCCTCTGAAGTGACGTAGTTTTCGAGAAAGATACAGGTTTCCATGAATTTGAATTTTGAGACCTCAAATTTAAAATTTGAGGTCTGGAAATCAAGCATCAGAAAGCACACAACTTCATATAACAAGGGTGTTTTTCTTTCATTATTATCTCGCAACTTGGACGACCGATTGAGCTCAAGTTTTCACAGGTTTGTTATTTTATGCATATAATGTTGAGATACACCAACTGTGAAGACTAGTCTTTGACAATTACCAAAAGTGTCCACTGTCTTTAAGTATTCAAGTTTGACTCAACTTGTGAGGTGACAACTTATAACTTATAGTAGCACCTGTTAGTAACCCAACCCAAATCTTTCCCAGAACCTTCTTTCAGTAGGTTTCAGAAGGTCTGGGGGCTGTTGAAATCCAATCAATTTGGTGTTAGTACGGAGTGACATAGGAGAGGAGGATATCTGAGGATTGAGGGGCACTTGTATCAGGCATGCACCTCTTCTGCGGTTCCGCGACATTCTGCGTAAAAAAAAAAAAATGATCGGCGCTAAAATAATTAAAAACAATTCATTTAGCCTAGTATATGCCTGGCAACCAGAATGTCGACTACAATAATGTAAAATAAGCCTAGTACATGCTAACAATGCACCTAAGAGCATAATAAACCACAACGATATTATGGGTACCATTGTGGGTCTCATGTCCCATGGCGTTTCGGCTGCCTCGCTCCGCACTTGCGTTCGGTTGTGCCTTCGAAAATGTTCCTCTTTTTTTTCAATGGGCAGGTGCATGCCTGTTGTATGCAAAATGCCTCAGGGGGAGTAAGGGCCTGGTCACATGAGGCAATGTTTGCTGGCAACTTGGAGGCAACCAACTGCAATGTATGTCTTTAGATCCCTAAGAAATAACCGGAGTAGGTGGCAACAGCCTCTGGACAAAAATAATTGTAGCCCACACCTTGAAGTGGCCTTCAGGCCTTGTGTGTCTAGCGACTTGCATAAAAAAAAATTACAAAAAATCAAATGTGAACGCTTTTTCTTCTGTTTTCCAGCTCAGTTAACAAAATGTTTTATTTCCATTGTGGAATATTTGTTCTACTTTCAGGAGGTGCAACTGAATGGAGACTCAATTACAACCACTAAGGGATTCAAAGAGATTAGAAGTGTTCATATCCTGTTTGAGGAGACGTATTACAACGACAATGATGAGAGCTATAGAGTTGTGTGTATTGATAGACTACTTGAAGGTGGAAATGGTATGTTAACCTGTATATCTTATTTTACTAACTCTACACTAAACCTTTGTTTCCCTTCTGTCACATACCAGCGTCAGATTGTAAGATTTATGGTCTGAGGACTGGGAAATGGTATGTCACGGCCGAGCTGTTAATAATAATAATAATAATAATAACAATAGTGGCTTCTTATATAGCGCTTAGGTCCCTCACGCAGTGCACTCATAGCCCTTCAGCACTTCTGCTCTGTGGGTTATTAATTGGTCTTAGCGTTCTGTTTAGCTTGCTCTTTTCATCATTCAGTATAATAAAATGTAGCTTTTTCTGTTCTTTTTCTGACAGAGGTTGTAGAGGATCCAGTGATGACTTGTCTAGAGACGTTGGACGATTGCACTGACTTTTTATGGGGGAATAAATGTAAGCGAAACACAAACTGATGGGTTTGGATTACTAAGCTATTTGATGAAGTGTTAATCTTTCTTAAAGGCGGTGTGTCGCCTGGGCGACTAGTGAATTTTACTACTTGACTAGTCGCAATTCAAATAGTTGCTTTGACACGAGTCGTGACTAATTTTTAATTCTCAATATGCATTGTGGCATAATGTTTGCTGCAGGCGCAATAGTAAAGTTCACGCTAAAAGGATTGAAGGATTGCTTCACTGATGTTTGTGATGTTTGATTCTGTTTTGTGAGTTAGGTATGTTCGCTAACACGTAGTCGCGACACGATTAAAGGCAGTGGACACCATTGGTAATTACTCAACATGTATATTAGCATAAAACCTGACTTTGTGACGAGTAATGGGGAGAGGTTGATATTATAAAACATTGTGAGAAACGGCTTCCTCTGAAGTGACATAGTTTTCGAGAAAGAAGTAATTTTCCGCGAATTTGTTTTCGAGACCTCGGACATGTCGGATATAAAATTTTAGGTCTCAAAATCAACCATCTAAAAGCACTCAACTTCGTGGGACACTATTTTTTCTTTCATAGTTATCTCGCAACTTTGACGACCAATATTGAGCTCAAATTTTTACAGGTTTTTTATTTTATGCATGTGTTGAAATGCATCAAGTGAGAAGACTGGTTTTTTACACATACCAATAGTGTCCAGTGTCTTTATCCGAAAAGTAAAAAAATGGTGACTACGACACTAGTCGCACACTCACCCAGGCTTAGTAGTCACGATCAGTGCAGGCATATGGCTATACAAGGAGTTATAAACTCTCACCCATTTATTGCACGAGCTCTCCCTCCCATGGTATTGACCCCTTGCATGCACGTCACACGCTGCGACTGTGCCAGGCCCACCATTTCGGATGGCAATAGGTGTACGTGTAAGTTCAGCGTCGCCTACGATTGACAATGCGCACTTCACTGAATAACGCACAGTGACGTTATCAACTAAGATGGCAGTTCCAAGACTATTCTGATGATGACGTCAGGTGAATTGGGTCAATAGAGAGCATTAGTGTTATTGACGAGCAGTTAAAGGGGGCAACAGGGTTTGCATGGCCATGACCCTGCAAGATCCTTATTCACTGTTTAAGACGGCTTCACTTCTCCTTTGTTCCCATTTATAAATGCATTTTTTTATTGAAAAGTGAGTATAACAATTGTGGAAAAGCTGTCAAACTCTCATGTTACATTTTCAATTCAAATCCTAATGCTCTGTTTCGCAAGGGTTCATACCACTTTTACTAGACAATATATTCACTATTGCACAAATGAGAAACATTCGTTATTAGTTTTATATAACACCCAAGTATATCTTTGTCATTTTGATTGGAAGATACAACTTTGAAAACAAACAAAGCTTACAATGTTTAAAGGAACACGTTGCCTTGGATCGGACGAGTTGGTCAAAGCAAAAGCGTTTGTAACCGTTTTTTATAAAATGCATATGGTTGGAAAGATGTTTTAAAAGTAGAATACAATGATCCACACAAGTTTGCCTCGAAATTGCGTGGTTTTCCTTCTACTGTGCGAACTAACATGGTCGGCCATTTATGGGAGTCAAAATTTTGACCCCCATAAATGGCCGACGTGTTAGTCGACGAGGTAAGAGGAAAACCACGCAATTTCGAGGCATGTTTGTGTGGATCATTGTATTCTACTTTTACAACATCTTTCTACCCATATGCATTTTATAAAAAACGGTTACAAATGCTTTTCAAAGACCAACTCGACCGATCCAAGGCAACGTGTTCCTTTAATTGTGACATTACATCCCTTTATTTTGGTACGGCTAGTTTGAATTCAACAGTGTCTAAGTGCGTTCTGCACTTGGGCTCAGACACATGGCCGCCATAATGCAGTATGTACCTTGCAGTAACTGTACTTCCTCATTACCAAAAACACACGCTAGCAGTGATGTTTTACGCACCATGCTATTATAGAACCAATCAGATGAGACGCAAATTGCATGGTGAATCGAACGAGATAGCACGGTGAATGACGTAGCGTGCAATGGTACTCTTATTTGCTGTCATGTGGGGGATAATCCTCCAATCAAATGGCAAGGATCTGCTTGGGTACTTTAATAAAATGAATTACTATTATTATTTGAATAGTTTCCCTTCTTAAATTGACAGACAGCAAGCACTCCCAGAAACAGGTGGATGAGTTGATTACCAACTTCCGGAATACCACTCAGCAGCTGGAGACATTACGTCACATCATAGATGAGACTAGCGCCCTCTTTGCCATGGCAATGCAGATAGCTCTTAAAGATACAGTCTTGGTAAGAACCATCACCCCCATTCTGAAACAACTACACTGGCTCCCTATCTCTCAACGAATCATCTCCAAGCTGATGCTCATTGTCCACAAAGCACTTAATGGCAAGGCTCCCCTCTATATTTCTGAACTTCTCCAAGTTTACACTCCATCAAGAAATCTTCTATCAAGTTCCATGCTTCTTCTCATTGAACCCAAGTCTCAACACTCATGGGGAGACAGGTCTTTTTCGTCAGCTGCGCCACGCATCTGGAACTCTCTACCACTTAATCTTAGAACTTGTCTTTGTACCACAACATTCAAATCTCTTCTCAAAACTTATCTTATGTCACAGGTTTTCAAGGACTAATTTTTGTTGTGTCTGTTTTTCTTTGTTTTGTTTTGTTTTTGTTTTGTTTTGTTTTGTTTGTTGTTGGTTTTGCTGCGCCTTGAACACCCAGCAGGGTGGATACGTGCGCATTACAAGTCTTATTATTATTTATTATTTAACATACGTGTACTTTTCATCTGACTCTGACAGCTACATGTATAATAATAATTTATAATGATAATAATACTACAAGGCATTTATATGGTGCTCTACAAAGAACGCAACGCCTTACAATCAACAATTAAATACAAAGAAATGAAGAGCGTGCATTAAGGCCATTGGTCACTATCGGTATTTACTCAAAATAGTTTCAGCATAAAACCTCACTTGGTAACAAGTAATGGGGAGAGGTTGGTGGTATAAACAATGTGAGAGACGGCTCACTCTGAAGTCACATAGTTTTCAAGAAAGAAGTAATTTTCCACGAATTTTATCTCAAATTTAGAATTTGAGGTCTCGAAATGAAGCGTCTGAAAGCATACAATTCAGTGTGACAAGGGTGTTTTTTCTTTCATTATTATCTCGCAACTTCGACAACCAATATTGTGCTCGAATTTTCTCAAGTTTGTTATTTTATGCATATGTTGAGATACTTCAAGTGAGAAGACTGGTCTTTCACAATTACCAATAGTGTCCAGGTCTTTATTGTGTTGAATTAATGTACATGCACAACGTAGTCAGCTACTTTTTGGGGGCTAAGTGATTGTTTGGTAAATAAGTTGATTGCATTCTATATATTTTATCAAGTTTCCATTGTCTCATAAAAAGATATATTTTTAAACAGGCTGTATTGAACAGTTATGTGTGTTCTTTTGAACCGAATCAAAACAAATTTTTTTTGACAGCGCAAGACGGTCCGTCAACACCATGGTCACATGGACAATCTGAAGACATCTATGGAGACGTACATACTGCATGGTGTTTATAACAAAGTCTTCAAGGCTATCGGTTCCTTCTTGGCTAGTCAGGTGAGTCACAGGAACCATATTGCATGTCATGGCTGAGTGGTTAGAGCATCAGACTCGAGCCCTGGTGCTTCTGATTAGCAGAGTCTGGGTTCAAGTCCTTTTCATGGCACTCGTGTCCTTGAGCAATGCACTTCACGTTAAGCCGTAGGTCCTGTGTACTAGGATTGCCTTCTTCTTCCTGGTCAGTTGGTATAAATTGTGCTGCTGTTGCCTTCATTATAGCCTTCCAACAATCTCTGCTATAACAATCTCTGCTATTCACCATGGTGGTAACTGGCATCTCTACTGATCCGGTCCACCTCTTTATGTCATCTGTCCATCTCACTGCTGGTCTGCCCCTGCTTTTCTTCCCCTGTATTCTCCCCTTTACTATCGTCTTCTCTGCCATGGTGGTTACTGGCATCTCTACTGATCCGGTCCACCTCTTTATGTCATCTGTCCATCTCACTGCTGGTCTGCCCCTGCTTCTCTTCCCCTGTATTCTCCCCTTTACTATCGTCTTCTCTGCCATGGTGGTTACTGGCATCTCTACTGATCCGGTCCACCTCTTTATGTCATCTGTCCATCTCACTGCTGGTCTGCCCCTGCTTTTCTTCCCCTGTATTCTCCCCTTTACTATCGTCTTCTCTGCCATGGTGGTTACTGGCATCTCTACTGATCCGGTCCACCTCTTTATGTCATCTGTCCATCTCACTGCTGGTCTGCCCCTGCTTCTCTTCCCCTGTATTCTCCCCTTTACTATCGTCTTCTCTGCCATGGTGGTTACTGGCATCTCTACTGATCCGGTCCACCTCTTTATGTCATCTGTCCATCTCACTGCTGATCTGCCCCTGCTTTTCTTCCCCTCCATTCTACCCTATACCACCGTCTTCTCTGCCATGGTGGTTACTGGCGTCTCTACTGATCCGGTCCACATCTTTATGTCATCTGTCCATCTCATTGCTGGTCTGCAAACTGCTACTCTGCCCCTCCATTCTTCCCTGTACTATCGTCTTCTCTGCCATGGTGGTAACTGGCACCTCTACTGAGAGTTTTCGAGAAAGAAGTAATTTTCCATGAATTTGATTTCAAGTCCTCAAATTTAGAATTTGAGGTCTCAAAATCAAGTATCTGAAAGCACACAACCTCGTGTTACAAGGGTGTTTTTTTTTTCCATTATTAACTCGCAACTTCTACGACCAAATTAGCTCAAATTCACAGGTATGTTATTTTATGCATTTATGTTGAGATACACCAAGTTGTGTCCAGTGTCTTTAATGCATATATTTAACAAAAACTGTTTCAGGATGCAGCATTGAACAAGACCACCAGGAACCTGTCTGAGCTTCAGGTTCGTGACGTGGGCGTCCGACCGGAGTTCACCGCCAACGTTCCTCGTGCACGACGCGAGCTTTCAACCATCAACCAGTACAGGACGCCATTAGAGAAGCTTCACTGTTTACGACGTACTGTCATGGCCATCAGCCAGCCTGGCTTCAGGACACGCTCCAAGGAACCAGGTAAACCATGAGTACCAGCTAGAATATACTCTACCAGTATTCCAGGCTTCAGATTCAACCTCCGATTTATTGCCGCATCAGCCCAGAGATATAGGTCCTGTGTGTTGTTAGGGTTGTGAACACACGTAAAAGAACCCAGTGCATTTATCGTTAAAGGCAGTGGACACTATTTGTAATTACTCAAAATAATTATCACCATAAATCCTCACTCGATAATGAGTAATGGGGAGAGGTTGAAAGTATAAAACATTGTGAGAAACGGCTCCCTCTGAAGTGACGTAGGTTCATTTTAAAAAGTTGCAAGCTGGCCACTTCCCTTTCAGCTTCAACTCCAGTGATTTCACTATAACCTTAAAAGTGCAGTCTCTCAAATTTTTCCATCCAGCACACTTGGTTTTAAAGGCAGTGGACACTTGGTAATTACTCAAAATATTTGTTAGCATAAAAACTTACTTTGTAACAAGCAACGGAGAGCTGTTGATAGTATAATATTGTTGGAAACGGGTCCCTCCGAAGTAACGTAAATTTTGAGAAAGAAGTAATTTTCCACATATTTTATTTTGATAACTTAAGTTTAGAATTTGAGGTCTCGAAATCAAGCATCTGAATGCACAAAACTTTGTGTGACAAGGGTGTTTTTTCTTTCATATATGTAGTTATGTCACAACTCCGACAACCAATTAAGCTCAAATTTTCACAGGCTTGTTATTTATGAATACATGTACATGTATGTTGAGATACACCAAGTGAGAAGACTGGTTTTTGACAATCACCAATAGTGTCCAGTGTCTTTAAGTTTAAGAGAAGGGGCTCATCCCGGTGCTCCTGGCTGGATTGGCTGTGTATTGCACAACAGCACCTTGTAAACCGTTACACGGTGCTATTAAAAAGAATCGGTCTCTTATTTCAATACGAAGCACCACATACATGTAACACCTTGTAGGAAAATACTGACAGTGCTTGGGGACCTCACTGTATGTAAGAATGTGGGACTTCAGGCATTTCGTGGTTAAGTATAAATGTAAATTAGTGATAACACCATCTGATGTCCAGGTAGATTTTGTTCTTTAAGAGAACTGTCTTGCTCTATTTGGAAGTGTCGTGGCTGAGCAGTTGCAAGCACCGAATTCAAACTCTGGTATTTCTGATCAGCAAAGTGTGGGTTGGAATCCCCAGCCGTGACACTTGTGTCCTTAAGCGAGTCTTGCTTTTTAACTACTACCTGGGCGGAAGGTAGAAAATGGGCCAGGACAACTAACTGTACTTTCATTTATTAATTTCAGTACTGCTGCGTGAGTTGTCATATCTCTCTCTCTCTCTCTCTCTCTCTCTCTCTCTCTCTCTCTCTCTAGTCGACCGAGGTCGGAATCATACCGATTTGTCATATAAGATTAGTCAATTGTTATTATAATTATTTTCTTTTCCTCAGCTCCAGCCATGTCATCTGATGACCTTCTTCCCTTGTTAGTGTTCCTTGTAGTCAAGGCTGATATCCCTAACTGGCTGGCCAATCTGACCTTCATGATGAACTTCCGCTTTTCTAGCTTTGCAGATGGAGAATTTGGGTAAGGGAGACTGTGACTAAGGACATTAGCCCGCTGATTGTAAAACTCATACCAGTACTTGGTACTTGTTATTATGACGTTTGTATGGCATTTACAAAAACAAATTTTCTCTCAGAAACTTTTTGAAACACAATGAAAAAGCACTTGACGATCTCACAAGTCAGTGTTGCTTATTTTGATTGCTGCAATAAGCAATTGTTTCAGTTAAAGGAAAGGTACATGTACACGTTTGGTAATTGTCAAAGACCAGTGTTCTCACTTGGTGTATCTCAACATATGTAACAATAATAACCCTGTGAAAATTTGAGCTGAATTGGTCATCGTAGTTGGGAGGAAAACACCCTTGTCGGACGAATTTGTGTGCTTTCAGATAGCAATAAAAGACTTCGAGCTAAAAGTCTTTTATTATTTTAGTGAGAAATTACCTCTATTTCGAAATCTATGCTACTTCAGTGGGAGCCGTTTCTCACAATGTTTTATACCATCAACATCTCTCCAATGCTCATTACCAAGTCAGTTTTAAAGATAATTTGTGTTGAGTAATTACCAAACGTGTACCTTCCTGTTTAAATAGACAAATCTATGATGGAGTGACTTGCTAATTCACAAGTTACTGCTTAGATTTTAATTCCTCGGACTGTCAAGACAGATTCTACATGTACATGTATGTCAAGGCAAGCTTTGTTTAGCAACCTCCAGATGAGCAAACCCTGGTATATGTTCCATACAAACACATTTGTATTCGGAATTGTGTTTGGGTGTTTGTCGGCTATTACAGGTACGGGTGGCAGGTACGCAAGTCCAGCAGTCTATCCACTTGATCACTGTGCTTTTCAGTAAAAGCTTCCTGATGAAACTCTGTATATTCCTGGCATGTCCTCTTTGTTTTCCCGCCTCAGATTCTACTTAGCATCAGTAGAAGCTGCCGTCGAGCATGTGAAACTTGGTAATATGAACAACGTCGTGATCGGTGCAGCTAATCCCCAGAAGCTTCATGTACTTCGACGGATGACATCCACTGACGGTATGTGGCAGAAGCTTGACCCTACGGATCCAGACATGCCAACAATAGACGCATTGTTTCAGGTCAGTTTAGCATTGTTCAATTGAAAGAAAATGAAATAATTTGATGGATACTCCCCTTGGTTTTTTCTTTCTTTTGAGAGATGGTCTAACATCACAAGGCAATATTATTTGAGACATGGTGAATACATTCATATGACACTATTGGGTTTGGGTAAACTTGTCTGTATACTTCCAAAACTAAACAGTGCACTCCTATAGTGTCCGCCATACCTCAAAAAGGGTAAATTGAAGGCCACTTCAAGGTGAGGGTTACACTTAAAGACACTGGACACTATTGGTAATTGTCAAAGACCAGTCTTCTCACTTGATGTATCTCAACATACATGTATGCGCAAAATAACAAACCTGTGAAAATTTGAGCTCAATCGGTCATCAAGATGGCAAGATAATAATGAAAGAAAAAACATCCTTGTCACACGAAAATGTGTGCGTTCAGATGCTTCGTTTCGAGACCTCAAATTCTAAATCCGAGGTCACGAAATCAAATTCGATGAAAATTACGTCTTTCTCAAAAATTACTCCACTTCAGAGGAGTATGCTAATAAATATTTTGAGTAATTACCAATAGTGTCCACTGCCTTTAACTAATTTGGGCTGTCAACCCAAATCAATGGGGGCACTTTGCCACCTACATTGTACATATATTTGTACTCTTAGGGTTGAAACCAGTTTATCCCCTTTGCAGTGCGTAACAAATGTAGGCGAAGGGTATCCATCCACTAGGAGCCTGACTGGTTGAGCAGAATGCACTAATTCCAACTCTATATGAAGCAATTGTGATTAAGTGCCTTGTTAAATCCTATGACCGAGATTCAAACCCACACTCTGCTGCTGACAACAAAACAGCTTCGGCCCTGTGACCAACATGTGACCTGGCGACCACTTACATTGTAGCTCTGATACGCCACGCCACACGTCTTGCTGTCAAATAATAACAATTAAAATATAAGTGAATTTCTCTTACATGTATATAAAGAACATTTTACGTCAAGTTTTCAATGTGCTTAACCAATTACCAAATCTTTCTCAGCTCCCTTCGGGAGTAAACAGCATATATGCAGTGTCAATTAAAAAACCTATTGAATTGAATTGAATTGGTGGTTTAATCAGAATCAAAACTTTTACATTTTTTTTCTTCAGGATTTGTTTGTGTGTTTTTCAAGCAATCATGCATGTACCCTTGTGTTATAATCATTGCTCATCCAATCTAATTGCAGCATGCTAGAGAGGGTAACACTGACGACATTGCCAAGATGCTGGAGCAGAGTTCTAACGATCACAGCTGGCTTCTAGATCAGATGTGCCATCCACTCTGTGGCTGCGACAAATGTGAAGAACTTGTCGCAACGTAAGTTTCTCAACCCTATGCAATGGGATACTTTGGGACGCTAGGTGGCAGCAGACTTACCAGTTAACTTACCAGGTAGTTCTGAGTGTGCGCGCATGACCAAGAACAATGGATTTTACCTGGTAGGTCTGCTGCCACCAACCGTCCCAAAAGTCTCCCATTAAAAGAACACTGTTAAGGATATATTGACTTGCATCACAAAGCAGGCAGACAGTCACGTTATGGTAAGGGCTACACTTAAATGGTTTTGGCTGCCAACCCAAATCAACTGTCTCCAGGTGCACAGTGCCACCTTTTCCTTTTGCTGAAACAGGGCTACCCCTTATATTCCGTTAGGATGTCTATGGTTAAAGACAGTGGAAACTATTGGTAATTGTCAAAGACTACTCTTCACAGTTGGTGTATCTCAACATATGCATAAAATAACAAAGCTGTGAAAATTTTAGCTCAATCGGTTGTTGAAGTTGCGAGATAATAATGAAAGAAAAGAAAACACCCTTGTCGCACAAAGTTGTGTGCTTTCTGATGCTTGATTTTGAGACCTCAAATTCAAAATGTAAGGTCTCAAAATCAAATTCTTGGAAAAATTATTGTTTCTCGAAAATTACATTACTTTAGAGGGAGCCGTTTTTCACAACTGTTAATTTAGAAAGGTTTTATGATAATAATTACTTTGATTAATTACCAATGCAATAGTGTCCACTGCCTTTAAGTGCCTTCCTCAAGGACCCAAGTGTCATGACCGGGCCCACACTCTGCTGCTGACAACTTGACCACTCGGGCCTGACACGGGAAATGTATTCCTTTGGAAACTTCAGTGTGACGTTTAAGATAAAACTTGTTTGTTGATTCATTGTCTGTCTGGTTGCCCCCTCTCCCACAGGAAGCGTAATGATCCCAGAGCAGTGACGGCCTTGTCAAGGGATGATAGAGGTTGTACAGCAATGCACGTAGCTGCCATGTATGGTAAGTTATACAGACCTCCCTTTATTGACTAGAATAAGAAGGAGCATGTGCAGAAGTTGACTTTTCATCAAATTGTGATTAAAGGAACATGTTGCCTTGGATCGGACGAGTGGATTTTTGAAAAGTGTATGAAACCGTTTGTTATGAAATGCATATGGATAGAAAGATATTTTAAAAGTAGAATATAATGATCCACAAAGTATCACTTGAAATTGCGTCGACTTACATGGTCGGCCATCTATGGGGGGTCAAATTTTTAAATCCCATAAATGGCCGACTGTGTTAGTTCGTAAAGTTAAAAGAAAACCACGCAATTTCGAGGCAAATTTGTGTGGATCATTGTATTCTACTTTTAAAACATCTTTCCAACCATATGCATTTTATAAAAAACCGTTACAGACGCTTTTTAAAGACCAACTCGATCGATCCAGGGCAACGAGTTCCTTTAATTTAAAAGTCAAATGATACTTTGTAGTAATATAGTTTGTTGACAGACAATGGGATTAGTGTAAATGTGAACAAAGCAAATGTGCTGGTGCTTATTTTTGAATTTTTTATTATTTTCTATACTAATATAGTGAAGTAAATAATTATAAAAGTCACTGCCAAGATACTAAAATCTCATATAGACCGTATTGAATATGACGTCACTGTTCAAATATGTGACCAACAAGATGGTAACTGTGCGCGTGTGCGTGCATGTGCCGTAGAAATCAAACCGGGAATGTTGTGTGCTGCGTACTTCGATGATGCAAGCGTTTGGACGCGCATACAGTTTGCCCTACAAGATGGCAACTTTTCATAACAAAAAGGGGTTATTCAATACGATCTATTGATCAACTACTAATGAGCAAGAGAAAATGTACATTCTATTGGAATATTTGACATTTGAAGTAAAGGGCCAATGACTGGGTGCAGGTGGAGGCACTTGCCTCTGTTGCCACTGTGAAGTACTGTATTGTATTTGTTTCTTTTTATAAACTGATTGTTATGCCACTTCATTTTACTCTCTCTCTAGCCACAGATTAGGTTTGCTTCATTGCTTTCGTGAGGGGGTCCATACTCAACAAGCTTTGCTTTTTGTGGGCCCCTCCAACTCCATCACCTTGTGCTCTGTTTTGGGTTTTCTTTTGTTATCTGTTATTTATGTTTTGCCTTTGCTTGTAAACGTTGTACATGTATATTCCATTTGCTTGTTTGCTTGTAAAACATAATTCTTCATTCACTTCTAATTGTTTTGTTTATTTGTTTAGTTTTGGAAATAAAGTATTAGGCCTTCGTATGGTGGAATTACAAACCCTTACACAAACAGTCATCGACTTATCAATTAAGCCAATGATGTTTCCTGGAATTTGAAGCCTTCGAACGCCTTTTGTTTACGTTCAGGTCATGTTGACGTCATCAGTGTACTAATATCAAATGGTGGAGATGTCAATGCTACGGATTATCACGGCTCCACTCCACTTCATATTGCGTGCAGTAGAGGGCAGCAACATGCAACGGTTAGTTCCTCTCTCGTCACTATGGTGTCAGTAAACTCATTGGGCTCGATCTTTTCCCCATGAATGTGCTATAAACTGTGTTCGACCTCAGTGGTGTTTTGAAGAGTAGAGAATAAATAGAGTCTTGTATATAGCCATGGATGAGATTTGTCAGACTTTGGTCTGAGTTCAGACTTTTTAAATCAGCCTGGTGAAGAAAATCAGCCGTTTCTTTATCCATAATATATCAAAATCGTGTTCTTTGATCTACTTCTCTAGTGCTGAGAACACTGTTCAGTGGAATCTATAACTCCAGGGGTTACCGTACAGGTGGAAACGACATAATTGCAACATACATCAGCAGAATTTGTATCCTAGTGTAGTTTCAGACCTTTTTGTGAGCAATGACTCTCATCCCTGATAGCGCACATATCTACCAACAAGTTGCTCTAAACGCTTTAACAAACAGAAACATTATTGTACAGGTGTTTTAACATTTATGAATAATGAGACTAATCTTTATAGCACTGCATAAGTAGTCAATATAATAATAATGGAGACTTATATAGCGCCGGTATCCGCCACAAAAAGGCGCTCATGGCACTCGCTCAGGATACAAAATAAACAGTTGGTCAAGGGTGCAAGTCATCAAAAACGTGTGAGAAATATTATCACTGAAAAAAAAAAAATGAAAGAGTGAGTACGTGTATAATGTTTACAAATTAAAAATTATCAGTCACCATGTTTTTGAACTTTTGATTTGCATTGGTTGTTTTTTTTTCTTCAGCTGTTATTACTACATGAAGGAGCCAAAGTCAACATTGAGGACAATGACGGTAACACTGCGCTTCACCTTTGCTCTGCAAACGGTCATGAAGATGTAGGTACACATGTATCTAGTTGCATATCTGGAACTGCAAACTAAGTTAATGAAAATTGAAAATCATTGTAAATATTGTCTTGCACTGGATGATTTCCAATTTTGCACAAATCAAACTCTACTCAATGCATGGGGAATCGTTATTTAGCTCAGCCCAACACCCAGAAGCCAGTGCAGTTTTTGTTTGACTGGGATGCCTCACATGGTGTCACCTCTGCTTATAACTTACAGCAGAATCAGTTAATCCTTGATGTATGTCATCGATTTCATTCTTTCCACCAAAGATACATGTACTCATGTAAATGATGTTGTTATTTTGTTAGTGTATGAAAGCAATGATGTACAGTAACCAACCAGTGGATATTAATGCAGCGAACTGTCAAGGGGATACTCCTCTACATCTCACAACCCGATGGGGCTATGGTGAGTAAATCTAACTCAAAACACTCCCTTGATAGGTACTTGCCCTCCTCCTACTTACTCAAAACACCCCCTTAATCATGTTAATATGTACTTGCCCTCCTCCTACTTACTCAAAACACCCCCTTAATAGATACTTGCCCTCCTCCTGCTTACTCAAAACACCCCCTTAATACATGTATGTACTTGCCCTCCTGCTTACACAAAACACCCTATTAGATACTGGCCCTCCTCATGCTTACTCAAAACACCCTATTAGATACTGGCCCTCCTCCTGCTTACTCAAAACGCCCTCTTAGATACTGGCCCTCCTCCTGCTTACTCAAAACGCCCTCTTAGATACTGGCCCTCCTCCTGCTTACTCAAAACGCCCTCTTAGATACTGGCCCTCCTCCTGCTTACTCAAAACGCCCTCTTAGGTACAGTACTACATGTAGCCCTCCTCCTGCTTACTCAAAACACCCTCTTAGATATGAGCCCTCCTCCTGCTTACTCAAAACACCCTCTTAGATACTGGCCCTCCTCCTGCTTACTCAAAACACCCTCTAACATGTACATGTTGGTACTAGCCCTCCTCCTGCTTACTCAAAACACCCTCGTAGGTACTAGCCCTCCTCCTACTTACTCAAAACACCCTCTTAGATACTGGCCCTCCTCCTGCTTACTCAAAACGCCCTCTTAGGTACAGTCCTACATGTAGCCCTCCTCCTGCTTTCTCAAAACGCCCTCTTAGATATGAGCCCTCCTCCTGCTTACTCAAAACACCCTCTTAGATACTGGCCCTCCTCCTGCTTACTCAAAACACCCTCTTGGGTACAGTACTACATGTAGCCCTCCTCTTGCTTACTCAAAACACCCTCTTAGATATGAGCCCTCCTCCTGCTTACTCAAAACACCCTCTTAGATACTGGCCCTCCTCCTGCTTACTCAAAACACCCTCTTAGGTACAGTACTACATGTAGCCCTCCTCTTGCTTACTCAAAAAACCCTCTTAGATATGAGCCCTCCTCCTGCTTACTCAAAACGCCCTCTTAGATACTGGCCCTCCTCCTGCTTACTCAAAACGCCCTCTTAGATACTGGCCCTCCTCCTGCTTACTCAAAACGCCCTCTTAGGTACAGTACTACATGTAGCCCTCCTCCTGCTTACTCAAAACACCCTCTTAGATACTGGCCCTCCTCCTGCTTACCCAGAACACCCTCTTAGATACTAGCCCTCCTCCTGCTTACTCTCAAAACTATTTCTTTATAGTGCTGTTCATAGATGTACATGTACAACTGTAGTTTAAGGCAGAATTAATACTACTAAGTACTTTTCTTCATTTGTTTGGTGCAGAGAGCCTTGTACAACTTCTCTTGGAGCATGGAGCGTCCGTTGAAGCCCGTAACAGACGTAAAGAAACACCTATCATGTGTTCATACAACGTCAATATCAGTAGAAGCCTACAGCGTGTTGCTTCCACAACTTCTGAAGGAAAATATAGCTATATACAGGTATGAAGGACTTGACAGTCAAGAAGAAAATCTTAGTTTTATTTAAGGCACAGCTTTTCAGACAGTTACCCTAGAACCCAATCACCAAATGGTCAAGTTTCGTGCATAAGGACACAAATGACACGACAGGGATTCAAACCCACATTCTGCTGATCAAAATCACCAGAGCTTGAGTCTGGTGTTCTTATCCCCTCAGCCACAACACGCCAGTATACTTGTCATTAAGGGAAGTAGTTTGCCCCATTGTTTCTTGGAGGTTTGGTAGCTGATTTTACCGCATCACCTTGTATATGCTGTACACATGGAAATGGGTCTCACAGTAATAATTTACAATTCAAACGGTCTGAGCTCTGCATACCTGTTGTAAACAATACTTTTGCGACATCAATTAGTCAGGTGTGGAAAAGCACTATGGTAAACCTTTGCTATGATTATCGTTTTTGTTATTTCTTTGGGTGTATGTTTAGCAAGCCTCAAGTCCACCAATTGCCTCATCCTTTGACCAAACCGAGAGTACAGATTCGTTCGCGACGAGTTTTGCCAAGACGACAACTAGAGTGAGACAGCGATCCAGGGGAAGTTCAACACCCACGAGTAAACTGGTAACTCACAACACCAGGGTTCGACCTTAACGCAGGTCCGTTGGCCAAATGCCAGTAGAAATCGCGGCGGACTAGCTGAAACACCTTGCCAACTGGTCCGGCTGACCAGTCAAAAATATCGGCAGCGGTACTACAGAACTATGAAAATTTTAAACTATTTTCAGGCTCGAATAAAATGTAAAAACATTCACTCAAGGTTTGGATAAAACGTAATAAAAATCACTCGAAGTGCCGCTGAACGCTGGCAAACTTCCGACGATCACGCGTACACAGCGCAAAATCCCATCATGTAACGCAAAGGCTTATAGTCTTCGTATAAGTTCACGTGTGGCAGAAAGTGTAAGAAATACTGAACGCTAAAGGGCGTTTCAGAATATTCGATAGCGTGGGAATAGACGCCCTCTATTGGTGAAAGTACGCAATAGCTTACAAAACTAGCTTCAATCGCCTTGACAGAAGACCACAAAGCAAAACACATTCTGTCAGCAGCATGGTCGGTCAACGGAGCAGATTTCCGTGTGGGAATAAGAGTCTAGCGTGTTTACGAAAAACGAGCGAGACGGTGAGGCTTCATTCAACAAAAATTACCAAGCTAGGATACTCTGGATGAGCAAAAAGGAGTATTTAATTGTGTTTAGTAAAGTTCTTCCGTCCTGATTTTGGGTAATTTTGTTGTTATTTGGGGCTGTTTTTTTTTGCGGGCGATTGGTGGGCGATCAAGTTTATCTATGGTTATATTGGTCACATATAATGCGCGGTTGTTTGGGGTTTTTTGCGAGTTGATTTCAAGAAAGACTTGGGTTCTAGAATGCAATCATGTGTTAAACAAAGGCGCAGTTGTTTTTGCTGCTTTTAAAAACGTTTTTAAATGAAAATTTTGTTCACAAAACAGACACCGGCACCGACCATTCCATACACATAATTGAAAAAAATACCGTCAAACTCGTATGCTTCTTCATGGACTTTTTTGATGTCTACTTTTTGTTGGGTTTTTTTCTGGACGAAAGTGGGAAGATTTTGGAACTTCGGTACGATGTATTATGTTTATGAATACTTATTAAAACTACAATAATAGGCAATGTTTATACATGATAAAATAACTTGAGCGATCGCACGTAACCCTCCCCCACAGTAGATTTGAAGGCAGTACATAAAAAGTTAATGATATTTTAACAGTCGGTTTTAAAGTGTTTTTTGGGGTGTTTTTATAGTAAAAACACTATTTTTTTTTCTTCATAAAAAAGTTCTTCTTACATAGGAATACTTTTATGTTGAGTGCTTACAATAAACCGAGGACTAAAAAAAACTACCTAAATAAAGACCATTTTGCTCTGACAAATAATTTGACCTGTTTTTAAATTAACTTTAATAACGCTATTGTTATTACATTTTTAAAGAAAAAATACTCTCAAATTAATTATCCTTTACGAACACAATAACTTGGTACACATAAATAAAGTATGGCTTCCAGTGCAGTTAAGTTGACGTTGCAAATCATGTTGAATTTTGAAATAGTGAAATAGCGACGATCGAAAATCGAGCAGTTGGTATACAACAGAATACTATTAGTTTAAAAAAAAAATAGCATAAAAAATTGACGGACCAGTCAAAAACCTGGCGGACCAGTGAAAAATCAAGCCAACTGGTCCTGCTGGCCAGTTGAAAAAAAAGTTAAGGGCAACCCCTGAACACGCATAATTAGTAATCCTTAGGCATTTTCAAACATCGGCTCCAGCTTCAGGCTCTGTTTGATGTTCAATCACTGAACATAACTTGCACCATGCACCTAGACATGGCTCATTTTGCTGGCTTTTTAAAGGCAGTGGACACTATTGGTAATTACTCAAAATAATTATTAGGCCAAACAAAATAATATGTGTGTTTCCGGTTACCCGACCGACCCTAGAAAAACACGCTGACCCTATGGAATTTTATACATTTACAGACAAAATAAAATAAAACAACCCCGATCCCAATCCCCGTATGACAAAATACCGCACGATTTTATCGTTTTTATATTTAATGTTTCCTTTTTTCTAAAACATTTTCACATTAAAAATAAATCATTAGAAAATAGACATTATCTTACGAGAAAAGACGTCGTTGATCCATGGTAATATACTAGTATTGCAACGACGGACGGACGACGTGTAGCGTGTGTTGGGAGGTCGCTGCATGCGAGTTCGTAATGCTAGCAATCTGTTAATTGCGCTGCTCAATCTTGAGATTGCACAACAGATGTTAATTGAGCGATGTACGCCGACTGGCTGCGCTACGCCCTCGCATTTGCGCCGCCTGGAAACCCGCTCAAGTTCCCACGTGACACGTCTAGTCTTGTCTCAATGCGTTTATTGCCGGTTGGCGTAGATTTTACCAATAGAGGGCGTTTTTACTCACGCTATTGCATCGTTCCAAAACGACCTCTAGCGTTCAATGTTTCTTGTATTTTATTGTTACGTGTGTATTTTAGTGTGTTACGTGAAATTTACAGACCTCGGAACGGTTGCTTTTTGGGGCTTATTTGTGTGTCATTTTAAGAGATTTCAAGTCGAACTTGGACATCGTTGAATTAACAGGAAATTTAAATGCAAGGGCAAAAATATTTTTAACATTCGTTCCTACCCTAAGTTTTAAAGCAATAAAATAATTCAATACCTACCGACCCTAATTTTTTGGCCAATGTAATACGAAACACACATATTATTTTGTTTGGCCTTAGCATGACACCTCCCTTGGTAAAGAGTAATGGGGTGAGGCTGATAGTATTAATTATTGTGAGAAACAGCTCCCTCTGAAGTGACGTAGTTTTGATTTCGAGACCCCATATTTAGAATTTGAGGTCTCTAAATCTAGCATCTGAAAGCACACAACTTCGTTTGACAAGGGTGTTTTTTTCTTTATTAGTTATCTCGCAACTTCGACGACCAATTGAGCTAAAATTTTCACAGGTTTGATATGTTATGCATATGTTGAGATACACCAAGTGAGAAGACTGGTCTTTGACAATTACCAATAGTGTCCAGTGTCTTTAATCATCTTGTTATAAAAATGTTCTGCACCATACAATCATTGGTGACTGTACTGTTGTACCACTCAAGCATAAAATACTCATTCTTACACAACAAAAAGCTAATGTTTTATAGCTAAGCACAACAAGTAGCTACATTTGTAAGCACAACAATGTTCTGCTTGTCAGAATAAGGTTGCCAGCCAAAATACCATGTCATATGCACCATCTTTGATTTTTATATCTCGCAAATTTTTGCTTAGGACAAATCTGGTTAGCTAGATCGTCTGCATAAGCAGCTCTATGAAATTGGGCCCAGGCCATGGCCTTTGTGACCTCCATGTGATTTTAGGCCTGAGCTGTGCGATGGTGAAATGTTTTTTCTCGTTTATTTGTCATAGGTGGAGAAGTTATTGAGGGCAGTGGCTGATGGGGATCTACTGATGGTCAAATACCATCTCGGCTGGCTAAGCGACAGCGATGAGAGTGATGATGATGAAAAGGTCTCGTCAGACGCTAAACTCTGCCATCCGCTCTGCCAATGTAGTAAATGTGCCACCTTACAAAAGGTACATACATGTACATCATACATACATACAACTAAATTTTTATTAAGCGCCTTTACATCAAGGTCAAAGGTAAGACTGCAAAGGGTATTCCTGTGCTGTGTTTTAAATAAGGGAGTCAATGTGTGGTGAAGAGGTTTTCAACTAGTGGCTTAATCCCAACGAGGCCTGGTTCTTGATAATTTTACCGAGATGAAGTCGAGGTAAATTATCAAGAACCAGGCCTCAGCGGGTTTAAACCACTAGTTGAAAACCGATTCAACACACTTTGATTCCCATTCATAAATACCTTTTTGGTTAAAAGGCATAATAAAGTAAGAAACTCTGTAAAACTTATCCGTTTCCGAGTGTTTGAGCTCTGTATGTTTCCACCTCCATGGTATGTTTAGTATACATGTAACATGTACATTGTGTACATGTATGATGTCTGTACGCTTGTGTTTTCCGGTTCCGTTCTTGCGCATGCACGTATAGTCTTGGTGCATATTCGCTGGTTTTCCTTTTAAACACTTTGACAGCGCCTGCATCGCCCGTAACAAGAAACGTCTTGCATCAAGACTAGCGCGGAGTCTCTGCTCACAGCCGGTTATAAACAAAGGGTTAAACACCCCCACGTGACGCGCTCTCCACCAATAAATAGCGAAAACTGTCTGAGGTATTTATGAATTATTATTCATAAATTCCTGGGACAGTTTATCCAGTCTGATTGGTGGAAAGGAGGTTTGTTTTAATGTGCCTTATAAACATGGTCCCCTGTCTGTATCAGCAATGGCCAAGACAGGCACGGATTCAGTAGATAAACTTGCAGTGAACGTAAACTTTCAATTTCTGCGTTAAGATTGGTCTGCTCTGAAGTGATGTAGTTTGTCGCCTACATTCGGCAGCAGTTAATCTGACTTTCGAATCGACTGCTGATGCATTGTACATAATGTTGGTATGTAATCAAGTGTGTTCACGTTGTGTTGTAGGCGAGGTCAAAGATTCTGGCAGGATCCTGCCAGGGCCCAATTTCATAGAGCTGCTAAGCACACAAATTTGCTTAGCATGAATATCTTGCTTTGATAAAAATATGATTACCAACTAAATTTGCACATGATTTCCAGGATGAGGAAACAGCAGCTGAATACCAGTGACAAGCAATATGCAATTTATGGAAATTTGGTTTGTAATCCTTTTTTTTGTTTTACCAAGAAAGAAATTTCATGCTAGGCAAATGTTGGTGCTTATCAGCTTGATGAAATTGGGCCCTGGTCCTCAAGGCTGGTATCTGGCACTTTTCATGAGCCTCAAAGCGCAACGTCACGATGCTCGGGCTAGCTTTACTCTAGTCTTGGCCCAAGACTATTGTGCTTGATATTGGATAGTGCACTACGCGCGGTTGAATCGCCAAAGCGTGCCCGCCACGGTATGATTTAGTTAACAGGACGGCTTGAAATCTAGACTATACTGGCAAGCTACCCATTATAGTCTAGATTTCAAGCCGTCCAGTTTACTAAATCATACCGTGGCGGGCGCGCTTTGGCGATTCAACCACGCGTAGTACACTTTCCAATATCAAGCACAATAGTCTTGGGCCAGGACTAGCTTTCCTCCTGCTGTGGATTGAAATAGCCTAGAAAGAAACTAAGAGATAATTCAACGTCAGTGAATATATTTTTTGCTCTTATATTTTTGCAGAGAACCTTGGTGTCCTCCTCTGGTCTGAGTGTGAACTCGTCTAACGCTGAAGGGTTTTCCCCTCTCCATGTAGCTGCAGTTCATGGCCATGATGCCATGGTGTCGCTGTTCTTACGCCGAGGTGCGGGAATTAATTGCCGCAGTGGGGGGAGCCAGCAGTGTACCCCGCTACACCTTGCTTGTCAGTACAACCATCCACTGGTAAGCAGGGTTCTAATCCTACTCTCGGTGATTTGTCATGTCTGACACAGAAAGTGCTGAGTGAACAATGCTTTGTAGTAAGCTTGGGCGATATCTCAATATAATTAAAAATTGCGATACCATTTCTTAAACGATAACCATATCGTCTTGATTTTTGTTAATCGAATTATCGTGGTTTTGATGAAGTATTACGATGTCTTCCCTAATTGCAACCCCAATGGGCTGTTAACAAAAATTATAAAGTCACAGAACCAACCCCAAGATTCCCCAATTGAAAAAAATAACATCAAAGACTATAGCGGCCAGGCGGTCTCCCACAGCCACTTCAGAAGTAACACAATGTATCAATTACCTCCCCTGTGTGGGAGCCTTGTGCGCAGCCTTGCCGCCGAACTGCAGACCACAATGGGATCATATTACACAAACCACAACCCATTCACAACTGTTTTAATAAAAGCAATATCGCCCAAGCTACTTACTTTGTAGCACAGTTTGTAATAGAAAATAGTAAATATTATTCACTTACATGTATGAATATCTGCAGGTCACATGAGAAAATGACTTGGCCTGAAAAAAAGCTGTGTGTTACCTGTTTCAGGCATAGTATTCTTCCTTCATTTAAAGGGTCTATTATGTCTACATTTGTACTTTTTTAGGACAAAAAAGACAATGTCCACAGATCTACATTAAACTTTAACAGTTTGAAGATAATGATAGTAGAAAGCTTCCCTGAAAATGTTATTTGCTGAGGTGCTGTAGTTTTTGAGAAATCAGTAAAACAATGTAATGAAAATAATTTTTGTCCCGGTGATCATGAGATGAAAATTATTTTAGCATGTAAAAATTGTAAGTTCATGACATTGTTTTACTCATTTCTCAAAATCTACAGCACCTCTGCAAAGTAAAATATCTTAAGGTACAGTATGCTTTCTACTATCACTATCTTCAAACGGTGTAAGTTTAAAGTAAATCTGTGGACATTGTGTTTATGTACAAAAATACCTATATCCTTTAAAGTCTGTTTTCCCGTGGAAAAATCAGAAAAGTTGTTATATTAATAAGGCCTGCAAAGTCAATTACAGCATAAACGATGTGGACATGTAGGTCAGCGCTTGTATTCAATTGTCCTACGTACTTGCTTCCAGGGACCAAATTGCATGCCTGATGTTTGCACCATCATTTTTCATTCAGTGCGTCAAATAAAACCTTCCTCGTCTGAAGGTTAAATCATGATTTATTTGAGATCTAAATTGAGTGATGGAGCTCTGTGCATAAATTAGTACATCTGTTGTATTTTTTCCTGAGGGCAGAGTCAAAACGGATCCCAGATTCACTGAGACGCATTATCAATCATCCTCTAGAATAATATTATTGCCTCTTGGATGTCATAATGATTGATTGTGTATTTGCCTTGTGGTCTGTGTGTAATCAACAGGTTGTGAATCAGTTAGTTCAATATGGAGCAAAGTGCAATGTGAAAGACTCCAGAGGGAATACACCACTTCATTACTGCTGTCTTAATGGCCATGTCAGACCAGCACGATTCCTAGTTAAAGTGAGTATTAGTCAAGTCAGTCTTATTTTTAATAATGGTTTGTTTTATTTGTAAAAAAAAAAAAAAAAAAGGTTGACACCATCCGAATGATCTCTTACATGTATGAGACCAAAATTATATTTGTGACTTGTTTTACTCATTTCTCAAAAACTATAAAACCTTAGTTAGTAAAATTTGATGGGAAGCTTTCCACTATCATTATCTTCAAACCCTGTAAGTCTAATGTACATTGTAAGTCTGTGGACATTTTGAAAAAGTACCCAAATCCTTTAAGCAACTCTTTGAACTTGGGCCCAAATTTGTAATCATTTAGTACCAAAGCTATCAATGTAGTTAAAATGTTTCCCCTTAAAAAAAATAAAAAAATACTTCAAAAATCAGAGAGCTGCTTAAGCAGAAATAATTCTTATTAATTTTCTGCTTAGCAAACAAAAAGTAGGACGCCATAAATTTTGACCTACATGTACATGTAGACACAACAATAATAGCCCCTTCAATAAAACATGACTCTTCATCGGATGTCCTGGCGCTGATCTCATTAAAAAAGTGTCATGCGCTTCAGATGAGCATGGACATTTAACACTCCCTGCTGTTTTTACAAATTCCCTGTGAGAGTCTGGTCCTAATTTTGCAACGCTGTTTTAAACATGTTAAAGGGAAGGCACATGTACACGATTGGTACATTAATTACTCAAAACAAATATTAACTTAAAAACTGACTTGGTAACGATCATTGTAGATATTTAAATTTATTAGCCTATTATTTTATTTATTATATCGTTGCGGTACCTGCGGCCAAAACATAGGATTCAAACTGCCTCTGGCTAATTGACAACCTTGGTGGTCTAGTTGGTAATAATAATAATAATAATAAGACTTGTAATGCGCACGTATCCACCCTGCTGGGTGTTCAAGGCGCAGTAAAACAAACAACAAACAAAACAAAACAAAAACAAAACAAAGAAAAACAGACACAACAAAAATTAGTCCTTGAAAACCTGTGACATAAGATAAGTTTTGAGAAGAGATTTGAATGTTGTGGTACAAAGACAAGTTCTAAGATTAAGTGGTAGAGGGTTCCAGATGCGTGGCGCAGCTGAAGAAAAAGACCTGGTAAAATGCTGCTCTAGACTTGCAGGGGCCGTGGGTTCGAATCCCACCCAAGTAATACATGTTTGCCTGTGATTTTGTTCAGAGGTCTTGGGAAAGTAATGAGTATACAGTGCTGACAAAATGGGTAAAAAAAACAAATTTAGTATCCAAAACAGTTCACTTCGTTCATTGTGACTAAATCTTTAGAGATTATGTAAACTTCTACTATGTAATAGTCAAAGCTTTCATTTCGGTTTGCTTAACCTTTACCTCAAGAGGAAACCTTTTATCAATAGTTTCTGATTTGTCACCTTCAGGCAATCTCACCCCTGGGTACTGTTACTCAAATTTCAGGGTTTTTCTTGTTCATTCATTCACCTCTAGTATTTTCTGCACAACAGCTTAATGAAATTGCACCCCAATAGTGCTCTACATTAAAGGAAGGAGGTCGATATTTCTAAGGAAAAAAATAGTTCTTTTGCTCAAAGATATCTAGACTTGTAAGTCTCTTGCTAAAAGATAGACTTGTGAACAAGTCGTTAATGGTCTGTCGCGGTGAGATACATGTAGTTTAATCTTGGTGATGGCTTAATGTTTTAGGTTTCTGCGATCCAATAATATTTTGTGAGATCACTGTCAACTACTGGCTGCCAACTACTGGACCGACACTAAACGACATGTTCACAAGTCTGAAAGATGTAGTACTATTTAATACATTGTTACTATTATTTGGGATCGTTACGAGAACTTCAGGGATTAGAAACCTTCAGACTCTAAGGCTCGGTCAACTAGGCCCCGATAAGGAGAACGAAAACTATAATAAAAAGTTATCGAGGCCTGTGTGACAGGGCCTACATATTAATTTCAACTTTTGTATTGTCTGCTTAGTAAGATAAATGGCTGTTGTTTATCAGATGTAAATAAATGGCGGATCTATTTCTCTTGTGTTTAGAACACTATTCCCCAATGCTCTTAGGAATCTAGATACTCAGAGATTACCTTAAAGGCAGTGGACACTATTGGTAATTACTCAAAATAATTATTAGCACAAAACTTTACTTGGTAATGAGTAATAGGGAGAGGTTGATGGTATAAAACATTGTGAGAAACGGCTCCCTCTGAAGTGCCATAGTTTTCGAGAAAGAAGTATTTTTCCACGAATTTCATTTCGAGACCTCAAGTTTAGAAATTGAGGTCATGAAATCAACCATCTAAAAGCACAAAACTTCGTGTGACAAGAGTGTTTTTTCTTTCATTATTATCTCGTACTCTTCAACGACCGATTGATGAGCTCAAATTTTCACAGGTTTGTTATTTTATGTTTATGTTGAGATACACCAAGTGAGAAGACTGGTCTTTGACAATTACCAATAGTGTCCAGTGTCTTTAACTGGATATAAAATGGCTCGCAATATGTGGAACCTTCTTTCAGACCAGAGATTCATTGAAGCGTTCTAAACTAATTTTGAGTTGATAAGAGTTTGCTCCTCCCTAGGGTATACTTTCGTACAATAATGTTTTCCCAGTGTTCATGTTTGGGTTCGATCAAATTATAAAGAAGAACGCTTTAGGCTTCTGATATTTGATTGGTTTCTGATAGTTTTCTTCTGGAACCTCCAGAGATTGATTGTTGAATTATTGTGAGTGTCATTGTTTACCCTAGGGTTGATACCATCTGTCAGCTTTAAGTGTGTGAAGTTGCATCACCTTTAAAAAACAACTTGTGTTAACTGCAACGGGATCACCTGATTTGATGAAATAGGGTGCCTGGATGGTGTGTTTATTGCAAAATAGATGGATGACGACTGAGAAATTTCAAAATTGTATCTGATTTCAGACTTCAATCGACTGCCTGGTAAACGAAAGAAGATGGTTTTTATCCTTATATACTAAGAAATCTTGCGTACACTGAGGGTACTTGTGTTAACAAATCTGCTGACATTTTGAGCGTGCTTGTTGTTTAAACATTTATCAGATTTGTAGCTCCAGCTGTCAACTTAACCAAACCCTTCTTAACTTGGGATTAATCTTAGGACTGTTTCTCACAATGTTTTATACCACCAACCTCTCCCCATTACTTGTCACCAAGTAAGGTTTTATGCTGATAATTATTTTGAGTAATTACCAATAGTGTCCACTGGCTTTAAAAGAGGCTGAGATAGGATGTACATTGTACATGTATGTTGTATATTCACATCCATACATCACTACATTGTACATTCTCAGCGCCTTGTCTGGTAGACACGTGCGCTATATAAGACTTCGATATTATTATTATATTATAACTTTGAAACTTGGACAAAAGTTTTAAAAAAATACCTTAATACCATATTCATCTTATTTAAGAAACCAAAATATTTTAGCATGGTGAGGAAGTCACCCATTTTTACCATATCTGTATGCATCTTTTTGCTCGGCGAAACATGACGTGTACAGTGTTTTTTTGAACAGAGGGCGGTTTGAATGTAAACCTACATGTAGGTATTTTGTAGAGTGTCGCGGCCGAGTGGTTAAGAGCATCGAATTCAAGTTCTGGTGCTAGTTCACCGGAGTGTGGGTTCGAATCCCGGTCGTGACACTTGTGTCCTTGAGCAAGGTACTTTACTATAATTGCTTCTCTTCACCCAGGGGTATAAATGGGTACCTGCGAGGGTAGAGGTTGATATTGTGAATGAAAAGCTTTCGGAGCGCCACGGCTACTCTCTAATGGGAGCTGAGAAAGATTAAAGGGATGTTTATTGGCCCAATGACCAGGGGACTAATGTAAAGCGCATTGATACAGTTGATTGTGAAATGCGCTATATAAGAACTTGTTATTATTATTATTAGGTCACATCATCTACATGTACATGTATAGGGGTACACTGTTTGTTTGGGTGTATACAGACTTACTTACCCAAAACCTAATAGCAGGATAATAGTATTGTAGCAACCATATCTGAAAATGGTCTATGATGTTACTCTTAAAAAGAAAACATAATCCTTTTACTGTGTTTTTTTGGTCTTTATCTGATCATCTGCAGTTCGGTGCTAACGTCAACCAGGCTAACCACCGTGGTAACACACCCCTCCATGAGGCAGCAAGGTGGAACTTTGGCCAGTCAGTCAAACTTCTGATTGAGGTCGGCCATGCCAACCCTCTCATTCGTAATAAAGCTCAACTAATGCCAATCCAACTTGCTCAGGTATGTAGCGTTGATTTATTTATTTATTTTATTTTTTTTCATGGCATTCTTGTGAAAAATATTGTGTATTTCTAATCCACATGTTCTGTTCGCTTGAAAGAATCTTTGTGATCTTATCCGTATACGTATTTGAATGACATTTTTACATGTGTACTTCTTGAATGTGATGAATTGCGGTAACTGAAATGGTGTGACATGTACATTTTGCATACTTTCATGTCATATTTATCATGCCCATCTATGACCACTTGCTTTTATTGTCATTGTCTATTTTTGTATGACAACAATATTTTGTGCATTTGAAATTGTATTTCCTGTTTATCCATTAAACTATACTATTTGCTGACGTACATGTATTGCACTGATATTGCCTTGTCATATTTGTGTATACATGTAAACATTTTGTTTTTCTTTCTTATGTTTTTTTTTCATGACCTGCATTGCTTTTTATGATGTCAACGCTCAATTGCGTGCTTTGAAATTTTGTTTGCCTTTTTACTGTGTGTTGTCACAAAATGTTATGTTTTGTGATGACAACTACATTATACATGTATGTGCTGATATGTAAAAAAATGTATTTAATTTGTATATTCTCCACTGTATTGATTACATATTCCCTGTGTACATGTATTTACACTTTTTGAATTTTGTAATTGTTCTGGTGGCCCATATTTTGTGTATCATTGCATTTGAATGTTTATGCTATACATGTATAGCCTACAGTTCCTGTTTGTTGATTATTTGCATGATCTGTATTCCTCGTTTTACCCACCAGCCTATCCTAGAGTGCTGCATGATACTACATAGATAACCGAGCAGCCTACACTGTACGTACCGTGACAGAACTGGATACATTGGCCCATTTGACCGGGCCCATTGACCTTCCCTGACCCAGGCAAAGGTCACCCCTTGAGCCCACCCAACACCAATTCTTATGTATTACAACTTCATGATGTCTTTCATTTGCCTTCTTTGCTTTTCATCCCTCAAAACCATTCTCTATAACATGTATAACAAATAAGTACGTTTGTTTAGGGCTAGTGTAGGCCTACATGTATGTTAAAAAAAATAGCAATAATACAGGGTTGCCTTTCCTGAAATTTCATAACTGTAGCTCTGTATAAATATTTTTGATACTGCAGTAAATATTTCATTACAATTCAACAATCAACTTTTAGAATATTGCTGTAAAATATTTTAGTTTTCCAGTTCTTAAAGATCTCTACATTATATTGAACTCCCAGTCATATGTTACTTGTGTGTCTTTGCTATGAATATGTAGTTTTTGTTCAAACTTACAAGTGCATACAATGTAAATAATGCTTTGTGTGTGACATCCTCACCCCATCAAAAACCCCTCTATAAATAATGATTTTTGTGTAGGCCTATTGTTTTTGTTTAATAATAAAAAAAAAACAATTTGTAGGGTTAACTTTTGGGAAATGTTGTACCTGTAAGTAGCTCTGTAAAGATATTTTGATTAGGCCTACTGTAGGACATAATTTATTTCATTTCAGAATCAAACAATCAGCTTTTGAAACATTGCTAAACATTTCACTTTTCCAATGTATATTGATCTCTATATTTAACTCCCAGTCATGTGTTATTTGTGAGTCTATTTGCATCTGTACAGTAGTTTTGTTCAAATTTAATCATGCATTGTAAATAATGTTTTTGTGTGACATCCACTCCCCTTCCCTCCATCCAACAGAATGACCAGGTTGTGAAACTACTCCATGATGCAGCAATTGTGATGGAACAGGAAGGGTCGGTCCAGGTGACCTCTCCCGACCCCGCATCGCCAGAGGTCATCCACAATCCCCCAAACACCCTGCTACCAAAGACTCTGTCACAGCCTGAGGACATTGCCCAATCTTCCAGGGTCTCCTCTGGCAGTTCATCAGTGGAACTCGGTAAGTCAACTCAATCTTTCTTAGTTGTATTTGATTCCAAACTAAAGATGTTCAATAAACAATCACATACATGATTGATTATCTTCCTACTTACAAGTAAGTTCTATTGCCAATTTGGTTTCCTCAGTAAAATCAAAAAAGTTCTCAATGAATAGCCTTAAAGTCCATGAAAGCCCACTGCACATGTAGGTCAGCCCAGTACGCGATTAATTTTTCCTACTTTTTCCAAGGCCCAAATATCGTGTCTGATTTTTCCGTTTTCTGAGGCAGTATTTTAGGAAATTATAGTTTAGCCCACCAACCATAACGACCTACATTATATGTACATGTACATGTACAAACTTAAATGTACATGTTCTGTATACATGTACTGTACAGATGCAAAAAGGAGTTACATGTACTGTAGCTATGTAGCAAAGTCTTTCTCTAAGGGTAAATGACAACACAACACACAAAAAATTAGTATAATCTTCTACAACAACCTGGTTAGACAATTTTGCAATATTACATGTATTAAGTGAACAATTGCGCAATATTTGGAGGAATAACCAAATGTGTTCGGTGCCTTTAACTTATGCATGCTACATGTGTGTAAGTCACGAGTGTGTACAGTTTTCATCAACCAAAAGCTGTTAGCTTGTTTGTGTGCATGTCATCCTCTCTCAATTACCAATGATAGAAGATGAGATTTTGATCTATGATCTCCCAGCATTCGTAAATGCCAATGCCTCGTCTCCGTTAGACCTACGTTGTGTACATGCAACACCATCAATTATCCAGCCTGGACATTAACACCACAGGGCTCCCCTGTCATGCTCTCAAGTCCGAGAGCTGATCACAGAAATGAAAAACCATGTATGGTCAGACCGGCCGGCCGGTAATCATAATTGATACGACCCTGCGTTGTACAATACCTCACTGGTAAGCTGTCAGGGATGCTTCGACAACGCTGTAAGAGGCACTTATGGTTGATTAGTGTGAGGTGTGAACTGTGGAAGTCTAGTACATGTAGGTGCTGACTATACTTCCCCCCCCCCACCCTCCATTTTGATGTAGAGATGATTTGATCAGATTTGTGTTCAGCCTTGCCCCTTTCATCATTCTCATCTCCTTCCCAGGGATGCCATGTAGGGATCGGGAAATGGATACACGTTTTCTCCACCCCCCTCTCCCACCCCTTCATCTCTTTGTGTGTATGCTGCTTTTTAATCAAATATCCACACGCTGTGGAATGTCCACTCCCAGTTTTCACAATCAGTGAACGTCATTTTGTAATTACTTATGCATTATGACATGTACCGGAGGGTGTGCATTTGACTTGTTTATTTTGTTCCCCACCTTCTTCTTCGTCTGTGGCTGAAATCTTCACAGAAATGTAGATTGCAACTTGTGTGTGAACACACAATGTACATGTACTGTACTTACATGTATACATACAATGTAGCTCTTCAGCTTAATAAACACCCGTGATGAGCAAGTTCGATCAGGGTACAATCGGCGACTAGTGGTTATTTTGTGACGTACGAAGCCCATGCGCGCTAAAATAAAACTGCGAACGACTCTAGTCATTTTCTAGCGACCGTATGTGAAAAAGATGATCGCAAACCATCTCTATGGCGTGAACACATAAAAAGTCCATACTCACTTCTTTTCAGCTATTTTAAGAATGACTGGTCCTCTCTGCCTGCAGCACACTGTGATATGACAAATTGCTATTGGTAACCAACGATGCGACCAACCTCGACCAGCGTCGAGTGGATGGTCGCGAATAGTCGACTAGACTGGTCCAACTTATCGTTGACTAAAGCGGGTTCGATCAGAGTTAGTTGAACTTTGGTTAACTATGGTCGTTGATCGAACTTGCTCTTTGCTGTAAGAGTTGACTACATACATTTGTACATTTAGCTGATATGTTGCTTTTCTTTATTTTTACCAAGTATACATTTGTACTTGTTCGGCTTCTTGCATTTTTCGCTAAGTGACCTGCACGCATCTGTTGGACCTATTCAAGCATCATTTTCACGAAGTCTGACTATCTGTTCATGTATGTACATGTACTTGTATTGTAATACCAAAAAGGTACACTTGTAGGCCTCAATATGCTATTGGTTTGTACACAGCGCTCTGCCTGAAAAAGTGTGACGTATGTAATTAGGAATTAGTTGATTATTAGAGTTTATTGCAAGAATCAAAAATTAAATTGAGAGTTCTAACTAATGAAAAAAACTGCTTTATTTATGAATGTAATAAATAGGACAGTATAAAATAGTACCTACATGTAGCGCAAAAACTTTGAGAATACTGCAACTTCAATTGCAATTTTGTCTGTGGACATGCTGGACAGATGTCACTTGCATGGACCAACAATGTTAGAATTGCAATGGAGTTTACACAACTAAGGTATTATTTAACACCATGGTAACAGGCACTATCAGGCTGCACAAATGGACATTGATTTCATTTACACTCCAAGTTTCAAAGTTATTTATTTTGCACAGAGCTTTCAAATACATAGTACAACCCAAACACGAACCCAATAATATAAATAACCTTTTAGTCAGTATTTATTTCTCAAATCTATAATTAATAATTTTGTCAGCGTTTAAACAAGGAGATTTCCGACACACTCAAATCAGTGTCTAGGTTAATTTACCATGTAAAATCCTCCCATAAAGTCAAGTGCAGAACTCACATTTTCCGGTACTCACTATATTTATCTGTGAAAATTTTCACTCTGGTCATCCGGAACAAAAACTAATGAAACTATTAAAGGAACACGTTGCCTTGGATCGGACGAGTTGGTCTATGAAAAGCGTTTGAAACCGTTTGTTATGAAATGCATATTGGTTAGAAAGATGTTTTAAAAGTAGAATATAATGATCCACAACAAGTATCACTCAAAATTGCACGGTTTTCATTTTACGGCACAAACTAACACGGTCGGCCATTTATGGGAGTCAAAGTTTTGACTCCCATAAATGGCCGACCGTGTTTGTTGACGAGGTAAAACGAAAACCACGCAATTTCGAGGCATATTTGTATTCTACTTTTACAACATCTTTCTAACCATATCGATTTTATAACAAACGGTTACATGACGCTTTTCAAAGACCAACTCGACCGATCCAAGGCACTGTGTTCCTTTAAAAACTAGTGCACATAATGGCCTAACCCTAGTGCTGCCAACTCTCCCTCCCTGATTCAGCAGAGAGTTCCAAGAAAATCAACCGATCTTTCATCATTTATGCTTTTATTTTGAATGCTGTCCTACATTGACACATTTTAACAAAGTTTGACATTATAGATTCAAATTACAACACATGTATGAGTGGGCCTCACAGTAATACGTGCTGAACTAATTTTAAAACATTCTTAGTTTATGGAAACTTTGAAACTCTTAAAATCTCAATGATCGTTGTACAAATTCTTTTTTTATTGCAAGTTTGCAATGCTGGCAACTGTACCCTATCTCCTCAGGTTCGCCCATTCATTTCCATTCCTACGCATGCACAATTTAATTTGATCTCGACAAATGTTTTGGGGTATACTGTATAAAACATGTAAAAATGTATTAAAAACAAAGATTTGTCATTGACACAAGTTGAAGATGCATTGCCTGTCAATCCATCTACCCTGCCACTAGTGTGACATCAATGATTCTACTAACCCTTACATATGTAATCTTGATTGAGAGCTGAATTCTCACTGGTCCATTTACCGGTACCGTCACTTCACCATTACATGCCAGATGCCACCTTTGCTACTATCAAGCATGCGCCACCGGTATTCACACACTGGGTATCTGAGCATGATGAAAGACTGTCCCATACTACCCGTGTGCTTTTAGCAAGCGATTGTGGAACTGTCAGACAGGCGTTTTATTAGTTACTCTGCCGCAAATATGGTCAAAGCTTCTTCTAGTTTGAGTGGTGTCCTTTGTCATTGCTGTCATGATGGAGTTGTTCCCTGGTCATAAAGGCAGAGGACACTATTGGTAATTACTCAAAATAATTATTAGCATAAAATCTTACTTGGTAACGAGTAATGGGGAGAGGTTGATGGTATAAAACATTGTGAGAAACGGCTCCCTCTGAAGTGACATAGTTTTTGAGAAAGAAGTAATTTTCCATGAATTTGATTTCAATACCTCAGAATTAGAACTTGAGGTCTCGAAATCAAGCATCCTAAAGCACACAACTTCATGTTACAAGGGTGTTTTTTTTTCTTTCATGGTTATCTCGCAACTTTTACGACCAACCTGTTTGTTGTTTATGATGAGATACATGTACACCAACAGACCAAGCTAGAAGACTGGTCTTTGACAGTTACAGATAGTGTCCAGTGTCTTTAACCAATCTTCAGACACTTTAGTGCTGTATCCTTCGGATGGGACGTAATGCACCTTAAAAAAAACAGTGCGCTTATCCTGGAATGAAGGTGGTTCGCCCAGGTGTTTTTGATTTGATGGGCTACATATTGCACCAAGCAGCACCTTGTTAACCATGTCTCATTCTTCATACTTTGCGCGAAAAACACTGAGCGCTGAAGCGCCATGAGCGTCACTGAGTGATGGCTTTGAGCACTAAACAAGAAGCCACTACTATTCCATGCATTTGTATGCCAGAGAATTCAGCGTGAATTTCTTCAGTAATATCAATACAACCAAGTTAGTTTGCTCTCATTCCCCAAACCCCAAACACCCTTGAAGTCTCTGCTGAGGCAGAACATTTAAACTGGGCATGACAAATATTGACAGAGCTAATATCGAAAATCAAGATGTGCCAGAGATGGATCCACGGTGCTCCTCTCCTTGAAAAGTACCAGATGAAAGAGTAGATCATTATTACTAAAGTAGAATGTCAAACGTCAATTTAGCTTAGAATAAACCATCGAGCGTCGAAGGAAATCAATCAGTAGACTGGATCCTTTCCGTGTGTTTCAAAAGAAAAAAATGTTCTTGGATTAAAGGCACTGGACAGGTTTGGTAATTGTCAAAGACCAGTCTTCTCACTTATCAACAATTACAAATAAAATAACAAATCTTTTAAAATTTGAACTCAATTGGTTTTCGAAGTTGCGAGACACTGGTAATGTTCTTACACTGTACATGACCACAAGGCTGCTGCTCTTATGACTTCGAGTAGTTGAGAGCCAACAGCTTCTTGCAAGAACAGCCTGATCGGTTTCTGAAAGCAATAGTTTCGCGAGAGCAGCCTGCCGAGACAGTATCGCGAGTTGCTTGGAGCTGTTTTTCTATCACTGCAGCAATCATTTATTGACTTGTTCTATAAGTCTAATACTGTACATGTAGTGTGGTTATCTTGTCGTGTGATTTTTCCATAGAACTTTTTTTACAAATTTTGAAAGCCTTTTTGCATGGGAAGCCTTGTGTATCACAACATGTAACTTGGTTGGTACATATTTGGACCATTTTGTAAAGAAATTAAACCTTTTCAATTAAGACAGGTACAGATAGGATTGCTGTAGAGGAAGAAATTGTTGTTAAGATTTAGTCTATATCATGTATAGTACTGGTTATGAAGCTCACGCTATAACATGTATAATTGTTTTTTTCTGTGAAATATTTCCTGTTGAAATGAAGTCAAACTGGAGAAAACTGTACCTGGTAATTGCCTAAACCACATGCCTGTAAAATATCTATGAGTACAAGTCCCAGACTCGCCAACAATGTGCCTGTAAAATATCTACACTTTTCCAGCCCCCCCCCCCCTCCAACGAAATACAAGTCCCAGTAACCCATCAACAATGTGCCTGTAAAATATATACACTTTTCCATCCGCCCCCCCCCCCAACGAAATACAAGTCCCAGTAACCCATCAACAATGTGCCTGTAAAATATATACACTCCCCCCCCCCACCAACAGAATACAAGTCACAGTAAAAACTCACCAACCATGCCAACCCTGTGATACATGTAGAGCCATCATGATTCATCAATGTCACTTAGTACAGTAGCCCCCCCCCCCTAGAAAAAAAACCAATGTACGTATGTATATATATTGTCTCTTAATTTACACCTGCTCTTACCTAACAGATGTTTCAATTTAACTATTATATTTAATGTACACAATGTAAACACGCATTCACCTCTATTTCCTAAATTCATGAAGACACTTAAGACAATCCGTTTCCACCGACCACCGTGATGTCTTGTGATGTCTCGTCTAAACTAATGTGACAATGACTTAGTACATTACCATCATTACACACCTGCATTAACACTTCTCCATGCCTGTCAAATGTATTGTGTCTACAAAACTGACACTGGTATACCACCCCCTCTTTCTCCCTGATTAACCCCCTTTTACTCAGCCGTCAAAAAAAAAATTATTGTAAAAAAAAACAATTACACATACATAAACACGCTCTCCGCATCGACATCCCCATCACTCCCGTCAAAACTAGAGCAAGTCACCCTCTTGATTTTTATCTGTCCTGGGCATCCCCCCTTGCCTAAGAGGTCCCAGTCGCTATCGCATTGATCTCATTCTAATTGTCAGATGTGACGAGCCGGGCCGCAAGAAATGCTCAATGGCCCAGATCCCCGATGATAAATCGCTGGCTAAGAAGGAGAGTGAGCGTTCAGTCTCTCTCTATCTCTGTCTCTCTCCCTTGAGTAATTGAAAGTGCCGATACGCACTTTACCAAGAAAAGAATAAAAGGTGAACTCAAGCTCTTGACAGTGTAAAGCTTTTGTGATCTTTGGTTTAATATAAAAATTAGCCCTCACCTATTCTACTAAAGTGGATTTTTGGGGGGAAGGTTTGATTTTTCAAATGCCAAGATATTGATTGGCCATGCTGTTTCTTTTTCTTTGAGCGTTATAAGCTTCCTTTTTTCTTTTTGTTCTTGTGCGTTATTTTGTTCTTCTTCTTGCACTTCGGTTTCCAAATAACTATTTTCCCAAGGGGTTTTAGACATGGGGATTAAATGACAATTTGATAAAAGCCTGGGCTTTCTGTGGAAGTTGCTTTGGAGCTTCTCGCTTGGCCCCCTTTTTCTAACTCTCCCCTTTTCTCTCAATCTCTCTCTCTCTCTCTCTTCGCTGGTTTTCATTTTTTGTTCAATTCCCGCCCTGGGGTCATGGTCTACTTTTTGCTGGGACTGATTTCCCCAGATGCCAAGACTGGACAAAGGTCAGAGACAATAACCTTGAGTATTGTATTATGTACTTTTTATATTCTTGTTATCAATTGTTAACGAAGTGTGCCAGTCAGACTTTTTTGAAAGGACTAGTCTAGGTATTTGTTGATGTCTCCGTTAGTTTCAGACCTCTGATGTTGCGTTCTTGTTTGATCCATCTGAGAGTCCATATCGATCCAATTATTATTCTTTAAACAAAGATATCCGCTCTTCGTTTTATTGTTTGTTTCCATGAGCGAATGCCTGTTGAGAGGGCTAGAAAGATGCAAAGAGTTTCTATTGGTTTCCAATTTCATATACATAGAATTATCCCATGTGCAGGTTTGTAGTAAACGCATGATACCCTTCCTATATTATGTACTTTAGTCTAGTATCTGATTTTGTTTTTCCCTTGGAGAAAATTGGGATTAAATGGCCTGAAAAGTGCACCAAAGTCAACAAAGCATGTAGGTCAGCCCTTGTTTGTAGATTTAGGAACAAACAAAGGCTTTAAAATGTTAAAGGCAGTGGACACTATTTGTAATTACTCAAAGTAATTATCGGCGTAAAACCTCACTTGGTAACGAGTAATGGGGAGAGGTTGATAGTATAAAACGTTGTGAGAAACGGCTCCCTCTGAAGTGGCGTAGTTTACGAGATCAAAGTAATTTTCATCGAATTTGATTTCGAGACCTCAGATTTAGAATTTTAGGTATCGAAATCCAGAATCCGTAAGCACACAACTTTGTGTGAGAAGGGTGTTTTTTCTTTCATTATTATCTTGCAACTTCGACAGCCAACTGAGCTCAAATTTTCACAAGTTTGTTATTTTATGAACATGTACATGTATATGTTGAGATACACCAAGTTAGGAGACTGGTCTTTGACAATTACCAATAGTGTCCAGTGTCTTTAATTAGGGATTTTATAAAATCGTTCTACTTTTTTTCCAAGAAACAAATATCATGCTTTTGAGAAGATGAAGGAGTCATACTCTGACATGAGAAGGTCTTTGAAAATGCCATGGGAAGTACATGTACATATCAGTAAAGGTTGACCGATGATGTTTTAAGAGTCCCTGCCTGTAAGAATGTACCAAATTAGGGGGGTGTGATTCATGGGTTCGCAGATCTTCTTCCAAAAAATTAGAGTGATACACCATCATACCAAACGAATAAATCCAAAATTTGAGTTTGCTGACGCTTTCGGTTTTGGAGTTACCAGTTATCAAAGTTTGGGCCAAAAAGCCCTCAAGAAACGAATAGTACATTCCCTGTAAACACAAAAACGTGCGCCAAGGTCATCCCAGAAAAAGTAAAACATTTTTTGAAACCTCCAGTTGGGCTTATAACAAAAGTAAAAAAAAAAATTTGGGATCTCGTTGGCGCGTCATGTTACGCGCACCTGAACCTTTGACGAACAGTGCCCTCGTGCCATTTTCAACGCCTCATAACTCAACGCGCCTATAGGATCCCATGAATTGAACAAGTTCAAATGAAAGAGCTTGCATCCCTAAAACAAATTTAAGTGCAAAGTGAGTGGGATCTCGTTGGCGCAGAGAGATAATAGAGGTCAAAGTTCAAATTTTACCAATATATTGCGTTTTCGCACCTCCGTAACTTCGCGCGCCAACAACAAAAATTTTTTTTTATGGCAACTGGGTATTGGAACAGTTTTCATCTAATGACAAATGAAAAAAGAATCTTGGGATCTCTGCAACTTGCATGTCAAAAGATTTTTTGAAAATTTTCTAAAGTATTGTCATTCCACACATTTTGGCCTAAATTGGCACAACATTCACTTTTTTCATCACTGTAAGTATCTGTGCAAACAAGATCCCATCAATGTTTTCTTGTATTTGGTTAAGTTGAGTGTTCCTAAACAGATTTCAGTTGAAAAATAATTGGGATCATGTTGGCCCACCAATATAACAAAGGTCAAAGGTCATATGAAAATACACTACTGCCTATTTCGGGCGATTTTGCGTCGTCTAGAAATCCACGCGCCAATATGATCCCATTAAGTTGTCTGCGTTTTATGATTATATAGATTCTCAGCAACACATAAAAAGCAAAAACCAAATGGGATTTGAGTGGCGCTAACAAATATTACAGATCAAAAGTTCACAATACATGCCTATACACATTGTACTTATGCATTGCTGTGGCAACCGAAAGTGAGAAATATCCCCCAATTTCAAAATGTTGGCAAACCATGAAGGGGATAGGTCTCCAAAACGAATTTTGGTCAAGAAATACACTGGACTTGTTTTTACAAATGGTGTTAGTTTAATGTTGGTTGGTAACTGTTGCCAAGGTCAAAGGTTACAAAGAATATGGGTGTTTTTTATATTTTCTGTCAAGAGCCAACTTCAGAGCCTTTTCAAGATTTTATTTAACGAACAAGGGCTCTTTCCTTTATGTTGGGGAAAACCACTTATATTATCTAGGCACATGTGATTGTCCCAAATTAATTATAGAGCCCTTGTTCATTTGATAAAACGATGACATGGCTTTGAAGTTGGCTCTCCACAGAAAATATTGGTGTTTTGTAATACATTTTCTGTCAAGAACCAACTTCGAAGCCCTGTCAACATTTTATCAAATAAGGAAGGGCTCTATAATTAATTTGGGACAACCATATGTGCCTAGATATTATAAGTGGCTGTCCCAAACTGAAATGATAGAGCCCTTGTTCTTTAAATAAAATCTTGAAAAGGCTCTGAAGTTGGCTCTTGACAGAAATATAAAAAACACCCATATTCTTTGTAACCTTTGACCTTGGCAACAGTTACCAACCAACATTAAACTAACACCATTTGTAAAAACAAGTCCAGTCTATATCTTGACCAAAATTCATTTTGGAGACCTATCCCCTTCATGGTTTGCCAACATTTTGAAATTGGGGGATATTTCTCACTTTCGGTTGCCACAGCAATGCATAAGTACAATGTGTATAGGCATGTATTGTGAACTTTTGATCTGTAATATTTGTTAGCGCCACTCAAATCCCATTTGGTTTTTCCTTTTTACGTGTTGCTGAGAATCTATATAATCATAAAACACAGACAACTTAATGGGATCATATTGGCGCGTGGATTTCTAAGCGACGCAAAATCGCCCGAAATAGGCAGTAGTGTAGTTTCATATGACCTTTGACCTTTGTTATATTGGTGGGCCAACATGATCCCAATTATTTTTCAATTGAAATCTGTTTAGGAACACTCAACTTAATCAAATACAAGAAAACATTGATGGGATCTTGTTGGCATAGATACTTACAGTGATGAAAAAAGTGAATGTTGTGCCAATTTAGGCCAAAATGTGTGGAATGACAATACTTTAGAAAATTTTCAAAAAATCTTTTGACATTCAAGTTGCAGAGATCCCAAGATTCTTTTTTCATTTGTCATTAGATGAAAACTGTTCCAATACCCAGTTGCCATAAAAACAATTTTTTGTTGTTGGCGCGCGAAGTTACGGAGGTGCGAAAACGCAATATATTGGTAAAATTTGAACTTTGACCTCTATTATCTCTCTGCGCCAACGAGATCCCACGCACTTTGCACTTAAATTTGTTTTAGGGATGCAAGCTCTTTCATTTGAACTTGTTTAATTCATGGGATCTTATAGGCGCGCTGAGTTATGAGGCGTTGAAAATGGCACGAGGGCACTGTTCGTCAAAGGTTCAGGTGCGCGTAACATGACGCGCCAACGAGATCCCAATTTTTTTTTTTTACTTTTGTTATGAGCCCAACTGGAGGTTTCAAAAAATGTTTTACTTTTGTTGGGATGACCTTGGCGCACATTTTTGTGTTTACAGGGAATGTACTATTCGTTTCTCGAGGGCTTTTAGGCCGAAACTTTGATATCTGGTAACTCCAAAACCGAAAGCGTCAGCAAACTAAAATTTTGGATTTATTCGTTTGGTATGATGATGTATCACTCTAATTTTTTAGAAGAAGATCTGAGAACCCATGAATCACCACTTGGTACACTCTTACAGGCAGGGACTCTTAACATTGATTGTTGAGACTGTATGTTTGTGCAACATGTGTTAATATAGCCCCATGTTTCAACCCTAATTAAATCTTAATTTCAAAAGTTGAGACTGTGTGAAAAGTGGAAATTGCCTTCCACTTGCAAAGTCCAAGTAGTTAGCCAAAGGGGAAACTGACTGGGTTTGATAATTATATAAAAAAAAATAAAAAAAATCACGAAGGACATTTTGTCTGGAGCAGGATTTGAACCTGTAACCTCCTGGCATGCCTGGTTAACTACTATTACATGGACGTAGGTCATACAGCCTTTGCCTTGACTGGTGCCCCAAAGACAAAGATGCACCGTACCCGTCCACGCACGCCACAAATGGTGACTGCGCCACGCTCACCGTTTTGGTGGTCGATAGGTTTACAAGTAAATGCCACGTGGCCTAAAATGCCCTCTTAAACGCAGAGTGACATTGACCAACAAAGTGGCGCATCCAAGATTCTTCTGATGTACGTGAGGTGAATTGGGTCAACTTACTAAATGTGGATTCTCAAAGGCTAAATAATAACCAGACAGTCATAGAAGCAATGAGCAGAGAGCAGACAGGGGGACAATGTGACTGAAGGAAATGAGACAAAGCATGGTGGAGAGGTGGAAGAGGAAGGGTTTGGCTAGTGTTACATGAAACATGGAGCTGGATGGAGAAATGGGTCACACAAACTGACAAAGAGGAAGAAAGGAACATTTCTGTGTGAAGAAAAAAAAAACAATTATTCATTTCCTTCCTTTGATGTTTGGACCATGAGGGGGTAATACATTTCAGTATGTTATTATGGTTTGCCCAATGCTGTCTCAAAAATGGAACACAAGACAAAAGTAAAAACACAGAAGTGCTGAAAAGAGAAGGGAAAGACACAATTTTGTATGAACAAATAAAACCAAAGTTAACATTCATTTCCTTCTTTCCTACATTTTGCTGTGATATCGTTCTTTTCCGGATGCTGCTCCAAAACTGGGTCACAACACGAGAGAACAACACAAAGGAGAAAATCAGTGGTGGTGTATGAAAGAATTTTTTTTTTTCTGTGTGAACACATCAAACCAAAGTTAGCAATCGTTTCCTTTTAGATGCTCAGAAAATTGGGGTGATGCATTTCAATGTATTATTTTGCGCTGCCGGATGCTGCCCTTAAAATGCCCTCCTTTGTTGGTGTTAAATGGAACCTTTTCTGTGGTACAAGTTCATGTGATTCATACGCACGTATACAATTTCAACCCTTGTGTATTCTTATAGGAGCCATAAGGCCATATTTAGTCAGAAAAAAAGTCATTTTGAAACTGAACAATCTTTAAGGCTTTAGTTGTTTTCAAAGTTTTTTTTTACAGTCATAGTAAACTTCATACATGTATAGCTGTTGTAGCTCTCAAGCATGTCAAGTAGTTTCAGTCACCAAGTTTTTATACTTGTTATGTACGTAGGCCTTCGCTGTGCGTGTATTGTTGGAGCTTGAAATATAAAGCATGTGTAGAACATTGATGGTTGTCAGACTTTTTTTTTGAGATGAAAATGATAATAAACTCCCTACAGTCCTGACAGTACTAAATGCTTTTTTTTTTGTCAGCGATTGATAAAACGTGTGAACTGAGAGAACATTGATGTACATGTAATATCTGATTCATTTGAGGCATACTTTGTTCTTTGGGTAGAGGGTATATTGAATAGTCAGTCAATATAAATCAAAATTTGTGTGGGTGGGTCAAACAATTTTGAAAAACAAATCAACAATTTTAAGCATCAATAATTTGGAATGGGCCCCTAACTTAGTTGAGATAACTCTGCAGTTAGCAACTGTGAGTCAGCGTTTTCACTTAACAGTGGTCCGCTGGCCAAATGCCAGTAAAAGCACCTATAAGGACCAGTCAGAGTGAACGACAAGTGGTCCGGATGACTACTTCAATGTAGGAAAGATCACTTTTTCATTTGAATATCAACTAGTTAAAGATGCTATGTCAGTTTTTTGGCCGATTTGACCCACAAATTTTGATTTAAAATTCAATAGGTATTTTGATGGGGGTCGAGAAAGTTACAAGCTTTCATTTGAGCCATTGCTCGAAAAAATCCGCCAATTATTAGTTGCAGTGAAATAATGTGAAATAAAGTGTCGGGGATCCCGACGATACATGTATAATTACGTGACCAATTCTTATGTGTTATATAAGAAATATTTAAATTTTTGGCATGGTTCATGACCATTAAAAGTAAAAGTTTAACTTTATTTTGTTAGAGCTGGTGATACTCTATAAGCTTTGAAATACCATTCACTCAAAAAAATATATTTTTTAATGTTTGGGGCAAAAAATCTGACATAGCATCTTTAAAAGCTGACAGGCTAGTGAAATGACATAGTTTAGTCACTGAAAAAGTTAAGGGCAAGACTAGTAGAGTGCAAGGGCGTTTTCATATTGCTAATAGCTCGATCATTCATTAGAAAATCTTAGAGTCTGGGAGAAACTTGCAGTGCCACTAAGGCAAAGACCAGGGTTATGAAGATGTGGCCTTTGTTTAATTCATTAGGCCTGTGAGTGTTCGGTTTTTTTCCTCTGGAAAATGGCAGAAGTGTAAAATAAATGTGCCAGGATGGTAGCATTTCCTGGGGTTTCATGGGCTTGCAATTGTCACCCTTGGCATGCTTGGGTGAAAAGGGTTGATTTGTCTGAGGAATTCTTGTAAATGTCATTCAGCTTAAAGCTGCTGAACATTGTACAATATATTCTTAACAAACATCCATAAAAACTAACTTTTTCCAGTTTGCCAACAACAATTTGAAATTTGTAGAAGTTGCAAGATGTGCGTAGCTGTTTGATGTGGGGTGTAGCGTTTCATCCAGGATTGTGAAGTACATCGTATACTGAATTGAATTCTGAGCGTGTTCGCAGTCGGATCTATAACCAACTTGACAAGCCACGATTGGAACCCTGTAACCTTAGGCAAACACCCTGAGATCGTTTGGATAATCCAGCCCATGACATGTGGAAGGGGCGGTTGAGAAAGATTTGTTAGTATAACGACACACAAGAGACGGAGATTCTGTGTAGTTGTAGGAGCAGATGTCACTGAGATCCTAAAAGGGGAACCATTGTAGTAGTAACATTTGTAAATCAGTACGGTTATCAATTGAATTATTGAAAAGGCACAAGATACGTGTGAATAACTTCATTAAACTAGCAAGAAATAAGGATCCTGGAAAATTTCGCAGTGTACTTAAATGCAAGTAATATTTTGGGTTTTTTGAACCGCTTTTGTTTCAATCCTATGTACATGTATACACATGTAACAGGTGTTTTTGAGATATGACCGCAAATCTGGAGTGGTTATACACGTACATGTAAGTCCATACAGGAAGAATAATCTGTAGTTGGAATACACAATCATATAAATGTTACTGACAGTAACACTCCTCTCAACTTTTTGGGCATAAAAACTGAACTCTTTTACATTAAAACCACATTATACTTCGAGTTGTTTCTCAAAAAAGTCTATACACTGTACCATCGAAAGCTAAATTAGGCATCACACCCAAAGTTTTTACTGCCATTGATTTTAAGAGTGATTACAGAGCGTGTGCCTTCCCTTCAAAAACAGAACATGAAACAATGTATGCAGTCCTTTTAACCAATAATAGTGGCTTACTGGCACCCAGATCTGTCACTAAGTGACGCTCCTGGCGCAGTAACATTCTTACAGTTTTTTTTTCCTGCCAGGTACACTCATGTACACGTACATGTATGTGGGACTGAGTTTGAATTATGAGACCTGATTCTCTCTTACATGTTGTGTCACATCCCGGAATTGGAATTTAGCAAAAACGAGACATAACCTTCGGTAGTTTTGTTTGATACACACACAGGAGAGGGTCAATCACACGCAATATCCACAAATTCATTTATGAATGAAACTATTTACATTTATTTACAAATCTCCCTATTTACAACACAATAAATATTATTTATACACGAGAGCAATAATAAAACACAATCTGCTCAGACGTTGTCACCACGGAGGCTCCATCCGTAGTGTTTGTTTGGGGTGTGGTACGTGGGGTGTCGGCACCATAAAAAGGTTTACAAGTTGCTGTGGTGCAATATGCTACAAACAGGGGTTACCCCTTCTCTTTTTAATAAGTGCACTGGGTTCTTTTATGTGCATTACACAACACACAGTACCAACAGCTTTTAAGTCACATCCAAAGGATGAAGTATCATGGTTAAGTGTCATGCTTTTATAGGACACATGCTTCACGACTTGGACTTACCCACACTCTACTGATCAGAAACACTAGAGTTTGAATCCGGTGCTCTTAACCGCTAGGCAGTGACACGCCTAGTTATTGAGGACTAATAAAGATTGCTTCCACCCCCCATCGTTAACTGTCTCCTTGCTGCTTTGGCTGTTAGATCACTCCATCTGTGTTGACCTACTTTGAATATAACCTCCCACTTCATGACTCTCTATTTGATAGTCACGCCAGAGTTAGTAATACATGGAGTTCATCAACATTAATTACAGATTCCTGGTTTATTAAGTTTGTTGGCTGCAATTACAAGTTCCCGTGTGAAACCGACAAAAAGCAATAGACTATTAAATTCAAATTAATTGTGTTAAGTCACATCTGAGAGCAGTTATAAATCAGGACACACCACTGAGTATTCTCAGCGTAAAAAGCGAATGACGGATTTTCCTGTGACATTTTCACCAAGATGGAAACAGGCCATTTATAACCACATTACTTCAAAGTGAAATGATTCTGCAAAGGCTCTCTACTATCAAAAGCTGTTGTACTATAACCAAGTAATTTTGAATTTCCATTAGTTGTAAAAGTGATTCCAAAACATACCTTTCCTTTTTAAGGACAAGTTTACATCAATCTATCTTACTAACATCTCCTACCTTTCCCTCCCCATAAAAAAAACACAATAAACACTCAAACTTGAATGTCTGCCCAGTAGCGGAGTCGTCGCCAGCTATAAGTGTACCTTGAATATTTGCAAATCACAAACTGCAACTGTTTTGTCCCCCCCCCCCCCCCCCGCCCCTTAGGATACGCCTCTTAAGTCTTAGATTCGCATGAGATGAAACACCTGGGAAGCAGGTCAGTCACACTGCCCATCTGTTTGTTCCATCAATTGAACAATCATCAGTATGCTCTGTCACTTTTAACACTCGCCAAGTTTTCAATGATGTTTTGCAACTACACATATAAAGGGCTGTTTTTCAAAACACTACGTTTTTTTTATAATACATTAAATCCATAGTTTCCTTTAACTGCCAGCCTGTGGGCAGTTTTCTCAAAGTCTGTTTTGACAAGTCGATTGATCAATTGTGCAGTTTGACTTTAAACAAATAAAACTACTTGTGTTTGAAAAGTTAGGGCGCTGTTGTGTATTCATAATGTACGTAGTTTCTAAGCAAAGTGTGATGTAGCAATATAAATCACTATAGTGATATACACCTGTACACTGTAGACAACTCTGCTTATAAGATGAATTTACATGAACATATATATGTCTTTGTAGAATTGGGCCTTAATTCAATTCAATTCACTTTATTATACATGATGGGACATTCATTTCGGCCTGTTATACAACAAATTTAAAAAACTTACATAAAAATATTATCTTCCATAAAACAGACAAACAAAAAAAGCCACAAAAGTATTTACAAATATATATATAATAATAAATAATAAATCTTATAAAGCGCTGGTATCTAGAAAACTATTCACTGCGCTAAAATATGACCAAGGGAAAAATTAATGGTAGGCTTGACTGAAGAGGTAAGTTTTGAGATTGGATTTGAATGAAGAAATGTCAGGTTGTGATCTTAGGGTGAGAGGCAAGTCGTTCCACAGGCGGGGGGCTGCAACCGAGAAACTTCTATCCCCATAGGTTTTCAACCTGGAAGGTGGAACGGCAAGCAAGTTGGACCTTAGCTGGTGAACGGCCTTATACGGCAGGAGAAGCCTCTGCAAGTACAACGGGGATGAAGTCTCTGTCATACAACGGTATGTTGTGCAAAGGAGTTTGAAGATAATGCGTTGCTCAACAGGGAGCCAGTGTAATGCTTTAAGAACCGGGGTGATATGCTCAAACTTTTTTGAGCGTGTTAGGATACGAGCTGCAATGTTCTGGATTCTCTGAAGGTGATGCAAGGTGGAAGCTGGAAGTCCATATAAGAGTGAGTTGCAGTAGTCGAGCCGAGACGTTACAAGTGCGTGAATGAGTTGCTCTGCTGCTTTGTTAGAGAGCAATGAGCGGATGTGGTTTATGTTCTTCAAGTGGTACATGGCGATGCAGGAGGAGTTTTTGACCTTGGTTGTGAAGTTCATGTGCCTGTCAAAGATGACACCAAGGTTTCTAGCTGTGTTGCTACAAGGAATGACGTATTATTTATATTACATGAAAAGCTGAATTATAAAAGATTGACTTTACAAAAATAGGACTTGCATTTTGCAGAATCATTGCTACATGTAGATGACTTCATGCAGCAGTTTTTTAACTTGATCTCATTCATTCATTATTCATCCATTCCACCTCTTGATTCTCTGTATTTACTTGTTTATCCATGGATGCTAATCCCTTATTTCCCCTTCCGAACCACACTAAAAAGGTCAGGTGTTTGGCAAATGTCATAACCAGCATTTCAAGTGCAGTGTCAACCCGTTGTCACTCTTCCCCAAACTCCTGATACATACACTTGGGGCCTTTCTCAAACCTCAGCTTAGGCTCTGGCTCGGGCTGTACGTGCTGATGTTCTTGGTATACGCGCTGCTCTAAAAAGGTCGAGCTGCGTCCACTAGGTGTGGAGCCTAAGCCGTAGCCCAAGCCAAGAATTGAGACAGGCCCCCAGGCTTGGAAATGTTGCCCTCGGTCAACCCTACCACTCCTCTTACTCTGTGTGCCATTAGCGCTTACAACTGTTTATCTTTCTCTTTCATTATTTGGATTCTGCCCATATGAGATACTATAGGTTATCGTAGTATTAATTGCACATTAACGGTCGCCATGACTAGTGATGATGAAAAGTGGCAGGCAGGGACCCATCGATTTATCAGTGTTTAGACTGTTATTGCTTAATATTTTTTTTTTTTTTGAGTGGGTTTTGAGGCATTTGGTTGGCTGCCCGCGGGACCCTGTCAACAAGCCTGGAGGGGATTGCATTGATCACAGTGTCGGGTAGGGATCTAAAGGGGGGAGTTGTAAGCTCCGTGATGCAGGAACAATGTGCGCAATCATGACTACATGTACCTTTAGCTCTGCCGGGAGTGTTGACCTGTGAAGTGGTACTTCTCTGTGCCGGCGACTGCATGTGGTTGCCGTTTTTCTCTTGACTGTCTGTGTGCTAATCCGCGCAATGCGAATTAAACAGGAAATGTTGTTGGCTGTAAAGATCCAGGAAGGAATGAACACAGTGCTAGAGTATTTTGTAAATAGTAATACATGTAGTTTGTTCCCCCCCCCCCCCCCCCCCATCACTGCATCTGAGGTGAATTGTCCTGAGTTACTTTGATCGTACCTTACAGCTTTTTGTTCAGGAGTCCTTTGCAGAATTGTGTGGTTTTCTTCAACTCCATGAATCTTTTGAGTCGTTTTCTTTATAAATGTTTTATACCCCATAGATTCCTCCAATATGATTGGTTAATAAAGGAGTCATTAAAATAGCTGGGCCCCTTTTTTCTAACAAGATTACGCCATAGTTAACTGTGCCCGGGGCACATTAATCCACTAAAAATATTGTATTTGTATGCTTCCAATTTACACCTGTAGAGTTTGTCACGACGTGAATTACATGTACATGTACATGTACTATGATGTTTTTTGCAAGCAACCTTTTACCATAGTGTCTAGAAGAATCTATATTCTAGAATTGCAAGGGTCGTGGGTTCGAATCCCACCCGAGTAACATGCCTGTGATATTTTTTCACAGGACTCGGGAAAGTACTGAGTATACAGTGCTAACACACATCGGTGTATGGGTAAAAACCAAAATTAATATTCTTTATCCCCGATGCAAATTTAACATCTATTATATCGTTGCGGTACCCGCTGCCAAAACATAGGATTCGAACTGCCTCTAGCTGCCGGGCAACCTCGGTAGTCTAGTTGGTAAGACACTGCTCTAGAATTGCAAGGGTCGTGGGTTCGAATCCCACCCGAGTAACATGCCTGTGATATTTTTTCACAGGACTCGGGAAAGTACCGAGTATACAGTGCTAACACACATCGGTGTATGGGTAAAAACCAAAATTAATACACCTGTAGAGTTTGTCATGACGTGAATTACATGTACATGTACATGTACTATGATGTTTTTTGCAAGCAACCTTTTACCATAGTGTCTAGAAGAATCTATATTCTTTGGTAAATAAGACAAATATTGACTGCTTAACAATCAAGGCACAGTTAAAATTATAGGCCCTCAGTGATGTCAAAACCATGACTATGCCCTCAGCTTCCCTTTATGCATTAAGTCATGGTTTTGACATCAGCTTGGGCCTATAATTTTAACTGTGACCCTCATACGTAGCAGTTAATATTTCTACAATATGCTTTATTTGTTATCTTTGAGAAGTTATATTTGAATGTCAAGTAATGGAAAAACTCACTCGGTAGGAAATACCAATAGTGTTAATTTCCCCATAGAAATGTTATTTGCTGAAGGACCTCCAGATGTTACTTGTTATACCTTAAACACAAAGCTGAGGTTGGGCCGATTGCGCGATTTATAGGCATTGACCGCATGAAGATGATGGCAAAAAATTGCGCAATAGAGTAGTCATAGTTACAATTAAAAGTGCCTTGCACGCTGGAATGACGGTCGGTTTACAGTCTACATGTACATGTACTGTATGTGTGATAAACTGTGTAATTTTGTTGGCTTTTGTTGGATCGGCGCACCTACTGTGTGTCATGATGCCCTGTCGACATAGGCCAAGTATTGGTTGATTTATTTGTGTCTGAACGATTCCCCGAAATGACCCTGCAGCCCCAAACAGGCACATTCAAAATCCCATATCCTGCCATTCTACTGATTCGGTGGTTCACAATTTATAAGGGTAAATTAAATTCTGTAAAGGTTAACTCTAAAAAAAGATCCATCTGAGAGAAGGCAAACGGGGCAAATTTCCAAAAGTTTATTTCCCCCCCCCCCCCAAATTCTATCCTCTCTGTAAATTTAGTGTCGAATAGTTTTCTGACTTAATCAAGTGACTTTAGCATTACCTGGCTTTTGCCAGTGGCCTGAATGATAACAGCTTATTTCTGGCCACAGCTTTTGGTCAATGTAAATCTGATTTATACGTAGGCAAAATTAACGGACAATAAAAGACACGCATGAAAGCTTCAGCTGATGTACCCTAAGAAAAAAAAAAGGAAACAACTGTTATACAGCATTTGTTACAGGGACAACAATGTTACATTTGGTTTAGTGAGATGACAGCAAGTACCAACCGCTGTAGCATTCGCAAACTGACACCTACCCCCAGACAGAGAAAAGACATGTATAAATCTCAGATTTAAATGTCTCTGGTTGCAAAATTGTCCAACCCATGTTACTATGAAGTAATTTCTTTCTTAAACTAGAAACTATCAGTAACTGCAGTGCTTCTTTACCAACTAAGTTTTTATGGTCATTACTTTTTGGAGTACATTACCAATCCATGAGCCTACCTTTTATTCATACACAGCCTTATACTGCTGCTCTTGCATGCTGCCCTCTAGTGGGGAAAGTAAACTAAGCTTTCTTTAAAGGCACTGGACACTATTGTTAATTATTCAAAATAATTGTTAACATAAGAACATACTTGGTAATGAGCAATGGAGAGCTGTTGGAATGATAAAACATTGTGTCGCGAGAAACGGTTCCCCTCTGAGGTAGTGTAGTTTTTGAGAAAGAAGTAATTTGAGTTGAACTCGAGACCTCAGCTGTAGTCTCAAATTCATGACATCTGAAAGCTCACAACTTTCTTCCATTATTCTCTCGCAACTTATGCACTGTAGGTTTATTTAAATTGTTGCAATTGAGTTTTGAGCATCAAAGATTTGGAAGACCGTCAAAAGCGCACCCATCTTGTTGTGCATTTTTTTTCCTTTTGGAGAGATGCCATGGGTAAAATTGCATTTAAATTGTGTAACCTTTGATGCTACATGTACAATGTACATAAGCCAAATTAACATGATTAATGTTTGCAAAAACTGTACATGTACATCTCTCTGATTACAAGATACAAATGTTAGCAGTACTACCTAAATTAAAAAGTCCACTTCAGCGTTTGTGTATGGTGTACAGTAAGTATGCAAAACTCAACAAGCTCAATTTACACCCATAATGCCCCCTAATATACATTGTACAATGATTTTCCTATAAGAATAATTTTTGCAAAGTGGAAAGTGATACGGTGCTTCAAGCTGTCAATATTCCTTCCCCTTCTTGAGTGGGCAGCGTGATCTCTACAAGAAGTGGGATCCCTACGAGTCCTGTTTTTCAGAGAATCCTGCAATATTTCCATATATGCTCAGAGCTTTGGTCACTTATCCACCCCCTTGACCTGTTTGCTCTGTTCTGTTTGGGTTTCTCTGACAGGTACATCACCGAGGCATGTCAGCTTGAAGGATCTCTTCTTCTCCTCGGGCAGTGTGGAGATGCAACAGCTCCAGGTGCTGAACAAGTCAGTCAGGGACTTTGACAAGTCCAGGCGGTTGCGTCGCTCTGTAACGCAGGACAAGAGCGAGCCCTTATTGGACCAGCTAAAACATCAGGTAAGGAAAGCAATTGGTTGAATGACATCTGTCTTGATTTTTTTGTATTTTATGTACATGTGTATAGACGAAGTGACCTCTGACGTCACTTGAAATCCATGTAACATGATTCGCATGCATTCCGCCGCTCAAAACCTTTGTGTTTTGGCAGCCAGCTAGAAAGTACACACAATCTTACCATGACTACGCGTCTTTTTGCCCGGCAAAACATGACGAGTACAGTATTTGTCAACAGAGGGCGGTTTGAATGTAAACATATTTAGGTCACATCATAACTGCAGTAGTTCTTATATATTTGTAGCGCTTTTTACTATAACAAGCCAGTCCTCTGGTCATTGGGCCAATAAAATTCTTATAATCTTTCTCAGCTCCCTGAGGAGTAGAGTCCAGTGGCTCTCGGAGGGCTTATTCCATCACAATTAAGCCCTACCCGGGCAGGTGCCCATTTATACCCCTGAGTGGATACAAACAACTATTTTATAGTGAAGTGTCTTGCTCATGGACACAAGTGTCATGATTGGGATTCGAACCTACTTCCTGATGACTAAACCACCAGAACTTGAATTTTATGCTCTATTTTGATGTTCTAAACCACTCAGCCATGACACCCATGGATTTGGGGGTACATGTAAATCTGCAAGACCCCAGGGCTTATGGTTCAAAATGTTAACTGGCTAGAATTCACTTACAACTTACAAGACTGTAATCGAAGTAAGAGAAACCTTTGTAACCCAGTTCCACAAGCGCCAAGACATGGGCAGGAAGACTGATTTAATTTGTCTTTGATGTATTAAGTATGTCATTACTCAGTGTCTGTGCTAAGCGCAGGAGGTGGCATCGTGTGCTTAATAAAAGTATTGAGTTGAGTCATGTGCAGTGTATGACCCACTTACATAAATACCTTCTGGCATAGTAATGATATTGTCAAAAGTGATTATTATCAAAGTGACCTGACATGGATCAATGAAGCAGTTTTTGTAATGATGACCAGAAATGACCCCGAAGGTTTTAGTGGATGAGTAATTTATACAAGTACACCTTTAGGAATGAGTGTCCTGAGGACTTTTTCTAAACCTGGGGTCTGGGCTAGCCCTTGCTCCATGTTTCTGTAACTCTGGGTTCTGAGCTCCTTGCTACAGGCTGCTGGCTCTGGGTTCCGGGCTCTCGGTTCATGGATCTTGGGCTCCTGGCTCTGCACTTAGGCATGTGTCAGGGCTAAGGGCTCCAGGGTTGAGCTCAGGGGTCCAGGCTGGGGTCTCAGTTCATGGGTGTTGGGCTCCTGGCTCTGCGCTTAGGCATGTGTTAGGACTCTGGGCTAAGGGCTCCAGGCTTGAGCTTAGGGTTCAAAGCTGGGGTCTGGGCTCCAGACTCTGGGGTCTGTTTCACACTGCTCCAGAATCAATGACGGAACCCAAGCTGAAGCTGGAGCCCAAACCAGAGCAGCCATATCCCAAGTTTGGAAAAGTCCCCTCTTTGACCAAGTGAGGATTTCTTAATAAGCAATTGGATAAATAAATTTGAATCAATTCTGGTACACAGACTTGTTAGTGCTGTTTGATCAGGAGCGGTCACCCAAATTGGAATTTGTCAAAAGGCAGAAATTGTTACTATATAATACATGTAATATCCTTTAAACATGGTTCTGGGCAAGCTATTCAATGATACAGTATCACTGCTGCATACACATGTAGTATACATGTATGTACCAGAAGTTGTTTTCAAATTGTAGATTTGCTTTAGTGCCTACTAAATAAGTAACAAACAAACTTTATTGTAAAATGTTATTCAACCTCTGCAATCAATTTTATAGACGAGGACGATTTTCATATCGGTGTCAATGTGTCCAAAGTAATTAAACTCTATTCTATGTACAGTATGACCTCGGTCCCAAATTGTTTGCTTCAGAGAAATGCCCTAATAGGCCTAGTTTCCGATAGATGCAAAGAATATAAGAAAGTGGGGCAAGTTCTCGCCGATAAAATTTGACCCTTAAAAGCTTTCAAGCAAAGAAGACTTCCTTTTGGATGGGCAATCTTGCTTTCAAGGAAGAGCAATAGTGTGGTTTTTCAATCAAGTAGGCATTATAGACCAGAGTGCACCTAAGGTGCAAGGCCTCTGTGTGCGTATTCACAGCTCAAAATATAGAAAGTGATTACCACAGAGTTATCCTTACGACAGTAAGGGCAAATGTTGATTTACAATGATAACGTCTCCTGTTCTGGCCCTGAATTCTTCTGAAAGGAGATTACTTAACCATTAGACCGTGGAATGTGTTCCAGACAAGAGGCCAGTTTAAATTACTAGTGGGTACGAATAACAATGTTTGCATCTCCTATATTATTTTGGTCTTTATGAGGGATCATAAATCTTACAATAATAATTAAGTACATGTACCTCTACATGTGGGGGTAGGGATAAGTTGGCCCGGTGGTGTCTTTTCCTGCCTAATTCACCTCTGTGGACTCGGTTCGAATCCCACCTCAGACCGAAGCCTCGTACACATGTTGTATATGGATTGGGTTTTTAGTCCCCACCTGATTGCAGGGATTTTCCCCCTTAAAGGTTTTCCTTTGAAGCTAAAACTGAGCGTTTCTCCTTATTTTGAATCCATCTTATTATTTGCGCTTAATGTGCTGTAGGATGTGTAATCAAACAAATGAGTAATGTTTACGCTTAGTACAAGCAACACAATGTATCTGTTGCCTCCCATGCATCATCAGTAAAAACAAAACAACGCACCTGAAATGTCAGTCAGAGTTTGTTGACAAACAAATCTGTTTGACCAATCAAGGCCGACGGCCGAGTGCACGTCCCCCATAGCCCCCACCCAAGCCCAAGTCCCAGTCCTCTGCACAATCCAATTGTGAGATATTCTCGCTGAAAAGCATTCATTCAATTAGACAGATGGCAATGTTCCATAATAAGCCGAAGAGTGGGAGCTAACGCATGGTTGTGACCCAGGGCCCGCCCTTTGATTAGTTGCAATGCGGTGACGAACCCCCCCCGACTGACCGCCACGCCGTCAGATTTTAATCAAGTACAACCTGAAAGATCGGGCGCGCTGCACTCGGCAGACCCCGCCACCTCGTGGTTAGTCCAGTTGCTGCACGTGCTGTAGATAAGAGAGTTCATAGTGGATCCCCCCTCCCCTTCCACTCGTCACCCCCATGCTAGAGTTTGGGGACATCGAACCTATGGTTCCCCTAGAGGCAGAACTTTGCCTCATAACGTGACTAATGTGTGCCCGTGCAAGACATTATCAGTAAAAAATCAATAGCCCTCTCCAGCGATGTTTCTCTCACTCACTTACTCTGGCTATTTTCCATTCTTTATTGGAATGAAACACTTTTACATGTTATTCAACTCATGTTTGTTTAACGTGCATGCAGTTCCTCTCCAAACACATTTCCCTTCCAAAATGTTTAAGTTTTACTGAGAGCTCGGTCACAAATCAACTGAAAACATTACTGTTTGGATGGAGTGGGGGTAGAGATTTACATTCATCCTTTTTATTTATTATATTATTTATGTACTTTGGGTGGAAACAAGCTGACACTTTGTAATTTAACTAACATGACTAAGATGCATTCTGTACACTTTGAGTTTAAAGCAGATTTCAATTGTAGCTACTTTAGAATAATCACTAAAGAAACTAAAGAAAAAAATGAGAGAGACACCAGGTCAAGATCATCTTGGGTTTCAACATTCAGACTGATCAAGTTATAGAACATAGATGCCGGATAATGTAGTCTAGGAAAGGTGTATAAGATGTGTCATCTTAGTGGCAAAAGCTGCTTTGGGTGATGTAAGGATAGCTTCGGAAGAGACATTAAGGTACAAGGACTTGGTCCAAAAAAGTTTGTTGATTTCGGCAGAGATAAAGGGTTATCCCTGTGGCGGTTGTAGCATTTTGCACAATTCAAAAGGTGAAAATTCAAAAGGCGCTGCAGAAATGTCTTTAGTAGGTGACGCTTGCCACAACTTTAAGAGCAGATCTGCTATGGCCTCTTGGGAACAACATGGATCTTGTGAAGACCCTTAAGATCTAAGGTTACAGGATGTAGCCTGAGAACAGTGATCAACACAAAAGAGACATTCAGGTGAGATTGTGGGGGTAGATGCACTACAGAAAGCAACACTCTTTAACACTCTTACACAGTGGCATGGTTCCTCTTAAAGACCTTCATGTAGCTCGAGGTCCATAGGCTACAAGATGTAGCCCAACTTCAAGGATTTACCAGATCAAAGAGTCATTCCTACACATGTATTTCTAGAAGCCTGTTTCTCAGCTTAATGCGGATTGAGGTGTGGCGCCTAAAGGCCGAGTCACACTGCAGCGATAACGATTCTGATAACGATCAAGACGCAAAGAGAATGCATTCTATTGGTTGAATTGCTCCACGCAGAATACACACACGCTCATTCAACCAATAGAATGCGTTATCTTGGCGTCAGTATATCGTTCTCGTTATCGCTGCAGTGGACCGGGCCTTTAGACAGTGGACACTTGCATCCTCTAGGTTATACATGTAGTTGGGCTGTTTGTATTTGTGAGGGTGTGTATACCTACAATGTACTACAGAACACTCTTTGTGAGGATCCTGTGAAAGATCCTTAAGATCTAAGGCTACGGAATGTAGTTTTACAGCGGCTCACAAAGTTGCTGGCACAATGGGAAACAAAATCTTTATGCTGCTGGCTGTGATATCGCAACAAAGACAACTGGACATTTATATACCAGCAGCCATTTATGCGAAGTTTCAAAGTGCCGGGCTACTCCATCTATCGGGCCTGAACTGAACACGACGGTTGCCTTGGATCGGTCGAGTTGGTCTTTGAAAAGCGTTTGTAACCTTTGTTATAAAATGATCCACACGAGTATCACTAGAAATTGCGTGGTTTTCCTTTAACCTAGTCGACAAACACGGTGGGCCATTTATTTGACTCCCATAAATGGCCGACAGTGTCAGTTCGCAAAGTAAAAGGAAAACCATGCAATTTCAAGGCAAATGTGTGTGGATCATTGTTTTCTACTTTTAAAACGTCTTTCTAACCATTATATGCATTTTACAACAAACGGTTTCAAACGCTTTTTGAAGACCAACTCGACCGATCCAAGGCAACCTTTAAGCTTTTGTATCATCTTATAATGTAAGTGTAAACAAAATTGAAGTGCATTTAGCAGCCTTTGCCTTCAAAAGCATTTCCAAAACTTTCTCAACTCCTTTGGAGTATAAATCACAGGTAATCACAGATTTGTATATGAAGAAGGTTTTGAAACTTCCAATCTTAATTTCCCCCCAAAAAAATCTTTCTGGTCTTCTAAATTGCTAGAGGCGTATCTAAGGAACACGTCGGAAAACGGTTGCCTTGGACAATGTTGGACCGGTCGAGTTGATCTTTGAAAAGCGTTTGTAACCGTTTGTTATAAAATGAATATGGTTGGAAAGATGTTTAAAAAGTAGAATACAATGATCCACACAAATTTGCCTCGAAATTGGGTGGTTTTCCTTTTGCTTTGGCGAACTAACACGGTCAGCCATTTATGGGAGTCAAAAATTTTACTCCCATAAATGGCCGACCGTGTTAGTCGACTAGGTAAAAGGAAACCGTGCAAATTCAAGGCAAATTTGTGTGGATCATTGTATTCTACTTTTAAAACATCGTTCCAACCATATGCATTTTATAACAAGCGGTTTCAAACGCTTTTGTTAGACCAACTCGTCCGATCCAAAGCACTGTGTTCCTTTACAGAAGTGTCCTTAATACACACAAGGGAGGAAAAAGAGTATACAAGTCCATAAACCTCATCTGTTATGTATTGTCTCTTTTAAATGCACGACTCAAGTACATGTATATGAAGTATTATGTTCCTCTCGGTTTTGATGTTTTTAATTAAATTTTAGGAAAATTGTCCATGGTTTTGAAGACAGACCCAGGGGAGGAAATGTCTAAAGAAATCAATCTAAACTTTATTAGCCTACATGTAGTTTAAATGGGACGCCAAATGCGGATCTTAAGTGTGCGTTTAAAGAAAAGCGCTGCGTACATTAGTTTTAAATCCCCATGTAGGTCAAATTGTAATGATGATTTAATTCTTCTTCTTTTTTTGTCCTCGATTAAGTGAATAAAGGCCCTGATGTATCGACTGGCCGTTTGAAACTGGCATGGTCGTGCCATGCGAGAATGGACCGATCCTGCGGTTCTTTATTGCACTGCCAAGACCCTCCTCATCATTCATCAAGACTTGTGTTCTTGCCTGTCTCATTCTCAGATTGTAATGGGGTGCACTCGTGCAGTCACCGCCTTCGTCTGTTCTCTGTAAATCGCTGCAAGGCCATTTAACACGGAATCACTACTCTTTTATTAAAAATATCAAAAAACCTTTATAAGTTGACAACAAATCTAACAGTTAAGTCTCAGCTCGCCATGACTCTGCGTTGAATGTGTATCCATATTGAGCACTTTTAACGTGTATGTTGAGAACTTCCGTGCTTAAGTTTTAAACTGCCGCTTGCAAGTTTCATTTTTGCACGAGCCAAATGTGAGACTTACACAACATGTAGGTACATGTATCTACATGTGCTAAGATTGGGCCATTCACGCAGTCATACATGTTGTAACCTCCTTTGACTCACTTTTCTCAAGCCATGATTCAAAACTTCATACATGTACTTATCATGTACAACATGTACATGTACATTGCACATGTACATCACATGAAACACCAGAGCTTGAGTCTAGTGCACTTAGCCATTTTGCCATGACATGCTCAAGCGCAAAAACATTTTGCTCTCCAGAATTAGGTAACCAGCTAAATTACCATGCCACATGTGCCATTTGTGAATGGTTTCCCATTAGTTTTGCTGAGTAGAAAACTGATTGAGCAATGTTGGGACCTGACCGTGATCAGTAAAGCCCTGGCACCCCTGTGCAAAATGCAATTGTGTTTGAGTAAATGATGTCTCTTTCTGCAGTTAATGAAAACTTGCCTTAAACCATTGCTTTTAACTTCAGCATTTCAAATTTTAAGCATTCACTCCAGCATTCATTACAAGCTGCGTGTCACCATACACCAGTTTTTTTACCCCTTCAAATAATAAAATTTTAGCCCAGGACCTCAAAGAGCTTTTGCAACATAATAGCTTAATAAAATGTGATGGATAAGTCTGTTTCCTTTGTGCTGCTTCACTTTTGATGGACAGTTCTTTTATTGAATATTTCACCTTTTTTTTCAAAATCAAAGTCACACTTCATTATTAAACACAACCCCAAGAGATAGGAACAGTGAGTGTACCAATTGAAAATGCTTATTGTCGTAGGGCAAGGAGCTCATAATGGTTGGTGAATTGCATGGTTTAGATTATTGCATTGGACTTGGTGTGTCACGTCAGTTGCTGTCTTGCTCTCAAGTTACTGGTTTCAAGGGAAACTTGATGACAATGGTGCCAAAAACTGGCGCAAGGCAAAAGTCATACAATTGCTGCAATGTCAGGGATTATGCTAAATTCTTTGTTCACCCCAAAATTGAAATAATGAAATTGATTGAAGAGGTCAATACACTCAGAATGTATACAACCACTTGGTGAAATCCTGCTTCCATTTCTCGAGGCAATTCTTTGAGCAATACAATATTTATAACAAAAAGAAAAAGTCTTGTGATAAAAAGTCTGTGATAAATTTAAATTGCCAAAGGTTCCCCTAACAATTGAAACTTTTGTGTTGTCTAAATTGTAAATGCTGCAGCTGTATTCAGAGATTTTAAATGTCTGTCACAGTGACTTGATTGGTATCAAGTAAACACTCACAATTTGATGCCCCCAGACCAAGCCAAAGAAAGTGTTGCTGTGCCAAAAATGCTAAATGGTTCAGGGAAAGGTCTTGTTAAAGACAGTGGACACTATTGGTAATTATTCAAAATAATTATAAGAATAAAACCTTACTTGGTAACAAGTAATGGGGAGAGGTCGATAGTATAAAACATTTCTGAGAAACAGCTCCCTCTGAAGTAACGTAGTTTTCGAGAGTTTTCCACGAATTTGATTTTGAGACCTCAAGTTTAGAGTTTGCGGTCTCAAAATCAAGCATCAAAAAGCACACAACTTCGTGTGTGAAGGGTGTTTTTTTCTTTTATTATTATCTCGCAACTTGGAGGACCGATTCAGCTCAAATTTGCATAGGTTTGTTATTTGTATGCATATTTGTTGAGGTACACCAAGTGAGAGGACTGGTCTTTGACAATTACCAATAGTGTCCAGTGTCTTTAAGCAGATTTCGCTTGGCCCCCTTGATTTCATCCAAGACCGCTGGGATGGGCTGATAAGCTTGTACAAATTCTTGAATATAGTGAATGCATGATGGGAACGATTGTCTGCACAATGCGCATGATTGTTTGCACAATGCGCACACTTGTTTGGCAAAGCATGGATGTTCCATTGACAAAGTAAACCATTTGATGTTTTTAAAACCCAAGTAACAAGAATGTTGTGGTCAAGTCCTATGCTTATAGTTTAAAAATAATGTTTTATTACACGTATTTGCAATTGTTCAACAAAATAGAGCTTCGTGTACGTACATGATGATTGATACTTGTTGGGGGGGTCGGGATACTTAATGAGCAGGAATTGTTTCCTGAGGGTTTTTCTATAGTCCGTTTACTCGTCTGATTTATTTTGCCAATTTGGACCCAATACTTAGATCATTTATTGTTCTACTTAACAGCATTAGGTTAAAGCCACTGGCACTATGGTAATTGTCAAAGACCAATCGTCTCACTTGGTGTATCTCAACATATATTGTGCAATTACTTTCAAACCTGTGAAAAATTGAGCTCAATTGACGGTCAAAGTTGCGAAATAATAATGAAAAAAAACTTACCCTTGTCACATGAAGTTGTGTGCTTTCATTTGCTTCGTGACCTCAAAATCTAATTCGTAATTCTGAGGTCTCAAAATCAAACTCGCGGAAAATTACTGCTTTCTCGAAAACTACCCCACTTCAGAGGTAGCCATTTCTCACAATGTTTTATACTATCAACCTCTCTCCCCATTACTTGTTACCAAGTACATGTAAGGTTTTATGCTAATAATTATTTTGAGTAATTACTAATAGTGTCCACTGCCTTTAAAGCATGACATTGTAGTATAATAGATTCTGTTCCCCATTGAAATTTGTTGAAATTATGTGAGTTAAAAGTGAATGAAAACTTTGAAATAAATGACTGCGCAAACACTGTATGAAAGACAATCAAGGACTTGACTGAAAAGACTATTCTGTCTGTCACTTGGTTTACTATCCAAAATAAGCATAAAATAGCAAACCTGTGAAAATGTTGCCGCAATTGGTCATCATAGTTACAAGAAAATGAAATAATGAAAGAAAGAAAAGAGAGGGCGACATTTCAAGATTGAGGTCACACGTTAGCAAAAAGGCCAAGGGAGTTCGAGTTGAAAAGTACTGTAGCTTATTCAAGATCAGTCACTTTGTACACGTCATCGGGTATGTACATGTACATGATGTATGTTCACTGGTCTAGCAGTTAAGGTATCTGCTGATGAATACCAGGCTCTGGGTTTCAAATTTTGCCAAAGTACATGTTGCCTTTGAATTTCTCTTCTACATATTTTTAAGTTGGATTCCATACTGAGTATACAGTGCTTGTCACACGTTGGTGTATTGGGTAAAACCGAAATGATCAATAATATTGGTCGTAATGTAATGTTTTTTTATCTTTACCGATCACTACCTTTAAGCATATAATTCCATTGCCCGGCTTGACTGCACAGTGTATTAATAACTTTCCTCACAAAGCAACAAAAAAACTAACCAGGATTTCACTCTCTCCCTCTTACAATCCCCCCCCCCCCTACAACACACACACACACCTTAAATTGACTTCTTTTTGTACCCTGCCCGCCCGAAGCAATGCTGATATAATTAGTTAAGACTGCCTTTAAACTTGCGGAAAATTTGCAATAAATTGTGCATCGACAGGCTGTGTAAAAGCCTCGGAGGCACAATTTGCCAGCAAATCCTATTCAGCGAATTATCTATTTTCGTCTCGCTCATGCACCCCCCCCCCCCCTAGTCTTTCGGTTATTTTCACATTCCATAAAAATACATCCATTCCCCTCCCCCCCCCCCCCCTTCACAAAAAGACCCAGGGCGATTTTCTCTTACTGCCTTGTTGTATTCAACAAGATTTCAAAAGGGTTCTTTTTTTCTTTTTTTTTTTGGACGGGCCTTTGATAAGGTTTTAATACTTGCTGACATTAGGAATGTATGAATTTTGGGGAGGCTTGCATCCACAGAGGCTATAAGTTCTTCTCTATTAGGCTTCTCTGTGTGTCAAATTTGGTCAGTCTCATAATTGGAAACATCGCTCTCTCGTTTTCTATCTCCCTCACTCTATCTGGCGCTGTCTGTTTGTCTTTGGGTGTTGAAAAGAAGAAGAGTTTCTCCTGTCTTTGCTGGAGGTGCGATCCCGTCATGCTAAATTTGCCTCAAATCGGATTCTAAATCAAAAAAAGGAATCAAGAAAAAAAAAGGCTTGTGAATTTTATTTTAAAGCCATTGAACACTTTCGGTAAACAGTTTTGTCCAAGGCCCACATTTCGTGTATCACAACTTATATATGAAATAACAATTAATCTGTAAAAATTTAGGCTGAATTGGTCATAGGAATCGGGAGAAAATAACAGGGAAAACCCACCCTTGTTTTCGCACGTTTTGCTGTGTCATGACAAGTGTAAATTTGTTAGATATCGAGAATTGATATTGTTTTAATGTTTTCTCAAAAAGTAAAGCGTTTCATGGAATAATATTACAAGAGAAGTCTTTCACCTTTACCTTCTGTAAAACCCTATAAGTTATTTATCAATCTGTGAACTTTTGTTTTCTGTTCCGAAAATGTCCAATGGCTTTAAGGCGAGCAATAAACTTCCTGGATGAGCAATAATGCAGTGATGGTGACAGCACTTTGATTGTACGTAGGTGTAAGAATACAGATTTATTAAGGTTCAGTCACCCAGATCTGTCCGGTACTGACCCTAAACCCTAACTCCCTGGATATTCTGGCTGAGAAGTGTTAAATAAATCCTTGATAAAACGCTCCTTGCATATCAACACCCACAAAAATCGAAGTAAGTTTGTTAACCTCGCGTGTACATAATAACTGTAGGCTGTGTGATTTTGTTCAGATTTGTTTGCTTCTGATGTTAGGTTTCTTGTTGATCTTCTGCTGCTTCTGAATTTCTTGCCATACGAAATTTCCTGTAAAACCTCTGGTTGCTGGTTGTGCTAAAGAGACTAAATTGGGACATTGTACTGTAGGCTGATGTAGGCTGATGAAGTTCCACTGGTTGCAATGTGGACATGTTTTTATGACAACTAGATGATGGAAATTGAATTGACTCTTTCCCAAAACCAATGACGAAATAAAATCACTTGCATGATGTATTATAAATGCATACCAGTACATAGTATTCACAGACCCACAATGATTTGATTATCCAAAATCAAATTAAATTCTGGACAAGGAAGGATTCACCATTTGTTATAGTCACCATTTGTTATAGTCACCTTCAAAATTTATGTTAAAAAAAAAAATAGCAAGTTGGCCACAACTCCGTGTCAGCTTCTTTACTCCTTTGATTTCACTAACCTTAAAATTCCAGGCACTCAATTTGTCCCAGCCAGCACACTTGGCTTTAAATACAGTAGTGTGTGTTTTAGTTTTGTTCTTTTTGGTCATGTTGGTGTCTGCAGTTAAGGTTTCATCTGTTTATTCAAGAGATACAAAGTACCCAGATTAAGGAGTGCTGTCGGCAATTTCATTCATGATGTTTGCCTCTTTCCTTTAATGTCACATCTCCACTCAAAGTAGACAACATTGCTATAAAGTTAGATTTCCTAAATGGCAGGAGGCAATGACTTCTCTCAGACAAAAGAGTCTGAACCATACTTTTTGGTTGTTGTTGTTGGAAGAAATACATGCATGCATGACCCTATCAAAGGTGCTACAATTGTGAAAATGGAAACAAAATCTGTTGACATAGCTGCAGTTACAGTTTATACACATTGCCTGGGATTGGTTCAATCGCCTCGTTCGCTCGGCAAATAAGTTTTCTTAAAAAGTGGATCCGGTTTCACACTCTGTGAAAAGCTGTTTGGCTCACAGATTTGCCTTGCGAAAGAAAAACACAATTTTCCTTGCATTTTGTGCATCATTTAAAGAACTTTGCAGTGACACATGTTTGTAAAGATACTGTAACAATATGATGTTGTTAACGTTAGTGGCAAGGGGAAGCTGACAAGGGTTCAGTTGGCCACTGCCCTCAGCTTTGAAACTTTAGCTATCCTCCCCCTCCCCCCCCCCCCTCCCGACACACATTCCACCAAGCTAACTAAACATGTATTTGAACAAAAAGGTAGAAGTCCCATTTTGTCAACACTTTGAAGTGATTATGGCCCCTCCCTCCCTCCCCCTCCCACATGTGGGAGTTGATCCCCTGCTGCTGTGGGAAGACACAAATACAGCTACAACTACACTAAGTTGGTATGCTGAGCAAGTTCATTAGCAACGAATCATAACACCATCTTGTTGAGCAGCAACTTCCTTCCATCCAAAATGCCATGGTTATTACATGACCAGGTCTGGAATTGCACACAGGCCCAACATGTAGGGCCCCTAGCCTCCAATGTCTTAATGTCCTACAATGGTCTTAGCCTTGGTGCCCCTTCAAAAGTTTCCCAGTGACTTTAAGATTTTCCAATAGAAGTGCTCTTAGCTGGGGGGGAAAAAAAATTGCCTTGAGATTAGACTCAAAGCCTGCATAAACTGGTGTATATGCTAAAACGATTCTGCTGGGAATTTGTCAAGACTACAATTGCAAAAATATCAAATCCTAAAATGGAACGAGACAAACTAAAAACATATAGATCAAACACAAAATTCACTTCTTAGTTTTGCTTTTGTCTTTCCCTCTGGTCTTGCAACCTCTGCCCCTTCTCCCCCCCCCCAACAGTTTCATTGAACGCCTCATGAAATAGACCACACTTTATGTATGAAAAGAATGAAATCTGAGAAGAAGGGCGTGATGTAATGGTGGGACTCATTGATTACAAACACACACTTAATACCTCTGTTGTGCTGAGCCGAGTGTACAATTACTTTTTAAGTAACCGTGCAGCGGCATTGTGCGTGCTTAATGAGCCATGGAAAGTCCGTTGAACCTTGCTTAAAACAACATCATCAAACACGCAGTTGGTGATAAAAGTGGACAGGGACGGAAAACATTTCAGCTGTGTGGCGACAACATAGATATCGTCGGAATTTGTACGCACGATCGACTCGCCGACCAAAGGGAGGGAAGTGAATTGCTCCGACGACGCTTGAGGGGCAGTACCCGGAGTTATTATTTTTTTCCTTTTTATCCCCCAGTGGTTTACTATTTTCTTCTTCTATTTTTAATCGGCTCTACTGGTCGGACTAGCCGGTCATTGCTCTGGCAGTTGTTGACAGTGGAAACACAATTCATTAACCTAAGTGGAAATTAATGACTGGGTTGGAAAATAGTATCGTACCGGCCGTGACTCAAGGGTTATTCCCCCCCCCCCTCTCCCCCAGGCCAAGTCAGTCCTTGATGTCATTATAAACAATTTAAAGAAATATAATTCAAAATGATTCCTCTCTCTATTAAATGAGTATCTGTCTCAGCGAACCAAATGGTTATTTTTTTTATGACTAGACATAGTCGGTTATGATAACTGACTGTATGTATACGGAAATGTATTTGTTATTTGACGCTCGCATTTGTTTATTGTCAAAAATTAGTGCCGTAGTTTAAAACTTTCTTAACAAGTTAAAGGGTGTGCATAACATTGGTAAGATTGGAAATACATGTACCAATGTTTATGCATTAATCATTTCTCAGATTAAAAAGTTCTGGATGAAAAATTATCAAAACCATAGGCCTACAATGTATAATTTGTATTTAAAGGCACTGGACACCTTGGTAATTGTCAAAGACTATCAAAACTGAATAAAACACTATCTTTGTGCGCTCTTGTTCTGAGCATTTTGGCTTTTACATGTACCCTGATTTGAATGTCTTCCCTCAATTTTGCAGATTTCCTTTAAGTTTTACAGCCATTAGCTTCACATTTAAACTGTCATCCATGGATGGTAACAGCTTGGAGTGTTATTCTCCGACACCCACTCACAATGTGGTCTTTAAACTTGACATGAAGCACAATGTGTGCATTCCCCTACCTTCATGTGAGCAACCGCACCTGGTCAAACATGTAGCGGTGCACTTGCTGCAAAGTTTCATGCTGAATGACTGTTTGCCGTAGACTTGTCCGAGAGTTGGGGAATTTGACATTCAGAAAAACCTTAACTGGCATCAGGCTATGCTTGACCCGCTGAGGTAATAAGTGTTGGTGGTGGAGGGTACATGAGGTAGGATTGTCACCTGGTCATTCACATTGTGGAGAGTTTTGTGTGTATTTTTTAACTAGAGAGTAGGGTTCGAACCTTGCCAATTAGTTTTTAGTAGGGTAAATAAAATGCACGCCTGCCATAAACATTAAGTGGATCTTATCACATTTTGTTTTGTTTCGAGAAGAGAGTTGGGTTGAGCTCAATCGGTCGTCGAAGTTGCTAGATACATGTACATGTAGGAATGAACAAAAAAAAAACACCTTGTCGCACCATGGTCACATGAAGTTGTGTGCTTTCAGATGCTTGATTTTGAGACCTCAAATTCTAAATCTGAGGTCTCAAAATCAAATTCGTGGAAAATTACTTCTATCTCAAAAACTACGTGTCACTTCCGAGGGAGCTGTTTCACACAAGGTTTATACTATCAACCTCTCCACATTACTAGTTATCCACAAGGTTTAAACTATCAACCTCTCCACATTACTCGTTATCTGTCATGTCTGTTGTACAAATATGCATGCTAAATACATGTAATTGTCATCTCACCGAGATAAGAATTGTTGTTTGTGTTAAATTGTGTTACTAATTTCTCAAAAACTATGACACTAACCAAGTAAAATTTCAAGGGAAGCTTTTACCATCATTTCATTATTACACATAATTACATAATTAACACTTTTGAAAAAGACCGTTAAAGTGGACTGAAAATACCATTGTTTACAATATAAGTTCAAGTGTGGCTTGCGTTGTCAAGATCGAACAGTCGTCACTCGTGCAGCTGTAGCAAACTCGCACGGGCTGTATACTCCCAAGGGAGCTGAGAAACAACAAAGGGATGTTATATGTCCTATGACCAGGGCACTATTGTAAAGCTATTATATGAAGAATTTCTTATTATTTACGTATAATTACTACGTATACATTAAACCTTATAATTTCAAAGCTCTTCATGGCCTATCTCTGTCTATAAATTTGACCTTATAAATAAATACATTCCTGTTCGTCCTCTTCGCTCTGCTGGGCAATCCCTACTGACTCAAACTACCCTTTCCACTAAATTCTATGGTCAAAGAGCATTTCACTACATTGTACATTGCACCTTCGTTATGGAACGACTTACCTCTTTATACCCGCCTTGCTAACTCCTTTCAGATATTCAAGGCACTTTTAAAGACTCATTTGTTTAAATCTTTCTTTTGTAACATTTGCTTTAAGTGTGTTTTTGTCTAACAAATGTTTCTCAAAATGGTTTATTCTAAGGCTGATGTAGCCTTCCGCCTTTAATTGTAAGAGTGGTTACTAATCGTATACATTCCCTTTAAAAACAGTGGACACTATTGGTAATTGTCTAAGACCAGTCTTCTCATCTCACTATATGCATAAAATATCAAACCTGTGAAAATTTGAGCTCAGTTGGTCGCCAAAGTTGCGAGATAACTATGAAAGAAAAACAACCCTTGTCACACGAAGTTGTGTGCTTTCAGATGCATGATTTCAAGCCCTCAAACTCTAAACTTGAGGTCTGGAAATCAAATTCGTGGAAAATTACTTCTTTCTCAAAAAATTTCTCCACTTCAGAGGGAGCCGTTTATCACAATGTTTTATACTATCAACCTCTCCTCATTACTTGTTACTAAGTAAGGTTTTATACTAATAATTATTTTGAGTAATTACTAATAGTGTCCAATGCCTTTAAGGTGTTAATAATGTCTTGTTTTGTTGCCGACATGGCCGAAGGGGAAAAGAACCCAGGTAGCCAGTATCTCCTGACATCCCAACCAGGTGGGGGCCAAAGCATTCTTAGGTTAAAATTAGCTTTCCCTTGGCAGGTGGCATGTCACTAGACAAAGAAAGTGATCTCAACGATGTGTAATATATCCCTAAAAAAGCATTGGCGTTTCAGCTTTCATGTCAAGCTGGCATAAACAAATAATCGCTTAGTGGTATTTTAAAACTCACTCCAGTCATTTTAAATGCCACTAATTACAACGAGTTCCTCTCATGTGTTTTTTATTTACTCTGGTCTTTTCTCTGCAGTATTCCATCCAGCATTTTGACCGAGGCAGATTGAGGCGTACAGACACGATGGACAAGAGCCAGCCATTGCTGTTAATAAGAGCGCCCTCTGTTGATGAAGCTGAGCCACCCCGGCAGGGCATTGAAGGCTGGATGATTGGTAACCGAGGTGGCCACGGCCTAGAAGGTCGTCATAGCAGCTGCCAAAATGTCAGCCCTACTGAGAATGTAAGGCATAATTGGACAAGCAAGGGGGCAAAAGATGCTCAAATAGAATCAGTCAAGGATGGCTCAACAAGAAAACCTCCCTTTCAAATTTCAACCATAAAAGACTCCTCGGAGCTGGTGAAATCCAAGGAAGGTGATCAAAGTGCAATGGATATTGGAAATAAAATAGCAGTAAATGATGCACTTCGATGTAGCTTAGACACCAACCCCCATGAGAAATTTGCAACAGGGGAAAATGTCCATAATAAAGTAGACAATCTTCACAGCCAAGATGTGAGAGCATCTCATTCAGATGGTGTCAGCGTCTACTGCAAGCACAGTGACGAAGACTCCACCAATCTGCCGGAGAAAAACAGTTTTCAGAAACGCCGGCCCATTGTGTCGCTAGTCGAGCCCGAGGCCCCAGATGACTCCAGTGGGACAACTAGCAACAAACAGTCCAGGGATGATTGGGTCAGGTGCAATGATAGTGCAAACACCATGGTTGAAGACGATAATGCACAAGCTGTGGCGCCAGCTGCTCTGAAGGAGTTGCAACTTAAAGAAGACGCTACGCAGTGTGTAAACAATGTGACAGTGGTGGCAGCAGATGGGCTCCCTAAGACGCCTGTAACTACAGCACAGAGCGTTGACGATACTTCCTCTCCCCAAGTTATCCTGTCCCCTAAGGAAATGAAGGGCGTTCGAAGTGAGGATTTTGGTCAGACTCTTCTAGATGTACCCCCGCGTTCCGTGAAAGGTCATCATCGTGTTGGATCTGACATCAGCATAGATGAAATGACCTCACTAACCCTTGGTATGAATGCCTTCGCGGAGTCGTCAAGACACAGGGCTGAGGAACGGAAGGGCTACATGGAGGCACTTCAGGCAAACTCAGTTGAGGGGTCTGGAGTAAAAGAAGTAGAGACTCTGATGAACAGACCCTTGTCAGACTCCGATGTCGATTGTATGGAGATCGTGATGAAGAATGAAAAGATTACTTGAAATAATAATATCAAAATAAATTATACCTGTACATATCTAAGAAATTTGCTTATTTTAAAAAGGAGTTAACACATGCATTGCCAAATAGGTATGCAACATACGAATAATAGGTTATAGCAAATAATTATGAATAAGCTTTACAAGGGTGTTTAATGCACTCAAACAAGACAAATTTTGTCAATGACTTCTATTTGCATGTGTTGAAAAATACTTAAAATATGGAATTGATGTTACAACTCTCTTCAATGTACAACAAGAATACAACTGATGTTTGAATGGAACAAACAGGTAGCTATCTTCTAACAAAATAAATATACATCAACTAATAAAGCTCAGTAGGTAGAGTGCTGGCATGTTTATCAGGAGGTTGTTGGTTCAAACCCCACTCAAGTAAACTTTTCTTTGTTCAACTAAAATCATTTCAAATGTACTTAGCCAGTTTACTTTTTTGTATTTTTTTTTAATCTGAGATGAAAAGTTGCATCCCCTTAAGGTGAACCCCTGGCTGCCGCTTCCCAGGTTGTATCATAAATTGGTTGTGATCCCTGGCAGTTAACAGTTTTATTGCTTTTGACTGGCACCCCTGAACAAAGATACTGACAAAATAGGGGACCGCCAACATAGGGCTGGATAGCTCAGTTGGCAGAGCGCCGGCACGTAAATCCGGAGGTCGGCACGTTAATCCGGAGGTCGTTGGTTCAAATCCCTCTCTAGTAATTTGATTGTTTTCATCCCCAAATCAAAATGAACAGACAGAATAGCAGTTTGTCTGTTTCCTTTTGAAACAGTAAGACAATTCATAACCCTTCCAAGCATGAATGAAATGATGGACACAGGGACCGTGGAGCAAGAAACATTGTGAGCAGTTATACCCTGGGGCAAACAGGGGCCAGACACCCACTGTATCAACAAAGATGCCGTTTCAGATGCTCCTGGTCTTCACCCGAATCTCCTTCCGGGACCGGAGCACATTTTACTCTTACCCCTCAGGGATAAGAAGGAAAAAAACTAAATCACGGAATAAAAATAATTTCGTTCTAGGTTTATGAATGAGCTACAGTTTTGTTCTCCCTCCCCCAACCCCTGAGGACCAGGATGCTTTTAACTGACTCTTTTTATGTTCTAGTTTTATCTAGGAAGAAAACACCGCCATATATGACCAAAACCAGCCCTGCTGTAGATTGTCTGCAAAGCTTATGAGGGGATGTTTTAATCAATTCACGGTAAAGGGGAAACATTAACGGGGCGGGGCACTTCATATTTGCTATGAATATAGTACAACCGTGCTTTTTATTGTTCCAATCATTGCCTTAAAAGAAGTTTTAAATTGTAAAACAAGTCTATGGTTGAATGCTGATAAACACACATTCACTTTGGAAAGAAGAAGATGCCAAAAACCGCCCGCGTACTTAAGTAATTATTTGTACAAAGAAACCAAAAACAAACATACTAATGGCCTTATGTTTTCATCTAAAGCAAAGTCTTTCAATTTGTCTGAACATTTTTGATAATAATCGTTGTGGTAGTGCAGCCTTTGCTCGATTTCAAATTGGTGTTTTCAAACCCAGGGCGGGAGAAAAAGAAAGTAGTATGATCCCCTCATATCTGATGAGAATCGTCATCATTGAAATAAATATGATCGAACACGAGGTACCCGTCGACTATTGTTAGCGCGTAAAATGACTTTATAATTTTTTGTACGATATTTACTACAAGCCTTTGATGTCTAAGGATTCCTCCTGGTAAAAAAAAACCTACATCTTATTTTACCTTAATGTAGATTATGTGAGTGTACGTTGCTCATTAGTTAAAAACCATGCTTGTCTTACATCATCCGACTTGTTTCACTTGTTCATACTATTTGCAAAACTAAAGCAGAATGCTAGTTAAAGACAGTGGTAACGGACACAAGCCTATTAGTAATTATTCAAAATAGTTATTAGCATAAAACCTTACTTGGTAACAAGTATTATGGAGAGATGTTGATGGCATAAAACATTGTGAGAATAGGCTCTCTCTGAAGTAACGTAGTCAAGCATTCCGACAGCGCACAACTTCGTGTGACAACGGTGTTTTTTGTCGCACTTCGGCGACCAATGAGCTCAAATTATCACAGGTCTGTTTATGCATATGTTGAGAAACACAAAGTGAGAAGACTGGTCTTTTGACAAGTACCAATAGTGTCCAGTGTCTTTAACGTCCCATTTTAAAACCAAATTAATTGAAGGCCTGACGTTTTTAGAGTATACATCGTAGATGTACATCTTTCGTTGCATCACAGTTTTCATTTTGAGAATACTTTCTAAAATGATGTTTACATCCTTATGGAGACATCTTTCTTTTTTCCCTTTTTTCCTGTACTTAACAACCTCCATATTCATGTAAACAAAATTCCCTGTGGAGCACCCCAGTCTTTAGAATTCCTCTTGTGTTTCCCTTTTCTGTTTGGTGCTCGTCTTCATATTGTAGCGAATATTAAAACACTATTATTACACGTAGCGTTAAGGTCACATTGTCCTGAGATACATTATGCATACAGTTTAATAAACAGGTAAATTGTATCGATGAATTACGTTTACACGCTGTAAAGTTCACGTTCGAAAACTTTGCAGCCTAAATGGATGAACCAAAATATTCAAGTAAAAAGTCACATTTTTAAAGGTTTTTCTTTTTTAAATGTATTGGAAAAACATGGCTTTATATCTATAAGAAATATTATATAAAATGTTTATTTAACACTTTGCATATTCAATCCATTTTAATTTATTCCAAAGGTTTGTTTTTTAACGACTGCATCTTTGATTATTTCAGCTAAATTAAATGCATGTTTTTTTTTTCTTTTCAGAAATTTAATTTAAAAGATGAAGTGAGAGTTGCATCAGGGAATTTAAAAGTCCCATCTAATAACTATAACTAGACGTCAATAAGTAAATCAATCATTTGACATTATTTCATTCCACTGACAGCAGTGTTTGTTATGATTAAGTGATTCGACGTGCAGTATATTGTTTTCTTTTAATTTATTTGGAATGTCCCCGAAATGAAACTTTCATGTGGAATAAACGTATGAAGATTAAAATAATTATGGCGCCGTCCATAAGAAATTAATGTTGTTTCGTTGATGGAGCATTCTGTGTGGGTTTTTTTGTGATAATAACAACCTATTCATACTAACCAGTGGTGATACCTCTCACCCGAAGGGCTTTGAACTTCTTGACAAATGAAATTAACCCGTTGTGGATTGTATTTTTTTATGTTTTGTGTATCTTGAGGCAACTTGTATACCTTTCAACGGTCCTTATTTTTTAGGGATCGTCCCTAATTTGGAGAAACCCAATGACAAACACTAGAGAAGGTCCCTAATTCTGACAATCTTTTAAATTCAACTGAAAAATATGAGATGAATTTAGTAAGGAAACTGTCCTTCGTGACTGTGATCTTTCAAATGCCTGAATCCATTGAAATATTTTGTTACTCACCCATTGTCTTTGTGCACATACCCATAGACGTGGGTATTGGCTGACGTCCATTATTTCCGACTTTGCTATAAAATGTTGGCAGTTATGAACTTGGTAGCAGGCCGGTCGCTGTTTACCTAACTTTTGACAACTCTTGGATTTACCACTTGCCAATGGGTCTTTGCCGAATTAACAATTCAGTATTTTTTAGTGGAATTCTATATATGCATAAGTGTATGGAAAATAACATGCACCATTCACATTTTTTATTACCATGTGTTTGAGTTAATCAATTGCTAAAATTCAAATAAAATGAAACAAAACTTGCAAATTGGGGTTTTCAAACCCAGGGCGGGAGAAGAAGAAAGTAGTATGATCCCCTCATATCTGATGAGAATCTTCATCATTGAAATAAATATGATCGAACACGAGGTACCCGACTATTGTTGGCGCATAAAATGACTTGAAACAATTGTGTACGATATTTACTACAAGCCTTTGATGTCTAAGGATTCCTCCTGGTAAAAAAAAAACCTACATCTTATTTTACCTTAATGTAAATTTTGTGAGTGTACGTTGCTCATTATATAAAAACCAGCTTGTCTTACATCATCCGACTTGTTTCACTTGTTCATATTATTTGCAAAACTAGGAGTCGGGAGAAAATAACGAGAAAACCCACCCTTGTTTTCGCACGTTTCGCCGTGTCATGACATGTGTTTAAAATAAATCCGTAAATCTCGATATCGAGAATTGATATGTTTTCTCAAAAAGTAAAGCATTTCATATAATAATACTTCAAGAAAAGTCTTTCACCATTATCTTATGTAAGCCCTTTAAGCTATTTGTAAATCTGTGAACTTTTTCTGAGTATACTTTGTTTTTCTGTTCCGAAAGTGTCCAATGCCTTTAATTCATGTCTATCATCTATTAATATATTAGCTCTATCATAAATGCTGGTTTTTATTTGAGAAGAGAACTGCATGAGTCAAGTCTCGAAGTGAAAACGGCATGACAAATTAGTAGGTAGGAATCGTCAACAATATTATGGCGTCGGATTCAACCTAATGTATGATTTGCTGAATGAGCAGAATTGCATATTTGGTCGGTCATCTCATCGAATAATCCATAAGTATACACTGGTTTCTGATGATGACTACAGAAAAATAACTACATCAACTACAATGTCTGGTTGTGGGCTTAACAACCGTCATTTGCCATAAAGATGGCTGATTTTAAAATGTTGTGACGTCAAGTGGAAACTGTGTATGCCATTAGGAAAATCATCCGCTGCTTTTGAAACTTTGAAAATATCATTCGATATTAGTTGGTTGTTTGTATTAAATTCTCCCATCCAACGGTTTTCCACGTTCACGCAGGCGAGTCGTACCAATGGCATGCATGTAGCTGCATTCTAATCAACAAAGCTATTTGATCGATTCGGCGGGCCATAGATTCTGAATAGGGGACCGTTGGGTTTGAAATTCGTTTCCAGCACGTGGAGAAATGTCCATCAATCCTAATTGTTGAGGTTTGTTTTGTGCGTTAAAGAGTCAGAGGTGCTGCTTTTGAAGTTATTGTTTGGCAGTCTTCCTCAAATCAAGAGGAAACTTCCGTGGCTTGAAACTGGTACAGATTGTTCATACGACCATTTTTTTTTTATTTTTTTTTTGAAACAAACCACGAAGGGAAACGCACTGGGTAGGCTACATTTAAATGTATAACGGGGTTGAACATAGAGCGTGATTTCAACCGACAACCTCCGGATTAGCTTGTTCGCGGTCTTCCCGTATTTTATCGGCCCATCTTTGTTCGGGGAGCCTGTCAGTAAGAACTGCCGTGTAGCTAGGGATCATACCAAAGTTTAAGACAACATGAGAGCGGCAGCCATTGGATCATCTAAGTGGATGGCGACTTTCTTTGTTTAAATATCAAGTAATGAAGGAAAACTGAGTGGGTTAATTTGATCCAACCCACAAATATTGTTTATATATTTGTTATATTATGTTTCCCGTAAAACAGGGTGTGCAGCAATATAACAAAATGCAGTATGCCATTTACCAAATGTGCACGGGTATGCTAGTTGCGACTTCACCGATGGTTCATGATTGTGTTTCAAAATTGGTATCTCTTAATTGTTATAAAATACATTAAGGACGCGTTTACGACACCAGTTAAACCATGGTTAAACATAAAATGTGGCACGTCACGCTCTCTTTAAAGTTAAATTGTGGGCCGGTATGAAATCATTAGATTCTGCAAAAAGTGTTATCCAAGTAGGACCTTCGGATGTCGATCAAACAGCAGAAAGGCTATTTTATTGATATAAATCCTGACGAGATTCGAAAGATAAACGCTCTGTGTTTAGATAACTCGTCAGCGCGACACTCTGGCTGATTGAACTGACATCTGCATACTGTGGAATAGAGGGGCGCAACTTACAATTCAGCAGTTAATCGTCTTAGTTTTTTCCTAAAAGAGAATGATCAGGGCCTTTTTATTTTTTGCTTCGTTCAAAGATGGCTGCCAAGTATTTTACTTCAAACTGGCCACCAATTTATTTTCAGTTTTAAGTCACCATATTAGTTTTAAGCAGAGAAGTAAGTTTTATGAGAAATACATATAGATTTGTCTTCTGGAAAAAAAGGGGATGCGGCCTCAAAAAAGGATGAGGGAGGGGACGGTTAACGTATTTTATTTTTTTATATTTTCGTGGATATCTCAAGGTTGCTCATAATATCTAAACTATAACCCGAAGCTTCAGACAAAAACGGCATTATGGCGCCCGGTTCGATAGAGTGTCATGCACGACGGTTACCACCGCCTACATAAACAATTCACAAGCTTAGGTTATGCCTGGTAAATTTAGAGCTTGAATACTGAAAAATTATACTGATAGTTTTGAGGAAAAATTTTACTCGGCGTCCTGATAGAGAAAGGGAAGCCACCGATATTTTAAGTCCCATAAATACAGTGACTCTTTTAAAGACAACCGACACTATTGGTAATTGGCGAAGACCAGTCTTCTCACTTGGTGTTTCTCAACATAATGCATAGAATAACAAACCTGTGAAAATTTGCACTCAATTGTTTGTCGAAGTTGCGAGATAACAATGAAAGAAAAAACACCCTTGTCACACGAAGTTGTGTGCTTTTAGATGGTTTATTTCGAGACCTCAAGTTCTAAATCTGAGGTCTCAAAATCAAATTCGTGGATTTTCAAAATTACTTCTTTCTCGAAAACTATGCCGTTACCGTCAACCTCTCCCCATTACTCGTAATCAAGAAAGGTTTTATGATGATGACTATTTTTAGTAATTACTAATAGTGTCCACTGCCTTTAGTGTCATGTTTAACTGAGATGATCTGTTACCCTGAATTCAGTACTAACAATTGTTGCCTTCTAAACAGCATGTAGAATTCAATCGATCAACGTAATAAAAATCGATGTTTGTGCCAGTGAGGGATATAGTACATTTGTTAGTACACCATTAGAAGTGCAATTATCAGTTAACAATAAACAACCAATCAAGGGTGTCGGAATATAGGTCGAGTTGTCTGAACATAGGGATGTCGGAACAAAGGGGTGTCGAAACATAGGGATGTCGGAATATAGAGCAGTCACCGCTTTTCCAAACGTGTCGATGAGTCGATTTGGTGTACTTTGGAGTAACGCTAAGGAGTCATGATTCACATTGAAAGACATATCCTACATATAATGGACACATCGGTGTCGTGACTGCGTGTCACCTACACGTACACCGATGGATCTTTAACAAAAATAAACTATAGTGTTTGAAGGCAGTGGACACTACTATGGTAATTGTCAAAGACTAGCCTTCATAGTTGGTGTATCTCAACATATGCATAAAATATCAACCTGTGAAAATTTGAGCTCAGTCGGTCATCGACCTTGCGAGACAAAAATGAAAGAAAAAAAAACATCCTTGTAGGTTTTGATGTGCTTATCATAACCGTGTATTAAAGGAACACGTTGCCTTGGATCGGACGAGTTGGCAGTAAAAAACAAAAAAAGCGTTTGTAACCGTAAAAAAAATTCATTGGTTGGAAAGATGTTTTTGAAGTAGAATACAATGCTCCACACAAGTTTGTCTCGAAATTGCGTGGTTTTCCTTTTGCTCTTCGAACTATACACGGTCGGCCAATTTTATGGGAGTGAACAATTTTACTCCCATCATAGCTCCATGCTCCCTCAAATAGCCGACCGTGTTAGCCGACGAAGTAAAAGGAAAACCACGCAATTTCGAGGCATATTTGTGAGGATCAGTGTATTCCACTTAAAAAAAAATCTTTTCAACCATATACATTTTATAAGAAACGGTTACAAACACATTTTAAAGACCAACTCGACCGATCCAAAGCAATGTGTTCTTTTAATATAGTACTCCTGGTCGTCCCCGGTGCATTGATCAAGCTCCCATGGCTGATGAGCATGCAGTAATAGACCTGAGAAGAGACTACAATCTCACATCATTCTGGCTCCAACGTTATCCTCACCCATTTCCCCATGGGGTTCGTATAAACACGCAACTTATGCAAACGGATATGTGTTCGTCTATAAAATCGACACTTTCCTAAATGTCAAAGAAAATCTTTCCGGCTACAGTAATGGTTCAAGGACATAATTAGAGTCTTTTTCCGTTTTCCGAATAGATTTTGATCGGAAAGTTAATCAAATAATGATCCTATTACAGTATTTTACTAGTCTTGCTTTGATCGAGTCACTCATTTTGATAAAGTTGCTGCCTCAAGTTGTTATTAGAGGCACAAGGGTCGATTTCACAAAGAGGCAGGACTAGTCCTAACTTAGGACTAGTCCTAGGAGATACAAACTGCATTAAATGTCCCAAGTTAGGACGAGTAACTTGTCCTAACTCGAGATAAGACTAGTCCTAACTCTATGTGAAATCTACCCCTGGACACTTTTAGTAACTGTCAAAAACCAGTATTCTCAGTTGGTGTATTCCAACATTGGGCATGTGCAATAACACCGTTGTTGCACAACTTGGTGTGCTTCCAGTTGCCTGAGGATGGCTTCGGCCGGAAGTCTTTTCCTATCTGAGTGAGAAATAACTTGCTGTCTCCATTTTAGAGGGAGCCGTTTCTCATATGTCTTTTTTTATATTTAAATAGTTAATTGAGTAATTACTAGTAGTGTCCATCCAGTGCCTTTAACGCGCGTTTAGCCAGCTTATTCCCCGTAGAATGTGCCAATCCATTAGTTGTTTAAAGACAATGGACACTGTTGGTAATTGACTGTGCAAGTCTCGCGCAGATTTGAACTTCCGGGACCATTGTGGTCCCAACCTTATGGAGTTTTACGTTGGGGAGATTTTGTTTCGTCCATTACTTTAGTTTAATATAGTTTATGACCATAAAAATGACATATGTTGTTAAAAATGTAATTCTAATTAACAACATATATACAAGTAAAAATAAAGTCAACATGATAACGAAGAAAAACCGATATTTAAACTTGACCTCAGGTCAGGTTACTTGTAAAAAATTAAGAATTTGTGCCCATCTCCGATCAAGAAACTTACGCAGACGCTTGTTTTGGCCGTGCGGTTGGAAAGCCTTTTCATTGGTCGCTTAGGCGTCGGCTTCCTCTTTAAAATGCGTCACGCATTTATCTAACGCCCTTGCGACCATCGTGCGTCCGCGTATAAACCAGCTTTCAGTAGTTTCACATTCGGGCGTAGATTTACAAATGGGGTTTCAAAACATTTAAGATCAAACAAACATCCTTGTCCCAGAGTTTTACTTTTGTCTATACATAGACTTTAACCGATAATTGTGTATTAGTTTAAAAAGCTAAAACTAATTTAAACAAGCTCTAATGGGTATTTTTGTTGTTCAGATTCGGCATGAAGAAAACAAATTAAAGCATAGATTTGATTCATAAAAAAAATTAAGTTCTTCAGTTGTCGTGTTTTCTCGCTCCGGTGCGCGCGAGACTTGCACAGTCTATTGTCATAGACTAGTCTTCTCACTTGGTGTATCTCAACATATACATAAAATAACAAACATGTGCAAATTTCAGTTGCGAGATAATAATGTCGGAAAACTGATTGATTTTGAGACCTCAAATTCTAAACCTGATGTCCCGAAATCAAATTCGTTGCAAAATAACTTCGTTCTCGAAAACTACGTCTGTTCAGAGGGAGCCGTTTCTCACAATGTTTTATACTATCAACCTCTGCCCATTACTCGTTATCAAGTAAGGTTTTATGCTGATAATTATTTTGAGTAAACTACCAATAGTGTCCACTGTCTTTCAAACTGATGGCTTAATGTTTCAAGTCATGATAAATTTGCCATTGGCAGACAATAATACTTTGCGACATAAAAAAAATGTTCTTGGAAAAGTAAGTTCAATGCCATTACACGACATGACGTCACCATCTCCATTACAATCTACGAATTAAAAACCACTTAACCTGACTCCGTCAAAATCCGTTGAGATTAAATCAATTTTCATCCCCTCCTCTCCGGTACGGGTTAACTTTCTTCGTGATCCATAATATTTTTTTTTTTTTTATGCTGTGAATTTGCACCCAAAATGTTATTCATTAAGGCTGCTTTAAATCAATTTACATATATATATATTTTCTTCAATTAAAAGATCGTAGGGTGATTAGCTGGTACGTCTGACGCCATTTTTGATTCTCCATTTTCATCGATCCGAAAGTAAGAAAAAATCTATAACACTAAAGGAGTTACCATGTTCGACTATATAGCAGACTTAAGTGGTCATCGTTTAAACTGAGTGGTCTGCCAAAGAGCAGGCTTGAATAAATCTTCCGCGCCGTTAAAAAGACAGGAATCACGGCGCAGCGAGCGGAAGGTTCCTCCCTCTTCGGTTGTTAATTATTGGAAGTGTACCCGAGTGGAAAATGTGCGCTGTGCGTAATGCAATTTAGTTTGGTTGATATTTAAAGCATTTCTTTACGGACCCAATGTAGTTTTCCGTGATTACGACAGTCTCTGATACACTCGGTTGGTGAACTTAGTGTTTCCTTACACTACAAGCCAGTCTGTTTATAAAATTATAATCATCGAAAGAACTTTGCCGTTTACGAAAGACTGTTGAACAAGGGGAATGTTTAGCAGTGAAGAGTCTGTTCATGCCTCGATCGCATCGAATACAAGAAACACACTCGAACAAAGACCTTTTATCAATACTTCTTGCTGCTAAATTCTTTCGAAATTTTGGGAAAATAAAAACACAAGCGGCAATTTGCTATTACTTTCACTGTTAATTTAATACAAATAACTTGTTAAAATGATAACGTTACAAAAAATTTGCACCTGGTACGAGGATTCATAAACAGTATTAACTCATTTGCCAATCACTTTCGATTAATGTGAGACATATACATAAGATTAATGATTGGTTTTCTTTGTTGATGTGTAATTATTCTACTTTCATATAACCCTTAAAAAAAAAAAAAAAAAATATTAAAACCCGAATCAGCCCCACCCCATTTTTCAATGGGAAATCTGTGATCAACATTGTCTCTCCGCATGTAGCCTCGTTTTGGATTAAACTGAAAGGCATTATGCGTTATTCCATATAGAGGCAAATGCGTTTACGTCACGCCACCATCAATTCAGTTCAAAAATACGAAATTTCCCCCCATTATTTGCCCGCCAGACAGAAGTGATTGCGCTTGCGGTGGTGCAATTTACTGTATTACATTGTATGAGTGTATCATGAACATGTCACCAACAAGAAGTACCTAAAATAATCAGTGCTACAGTCCTTTCTCGAAACCATGTCCACCAAATGATGAGTTTAGTAGATCGATCAAGAAACACCCGTAATGTGAATGTTTGTGTATGATATATTAAAAGGCACTCGACACTTTTGGTAACAAGCAACGGAGAGCCGTTGATAGTACAAAACATTGTGAGAAACGCTCACTCTGAAGTAACGTATAGTTTTTGAGAAAAGTATTTTCTCGCTCAAGCATTACTTTGTTAGCCCGCCAGCGCTTGGTAGATCCTGCGAGCTACCATTACAAATGTCCGACCATTCTGGCTGATCCATAATATTTTACTAAGGTGGCCGACACATTTTCTCCGACCCATTATGTCCGATGTATCATAATGCCTGATTATTTTCGACAACTCACCAAGTACGGCCTACCACTAATTACGTCCGACGTACCGCATGATGTTTGACCCGTTATTTCAAACAGACCATTGCGTCAGGTTACATTTATGGTGGCCGACTCATTTAACTCCAGGTCTGATGATGGATCACAATGTCTGATTATATACAACAACTCACTGAGCACTTCTTAGTTGTCCAACAGACCATTATGTTCGACTCGTAATGTCAAACAGACCATTACGTTCCGACAGATTATTATTGGCAACCCATTTAGTCCGACAAACCATTTTACCGATACATGTTGTCAAACAATCAATTTCGTCCTAGCCTTGCTCAAGGCAGTCGCATTATTCGCTCCGAAAAGACGCCGCTGTTATCCCACCCGTATACCCTGTTCGTGGTGCGTGCGATCACACCGCATGACCCACCCGTATACACACTGTCACATCGTACGACTACTGTGCATACAAGTCATCCGCACTCGTACCACTAACCGCATGCGGAGGCCGTCAGGCCGACAGCCTTGTCGGGTCTGTAACTTCCGGGTTTAATGTGTTGTATTGAAAAATTTCCACTAGTGGAAAAAATTGGGGGGGGGGCTCTCGGATATGCTAGTATGCAGCTCATGAATATGTATATCTTTCGTCAGACCTATCAGACAACACAGGATGTGAGGCAAATGAATTATTCATTTTGACGTCCAATCACGCACGCCTATCATGCTCGCTGAGCGTCCGTGGTGGTGGTGTGTGATGTAGACATGTCTCGTCTTTCGCGGGCATTATGGTAATGAGCTGACCGTGGGAACTCTTCGCTTATTATAGTAATGAGGTCAGTGGCTTCAACACAGACCCTACAAGGCTGTCGGCCAGACGGCCTCCGCATGCGGATAGTGTACGGGGGCACCGTGTCGTGCGATGTTACGCAGAGTGAATACGGGTGGGTTTTATACGGAGTGAATAATTCGACTGCCTTGAGCAAGGCTAATTTCGTCCTAATGTAGGCATAAATTTCCGACTTTTTCGTCAGACGGGGAAATAAATGTCACACATTTGTATCGTCCTTGTATTCTTGGTCCAAAAATGGTAGTTTAAGTTGGTTTATTCCTTTTAAAACTGTCCTTTTGCAAAATATTGTCTTATTCCAATCGTCGACTATTTTTCATAGTGACCCACTTTCCCTTCAACCCAATCGGTTTTCAGTTCCATTTTACTGTCATCGAATCTTCATTTTAAAGACCCGTTTAAGTGTCTTCGGTTTAAGTTTATTCGCCCCCCCCCCCCCCCCCCCCGTTGTCGCCAAAAACACGAAAACCAGAAGAAATATAATTCGAGATTAGTGTTGGCGAAGAGCAGATAGAGTAACTCGCTTTGTTCATCCATTACGAGCGAGAAACAAGTGTCCCATGAGATCCAGGGGTCATCAGTCCAACAGGAGCCGTGTTTTAATCATACGAGCACGCATGGTCTGGCGTTGTCTACAACCGCTGTTGCAAATAGCCAGGGAACGAGGCTGACGCAGTGCCTGTCGTACCCGCCACGGCAGTCGGAATGAAATGCACCGATTGTCTCTCGCATCTCACGGGACGGATTGTGCAAATGAGAACCAATTATGTCTTTGATTACTTAACTTAGTCATTCTAACAGTTCACTTATCAAGGAGTATTCCCACGTTGGGTTTCTTTAGCCACTGCTGCGAAGTGTTAGGCCTCCCGTTTGGGAAGCCCGGCGTTGTAATTATTCGTTGCCATTTGGGAAATAGTTGCAAATGAAAGAAAAGCTCCCGGGATGGTCATAAAGTAAAATGGTCCACGAGCAAAAAAAGCTATCACTTGAGGAAATCAATACAAATGAATGTACCGTAGTAGTGCGGAGCGTGAGTTTGATCTGACAGATCGAGTTGCTGCATTTTTACGGGGGTCATCGCAGTTTGCAGTTTTGAATGATGTGGCATTTTTTGAACGGTTCAGAAATTTAACCTATGGCCGACTGTGTAAAAAGAAAACCACGCAATTTCGAGGCATATTTGTGTAGATCATTGTATTCTACTTTTACAATATCTTTCTAACCATATACATTTCACAACAAACGGTTACAGAACGCTTTTCAAAGACCAACTCGACCGATCCAAGGCAACGTGTTCCTTTAAGTTTAATGATTGTAGATTGTAGTTAACGTATAGAATTGCGGTGTATCGTGGAAACTTGAATTTGAATAGCAGTTTAGGAAACCTTGTTCTATGTTGACGACTAATGCCCGGTTCTAAGCCCGGTTCATACTTCCTGCCAATGCGCATGCGAAGCGAATTTCACGTGAATTTGACATTACAACCCTCCTTTCGCACCGATATTCGCCAATGAGTTACGCAGAGGGGAGCTGCTACGAATTATTCGTTGCGAATTTGTGACGTCATCGTTCGTGTCGCATACTGATATCGTGATTGATATAAAAAAGAAAGTTGTTAGTCGTTTGCGAGCTAAACGATGAGAAAATACAGTGTATACAACAGGGGTCGCTATCGGTAATGTTTGTCAGAAAAACACTCATGGTGAATGCGAGCGCACTCAAGTAAAACATATCTCTAGTTTGCGGAACGAAATCCAACACGCGGCTGGCGTGAACGGATACGGTTATCATATCCGTATCTGTATCTGTATCCGCACGCTTGCGAAACCTCACAATAAAATACACTACAATACAACACAATAATCTTTATTAGATCCCAAAAAGGGTAATTCAATTGCTCGCATACAGTAAAAACATTGACACATTAAAAACATTAAAAAACAGACAATGGCTATTATACAATTACAAGAAAAACCACTGACAAGCGACAAGAAAAATACTGGAGACTGGGCGATAAATTTATAACTATCGTTAGTAAAATTGAGATAAAAAAAATACTGGAGACTGGGCGATAATACATAATTTCATTATGCCGAAAATCCCAAGCGGTTGCAATTACATTACACAATCAAAACATTTCTGTCAGTAGCGTTTCTTACATTTAAATTGTGTGGATAAAAGTGATTTAGTTTTCTTCGAGGTGTAAGAATTTCACGGAAAATGCATTATGCATATCCTAAGCAAGTGTACCTTGTAAAATGTAAGGCTGTATAAATACAGCCAGTGTGTTGTGAGGTATTGGTTTATTTGGTCTGAGGTAACACCATGTGTGTGTCTAGCTACAGGTAGAGTTTGTTCTGTGGAGAACTGTCTTGCTATATATTCTACAACCGCGGAGTAGATTTGGATTTCAGGAGACTTCTCATCTCTGAAAAGAACTGTCCTGCCTTTTTGTCTACTAAAGACACACACACACGGTGTAACTGCAAACATTGTGTTACCGCAAACCAAAATATTTATTAAGACTGTTTTGCCAATAAATTTCAATCATGACCAAACGTACAATGTACAGATCCATGAGACGCGTCTGTACACCCTGTAATGGCGTGTATTATAACTGTAATTATACACAGTGTCATCTCGCGTCTGTAAACTCCTTTGTCTTCAAGAAACAAGTGTTCCACTTCTAGACGAAACTGAAGTTCAATTTCCAGATTTGTGTGATTGATTTCAAATGTCCACAGCTATAATGGGAATTGATACCATTGATCATTACGGTTAGTCATTTTAAAGGGACACGTTGCCTTGGATCGGTCGAGTTGTTCTATGGAGAGCGTTATTATGATCCACACGAAAATGCCTCGAAATTGTACGGTTTTCCTTTTACGTCGTGAACTCACACGGCATGCCATTTTGTGGAGTCAAAAGGTCTTGACTCCATAAAATGGCCGACCGTGTTAGTTCTCAGAGTGAAACGAAACGCATTTTCGAGGAATGTTTGTGTGGATCACTCTAAAAACATCTTTCTAACCTTATGCAAAAAAAAAAAAAAAAAACGATTTTCAAGGACCAATTCGACCGATCCAAGGCAACCTGTCCCTTTAAACCCCTTGAATTGCAAGTCATTGCTGAAATAACCAAATAATCTTCAATCCTACATGAAAATGAGTTAAGCGGCTGAAGAATTCCTCAGCGTGGCTTAGTTGACAGAGACACATTGCAAAGGCTCTAACTGCCGGAATAAAGTGGCACGAACCATTTAAGGTATCAAACTCCATAGTCGAGCAGCAGGGAATAACCGTTCTCTGCAAACATTTATTAAACAACAAAAAACAGGAAAATATACTTTGATATCTCCAATAGTAATTACAACTGACTGCCGGGCTTTTTGGAGCATGCGTGGGACTGCAATGTCGAGAAATAATAAGAACCGCCTTTTTTTCCAGAGGATCTAAAGCGCCAAGTATTTCCTGCCAGGTGAGTTGGGCGACGTTTGACTTACGAGACCTAATCCTTAGTAAAATGCTGTGGCGCAATATGCTGCCAATCCAGCCAGGAACACCGGGGCGAACCCCTTCTCTTTACGATAAGTGCACTGCGTTATTTTACGTTCGTTACGCAACACACGGGCACAACGGTTTACTGTCCCATCCGAAGGACGAAGCAATGCTTGAGTGCTTAAAGGACACATTGTGTCACGACTGGGACTCGAACCCACACTCTGCTGATTCAGAAACACCAGAGTTTCAATTCGGTGCTCTTTGCTTTACGACACTTCCATTTGTTTTTATTTTTAATAGGGATGCAGTTTAAACCATTTTGTGGTATGGTGGACACATCACTGCTGCACAAGTTGGTTTGAGTAAATTTGTATGTATACACCCAATCCACACTGTCAAAAATCCCAGAGTCGGAACCAGTTCCGAACCGGAGATTTACTTCAACCAGTTTCACACTGTAAAAGTTTCAATCTGCCTCCGATCCGGGTAGCATGCTCTAGCCGGATTGAAATCGAACCGTGCAGGGACCAGGGTTGAAAATCTCTTTCAGGATCGAAATTGCATTTTTCGTAAAACGGTTCACGCATTAAGCGGTTCACGTAAAGACCAGTCTGAATGCTGCTTATCTATGTTCGAAATGGAGGTAGTGTGAAAGGTTACGGTTACATGCACCCGTGTGGTATTTGTAAACTTAATACAGTTTCAGATGGCCTATACATCAATGACGTTTTTATTTTCATCTATCTATGACCAAACCTTTGATTTCGGCGCTAGCGCTATACAAATTGTTTATGATTGATTGATTGATTGATTGATTGATTGATTGATTGATTGATTGATTGATTGATTGATTGATTGGTTTTTAAGTAGCGGTGCAAATTCATGTTTAAATTGTATACTCTTGTTTTCAATAAATTCGCCATCCAACCAAACTGTGAACCATTCTTCGAACTCGTGTTTTAGTGGGAAGGGGAGGGGGAGGTGTCTATAAAAGTTTTGGACAGGTATTTAACTTTATTCGATAAAATGGCATTCGTAAATATTATTAAGTCAACTAAGAAACAAACAACAACACCCAGAAGTATCCAATTACAATAAACTTCACCCCTCCTGCTTCATTGTGTTCACTGGTACATCATTTCAACTTGAAATGTCATGGAGTGTGTCAGCTGTTATCTGCGTTATAGTTTCGTATCTGAAGGCCATATATACCTGCAATAAAATACGGGAGTGGACGAAGCAAATCCTGGCGATTTCCACGCGTTATTTTTCCTTGATCTCCCTGAACGATATTTGGCAATAAGGGATGAGTGAAGATTTATGTTATTTTATAGGGTTTCTTATGTCAGTGTGAAGTGACGATTTGATTTGAGCGAGGGGCATATTTGGCTCAGGAGCTGACCCACAAAGGGATAAGGCAAGGAAAACCCGATCATCTTTCGATTCATACAGTTTGAATAGTCGAAAACAGCGGTGGGCTTCGTAAAATCACCCCCCTAAACTTGTCTTACGCAAAACTCTCAGATCATAATGCTCCTCTTTCCCAAAAGTAATTACTTATTTAGCACGTACCCTGAAGACGCTACTCCGGGGCTTCAAAAAAGGTGGGCGAAAACAAATTGCAGATGAGCAAAATCACACCAATGAGCCCCAAAATTACTACGATTTCCGTAGGATATCCCCATAGCTTTAAATGGATACTTGACTGTAATATTTAGTCGATCAAAGTAATCAAAATGTCTAAAATTAGTTTTGAAGTCTTTTTGGTGTTTGGTTTAAATGACATAAATGGGCCATGGGATGTTACAAACTAAATCACTGACTCAAATAGATAACAATTTGTGCAGGTCTTGCGTGTATTGGACCTTCCGGGACCAAGTTGATCTCAATCATTTTGGGTTGTTTACGTGTGGGCGATTCTGTTTCTTTAAATACTTAAAATTTTAGCGCAGTTTATGTCTTTTCGAAATTAGATTTGATTGTTGCAAAAGTAAAAAAAAAAAAGTTTACAGCATAACTTGACCTTTGGTTCACGTTTCTTTGTAAATAATTAAGAACTGTGCCCACTTGATGTTTATGTTAGAATTCAACTTCATGGAAGCACAAATTCGGCCGTGATTGATAAACAAGGGGCTTTCTAAAAAGTTAGCATCATTGTTTTATTTCCTCGAAAGTCTAAGTTATCAATGTTTGTTTTAACGTTTTTCATACAAATTTAAATTGTATTCAAAACAACAATTGTTTTATTTTCGAGAGTTTTGTTTATGATTTTTATAAGATGATTAGATTTCATGTAGAAAGAAATGGACTTAGTACGAGTTGTTTTCTCGTTTCCGATAAGTTTCAAAAATGGAAAACTAAATCATAAATGTAGGGCATGCACATAAACCAATAAGACTTGAACCCACCCATAACGCTAAAAGGGCCAATTTTTGTTTGTCAGTTAGAAAGATTCTCTCCTTGAGGAGTGGGAACCAATTATGGGTGCGTTCGATTAGCTTCCCGCGTCGACCCCAATGTTCTCCCGGTACGTTCAAGTAGCTTTGACGTCATTCCAGGGGGTTCCTCAGGTCAGTACCAAAAGCCATGCTTGTGGAACGGGTCACTGTGGGCTGGCCCGAGGTTTGTGACGTCACCACGAGACGGTGAGTGATTGTGCGATTAGCTCTTGTCAGGGGTTCACCTGGATGAGCACACCGGGGTCGACCCGGGGAATCTAATCTAATCGAATGCACCCAATGATGGCAAGCCTTACAGAACATTTGAGGCGTAAAGGGCAGTTCCACAGAGTATAAAGGAATCGCATACAGGAAATGGAGGGAGAGGGGGTGTTAGACGGGGAGGGGAGACATCATGACATGTAGCTGATTTCACGAAACGCTAAATAGGATTAACCTTATCTTGAGTCAGGACAAGTCGGTCGAGTTGGTCTTTGACAAGTCGGTCGAGTTGGTCTTTGAAAAGCGTTTGTAACCGTTTGTTGTAAAATGCATGGTTGGAAAGATCTTGTAAAAGTAGAACACAATGATCCACACAAACACGCCTCGTAATTGCACGGTTTTCCTTTTACCTCGTCGATTTACACGGTCGGCCATTTATGGGAGTCAAATTTGTTAAACAAGGATTCCTTTCACACGATGATGTAGCCCACGTCCTTGGTCAAAACTTCGCTCGTGTAAAATTTTGTCGTAGGTCCGGACCTCCGACAAAATGTAGAAATGTTGGACAAGATTTGACAAGGGACCCTGGACACTCCAAAAAAAAATTGTCCTTCACACGAGGTGCATTTTGTAAAATCTTACAACCATGCTACAATTTAGTAAGGGACCCTTGTTAAATTGCTCTCGTGTGAAAGGGGCTTAAAACATCTTTCCAACCATGTTCATTTTATATGTAAGTTAGTTAAAATTACACAAAATTTATGCAACCAATGGTTTCTATCTTACACTATTTAGTAAAACAAAACATTATTGGTAACAAGTAAAATGTTGTAGGGCTTAGATCATAACATGACACCTCGCAAAAATGTCTCACAACACAACATAATATTTTTGTTATCATAATTTATTTTAATGCAGACATAATGTCTTTTCAGCTGAATATTAATTATAGTACATTCGTTCACTGTTAAGAAAGCATTGTGTTTGATATGCAGTCCCTAGTTCGGACGTAACTCGGGTAAACTTTCCGGCATACTAACCACGTGTAAATCTCTTTCGGAAGGAGTGTTGGTTCATAGACCGTAAATAATACAGATCTTTTAAGAGCCAAACTCCTAAGAAAAAAAATGCTCATGGTTGTACCCGCTTTACTAGTAATAGTAACAGTTACTTATCCATAATTCACACAATTCTACTCCTCAGACGTCACTTAATTCCTAGTAAGTATAATTGATAACTGTCATGGTCAGTTATACTTTTTTTAATCGCTCCCTCTATACTGATTTTAATCGTTTACGGGATTTTGTTACAAATTCTAGGTTTACCATTGTATAATCTGTATAATAGTTAGTAACGGGACTTCCTCAGCTGTGGTTGGACCATTTTATTTTGTTCAATCTCTTCAGTCAATATAACCTACCCTTATCAAACTGATGTTCTAAGCTGTTCCATTTGTTAAATCCTTGTTAGTATTATCAATGTATGTCTTAACCGTGGTGGACCTAGCAATAAATGCAAAAACATTAACATCAATGTTGTCAAATATAGATACCGGGGGGAATAATCCAAATTTACACCACATAAAATAACACTTATTACTGCAAACAAATCAACATTGGTTTTATTTCTTAAAGGGTGTGGCTGCAGTGTTTTTTTTGTTTTTTTTTGTGTTTTTTTTTTCTTCATTTAAACGATTTTAATCGTTAAAAACATGACTTTTGAAACCTGAAATATTTTGTTATATTTTTTATTAAATGCGTAAGTATTTTAAAAATGGTTTTCAAGCGATTATAGGGGAACCCACCCTGCCCCTAAAAGGGAGCCTTCATTTGCATAAACGTGACGTCATGTCGGTAACCCGAGCCGTTGGGCCTCCAGCACTGTGTGGCCTGGTACCTAGGCGCGTGTAGTTAGGGACCAGACTCTTTTTGCCGACGATATGTTTGAGTTCCCGACGTGACGTTGATGACAGGGGGCCGGTAACAATCCACAAAAGGGGGGGGGGGGGGGCATGACTTATTCGCTAATTACGCAAGTCAGATATGTCGGGAATAAACAAAACATATTTTATTGATGTTCAATACATATATCAGAAATAAATGACAGCAAAATTAACAGTTTTATTTGAATTCACTGCAGCATCCCTTTAACAATACGACCTGTGATGTTTTGAATCTATGTTTCGTATATTTATCTTACAACATCGAAAGGGGGAAATCTTTGATGCTCCAGTTTTTGCAGCGATCTAATTTGTACCCTTTTTGTAATCCTTGATTAGTACTAATAATAACTGGTACTGCTATGGTGTTTTTGTGGAACCTTTGATAGGGTCTAGGTACTTGATAGGGTATAAAGCTTCCCTGAAAATGTTACTTGCTGAGGTGCTAATGTTTTGAGAAAGGAGTAAAAATGTCATGAAATGAAAATAATTTTCGTCTCAGTGATCATGAGACGAACATTATTTACGCATGTCAAAACGTATTTCATGACAATGTTTTACCTATTTCTCAAACATTACAGCAGCTCAGCAACTAATATTTTAAGGTACGCTTTCTACTATCATTATCTTCAAACGGTGATAGTTTAATGTAATTCTGTAGACATTGTCTGTTGCGTTACAAAAAGTGCCCAAGTCCTCTAACCAGATATAACCGATTATATAACTGACATACAGATCCTTGTCATTTGATTGGTGGAAATTACTTCACGTGACATTCACTATTACTCCCATCCACACCAGCGATCAAAAAGACCTATTCGCCCATGGGGAATAGCATTTCTCATTCAACAGTTAGGATCATCCTTGTTCCCAATGTTTTTGAGTAGTACAGCGCCGCCGCGCCGCTGCTAAAACAAAGGAGCACCTGTGCAAAAGGTTGATGTGATTCGATTTGTGCGTTGTTGCCGCTACGCGGCGCTATATGATTTTTGGTTGTCAGTAATTTGTGTGATTTTTCATGATGTCATACTTTTAAAATACATCAAATGACAAGGATCTATATATCAGTTATATAAAAGAAATTTTGAGTAGCTTTAATTCGTGGAATGGAAGAAATATTATCGCTCTGAGCCACTCAATATTTGTATACTATATACCATTTAGCAATCTCAAATCAGCGATAACTGCCTTTACCGTGGTGCACCTTCAGCCAGATACCATTACCTTACTCAAGCTATACCATTTTGCAATCTCAAGTTAACACTATCTTTACTGCCATGTGGTGGACTTGCAATCTCAAGTTAACACTATCTTTACTGCCATGTGGTGGACTTGCAATCTCAAGTTAACACTATCTTTACTGCCATGTAGTGGACTTGCAATCTCAAGTTAACACTATCTTTACTGCCCATGCGGTGGACTTGCAATCTCAAGTTAACACTATCTTTACTGCCATGTGGTGGACTTGCAATCTCAAGTTAACACTATCTTTACTGCCATGTGGTGGACTTGCAATCTCAAGTTAACACTATATTTACTGCATGTGGTGGACTTGCAATCTCAAGTTAACACTATCTTTACTGCCATGTGGTGGACTTGCAATCTCAAGTTAACACTATCTTTACTGCCATTTATTATATGTGGTGGACTTTGATGTATTAATAAATCTCTGTAGCTATAACCGATCGTTTACCATTATCTGTGGCTGTACTATTTATTTTCAATCTGGGTGCATGATATCCCTCTTATCATCTTTCAATTATCTCCGCCGAGCATGCAGGTTGATTTCGCCCTTTTTATCGTCAGCCTGTCTGTCTGTCTGTCTGTCTGTCTGTCTGTCTGTCCGTCTGTCTGTCTGTCTGTCTGTCTGTCGGTCGGTCTGTTGGGCTGTCGGACTGTCTGTCGGTTTGTCCGATCTAACCATAATACCAAATAGTAAGGCTGGATTCCACAAAACTTTGTTCAAAGAATAATCACGAGCCATGGATGAATCGATCAGATTTTGGTCAACACTCTGGATACTCTATGTATAGGCTGACGGCAGGGGCGCTAAAATAATTTAGTTGTTATTTGTCTAAAAAGTATTTAAAAAATAGAAGACAAACAAAACGAGAAATAAAAAACAAGCAAACAAACATTGGTCAGAAACGAGTGAATCTCTTCTCTGAACACGTTCCTTAAAATGTACAATAATTGAAGTTCTTTTTTAGAAACACTGGAAAGAAGGGTAATTTGTCGCAGTTTCTTACTTTCTTTGTACTATTTTCGATGGAAATTTTGATGTCTATGTTTTCCAAGGGTCATATTCGCAATACCCAAGGGATGTCCCTTGATTTAACCTGTGTGTCTTTAACGGCCATCAACATGACATGGCTGAAATCTGTACGCACAACGTAAATCATGCAAAACGGCAGCGCCAATTGAACGTGAATTCGGCTCGGCTTTCGTATCTTTAAAAATGTGTTTTTGTTGTGATTTTAAAGTTATGCAGTTTTGCAATATAGCAGCCTAAAAAGTTGACAGGTGCTGTTAAGTGTTACATTCAGTGATTCCGTTTGATGGATAAACCACATGGAGTTGGTTAAACGCATGCAGCTTATAATTATTTAAAACATTATATAAAATACAGAAAGCAAAACAACTTTACTTGTATAGTCATTCAACATTTTTTTAAAGGATTTGGGTACTGTTTGTGTAACGCATGGCCACATTTTTATTTACAATAACAATTGCCCAACATCACTTAAATTTGAATATGCGTATAAACACGTGGTTTCAAATACAAACAGAACAGGGCAAAGCTTGCACAGAGTCGCGTCATGCATGCATGTCTACTCCACGCATAATCAGATCAGTGAGTGTAATGTAATCACAGAGTTTGGAGGACCATTGAACGGATAATGTTACAAAATAACATCCTTTTGTTTTTACAAATGATTGTTGCAAGGCCGGCATATGAGATGGGCTTCTGCAAATCACTGGGGTGCATAATCTAATACATTATTTTTGTTGATGACCGGTGCATGTAACACACATGTTGTTTTCCCTCGTAGCACGGCACGTCTTCGCACAGGGACGTTTATAAGCAAGCTTGTGTTTAAGGGAATAAACTGTATCTGCTTTGTTTGGATTGGCTAACTTAGAAGCTTCGATGAACATGGGTGGAGATCTAGCCACAGCCATGAGCCAGATCAAGAACTATCAATTTCTACGGATTGTTTTAAGGCGCAGCAAGATCTGTGTGTCCAATGTGAAACTGCTTCAAATTAAGATCAGACAATGTATTGCACGTCAGTTTTTAGTCTGAGCCTCTCATGTTTTGGTTGTGTTTTTTTTTTCGTTTCTAGTCTGTCAAATCCTTCCTTTTTTCGTCTTTTCTTGTAATTTAAAGTTGTTGTCTAAAGTAGAATGCCCCTTCAAACAAACTACCTTTGCTGGACATTGTACTTGATAAGTAGTTGCTAGTTTTTTTATTTGGACGGGCCAATGTTCTGTTCCCAGATGGGATTTCATATCCGGCTTTTGTCGATTGCGGTACAACGAAAAAAAGGCACGGCGATTTGGGGAATTTGTTTGCGTTATTTTCCTCACAGCAATTTGACTAATGCATGATTTGAACTTTCGTAAACTTCCTAAATATCGACTTCTAAATTTGGAACGAAAACTTGTTTTCATCTAACAGTTTACAAATCCTGTAAATTGTCTTCAAGGCATTTGTTGTTCATAAACGTGTGACATGGATATCTTAATCAAATCTGTTTTGATTGAGTCGCTCCTTCACAAAAATGGTAAACACGTCCCAATGTGATTGAGGATCCATTTTTCCATTTACTCACCAAATGTTATCAGAACTCGTTCGGTTGTTATTTTTCAGCACCTCGAGCGTTAATATTGCTTTTTTTCCCAGAATGATGGGTTGAATTTCTGTCATCTGTTGATGGATATGTTATGACTGATCGACGTAATCTCATACCCCGTACACCGGATATCAGAAAACGATGTGATATGACCGTAGGGTTGAGCCAGTGCAAAATGGTTAGCGTGGGTAAAAGATCGGTAGTATTTATAGTAAATTGACGTTTCATGGACAGCGATGCATACGGCATGACCCTGCATATATATGCCTGGCGCACTCTTTCATTCTGAGCAGAAACCACGTCCCCCGTTTTAAACATCATGGGTCCGCCCCCTGATACCAATCGGGAGCCGAGCTTGCACGTTCAGAGCGAAGTATGCAATGAGACACGTCTGCGCGGCCCCTAAATGTAGCCCGAGCCCTGAATGTCGCCTGACCTAAATGTAGCCCCACACCTGCTCGGGCTACATTTAAGGGGCCGCACACACGTCAGATTTAACAAATATTTGGCGAACGTTAAAAAACTGGAATTTCAACTGTCGATGTGATCATCAATAATATTCACTGCTTGCTTCAAGGTCCATCAAAGTAACAATCAATTATTGTTAATCTAAAAACTCAGTGGTTATTTAAGTTCATAATCACTCTTTTATAGTTCCATCTGAAAGTCGAGACGATATCATGTTTCTTCTGCAGGCAGTTTTATAACAGGGCGCCCTCGATCGGCCATGCAAACGCCAGTCAAGATTGGGTTATAAGATCCACATAACTCGTTATTTTGCTAACTTCAAGTTAACGGTATTCGAAATATTGATTTTGCTTGAAAAAGATGGAAAACAATCCTGAAATGGAATCATGCATTTTACTTCGTACAGAAGGGAAACAATATCGTAAAATATATAAAGACGAACATCATAAAAATAAACTTATTGAAATCACATCACCCCCGTAAAGTTAATCGGACGTCATGAAAGCGGGCACTTTGGCAAAATAACGTCTTACGTGAAGGAGGAAGTAGACCGTCACGTTATTTATAATTATTTTCCCGAAGGAGTTATCTACCTTAGCCAGAAAATTATGGTGTCTTCGTAAAACAAGAAGAAGCAAAACCAAAAACCACTCTGCAATAATGTCAAGTGCTAGCATATCCTCGAAAAAAAAATTAAAAGTGACGCTCCAACCCTTTTGACTTTAGATTTACTGCAATTCTATACAGGTTTTATGGGTAGTGTCTATGTTTAGGACGTGTGTTCACAGTTTTGTCAGGTTGACAAGGTAGTTGACGAACATTAAAAGGACCAGACGAACCAGTTGAAGAAAAATGCGTAAACAAATCGGTATTTAGTGGAGAACGCGAGGCTTCCACATGCTCTCCTGCATGTGTGATAAGCGATGTTAAGTGTACATTTAAATTAGATTGAGTAATTTAAATACTCCAATGGACATTGTGAATCTATGCAGTGCTGGAAAAGGGGGAAGTTGACCGTCTGGTCGGACCTTTTTGGTTGCTCCGAGCTAAGTGAAAATAAACAGCTTCCATCTCTAATAAATGTAACTAGAAAGGTTCAACGCATTTAAAATTGCTTTTCATATACTCAGTGTGACAGCCACCGAGTCTGAACTAATGTAGGCCCCTGGACAAAATATCCTGAAATTAACAGTTGATCGCCTGTGGCTTTCTGATATTTGGTGTCAGGGCCGGGGGTACTATTTTTAAATGTGAGTTCAGGTTCCTTTAAAGAGATAGTATTTCGCTGTTGCTGTTTTTGTTCCTTCTTATCCTCTAGTGTTCACTAGTTTCACCATTATACACAAAACTTGTTAACTTTTCATCAAATCGGGTGACCACGTTTGAGTGGAAGAAAAAAGCGGTATATACTTTATCTCGATTGATTTTGATTGGAGAAATTGATATAAAAAAACGGTGAGTAGTACTCAGAATAAAATGCTTTTGTTTATAAACATTAAACCATGCTTTGTACACGAACACCCAGATCACTTCTGGAAGAAAGAAAAAATGCCCCTACTGAATATCCCATCCGCAGTTCTAATGACAAGTTTACATTCCACGAAAAGCAGATGTAGCTAGTTTCGAGAAAATAATGTTCTTGGGAAACACTATTTTTCTGACCCAGCCATAGTATAAACTCTCTAGCATTCCTACTTCAACCAGTAATGGTTAAGTTTCTAAGCGTGTTTATTAACGTGTTACCGATTTTCACACCATTATTTCCCATTCCTCGCAAAAGCTCAATTACGGCAACTTTTCTCGGCGGTCAAGAGTGGTCGATTTATTTGGGTTTAAAAGTATAAAGCACGAAGACATCACTTTAACAACATCAAATAGACTAATAAAGTCACCAGCGTTGGGCCTCTTTAGTGCACAATTTCGTTTCCGTCGCAAAACTCAATAAAAGAGAAACCAATTATAACCTGGGCCTAATTTTATAAAGTCGTTAGCAGAAAAACGCTCAGCAAATTTCGTTGCTAAGCAAAAATGAGTTGGGTACGAGTCACAACAACATATAAAGAGAACAGAATGTTGGCTGGTTACATGTTTATTCTAAACGAGATTGTTTTGTGCTTATTAGCAGTATTGTGAGCTTACCTTGTAATTGTGTACTTTATAAAAATGGCTCATATAATCTTGTACCAAAGGGATCCGTAATAAGCGTATAAATCGTAGGTTACTATAGAGTGATGAAATTGGGCCCTGACTCCAGTCAGCAAATTTGTTTCAAGCTACTGTGATTGTGCAGCTCTATGACATTAGGCCCATTGCCACGTTATGGTGTATTAAGACAAATTATAATTAACGCACAAGCCCCACAGCTTCACTTACAGCCGGCAATATGGAACGATGTTGAAAATAACTGTTTGTCATGACTCGTATAATTTCTCTTAAACAACCAACCTGCACGCCAAACACTGATGTGGTTTAACTAACTACATTCTCGATGCAGTGAATATTAACCCAAGGGGGAAAACCCCCTGATGGCGACGGCCTTGCTTTCCGTAGGAGTGCATTTCGCTTTGTCACACCGGTAAAACCCCTTTTCATAATTTTTACTTTTTACTATTGTCCGGTTGGAGGGGGAAGTCTGTTTCCTGTGGATGAGTTGTATTCGACGTCCGTGAGGTTAGTCAACCCTGTCGCTTGAGCTTAGAGTGGTGTGGGGTGTTTCTATTGGGGGAGCTTGGGAGCTTATCAATCAGGAGATGTTTCTTAAGATCAAGACTGCCTTATTGACTGACCGTTTCTTATGGTGCTACTACATCTTGGAGGAATTCCGATCAATTGCCAATTAACTTAAATTAAGACAGTGGACACTATTGGTAATTGTCAAAGACTAGTCTTCTCACTTGGTGTTTCTAAATTTATGCATAAAATAACAAATCTGTGAAAAGTTGAGCTCAATTGGTCTTCAAAGTTGCGAGATAATAATGAAAGAAAAACATTCTTGTAACACCTCAAATTCTAAATCTGAGGTCTCGAAAATAAAAATTTGTGGAAAAATTACTTCTTCCTCGAAAACTAAGTTACTTCAGAGGGAGCGGTTTCTTACAATGTTTTATACTATCAACCTCTCCTCATTACTCATTACCATGTAAGGTTTTATGCTAATTGTTTTCAGTAATTAATACCAGTAGTGTCCACTGCCTCTAAAGTTACTCTGCATATGGATTAAATTAAAAGGGCAAGGTCGATTACCTGCTGGATTTTTTACAACATAGAGTGGTCCGCTGTCTTAATGGAGCTCATCTTTGTTTGACATACCTGACGGTACCCAATTATGCATGAGTCCGCCTCTGGAATCGTAGAACACCACCTCAAGATCATCTGGAAGACTGTATGCTACCACGACATTTTCAAAACATCTCAACCTTCCAACCGCGACATTTTTTCATTTTTTCCCCATAAATACATCTCTTTGTTAAAAACCATTGGACACTTTCGGAACAGAAACAAATATCACAGATTTACAAATAACTTACAGAGTTTACAGAAGGTATGTGAAAGACTTGTCTTGAAATAGTACTCCATGAAATGCTTTACATTTTGAGAAAACATTAAAACAATTATCAATTATCGATATCAAGAATTACGGGTTTATTTTAAACACGTGTCACGACACGGCGAAACGTGCGGAAACAAGGGTGGGTTTTCCCGTTATTTTCTCCCGACTCCGATGACCGATTGAGCCTAATTTTTCACAGGTTTGTTATTTTATATATAAATTATGATAGACGAAGTGTGGGCCTTTGGACAATACTGTTTACCAAAAGTGTCTAATGGGTTTAATTGTTAAATTATCTAAGAACTTTCTAATTAATTTACCACTTATAACTTAGATGTTAAGATATATTTCACATTGTGGATCTTCGAAGCCATAGGATACAAACTGAAAATGTCAAGATAACGACCGCATTGTTGCAAAAAAAAAAAAAAAAAATACATATCCACGTCTTAGTGGAATATTTTTACATCAAAGCCCACGTATTGTCACAACCAGATCTCAAAAGCAGTACTTTTAATCAAACTATTTTTTTTGACATTGACATTTTTGAATTTCATTTCCTTAAAATAAGTATCTGATTCTCTTTATCACTCACACCTTGATATTAACGAATTATTCAAAACATTGGCACAATGAACGACTGGCATAATATTAAATATAAAATGGTCGTTCTTGTGATAACTAATGTTGATTGGGTGAAAAACATCAGAGCAAAACCTATGCACCAATAGTACGGTAGTTACATTCCAACCCTGGGTAAAACAGAAACCATGAAAAACTAAGGTGTAGTCAGGTTTTCAGTATTTTTTTAGAGGGGTGGCTGGGGGCACACTTGTCTTTGACCCATGCATGGTTTTAAATGGTTTACGCTTATAAGCAGAAAATATAATCATACGGCATGCAGTTCCAACATGTGTGGAAACAGACTGCAGCGCTATAGGACAGGGCGAGCTGACCACACGGAAATATCACATTATGACGATGCGATCAGAGACACCAAACCGTATGCCCGACTGAATTTGGTTGAAATATTGACACGAAGACGGGTTAAGGGGACGATTATAACATACACTATATGGTTGAACTCATCTCAAATACCCCCCCCCCCCCAAACATTTGTAATCCATGGATATGTTACAAAATATAAATCATCATTGGTTTGTGGATGAGTACTAATGCTCACATATTATGTATAGATTTGTAGTGAAGAACGCCACCAGTAACACAAGTTTGTGAACGTTGCGAGGTTTCGAGAGAGACGTCTGTGCGGCACCTAAATGTAGCCCGAGTCCTAAATGTAGCTGTGCCGCACAGACGTCAGATCACTGTTTATAACTTGTCCGGGATTTTTGGGACGGCCTTCGTGGCTTCTTTCAATATGGCAAATCGAAACATGAACAAAGTATTCGGGTTACTTTTCTCGCACAAGTCAAGTTTCCGCATAGGATCGTTATTTCTCTAGGATTTGAAACTTTGCATGGTGGAAAAACGATATGGAAAGGTTTGCGGTAACACCATAATGACTATCTCTATTACATAGTGTTACCGCAAACCTTTCCATATATAACTGCTTGTTCAGGATCACGATTTGAAAACGGTGGTGTTGAACGTGTTTTTGACAGTTACAAAACAATGTACAATAATTTTGTTAACGATCTGCGAGGAATCCTCGTATAAAATTGAATTACGAAGCAGTGGACGGGCATTATTAAATATCAGTTTTTCGCAAGTCCCATTGCGATGTGAATGCCTTGTACATGAATATAAATTATAAAACAGCAGCTCGATCACAACAAATTGTTCTTATACGAAGCCTCTTCGAAAACGTATTAAAGCAAACAAACATTCGCAACAACAAAACTTCCAATTGCAACAACAACCAAAGCAATTGGTACAGGTTTTTTTTAAAGGTAATTTACATACATTTGCATAAAAAGGCGGGGCTAGCGATGACGAGGGAAAACCCTTGCTTATGATCAATAAGTTCAATCAAGTCACTCTAAATTATCTTCTCTCATGAAGACGAAACTGTCGATGGTTAGATTACATGCACCGGTAAAATTAACTTCTGCAATTCCTCCACATGGGATGTTCTGGGTGTTCCCCCACGGTGTCGGTGTCGTGTGTCGTGTTGTTTGTCAACTGATTGTGTAGTAGATGCGGGTTGGACAATCTTAATTGCAGGGAACCACTCCGTGGGTTTGTAAATCCTGATGCTTGGAAAGTTTGAATATCCAGCACATTCACAATACATCGCAGATGATGTGAAAAGCGATGCTGCTATAGATTCCTCTTGTTTAAAAAAAAAACTCGGCAAAAGTAATCCCAAACCGCACTACGCCGCACCGAAGAGTATAAAGACGCTCAACAAATGAAACCGATGTTGTGTACTGTGCTTCTTTTACACTTGTCCTCGTGGTCTTTACAATGGGGACGAGCTACAACTTGAGAACATGGTTGTGATCTCTCCAAAAAACACATGGTCTACAATTGTAGGGCTTATATAAAACCACGAGAGAGTAGGGTTTTCTTGAGTCCAATAAAACGCTCGGGCGGCAGTTCTTATTATCCACTCTATCTTTCTACAGTCTCCACCCCTTCTAATTCGTTGACATTTCTCGACGTGTAGTTGAAGCTTATCAACGTACCGCACTCCCGCAGCAGTGTTCATCCTAGGTTCATCTACACTATCAAATCCAATCGGCTTGTGAGTTACTTGTCCTGCCGTTATTGTTCAACGAGTAGGATATCTCGTGGACACCATTCACGTTGTTGGGCATCTCCGTATCCATGAGCATCTGCTCGGTCTCTCGGGCAACCTCGGCCATTTCCGTGAGCTTTCGGGTCAGGTGTGGGTTGCCGACCACCATGTTTCTCGTTTTCAGTTGCTCCAACTGCGTGTACAGCCTCTTTAACTCGTCCTTTGGATGGGAAGATAAATCGGGAGAGATAAATACACATTTATTGCTCCTATTGATGAAATACTCGGTTTTGAACTTGACAATGTTTACCATGACTATTCAATCGGGTTTTTAAACAGATTTTTCGGGAAGGAAAACATACAGGACGACATTCAAGGGAGGCTAACTGAGTTATGTAATTGTTCTTGAGCTAGAGACTCCCTAGACGAAGTACTCCACCCTGTGAGAATAATACAGTCCGAAGTAGGCTACTGACACCCCAATCTTCAAAGTTCAAATTTGGGGTTTTTAGTTCTCACCCGAATGAGCACCGCGGGGTCGACCCAGGGAAGCTAGTCGAACGCACCCTTTGTTCTTGTTTATAGACGATCTGCCCGCCAAGGGCACTGTACAAACTCCCACAAGGGGTTTAAACACCGAGCTGGCAACAGCCAAATTAGTTAAATGTCTATGATTATGATCCGCACAAATCAATAAATTGTGATTCAGTAACTAGACGACAATACTTTAAGAATTCTAGTCAATGTGAAATCAGCCGTAAGCTTGTTAAAGGATTCGAACCCACTATTGCAAATACTGAACCACTGGACCACTATTCTTGACCCTTCTGGTGCTGGGCTGGGGGTAAGGACGGGGTTACTATTGTGTATGGATCCATTCGCCAACACCGCCATGACGTAGTAGACATATACATACAATATTTAACATTACCTCAATATCTCTCTGGTTTAACGGTTTCTCCATTTCCGATGAGGAGGTCTTTGCCATTAATCCCTGCGAGGACAGAGAATTATCCCATGTCCTCTGTCGGAAGGCTGTGGTGGCAGTTTTGATCCGACTCTCCGTCTTGTCGCCCTTGCCTTGGATCACCAAGTAAATCTGTACCGAAATGGGGAAATTAAAGACCCATTAAGGTTTTAGTATCGAGCCGAGTTGAGGTCGCCTCCCTAGGCCGTAGGTTATTATATGGCATTGTCTGTCCACGGCCGGGAGGTTGAGCACGTTCTTTATTGGCTCAAGTGGGCACCATGGCCTGATTTCATAATAAGCACAAAAAGTAGCTAAGCACAACATAAATATCATTACCAGAATCGGGTTACCGGCTAAAATACCATGTCACATGTTAATATATGACTGGTATCCTGCATCAGAAAATTGTTAAGCATTGCTTAAGTCGCTCTGTAGGCACGGCCAAAATTCATATAGCTACTTCAGCAGAAAACATAACTTAACACGTTTCTTGCTTAGCAGGAATGTGCAGAACACCAGTCACAGATTGTACATGTGCCTTGGTAGTTTAGCTGGTCACTATATTCTGGTATAAAAAAAATGTTGTGCTAAGCTGATTTTTGTGTTTATTAAAAAAGCTCTATGAAATTAGACCCTGACATGATAGGCTGATATCAACACTCTCCGCAAGATGTACCCCCTACTTCCCGTCAACCATGCCCCGCCCATATCAGGCAACTTGTGCTAGTGTCATTTTCCACCCACCTATACAGCCCACTGCAAATAGCCTAGGCCTAAGATCATGTCGCAGTGAAGCTAAATAAGCGTATTTGATGTCCTGGGAACTATTTATGCCCCACCAGTGGCCTAGGGCATTAGTTTTTTGGCATGCAACTTTCAAGATTTAACAATTTTTTCTGCGTAGGCAGAAAGTGTGTATGGGCATAACAGTATTTTATTGTAGACGATCATTTGAAGTTTAGATTTGCACGTGCGCAATGTATTTGCGTTTTTGCGTCACTCATTGCTTGCAAGAAGACCATCCTCCAGCAAGTTGAGCCTCTTGCCTGTTGCTTCGTTTACGGTTAACACATTTTAGAACGTACGCATAAAACGTTTTAAACAGGTTTTATTAAGTGAACTGCTACTGTACATGCAAACGTTCATTGCTTGTATGTGGATAATGTTCTGCCCCCAAGCGGCCAAAGAAAAGTGACAAATATAACAAAACACGACCTTTTGTGTACAGTGCATTGAAAACCTGCAACCAACTACAGGATATTGACCTCCTGCATTGACGTCACAGGAGCTTATGCCTGTCCACGGTATTGTATTTCTGAGAGTCATATTGCAAGTTAGGCCGTGTCCAAATTAATGGTTTCTGCAATGGCTTTACGGCTGCAACGCACAGAACTCATATTCTCCAACGATGGCATTAAAGCCAGTTGCCATAGCTTTAAGCCGAAGCCGCTTAAAGGCAGTGGACACTACTCAAAATAGTTGTTAGCATAAAACCTTTCTTGGTGACGAGTAATGGAGAGAGATTGACGGTATAAAACATTGTGAGAAACGGCTCCCCCTTTGAAGTGCCATAGTTTTCGACAAAGAAGTAATTTCCACGAATTTGATTTATAACTTGAGGTCTCGCAATCAACCATCTAAAACTAAACGCACACAACTTCGTGTGACATATGGGTGTGTTTTTTTTTCATTATTATCTCGCAAGTTCGATGACCGATTGAGCTCAAATTTTCACAGGTTTGTTATTTAATGCATATGTTGAGATACACCAACTGTGAAGGCTAGTCTTTGACAATTACTAATAGTGTCCACTGCCTTTAATTTGGACGCGGCCAAAAGATAACGATGAACGCGCAAACGCGTAATATTGGCCTAAACTGTCAACTATGCAGTAGCCTACATAGCCTTGCTCAAGGCAGTCGAATTATTCACTCCGAAAAAAGACCGCCGCTTTATAAAAACCCACCCGTATTCACTGTGCGTAAAACCCACCCGTATTCACTGTGCGTAACATCGGACGACACGATGCCCCCGTACACTATCCGCATGCGGAGGCCGTCAGGCCGACAGCCTTGTAGGGTCTGTGTTGAAGCCACTGACCTCATTACTATAATAAGCGAAGAGTTCCCACGGTCAGCTCATTACCATAATGCCGGCGAAAGATGAGACATGTCTACATCATCACACACCACCACCACGGACGCTCAGCGAGCATGATAGGCGTGTGTGATTGGACGTCAAAATGCATAATTCATTTGCCTCACATCCTGTGTTGTCTGATAGGTCTGACGAACGATATACATATTCATGAGCTGCATACTAGCATATACTAGAGCCCCCCCCCCCCAATTTCGTCCTCTATTGGAATTTTTTCAACACAACACATTAAAACGGGAAGATACAGACCCGACAAGGCTGTCGGCCTGACGGCCTCCGCATGCGGTTAGTGGTGTACGAGTGCGATGACTTGTGTGAACAGTATTCGTACGATCTGACAGTGTGTACACGGGTGGGTCATTCGGTGTGATCGCACACACCATGCACAGGGGTATACGGCGGGTGGGTTTACAGCTGCGTCTTTTCGGAGCGAATAATGCGACTGCCTTGAGCAAGGCTATAGCCTACAGTATGATCGTTGTAGGGTACTTATAGTGAGAAGCATGGGATATCTACCTGGTGGCCAAACTATAGACTGTGGCCGTTGGGAACCACAGATACAAACATTGAAGTAATAATAATAATTAATTAATCCGAACATGAAATAGGGATCGTTAATCCGAACATTTGGAGGGGATAGTCTTAATCCGAAGGTTCATTGATCCATAGTTTTACTGGTCCGAAGGTTCAGTGGTCCGAATCGACGATAAGGTCCGATAGTTTGAATTGACGATCGAACCTTTTGTTATTTTGGACTATCGAGCCTTCGGACTGTTGAACCTTCGGACTATCGAGCTGTAACCCCATGAACACCAGGGCGAACCACTTCTCTTTTCGACAAGTGCATGCACTGGGTTCATTTGCATGTGTTACACAACGCATGGGACCAACGGATTTCCGTCCCATCCGAAGGACGAAGCAATGGTTAAGTGTCTTGCTTAAGGACACAAGTGTCACGGCGGGGGATTCAAACCCACACTCTGCACGGCTGGGGATTCGAACCCACACTCTGCTGATCAGAAACACCAGAGTTTGAATTTGGTGCTGTTTAAACCACTCGACCAAAAACCTGTTGTGCTGCCCAGATCGGCAATCGGAAGATATGTGCGCAGAAACAGACGTGGTTAACTTGATTGAGATTGCCTTGGTACCAGCGACCTATTGTTCCGAACTGTTGGAATATGCTGGAGTCATGAGAGTGCATGCTTCGACTAGAGAGACACGATACACAGTAGCCATTATTAACACGCAATGAGTCTTCAACTCCCACTTTATTCTCAACCAAAACTTGTTCGCGTGACGACGTCAGGTGAATTGGATCAAAACGAAGGAACTGGCAGGGGAAATAGGTGGCGCCAGACACCAAAGTATGACAAAGCCCCGGACCTGTCGGGGTAAAAAACATAAATGAGATTTTCCATTATGTAGCAAAACTGTGGGGCATACTGTCCCTGAATCGCTCATTGTTGAAAAGACCATTCAACCAATCCTTCCGCAAAGAATACAAGAATCAGACGACATTGAAACAATGTGCCCCGTTTTAAATTAATCGATTGTTTGGCAATACCATAGCATTAACTTGTTTTATTTTGTTCACAAACGATCAATTAAAACAAAAACTGTGCTTTGTGAATTGTTTCGATCGTTTCTCAAGCCCACAACCCAACATACCTCAACACCCAGAACTCTGATGACAGTGGTATACCTTATCATGTAATGCATGGCCAGTTTTCTATGTCCAGATCTCACGTCCCCGTTAACAGAATCAAACAAAAGATGCAGTTGGATTTTAAAGGGTTTGGGTGATTGGGGTTTGAAGTACGAATACAGATTTAGGTTCAGGCTAACTTGTATACCATTTTAACATGGCGTGTTGTGGCTTAGCGGTCAAGTGTACCTGACTCAATCCCCGGTCATGACACATTATACGGGACAATTAAAACCGTTATTGCTTCAGCCTTCGGATGGGACGTAAAGCCGTTGGTCCCCTACGTTTTGTAACGCATGTACATTACTACCCAGTGCACTTTCTTTTGAGAAAAGGTGTTCGACCCGATGTGCCTTGTTTGATTGGCTATTGCGCCACAGCAACTGGGTGTTACACATAAGCCTTTTTGAGGTATGGCGAACACAATACAATGACACTATTAGGTTTAGGTAAAGTTGTGTGTACACAGCAAAACTAAACAGTTCACTCATAGTATAGTGCATACCATACCTCAAAAATGCTAATAACTTTGTAAATGAATTGGTCCCATGCTTCAAAAACGTAGCTTCACAATATATTGCAGGAAAATGCTGAATTTGAGCGCCACTGAGTAAAGAATATGAGCGCTGTGTATTATTGTCATGTACTGTAAACCAGCCTATGTCAAACTATGATTGCAACATTGTTGTTGCTCGATTGGATAGAAGCATCTATGAAAAAGTGTTACAAAACACAGGCTGGTTTGGAGTTGCAAATTATTCCACGCTCACTTTAACACTGAAGAACGGACGAAAGGGTTAAGTATCGTTTAAAAAAAAAAAAATATGGACCTATCCAGGAAGGATGAATGTAATCCTCAATGACTGGATTTAAGCCGCAATTTCCCCGTCGGAAATGACCATTGTAAACATAAAAACACTTGGTCGAGAGGAGAGTATGACTGCCAGAGAATTAATATCAACAGTCACTCGGGGAAAGATTGCTTTTTTATTATTGCCTTGACTCAGCATAAAATAGTTACAGTTTCAAAAGAATGATCCAAAATAGTACATCGACTTATGGTGGAGAAAACATCTGCTGGGTGTGAGCCGAAGAATGGGTTTGTTAACGGAAATTACCACGCTGTGTTGCAAACATCTTTCGGTCTATGTATTTGTTTGTTTGACTACGAACTGCCCCCTGAGATTTCGACCTTTTCAAACGGAAGACAATTACCCTCCCCATCAAGATGATAATCCTACAGTGTTTTCTCTCTTCCTTTTTTGCTTGTTGGGAATGAATAGGTCTCTGAGGGTTTAGTAATAAAAAAATACTCGAAGGTGCAGACGCATCGATCTGCATGGACCGTATGGGATGAACACATAAGGCTGGGTTCGCTTTGATTGGTAATTACACGAACAAATATTGTAATTAATTTTTTCTTGGGTGGCCTTCGGTTATTGAGACTCGACTGTTCATGTATGCCGTAATGTGCTGCGGAAAATACCTCAGTGTGTGCAAACACTACTATAGTGACGTAAAGCGGACCCCAATATTAGGGAGCTGCTAAAATGCATTTAGATTTTTGCTTTTTTAAACCATCGATTGTTCTAATCCATATAAATGTGGAAAGGACTAAACAAACATCAGCTGTTCCGCTTTTAAAGGTTGTTAGATACAGTTTTAAAGAGCAAATAATATTATTTGTGTTTTGTTTGGCACTGTTCGACTGATTTAATACTATATAATAATGTGGAAGATATATGTAATGGGCGGTTGCGTTTTTCATAGGATTTCAGATACATTTTCCCAGAATATCACTTCATTTCAGAGGGAAGACTCACAGAAATATTGTTTTAGTAATGTGAACCTTATAATTAGTATAGCACCCAGACTCAAATTAAAAGGTGAAAATTGTTATTACAAATCCTTATATATGCGCATCTAAATATCACATTAAAATGATTTTAGTATATAATTAAGCAGTGATATTTAATATCTTACAAATGCTTTTAGTACATCACCGAAACAAAAAATGATTCAGTACGAAATGTGTAACCAGTTATCGCTCAGACTAAATAACAGTGATACTTATTATCCCAAACCTGTATAACCCCTTTAAGTGCATCCACATTTTTGTAGAAAGCTAAATTGACTTTATTTCGCCGAACTTAATCTTTCTGTTCAAGCTTTGTGCGGATTCCATTTAAAAGCGGGTCAATTCCATGGCTGTTTTTTAAAAAAGATATTTCTTTATTGTCACCAAAGCCCCGACAAACAAAATTAATAAGGAGGCTCCACAATTCCTCAAATCCACACAATGCGACCAACAAATACAATCGGTTTTTCTTAGATCCCCCGGTGTAAAACTATACCTTTTGTTGTTTTCTTTTGGTTGTGGCCTTTTAATTTAAGTGTGACTTTTGCTTCGTGTTTGATCCAGATACAAAAAAATGATACGACGTCAACAAAAACACCCTCATTGCAACCAACAGACACGAAACCGTGTTTTTCTTCGAATCATATTCACAGCCAGAAATATTATCTACTCTTTATGAAGCGTTTAACAACCTATGTTTAATTTGGCACCACCAACAGAGGGCGTGACAGATAAACCGATCAGAAAAATTGCAACGGAGCAACACGGGGTGAATCACAGGCAAAGGGATTGCACAAACCAAAGTGAAATGGCAATATAGTCGACTCTGTATACTATTAGTTTAACAATGACGCCTTTGCTTCCGAAATAGAATAATTACAGTAATAAAAGTAGTAATAATATAATAGTAATAGGAAATAGTAAAGATAGATGAAACTTATAGGGAATCAGTGTATAAGTATATATCGATACGGTATAGTTTCACAACCAATTTGTAAGTCAGTATGTGGATAACCTATGTCAGACGATAGTTTCTTAATCACATCGAAGCTCAGTGAGTGGATAACTTAGTGTAACTAACTAGGTGGATAACTTATTTCAGACGATAGTTGCAACTCTTTTTGTAGCCCGGTATAAATATGTTAGTAAGCTTTTTCATGTGATATTTTCTTAATCACGTCGAAGCTCAGTGTGTGGATAACTTTGTGTAACTAACTACGTGGATAACTTATTTTCAGACGATAGTTCAACTCTTTTTGTAGCCCGGTATGTGGATAAGCCTTTTTTCAGGTGATAGTTTCCAACACGTTTTGTAGCTTGGTATGTGGATATTTTCTTACGATTTATAAATAGTCTAAATGTATGGCACAGAAGCTCAATCTTGGTAAAACGTGTTTCATATAATGAGACAGTTTCGAAATCAACTTGTAGCTCAATATTATGTGCATGGATAACAACCGTGTAATTTTCAAATGTTACTTAAAAACAGGGGGGGTAGGGAGGAATACCCTTACCTTGCTGCCGAATAGAAGCGCTAAAACTACTGACGTTGTAAGTTGACTGTACAAAAACCATATGATATAAATAAGATCGGGATTGGCCAGATCCTGAAGGAAGAAGCTGCAAATGAAAAACGGGAAAAGAAAAAAATTATACTTCCATGACGTCTTGTTATAAAATTTAATGGTGGAGGAGTCTTTCATATTTTCTTTGTTGACTTGTAGGGATCATCGAATTTAGTTAGGAAGTTTATATGTTTGACAATAATATTTTGTTTAGATGAAACTCATTATCATGACGCAAAACATGTTCAACTAAACCAGTGATAATAAGTTACTCTCATTAAACACGACAAATCCACCAAAGTTTCTTGAAACACCGGACAAAACTATGTTTAATTGAAACAAATAAATACAAAATAAATACATAACTAAATACAAAATAAAACAAGACAACCACTGGGAATCCCTTTAAATTTGTGAATAGATTAAAACATACAATCTGTACATTTCCCCCAATCAGAAAATAAAACAATTGTGATAAAAAACATTCCCGGTGTTGCTTTTATACCGCGAAGAAAGGTAAAAAGGCTTCAAAATAAAGAAAAAATAACCTGCTGCATGCTTATTTTGTTGATTTGTAATAGGCGAGGTCATGCAATTATTTCCCTTAATTATTTGGGTCCATTAGACCGAGGTGATTCTGATTAACTCCCATGCGGTGCATTGTTAATTTGTCATTCAACAAAACATCTCTAATTGAATGGAAATGACGTCCAAGACGTTCCTGATTGAAGACGACAGCAAACAAAAAGAAAAAGAAGAAAAAGAAGAAGACAAAACAGCAACGTTTCCTTTCTCTATGTTTAAACGCAGTTTATTTCTAGGAAATTCACGTTAGTAAACCCATCGCTGTTGCTGCTGTTGTTGTTGGTGGGGTTGTTGTTGATGTTGTTGTTGTTATTGTTGTTGTTGCTTTGTGTACATACACAGATTCACACACTCTGGGTGCAAAATTGTTAGCAAAAGGGAAGTCTGGGTGTTTTTTGGACAACCTGCATAAAAAATTGACACCCTGTTTCAAATTTTGACCTGTTTTATCTGTCATTTATAATCGGATATAGGTGAACAATTTGGACACCCAGGTTTTTTCAGTATCCGGCCATTTTTGACACGGGTTTAACAACTCATGGTTAATACCTTGCACTCTTCAAGAACGCCGTAAATTGTCCTCAGATATTTCATTAAATGGCACCCTAACGGGGCATTATCAACATTATAATGGCTGAATTGGATTTAACTCATTTTGCCAGGTAGGCGAATATCCCTTGTCAACCCATTTGATACATATTTTAAAGATGTATAAATGAATGGCTTGTCATGGGATAATAATACTGAAGATCATAACAAAGTAATACACTAACGTTTGTATTTACGTCTTGTTACGTTTGTATAGTTTATTCTCGAAACATCTTAAGTGTGGCATCAGACTGGCGTTAAGTATGTATCACTTTGCTAATGTTTTTGCAGTTAAATTCCCAAAAAATAGCAAGAATTTGATTTGAATCAGGATTTGACATTAAAGTGTTGCGTCAGTCTGTATTACGTCGTATTTGTTGCGATGATGTATATTCTCTAACAGTTTGAATGTGACATTGGAAATGTTGCCTACATTATACGTTGTATATTTATTGCGGTTGTTTTATGGAAACTGTAGCTCGAATGAGATATCAATACATATGCTGGCTGATAAAGGGCTAGACTGGTCCAGTATCAGCCAGCTCTTGTTTGTTTAAAGGCAGTGGACACTACCAATAATTATTTAACATAATTGTTATCATAACACCTTTCTGGATTACGAGTAATGGGGATAGGTTGATAGTATAAAACATTGTGAGAAACGGCTCCCTCTGAAGTGACGTAGTTTTCGAGAAAGAAGTAATTTCCCACGAATTTGATTTCGAGACCTGAGGCTTAGAGTCTGAGGTCTCGAAATCAAGCATCTGAAAGCACACAACTTATTATACGTGTGACCATCGTGCGACTAGGTGTTTTTTCTGTCATTAATATCTCACAACCTATTGTGACCAATTAAGCTCAAATTTTCACAGGATTGTTTTCTTATGCATACTGAGATACACCAACTGTGAAGACTGGTCTTTGACAATTACCGATATTGTCCAGTGTCTTTAAACGTAAATTGATTGAAAGCGAAATTCAAAATAGATGTGCATGACGAAAGCCTTTATCATCAGTAAACTGGAAGGCTTTTAATTTATTAGACGTGTTGTGACAATAACCATGATACATTTATAACGACCCGGTTCCTGCCACCGCAGCAAATAAACCGATCTATTCGGCCTGTTTGGACTCAAAACGGTCTCTAAATTTCCCGTTTTGCATTTTTGTTGCTCAACCCAAACATTTAACTACGCATTGATTGCCCGATCAGCGGCCTTGAGTCAACACCTGCAGTTAACAAGAGACGATTTTATCCCCCTTCTAGCCTTGAATAATCTGGCCCGAAAATAAAATCAATTTACGCAGCCAGAGTTTTGTCCTGTCCGTGAATTAAGTCGGTCTGAACCAACAAAACTGGTGCTGAATTTAATGCTTCGTGAGACCAGACGCTGCGCCTTGAATACGTAACACGCAAAACTAATCGTGTCTCACCATGTAGGGAGGCATGTGGATGTATAGGGTTGACGATGCTACAAGGATGCATGATGGAAGGGAATGATATGTGAATGATGCTACATAATTATGTCTCAGTGCTTCGTCATTAAGTAAGACACCACAGGTTGCATGATGATGATGACGATGATGACGATGATACCGATAGCGTGTGATCAACTAACCGACGTCAGTAAACGAGTTACTTTGATATTTAATCATCCATAACTTTAATTCAATATCCGGATTCATGTTCATTGTTTAACATTCAAATTAAAGGCAGTGGACACTTTTGGTAATTACTCAAAATAATTATTGGCATAAAACCTTACTTGGTGACGAGTAATGGGGAGAGGTTGATGGTATAAAACATTATGCGAAACAAGTCCCTCTAAAGTGACAGTTAAAAAAAAAAGTAATTTTCCATGAATTTGATTTCGAGACCTATTTAGAACCTGGGGTCTCGAAATCAAGCATCTAAACCCATACAACTTCGTGTGACAAGGGTGTTTTTTTCTTCACTATTATCTTTCAACTTCGACGTCCAATTGAGCTTAGATTTTCACAGGTTTGTTATTTTATGCATATGTTGAGATACACCAAGTGAGAAGACTGGTCTCTGACAATTACTAATATTGCCCATTGTCTTTAAAGACAGAACATTACAACGAAAACCAAATGATCATTTCCTTGCAAGAGATATAGGCCTAATTCAATTTGTCAAATTAATTCAATACTGATTACCCCGATAAAAATGATATTGTTATGAAATTTCATGTGAAAGTGTAATTTAAAAAACAAATAAATCAACTGAAATCAGGTTAGAACAGCTCATGTTTGTTCATTGTCTGCTCTAACATACAGTTAAACGAATATCACTTGTGGCTGATAAGGCTTGGAATGTGATAGTGTAAGATCATCATGTGAAACTGAGTGAAACTGTGTGAAACTGTGCTGGTAATGACTTCCCCAATATTACAAAATATAGAATTCCACTTGATAACATAGTGTATGCCAAGAAATATGTTACTTACACTTATCTACATGTATAGAAAGCTATAGGGTTACGCACTAGGGCAAGACGCACAAGTGTCACACCACGCCTTGATGTTCGTGCATACAGGGGCGGATTTCACAAAGGTAGTCCTAACTTAGGACTAGTCCTAGGCAATGCTAAGAGATAGGACCAGTCCTAGTTAGGATGGGTTACTGGTCCTAACCAGTCCTATCTCTTAGCATTGCCTAGGACTATTGTGAAATCCACCCCTAGTCAATTTGAAATTGCGATCAATGGTCACGCCACCAACGGCCCAAGCAAAAATGGCACAATGATCCCCCATGTTGACAACCAGTCATGCGATTGAGCACGTAAAGTAATTGTGCAATAGACATAGGGCAGGGGCTTCTAAAAAGTCAGTTCCCCTTGTGGTTTTTTGGTTTGATAAAATAAACAGAAACTTTGCAGTAGACCTTAAATCGGTAATTTGTTTTTGTCCGAAATATGAGATGATCGTTCACAAAAGACGACAAATAAATGATTGTTGATAATATCGTTGAGTACTTACGTAGCTACACAAAGAAAAAGCGAAAGCATTGTCTCATTATAGATGGCCCAGCTGATGAATCTACTCTCGTTGAACTCTGAGGGCGCTTTGCGAACAACGTAACATAGACGTACACCCCACAATAAAAGCACCAACTCAGCTGTAGGAAGGGTGAAAGGAGAAAAACAAAAAGTTATTTAAGTTGTATTCAGATTCAAGTTAGGCCGACAAAAGTTCCCGGGTCTGAATTGGCCCGGATCCGGGTACCGTGGGAGTTGACCCACTTGGGGATCAGCATCAGCCGTATTCTGAGTCAAAAATGACTCCCAAAAGAGAGTCAAACTGCGGCAAAATCCCACTTTAACAAGCAAGGTTCCGGGTCATCTGGAATTTACCCGGAGCCGGGTACCGTGGGGCCTTACCCATTTCGGGATCAGCATCACCCCTATTCTGAGTCAAAAATGATTCCCGAAAGGGAGACAAAATGAGTCAAAATCGCATTTTTTTTTACCAAGTTCCGTGTCATCCTGACCCTCAAATGGTCAGCCTTTCATAGAAACCGGAATCTGGGTCAAGTTCTGACTCAGAGTGTGTGGGAATTAGCGGCTGTGGCTTATTTGTCATGTGTTTGCATTGAATCATGATGCCCGAAACAACCCCCTTAGCAACAGCCACAACCGTGTCTATTCAAATCAATCGTTGCGGTATCCGCTGGATAATATGATTCGAACTGCCTCTAGTTACTGGGCAATCTCGGTAGTCTAGTTGATAAGACATTGCTCTGGAATTGCAAGGGTCGTGGGTTCGAATGCCACCTGAGTAATATGAACTCGGGAAAGTACTGTGTGAACAGTGCTAACACAAATCGGTGTATGGTAAAAACCAACATTAATCATTCAAACCAGGTCTAAATTATGAGTAGTTGCAAATACACTTAAAACTGCACATTTTTTATAAATCACAGCTAAGCAGCGTATTAAGCTTGGCTACATTCTTGCACTAGACGCTCCGTACTTTTGACAAGGCAAACATTAGAGAGTAGGGAACGTGTAAATTGAATGTATTTGAAGAAAAGGAAGCAGTTACGAGTTAGGCAATGTTTAGTTAACTATAGGCCAGGTTTGGGTTCCGTTTTAGCTATGCGGTGTGTTTTTTTAGGACTCTGCTAGAGCTATCGTCTGTGCTCCAATTTTGGACAGCCAGCATTTTACCAGGTTAGTCGATTCTCCGTGTTGCCATTCGGTGCCTAGCTTATGGTACGGGTCGAAGCCTAGACTTACATAAATTATTATTCAAAACCAATAAACCTGAGAATCTACAAAGTATGCTCAGACAAAGCCTTGGACTGCCTCACGTAAACCCTGATATAGTCAATATGAATATTTAAACAACTTATTAGAGTCGTCTACCCGCATCCACATTCCCGTCCAATTCCTCCGGACCACAATATTATAGAAAATGCCCTGCGATGGTTTACTTATAAAGGGCTGTACTGCCAAGTTCAGTGATGTTGCGTGCAACCCTGGTTGGGTAAAGTCCCACGAGCCGTCGACAAATAACCAAAGATTATTCCCCCTACCCTCCCTCGAGATTGCAAAGGCCGTGGCCATACCATTTGGCTCTGCTTTTTTCTTAATTTTTTGTTTGATAATAAGAGAACTGCAATCTAAACCCTTTCACCTTGTGCTAAGGTTCGATGATAAGTCGTATGCGATGGAAAGTGGGAGGGGGGGGGGGACTGGTGTATACAGACTAAAGATGTGAGAGCCTACACTCCGAGAAGATTTGCGCTGATTGACGGGGGCTTCTTCATGTGACAAGAAGTCGTTATTTGACTCAGCGTGAATTTCGGATCGATTTTCGTCAATCACTGGGAGTCAAGTCCAAAACCCCTGTTTTGAATCGCTTGCTCGTGTGTGAAGATGGGTGATTTTTTAAAGGACTGGGTTGTGAACGTGATAGTTCATTTTTTGCCCTAAAGAGCACCCACACATTAGCTAGAGTGTGGAGATCGTCCGTTACAGAAACATGCGATCGCCAGTACTATTATATTACATGCCCTCTTATACCGCTTGATTACGTTACATGTTCAATGCTTCCTCGTTAATTAAATCATAATACACCCGATATCAATTATACCATGCAATAAAACATTTAACTTCATAATATGAGTAATTTTGGTACTACATTTAACTATTATTACCAATTTATGTTGAGTCTTTCAGAGAAAGACACTTTGGTCGAAATGTCAGGTCAATAAATATCAAATGCAATAAAAACATAATGTAATTTTTGCTGGGAAGCCGTTTGCCACAGCCATTACCAATCAATGTTGTGTTAATGTTTTACATTACCTTCTTTTCACAACCAACTTTAGTAGTCTTAGTGGTCTGCCATTATTAAATAGTGCTGGGTATTAATTAAAAGTCGGATTATGAAATGGATCGGAATTTTCTGTCCAATGCTACTTCTGTTCACCTAGACATTTAGCCATTTTTTTATATTTGCAACACAACTAAAAATATCAGTTGAACAATTGAAAAGCCAGCACATAATGACAACATCATTTTGGGCTGCAACTTTGACGCAGGTTTATGTGCTTCAGGGATACTGTTATAATAAACAAGCAAGCTAAATTCATGATTGTAACTAAGCTTCGCCTTCCCAAGCCCTGCCATCATCCCAAGCATGTTTTATCCGCTACAGTGTAATGCTCTCTAGTTCCCATTGGGTATCAGCGCTGTGAAGCTTCTTTTTTCTTCTTTTTTGTTCATGCGTCATAACAACCCAACAGCAACTCAAATCATCAAGGCAACGTCTCGTGGCGCATTGATTTCCCCCTTTAGAAACTCTAGCCCGATGATCCACCCGAAGCATGCACCCTAGGATGGAAAACGTCAATATTACACCGACAGATATACATGAGGGCGAGGGTATAGGCGACGAGGCTTGAGAGTCGACGGTCTGCCACCCATCGCATCACCAGGTACGGGGCTCGCTGATGTAAGGCCCGGGAGACGTACTAAGAATTGCAAATCACGTCCAAAGCGATAACATATCGACAGATCACTCGCCAGGTGTTCCTGATAAAGAGGCAATTTGTTGGTATCAGTTGGCTGGAACACGGCTGGCTCAGTGTGGGACTGCGCTGACGATAGAAATTATGATGCATATTTTTTCGTTGAAATCATCTTGTTGTTTAAAAGTTGCTTTTTGATACTAAGTTATTTGTTTCTATATCCTCTTTGGAAACGAAGGTGCAGAATTTTGAAAACCCACATAAATGGCAGTTTATCTTTCACCGTTAAAAAAAAACCGCAGCTGTGCCAAAAAAAAAAAAAAAAAACAAGTTTACCGAAAACAAATTAAAGGTGAAACGAATGAGGTGAGAGTCCAACGTGTAAGTGTGTTTCGTTAAGGGGTCCAGACGTTTGGATAAAGACTTTCCAAATGAATGGAATAAAATAAAAAAAAACGTTGTTGGTATAAAGGTGCCACAGGTTTGGATAGAATATTGCATTTTGAGAAAACTGTTCAATTTGAAGCACTGCAGTTGTGGAAAAAGATATCACTTATTCCAACAAATATGAATCTGAGAAGCGTTTCTCATATTGGGTATTCCAATAGAACATGCGCGCATTATCAAGAACATTACCTGGTAATTCTGCTGCCACCAAGCGTCCTGAAAGTCTCCCATTGCAGACTATTATTCCTGCGTGGATAACCGCTATAATTTGTCGGCAATATCTCAACAATGGTACCATCTTTTGAAATGAAGTAAGTAGGTATAACAAGCAGTTGGTGGGAAAATACACAACTAAAACGTTCAGCAGCGCAGTCCTTGACCAACCGCTGGCAACTACCGAATTGAGGATTCGAACTTTTAATCTATCCCCTATTTCAACACCCTACATTTAACGTATAGTCGTCGTCGAGATATCAGGCAAGCGCACGTCGTGTACAAACAGATACTTAGTCTCCGGTTGGAGATTCAGTGAGAGGTAGAACAAATAAGCAAATAGTGCAAGAGGACGGGTTGAAATCTAGGTTTTCTTTAAAGGGTTAAGACCGAGACCAAATTGAAAGCCAGAATCGAATTTAAACTTCAAAATAACCCACGTTTGATCGACAAGACGGCTCCATCGAACGAATATTGATCTCCAGAGAGCTAGGGTGGGTGCTTATAAAATGGCAAGCAAGAAGTACGAATGTTCAATGTTATTTAGACATAAGCGACCTTGTTTTTCAAATTGACAACATTTACAGATTGGCTTCTGCGTGCCTGGCGATATACTGCCTTGAGATTCATTCCGGAAAAAGGAACAAGGTTTGACAACACAGCTCATCCGGAAAACATTCGGGGGAAAACAGGGAAGAAAACTATATATTCGTGCATTGGCAAAGTTTTTCATTCAAACACAGTATATAGTTAGAACGTTGCGTGAATACAGTCTATGTAATGTTTACAGTTACATATGAAAGTCTCTACGTAGGCCGAAGTTGCGGTGGTTCTGAAAAGAACCGATGGTTCGACAACTTGACGTTTCGATCATGCTTTGATTATCTTCATCAAAGTCCAGCAATCTCACGTAGATGACCGGAGCATACACACTCTGACAATTCCAAGGTCAAAACTGACCCGAATTCCGGGTCAAAGAGGCCTGACCCATTCCGGGTCAGTATGAACCGGCAAGTGGGCGACAAATTAGTTTTTAACTCGGATTATGTGTCACTTTGACCTCCTCTGCGTAACTTAGACACAAATTTCGGGTCACATTGACCCATACATTGGTCAGGGCCCGCGGAACTCTGATCCGGAACTGTTTAGAGTGTACTGATTGAAACGTCAAAGTATCAAACCATCACACGATGCTACTGAACACTTTAATACAAATGTTTGACCGACTTGATACACTAACATAAAACATTTAAACATTTTTGGACACATGAAAGGCCCGTCTGATATGAACAGACTTGGAATTTTACATCCTGTCCTAGATTTCAGAACCGTAAAAAAGGTCAACTCCCATCGGGTAAATGTTGATATCGGAGTGCATGGAACATCCGCATTTCTGTGTCAATTATTATATTACCCTGGACGTTTAGGAAAGATTCGATTTCATCCAAAATGGATTTTTGTTAAGCAATGATTGATGGTATTCTAGCCTAACGGCACAATTCGTTCTTTTTTCTCTTTCCTGTCAAGGCAATTATTGTTTCAAAAACGAAAGCTCAATTTCCATCGCATGTATTTATTTCACCCCAATCTGCATTGTTTAACAGTATATTTTCGTAGTATAGGATAGGCTACTCTTTAATTTTTGCGTTTGCTACATCCACGTTTACACAGCTCTGTGTTGCAATGGGTGTAGTTGTTTAAAGGATTTGTGTACTTTTTGTAACACAAAACACAGTGTCCACTTTAAACTTTTAAAACCGTTGAGGTGCTGTAGTTTTTGAGAAATGAGTACAACAGTGTCATGAACATACGTTTTTACATACTAAAATAATGTTCGTCTCATGGTCACCGAGACGAAAATTATTTTCATGACATTGTTTAATTAACTCATTTCTCAAACACTACAGCACCTCAGCAAGTAATATTTCATGGGAAGCTTTCTACTATAATAATCTTCAAACTGGGTTAGTAAGTGTAAATCTGTGGACATTGTGGGTTTTTTTTTTTTTTGTCATACAAAAGGTACATAGACCCTTTAATGTAAAATCCAAATCATAATGTATGCAGGAACACTTATCCGAATATAAATGAGACATTCTTTTAAGAAATTACTACTTCCAAAATTGATGAGACTTCATTCTGAGATAATGCCTTCACAGCAGAGATCTGAATGGTCGGGTTTACTGACCAGGAGCCTGTCCTTAATTAAGGTCAAAGGAACTCTGGAAACAACGGGTTGTCTCAAGCTGGTGATGATATTAAATTCTCATCAATTAAATGCATCATATGATATCACACGTACCCAGACCGATCAGAGAAATTAAAGGGACTGGCAAGTATAGAGTAAACTACTTAAAGGCACTCGTCACTATTAGTAGTTACTCAAAAAAAGAAATGTTAGCGGAACAAATTACTTTGTTATGAGTAACGGGGAGCTGTTGATAGTATAAAACATTGCGAGAAACGGCTCTCTCTGAAGTGACGTAATTTTTTAGAGAGATGTAATTTATAGCTTCAGACCTGAAGCCCGCCGTTTATCAAGCATCTGTGAGCACGCAAAAGGGTGTTTTTTGTTCTTTTTCTAATGCAGCTTTGATATCATTTGAGTTAAAATTTTCAAAGATTTTTTATTGTATGCATATGTTTGGTTACACCAAGTAAGAATATTCGTATTTGACCAAAATGTGTCTTCAAGTTTCCCTTTAAAGCCATTGGACACTTTCTGAACAGAACAAAAATTAAAAATCTACAGAAGTACAAATTACTTACAGGATTTACAGAGGGTAATGGTGATAGTCTGCCCTTGGATTATTATTCCATGAAATGCTTTACTTTTTGAGAAAAACATTTAAACAAATATCAATTCTCTATATTGAGAATAACGGATTTATTTGAAACACATGTCATGTCACGGCGAAACGTGCGGATACAAGGGTGGGTTTTCCCGTTATCTCCCAACGCGATTGACCGATGTTGTGTGTGCGGCACCTAAACGTAGCCCGAGCCCTAATTGAGGTGGCGCACAATTATTGTGCGATTGCTTTATTAACGCGAAGAGTACATTAAGAGCGAATGCAATTCTACCCTCAAGTTTTTTTTTTTTGAAGTAAGTAACAACATACGACCGGTCTGTGAAATGTATTTTTATATCATTTCATATCATAGGATTCAGTGATGGAAAATTTGTTTATTTGTTGCATTTGCTTGTATATAATATTGATATCTTGCTTTCTATGCCACAATTATCTGTCACATTAACTGATGTCACCATGTGAATTACTACGGCAGAAGTAACATACTTCTTACCTATGTGACACTGTGTTTGATATGATATCACTGATCGATCTAAACTTTGTATCCGTCTTGATTGCTAGGCAAATTGTGATGTCACAACAACAAAATCACTAAGTCAACACTGACAACTCATCTTACACTTAATTTTAGTGCTTTGGGAAACTGAGCCGACTGGACCATGGTCAGCTGAAAAAATGCTGACAAAAATGTTGAAATGTATCTGCAAAGCAAATTGACACAGGGAGCGAGTCACACATCTATATTATGAGCAGGCAGATTGATTTTGCCCTGCAAAATTGTCAAATTTTCATAAAAAAATATGTTTTGGGTTGAACAATATGTTGCTTTCCAAAGTGTTTATAGGTCAAGGGCTCGAATGCTCAAAGCACCAAGATTCATATAAGGATGGGTTGTAAATAAAACCATAACAATTTGCATTGTGAAACCACACGTTTCTTAGCAACTGAGATATTGAATCGCAGTTAACATCAATTAAAGCTCTAATAGCAACACCTATCACTTGCTTTCTAACTCCATGATCATTCTCCATTTTCAATAACATTGTTGTTTTTTTCAAACAGACTTTTGCAAGCTCAATAAACATTTTTTGTGACCAGTAAACGTGTAATATTAATTGCTCACTCGTTTACATTTGTTTTACACATAATGGTTAATCAAAAACAACCAAGTATAGTCTGACGGGAAGATAGTCGCTCGAGAGTGGCAAAAGTCGTGGGTTCGAATCCCAAGCCTATCGATTACTTAACAGAATTCAGGAAAGTAACCAATATCCATTTCCGTTTCCAGTTTGTAACAATGCTACATAAATATTAAAAATTAGTGATGAATTTGCTTGAAACGAAACAGCCACTCATGTGACGTAATTTGCTTTCTAATGGAAAGTTTGGTTATACTTGGACACAACATCTTTCAACATGATTTAATGTTTTGCTAACATTTAACCAGGGCAGTTTGTTTATCAACAGTACAAAGGTCATCAAAGTGCTTACTGACTAATTCCAGAATTTGAGTCAATTGAACATTTCAGAACATTTTTTTCCCTTTTTTGTTTTTTAAATTCCTTACACAAACATGCGTCATGTATTAATTGTTTCCCCAGGTACCGCATCAAAAATCCTTCACCACACAACAAAATATTCCTCGCTACTGAAATGCCAAGGTTTTATTATTAAATTGTATACTATTTGACAATCAAAAAAAAAAAAGTCAAGGCCCGCTATAAAAGACAAACAACTCTCTAGGTAACGGTTAAAATGAGTCAAGCTGTATAGGCTATAAGTAAACCCAGTCAGTCAAGGATAACAGCATTTTAATCTACTGAAATCGAGACTAATTGCTGTTTCATCAGTCGCTGTGGACAATAGTAAATAATTAAAAGACCCGGTATATCCAAAATTAAGTTGCTTCGGAATTGGCAAACGGGCAAGCTACACACTTGTACCCACTTATACATGTCACGTTTCTTTATATAGACCATTACATTACGTAACTATAATTACAATTAGCAGCTAAATGAGAGTCGACACTTAAACGCCGTGTCAGTGAGACACCTCAATTTGTTAAGTGGGAGCAAAGTCTTAAAAAAAGTCTGCCAATAATCGATCTTCTTTATTTTTCATGGAGTCCCGAAATCAAGCATCTGGAAACACACAACTTAGTGTGACAAAGATGTTTTTCATTCCTCTGTTGTGTCGCAGCTTCGACGACCAGCTGAGTTCAAATTTTGACACGTTTGTTATTTTGTGCATATATATAGATACACCAAGTGAGAACACTGGTCAATGACAATAACCAATACTGTACAGTGTCTTTAAAACAAAACAAAACAAACTACTATAATTCTATAGGTTCTTATTAAGTGCTAAATAACAACCCCCAGGGGCGTGTCAAAGCGCTCAGTGTTTTGTCATAGACCTTTTCGCAAATACTGGGGCGCGCGCGTAAAGCTTGGAATTAGGTGCATTGTGGTCTAGCTGATTACAAATTTGATTCATATATATCCCACAATGCACCTCATTCAACAGTCTGCGCTTGCGCATTGGTATTTGCGATAAGGTCTATGCAATGTATGGTGGGGCTACGTTTTGAAGTATTGAGCCATTTTCATTTGCACCATAATGGTTAACAATGTGCTGTTGCCCAGTATGCTGATGCTGTCACTTAATTTGTAAAAATGTAAATATTAGCCATAGACCTTTTCGCAAATACCACTGCGCAAGCGCAAACTGTCGAATGAGGTGCATGCTGGTCTAGCTAGTACCTAAATTTGATAGCTAGCTAGACCAGCATGCACCTCATTCCACGTCTATTGTGCGCGTACCGAGTATTTGCGATAAGGTCTATGCTGTTGGTGCTCTATTTAACAATGTAAACTTATATAGGCAAGACAGGGATGTCCATGCGAAAAATTGTATCTAACGGAAATTAATGCTCTAGCTTTAATATTTTCAGGAGCGCTTAATTAAAACATTGATAGAATTTAGTACGGCGCTTGTCTTTGAGGGAAGGTGTGGGTAATGATATAAAGAGATGCAACTCGCTCTAGAAGAAAGCGATTGCACTACTGTGTTTCTTGTTACCGTTTCCCTTTAACAGCCGATACGGGCAGGTGTTCATATCCGTTTGCGTGTTATGCACTGACATGGCCCACCCCCCAAACACCAAATCCAACCCGATCCAAAGGTCCAGTCCTGACCATCATTCTCCATTAACAACAGTGTCTTTCGGCTAGAAAGGATTCTGTCATGTGCATCTCTTTGATTTCTGAAAATGTCAGCAGTTCAACGTACTGCCCGCCGGGTTGCCGATATGCGTATTACGTGTAAATGATGCGTTCTATATGACACGGCCGTGTTAAATTTAATCAGCATTGATGATTCGACGGATAGTCGCGTGACGGGGGTATATTCAAGCTCTTAAACACAGCACTTAACGTAGATCCCGGGTTTCGCTTTACGGTACCCCCTTAACCCCGCTGCATGAGTTAAAACCATTTACATCATCAGCAAGCACTGTCAATCACAAAGAAACCATGTGGGCCTATCTTAGGTAGTGTAATGAAATCTCACGCCGAGAAAAATTGTCAAAGTGCTTGGTTTGAGCATTATTTAACAGAGTGCATGTGTTCTTTACTAATTGTCGAATAAATCACCTACACAACGTGTTGTCGTTAACATCAATTTCCCTAGCGTAGCGTAAATAAAAAAAAAACGCATCCAGTGAAAAATGTTTTTTGAGTGATACTTGAGACTCGTAAACGAAGCAAATATATTTTACAAGTCAACGTAGGCTATGTCGTGTTACACTGAACAATGACAAACAATTTGTCATAGTATATGTGATGGTGGAAATTTGAAAGGTGTGAATCATAAGAAAGACAGTGTTATTGAAACTTGCAGGTGCAACCGTGTATAGAACTCTTCAGGGATAAAGTGTTGGTTCTAAGAAGAGCCTCAGTAGAATTGCGTACATGGTTGTCCCCGCACGTTTACTGTACTATCGATTTTCTTAATAATGTCCAGTTCCATAAACACGCACGTGCGGCACCATAATGTAGCCCGAGCCCTAAATGTGGCCTGACCTAAATGTAGCCCCAAACATGTACCTAAATGTAGCCCCAAACCTGTACCTAAATGTAGCCCGGACCTAAATGTAGCCCCAAACATGTACCTAGATGTAGCCCGGACTTTTGGGGTTACATTTAGGTCAGGCTACATTTAGGGCTCGTGCTACATTATGGTGCCGCACACACGCATGAAGCCCTTTGTTAAAGGAACACGTTGCCTTGGATCGGACGAGTTGGTCAAAACAAAAGCGTTTGTAACCGTTTTTTATAAAATGCATATGGTTGGAAAGATGTTTTAAAAGTAGAATACAATGATCCACACAAGTTTGCCTCGAAATTGCGTGGTTTTCCTTCTACTGTGCGAACTAACATGGTCGGCCATTTATGGGAGTCAAAATTTTGTCCCCCATAAATGGCCGACGTGTTAGTCGACAAGGTAAAAGGAAAACCACGCAATTTCGAGGCATGTTTGTGTGGATCATTGTATTCTACTTTTACAACATCTTTCTACCCATATGCATTTTATAAAAAACGGTTACAAACGCTTTTCAAAGACCAACTCGACCGATCCAAGGCAACGTGTTCCTTTAAGGTTCATTGGGCTGTTCAAGACTTTTATCGGCTATGTAGTAGAGTATTTGCGCGGGGAACCAGAGTCACAAATCCACGTACATAAAGGCGTGGGGATGAATTCGGTAGACTCCCGTTTATGCTAAGCGAGACCAATCAAGCCGAGCACGAAACAGGCTCATATTATAGGATCAAGATATTACATTGCAAACATCTTGTAGTTCATTAAAAATCTACACTAAAAAAATATCCGTACAACAAAAATATCCGACCAGACAAGCTGAGCATGCAGTGTAACGAAACAGGCTGATATTAGGATCGGGATATTACATTGCAAACATCTTGTAGTTTAACATCTACACTAAAAAAATATCCGTAAAATTTACGGCACTTTACCTGGCAGCCAGGGTGCCAGGTAAAGTGCCGTAAGTTACACGGTGTTGAAGTTTTGTATAAAACTACCCCTTCAAGGCACAATTTACTAAACTTCCACCGTGAAATTCACTTTGCACTTTACCTGGCATCATACACTAATTGTACGGATATTTTGTACAGTGTACGCAACAACAAAAAAAGGATGGAAGTGTGCGACTGTGACAGTGTAAATTAAGTCGCAATATATATATATATGTAAATAACCACCAGCTTTCTAAGAAGGTATCCATGAATAAGAGGAACTTGGCACTTAATTAGGCTAAATTTAAGCCATCTTTTAGTGTGTTTAAAGAGATGTATTTAAAGATAGCTGTGATTGTCATATGGACATTATAGTCCAATAACTTTAATCTGTGCTGATACTTCAAATTTGTAGTAATATATTTATAAAGTACCCGTACTTGGTTATACCCGGACATCTGAGTACAATACTTGGTACCCAGTTATCCAATAACTTGGTACTTAACTTGGCTACGGACTCAGTACTTGTATTTCAAAATACACTACCCTCTCTGACACTTGAAGTCCTCAATGGCTCAAGTAGTCATAATCGAGTACTAATCGGCTACCTTTGTGCTTGGCAGTATAGTACTTCACAATCAATTTAAAGGTACTACAGCACCTGTGACAATTAGCAGTTGTGTGTCGTATAGGGTTAACTATATGTAGACGATGTGACCTGTGACATCACACGTTTACAAAAGAGACACAGAGCCTGGACTTCCTGCAGGCATGATTTGTACACAGCTCAATGGAAGAAAACATAACATCTTATATTTAATGGAAAATTTGCACTGTCTAATTCTTATCAACTTTTGATATGATGAAAGGGGCACATCTCAAAACTTGACCAGCTTTTACTTCATCACAACTCTTGGTTTTATGTGGAAATTATGACACAAAATGTAAACCCATAGGACCAGTGTAGTATCTTGCCTGCCAGATTACTCAAAGAATGTACAAGGTCACACATCAACTTGAGTAGATATGGCAAATCTTTGAGTGGTAGTTCTTATTAGGCCGTGTTTATGTTGTAACTTGAAGGCCCTTGTCCATACACAGCTGATGAGTACACCGGGTGTTTTTCTTTCTTTTCCAGTATCCGAGACCCAAATGGTCACTTGCTTGTTCGTTTTGTAATGTTAAGACAATTCTACATGATGAAAAAGGCAAAGTGCGAAGGCTTCCCCTGTGGACGATGTTAGTGCCTTACAGTGCGTATAGCACGGGTAAGTGACCAGTAATGAATATTCTCACGTTGGGTCAAGATCCTAACACAAAATCCCGATCATGGTTACGACTTTTCTCTTATCACTCCATAAATGATAGTATCATCATTAGTTCCTTTTATTTTCCGATCATGTTGATCGATCCCAGATATGTTGAGATTCATATGTTTTGATAAATTTTGTTTACGATTAAGGAGAAACCGGCAGCCAGTTTCACGAAACGTTAGGATTATATCGAGTAAGGACGAGTACGAGTTACTCGGTCTCAATGCGTCCTTACTTCTATGGATACGGGACTTAACTTGGGATTAATCCTAAGTTAGGAAGAGTTTGTTGAAATCGGCAGCTGTGCACTTATAGAGAGCTGCGGTAGCTTGCGATTAAAACCCATTTTCGGTTGTGTTTTTCTTATTTCTATCAAATTACTCGAGGTTAGTTGACAATGTTGGAAGCTGTAAACTAAACCAAAAGTTCATGTTTCATGAATATATTATGTCAAGTAAAAAAAAATTAACCAGATATCTTTGTATTTTTCTTAAATGACTTATCCTGCTACTGGATACACGTAATGAACAACTTTACAAAATTGCTTTTAAGGTTAGATAAACAGAAATATTTTTAATGCCAAGAATGAAAGTTAATCCCCCTCAAACCACGGCAAGGGTTGGGAAATCTCAGTTGATTGAAAAGAAAAATAGTCAGAAAACTTGGGTATAGATCGATGCTTGTTTTGATTCGTGACAAATCCGTGATAATTGCTGACTAGGAGGTTTCCCTGTCGTCTGGGGGACGCCATTATTATTGAATTGCGAACGATTCATTTGGGACCGACTAGAATCATACACCCACGATTTTCCTTCCTTGCCTTTTTTTCTTCTGCTTGTCTTTCTTTCTTCTTCTTTTCGTTCCCATATCCTCTGTTTGTTGTATAGTAGTGCACTGACGTCCAATACACACACGGCATAATCGTTTGTGTCTTCCCCCTTCACATTTTTCGTTTGTTTAATAGTACACGATTACGTTAAAATCAGCCACATGTTTAGGTGTAGGCCTATACGGGGCCCCGTAAAGGTGCAAGATTAAACAAGTTTTTTTTTCTAGGTATCGAAATATTATTTCTAGGTGTCGAAATATTATTTCTAGGTATCGAACTATTATTTCTAGGTATCGAAATATTATTTCTAGGTATCGAACTATTATTTCTAGGTATCGAAAAATAATTTCTAGGTATCGAAATATTATTTCTAGGTATCGAACTATTATTTCTAGGTATCGAACTATTATTTCTAGGTATCGAAATATAATTTCTAGGTATCGAAATAATATTTCTAGGTATCGAACTATTATTTCTAGGTATCGAACTATTATTTCTAGGTATCGAAATATAATTTCGGGGTAATAAAATATTTTTTCGAGGTAACGGATTTAAATGCGACTAAAAATAAATTGAGGTAACGAACAATTATGTCGACGAAATCAGTATTTCGAAAAAACAAAATAATAATTTGAGGGAATGAAAAGACAAGCACAAAACACCTTGTTCCTTTACAAGTTCCGGGTGCATACAAACCAGATCCCATGTTATAGGTTTGTATGTCCCAAAACGTTAATATAAGAAGCGTTACTCTTAGTAACGCTTCTTGTGTATTCATATAAGTTATTACTCTTCCTGCGTGAACATGTTCGCTTCGGATTGACTTTGTCGGTGATAAGTCTAAAACACATCCACATTTTGGAATAAAATTTGTTAATTTCTGTTGTATGTGGTGTATCAACACTATGTAGGATATCGAACGATTCTTCAAACCAAAGGGATACTTTACCTCTAAAGATAATTATTTCTTTGAGAGGAGAACAAGGTGTAGCGTCCCCTTAGCTTATATGGGAGGTTGACTGGATCAACGGATCAACATTAAGACATAATCATCTAGCAATGTGAGACGTTCAGCTTGCGTGGACATCTACTCACCCAACACTATAATTAGACATCTCTTTGCATATGCATGCTCACATATTGCACATATCTAACGTTTTTTATTCCTTTTGGGAAGTGAGGACTAGGACACCCGATGGGAACAACGGGTACCCTGACATGAATTTAGATGGACAAATTTCATACAATCCAAAAAACACTTATCTGACACTCTTCGATGAACAACTTTAGCGTTCACATTATTGTAAACATGAGAGTGACGGTTCTGCAACGAACTAGTCTTTAATACTTACAAATTACAATTGATGTTCGTTTACACGCAAATAGACGTGTTTAAACAAAAGTAGATATAGCAACAGACTGAAATGTCAAGTCTGTGCTCAGTGTACACAAAAATTGTAACCTGAACATCGTCGGAATATCACACGACTACAAACACGGTGAAACATCACACCAAGTGACACCTGTGCAGGGAGATTGCTCTGAAAATGCTGTAGTCCCTCGCTAATACATAGGCGTTAAAACCATTATGATATCTGAGCAAACCCCCTCCGGGCTACTGGCTCCCCCTCTACATCAGACATAAATTTGTTCCCCAAACGAACCCGGACAAGATGATGTGGAGTTCTTCATTTTGAAACATGCTGTCCTGGTCCTTATTTCATTTCTGTGCGAGTCACGAGGCGATGATGACCAAATGAAAGATAAGTCTTTATGATACTGTGCAATATAAGATTGGTGTTGAAGAGTGAGATTCTTATCGACGGGTTGTGATGTTAATTTGTTTTGTAGCCAATCGCTCGTGACCGAACCCCTTGTGATACACAAGCTATATATCACTCGGACTCCCTAGATGGACTTTTTCACACCACGGTCACACTGTGGTCGAGTTTGTAACGTGAACCGTTGAAATTGGGTCACCACGTCACATTCTAGTCGCAAGTCTCTGTTGGACTCGTTCCCCATTTTGATCGAGGAGACTTGTGTCCATATCGAGTCATTTTGGCCGTTTAAAGGTAGAGTCATAACATGACAATGTAATGCTGATTTATAGGCCAAACTGTTATGAAAGAAACATTAGTGTATCGTGTGAACATGTCAGCTTGGCGTGTCATGTCCGAGCGGTTAAGAGCACCGGACTCAAACTCTGGTGTTTCTAATAAGTAACGTGTCGGTTCGAGTCCGGTCGTGACACGTTTGTACTAAGGCAAGACATTATTGCTGCATTCTTCGGATGGGACGTAACGCTGTAGGGCCCGTGTGTTGTGTAATGCACCTTAAATAACCCAGTTACGCTCGTCGTAAAGAGAGGGGCTTTACTCCAGTGATTCTGACAGTGACAATAAATCTGTGGACATAGTGTTTTGCGTTACAAAAAGTACCCAAATCCTTTAAAGGGTGCTACATAAACATGGTATCACATATTTAGAGCGTTAATGCCTGTTAAAGTGCCTTGAGTATCTTCTTAAAACTATATCAGTCAAAACAACACTAATTAGTCGTACGAGACATGATTTTGACTAACTTACATCAAAATCATGTCTCGTATGACTAACTAGCGTTGTTTTTACTAATATTGTTTTACAGTGTTACATGCGCTTTTAAAGCTACGCATTTATTGTTATTTATGTCTATGTACCCCAAATGGAAACAAAATGTAAATAATTGTTTCTGCATAGTGGGTACCAACCACATATCTGGCTGCAGTATTCGCGAACGGAAACCAACCCTCAGATATCTGAGAAACAGTTCATGCATCGTTTGTCAGATTCAAATGTTTGAAGCGACAAATTATTCAAACCACTCGAAGGGAATCATATTCTCAAACTAGTTTCTACTATCAACAGCTGCAGTTCTTCGCACCAAGTGCTGTTTTTTTTCTGTCAATAGTTTGTTGGAGTTAACCCTACCTTTAAAGCATGTGCATCTGTGCTAATTGGAATTCATATTCACTGCGACAAGTATTGAGTACACTGTCTCTTAACTTGACCCTATAAGTCCAAAATCCTCCTCAATCACATTCAGTGGTTGACTGTGCAACGTAGCCCGTGCGTATGTTGAGGCTAGGAATAGATAGCAATCTCAGATCATTTGGGTGTTTGGTTACAATCTTCCGACAAGACATTGTTAAAAATGAGTGCTGGTATCACCAAGTCTGGGCGCATTCTATTTGTTGTTCAGCACTGGGCGAGTCAAAATCCTTGATATCCCTCACGGGACCAATCCACAGATCTAAGAGGGGGATCAGTTTCCAGAGTTTGCAGTTTATCTTTGAGGGGCTGACAAACAAGTTCACTCATACTTTTGAGCAGACAAAATTGTACAGACAGTAACCTTCTGATAAAGTGGAATCCTTTGTCAGTGTAGCTGGCTTCCAAATGTATTGATAACAGCCTAGTTATTTATAGGCTTATAGGGTTTCCCTCACCCCTCCCCTAGCAATTTCAATCGAACATCTTCACTTACTGGGGACACGAATCTAGTTGAACCATTCTGCGTTTGTGTATTTGCTGGAGATACTCAAGCACATATTATTATTATAGCTCACTTCGTTCACATAATTACATTGTGGCGAGTCTGGAGGCTGATTCGTTTAGCGCATCCGACTCTAGAGTTGGGATTAACCATCCGAGAGGAGTGGGTTAGAATCCCTCCCCTGTGACAATAGTGTTTTTGAGGAAGCGACTTATACATAAACTGCTTTTCTGCGTATAAATGGGAACCATAGTCCCATCACGACAGAAACGTGTGTCCTTGACGCAGCGATTTAACCATACATTGCTTCCCTTATCCTAGGTTTATAAATGGTAACCTGCGAGGGCACATACGGCGTGTGCTAGACCCATTACCGACATATGCTCTACAGGTGGGTGGGGGGTGAGAAAGTCTGAGGAACGGTTTAGGTACGCCCAAATGAACATGGAATGTAGTAAAGCACCTTGTTCTATAGTAACAATTATAATACGTGCACTTTAAAATATGTGCACTATAAGAACCATGTTTAATGTAGTGTATGTATGTTAGTAAAATAAAGTGCCATGTCACTAGGATATAAACGCATGTTTCATATAACAGAAGTGGCTGCAACACATCTAAAACCAAACAATTCTTAATTATCCTCAAATGGTATCTCGTGCCACGAGTTTCTTTAAGAAGACATTTTTGAGCATCTCTTTGTTTTCAGTACAAGAAACAAACTGAAATGGTATCTCGTGGCCACAATTTTAAGGAGGCACTTTTAAACATCTCTTTGATCTCAATACAAGAAACAAACTTGAAATGATAGAATTGTTCTTACCGATATTTGCAGCATAGTCCCACCAGTCGTACTTGCACTGTTCAGCCTTCAGTTTGTCCAGTGACGTCTCTGTCTCGACCTTTGGCGGCGCTATAACCGATCTGACTATTAGGTAGAATATGGACACAGCTACTATAAGACCAAGACGTTTCATAAGGTCCACGTCTGTGATTCGTACTCGGGCAGCCGATCGCACTCGGAACACCACAGATATTCTGTAGACACAACAATAATTACACAAGCCGTAAAAAAAAGAACAAACAAACTTAAATGGCGGCCATTTTGAAATCCAAGATGGCCGCCATCCCAACACCTTAAATTTTGCAGACGTGTAGTTTCTTGTTTTTTTAGGTTCTACAGACGATATCTATCTAAAATCCCACGGAACTTAATGTCATACCATAAGCTCCTGACTATTTGTGTAGCTGGATTTGTGCAACCAATTCAATCCAAAGCTATTAAAGGGCTATGTAGAATGTATCATTTGAGAGCATCATTATCCAACATCACGTAAAGCCCAGCGTCACGAGCAATACTTTCTAAAATCTTCTGGGTCAGAATGATTCGGTTTTGTGGGTCAGAATTATATTAGGTGTATCCCAACACCTTAAATTTTGCAGACGTGTAGTTTCTTGTTTTTTAGGTTCTACAGACGATATCTATCTAAAATCCCACGGAACTTAATGTCATACCATAAGCTCCTGACTATTTGTGTAGCTGGATTTGTGCAACCAATTCAATCCAAAGCTATTAAAGGGCTATGTAGAATGTATCATTTGAGAGCATCATTATCCAACATCACGTAAAGCCCAGCGTCACGAGCAATACTTTCTAAAATCTTCTGGGTCAGAATGATTCGGTTTTGTGGGTCAGAATTATATTAGGTGTATCCCAACACCTTAAATTTTGCAGACGTGTAGTTTCTTGTTTTTTAGGTTCTACAGACGATATCTATCTAAAATCCCACGGAACTTAATGTCATACCATAAGCTCCCGACTATTTGTGTAGCTGGATTTGTGCAACCAATTCAATCCAAAGCTATTAAAGGGCTATGTAGAATGTATCATTTGAGAGCATCATTATCCAACATCACGTAAAGCCCAGCGTCACGAGCAATACTTTCTAACATCTTCTGGGTCAGAATGATTCGGTTTTGTGGGTCAGAATTATTGGACTGGATTTTAAGACAGAATTGACCCGGAATCCGGATCCTGGGTCGCGTAATTCAAAGTCGAAACCCAGGTAAAGATGGCGTTCATTGGGAATTACCAAAAGAGTATCATGTAGACTGCCCACACAAAGGGTGCATCTTACTTCTTTGCGCACTAGTAAAGCCCATAGCTAGTGAATCAACAGAGCGCCAAGACGGGTTTCCCCAGTCTGTAATATTCCTTACCTCCATGTCTTCAACAGAAGTGCACCAAAGAGAATCGAGAAACCGACTTCTTTAAACCACTGGAGTAACATGCAAGTCACGACCGTTGGTTCGTAGAAACTCACAAGAACCTGTAGTAGTAATTTTTAAAAATAAAGTACATGATAGAGGTAATAATCGAGTACTTAGATTTCTATCTGCAAACAAAAAGATGATATTCATAACCGTACCAATCCCCCATAAAAAAAATTAAAAGTCTGAAATGTGCTGTCTAAAGTTAAGTGAAATATTTTGGGAGGCTCTGTAACAACTTGATCAACTTGGTGTTAAAGCGGCTTGGTCTATTTTTACTCTTCATCAATCCTGGAACAATCCTAAAACCATTTTCTCAAATCCTTTGGAGTATGCAGCATCGGCAGCCAAATTGCTGCACAGTGTGTACATCGCCAAACTGTCTGTCATCGCAGGTACCCATTATATCTCCTATGGTTCACCGTTGCCGTAATGGAAATAAACTCAATACGAACGCTAACCATTTTTTGTTAAATTTACGGTCATTATTATTAGTATTATAATTATTATTATTTATTCAGCCAAGATTTCACAAACAGTACAAGATACAATATTGCTGAAAAAATATACCGGTATTAAAGCCATTGGACCCTTTCGGTACAGAAAAAAAAAAAAAAAAGGTCACAGATTTACAAATAATTTACAGGGTTTACAGAAGGTAATGGTGAAAGACTTCTCTTGAAATATTAGTCCATGAAATGCTTTACTTTTTGAGAAAACGGTAAAACAATATAAATTCTCGTTAACGAGAATTACGGATTTGTTATAAACACATGTCATGACACGGCGAAACGCGCGAAAAAAACAGGAGTAAGTTTGCCCGTTATTTTCTCCCGACTCCGATGTCCGATTGAGCCTAAATTTCCACAGGATTGTTATTTTATATATAAGTTGTGATACACGAAGTGTGAGACTTGGACAATACTGTTTACCGAAAGTGTATAATGGCTTTAAGAAACAACGGATGTAATCTTAAAAATGAAATTAGGAACATTGAAACAGAACACTGGCAAATCAAGCAAGACGGTTATAAAAACAGACAGGAAAAGCCAATTCCAAGATGGCAAGGATTAATCAAAGTGAACCTAACCACTGTGACTCGAAAGCCTATAAATCCAATCTTAAAATGGGAATAGAATCTTAAACAAACATTTTTAAAACAGCAAAGATAAACTTTGGAAAAAAGAAAATATGAAGAACAACATCACCGGTTACTGTGTGTGCTGAGAATTTATGTTTTACAGCGTACACAGTGTAATGGTGGAAAGATGATCTAGTTCGTAAAGCTTGCTCTTGTTTTATAAAAATGAATGGGGCTTAAAAGGTAATCAATGCATATTAATATTAGATAAATAATGCACACAGCTTCTAAATAATGCAGAAACACGTTTTGTTACAATCAGTAATAGGCTCATAAACAGTTTCCGCTAAGCTAATCTGCATTGATCTTAGCAGTCTGTGCTCGTCTGCCGTTTGAATTGGTTTTAATAGAACCCAGGTGGTATGGTATCCCATATGTAAATAATGTTGTTAAATACGTTGCTATCAACACGATTATTATCAAAACATTTTGGCGGGCAATTTATCTCGTTTAGTAAGTCTGCAGTTTCCGACACGTGGTCGATCGATGCAATACAAAGTGGGTTAATCACGCTGCGACTCGCGATGGGAACGGATCGGGGAACAAGCCTAAGTGTTGCTCGAACTAGGCTAAAACAACAGTTTGAAACTAGCTGTTTCCGCTAATAGGCAACCAAGCAAAAGGCTTGGCTGAACAAGTTTATCCCCCAACTCCCCTCTATACGCACTCAGCAACACTACCGCAAATTATGATGGTAGGAACACCATGGAAAGTAGACACAGCTGTTTTTGATTAGAAAACGTTGCTGGGATTAGCACCAATTATTAAATAAATCTCATGCAATCTTCTAAAGAAGATGTCCGTCTCTTCCACGTACAAGTGGTCGTTCAATTGACCTGGATTCTTTCCCGCGGATGAGCACGCTCACACCGCGCGATACAACTACAAATCCGCAAGAAAAGCAGAAGAAAAAAAACGAATTCCGCCCAAACCAAAAATGCAATAATTTGCTGTAATTTGATCCATTTCGTCTCCTTTAAGATGTAGGGGAGGGGGATTTTTTTGTCATCATTTCCAAGCGGCTAAGCCCTGAATAAAATGCGGCAAGTGCTTTGTGGTACAAAAAAATGGGGTAGAGCATCCTCGGTGAGGAGATTGCCTTGTAATGCCTGATTGCGATCATAGTGCCGTGTTGCAGTCCATACGTTTTAAATCTAAATTGAAACGCACGGCAAGATTTGCTCGTCATGGAATCGACTCCCGCGGCAGAAAATGTAATTCAGTCGTGGGGCAACTCTTACTACTAGAGAAGGGTAAAACAAGATGGCAATCAGTGTCAGAAAATAGGCCACGAAATAGAATCGTTATGGGGGATTTATACCGACCACAAATGCGGCAAGCGTTTCATCCGACCCTGGTTTTGACACAAACAACCTTAAAATGTTCTTTTAATTAGTTAAGGTGTTCATTTTCAGCCACCGTTTCGCGCTTAGTTCTCGTCTGCAGATGAAATGCATGCGCCGGACCACTAAAGCCACATACCACCGTAAGCTCTAACACAATCTTCCGGTGTAATCCAACTCCTTAATGTCAAACTGAATAGGTTTAGTCAATGCCCTATATAAATGAGTGAAGGGGATGATAGATGCTTATTGGCTGCAGCTTACGATGACGTCATTTCCTTTTTAGCTAACTAGGTCAACCGTACATGACCACCGAGTGACAAGGTCAAACACCTTCCGAATGAGGGACAGCAAACTTCAGAAAGGTATTTCAGTTATCATTGATCTTGTCAACTCGAGACGACGTCAAGAAACCTGTACGGTTCTGAAAGTTGGCGGTCATTCTTCCCCATAAACAGTTGTTTGTTTTTATCAAGGATTCAAGACGAACAATCCATTCTTAATAACTTATTTTAAACAGAAACACCGGGTCAGGTTGACCCGAATTCTGTGTCCGTTGGGAAGTGATCCTCTTACTGCGTCATGCTGACCCACGAATGGTTAAACGGCGGGATAATAACTCGCACCATGTGTCAGTTTGACCCAGGTCAGTTTAGAATCCGAATTCTGGTATATAAATGAATCACGGCCCAAAGGTACCTATGATCCGGGTCAATTCTAAACCGGAAATCGAGTTTTGCCCAAACGAAATATAACCACAATACATGTACCAACTTAATATGGCCCCGCTTGTGTATTTAAAAACCAATGCTACATAATCGTGGTCTCACTTTAGACTGTGCCTTTTTAGTGTCAGTGTCTTCAGCGAAATAATACATGTGAAGTTAACACGCAGACTTATCTCGTAATAGTTTAATCCGAGTTGTGTTTGACCTCATCACAAGATATACGACATTAACGGATCCAGTGATGAAATAGAATTTGAAAAGGCCACGTGGTGGTTGCGACAGTCACATTGATGTTATTAAACGTGCTGTCAGCCTTCGCGATTGATCGCAGTGAGTGCGGAAAAAAGGTATATAGCGTGTTCATATCCCTGCCTAACAAAGTCGGAACTATTTATAAAAAAAAAACAATATTGTGGTTAAAAGATTTTAGAGCAAATACTTTATCACTACTAGACAGGCTGGTGGGTTACCGTGTGGGATATTTGCTTCGTGGTCGGATGTTGGTGCAATTAACTGACCATGTGGTGGAAATTATATTTCCATTGGTCTTCTGCTTGCGGGCAGCGTCCCCCCCCCCCCCCCCGGCCTCCCCTTGGATCCACTGTCCACATATTGAGTAGTCATTGTGTTAATAAATTTACTTGTTGTCTATTGTGCTTATGACATTTCATTTGGTTTTAAGAAAGATTTACGCCCGAATGTTTTTCAAAACAGGTTCGTGGTAAGAGATGCTAGTGTAAATATGAAAGCTGTTTGGTCACAAAGTTTAATCCAATCCTCAACCGAAATATTTTCATCTGAAATACTGATAACATCCAGAAAAAAATATGTTTGTAACTAAAACATGATAGGCCTAGTTGCTGTCAGTCCTTGTGATGTGTATATTGAAATCACTGTTATGGAAACTGAACCAAGTTCTAGTCCTGTGGGGCCTGACCCATTTGTACGTTAATATGACCCAGAATATGTGTACAATGGAAACAGAAAAAAGCGTAAATTTGACACAGAACCCGGGTTTAAATTTGGTTAAAAACCGAGTTTCCTGGTCAGCCTGACCCAGTATTGAGTCAGGGCTCCAAAATATAAACTTTTAATGAAACTAGTTTATTCTCTTTTCGGAAATATTGCATATTAAAGTAGGTCATGATGCTTGATGTTACACTGACTCTTACTATCCGGTAAATGATAAATAAAAATAAAAACTTCAAAACAACAATAATAATTTGACCTTTATTATTTTAAGTTTGAATTTATAGGAAAACTAAAGATAGAATAAAAAGCAATATGCAAATATTTGTAATATGGCTGTCATCCTTTTTTATCCAGTCTAAAGCAAATTAAATAAGAAACAAAATTGCAATGTTCCATATAAGCCAAATATATGTATAATAACAAAGGCCTTCTCTGACTGTGTGTCAAATATTATGCCCGAGTCATCAAATGCATAATTCCACCGACTACTTGAAGACCTCAACTTATTAACCGTCCCACAAACCAATACCATTATCAATAACAAAGTTACGAAGTTACGAAGCAGTCATGGTGCTCATCATAGTATTGAGTGCAAAGTAACGTTATTTACGACGAGACCTTTACCTAAATAACACAATTTCCGGACAAAAAGCTGTTACTTCTGTTTCCAAACGGCAAAGCTTCAGATGAAATTATTTTATTTCCATTCCAAGAAAAAGAAGAAGATAAAAAAAAGCTTGCGTTTACTTGTCAGAGTTCTACAAGGGCATCTGCAATTGACAAGGCACCCTTGACTAAAAACCAATCCGTAACTTCAGTCACAAGGTGAAATGTGCAATTTTCTTCACGTTATATTAAAATAGAAGGACGCACGGGCAATCTCCAAGGAGGAAACCATTGACATAAGGAGATTTGTGAGAAGAGAGCCACTCCCTGGCTTGAATTACTTCTTACTACTTGTGCACTGCATGAGCTGAAGCTACAAACTAACAGTGTGTGAACACCGTAAAGTCTTTCGTTTGTTTACATTATTGTTTAGCCTTTATGGCCTCGAGTGTATAACAGCAAATACCGTTTGAAGTGAACCTCGATGTAATTTTGATAGTTTCAACTTATGCACTTTTATTTCTAACTTTGGCAAATGACTGTTAAGTTCTGATAACCATAAACACTGCTCCCATCCAACATAAATAATAATCTCAGAAATACCAACAAACTTTGCTCAATCAAGTGTGGAGCCAACATAAATAACAAACTAACAGACCGATTTCATCTCTAACCACAATCCTCAACAGTAGAGTTTGTTACTGCTGAGTTAAATGAGCTCGTTTCCAAGTATTTTGGACATTGTACACCATCAATATAGGGTTTGAGGCGTTGCTTGGTGAGGTATCAATGTAATAACTTGCGGTAACATCATGTGTGTATCTACTTGCCAGGTAGAGTTTTTTCTTAGATAACTGTCTTGCTTTATTCTACTACCGCGGAGTAGATTTTTTTCTTTCGTTTTTACCCGGGCAGATGGTATAGCCCATTCTTCTCTTATTCAGTCGAAATGTTGAGACAAATTTAAGAACTGACTCCGCGGTAGTACAATTAATATAGTTATAAACACTTTGTATATTCAATTCAATTGAAAGTAACATTTATTTCCACGCATTGTAGTCGTTAATTTATACGAAATTGCTGTTAGATTTACAGCATTCAAGTTGTGACGTTCTGTTGACGTTTTCATCAGTTTGTTGGAATGTAACTGACTTCAACTCTGTCGTCGAGTTTTAGCTGTTTCACTTTGTTATGCCAGCGGTTAGTGTACGTGTAATTTACTTATCCTATCAAATGATTGCCCTCAGCAGTTGAATACGTTAGCAGTTCGGCATTTACTCAGGTTGGAAAAGGGGTCTAGGTTTATAAGCCTTGAAGCGCAGCTCTAATCAAAATGCAACAACATGAAACATTCAACTAGATGTTGTTGTATGTTGAGCCTCTCAAAAAAGAAGGGAGATAACCTGGTGGAAAGTAAACTATTCGGTTCTTTCATGATGGGAAATCAAACTAAAGCTCTTAAAACAACTTTGCCCGTTGCTTAATTTGTTCAAACCACAGCATATGGGCTCTGGAGCAACACTTATATTGGAATCTAATCAGACAACGAGGTAAGAGCAGCTGATTCCGCAGCATAGAGAGACCCGGGGATGCTAGCCATTCAATGTAAGGCCAGCATAATTCACCTCGACTCCCACTTGAAAAATATTATGAAACCTTTTTTTTTTTTTTTTTTTTTCACGGTTTTACTTCGATAAAGTCTAACCGACATGTACAACTGCCCTAATTACGCAATATAAAGCCCTGAAAAGGAAGATATCGTAAGAGGGAACCTTTGGCGAGTAAGTGCACGTAAGAGTTTGAGTTGAGAGGCTTAAGAAGTAAGTACAAGGTTGTGGAAGATGCTTAAAACACTCGGCCTCAGATGTGCAATGACGAAAAGATCCGGGGAATAATGGACCCTTTTTTTCCTTTCAGAGTTAATTGTCTGAGTGGTGGATATATTCATATAAAACACAGACCGTTGTTGGGGAGAATAAAAAAGGCTGAAGGATTACATTAGAGGGAATATCCTTTGAGTGGAAAAGATTGGTATCAATTAACTCTCTCTTTTACGTTTGAGGGACAACATATCCGTCTCTGAAAAATGTCATCAATTTGGCCCCAAGGCGAAAGATAACACCCTGTTACGATCAAATAAAGATAAACAACTCCTTTATTTTCAGCCAAATAAACCCTTAAGCGTTTCCAAAAGAAGAACAACAGGGAAAACAAGGTTCTTGGAGAAATCTTACCGGACAGTAGAGGAAGAGTGATCCGACCAGGATAATTCTTAATAACACGGGACTCGCTGCCTTCACGACCTACAAGGGGAAAGACACAAAATGTACAAATAATCAACCATTAAAGGATTTGGGTACTTTTTGAAATACAACACACACTGTTCACAGATTTACTTTAAACTTACACTATTTGAAGATAATGGTAGTAGAAAGCTTACCTTAAAATATTACTTGCTGAGGTGATGCAGTTTTTGAGAAATATTTTCTCAAAAACTAAAAGTAAAACAGTGTCGTGAAGATACGTACGTTTTTACATGCTGAAATTAACTTTCGTCTCATGATCACGAAAATTATTTTTATGACATTGTTTTACTCATTTCTCAAAACCTACAACACCTCAGCAAATAAAATTTTTAGGGAAGCTTTCTACTATCATTATCTTCAAACTGTGTAAGTTTAATGTAAATCTGTTGACAATGTTTTTTTGACGTACAAAAAGTACATAGACCCTTTAACGGGAAATAACAGGAGAAGGGGGAACACAATACCGAGAAACAGCGTGAGTGAAATTGGATTTTATTAGATATAGCTTCGCAAAATGTTTTTCTAGTCTAACGACTAAGCTCAGATCCCAGACTTTTCGACTTTTTTCTTAAAGAGGTTCGCGGGTACTTTTTTCACACCAAGTAAAACACAACTGCTCTTTATGTAATATGTAAGTATTTGCTGATTTCATGTTATTTAGTTTGAGGGGTTGAAATAAAAGTGAGCTGATGTTGGAATTAAAGTATTTGAAACCTGATTCTGGTTGTTTTGACACAAAAAGAGAGTCTTTCTTAGTAACTTCATCTTCCACGTGGAAACGACATTTAAAATGATGCATACCAAAGTCTATGTGCAACTAATTTTTTTAATATTCTATTGTGACATGTATCCCTTTTCACATTCAAAAGCGAAGTGTCCCCCTTTGTTCTCGACAAGAGAATAGGCGCTTTGAAGTATTTTATTCAAGAGAATATACGGCGATCGTCAAAATAAAGCCGATATAAATGCCGGTCAAACAATCAGCATACAATTCAATTAACTCCACCGATTGTTGAAGAGAACCGTATGCCTTAGATCATTCATAGTTTTCAACGAGACGTGACTATATGCCTTCTACATAGATTTAATTAAATTAAATTAAAGGTCTCTTTATAGGACCAGCAATTGTGAACAGTTAAGAGAATAATACATTCAAATTTTCGCTGCGCAGATTTTGAGATCACAATGATTTTATTGAGGGTCGTATTTCGTATATCAATTCAATATAAATTGGGTCGAATTATATATAAGATTTGATGCACAAGAATCAGGGAAAAAAATACAGATTTAGTCTTTTGCGTTCAGATGATAAAGACTGGGACGGCATTGTGTTAAATGGTTTTCTATACTTAACTTAACTCCCCATTGGCTAGCTAGCCTACCTTCACTCTAACTAAACTGCTAGGTAATTTTTTAATTTAGTTTAAAAGCTTAAGCATTTTGTTAAGCGAAGTTATTGGTTAGTGACATCCATTGGTTGAACCAAAATGTTGATTAATCAACAGTTTAGTGCACGAAACAGTTTAGTGCACGAAACAACATGGTTCAACTAACATCTTGGTTAAACTAACATCTTGGTTTTTACTAACGTCTTGGTTTAACTAACATCTTGGTTTAACCAACAACTTGCTTGATCATACCAAAATTGGTTTAAATAATATTACTGTAATATGGTGGCCTAACCATCATTTTGGTTCAAGTAACAACTAACCATAACCTTTGTCTAGCCAAGGTGTTGGCTTAACTAACATATTGGTTTGGCAAACATCTTGGTTTATAACTGGGTTAAACCAAGCTATAGATTAGAAATAGATGTTGGTTAAACCAAGGTGTCGGTTAGACCGAACCAAATTTCATAGAGCTGCTAAGCACAACAATTTGCTAAGCATGAAATTTCTTCCCAGATCAAAACAGGATTACCAACCAAATTTCCATTTGTTTTACAGTGCTTGTTACTGGTATTCAGCTTTTTGGAAATTTGGTTGGTAAACCTGTTTTTATCAAGGATTTTGTTATTGAAACATAGAACTATCACATTTTGTTTAGTTATTTGATTGTTTGTACATATTGCATACTGGACATTCCAAACCAATACAAAGTGGATACTTATCGACGTAGATAACAATCTGTTTTACCTTGACATCCCTGTTGTATATGGTGAATATGAACAACGGTAGAGTACACCCCATGGTAATGCACTGTAGGATTAGCAGTACCATGCGAACTGTCCAGTTATGTGGGAATCTACATGATCTCCCATCCACACAGGTGTCACACCCCGCACCACACGGCTTGCAGACCATCTCATTGTATCTAAAAACAAAAGGGAGAATTCATAATTAAAGGCAATGGACACTATCGGTAATTGTCAAAGATTAGCCTTCACAGTTGGTGTATTTGAACATATTCATAAAATAACAAACCTGTGAAAATTTTAGCTCAATTGGTCATAAAAGTTGCGAGATGATAATGAAGAAGAAAACGTTGAACACACTTGACACACGAAGTTGTGTGCGTTAAGATGCTTGATTTCGAGACCTCAAGTTCTAAATCTGAGGTCTCGAAATCAAATTCGTGGGAAATTACCTCTTTCTCGAAAACTATGGCACTTCAGAGGAAGCCGTTTCTCACAATGTTTTATACCATCAACCTCTCCCCATTACTCGTCAGCAAAGAAAGGTTTTAGCTAATAAATATTTTGAGTAGTTACCAATAGTGCCCACTGCCTTTAACAAGATTGAACAAACTGTTAACCAATCTTTTAATGGTTACACGCCTACAGCCGCTTTCGATAGTAAAAAAGAATTATTCAAAGTAATGTGGAAATAAGTAAACAGTTGTTATGCCCCTAAATTTGAATCTGGCAATCTTTATTTCTCAAAACAATTGTTAGCATACAACCTTACTTGGTATTGAGTTATGGGGAGAAGTTGGTAGCATAAAATATTGTGAGAAACAGCTCCCTCAGAAGTAAGGTACTCTTGAGAAAGGAGTAATTTTTCACGAATTTTGCTTTGATACCTCACATTTAGAATGTGGGGTCTCGAAGTCAAGCAACTGAAAGCACACAACTTCGTGTGACAAGGGTGTTTTTTCATTCATCATTGTCTCGCAACTTCGACAACCAATTGAGCTCAAATTTTCATAGGTTTGTTATTTTATGCATATGCTGAGATACACTAATTGGGAAGAGTGGCCTTTGACGTAGTGTCCAGTGTCTCCTCAAATTGTGTATTCATATAATATAATTATTATTTTTCGTGGACATAATATTTGCTCCGGAGTATTAGCGATATCTCAATAGGTTAACTTTTGTTGTATACAACTTTATTGATATAGGGTTAAAAACAACCGAACGGTTGAAAAGCCCAAGAGTATATTATGTCTTTAGTAACCCTCAATGCATACGCATGGACATAAGAGAACATACACATTTAATATGATACTAACATCAATTGAAAAAAACCAATAGGAACATTATTGGTATGGATTTCCAAAACGCACACCACAATCTGTCAGGTGATTTTCTTTTTGCTGTGATGATCTGAGAATGCATTCTCACAAAAGTACCCCGGGGTTCAAGTTGGATGTCGCGCCGGGGGCATCTAGTGTAAGTTAAGCATCGTCTTAGGTGTACTGGAAGCTCTGATGTTTCTGATCAGCAGAGTGTGGGTTCGACTCCCGGTCGTGACACTTGTGTCCTTAAAGCCATGGGAAACTTTTGGTAAACAGTATTGTCCAAAGGCCCACACTTCGTGTATCACGACTTATTATATAAAATAACAAACCTGTGGAAATTTAGGCTCAATCGGTCATCGGAGTCGGGAGAAAATAATGGGAAAATCCACCCTTGTTTCCGCACGTTTCGCCGTGTCATGACATGTGTTTACTATAATGCGTAATTCTCGTTGTCGAGAATTGATAATTGTTTTAATGTTTCCTCAAAAATTAAAAGCATTTTGTGGAATAATATTTCTAGAGAAGTCTTTTGCTATTACCTTCTGTAAACCTTGTAAGTTATTTGTAAATCTTCGAACTTATTTTTCTGTTCCGAAAGTGTATAATGGCTTTAAGCAAGATTAACCATAGATTCGTCCTTCGGATGGGACGTAAAGCCGTTGGTCCCTTTGTGTTTTGTAATGCACGTGAAATTACCCAGTGCACCTATCGAAAAGAGAAGTGGTTCGCCCGGTGTTCTGGTTCGGTTGGCAGCATACTGCACCGCATCACCTTGTAAACCAGTACACGGTGATACACAGGAATAATGTCCCATACTTCAATACGTGGCTCTACATACCTTGCAGGGCAGGACTGAGAGCTTTGGTACGCCCCTAGCTTTGTGATGAAGTGCCATACAGGATAGTATAGTTTTGTACGTAGAATATTCAGTCAGACACAAGTGTTTTTGAAAACAACTGACTCAAAAATGCGTGGAATCCTGGTTTAGTCTTTCGAAATACGCATTGTTCCTATGTTGATTTATTGTTAAAAACACGCACCAAAAATTCAGTTGTGCTACTACAACCATCGTCATTTTCACCCAAAACAGTGACTGTTTACCAAAGGCAATAGAGTAAATTGATAATTCGTATTGATGATAGAATTCAGCTATTGTTAAAAATATTGAAAGCTTAAAGTCACCTGGAAGTGGTATTTTTTTTAAATAAAGCTTTTGTCACTAATAAATGTGTTTTGATGAGTGGAATGTGAACAAACAGTTAACTAAGGTTTTCAAAAAATCAGTTCTTATGTTAATTACAAATTTAAGAGTAGACCCGAGAGGGCGCTGTTCGTGACGTCAATCAAGGCAGACTTTGCCTGTAATGCGTAGAGTAAACACAATCGCAAAGTACATGTACGGACCAAGCCGTGAGTTTGTACGATTAAAAAAAAACATTATTTTTTTCCCGGCAATGCCGACCAGGTGTATTGCTGCTGAATGCAGAAAAATACTTTTTGAAATGTACCAACTCACGACTTGGACGTACATGTACTTTGCACGTGTGTTTACTATACGCATTGCAGGCAAAGTCTGCCTCGATTGACGTCACAAAAGGGGTAGGCGGAGTCAGCCCCCCAAACAACTTTATATATTTTTTTAAACATATAAATCGTGACAAACAACTACTAAAAAAATTGTTTTAATGTTCGTAAGCATATACTCTTATGTTTGAAAGAAAAAAAAATTATATTTCCAGGTGACTTTAAGCAATGTCCGGTGCATCCCAAAATGAATATTTTAAAAGTACACTAGAGACTTTTGGTTTTATGAAATTAACTGCACAAACCTGTTAGGCTTATTCTTAGTGAACGCATCATATTCCGCCTCCATGTCAGTGCCGTTAAAGTATGTATCCCCCGGTGGGTTACTGAACGCCAGGGGGAAGTAGAACCCAGCACGGCATTTACATTGATAAGTTCCACGTCGGAAACCCTGGTCTTTTAGGAAGATACACTGCAAGACAAAATATAGATACAGAAAGTTATAAATATATACTGAACTCCTATAATCTGGGGTTAAAAGAAGACACATGGACTATAGAGCCTGGGAATCTAACCAAGGACCTCCGTGTTAAAGTGCAAGCGCTCTACCAACTGAGCGTTCCAACCGTATGGTTGGGTTTCCCATATTTATTTCAAAATTCTGTTTTTCATGTGATATTTGTGCTATTATTTTATAGGCTTTGTGGCTTGTAGTTTTTTTGTCTGTTTCATGGTAGAAAATAATTTTAAGTAAATATTGTAAATTTGTTGTTTAAAGGAACACGTTGCCTTGGATCGGACGAGTTGGTCTATGAAAAGCGTTTGAAACCGTTTGTTATGAAATGTATATGGTTAGAAAGATGTTTTAAAAGTAGAATACAATGATCCGCACAAGTATCACTCAAGATTGCACGGTTTTCATTTTCAGGTAAAATGAAAACCACGCAATTTCGAGGCATATTTGTGTAGACCATTGTATTCTCTTTTTACAACATCTTTTTAACCATACCCATTTTATAAGAATCGGTAACAGAACGCTTTTCAAAGACCAACTCGACCAATGTAAGGCAACGTGTTCCTTTAAAGGGAAGGGCACTCTCGGTAATTGTCAAAGACCAGTCTTCTTACTTAGTGTATCTTAACATTATGCACAAAATAACAAACCTGTGAAAACTTGAGCTCAACTGTTCATCGGAGTTGAGAGAAATTAATGATGAAAGAAAAACACCCTTGTTGGACGACTTTGTGTGCTTTCAGATAGAAATAAAAGACTTCTAGCTAGAAGTATTTTATTAATTAAGTGAGAAACTACCTCTTCCTAAAAAAACTATATTAATTCAGAGGTAGTCGTTTCCCACAATGTTTTAAGCTACCAAAAGCTCTCCAATTCTCGTTACAAAGTAAGTTTTTAAGTTAATATTTTGTTTTGAGTAACTACCAAACGTGTTCCTTCCCTTTAATTAAACTACGGAGGGCGCACGCGTGCAGTAACTAGGTGACATTTCATATTTCAATGAACAGCCACAGGCCTGATTTGATCGTGACGACACAGCCCCTTTAAAGGAAAGAGTCATCCAAACGGTCAATGACTCGGCAGAAAAATCAATAGCAACCACACGTCTATGATGAATCTACTGTTAAATATTAATTGCATTGCTAATTAAAAACATGCAAAGCAATTTCTATAGTATTACAGACGATTTATTGTCATCAGAGTCTGTTATTTTGATTGATGGCCAACCATTTAGATGGCAAGCTATATGAGAACGGAATATGAGATGTGAAAGACATCATATTAAACACGGACAAGATAAAGACCACGAAACCACACTGTGGTCCAACATAATATTATGTACAAATCTTTATGAAATTTTTAGCTCAATCGACTATAACATATCATGAAACATACAGAGGAAATACCTTTGTATTTAAGGTCTTGCCTTGTTCGATTTGTACAAAGTTCATATCTTTGTTAACATTTGTTCCCTTTTAATAATACTAAGTTTAGTTTTGCTTTTTTGTACAAAGCATTCAAGCAAAAGTGTTTAATATAAATGGCGCTTTACGAATGTTGTTATTATTGTTATTACTATTTTTATTATTTAATGTGGAAATGTTGAAGTACGCCAACAAAACAGCAATCAAAGGCCTACTACTGTAAAAGTGTTTAGCTGCTGCAACCCCCCCCCCCCAAACCGACAACAACCTGAAGAGTGTGATCCAAAGAGATATTCATGACTTCTCTGGAAATAGGAGACTAGCGAGCGATAAAAGGTGGTTCGGATGAAGTGACGAAAGGCCGCTTTCTCTCGGTCGTCAAAATAACTCAACATCCCCACCAACCACGTTCTTGACAAATTGCACCCGGGTGCGAAAATTGTGTTCTGTTCTTGTTGCGTGGACTCGCATCGACGCCTGGGGCCTACCGAAGCTGTACAACGGGGACGGGGAGACTTAAGCTTTGATACAAAAGATCACCCGGATTCCAAAACTGTAACTAGAGAGTGTCTTGGGAAAAAGCAGCCCTTTTTAGAAAGTGTATTAACATTTTTACTCCGCAAATTAGACAGTTACGTTTACAAACTCATCAACTACAGTATACTGTTGTTCTTAAAGTGAAAGTGTTCTTTTTGTTTTGGGCATGGCACCGCTCATGATTGTTTTAATCTGAAACCAATTGAAATAAACACAATAAAGCTTTGACATCTTAATTTTAAAAGGTAGAATCATTTTTTAGATATCACCAAAAACCTGGAGCGATTATGTCCACGCACAAAGAGTGTTTCGTTATTGGAGGGCACAATCTGAGAGACGTTACTGTCTGTAACGCTTCTCAGATACAAATTTGGATCCATTAAGCCAGGCCCAATTATCTTTGACCAATCACAACCGCGAAATCTGATCACCATTTGAACCGTTTGGTGATCTTTGCACTAATGGTGATCGGGTTTCGCGGCTGTGCTTGGTCAACTGGTAAGGAGGCGGGGCGTAATGGATCGGTCTATTAATTGTAAGAGTTATTAACAAACGTTCTTAAAAGAAAGTAGGAAGACGACAAACATGGTCGGATGTGGTCGTATGCACGAAACTCACTTTAGACCTTTCTAATAAATAAAAAAACCATGACCGTTAGTTTACGTTAAAGGAACAATTGCCTTGGATCGGTCGAGTTGGTCTTTGAAAAGCGTTTGTAACCGTTTGCTATAAACTGCATATGGTGTGAACGATTTCGTTAAAGTAGAATAAAACAGTCCACAGATTCCACACAACCTCGGAAATGCGCGGTTTTTCTTGTACTTCGTCGACTTACACGGTTGAGCATTAATGGGAGTCACACTTTTGACTCCAATAAATGGCCGACCATATAGTTCGCAACGTAAACCATGTAAGTTCGAGGCACATGCGTGTGGATCATTGTATTCTACTTAAAAACATCTTTCCAACAAGTCAATAATATGCATTTTATATAAAAAAAACGTTTAAAAACGCTGTTTATAGACCAACTCGTCCGATCCAAGAAAACGTGTTCCTTTAAAACAATGATGCGCAGATTTAATATTTACTGAAGGCAAATGATAATTCTATTTAATTGGAAAGGGGAACTGTTTATTCTCGCAGGTGCAAATATTTGATCAGCTGATTATGATATTAATGTTGTTTCATTACCACGGTTACGCCCATAAATGTTTTTTCCCCAAGTGTGTTATGCGCGTGAAAGCGAATATACACACATTGTTTTAATGTTTTAATGTTTTATATAACAATACTTTTTAATATTTTATCTTATCTATTCGGGCAAGACATTTTAGGTAATAACTGTCCTAAATAAGTTTACCTTATTTAAGCCATGCTCCATTTTGTGAATCACGTTACACAATTATTCTGCGGAGCTTATAGAAATGCCACCGACCGAATAAGAAATATTAAATTGATTCAGCCTACTAATTACAGGTTTATATAACATGATGATGGAATGCTACATGATTGAAGAAATCCTAATCATAGCACAGTCTCTGATATTACTGTCATCCTTTGACGGACGAGGGGTTTAAACTAATTTTCAAAGTAGCCGGCAATAATGTGGCTGTCGTCAACCACACAGAATCATATTGAAGACGATAATTTAGGCATCTCGCCCATATCTTTGTAGATGTGTTTTCGTTGTTAAGATATCAACAAGTCGGATGGCACTTTAAGGACACCGTACCATGCAGACTTTAAACGCGATTGTATTTTTATTTATTTGATGGTCATCAAAGAACGGGCCGCGCTTTCTGAGCTTTTCCAGTACATAAACCCGCTAAGTAAAGACGAACGTTGCTTAACAGAAACTGGTTACGATCCAAACTCTCATGTAATTAACACTTGTTGGGACGTGTGTCCTGCAAAGTTGTGCTTAGCTGCAAGATTTACTAAGCATGTTACCTATTACCCATAAGAAATCGGGCCCAGTAAATTGCAAGTGTTTTTTTTAACCACTCGTTAAGAAACTAATGCTGTAAATTAACCAAGTATTTCGGAACAAAGGTCTCCGACATCATTAGTTTTCAATGGCTCGTCTTAAGTTGTCAACCTCGTATGAAAAAAAAACTTGATTCTTATTTCAGTAGTTTCTTCTGACCCACATACTCAAAATTTCTCACAAACCGAATGGCCATGTGTGCAAACTGTAACTGCGATCAAGTTTTGTTGCGTACGCGATGTACGATTGTAATGAATGTATAGTTGATTATTCCGATCACGTTCGTAGTCATGCTACATGGAAAAGTAAACAGCCAATCTGACCTGGATACTGTTCAAGATTTCGATCCACATTATTATCAAAGAACTCCAACGATATAAAAGCAACTCCATGCTTACGATAGGGGAGTTTTTTGAGGGAGTTGTGCCATTGATGATAAAGCATTGAATTCGGCACACGATCGAAGTATACCGTGCGATGAAATATGTTTGGATATATTATGGCCAACGCAGATCTGTCCTTCCAAAAATAGGTAGGATCAAAAGCCGTGGCCATTTTGCAAATATCTTCCCTATAACGTACACTGACTGTGTGCCGAAGTCTCTGCTTGTCTCATCAGACGCACAAACCCATCGCCTCCCTGCATTACTACTAACATCAATTACCTGCTGCAAACATGTCCTTCAATTTGAAATGCACAAAGAGGGGCTCCATGGTCAAACTCAGTTTTTTCGGTACACTTATTTACAACAGTTGGAGTCCGTAAAGGGGAATAAATTACAAGTCTCTAAAACTCACGTTCAAATGGTGTAACATGCCACTGTCTGTGTTTGATACCCCTTAAGTGTAATTTGTTTTGTTTTTAAATCCCAATTCATCCGATGACGTCATGTTTTCAATTGGGTTGTATATTTACTACACGAAACTTTTAGTCCATCCGTGAATTTTGGTATTGAATAAAAAAGACAATGCATGTTTTCCTTTTGACTGAAGAACAACATTTCCCTTTAGGACTTTTTAGAATGATTTGTTGTTGACACATTGACTCCATGTTTCGCTTTGAACAAAGTGCATTGAACAAAGTGGCATTTGGCATACACCATTTTTTTACCTTGGGTTTTGGAGACTGGTTACTTGTTTTAACTTTCACATAACGACTTTATTTATTGGAAAATCAGTGCATCATAAAACTGAAATTGTTTAGTGTGGTTACCCTCTTTAATTGTTCCAATTTAAATGTCTTTTCTGTTCACCCTTTTAGTGGCAATTCTATTCACGCAAGATAACTGGAATTTAATTAGTTATTGAAACACACGCATTTTTTACCTCAGTAATTCCGGAAGGAAGTGACTAGTAATTTCTGGTTTTATGTTTAATTATTTCCAACCCAATTCCCCTTTACTTTATTGACATTCTGTGCTGTAATATCAATGAGAAATAACCGAGGCGTAAACTCCTTTACAAGGCAACGAACTTATACTGAAAATGGGTTATTTGAAATGGTTGGCTTGCCATGACAAAATATCCAGCGGGTTGAAATTTGGTACAACAGGCTGGTCATACATCGCCGTTCTTTCCCAGTTTGAAGTCGCGCACTGAGGTAGAAGGGAAACCAAAATACCTGCATTCGTACAAAAAAGTCGAGTATAATGCATTTGTACCGTAGGGTCTAAGAAATAAAATGAAATAATTGCCTGTACGCCCCGGAGGTTAACCATGTCATAGGGAGAGAATGTTGTCGAAATAGGATCAGAGAAATATGTACAAAAACGGTCAAGACCCCCAAAGCGCAGCTCAAATATCCTACCATGAAGGTATATAATTAAAAGAAACCCGTATACTTTCGTTCAACCACCTTTGCTATATCCACTGTGCTAAAAGTACCTCACCAATTGCGGGCATAGATATATTTACAGGGAAATATTTGAATACTATTTTAGGAACATATCGGGTGACAGCAAGTTAGCGCATCCCACACTCAACCAAGGTTGATGGGCCGGTGATTCTGTTTCAGTTCGGGTTAATGCATATACAGATAGATGATAGAGAAATGGAATATGGTAATTGGCAGACAAAATGAACTTAATTTGGGAGAGAATTCGAAAGACCGTTTACATGTTTACATTTAAATTAATAAAAAGGTTGGACAAATAAATACATCTAGATACATAAAATAGTAGTCTAAATACAATTTAAAAAACTAATTAATGTAGATGCACTTTTCTCGGTTCGTTTAATAATAATAATAATAATAACCAGATTTGTATTCCATCTAGATCATGGCGCTCAGCTAAAAAGAGCAATCATGAATAGATTTAATGGCTTAAAAAATAATGATTAATTACTTAAACAGATATATAGAGACAATTGGAAGTATAATTTAATTAAATAAATTCATTTGATTAATTGAAAACTGAAATTTAACAAATTACAATTTTGTTGTGACGTTTCGAAGGGTAAACTTCACCCAAAGTTTCCCCGGTCTGAGTTTTGTATGTAATCATAACATGGTAATGCTTCAATAGTTATCCCCGTTATTGTATTAGTGTGTATTGTAGTGGTTTATTTAATGTGAATTGTTGCCTAAACTTTTAAATACAATTAAATTAATGCTGTTTTTGGAGCTTTGCTGAAATGTACTGAAACTTTTTCTTTAATCAAAAGGGAAATTGAGCTCACATGATAGTAAACAGATTGAAGTTCAACGACCATTTAAAAACCCTTCTCCGCTGTTTTTCAGAAAATTCCGCGGAAGTCCACGTACGTCATCACTCACGTTACGTCATGAGCAGGGGGCTCCGTTTCGTATAGCTGCTTTGTTGCAACATGAAGGTATAACAAAGCAACCTCCCGCAAAATGAAGTCAAAGTATTGTTAGTTAGGCACACGAAAGCGGCCGGCAGTTAGGTAGCTAGTTTCTGAAAACCTTGAGGTTGGGGCTATGTTTTGTTTAAGAATATTGTAAAGTTCAGGGGCCGATTTCACGAAACTTTACGCAACTGCGTATAAGTCCACTTGCGCAACGTTTATGGCGTATAAACGTTAAGAATATATCTTTGTTTAAGTAGCAGATTAAACAGGGGTGAAAAATTAAATATTGTGTGCCCCAAACTTTGTGAGAGAAAATAGGGCAGGACGGAACATGACAAATTGATGAGCAACATAACCAAGAGAGAACAGCTTTAAACTCAACTGGGAAAGAAACCTGAACAAGATTGTATGAAACATTTATAGCCGGAAAGATTACATTGCGTTGAGAATTTTAGATTTCCATCTTTCAAAGCAGTGGCGTTTAATAATTTAGTTTGATTCTTTAGTTTTGCTGTTATTACACAGAACATGATTCATGCCGAGTTCAAATGAGTTCGCAGTCTCTTCTTAAAAGTGACCATATATGGCAAGGTTTTGATATGTCCACAGGGGGATTGTTCCATCATGTGTCGAACTAATGGAGAATGCATGGCGGCAATGCGAGTTAAGTTTTTATATAATGAACCGCCCGATTTTTTATATAATGAACCGCCCGAAAGCATTTGAACATTACACACAGTCTAGTCTGTACCGTAATATAAATAATATACACCACTCCGAACTATTCATTTTTAGTGTAAAAACAAAACAAACAAAAAACTAAAACTGGAATGATGAGTATGGTGGGTTTCATTTATATTACTTTGTCTGTTTGTTGTCACACACATTGTCTGTTTAATTGTCACACAAATAACACGTATTTACTGTCAAATGCAACTTTTTTTCGCGTTTCTAACACTGAAATACACACAACTACATACAAGCTCAAACCACGTGTTGAAGATTACATAATAACAATTAAAAGCTAAACAACAGTTTAAAAAAGATGCAACCCCTCCCCCTTCCCCGCATGTAATACTTTTGTATGTACTAATGTTTAAATATAAACTACAATTTTAACATTAACTAACCCGTTTAGGTCAAATTCTCCAGAACATAAACAGTATCACAAGTACAACATTAAAAACATCATCATCATCAACAACAACAACAACAACAACAACGACAACAACAACAACAACAACAACAACAACAACAACAACAACCACAACAACAACAACAACAACAACAACAACAACAACAACAAAAACAACAACAACAACAACAACAACAACAGCAACAGCAACAACAATCAAACAGCTACTGACCAAGGCAAGAATGTGAAATTAATGATATCAAGACGTATTCTAGGACGACCAGGATAAGCAAAGGGCAAACTTTGGGATTTAAATTTTTCTTGGATAGCCTTTGGAAACAACAGTGTGTGTTTGGTAAGTTTTTTGTTTGCGCATGTCAAACAATTCTTACGTTTTCTACATATTTATTGACTTATTCCGACAGCGTCACGTGTCTTTTTCAAGCATGGCCTAACGCACCACGGGCCTTTTTAAGTTTACTCTGTCAAATATTCACAACAAACGCCTTGATGCAAGACTACCACACTGTATGTTTCAGGCTGGGTAGTATCTCATTTTTTAGTCATTGCATGCTGGGATGAAGAAACCGGAACGGTTCGAGTAGTCCGATCTGGAACGGTATGAAACAGGGTTTGTTTCATAATGTATCCGGCATTCCAGTTGAAGTGGCAGTTGAGTAAAATTAATTTTTGTTTAGCTTTGTGGCGCTACAATGTAGCATGGACGCTGTACTTAAATGTAGCCTGGACTTAAATGTAGCATGGACCTAATTGAAGCCACAAACCTGTACCTGAATGTTGCCTAGCCCTGTCATAACGAAGCCCGATTTACGTTAAGTGTTGTGCCTATGTTAACATCTGGGCTACGTTTAAATGTTGGACTACATTGAAGTACCGGACTATCCCAGTTAATTAACTTTTATTTTGAAAGGTTTTTAATTGGACATTGACTTTGTATTTGTACCGGTTCAAATATAATCAATAAGTAGTAGATGATTGGTTATCACATTAAAATTTGGCTCGTTTCAAATTTGTGTTTTATGGTCAGAGTTGACCTAGATCCAGATCCTGTGGGTCCTTGCCAACAAATATCAACAAACAAAATGTTAACCTCGCAACCTTAAACCTGCTCGCATAACAAACAATATGTTTTTTACAGATTGGGGGTAGAACGACACTATGATAAAAAATTCCCCCGAGATTAAATTCCTTTAAAGTTTAGGTTGAACCAATGTTATCCTCGATGAATTTACCCCTCCGGGGTTTTTGTAGACTTAAGTTAAGCGTAATATTGTGGAGCGCAGGTTCCAAAGCGAAAGTTGTTTTCAAAGATTTCCGCGCAAACAGACTAGACAATACAACAATGAGAGTTTGATCCACCAAGACATATCCACTGACCCGCTTCGCCTTCGATAACATTCAGGTCTTGTGCGTGAAGATGCCATTTACTTAAGGAAACCCAAATGCGGGTCTCTGGCTTGTAGAAAATTCAATGGAGTTGACATAACTGTGAAAACTCTATTCAAACAGCGAGGTAAAGGTACCAGATATTGTGATATAAAAACGCGGATAAAACCAAGAGCTTTTGAAATCCCCATTTGGGAGGAAAAAAACTATTCTCGCACCTTGTGTATCTTTGAAATTTAATCGAGCGGCTGAAGCCAAATATAACATAGATTAATTTACACGCGGGAGATTGACTTACGTGGACCGGTTGACACGAGCGATCTTGATTGAAATGTTAAACTTACAGAGTTCCGAGTTGCTGTTTTCCTTTGGGGTATGATTGAACGATTTTCTATGAAGTGTGTAAACATTGGGTGGGCTGATGTTTTGCTTGGCACATAGGACACACAAGATATTCTATTGAAATTTACATCAAATGATGGCGGGCCAAGGAGCTCCTCAACGTTCAACCAATTACTTTATTTAAGCTATCCTTGAATTGTATTCGAAGATTGTGAGGGGACAGCTCATCCGAGTTTGTAAATAATGTGTTTCATTTCCCCAACAACAAATCAGATACTACTTAATCTTACCAAAAGTTTTCCAGTATCAACAATTAATAAAATAATGGTTGTCGTGTTTAGGTTTTGCATCCAAAATTCGTTTTTTGTTACAGGACAAAACCGAATTGAAATACCACATAATATTTAAACCCAAACCCAACTTTCTTTTGTTAAGATCTAAACTTCTCATCTTGAGTGAACCTATAACAAAAGTATCCCTTACGGCTGTAGAGTTTGTAGATGTTCTGTCATAATGCAATACAACACAACATCGACCAGAGCCAAACAAAGAAAGAGAGTCAACTCTCCGGGTAGATCTAATTTCTATTCTAAATCGGATCGAGAGATGAGCGAGCGAATCTGTCTTTCCCCACCCTACTATCCGTCTCAAAGGGTAAGTGACCGGGACGACGCGGTGTTGTGACAGACCGATGCAGGGGCTTGAACTCCACGAACGGCATGTCAGACACATCGTATCGGTCGACCTTCCCCCTAGGCGACAGCCAATGTGCCCGGGACGACAAACCCGGCCCCTGGTGTCGTTCATTGGTGGGTTTTAAGAACTCAGCATTATTGAGACGTGTGTGGGTTTGACCCATATTGTTAAAAATACAGTACCACACCATTGCTAGGAAGCAACTCATTATGCAATACAATAATCGTTCATTCAACCAATGACATTTGGAGTTTTTGATGATTTTCAATCGAGAACCACATACTAGAGTTCAAAATATATAGCAACATGGACATTCAATCTGAAATTGTTTGTATTTTGTATGTTGTCCAAACCATGTAAGGTGGAATTGGACAAACCAACCGCGGACCAACCGCAAATGACAGTAAAGGGAACTTTAAAACTAGTAAATGAAAGTGTAAATGTACAAGTTAATTATTCTTAAAGTTAACCGTCATCCATGTGGACGGTAAGGTGTTTTTTATATTAACATAATGGAACCAAAATACGCACAAAACATCGACACCTTTTAGTGACGTCTTCACTCGAATGTAGACTTCCTTTAAAAAAAACGAACAAGGAAAGTTGCGTCTCGACTTTATCCTAAGCCATGTGATAATGAGACGGAACTATCTCTTTTCAATTGTGGTAGTTCTTGGAAAAATTTTACCGAAAACGAGAACAGCAAAAAACACGGTGGTTTAACGACTCGATTTTGCGATTAGGCTGCACGCTGCTATATACGTACTTATAAAAGAATGACCAACTCGCTTTACATGTCAACGTATATGTTCTTTTAAAAGTGACAAGCTACAGTTGTAGACATTGTACAGTGAAAATCTGCGGTATATTTTACTGTGAAAAGCTGCAGTATATTTTACAGTGATCAGCTATACTATATTATATTGCACTGTGACAAGCTGATGTATTATGGTACTGCAGTGACAATTCACAGTACATTGTTTCAGTATGTATGCAGCTCCGCGGTCGAGTATACATTTCCTGACTACAACAAGAGCATACTCCTTGAAACGTCGAGTGGCTCTTTACATAACCAGGGCCCAATGGCACATTTACGTAAGTAAAAACATAACTAAGCACATCATATGCCTACCAGAATAACTAAACATTTAAACTTTGCATGGTGAAATTAGGTGAGGTTTTCGGTAAGACCGTGGGAATAACTCTTTGAGCAGTGTTTGATCTGAAAATGACCGGTGATAACCAGTTTAAGATTACCAGCTACATAGCCATGTCACGTCTGTGCTTTCTTTGCTGAGCAGAATATTATTTTTCATTTCATTTCAAAAGATCTACAAGAACAAGCATTACTATAGTTTTACAAAGAATACAAATAGCAAATACAATGTTGAGTTTCGTTCTCTGCTCTGTGAAATTGTCTCCCCAAATCTGAAGATGCGCACCTCGTTAACGTCTTATTTGTGTAAACACGAATCTACCCCGGTATCGAAGTCTTGACTCCGGAGTCCTCATTCATGGGAAACAAAAGGTGATCGCCCTATTCGGGTACTTTTGCCCCATGTGAACTAGATACCTATAAGGATTGACAGAGCTTTGGTCTTGGCCTCTCAAATGTCTTAAGTAATACTCAATGCATTCATATCTTGCGGGCTTCTTAAAGGTCTTCCTCAAAGAAACGAAGTTTCCCATTTACGACACTCAAAAACTGGCAACACAGAAGACACCAATTTTATTATGAACACAGGCCAAAGTGTCTATCTGTCCCGAATGGCAGCTGCAACTGGTGAAACGCTAGCCAACCGGGAAACAAATTTAATAATAGAAAAGTAAACAAAAGACTATGGTTTCATTGTGGCTGTCCCTTTTAAAAGATACAGTGAGGAGGCCGCAGGAGTTTAGAAAGCTGGATTTAATAAGCCAGGTTTAAAAGAGTATCGGTTGTATGGTCCATTTGTCTGCTAGTTGAAACTTGAGACAGGAATAGGGCTTAGGTCGCCGCAGCGAGTCACTGTCATGGTTAGTAGAGAATAGAGGACAAGAAGAAGTCGAGATAGGACCTAACACATCAGAAGAAACCGAATCGTCACTAGGGCGATCCAGAGTCGCCGGGTTGTCAAAACTGACCGCACCTGAATGCTTTCATACCACTGGTTTGTGGATAGAATGGCATATTGTGTGAGTGGGGATCTCTTCACGCCCTATAAAACATTTGTTTCTTCTATGTGCACCGACCGCAATCATCAACACATGACAATCTTCAGGCGCAGCATCCATACAATGTAGCGCCCTCTAAAGTCTATATGTTGGAAGGTGACTTTAGATTGGTAGAGTCTACTCATTTCACTGGGGGACTTTGGGGAAGGGCCTCATCTCCAAAGACCACTAAACAATTTCCCGTTCAACCATTTACAATTCGAGTATATGGGCCTGCAATGACTTAGATTCAATATCGTACAATTTGGAATCACCTTTCAGTTAACAGCCCGCCCACCACAACTCTATCCTAAAGGTCATACGGAGTCAGGCAGCGGCCATCTGCTCGTTAATAAATTATTGCTGAACTGACATCAAGACGACGACTATCAACAACTTGTAATACAAATTGAAAACGTCTGTATTCAATACAGAGTGACATGATATAACTCCGATGTGTATCTTCGGTAACAATATACGTGACTGTGTGACTTTGAATTTGCAATCAAACACGTTTTACATCACCCATTTGTGTAAAGGCACAACCCAGCAAAGCATGTTTTGCTTCAACAGAGGCCCGCACTATAAACCCTGCGTGTATGTATACCGTCACCACGTTCCAAACCGTGCCTAAAACAGGGAATAGACCTACATGTACGTCCTTTGCGCGTAACGTGAGTGTGTAAAACCATTAAATTTGTAACGCAAATACAATTCTTTCGTACCTGGCACGAACGCTTTAGAACACTCCCAAGTTCTGGGTCAGAGTTGACCCGCATCCTGACCAATTTGTTGGTAGGTTAACCGGAAACAGGTAAAAAAGGGGAGGGTTATGTGAGAGTCTGCGTAAGTTTGACCCTTTTATTGTCATTTAGACACAGATTTCAGATCACACTGACCCCAAACAGATCAGGCCCCTGGGACTCGGGACCAGGTCAACTGACCTGTGAGTATATAGAATGTATCTTTATAATCCACATCAGTAATTATTACAAATGTGTCTTTCTGGTGAGTTTCTTTGACCAATTAGGAATTGTAAAAGGGCACTGTGCAGTGATCGGGCTGTATAACCCTCAGCCAACCACTCATAATTCCTGTCTCGTATTCGAAAAGACTTTAGGTTGTCTGTGTGCAGATGCTAGATCCTCGTTACAATGTATGAGCTGTTTCTTAGTACAAGACTCAGTCTACTTTCATACGGCAGCCTCGAATTCATTACTGGCGCAAATACCCAAATGAGCCGTTTAGATGGTATTTTGCCATTCGGCCCCTTTCTAACAAGGCAGCAGTCAAGTCGACACAGAAGTTTCACTGCCTTTCACCTCTACAGACACCGGTTCGATTCCCACCTCAGACATCAGACTAGAGCATTGCATTTGTATTAGGTTGGCATGCCCCTTTCTAATTGCAATGTTTTATCAACAGTTTCCCTCAGGTTTCCACAGGTTTTTCCTCCCCAAGCTGACATTTGTTCACCATTTTGTCTTCCTACGGGTCAGAGAGCAGTTTGGTGTGTACCTTGGTTTCATTCCAATAACAAAGATGTTGCTAATAATATCACTTCAGCAATCTCGACCATTTTTTTTTAGGTCACTCAACACCGTCTCCTTATCTTGCAATTTCTGTATCTTGTGCCCAGTGTTGTTACAGTATTCCCGTTTTGTAGCTGGCCCTAGTTTCGACTGTGTTGTACTTTCTGTCGTTTTTTATAGGTCAAAGAGGACCACTTTGTCTGTCCCTCGGGGACCCATCTTTGTCTTTTAATAGAACCAGTGGGTGTAGCATTTCAAATAGAGTCAATAGTTTTGACCCATATATAACAGTGGCTTCTTTACTTGTACAGCGCCCGGGTCCGTCACTCAGTGACGCTCATGGCGCTTCAACATTACGACCCCTGCCGTCGATTTCACAAAGAGTTAGGACTCGTCTTTTCTCGAGTAAGGACGAGTAACTCTTCCTAACTTAGGATTAATCTTAAGGTCTGCATGCTACAGTGCAGGGTTGGGACTCGTCCTAAGTCCTAAGTTAGGAAGAGTTTTTGTGAAATAGACGGCTGGTCACTAATTCATTTTATTTCATCCATTTAAACCAAACAATTGGAATTATACAGCCTGCCGTCGATTTCACAAAGAGTTAGGACTCGTCTTATCTCGAGTTAGGACGAGTAACTCGTCTTAAATTAGGATTAATCTTAAGGTCTGCATGCTACAGTGCAGGGTTGGGACTCGTCCTAAGTCCTAAGATTAGTCTTAAGTTAGGAAGAGTTTTGTGAAATCGACGGCTGTGCTGCCAAACATGTAGCGCACTTTTAGCTTAAACAATCACATGGGCCATCTTTGAACTTACATGGGCCATCTTTGAACTTTCAAGTACTTATTTAAACCATTGTGGTGACAAGTAAAGCATATTGCTCAAGGAAACTAGTATCATGACCGGGATTCGAACCCTCACTCCGATGACATAAAACATCAGATCTTGAATTTGATGCTTTAAACCACTCGGCCATGACACCCTCAAAAATACCGAATAGCGACGAACTTACAAAAAATGCATTACCAAGTGATGACAACAATGTCCCTTCCTCACGTCTTGATGCTGATAGAAAAACGAGGGCAAATTCAAGGCAACTTTTTCTTTTGATTTCCTTCTGAAAGACATGAAAAGGGGGCATCGTGTGAACTCTCTAGAGGGAAGTAAGTCTTCCCTTTGTTCGGAATTTGCCTAAAAGAAGAACATGCAATGTTCGCAGTATGAACAGGGTGAGATTTAATTAGGAAATACGCATAGCCGCACCCATACTTTTTTTGTTTGATGAGTCGGTATACTATTTATCTCTTTCTACCCAACATCACTCCCAAGCCTCCTCTTCTGATGTCATTTCTATCTCACATCCGTGTGTAAACATCACCATGCTTACCAAACTCAATGGAACTTCCCATCTTCAAGTTATGAACAAATAAACTGTGTTTGTAATAATTGCATCCGAGTGCTTTTTCTCGCGCTGTTCATATCGAGGTCAGTGCCTTCCAATAAATCAGGGCAAAGGGAAGGAAAAAGCGAGGCAGCATCTTCCTGCCTGAGTAATCTGTTTCATTCAGGGAGAACAGTAAGGCATTTGGGCACCATTAAGACCATTATTGTCAATGACAACTTGAAGTGGTACATTGTGCCTACCTCAGATTGAGTGGTTCCTTTTTCATGGCGATTTATTATGCAGCCATACGCTGAATGGGTTGAATGACAGACATAGAAACGTGCATCCATGCAACGTTATATCCCATCAACCTTCATCAGTCTGTATATTCGACACGACACATCGGCTATGAAAGGCCGACATAAGTGCATTACCTTTTGTGTAACATTTTCAAATGAAATAAATGTTGTCTATTCTGCGTTTTGCTTGAGGCATTAAACTTAATTCGATTGGTTGAAATAGTTTGCGCCTAATGTTTACTGGCTCGAACAAGAGTTGTTCATGTTCTTTTTTAATATTTCGTAATATGAACTGAGTGACCTCCTTATGTTAAAACTGTAACAGAGTACGGTAACCACTTAGGTTGTGCACAATAGCGTTATAGACAGAGTATATAAATGGTCTGAACCTTCAAGTTTCATTCCTGCATTCCTAAAAACTCCAGAGCCAGAACTGACTCGGATTCCTAGTCCCAGTTGGACCTGGAGTCCAAGTTGGGCCCTGAGTACCAGTTGGGCGCGGAGTCCCAGTTGGCCATTGAGTCACAGTTGGGCATTGAGTCGCAGTTGGCCCTTGAGTCCCAGTTGGGCCCGGAGTCCCAGTTGTGCATTGAGTCCCAGTTGGGCATTGAGTCACAGTTGGCCCTTGAGTCCCAGTTGGGCCTGACTCATTTTCAGGACAGTATGATCCATAAAACAATTCAGCCCAAACAGGCAGTGTTTTGATACCAAAAACCAACTTACGGTTCAATATCTTTTTCTAAAAACAAGAAGTAGTACTTGTATTATGTATAAATTTGTTTGGGGGGAAAAAACTCTGCGATACGATGAAATTCAATGACATTTTAGGAGAGTTTCGGGTTTCCAGGGAAGGCCAGTGAAACCCCAACGGGAATAAAGCATCCAATTTCGTAGTCACGTTTCCATGACAACCATTATTCCAGGACTTCTTCTTTCAGCAAACCATCTACTTGTATTCCGTGTGGTGACGTCATCATATCCATCTTCTCTCCAATGACGTACAGAAGATGGGAAACAATTTGTCTATATATTTAATATAGGAAGTCAGATACGACACCGTTAGTTGACTGGTATTAGCGGTGGGATTTAAGATTAGTTGCAATGCATCTTAGGTTACAGCATAGAAGAAGGTATGCAGGTTTATAATCTTATTGCGTGAACAAAATAATGATTATTGAATCAAATTGGTTAAAACAAGGAGAGAACTATTTTGTGGTCCTGCATTTTAACACTTTTTTAATAATTAAATCAGTATTATGCGGAAACTATTGGACAAAAAAAATACAATAGTAAGTTGAGAAGCTCAGTGATTATTTTCAGACAAGCGAAATACATAAAGAATGTCCGGATATCATTAGACAGAGGCACTAACAATGTGGACGGCCACCCCCCCCCCCCAGAAAAAAAATGCAAGTTGATCAACCTTTTTGGCGACGCAAAATCGTTCAAAAAGGAAAAAGCAAATCAAGAAGTCTGAACATCTTCGGAAGGATTTGTGAAAGATCAAGTGTTAGTTGAATGCACCTTCAAGGAATCGATGCAAGCAGCGAATCATCCACGAACAAAATAAACTCAACAAAACAAAACACAACACGGTGCGAATTTTATCATGAGTAACATTCCCTCCTCGGTCGAACGTTTACTGTTACTAAAAAATGGCAAAACCGCTGACAGAGAAATCATAAGTTTCCGCCACGGGGAGTGAATGTTTGAAGGCAGGAACGCTCACCGAAGCGAGAGAAAAACGCTGCCGGGTAGATTTCACTGCAGGGGCTAGAGAATGAGTCCGTCTCAGCAACGATTCGGTCTGCGAATCGCCCGGGGTTGCATTCTCCCCGGCTTCCTACAACTTGCCTTCTAATACCAGTGTCTGTACGTGTGCACATACCGGACGTCACACAGACGCCAGTTTTATGTTTCTATTGAACTTTAATAACTGACACACGTGATTATACACACTCGGTTGGGCGCGAGTTTAATTTCGAAAAAATCATGGGGCAGTGACGGTGGAATTGTAGACATTGACTCAGCTGTATGGAATCACGCGACGTAACTCCGCCTTGACGGTGAATGTGTCTTCTTCCAAACAACGGACCCTTAATCTAAAGGAAGAGGTTTCGGTAAAGAGCTGTTCACTTCGATACTTGCTGACAAACGGTTGGAATTATCAAACTGAGTTTTGATCTTTTAACAAAAAAATAGCATACAATAAATGCGAGTACAGCCTCGGTTGTTAATGTGGATGTGGGGAGGGGCTACAATCTTAACAAATCCTCTAGAGAACGATTTTCGTCTGAAAAAAAAAAGATTCAGAGAAACATTTTGAAAAAGTCACAAACCACCATAGCCTTGTTGTTTAGGGCCATAATTGATTTTGATTTGATCTGTTTTGAAGACATCCAAGCGCTTAGCATCCTATGAAAAATGCGCGATAATCACCAGTAAATTGTTTTTACTTATTGATTCGATCATCACATTATTAGTCAAGTACGACTAATAATCTGCAAAAGGTCAAAGAAAAGGAGTACATGTTGCGTTGTTTTCAGTAATATGGGTAGCATCATTTGTAGAATATTTATTACACAGGCTTGATGTGTTCAATGACAATTGACAAATAACTAATTTGTCCTTGAACAAAACCTTTGATGTTTTGGTTCCATAAGGCACAGCACACTATTGGTAACTACTCAAAATATTTGCAAGCAAAAAAACTTACATAGTAACGAGCAATGGAGAGCTATTAGCGAGAGTGTAAAACATTGTGGTAAATGGCTCCCTCTAAAGTGATGTAGTTCTTGAGAAAGAAGTAATTTCTCACTCAAATAAGACCTCAGCTGAGGTATCGAAATCAACGCATCTGCAAACTTGTGCGACAAAGGTGATTTCTTTTTCCATTATTTTCTCGCAACTTCGACGACCAATTGGGTTCGAATTTTCATAGGTTTGTTTCTTAAGCGAATGTATTATAAGCGTTGTGTCTCGCCTGTTTATTAAATGCAGATCTCTAACACAGAACTACTTTGCAGGTTTAGGTTAGTGAGGAATTAAATGTCGTGCGTAACCAAAACAACCATGGACTCCGAGTGGTTAGGTCATCCGTGTGCAAGCGTATTGTGGACTGTTTTAACATTCTCCTAAATTGCTCTAGGTCAATGTGTGGTTGTACACATACTCTGTGGCTCGAATGAGAGCAGATGCGTCAAAATTGGGTTCAATGGTTTTTGTTCTTCGTTTAATTTACGTTAAAGTGTATTACAGAAGTGGTTATTCTTGAAACTTAATCTATGCAAACACACAGACGATGTGTTTGGTAATTTCAGTGTCGAGAACAGTTATGTTTTTTGCTTAACAACTGAACTATGATGAAGTTTTGGAGTTGTTTCAGTCAACGCTTAAGGTGTTTATAATAAAAATACAAAATCTGAGTTACTTTTTGAGCACTTCTTCAATTCTTTTGAAACAATTTCCTTGATTTGTTCTTCACCAGATGACAATTTTTCGAAGGTTGTTTTTGGCAATATCTAGCAAAGTTTTCAACAGTCATCTTTATTTCTATCACTTTTCGATTAGCTGTCTTCGACTAGTTTTCTTCCACAAGTTTCTGTGAAATATTTTGGAGTACCTCTTGAAACTTTCGAGCACTCATCGATGACCGATAATTGACCCGATGGAAACGTACATCAGCTCTAAGCCTCACTTTATTCCCAGCAAGTTTTTTTTTTTTTCTTCAGTTGTTTATCGACTGAATTGAAACTCCCCTGGGGAGGTTGTCGATTTCAACCATGAGGAGACTCCAACCATTCACCACATCGCGGACTCACACTCGGGTATAGAATGACGATAAGTACGGTGGGAATATTTTCCTCTCAAGTATGGGAAAAGGAGTGCAGTTCTTTAAAACCCAGTGTATGAAATTGTTCAAGTTTTAGAATCAATTAAGATCGATCCAGGCACTTGCTTGACGCTCCATTCAAGGGAATCTGCAGATCTGGAACACTCCCATCAGCGGGGAGTTCCTACTGACAGCTATCGGAGGCAAAATAATGAAATTAACCGATTAGGGTGGACAATGGGCGAGGGGGTCGTTATGAATAGGCGCCGTGATGGCATGCATAGGGTTGAGGTGGCAGGCAGTGTACGGGGATGAACCCTTATTGACGGAAACCTGAAAACCTCGTTCCCATCGCGTCATTCCCTCGTTGTGTTTGTCAATCAGCCTGCACAGAGTGACAGTAAAGCGTGTTTAAAGCAATGTAGCACGTCGCGAATTTGCCGTATTCTTCACAAATTTTCTCTACAAACCTGAACTTTTCTTGGTTCAAGTTGAACCATGGTCGCTTACGATCTTTCTTTGACTATGTCCCCTACGGCAGGCAGACCATATGGCGTTCTGGCGAAACGAAGAGTTTTTACACCAACAAATTCCTCTTCAGGGGCACATACCCCCAATAACATAGAAGTGTTCATGCAAAGTTTCACTTGACAGTTTGCAAACTTTCACTGTACTTTTCGAGTTTTTACACAAACAAGTTGCTCTTCAGGTAGGGGCACATACCCCCAAAACATAAAATAAAGTGTTTAATGCAAACTTTCAATTGACAGTTTGCAAACTTTCACTGTACTTTTCGAGTTTTTACACAAACAAATTGCTCTTCAGGGGCACGTACCCCCCAAAACATAGAATAAAGTGTTTATGCAAACTTTCACTTGACACTTTGCAAACTTTCACTGTACTATTCGATTCTTTGTACAGTTTGCATCATCGACATATCCACTGTTTCAATTACTAAACTCCTAAATGAACACGTTGCCTTGGATCGGGCGAGTTGGTGTTTGAAAAGCGTTTGAAACCGTTCGTTATAAAATGCATATGGTTAGAAATATATTGTAAAAGTAGAATACAATGATCCGCACAAACATGTCTCGAAACTGCACGGTTTTCCTTTTACCTCTTCGACTAACACGGTCGGCCATGTACGGGAGTCAAATTGTTGACTCACACCAATGGCCAACCGTGTTAGTTTGCAAAGGAAAAGGAAAACCGTGCAGTTTCGAGGCATGCTTGTGTGGTTCACTGTATTCTGCTTTTAAAACATCTTTCTAACCATAAATGCATTTCAAACGCTTTTTATAAGGTCCGATCCAAGGCAACTTGTTCCTTTGAACCTTCATTTTTATGTGAGGAAGTAGTTGTTGCTACACATTTATTAATGCAAATATATTGTTTGGCTACACATGCTTTCAAGGCAGTGGACACTATTGGTAATTGTCAAAGACTAGCCTTTATAGTTGGTGTTTCCCCACATATGCATAAATAACAAACTTGTGAAAACTCGAAAACTATGGCACTTAAAGCCATTATACACTTTCGGTAAACAGTATTGTCCAAGTCCCACACTTTGTGTATCACAACTTATATATAAAACAACAAACCTGTGAAAATTTAGACTCAATCGGTCATCGGAGTCGGGAGAAAAAAACGGGAAAACCCACTCTTGTTTCCGCGCGTTTCGCCGTGTCATGACATGTATTTAAAATAAATCCGTAATTCTCGCTAACGAGAATTTATATTGTTTTACCGTTTTCTCAAAAAGTAAAGCATTTCATGGACTAATATTTCAAGAGAAGTCTTTCACCATTACCTTCTGTAAACCCTGTAAATTATTTGTAAATCTGTGAACTTTTTTTGTTTTTTCTGTACCGAAAGGGTCCAATGGCTTTAAGAGGGAGCCGTTTCTCACAATGTTTAAAACTATCAACCTCTCCCCAGTACTCGTCACCAAGAAAGGTTTTATGCCAATATTTATTTAGAGTAATTACCAATAGTGCCCACTGCCTTTAAGTGTAACATTCATTTCTTGTCTGCTTGTACTTGCTTGCATACTAAGGATGTCCACAACTTAATAAAAATACTTGCTTGAGTCTTCCAAGGAGTGTTGAGAACTCATTTACATTGATATTTAGTTGACGTGAAGTACTGCCAGTATGAAGGGGGACTAAACCCCGCCCATTTTCTAGTTAGTAGCCCCAGTGGTTCGATCAGAGCTGCCATGATAACCTGAAACCCATCCCGTTTTAGAATTACTTTACCTTTTGTCCTCTCCTCCGGGCATAGTGGTTCAACCAGACAAAAATTGTTTCCCTATAATGTTCCGTTTGATCGATAGCATTATTTCCAAGTTCCCGGAAACCAAACACCGGTTGCGTGTTGACGTATTCCCCTTCTCACGATGCAGACATTTTCAGTTTGTTCCACCTAAGGCAGACAGTGATGGGGTCCTCTGACTGGGGTAGCCAGACTATGACGTCAATATAATTGTTCGAAACGATGCGCGCGTGCACAGTAGTATAGGGTCAGGAAACTAGACCTATTATTTTTCTTATCTAGTTCTTGTAATGAAACCAAGTATGCCTCAGAAGTTAACCTAATCAGTGTAGTTTGTAAGCCTGAGGAAACCTGTAAACAAGGGCGCTTGCCAAGTGAACCAGAAAACCGGGGCTAACCCCTACTCTTTCGCACTAACGTATAGACGATGTGACCTATATTTAAATTCAAACCGCCCTCTGTTGACAAAACACTGTAAACGTCATGTTCGGTCGGGCAAAAAGACGCGTAGTCGTAGTAAGAGTGCATACACTTTCTACCTGGCTGCCAAAACACAAAGGTTATGCCCGGCGGTATGCGCGCGAATCATGTTATGGTACACAGTGCGTAGACAGGGACTCGAACCCTAACCCTGCTGAGCGGTAACGCAACAGCTAGTGTCAGGTGCTCTGAACTGCCCGCCCACGACACAGCGCAGTTTTACATTAGTGTGTACTCGAATGTTTTCTTGTAAAATCAGTCTGGCCAGTGTAAACTATCACTTAATTCACGCATGTTAGTCATAGCATTGTCTTGTCCATGACCTTCTGTTAACGTAACACGAACACGGTGACTTTTGGTCTAACTTTGCACGTTAAATGTACTTTCCTGATTCTTGTACATTGGTTTTTAGTCTGGTACTAATTGTATGCAAGTAGGATCATAGAGTAAGGACTCAGTCCTTACTCTAAGGTAAATGATTCACGGTTGTGTAAGCGGGAATTCAGCTACTGAAAAAACTTGTGGTGCTTGTATTCACAATGTGCCACGTGGTCTTCTCAGATCTGCCACCCTCACCTGTCACGAGCCATCAACACAAAAGATTGATACAGTGTATTACTACGGATTCCATTCACTAGGCCCCAAACTAACTTCTGTCATACAAAAGGCAATCTCATTTCTTGTTTTGACGCTCGGCCCAGTAGCTTTCATCAGCAGGCTCGCTCGCCTGTCGATGAGAGCTACGTTTCTCGATGCACCCCCATTCCCACATCGCTACAACGTATTGCAACGGCCTTGCCCTCTATGATTTTAGTAAAATCGTGAACTTCCTTGCCTCGGGCTGTTCATGATGAAGTTCTTTTAGTGCTGTTGGCTGTCGTGGTAATGAACTCATATATATTAATATCGCGTGATGACGCGTGGACGCGCGTTGGAAACATCATGCTCTCCGGAGTGACTGTTTTATATTAAGAAGGTGACTGCTCTTTAATTTCGACACCCGTATGTTTCGACACCCCAACATTCCGACACCAATATTTTGACAACCCCCAGATTCAGAATGTTGTTTATGCTAGGCCTACAGCCGGGTAAGGATTGTGGTTAGGTTTAGGTTTAAGTTTTGGTTTTAATAGGGCTGTTGGGGTTGAGTTTATGTTTTTGAGTTAAGGGTTTTAGTTGGGGTAGGGATAGGGTTAGGGTTAGGTTTAGGGTAAGAGTAGGGGTTAGGAATATTATCAATATAAACCACAAGGGAAACTGACTGAGTAAACTTCAAAATGACTTTTGGGGTTGAACAACGAATTGACTAGAGTGGGATTCGAACCGACGACCTCCGGGTTACTGTGACGGCGCTCTACCAACTGAGCTTTCAAGCCTTATGTTGGCAGTGTCCCTATTTTGTCAATATCTTTGTTCGGGGTGCGAACTTATAATTATCTGAAAAAAGTCGCTTCCCCTTAAGGTGATCCCCTGGCTGCCGCTTCCAAGGTTGTATCGTAGTTTTGGGTGTGATTCCTGGCTACACGGCAGCTAACGGTTATATGATTCTGACTGGCACCCCGAACAAAGATATTGACAAAATAGGGAGACCGCCAACATAGGGCTAGATAGCTCAGTTGGTAGAGCGCCGGCACGTTAATCCGGAGGTCGTTGGTTCTAATCACACTCTAGTCAATTCTTAATTCAACCCCAATAATCGTTGCAAAATTTACCCTGTCAGTTTCCCTTGTGGAACAACAACAAAAACAACAACAACATGATCGACCCCCAAAAAACAACGATGTTTTATTCAGCAAAAGTCCTTTGTATTATCAGTTTGCCAATACTACTGCATTTTTAAAGCATTCAAATTTATGTTTTCATCTTTTGTTTACTTACCTCTTGCGAATCGTTGTGACATCTGTCTGAACCGGCAAATATGTTCTTTTCGTTCCTATCATTAGGCTCATTTGGATCTTCTGGACACTGATTGATGTCGATTGCACGCAGATCAATATCAAGACCACTCGTTCCTCTAAGTTAAAAAAAAGAACAAGAAAAACCTTGTTATAGGTGTTCCTAAGCATCAGAAAGGTATATTAAAAAATGAAAGTCCGCAGAATCACTATAGTTATAGTAAAAGGTATTCTGCAGCATCAATAAAGTAATAGTGAAATTATATTCTGTATCACCACTGTAGTTCTAGTGAAAGGTGTTCTGTAGCATCACAATAGAGATAAATACATATTCTGCAGAATTATACTGTCGTCATAGTGAAAGGTGTTTTCTGTTGCATCACTATAGTTATAGTGAAATGTATTTTGCCGCAAAGCGTTTGGTGTTGCTGCAAAATACAATACTATAATAAGTTAAAGGTATTATTTTCTGCAGCATAACCAATTATTGTTATAAGCCTTCCATAATAACCAGTAGTATTGCAGAAAACTAAAGCCATTATACACTTTCGGTACAGAAAAGAAAGAAAAAAGTTCACAGGTTTACAAATAATATACAGGGTTTACAGAAGGTAATGGTGAAAGACTTCTCTTGAATTATTATTCCATACAATGCTTTACCTTTTGAAAAAACAATAAAACAATGTCAATTCTCGATAGCGAGAATTACGGATTTATATTAAACACATGTCATGACACGGCAAAAGGTGCGGAAACAAGGGTGGGTTTTCCCGTTATTTTCTCCCGACTCCGATGACCGATTGAGCCTCAATTTTCACAGGTTTGTTTTTTTATATACAAGTTGTGATACACGAAGTGTGGGACTTGTATAATACTGTTTACCGAAAGTGTATAATGGCTTTAACTAATTAATTTAGTTATATTGCAATCTTTTCTATTGTTCTGGTAATCATACTTTCGTTATGTATAGCTACTTATTGTACAAAGCAACTCCATGAAATTGAGTCTTGGTTTCAACAACCTTGTTCAAGATTCTTCAGACATAATAGTGCATCAAACTCAAATGAGTTGGCAGACTTGTGAATTTGTTTTACCGTACTTCAAGTAAGAGTGAGTGAAGTGATTTTCCTGACGCAAACAATAAGTAGACCGCCATTTTAGAATTGCGAGTTCTGAAGAAGGAACAAAATCGCTTCACTTTTACAATTTGCGTGAGGTATACGAACCGGGCCTTTAGCAATTGGCCTTTAGTAAAAACAAATAATCCTGTGTAGTAAAAACAAACATCCGGTTTCGTTAAGGAGTGATTGCTTTGATTCGTGATATTATATTTTACTGTATAAGAAACAGGTAATAGCCTATACACGATAAAGCTCGTCATATTTTGATAACCATAAATCTTCGACAAAATGTGACTCAAGCTACATACCTATTAATTTGTACAGTAAAGCCTACCTATATGATAACATCATCTAGATGCGCTCATAGTAAAGAGACAGCATACGAGGGTCAATTCGCGGCACACGACGACATAGCATGACCTTAAAGATGGACTATAACAGATTATTGATATAGCCAATATTACTATTTTTGTACAAGAAATGTAAAATAAGGACTGATATTTTAGTAGTATTCAATAAAACCTTTACCTTCATGCAAAAAAAACACAAATTCGCGCGGCGTACTCCGACCCAGAAAACTCAGTTTCGGCAAAAGCCGGTGACCCACGAACCATTCATACACAGTGTGTGACGTCACACCACGTACCGAAGCTCTGTACACAGTGTGTCAGGTCGATCGTGTGCGTGCATTTTACATGTACATTGAATGTGGAATAACATCGGACACTATAGGCTGCATTTTTTTGACACAAAAAAACAGCAAAACTGTCCGATGGCAGCGGGTCTTGGGAAAACCACAGTATAGATGAGGAAAAGGCATTTCAGGGAGGCACTTCAGAGGAAAGTGAGGGCTCTAGCGATAAGGGGAGCTCACCGGACGAGAGAGAAGCCGAAGACGTGTTATGAGTGCATGTAGTTAACCAGCCCGGGGACGATGATCGTCAGGCCGAAGACGATGAGCCAAACCTTGATGATCGACGGCTAAAGACAGACTGGTAAGGCCACAAAACGTTTCATGAATTATACTGAATGATGCTTCGTTTGATCAGTTTATTTCTGCCCCCAAAAACAGTTGAAGGCTATCCTTGACTAAATTAAAACATGAACGAACATGATGGACAAGGTTTATTGTTTACCTCCATTCACGTTTTAATACATGTATGTGAACAACACATGCACTGACTTAGGCAGTAGAAATGTGAGGGGAGGGGTAATTTTTGTCTTGCGTTTTTACTTTGTTGGCAAAATTCATACATTATCAATTTAAACTGATATTGTAGATAACCTATGTTGTTGTTTTTCTCCACCAAGTAACTGCGTGGTGGTTGACACATGTGCATCTACACAAATATCTCATGTACATGTATGTAACTGCTACTTTGGATTATGATTGCCTTCTGGCATAGGTATAGTTTTAAAGCAATTCAGGTACACACATGCAATATTAACACTTCACCATGCAAACCAAACATCTGTTGTTAATAATTTTGTATGAATTCTTTTGTTTTGTTTTACAGAAAACACTGCAATGATGATTATCAGCAAGTGGTGAGCTTAGGACTATCTTGTCCGTTCAACCGCTGCCACTGACATCATGTTTGATGGCAGCAACACGAAGGACGTTTCCAAACCCTCGTGTACAGTACAGTTGGAAGGATTTTCGTATCCACCAACGGATTAGGCAGCTTTGCTTTGGTTTATTTGTCTTCAGTCGTAACAATTTTCCAAGTTATAATGATCCGGAGGGAGTGAGAAATAATTTGATAAGCCATAATAATTTACGTAGAAATGTATATTATTTCATTTTGTTTCTTTCAGATGGGTGGGTGGTTCAAATTGATTAATTTAATTTGAACCACCCACCCCTCTGAAAGACACAAAATGTAAATTACTATGGCTTATAAAATTAGGTGTGTGGTTCAAATTGATTAATTTAGCACTTATGTGCAATAAACTTGTCCCTTGTTGTCAACAATACACTATGATTAACATGGTAACAACATTCAACTTGGTTAGCAGAAATATAAAAACAAAACAAAAAACAGAAGCCATGTACACCTCCATAATAACGACAACACTAAAACTGTATGTATTTGCAAACGACAATAGTTTATTTTTGAGTTTAAAATATCAAAGTTGAAAAAAAGGTTGCCTAGTGATAGCGAAATCATCTGAACATTCCGTCATCAAAAAAAGTTAACTATACAACCCTGTCAACGCCCCTCCCCCCCAAAAAAAGAAAACCTAAGCCATGTTATGTACCTAGTTAGCTGTGGTTCTCTTTGTAAATTGTAAATTAAGTTGTACATTAAAAGAATATAATAAAATCATTGTGTACAGACCATGTCATTCTGTTTTTAAACAAAGTTGATTGTACTACCCTGGTTACCCCCCCCAAAAAAAATATATATATAAAAAATAAAATAAAAACCCACATCAATGTGTACAAGCTAGGGCCCAATTTCATGGATCTGCTTACTGTAAACAAAGAATCGACTCTTGCGGAAGCAGGAAATTCTGTGCATACGTCAAGCGTGTTTCACGGGTTACCAGCAAATTTTGGCTTTTGCGGGTCATGGGTGCATACTTGGTTTATGCCAGGCATTCTACGCTTACAAAGTAAGCTCAGAAATTTAGCGTTTGGACGTAAGCAGAGAACAGTGATCATAAGCGCAGAATTTGGTGATGAACAGATCCATGAAACTGGACACAGGTCATTCTTTCTTCAAACAAAGTTGAACCCACTACCTTTGAACCCCCACCCCCCCCCCCCAAAAAAAAAAGCTGTTGCATCTTTTTCCAGCTGGTGAAGGTTGATATCAATGACACGGGGTTACACATCAGCTGCGGATGGAGTTGTTTTCATGTCTTGTCACCCTGCTGACAATGAACAAGTGCATTGTGCATGCATTCTATGCGTATCTGTTTAATGAAAAATAAAAAACAAAACCAAATAATCGTTATGTGGGATTTCTTGAAAATTTACAAGGCAGAAATACAATCTCGGAAGGTTTGACGTAACACCATGTACTGACAATCTCTCTTTGAGTTGGCGTAATTTTGAAAAGAACCTTACAGGAGTTAACGCAAAACCAGTACAAAAGGAGTCCACATGCAACAAAACCAAGGGGGCAGGTTTTCTTTATGTCTGATAGAAAACATGACCTCCAACCACCCCCCTCCCCCAGATCTACACCTAGTACAAAACTGTTCAGGTACAGATCGGGGTGGGGGGGGGGGTTCTTGCGATTCAACACCCCATCTGAAATTCTGAATGACCATGGATGGGCAATTATATGGATGGGAGTTTGAACATATTTTTGAGCTGTGCCTTAAAAAAAAAAGCGAACAATTCTTAGGCAGCTTTGGCAAAAACAATGTCCAGCAATCCAGTATAGACCAATATAAATACATGTCAGCGAGGCCAATAAACTGTTAACTGTAACAATAAACTTTTTAAATGGATTAATATAGTGTTCACACATGGTTGAGCATGAACATGCCAGAAAGTGTAAACCAGGGCATAAACATGCCTAAAGCACTTGGGTGGCTACATGAATTCATCACTCAACAGAGTCAATACACTATGTAGCTATTTTATGGTAGTCGGGTCAGATTCAGAGCATGCACATCGTGTCATTTGACAACAAGATGATTGTTCCTTGCATGAAAAGGGTAGAGATTGTTTACTATTTTTCTTATTACAATTACATGTACATGTATTGGGCCTGAATTAATAATGGAGATAGTTTCTCAGTAGTAGATTTTTAAAAATTATTAACAAGTACTTACCAGGCTTTTCTCCCTCTCTTTTCTGTAATGCCACTTGATTCTTTTGCTGTTCCACGGCCACTTGCGACCAGGGCCACGGCAGAGGGACCCCGCCGACGTCGTAGCATGCACAAGCAGCACTGGCTGGGGCCTGGTGGTAGAAGATCCCCCTGAATTCTCTCGATGCTTAGAGGTTTAAATTTCGGAATCGATCCAGGCTTCTTACACAAACTTTGAAACTTCTAGTGCATCCACAAACAACCAATTAATAGTCGGCAGTATTTATAGCTGATACATTAGAAACAAAAAGCTTCGTAGCACACACGCACGCCTATAGTGTGGATGAAAACGCATACACAACACACGGAGTAACATGGCGTAATCTTTGTTTACTCTCGTTGCTTCATGGGTATGACATCACCATTTTTTGACCGCGTTCATGACGTCCGCTGGTTTACAAATCCGCTTGGATTTCAGTGTTGGTTTAATAGCCGGGAACCAGTACAGGGCGGGAAATTTCAAAATCGAAGAATCGAGGTCAAATTTTTTCGGTCAAATTGTAGCCAAATTATTTGGAGAAAAACATGACCACAACAATGAATTGATAGCTGAACACAACATAAACAAGTTCTGATAGTGATTTTAATGTAGGAGTACCGTTATAGTCCATCTTTAAAGGAACACGTTGCCTTGGATCGGTCGAGTTGGTCTTTGAAAAGCGTTTGTAACCGTTTTTTATAAAATGCATATGGGTAGAAAATGTTGTAAAAGTAGAATACAATGATCCACACAAACATGCCTCGAAATTGCGTGGTTTTCTTTTTACCTCGTCGACTAACACGTCGGCCATTTATGGGGGTCAAAATTTTGACTCCCATAAATGGCCGACCATGTTAGTTCGTACAGTAGAGGGAAAACCACGCAATTTCGAGGCAAACTTGTGTGGATCATTGTATTCTACTTTTAAAACATCTTTCCAACCATATGCATTTTATTAAAAACGGTTACAAACGCTTTTGTTTTGACCAACTCGTCCGATCCAAGGCAACGTGTTCCTTTAACATGCTGCTCGGGGTTCCCCCCTCTATACCCTTGGAGAATTGTGCTATAAATAAGGAGTGCCGTATTACATAGTGACCCTAGGGACCCTTTTCCCCCCGACTCCACACCTCCAATCTAGAAAGAGGAAAGCCCCTGCTTGCAAACGTACGGGCCAGTGTGTGATAAACCCGACCGGGGTGACCGTCGGGCACCCCAGCACTGGAGCGTTTACTCCTAGCCGCCAATGGCGCCTCGACGGCCAACTGAGACCGGGTCTAATCAGATGGCCGCCGGTTAAAATCGACAAAGAGAAGGGTGGAAGATGAATCGAGTCATTCTTCATGGAGTTAAAGAAAACATGCTTCCAGTCGCTCACTGTTACCTAGAGCTAGTAGAGGGGGGGGGGAGCTACGACTGAGCAAGAGAGGTTTATAAAGAAAATATGAATAAGTGAAATAGAAAAAGACACATAGCAGAGAGAAGAAAAAACCTAGAGAGTGTTTGTTTGAGGAATCAATGTTACATGTTCGCCCTAAGGCTGACCCGGGGGTAAATGTTAAAGTTCGCTTAGCCAATGGGCATTCCTTTCAGATGGCTCCGTGTTCGTTTTCAAGCTTCACCTAGTGTGCTTCATTTCATTGGAAATCAAGGAATGAACTCCATCCAAACTGAAAAGCAAGTTTTGTAATAAATAAATAAAAAAATATAAAAAAATCAAGTAGCCCGGCACGTAGCTCAGCACCTAATTGTATCCCGGTACCTACATATAGCCTGGCACTTAAATATAGCCCAGATTCTGAAAGTAGGCCAACTCTGTACCTAAATTTATAAAAACAAAAACTGTGTCTGAAAGTAGCCCCAATCCTTCAGCCCATCACCTCAATTTCCCATAAGCCCTGTGCCTAAATGTAGCCTAGATCCCGTACATATGGAGCCTAATACCTTAATTGTATCCCAACCCTGTACCTAGCAAAGTATCATAATGTATGTCGGATGCACGGTGCCTATAAATGTAGCCCGGATCCCGTACATATGGAGCTTAATACCTTAATTGTATCCCAACCCTGTACCTAGCCAAGTATCATAATGTATGTCGGATGCACGGTGCCTAAATGTAGCCCGGATCCCGTACATTTGTTACCTGAAACATTAATTGTAGCCCAACCACGTACCTACCCCAGTACCATAATGTATGCTGGATGCACGGTGCCTAAATGTAGCCCAGATCCCATACATATGGAGCCTGAAACCTTAAATGTATCCCAACCCTGTACCTAGCCCAGTACCCTAATGTATGCCGGATGCACGGTGCCTAAATGTAGCCCAGATCCCGTACATATGGGGCCTGAAACCTTAATTGTAGCACAACCGCTGTACCTAGCCCAGTACCATAATGTATGCCGGATGCACGGTGCCTAAATGTAGCCCAGATCCAGTACATATGGAGCCTGAAACCTTTACTGTTTCCCAACCCTGTACCTAGCCAAGTACCATAATGTATGCCGGATGCACGGTGCCTATATGTAGCCCAGATCCCATACATATGGAGCCTGAAACCTTAACTGTTTCCCAACCCTGTACCTAGCCCAGTACCATAATGTATGCCAGATGCACGGTGCCTAAATGTAGCCCAGATCCCGTACATTTGGAGCCTGAAACCTTAATTGTATCCCAACCCTGTACCTAACTGCTGCTTGCTGGTCGCCAGCGCCTAAATGAAGCCCTGATCAAGTACATGTATGGAGCCGCTCTAGTACCCCAACGTTTTACCTAAATCTAGCACCTTAAATGTACCCGAAGCCGTGCACCCAAATGAAGCCCAGATCCAATACCTTTATGTAGCCTGAACCTAGTAACACGAAGGTACAGGGTTTGGGCTAATAGACTTCGGCTCGATTTCACAAAGCGTTAAAGTTCATCGAAAGGTAAATTGTCACTGGTACCATAGTGATTTGTGTTGTGACATCACACTTTACTTAGCAACTGTGATTGATTCGCAGTCAGGATCGATCTTACTCTTTGCAAATCGGCCCCTGGGTCCGTCCTGTAATTTAATAATTTCCAAATAAAAAGGGTTAACAAAAAATTACTCCTGGACAGATTTCTACAAATAGCGGTCAATTTGAACTGTGCGTTGTTCTATTTTGCGTAAATTCGAGAGATCTTCAAAAATCAATTTCACTTATTGTGTAAGAAAAAGCTATTCTGTTGCATGCTCCATGCGATTTAAAATCTGTTTTTATAATTTAAAATGCGAGGAAATCTGTAGTTGCGCCTATTCTGTTGAATGCCAATTTCGCAAGGCTAGAAAGAACCACTTATAAGTCAAGCTGAACAAAAAGCTTTTTAAATTTTCATTGCTGCAAGTGAAATTGGACGACAGTCTCAACCAAGGAGGCAAATTTACTTTAATTCGAATCAAAGAAAAAGAAATAGTCTGCAATTTGCCGAAAATATCCAGGGTAAATTATGTTCTGGAGAGATTTTGTATACGGCAATCCAGTTTCGGCAGATAATAATACTTCCTCTTTTTGTTTGGTCAGAGGACTTGACTAAAAACTTGTTCTGAAATCGATCATAATTAGGGCGTACCGATCGACTTTGAAAGACGAAAGAAACTCTTTTACTCTAACTGTCTCTTTAAGTTAATTCACCCCCATGTGACTGGCCAAATGACGAGGGAAATTGCAGCGGTCTGTTCGGCCATAGAACAATATATCAAACCATTGTGTAAATCTCTCTTAAAGTTTTAGATTGAAATTCACTCACCAGTGACAACTGCAGATGACTGTGTCCATAGTTCTAATCGATGAAAGTTAGGTTCAGTCTAAAACTTTAAGGGGTAAATGGTTTTCCAATACGGTTTAGTTGATTAAAGCTTTGGATGAGGTTGTCTCCGGTGATTTTGTGCGGGGACGTTTCTTAAATCTTCCCGTTAACAGGAATTTATTTTAGTGTTAGAACAATAAAATCAAAATGTTTTTGTCTTTGTAGCGGTTATTCAATCGGCACTTGCTGTTAACGACTCCCCGTAGTAATCTTGGAGAAAATATTTCAGCTTATTGACGACACTGGCTACACTTTTAGAACTCCAATTAGAGACAGAATTATTTATTGATTATCTCTCAATTTTTATTTGCAGTGAAATCACAAGATTCAGTTATTATCTTTTTAGTTCCAGTAATGACGTTCTGTCGGGCGACTGTTGTTATCAGAACCGAAATGCACTCTGTATTTTGACTGAAAACACCCCCATGTGTTCCCGCCGTGCGGTAAAATGATCGATGATATGTTAGAATTGCTGCCAGACACTATGATTTGTCTCCGGGTTGCGTTCTGTAAGAAGACATATTTTTTTTTACAGAGAGTTTGTGCAAGCCGGGAAATAAGAAGACGAAAAAAAAAATAGAATCGTATTGAGGGAAACAAGAAGAGCACAGGGCTCGAGGAGCTTTTGGGGGCGACTGATTGATAAGTTGGAGTAATAAAATGGCTGGGCAACAAACGTCACGACACCCCGAGGTATTACACAAAAAAAAACTCGACCGATGTTAGTCTCGCCGGTAGCTCCTTCAAGTTTCACGAGATGAAAGTCTTCTCATTAAACCAGTGCAACTTTCTTATCAAGCTGTAAATTTGGCCCCGGAGGGAGTGCACGGTGCAAGCGCGGGTGAGTAGTGACAGCAGAATACGGATATAATAATGTGCGACGTAAAAACAAGAAGAGGGGGAGAAGAAATAATAAAATGAAATTAAAATGGCGCGCAAAAAAGGGACGTAATTATGTTGGCGGGAAAATTGACGTACTTTGCTAATAACAAGGACTTTATTATAGAGAAAATGGACTCGTCTAATCGAATCAGAAGGGTTCCACAAACTGAATTAGCGGTTGTGACTTATGAAGTTACGTTTGAAGGAATGACATGACGATTGGTGCTCTCCAATCAGTCATAGTCTCTCACTATCAGGAGACAGTGAAGGAAATACAGCCTTAAAAAAAAACAGATTGTCTGAGAAGATAAAATTGAACATTCAACATACATGTTGAGTTATACTGTTGTGACTGAATCTGATTGCTCTTGACTACTCTCGAAGTTTGTTTTTTTCTAACAAGTTATTTGGCTTCTTCACTTCAACGACGGAACACTTTATACGCAGCAAATTTAAGAGGAGTATTAAAGCCCAAAACATATCAGATTCGATGCCATTTAAATGCGTTCACCAAAGTGCCAAGGCGGTTATACACAAACCAAGGGAATGTTATAGAGCTGCTGGTTGATTTCCAGATAGACATAAGATATCTTCTTTATGGGTGTGTCTGTGTGTGACCGTTCATCTCATTGCTTGCTTTAGCAACGCCATAGTTTGTTAAATCTAAGACATTCAATCCTGCGCTCACAGTATCCGGTGGCATAGCCGATACCAGATTGGGGATACCACGTAGTTTTTGCACATCCACCTTCAATATAAAGCGCACGGAATAGGGAGCAACATTCAAAACCCTTCCAATCTTCTTCATCAAAATAAAGCGCATGAAATACGGGGGCAACATTGAAAACTCTTCCAATCTTATTCATCAGATAAAGCGCATGGAATAGGGGGCAACATTGAAAACCCTTCCAATCTTATTCATCAGTATAAAGCGCATGGAATAGGGGGCAACATTGAAAACCCTTCCAATCTTCTTCATCAGTATAAAAGGCATGGAATAGGGGGCAACATTCAAAACCCATCTAATCTTCTTCATCAATATAAAGCGCATGAAATACGGGGGCAACATTGAAAACCGTTCCAATCGTCTTCATCAGTATAAAGCGCATGAAGTACGGGGGCAACATTGAAAACCCTTCCAATCTTCTTCACCCCCTCCCTCCCCCTCCTCCTCCATGATAAAAGACACCGGTGCTGTATTCAGCATGTGCTGTTGGAAACAGTGGCACTGGAATTTATAAATACAATATGTACAACTACATCGAGTGCAGCGCGTGTCGCCAGTGTATCTAATGTGATTTGCCATCATCAGAGGTTTGGGGGCTAATGCGGACGGGTTAATTGTGTTCAAAGTAACACATCAAACTTGTCGGCACGTACAGCGAATTACAGAACCGCATTTTACTTTTTGTCCTTGCCCTGCATTTTGCTTTCCCGTTCCTATCGTATTGATAGTAGATGCCGGGAATGTTTTAGTTTTAATTTTTTTTTTGGGGAGAGAACATAAATACGATAGAAGCGGGAGGGTAGACCACGGTGAACAATACGAAGGCTTATCCGTTAAGCAAGAAGAGGCATCAAATTAAAGCGAGAAACGCCTGCAGGCTTGTCATGTAGTCTATACTGAAATTCGCTACTCTCTTGGAACAAAATAATACTCAAAACAAAGTAAAAAAGAGAAAATGGGCTTATGTTGTAAGCACCGTCAGGTCACAGTTGACTGAAATAATGCCAAACGAGGTTTGTTTGATACAAGTGTCGGACAAAAAGGTATGTCGGACATGGGCAGACAAATCGATTTTGTCAGACAAAGTGGGTTGGACGTCATGCATTGTCATAGTAAGAAATGAAGAAACGTGCATCATGTGTTTGTATGGGTAATCTGATTGTCCTATTTCCCCCAGGATGCATTTCATGCGCAACTGAGTTTCACTTTAAGCCTTTAGTCCAATGATCTAGTTCACTGAGACGCAGAAAGCCTTTTGTTTTAAACAGAAGTGAGAAGTATGGGGGTTAAGAGCCTTTAGCCAAGGCTCAGGTCGGGTGCATTTGTAGTCTGTTTTACTGTTGTATACGCACGAGATTGCGACCTTGTGCTGCAGCAATTGCAGCATCCATTTTTACCGCCTTAATATCGAGGTTCCTTCAATATATCGATCTTATCCAGCAAATTGTTCCTTAACGTTCTGAGATTTGTCCCTGTACATGCTTTCATTTTGCTTCGTAATAGCAGGTCGATATACATACATACGACTGTGTTTGGGGCTACATTTAGGTCCGGGCTACATTTAGGTACATGTTTGGGGCTACATTTAGGTCAGGCTACATTTAGAGCTCGGGCTACATTATGGTGCCGCACAGGTTGTGTATGGGGCTTTAGTTATGCCTTATCTCTAAAAGGCACTGAACACATTTTGTAACTGTAAAAGACCGGTTTTCTCACTTGTTGTATCTCAACATGCATACAATAAAACGTCAAAATGCGAGCAAATGTTGAAGAAGAAAAACAAATTCACACGAAGTCGTGTGCTTTAGGATGCTTGATTTCGAGACATCTAAATCTAATTCTGAGGTATCGAAATCAAATTGGTGGAAAATAACTTCTTTCTCGAAAACTACGTCACTTCAGAGGGAGCCGTTTCTCACAATGTTTTATGCTATCAACCTCTCCCCACACTGTCGGAAATGCAACATCGTATTTTTGCAACAAAAATTAAGTCACAACCTGAAAATTAATTTCGGAGCTCTTGATCCTTTATAAATTTATACGGGGATCGCAGGCTACGCTGAACATAAATAGATAGTTTGTTAGTTTGTTATCATGCTGTCGTACAAAAAGATCCCCAGGTGTGAAATGCCATGAAATAAAATTGCTTTCATCTCGTTTGTATCTGCTATTGATATTTTCTTGTTGACATACAATTGGAATCCATGGAAATAAAGAATGGAAAATCTAGAACTCTAACTTAATAAGGCATTTCGGGTATGTATCGTATGCAGGTCTACAATCGTTCGTAATATCAAACATCAATGCCGCATGTTTTCCAATGCCACTATCGTGAGTAGGTCTCTTTATAATAATGCTTGAAGGTCTCGATCAGGAGGGTCGGAGATGGCATGCAGCATGGCAGATATTTTAGTTAAAAAAAAAAAGCTCGTGTTTCATGAACAAGCCAAAGACAGAGTCGGTTTCTATACACAGCTGACAGAAAATGATTTATTCTCATCATTTTTGGTTTCTATTTTGTGTGTGTCGGTGCTTTCGCTTTTGGTTTTAAGGCTGTATTTAGTCCACTTGCAAATCAATCGCCTTTCTTAAGCAAACATACCGGTGATACGTCGTTTTGATAACCGAGAACAGTTAAAGGAACACGTTGCCTTGGATCAGTCGAGTTGGTTTTTGAAAAGTGTTTGTAACCGTTTGTTGTAACCGTTTGTTGTAAAATGCATATGATTAGAAAGATATTTTTAAAGTAGAATATAATGATCCACACAAGTATCACTCGAAATTGCGTGGTTTTCCTGTGTACCTCGTCAAAAAACACGGGAGTCAAGCTTTTGACTCCCATTTTTGAATCCCATTAAAGGCAGACCGTGTAAGTTCGCAAAGTAAAAGGAAAACCACGCAATTTCGAGGCAACTGTGTGTGGACCATTGTATTCTACTTTTAAAACATCTTTCTAACCATATGCATTTTATAACAAACGGTAACATTTGTTTTTTCAAAGACCATCTCAACCGATCCAAGGCAACGTGTTCCTTTAATTCTGTTCCTTTTCTTTGACTGTTAACCTTAAACTACTCTGTTTGCTGTTACATTATGCACGTTGTACAATGCTTATTTGCTTATACAGTATGGACATAAATGTGAATTGAATTTAAATCATCAGTCAAGTTGCTGAGATGGACGCACGTAACTTTGCCAACCGGTCAAAACACCCGGATCCATTTTGTTTAAAACCTTATACAATTGGGATTTTGAATGTGTTGTTGTTTACTTGAAGGCACTTGACACTATTGGTAATTGTCAAAGGCCAATCTTTTTACTTGGTGTATCTCAACATACGCTTAAAAAACAAACCTGTGAAAATTGGAACTCAATATTGATCGTCTAAGTTGAAAGAAGATAAAAGCCACCCTAGTTGTCTGCTTTCAGATAATTAAATTCGAGACCTCATCCCTCGAATTTTATTTCAAATATTTCAGTGAAAACCAATTATTTAGCAAAAACTACGTTACTTCAGAGGGAGTCGTTTCTCACATTGTTTTAATAATATCATCAGCTCCCTTTTGCTCGTTGCCAAGCAAGTTTCTATGCTAAAACTTATTTTGAGTATTAGCCAATAGTGTTCAGTTCCTTTAAAGGAACACGTTGCCTTGGATCGGACGAGTTGGTCTATAAAAAGCGTTTGTAACCCGTTTTTCATAAAATGCATACTATTGGCAAGCTGTTGTAAAATTAGAATACAATGATCCACACACATTTGCCTCGAAATTGCGTGGTTTTCTTTTTACTTTGCGTACTAACACGATCGGTCATTAATGGGAGTCAACATTTTTACGCCCATAAATGGCCGACGGTGTTTGTCGACGAATAAAAGGAAAACCACGCAATATCGAGTGATACTTGTGTGAATCACTATATTCTACTTGTAAAATATCTTTCTAATCATTTTATAACAAACGGTTACAAACGCTTTTGAAAGACCAACTCGACCGATCCAAGGCAACGTGTTCCTTTAAAGTGAATAGCCATGAAAACAAAACAGTAAATAATTATGAAACATAAGAGTCATCCCCTTTGAGAACGACAAAATTTTCTTCCGGTGATATTCACTTTAAAATCAGTAGATATAAAGACCCACATAATCTAGTCTCTAGCCTTTTCAAAAATATACCGCAAACACAATTATCCACAGTGTGAACGGCTTTGTCTTCAGCCGGGGGCAGGAATAAAAGGAAATCCAGTTACTTGAGCTAAAGATCCAATTATTGTCTGATTAGGAGTCAACATGGCCGCCGGATTAGTACTGGTATCACACAATATTAATGAGTTATTTTCACACAGTTTCGAGCTGGTCAACCCCTGGATGCAAAAGCTGACTTCGTTATAATGTTGAAGTGTGTTGGGTAATTTGTTGCAAACCGTAATCTTGAACCTTCGAAGAGGGCACCACATGTCTCTGTGTTCACGTCTGAAGACCATAGCGTGTATAACATGAATACATATGTGTTATTCATTTCATATTATTTACTCTTTAACATTGCATTAAAACAGCTGCTTGTCCGTTCCTATCTTGTTTCCAGCTAACTAAATTCTTCAGCAGTTATAGGGTATTGCCATGAAAAGCAAAGTGTAAATTTAGTTTTTTGAACCAGTGGTTCGTTCCAATTAAATGTAGATGTATAAATAAAAAACTAACCTGTAAAAATTCCATTTGAAAATAACGGTCACGGTTTTAAGATATCGCCGAAACTCTAAAGTGAATATTATGTCCACAGAGAAAGAGAAGTCCCTCATATGAATAAACGATCTGCGAAACGTTTCTGAAACTAAACGCTTCTCAGAGTCACATTTTGGATACATAACGGATCTTGTTTTACAACTACATTGCTTCGAAATGAAACGTCTCGCAAAATGATTTTTTTTTCTATCGAAAGCTTCTGTATGTTTGTTTCTAAAGGATAGTTTTATTGCAATAAATTTTAATTTTAGTTTCTAAAAGTGACTTCCCTTGTATGATAAAACGTTCAATGTTGTATTCCTTGCCTTGCTGTTCCTTTCAACCTGTTTAAACTCAAAGGGAACGTGATCTAGGAAAAAATCAAAGAAATGCTGAACGCGAAACCGTGATATTCAAACATTTTGGTATATCTTTTTTTCTGTTTTAAAATGTCTTCTAAAATGCGTCTCGATGTAATATAAAACTGTAATTATTGTTCATGACACGCATGTTGCATCCATTCATTCTTGCTGAATATTCCCGTGACGTTTTGTTCCCATTGTTGTTTCTCCCTTGACGTTCTGTTCAGTGGCCATCCCTTGTCTCTTTGTCTTTCCCGTACCCTTTGGTAAATCTCACATATTAAATTCCAAGCTCAAAGGCCAGCCATTGTCGCTAATTTCGTGCACGTGCTGCACGGCGAAATCATTTTTCTAAAAATCACTTTTAAATTGTGGTCTCTTCACTGTAAAAGCTCGCAGGTACGGATTGAGACCTTGATTGGTTGTCGCAGGGGAGCCTCGTGACCCACTTTATGCCGTCCCAGAGTCCCGGAACCTCAGAACAGAAATTTAATTTTTTTTTTTTAGTCCAATTCAATGTCGCTTGGGCAAAGTTTTTTGGGTCGCCATAACACAGACTCCAGGGCCAATTTGCATACAGATGATTCAAAAGACAACCATGCTCGGAACCTTTCTGCTAAGCAAAAAATATGCAGACTACCAGTCACAAATTGTACTTGTGATATGGTACTTTCGCTGGTAACCATGTTCTCGTGACCATAATATTGTTGTGCTTAGCTACTTGTTTGTGCTTAAGCACAAGTCGGACACGGATGTTTTAGAGTGTAGGTAATTAATTGTACTGTGCCTTTTGATAATAGAAGCATGTATTTGTCTCACGGCCTTCGTACGTCTTAAGAAAGATATTTTGGTCATCGCATGTTTCTCATTTGAAGAAAAAGAAAGTAATTTTTGCTTGCGTTTTTTTTTTTTCTTCAATATTTCCTAAACCAATGGCCAACTCTCTAATGGTTACCAAACCAAACATGTTTCTCTTGTTCTTGTCATATTCTGAATGTGTTGCCAAATCCAATTATTGTCTCATCATACGAACATTTCCCTCTTAAATTCTCGCCTATATTCCCCAAATGAAAGGTAAGCCTTTTTGGCAAAAGTAAACAAATAATTTCATGAGAAATGATTTGCATTCCGTGGCTTGTTGTTAGAAACCTGCAAATCATAATGTGTATTCCTTATACGCCTAACTTTTCCACAACTTGTGTTTTATAATCAAATCAAAGAGACCTTGCGCGAAGTAATTTTTCCCTTGGCACTTCGCAGCGAACATTGTGAAAATAAGGACGCCAAAGCATACTTCAATGATTTTTCAGCAGTGGGCGTGCAATTCTGTTCAAGCCAAGTATTAAAGCGGCCTTCTGCACGGATCTGATGTGGAAACACACCCCTCGGCTTTGTTTGATAATTTAAGTTATTGGATTAAGTCTCGGATTTACTAGTTAGCCACAATATCAAGGGATTATGTCAGGGAATTATGTATTGGGTTAAATAAATATTGAACTGTTGTCACATCATCTTCATGGTTAGGAAATTTTACCCAAAACAAGAATTCATGACGGGCCATTATTTTAGATTGTAGTTTTTTGTGTGACACCTGTTTTAAACCTAAGCTCACAGCTAACTAACCATTCTACAAATTCAAATATGTTTTGGACTCATTGTTTGCTAGTTTTCAACATTTTCTATATTATGCATATTTGCATGAGCCAGCTGGTGTGACATACATCGCGCAGAACCAACCGGACTAGAAACTGCCCAGTTGAGGTGCTCACTCTCTTCCCGGTGTGGTGGTTTCAGTCTTCCGCCGTGTTCAGTTTCCCGGGTGACGTAGCCGGACATTTCAGCACGTTGTTCGACCGGTTTCAGTCTTCCGCCGTGTTCAGTTTTCCGGGTGACGTAGACGGACATTTCAGCACGTTGTTCGACCGGTTTCAGTCTTCCGCCGTGTTCAGTTTTCCGGGTGACGTAGACGGACATTTCAGCACGTTGTTCGACCGGTTTTAGCTTTCCGGCGTGTTCAGTTTTCCGGGTGACGTAGTCAGACAAAAATACCGCCGCGAGTACCCTGGCGAGTACTGTAGTTCAGCGAAATAAAAATAAATAAATAACTAAATAAATAAAAATTAAAAAAACGGTATTAAATAAATTTAATAAACTAAACCAGAATAATAAAAAAATTATTCTGCTTCTCTGACGGTCCTTCGGTATATGAACCACTGGTTAAATACAGGATAATTTGCTTGGTCTGCACTACAAATTCTCTATACGACCCACGCGTCCGCCGCTCGTTGTACTCCTGGACGCCGCCATGACAGCTACCGGAGAGTAACACGGATGACTCGATACGGCACTAAACGTGGACTACTTTCGCTTGCTGCGCGCAGGCATTGCATGACGTAATGTTTACGTATTTGGTCATTCGGACAACTGAACACGGCGGAAAGTTGAAACCGCCACACCGGGCAAGCGGAGTGGATAAGAGAAAATAATTTACATAATTCATTTCCAGTCAGATACAGATACATTCTCAGCGAATTGCGATGTTCCTTCAGAGCCACCATACAATGAAACCGGGGGGTGCCTCAAAGGTGCTATTTTACAATATATATATACCTTCAAAAGATTATCCAGCTGAAACATTGCATGTATTCAAGCTGAGATATAACATTCTAAATTTCATGTAATCAAAATGTAACGTCGGTTTAATTTAATTGTGTATTTGTAAAGGCAGTGGACACTATTGGTAATTGTTAAAGACTAGCCTTCACAGTTGGTGTATCTCAACATATGCATCAAATAACTAACGTGTGAAAATTTGAGCTCAATCGGTCATCAAAGTTGCGAGATAATAATGAAAGAAGACCCTTGTCACACGAAGTTGTGTGCGTTTATATGGTTGATTTCGAGACCTCAAGTTCTAAACCTGAGGTCTCGAAATCAAATTCATGGAAAATGACTTCTTTCTCGAAAACTATGGCACTTCAGAGGGAGCTGTTTATCACAATGTTTTATACCACTAACCTCTCCCCATTACTCATCACCAAGAAAGGTTTTATGCTAATAATTATTTTGAGCAATTACCAATAGTGTCCACTGCCTTTAAAGGTACATTCACGCTTTCTTGTAAAACTTTGTTCAAATGCGATTCTGAACACATAGTGTTGGTCTTAACACTTGAGCTTGATTTTTTTTTTTTTTTTTTTTTTTTTTTTGGGGGGGGGGGGGGTATCTATTCTGTGACAATTTCATCAAATAAAACAGTTTAAAGAAAACATTTTTTATTACACATCTAACAGCACAATTAGCGCGTATAACAGGATGAATTCGAAACGAGAAGAAAGGTTCAGTTTTAGGTTTGGAAGAAAAACCATGAACAGTGAAAAACCCACGTAACATGCAGGTAGGGACATAAAACCTAATCCGCATGCAAGTCTCCGGTCTGAGGTGGGATTCTAACCGGGATCCACAGAGCTGGCAGACAGGGAAAGAAACCACCTGATCCCCACGTTCGTCTCATGCATGATTGCAGTATACAGTAAAAAGACAATGGTGTTGTGTGACTGACGGAAACATATGAATGGTTTAATTTTGGTCTGAAATTTATAATCAGCCAAATGTCAGACTGAACTAATCAACATCACGGAAATTAATCACGTACTTTGTGTCTTTGGAAAAGCCCGTTAGCTCATTTAATAATGAAACATAACTAATAATATAGCGCATCAATATTTTCTTGACATTAATGCTGTTGTGACTTATTGTTAAATGCAAGTTGTGCAACAGCAGTTGATTTGGTACATTTGTATATATTATTTGCAACATGTAACAGCAGTTGGCTTTTGACATGTGCTTCAGTTTGTTTATGGGCGACGCCATCTTGTTTTGTGTGTTCACTGCTTGAGGGTGTTTCTTGATGCAACAGTTCTTTGCTCCTACTCTCGACTTGATAACTTTATTTAAGCTTCATTTAGGGTAATCAGGAAAACCCTTATTGACTGTCATTATAACTGTTAACCACCAGACTTAGCTTCGAGTACTGTGAGACGATGATTTTAAGCATTATTTATCTATCTGTGGAAGACTGTTCGTGTGGTTTGAGGTACTGCGTTGAATGGCCGTCGCCTGTGACTGACACTTGGACGAGTTGGTCTGGATGGTCATCTTTATCAGTGCTTTTGAGTAAGTAATCTAACAGCTTTTGAGTTTTATACTAGTGCCCTCGTCGTTGGGCCAATAACATTCCTTAATCCGTTCTTTGCTCCTTTGGGATTATACAGCCCGGATAGAAGTAGAAGTAGTAATAAAACAAAACGTTGTGGAAGCTGCTCTTAAAAACTGCAACAATGCATTTGTATGTCAATAATGCAATTCAAAAAAACAATTCATAGTTTTAATTGCATGAGACCCCTTTTCTCCCCATACAATTTTTTTAGATGGTAGCTGGCTCAGTGTTCTGTTGTCACGCTTCCCTCACAATCTCATTATTCTGATGTCAAATGTCACACCGTGTCATTCACTAAATAAGATGAAAGTGAACATTTTGCAAACAAACAAGGCGTCATTACATAAGTGTGCAGACATTTATCATAACACAATCTGCAAATGTCTTCATTATTGGTCCCAACCTTCCTCTTCCCTTCAATGTTCGCACCAAGCGATCGCCTAGAATCAACGTGTCTATTGAAATAAACCACCCATAAGAAGTGCGAATAATCTCCCGAGCAACGGCTGGGTGACTCCCTATTTCAAACATTGCCAACCCCCTTGTAGGGCGGTAAAGTCCCACTCTACACACACATTGCCCGGGTCGGCCCTACGCTTCGCCAAGGCGTCGAGTATCAAATTTAAATGCAAAATTATTCCCACTCTCATATTCTTTGGAGTGGCAAAGCAAATGTAAAGATTCTATTCGCTGCGCTGCAGACGTTTTGCTTATTTCTCGGGGGAATGTTTTCAGAAGATGCTGGTGATCGATTATTAAATTTCTCCTAAGACTGAACAGCTGTTATCAGCCAAGACCGGACAACCATTTTATTATTTGAGTTGTTTTTTTGAACACGTCTGCCTACAGGTATTTTCTTGCCGTTTGTCTGTTTGGTTTACCTGTCTTGCCTTTTGCAACTCTACCCATCTGTTCCTAGTACCGCTAAGTCATTAACAGATTGCCGATATACCTAATGTTTCTTGTTCCTTGGGTTACATCGAGGAACATTATATCTTAAGTGGTTGAATTTAAAGAATGTGATCTGTGTTTGAAGAGGGAAAAGTGCAAAAAACGTAGAAATATTTTGTAAAAGCTTCAGAAAAAACCTTAACTGTATAAAAAAAAGTTTAAAGCTTTAGAAAATGTAACAAGTAAGTACCTTGAAGAGTCATGTCAACGTAAAGGCAGCTAAATTGGTTGTAATTAATGGTCCAAAAGTGATGGGAAAATGGTAAAAACAGTCTGATCCCGCAATGATGTGAGATTGTGAAATAACGCTATCATTACGTAAGCAGGGAATATAACCCCTATATTAAACAAAGTAAACAAATGGGGAAGGAATGTAGTGAATGGTTCAGTTATGCAATAAATCAATAGGGCGTGACTGTTGGCGGGTTAACCTCGTGCAGCCTGCTGACGGTAGTCCGAATCCAGCCATCAACGATTGTGTCACTTTGTACTGCTTGGGCTCTGACAGACGGACCAGCCAACGACCAGACCGTAAAATGCATCAATGGTTTATGTACATTTAATAAAAGCAACACATTTCCTGTAAAAATAATAACGCCGCATACACTTTATAATGGTTGTTAAACTTGCATTGATGATAGAGAATATTAATTTTGGTTGTTACCCATACACCGATGTGTGTTAGCACTGTATACTCAGTACTTTCCCGAGTCCTGTGAAAAAATATCACAGGCATGTTACTTGGGTGGGATTCGCACCCAACACCCTTGCAATTCTAGAGCAGTGTCTTACCAACTAGACTTTACCGACGGTTGGCGGTAGCTGGAGGCAATTCGAATCCTGTGTTATGGCAGCGGGTACCGCAACGATATAAGAGATGTTCGAATCCCACCCGAGTAATATGCATGTGACATGTTTTGACATGACTCGCAAAAGTACTGAGTATACAGTGCTAATACACATCGGTGTATGGGTAAAAACTAAAACTAATACCGCATTAACTGTAATTAAATTTCTGATGAGTCACATTGGAAATATTTCGAGCACAGCAATCAAAACTTACTTGAAATAGTAGCTTCCGTTGGGATGCGATCCAAGGAATGGCACCGTGTACGTTATCATCCAGATATTACCCCCTTCACAGTCGAAATATGGCGCACTCCAATGGCCGTCATCGTACGTAACTAACATGTTATCGGCTAGCTCCGGCGGTCTCTGGTCTGTGTCATTATACCGATGTATGAAGGTTGCTGGAGAGAGTGAGAGAGATATTAACAAGAACAATCAATATTTATATTAATTAAGGGGTAAAATAAGCAACATTGGTTTTTAAAACAAGATTGAATTACCTTTGAGTTCCCTTTAACCTTTAGAATTAGATTTATTCAGTGCTTAAGTGCTCGCACCAATCTGATGTGTACTTTTTTGCGAAGGTTAATTATCAATCAATAGTGTGCACTTTTGTCAACTTGTAGTGATATGCAAAACAGGACCGATTTGGTTTAAGGCGCGGGTGTCTGAATTCACGTCTATGGCTTAAGAAGACCATAGCAACGATAGCTGGAGGCGCAGCCATCAGTGCTGGCTTTCTTTTTCTAATGATGAAGTATTTCCATGTAGTGGTCGTGGACTAGTGTAGTTTACCCTGTCGTCATACAATACAATGAACGATTTATTTCTTCTTTGTCATCTGTTTTATTTACCCTATCCTTGCTTGAGAACTGTAATGTTCGCAACCATCCTCTTTAGCTTACACAATGCACGCATTTGTTGGAGTATTATTAATATTTCATATTTGGTATGGTAATGAAATTTCGTCATCTTAACTATACCTTACACGCCTGAGGAAACCTTTAAGCAAAATGTCTTTCTATGCGAACCATGAGGCTACCCCCCATACTCCACGATAAGTGTTCAAATTTACATGCAGTGCGGTACCGATCCTAGCATGGTACCTGCAGCGAGTATTTGTCCCATCCCTAGGACAAAGCAAATAGTGAAAGTATCTTGGACATACGTGCCACGACCGCGGTCGACCGGGATGCAACCCCGGTCCCTAGCTGGTCAGGAGTCCGGTGCTCCGATCCGATTGGTCACAACATGTGTTTTGAATCTGAACTGTTAAACTGCACATACATCTAGACAGATTTATGCAACTATTATTTTTTAGTTTGTTGAAAAGCACAGTTGTTGCGTAGCGAAATCGCCTTCCTAAGAAAGTGAATGATATAACCCGATCTTTCGGAAAGTCGGTTATGAATGTTCACACACACAGATCCACTCGAATTGTTGGACATCGAAGTTGTCGGTGAATGACGGTGAATTTAAAAAAAAAAAAAACATCCCCAAACGAAGTGACCTCTTTGCGCTCGTTCCTGGCACGGGAGAAGAGGGTAGATGTCTCGGGCGGGACTGTTTAAACAGACTCGCTCACTTAACCAAGTTAACGTACTCTCGAGAGTCCAATTTTATAAAGCTTTAAAGATGCATACTTCTTGACAGTCCATAAACTGGGGCACTTGTGAAAAAGTTCGGCTGCCTCTCTTTCGAGTGCTCATTTATTTCTCCGGGAAATGTAACAATTCGATTACACACTCAGTGGATTGAGCGGGCAATTTAAGAACAAAATTATGTGAGATAAATTCGATAGGCTTATTTATGATTTCGATGATTGAATAAACGACGCGTAGCGCCGAGTGGCATTTCCATAGTACTCATTTTGTAGTGTTACGAAGTCCCTCAACGGAATAACTCTTAAGGGACACATATGCTAAACTCACTGGGTTCCATGTGTAAAGTTCATGAGGTGTCAATGTTTGTTTTAGTAGGTCTATTGCTGGGTCTCTGTAAGTTTGATGTCGCTCTCAGAACTCCGTAGTTTGACAATTCTCAAATACAAATAATGTGGTTACATCCATAGTTAAAAGTTACGCTCGTTACGGCATACGTAAACGTATTTTAGGTAACACGGATGATGATGCACACACTAAGAAACACTTCTGACTATTTTACATAATTTGTGGTGGGTTAAAGGCAGGGTATACTTTTAGTAATTGCCAAAGACGAGTCTTCCTACTTGGTGCATCCCAACATACATATAAAGTATTGCATATTCAACTGGTCATCGAAGTTGGTCATCGGAATTGCAAGTAAAAAATTAAATCACCCTTGTTGCTAATATACAGAATGTGTGTTTTCAGATGCATGATAAAGGCTTTATTTATGCCTGCCCCCTTTCTCGGATTCAAATGTTTTAAATTGTGAAATTATCCGCCTTTCTAAAACTGCATTACCTTTAAGAGTGTTTTTCTATAAATTAAAAAAGGCTTTATAATATCAGCATCTATTCAGAGCACTTTTTTACCAAGTAAAGTTTGGAGTAATTACCAAAGGTAGCCAACACCTTTAATGAAGTTTGGCTTCATTTAAATATACAACTTGAGATCGAATAGTGTGTCAATTATTGGTGGGACAGCTTTCAACACTTTATAGAGGGCTTTCGTAGACAAGATAAGATCCCATGTGTCACTATTTAAAAAGGAACTTGGCAAGTCATGCATAATTCATGATAGAGCCTGCAGTGTGTGTGTGTATATGGATGGTATGCAAGAACTGCGTGTAATGTCTCTGCGTGTGCTCTTTTGGAGACCAATGACAAAACAAAAGGGAAAACATATAGGGAAATTCTGAACACTGGGGTGCTTAACAAGGAAATTTGTACACGAAGTCATTGTTAAAGTGTTAAGTGCAGGGATACATTTTTGAGGATGTGTTTATGACCGGCTGTTCTTATAGATGAGTAAAACACCCCCCTGCACATTATATGAGTTATGAGCTTGAATTTGTAAAGGTGAAATTGCACTTGCTGAATCATTCTTACAATAAAAAAACAACTCTTCATCCCATTATCAAATGTGTCTTTTTTTGTCGACTTTCCTCTTTAAACCGTCCCAAAGAATCTATAACCACATTAATGCAGAAGTAACAAAACAAAAAACATCAAAGCTTGCCTTGAAAATCGAACACTTGGTCCATTATAAAACCGGATTATAACATTACATTGCATTAGGCCGCTCAACCAATTACCAGTTCTTCAATCCATGTACTTAGCCAAACACCAATACAATTTATGACCATTTGCTGATTCTATCTGCACGGGGTGATGGTATCACTTCCCCCTCAGGCAACAAATAATATATAGAGCTTTTTAAACTGAAAGTGGCTCTCGTGCCTATATCAGCTTCAAGTCTGTCCAAAACACATGTGAAAATATTTTCATAGTGGCAGATTTGCGCACAGTTTGATTGATACATTATAATTATGTACAGTGTTCATACGTACTCTGTATTGCATTCTAAAGTCAAGTAAACAAAAAGAGAGATGAACGAAATAAGAAGCAATGAAAGGCCGTTGATTGTTGCCAACTTACAGGTTGTAGAGCCGGCAGATACAAATCTGCATGATATATAAAGTAATATTTGTCTGTTTGCGAAACTGCAATGTAATAGTGCTGCTCTATTCAGGACCCAATTTTATAGAGCTGCTAAGCACAAAAATTTGCTTAGCATGAAAGTTCATCCTCGATAAAAACGGGATTACCAACGAAATTTCCATTTGTTTCATTTTGCTTGTTACTTGTATTCAGCTGTTGTTTGCTTATCCCAAAAAATCACGTGGAAAATTAGTTGGTAATCCTGTTTTTATCAAGGGAGAAATTTCATGCTAAGCATTTTTTTTTTGCTTAGCAGCGCTATGAAATTGGGCCCTGCTCCCAGTGAAAGTAAGAGTATTAGTTGTCAAAATTACAACTACTGACATGCCCCTACCCTCTCTGAATCAAGATAAGGCAAAGCCGAAACGGATATCCAGTTGCCAAAATATTTCCACTACAGAGAATCTTTTACTCTAAGGACTTGAGCAGAAGCTTATCACTGTGATTAATGAAACAAAAAATGCCGCCACTTGTACGCGTATACTATCTTTGAATCAAGATAAGGTGCGACATCGGTTATGACGACGGTGCTGCTGAATATTTAAACGAAAACTCTTAAAGACTTGTGCAACCATCATCCATAAAGTGTTGAGATATGGCGGACACAATGCTACAACACGGCACGGTTGACATGTGCGTAAAGCGCTCGCCTCTAGCTATCCTCACCAAGGTGACCCCGGTTCGATTCCCGGCCAGGGCCATATGTGAGTTGAGTTGTACGCTGGTTCTCTGCTGTGCCACGAGGGTATTCCAGGCCATCCAGTTTTCCTCCCTCGGGAGAAATCAAACACTTTCGATCTCTGGCTGTGTTCCGTGGTCATGGATGGCTTGATGTGGCTGGCTGCCAAAGGCCCCCTTGCATGCCTGCTTCTCAAACACGTTGTAGCCGCGTCCTTCGCAATTCAGCTCTTAGCTGCGGTAAGGATGATGTCCCCCCTACACTCATATCACGTCCGCCATACCTTAAAAAGGCCTGATGGACTTCTCTAGTACATCAGCGTATCTCTGGTCTTAGAGGAAAAATATACCTGCTTTGTTTGGTTGTTTAATCCGTTAAATGTAGATATAGACAGTTAAAACCTGTGACAGTTTTAATATCGCCGAAAATCTGGAGGAAACAAATCCATTAGAGGAACACACACTTTGGGAAATGTTACTGACGGTGACGCTTTTCAGATTCAAATTTTGAGCTTAACATTACTTCGAAGTAAAATTTCTCCCGAAATGCTTTATAGGCTGCCACTGAACACTTCTGTGTGCTTCTCGCCCAAAATTGAGACTGTTTCCCAGTCCATCAATGGCCACCGCAGGATGCACTTTCAAGTTTACGTACCCCTTACAGACCCTCACTATAGCACACTCTTTAACGATCAGAGACTGGGAATTGTTTTCAAAGGGTTTGCTCTCTCAATTTTGAGTGGAAAACATTAGTTGTTATATATTTCTTAAGTGTGAGGTCTATTTCTCAACAAGAAAATTCACATTACGTAGATTTTGAAGGATCAATTCGACTCAACATCCGACCATCGCAACTAACTTCATTGCATATTCATGTTTAGTTTTCCATCTTGGCTTTTAATTGGTCAAAAATCGCGATGAAAGGCTATGTTTTGTTTACGATTTTGACTCAAGAGAGCGCTCGTCAACAACTTCGCACATGCGCAAAACTAACTGTCAGCGAGTAAGCAGCGGTGATCCCCCTTGACAGCATTTCCCTGACAGCCGTCTGAATTCATCCTTTCAAACTTTGATATTTAACATTCAAAACATGCGCTTTGTATAACTCACAAATCCTATCAAAAATACACTTTTAAAAGTAACCCCTTAAAATAGATTGAATGTGGAAAAGCAATTACATCTAATCTCGCAATATGAAACCATCTACGTGTTGATCTGTCTGTTCTACAAATACACAGACCAAGCTTGTTGCATCATTAAATATATGTCAGTTTTGTAAAGCTTTAAAACTCGCAAAAACCGCTATTATAAGAAACATTATCCCTCACAGGCTGCCGATTTAATTGGATTGTGAAATACTGTGCGTCTCCTAACATCACATTCAGCTCAGGCCCCCAGGCGGTCTTCAATAATAATCATACTCTTATCACTTTCATACATATCTCATGTTCAAGGTCAATCACGTCGGCAAAGAAATCATCGTAGCGACATTTATATGATCGTCACTCATCAACTACAAGGAAATTAACTGCCACTAGTAAGCGACAGGCTATGCATCAGTCTGTGGTACATCACACTGTGCCCGTTTAAAGTTTACTTGCCGCATTGGGGACGATTTGAAGTCTAGACTATGCGTCAGTCTGTGGTAAATCACGCTGTGCCCGTTTAAAATTTACTTGCCGCATTGGGGACGATTTGAAGTCTGTAGTAAATCACGCTGTGCCCGTTTGAGGTTTACTTGCCGCATATGGGACAACTTGAAGTCTGTGGTAAATTACGCTGTGCCCACTTGAAGTTTACTCGCCGCATTTGGCGACAACTTAACTTCTGTGGCAAATCACGCTGTGCCCATTTCAAGTTTACTTGCCGCATTGGGGCCGATTTGAAGTCTGTGGTTAACCACGCTGTGCCCATTTATGGTTTACTCGTCACATAGGGGACAATGTTTAGTCAAGACGTATTCGCTATATTGGGTTACTCTCTATAAGAATTGAGGTTGTGGGTTCGAATCCCAGCCGAGTAATTATGCGTGTGATTTTTTTTTTCAACTCGGTAAAGTACTGAGCATACAGTGCTAACAATTCCTTATCCCCAATGCAAATTAACATCTATTAAATTAAGATAATGTTCAACATCAACAATGTTGTTGAATCTCCTGCTAAAGGTTTGATTAGTGAGAATACTATAGTCTTTGTGAAGTATGACTTTATGCAAGTTTCGCGCGAATTCTACCTTTGGGTCATGTTAATGTTTGTTTCGCTTCCTTCAAGGGTCATAGACACTCGTGCAATGTGACTTGAAAGCATCGTTCTTAAGCCCGGTTTATACTTCCTGCGAATGCGAGTTCGAAACGAATTTCACGTGAATTTGGCGTCACAACCCTCCTTTCGCAGCAATATTTGCAAGTGAGTTGAGCAGAGTTGAACTGCTGCGAATTATTCGATTCAAATTTGTGGCGTCATCATTCGTATCGCATTCGCATTCGCAGGAAGTATGAACCGGGCTTTACATTTATCAGCTCAGTTCCCGTCTGCACGATCTTCAATATATTAGACAATCAACACGTATGCATGTCTATCCAAACTATTTAATATCATATCAGCTTTCAAAGGTTATCTAATTTTTCGCAGATCAAGTTTCATTTAAGTCCGGTTTATCATGTACATTCAATGATTGATAGTTTTATTTGCCGTGACTAAACGTGAGCTAAGAACATTTTGTTTTTCAAAGTAATGAAAAACAATTGATTTAGTGACATTTGATGTTCTAAAATGACTATGTTGTAAGAAAAAAACTTGCTTAAGTGTAATGGAATACTAAGATTATCTTACTGTCTGAAACACTGCCATGGAGTATAATGCAATAACCAAGACAAGCGTGTTCAAGCCTTGAGCATTTACAGATTGTAAAAAGATAACTATGTTGTTACTGAGTGTCTAGACGAGTCGGGTAGCTTTTTTTAAAGTTCAAGCAGACGAAAATATATTGTTCTCCGTGCTATTAAAATCTTGCACCGAATACCATTCCAGATAATGTTAAAACAAATTGGAATTTGTTACAGTTTCTGGTAAAATGTTTAAACAGTTTTTATTATCTTCTGTTTGTCGCTTTTAGAAAATATTGCTTGGCAATTTTGTCTGCTTATCAGAAATGACGGGATACCAGTCACAAATTGTACATATGACATGATATTTTGGCTGGTAACCCTGTTCTGGTAAACGTATAATGTTTTGGCTGCCTTATTGGCTGTGCTTAAAGGAACACGTTGCCTTGGATCGGACGAGTTGGTCTATAACAAAGCGTTTTTAACCGTTTGTTATAAAATGCATATGGTTGGAAAGATGTTTTAAAAGTAGAATACAATGATCCACACAAGTTTGCCTCGAAATTGCGTGGTTTTCCTTGTACTGTGCGAACTAACACGGTCGGCCATTTATGGGAGTCAACGATTTGACTCCCATAAATGGCCGACTGTGTTAGTCGACGAGGTAAAAGGAAAACCATACAATTTCGAGGCATGTTTGTGTGGATCATTGTATTCTACTTTTACAGCATCTTTCTACCTATACACATATTATAACAAATGCTTTTCAAAGACCAACTCGACCGATCCAAGGCAACGTGTTCCTTTAAGCAGCTCTATGAAATTGGACCCAGCTTTGTTACGTGACATAAGAGCAGATGAAGGCAACGGGCGCGGCCTATAGCAATCTGGCTGTGCTAGTGAAGCCCTTCAACACACCACGCATTCCTCTTTAGCACCACACCATACGCCTATTTTAATATTTATGCATGAGGTACGTCACACTGCTAACTCAAAACGAGACGTTGGGCGCAGCCACTGCAAATGATGGGGAATGTGCGCCCATAGCCTCATTCTGGGTAAGAATTATGACGTCATGTATAAGTATTAGGAGAGGCGTATAGTTCCGATTCGGTCAGTCGTGCGCACGAGCCCTTTTTGTTTAGTGAGGTCATGTATCACCAACCCTGTGCCTAAAGTGTTGCCCGGCTACATTCGAGCTGCATTCCGGCTAAATTCAGGTGCCGCTTAGTCGTGATTTTCCCAAATTCGCTTTTCTCAACTTTTGTTTGCTTCCCGTCCACGAGGCCTGCCGGACGTCCACGGAATCCTTCCCCTCTTGCCTGGCCTCAGAGTATGTATACACAGAGACCAACCCCCAAACTAACCAAATTATTCCCGTTCTATTGAATTCCCAACAGACCAGATCAATGGGGAGAGGGTCGCACTTGCTCAACGCTAACCTGATTACTGGTCGTCTTAAACAGTTGCAACCTCGTCCAAATTACTCCAGTGTATCGAACTCGCATCGTTGTCAACGATCCACCTCTATACATAATTTTATACAAGGGGATTTCTTGTTCCAATTTGCGACTTGGAGATCTATATTGTTTGGCTGTTTTTCTTGGTTTGCTCTTCGTAATTATATTTTCGGGATTCAATAAAGCCAGGAGATATACGATTATGTGTGACGTTTGATAAACTGATTTTTGATTAAGTATTAATGCACGTGGTACCGGACCGATATTTTAATACCATAGATTATTAAAGCAACGTCCTCGCTATTAATTGAAAGGCATTTGAAATATATAACTGTTGTACAAGTAAACCTAGACTTGTTCAATTGATTTATTCTAAAATTTAAGTAACATACATCAAAATTCACTAAACGTCTTGTAAAATGGCACATGAATGAAGCCGGGGACCTAGAGACCTAAATTCAGCCCGGACTAACACCAAATGTATATCTTTGAACTAAACGTCACCCGAATATTGGCCCAAAATGTAGCCCGGACCTCGATGAGCCCGTATTGTAAAACCCTAATCATAGCCCCAATATGTTCCAGCATAAGTTCCTTGTATTCACGTAGACGCGATATTAAACATAAATGTACCTTGGACTTGAACTTATCTACATCACTTTACCAAAAAGTAGTCATGGCCTTCACATAGCCGAAAAATTTTACTTTAATGTAGCTTGGACCTAGAATTCTCCCCCAAAAAATTGTACACGAAGCATGGACATCAACCTAGTCCCTACATACCTAGACGTGGCCCCCGATATTGTACCTGAATGTATAGCCAAGACTTAAACGTGGCCCCCAAAAAAGTATATTAATGTAGCCTGGGCCTCAACGCATCACCAATCATGTACCTCCAATTAATGTAGCCCGGTCATTAATGTAGCCCATAACCTTGAACCTAAAGGGTAGCCTTCAACTCAACGAACCCCAACAATGTACGAAGTGCGGGCCGGATTCCAAAATATTGCGTCCTGCATTTTGGGAACAGGGTTAGGGTTACATCTGAGTATGGTTCGGCATCAGTCAGTTGGTATCACAGATGTCTTCACTCATCGTGTATCAAGTTTTATTATACAAAAAAATCTCCCATAAAAAAATGGATGTTATCTCCTATCTCCCAGAAATCGAAACAGCGCTGTCCCTGAGTGAGTATGTCTACTGGGGAAAAAAATAGTATCAAAGAAATCTGGCGACTAAAGTTACAAATTGCCTGTAGTGTTTGCCCAGCAAAACATTGTAACACCCCCCAGGAAACTAGAACGAGTATCATTTTTAGTTACCTCCGCTTTTACACTCGATGAAGTTAGAGCCCGGTGTTACATTTCACTTCAGTAACAACAGTTACAGTCTGCACATGGTCTGGGGTTTGTATATTTATTTTGTAGGCGAATAACATTTCCACAAATATTTATGCATAACATGTTCCAAGTTTCGCTATAAACTTAATTAATTTTGGGATGTGAATACTTATATAAAATATAACAGGAATATGACTTGATATTTTGGGAGTCTTTCCAATAAATACGAGGGGAAAAATAGGTCAGGTTTGTTGATATTTCAATCGTGGATGCAGTTTTCCCGCTGAATAAATAGTGAATTTTGTGAGTAAATATTGCCAATATGGTTGTTATTATGGCGAAGTTTGCTTGGAAGTAAACTTCTAAACTAAATGCTAAACTTCAAACGTACGACTTGATGGAACCGCCAAAAGTGTCTTCCAAGTGTCTTGTCTTAATTTGTTAATCGACGAAACTTTAAGGAACACGTTGCCTTGGATCGGTCTAGTTGGTGTTTGAAAAGCGCTTGTAACCGTTTCTTAGAAAATGCACATGGTTAGAAATGTTGTAAAAGTAGAACACAGTTTTTTACACAAATATGCCTCGAAATTGCTTGGTTTTCTTTTTACCTCGTCGCCTAACACGGTCAGCTATTTATCGGAGTCAAATATTTGTCTCGACCCATAAATCTCCGATCGTGTACGTTCGCGAAGTAAAAGGAAAACCGTGCAATTTTGACTGATACTTGTGTGGATCATTATATTCTACTTTTAAAACATCATCCTAACCATATGCATTTCATAACAAACAGTTTCAAGCGCTTGTTATAGACCAACTCGTCCGATCCATAGCAACGTGTTCCTTTAAGTCAGACGGCGACCTACTGGATACGGCAAACGTATACCAACTCACTTTAAACAAGGCTTTCGATGCACTCTCGGTAAGAAGTTACACAAATAAGATATATAGGAGATTGAAATAACTCAGGGGAACTGAAGGTAGGAATTGATATCCCTCGTAAAACAGTCTACATTGAACTAACGACGGGAAAAACACGTGCATTGAGAGACATAAAGTGTTTTCAGAATGGAGAAGACATTTAAAATTTAAACAATGAATAGTTATTCCGATTTGAAAACTAACTAAGGGTTAACAAGACATAATCACAGTTGTTTAACTTCAATACTCAAGTCAAGACAAAGTTTCCCATTAAAAGCCAATGGGTAAGTAGACAAAACTCATGAGAAATTACGCAAAACCTGAGACTCACGCAGGGTAAACGAGACAACGGTTGACATTCAAGACTGAAGTCAGACAGAAGTTTCGTATTAAAAGCCGAAGGGGGAAACGGACGAAACATTTTGTAAATCAACATGTGCTTTGTCACAATCCGTTATAATAATTGCAATTATAAATCCCCAACGCCTACGTTAAAAGTATCTCACATTTCAGAAAATGTAAAGGACAATACGTGTATGCTAGTTCATTCTCACTAGTCAGCTTTTTCCCTCTGGTAACTTTTAATCAACTTGATTAACTGGAGCGATACACTGAGGTAGTTTGCAAAATAGTTATTTTGTGTTTAGATGTTGTCCCCGGATAAATATATTCTACTGTCCAAATCGGACCGCTGTACTCTCCTGTCAGAGCGTCCCGACAACGATAAAGGCAGTGGACACTATTGGTTACTCTAAATATTTCTTAGCATTAAACCTTATTTGGTAACGAGTAATGGGTAGAGGTTGGTAGTATAAAACATTGTGAGAAACGGCTCCCTTTCTGAAGTGTAATGTTTTCGAGAAAGAAGTAATTTTCCACGAATTTGATTTCGAGACCTTCGATTTAGAATTTGATGTCTCGAAATCAAGCATCTGAACGCACACACTTTCGTGTGACATGGGTGTTTTTTCTTTCATTATCTCGCAAGTTCGATGACCGATTGAGCTCAAATCTTCACAGGTGTGTTATTATATGCATATGTTGAGATACACCAACTGTGAAGGCTAGTCTTTGACAATTACCATTAGTGTCCACTGCCTTTACGAACTGATCTTTCGCCAATATACATTTTAAGGGTACCATATCTAAACAGCAAATGCGATGCCTCGTTTGTTTTTTGTGATATTTTCACAAGTTTAGTCTAGCATTGATGGTAAGGTTTACACAGGATAAAAGTTTTAAAACAGTCAAGAAAGATAAACACCACAAAATCGTGGATTTGGACAAAAAGTTACAACTTTTTTTATGGCGAAACATCTCTTCAAATCAGTGTTAGTCTGTATAGTGACAGTCTAATGATGATATCTGTTTTAAAAAAACGCATTTGTGGTGTTGGTAATGGTGTTGGTGGTGGTGTGGTGGTGGTGTGGGGATGATTTGTATCTTAAAACACACGGTTAGTTCCGCAGAATCACTGCGCATGCGCGTGTGTGCCAATGGGAGGGGGCGTCTGACGAGACGGCTCAACTATCAAGCATGCTTTCTACTCCTCTTTGCTCGACTTGAAATCTATCCAAATCGATCAAGGAGAATTGGCACACAAAAAAAACAAATAGAAAACACAAGACCCCTCCCCCTGTCCTCTACCCTCGCGAGACAGGTCTGCCTCGTGACCGTAAAATACTCAGGTTTGTCAGCGGGGCAGGGAAAGGAGATGCCCCGGTGTTTGTTCAGCGAGCGGTCGATATGGGGTAATCACTGCTTTACTCCGGCAATGTTTTCGTAGTAGAAATGTATCGCGGCCGTCAATGAGGGGGGATAGGCAATCTATCTGCAGGAAATATCACAACTAGTTCGGCGAAACTGCTCAATCCATAGCATAGATATATTTTGACAGTGCCGACTTGAGCTGTTACTAGCGGACAATCATCCGATCAAGGGTCTATGATACGAGAGGGGAAAGATCGTTTGCGGCATATTAGCCCGCCGACTCGAACTGTAAAATCAGGTGTTCAGAGGGGGGTTATTTTGGCGCCAAAGTGCACTTGCAAGCTGTCAGATCATCTGCTTTCTAATCCCACTGAAGTTGGACTGTTTTCTTTTTTTATTATACTTTCAAAAAGTATTGACTTAGAAAACTCGTCAGACATCGACCGGGACATTTTGGTAAAGTTTCTCCAACTATTACAAAACAGTTGGACCAAGTATTATGATGCATGCTTTGATGTGTGATTATTCATTAGACGCTGATGTAAAATTCAAATATTCAGAGCTGAACAGAGAGTTAATAATAATATTGTCTCTATTATAGCCGAAAGGTTTGCAGGCACAGAGTGATTATTATTTCCAGCCCCAGTACTGTGTTTTCATGAATAATGGTTCTAAGTTGGTGTGTTCTACAAAAACCAACATGGCGTCGAAAGGCCGGTTGATAGTCGATCGCGCGATGGTCTTGCGATGGAAATCTTGCGCGCGATCCTAAAAACTGTGTCTTTTTATGATTGCGAGTCAAGATTTCTAACGCGCGACCATCGCGCGACCGACTATAAACCGGCTTTGAGATGTTAGTTGTATCAACGCTCATCTTTAACATCGTCGATGCAGCCAATGGCCGTGGCCGTAGCCGTAGCTGTTTAATTTGGACACACCTGTCTCTTTCCTTTCCTATGTAATTTAGTTTGTTTACTGTGAAATTGAGTCCCTGGTAAATTGTAAAAATTTGTTTTAATTTGTAAAAAAAATACAAATTAGAGGCTTCCGAATAAAACAAATCCCAAGTGTTTATGTTAGCCGATGTTTTCTCCAGTTAATTACATATTAGTGACCCAACGGCCCATCTGCTATCTTGGGAGGGGAAACCTACGTTTGAAGACACTAAACACTATCGTTAATTGTACAAAATTAGTCTTCTCACTTGGTACATCTCAATAAATGCATAAAATAAGAAACATGTGAAAATTTGAGCTCAATCGGTTATCGAAGTTGCGAGATAACAATGAAAGATAAAACACCCTTGTCACACGAAGTCGTATGCTTTCAGATGCTTGATTTCGAGACCTCCAAATCTTATTCTGAGGCCTCGAAATCAAATTCGTGGAAAAAATTTCCTTTCTCGAAAACTACGTTACTTCTGAGGGAGCCGTTTATATAAATATCAACAGATCACCATAACTCGTAACCAAGTAAGGTTTTTATGCTAATAACTATTAGTGTCCACTGCTTTTAAGAACAAAATAGGAAAATATTATTAGAGCCCAGTTTACCCGAAATGCTCCAAGTTTGTACTAGGAAACGATAAACATACGGAATATAATACTAGAAACGCCTATTCTCTAAATGCTGTAATATTTTATCCGATACTATTTCAGACCGAAATTATAGTTATGACGTTACAAAAAGTGGGTTTGGAAATATAAAATTCAGAAATTAACTAAAATTTTAAATTTGCACCATGCACATATATTATTTGAAGGGCAGGCAAAGTGGTATTTTTACACCGTGTTGTGAGATAATTATAGAGACGAGTGATTCCCCACCCTTCATTTGCCAACGGAATCTATTTGGAAAGTTTTCCCCCCATTTTCACATGGACTATTTGAAGATGAGTGCATCACAAAACTCAATACGCCCGAGGCATAGATGCCTTCACACGGAATCTATTTGGAAAGTTTCCTCCACTTTCACATGGACTATTTGAAGATGAGTGCATCACAACACTTAATGTGCCCGAGGCATAGATGTCTGGCGTGTGGTGATAGGGGTTCAATCTTTACCTGAAACTGTGATCAAAGGTATCAACTTGAATATTAAGATTAATTGAATTTAATTGAGTTGAATTGAGTCCCACATAACAATGCTGTTCACCAAAATGGCGTCCTTTCACACCACGCCTTCTCTCTTAAAGGAACACGTTGCCTTGGATCGGACGAGTTGGTCAAAACAAAAGCGTTTGTAACCGTTTTTTATATAATGCATATGGTTGGAAAGATGTTTTAAAAGTAGAATACAATGATCCACACAAGTTTGCCTCGAAATTGCGTGGTTTTCCTTCTACTGTGCGAACTAACACGGTCGGCCATTTATGGGAGTCAAAATTTTGACCCCCATAAATGGCCGACGTGTTAGTCGACAAGGTAAAGGGAAAACCACGCAATTTCGAGGCATGTTTGTGTGGATCATTATATTCTACTTTTACAACATCTTTCCAGCCATATGCATTTTATAAAAAACGGTTACAAACGCTTTCCAAAGACCAACTCGACCGATCCAAGGCAATGTGTTCCTTTAAAGTTGAACATAAAATGCTCAGCTTTTTAAGGCGGTGCATTGTACGCACGAAAACTATACTTAGATAAATTAATCAATCCATTGTTGAATACACGGCAAACTTCAATTTGCGTGGGTCTGAATATTGTAACAAGATGAAAGGGAAAGTTTTTCACCACTAGATTGAACCCTATAGAATCTGAATTTCTCTCAATTATAAAATGTGTAGACGATCATGACACAGCCACGTTTGGAGGTGTACTTGTTTGTGTGCAAACCCTTTTTATTATAACTTGACATTTAGGACAGACAAAACAAACCAAGAAAAACGAGCATCCTCCGGATATTTCTGAATTCTAAATCCCGAAGAAGGAGAAGGAAGAAAGAAAATAACACAGTGGCGGCCAGCATTGGGATCGAAACAAAAATAATGAAAAAAGGGTCACCTAATCCCAAAGTGATTGATTTTTGTCAATTACGTTTCTTGCTAGATGTATGCGTTTAAATTAAAACAGTCGAAAGAAAAGCAATGCATTACACATGGATTCCAAGAGAAACGCTTCTTTTTCTTTGGTTGCGAGTAGAGTGGGAGAAGGGCTAGACAGACATAGTTAGAGAGAGAGAGTGGTACTGGGAAAAAATCAATACTTTTAATATGCTTTTCATCCTTGGAGACTAAAATGTAGCCACAGAGTTTCGGCGGCCATTTCTCCGGGCTTATGTTGTCTTTACCACCATCATTAGGGAATTCTCCATGCACAAAATGACCGCACTGTGCTCTGGTTTTACTCAGAGCAAAAGGAGCAGTGACCTCAGTGTACATTATTGCTTCATATGTGTATGCAAACACGCACTCTGTGCATCAATACCCATTAGCTTCAACCGACGCATCGGATACGAGTGGTGTCTCAAGATGAGTGAATGGCGATATTGGAGAGAAATGATTCTATATGCAGGCAAGCAGTCATTTTGGAAATCACCAAGGCACTCTGTGCGGCCCCTAAATGTAGCCCGAGCCCTTAATGTCGCCTGACGTTAGGGGCCGCACAGCACTCAGACACATGAACGCCGGTGGTTGTTTGTTACAAACATATTTCAGTATTTTAATTTTCGTTTCATGGCATCCAGTGTAGCTAAGGGGAGGGGACACCTCTCCGATTAATGTCATTGCCCCCTGGTTGAAACCTTGACTTTGGAGATTAAATATAAACGGGGTCAAATATTACATGTTATAATCTTTAATGTGATAAATTCATTGTTTTAGTTTCTATTTTTCCATTTACACGCTGGTAATCTATTTATTTTTACACTCGTGTCCATCTTATCAAAAAGAGCAAATAGCATAACAAAGAGCGATGAAAGGGGGCCTGTTTAAAGATAATTTAAAAATAAACTAGAGTTTTAATTGGGCAGAAGTGTCCCCAGATAAAAATGGTACACACCATGTGCCCCCTTACTCAGTTTCGGCACTACGGAAAACCAACAGAAAAGTTTTATATGTTTCTGAAGACAGCTATACAATGATTCAGAAACAAAACCTATTTACAACAAATTATGGGTGCGTTTGATTAGCTTCCCTGGGTCGATCCCGGTCTGCCCCAGTACGTTCGACAAGTTTTGACGTCATTCCAGGGGCTCACCCGCGTAAGTGCCCTGCTTGTGGAACGGGACACTTTGGGGCTGGCCCCAGGTGCATGACGTCACCACGAGAGTGGTGAGTGATCGTTCGATTAGCTCTTGTCAGGGGCTTACCTGAGTGAGCAACGCGAGGTCGACCCTGGGAAGGTAATCGAACGAACCCTGTAAGCCCAGTAAAAGAAAAAACTACACGAACAACAGCGACACAGGCAAAGAGAACAATGTGCTTAAAATGTACGATTTGCTTCAAAGGAAGGCGTTTTGCGGAGGCGGTTGTGCAATTATAGGACTACTCCATTCCGATCCTTGCTCTCATCTGATCGTAACAATAATAACAAGAGGCATCATCTCGACTTTTATCCTCTGAAATTTCTGGAGCACAGCGGATTAGTTGGTTCTCAGGAAAATAAAACTGACAGTTAAAACCGCTCCGGGCTGACTTATCTGATCTAAAATAAACACAAATTCACTCCGAGAGAAAAAAAACACCAAGTATGTTGAAGATCGTATGTATACGCACGCACTGACATCGATCCGTAGGTAAGCCGCTAGTTCTCGACAATACATAACTTGAGTTATGAATTTCTACGCGGTCTCAACATGTCTGATAAGTGCAGCCATGCATAGTGCCCCGCCGTAACTTGGGACCACATCTATGGTACCGACGTGAATTGACCGTGCACCCGCGACGGCTTGGCGGTGCCTTGAAAAAGACGGGGACACAAACGGCTATGTATTTTTATGAATATCTTTTTATTTTGTCCTCCTTCGTGTTCATAAAAACCAGCTGATGTGGGAAGATTGTGTCAAATAGGTGAACTGGCGTATGAAATGTATTCGTTGAGTATATTGAAGTAGCCACTTTAGAAAATTGCAGCAATCTTGAACTATGCACAATGAGATTGCATGTGCAATGTTTAACAACTCAAAACCTTGCTACGCCACCAGAAGTGCCTATTAAGCAGAACTATTAATACAACTTGTCCCTGTAGCGTCAGCAGCAACTTCAGTGATTTGTATAGCCTCATGTCTTCATTCAATGATTGTAAGAAAGATATTGAATGATATTGAATAGGTGACCAGATTCGTACACATTTTAAAAGACACTGGACACTGTTGGTAATTGTCAAAGACCAGTCTTCTCATTTGGTGTATCTCAACAAATGCATAAAATAACAAACCTGTGAGAATTTGAGCTCAACCGTCGAAGATGCGAGATAACTATGAAAAACAAAACACCCTTGGACTGGCCAAACACAGACACACGTTTGGTGAGTGATGATCAAGCATTCTCAAATGTTCATCCCTGTGGAGACATCTTTTTTTTATTCTTTTGTCCCTGTACTTAAGATTTTCCCATAAACTTTGTACACAAAATTCCTTGTAAGACACCCCGGACTTTAGAATTTCCCTATGGAGTCCCTTTATTTTTCCCCTTTCTGTTTTGTCCTCTGTCTTTAGAGGGTACCGGTTGACGGCCCAGTAAATCGAAGACTCAACGTTTGTTGACCAGGTAAATAAATTGAGGTATTGCACTGGCCAAACACACGTCTACTGACTACCTGTTAGTTGAGCAGGTAAATGGAAGACTCTACTAGCACACACACACACGTTTGTTGACCAAAGTTTCATAAAGCCTGTAAGCAAAAACATTTGCTTAGCATGATATTTCTTCCTTGACAAAAACAGGATTACCATACAAATTTCCACATGATTTTCATGATAAGCAAACAACAGCAAGTAACAAGCAGTATGCAACAAATGCAAATTTGGTTGGTTATCCTGTTTTTATCAAGCAATATATCTTATGCTAAGCAAATTCTTGTGCTTACAGGCTTTATGAAATTGGGCCCAGGTAAATTGAGGCACTCTCTTCTTCTCCTATTGTTTGGATTTCAGTGAAGTACTTATTGGATGACTACATTCAATTAAGCCAGTCATTGTCATGAACTAAATCAAGACAAAGGATCATCTGTTATCATTTCATTTCGGTCACTTAACCTAAATCTATTTTAACTTCATGACGCTATAAGTATTACTTGATTATTTGAATTTCATTACAACGTAGAAAATTTCTTTTTTTTTGTAGGTAATAAAATAACAGTACCCCCAATTCAAACTGAATTGCATTATAATGAGATAAAAACAGGAAGTTTCTTAAAGGAACACGTTGCCTTAGATCGGTCGAGTTGGTATATAAAAAGCGTTTGTAACCGTTTTTTATAAACTGCATATGGGTAAAAAGATGTTGTAAAAGTAGAATACAATGATCCAAATGAACAAATTATGGCAAAAAAAAGTTAAAGGTATACCGGTGTGGTGGTTTCAGTCTTCCGCCGTGTTCAGTTTTCCGGGTGACGACTTCAGCACGTTGTTCGAACGGTTTAAGCTTTCCGGGGTGTTCAGTTTTCCGGGTGACGTGTCAGACAAAAATACCGCCGCGAGACACCTGGCGAGTACTGTAGTTCTCTCAGCAATGACCCCAAATTGTTTATATTACGATTCTTTTCTGTTTAGTCACATATCCTCTTGCCCCATCTTTACATGTATTCATGGGTACAACTTTAAGCAGGTCACACTCTGCTTGTATAAAACAACAACGCATACGATCCACGCGTTTGCCGCTAGTTGTACTCGACTCGCGGACGCCGCCATGACAGCTACCGGGGGTAACGGATGACTCAATACGGCACTAAAAATGGACTACTTTCGCTGCTGTGCGCAGGCATCGCATGACGTAATGTTACCGTATTTGGTCATTTGGAAAACTGAACACGGCGGAAAGTTGAAACCGCCAAACCGGCTTACTTTGCTCACTCGAATCGAATTTACAAAATTAGTTAACCTTCAAAAATCTGAGCTGAATGGCATTGAATGTGAAGCCTTTAACTTCGCACGAAGAGGCATGTAAAAATGCAAGTTTATAGCAAACCCCTTTTTTCGGAGGGCCAGGAACATAACAAATTTGCGACCTCAGCGTTGAAACATATATTAACAAAGTCACCCATGTTAGAAAAACATAATAAATACTATATGTTAACTCCGATCAAATTACTGCAGACGCCATTGAAATTCATCCTTTAGCACAATTGAAATCAACCTGTAGAAGTGTATAAGGCTGTCTGGATTGGTTGAAAGCTCAAATTAAGTTTAACACGTAATTGGTGATGTTCGAGACAAGATTGAGGTCTAAAGTTTGAGGGGGTTTACACGGATTGCGCGGAGTCAATTTCATCATTGCATTGATTTGATCGAATGATGTATTTATTCATTGAACTCGATCCATCTTGTCCCTGTGGTGTTTCAAGTGCAAATTTCTTCTGCTTCTTCTTTTACTTTCTAATAATGAATGACTTTCTGCGAATTTATTTGAAACGAAGGCTGAGAATGGATCATAGGTAGCCCCTATAATCAATTGCAGTCGTCCCATGTCAATGTGACTTTGGACATAATCTATGAAGTGCAAGAGCTCGTGGGCTTTGCATTTTCAGAACGCAAAGCCTGGTTGCACTGGGTACTGTAACAGTGTCTGCGTTTTTGTATATGCCTGTCGTCATATCACCACTTGCACACGGTTTGAGCTGATATTTTACAAACACACCGGCGGCAATAAGTCCAGATCGGATGGCAAGCATAGTGCATTCATGAATCTAAACTAAGCTTCCACTTTGCTCTTTGAATAATGTCATGCATTTGGGTACACGCTGCAACTTTAGCCCGCTGGCGGGAGGGGAAATCATAGTGCTAAATAAAATCTCATACTTGTTAAGGTAAATAATGACGAAAACGATCCAGTAAAAGAGCTTGAGGCTGGGTATGGCTGCGGGGCTGTCCACGGTACCCCGCTCCGGTGATGAACTCCAAATCCATCCTCCCCTCGCGTGTTTAGGTATATTCATGAGGTAAGGCAACGCTAACACTGCAAAGGAAACTGTATAGGACTTGGAGTGCCTCTCTTGGTACTACGAGCACGGATGTCCCAGCTAAAAACTCACAGACACTGTGGAGCGAGGCGTTTCCTGTCGCGAGCCGCCGTGTACGCACACTATCTACACGCTTAAAATACACTCGGCAAGCAGGATTGAGTTCAACTCTACAGGTCGCATCATCACTCTGTGTATAGGACTTTACTCTTCTTGATTATTGCAGTATAAAAACATAAGGTCAAGAAACACTATGTTGCCCATTCTGTCTGTCTGTGGAAATGTACACCACTCTCAGACACCATCGCGGTCACATGCCCTGTGTCCGTACACAGTTTAGAGTATAAAATGTGAACCATAATCAAGGAACCTGCTCCGAGTATAAAATACTACTAATAATAAATTCTTAAACAGCGCATTTCACAATAACCGTATCAATGCGCTTTGCATTAGTGCCCTGGTCATAGGGCCAATAACATCCCTTGTTCATGTTTCTCAACTCCCTTGGGAGTATACAGCCCAGAGCTGCCTATAAGGCGCGTTTGGATACCCATTTACCCCTGAGTAATGTCATGGTTAGGTTGGGAAAGATATTGTCACAACGATAAAGGGCTTCTTCGCATGCTGTCTGCGACCTAATCAAGCGACTTCGGCTACGGCTAAGGTCAATGGCTGCAACCATTACATGATGTTACCGCAAACCTTCCATATCGTATTTCCACCATGCAAAGTTTCAAATCCTACTTACCTTTTAATAAGTTGAAATGTACATCTACAGTAATTGCATCCCCAAACAATGTGCAAAATACCTTGTAAAACTGAATTGTCAGCTTGTATAGTTCAAGGTTGCATTTGCAGTGTCCCAAATGAGATGGGCTTGTCATTGTGCGCGCAATCATGTGACATGCCTGACCTTCACTATGTGTAAAGCATGCACAATTAGATATGTGCAAAAGTGTGTATCGTGCCTTTTAGAATCACAAATAACGGACAGATGTTGTAATTTTTGTTTTATTATTGGAAAGGTTTAACCCTTACAAAAACACACTTTAACTGCACATTTCCAAAGACAGTTTTTCACTGCAAAGTGGTTTGTGTCAATTAAGCACATTTTGAATTGCGAACATCTCATAACATTTTAAAGACGTTTTAATATGTAAATCCCTTCACCGTTGAAAATGGTGCTGATTTAAGGCGTGAACTGATCGAGCCTGCAAAATACAATTACAGCCAAAATGGCAATCCGACCGCCGCGCTGGATTTGCGATAAGATTTAAAATGGTAACTCATTAAACGACGGGTACTTTTAATAATTAATTTACGGTATAAGGAAACGCAGCCTTGTTATTTTATGATGTTCATGTATCGCAAAGTTGGATACCAGACGCCTATAATAATATGTCAATGGTACAAGGTTGTTTAAGGTTTCTTGATAACATCAGGCGTCACGGTTGTCTGTCACCCACAAGCGTTGTGCATTCATTAATTGTAGACAAACCAAAGCTCGTAAAAAAAAGTGGTTAAAGTGTCAATGAGTGATTTAATCTCTTTGTGAGCTTTGGTAGCTTACCGACGTTTCGGTCGTGTTCTCAGTGTCTTCATGGGATGTTGTGAAACTCTAGTTTGGATACCAAGGGGTTTCTTGTCGTCAGGTTTCTTAGAGGAAAGTTTTACGTTCGGTAATTACTCTTTAAAGACAATAGACACTATTGGTAATTGTCAAAGACCAGTCTTCTCACTTGATGTATCTCAACATTTGCATACAATAACAAACATGTGAACATTTTAGCTCAATTGGTCGTTGAAGTTGCGAGATAACTAAAAATGAAAAAAAAAACATCCTTGTCACACTAAGTGGTGTTCTTTTAAAGGCTTGATTTCGAGACCTTAAATTCTCGTCTCGGTAAAACTATCAAGAAACAGGCCTCGTTTGGATTAAACCACTAGTTGAAAACCTCTTCACCAGACATTGTTTCCCTTATTAAAAACGTAAGCCAAAGTTGAGTCTGGATTTATCGGGTACGTACAAGATAAGTTTAGGTTTATCGTTAACGTATAAATGATAAGTTTGAAGTTTGGATTTATCGTGTACATACACGATAAGCTATAATGTACGTACACGATAAGTTTGGATTTATCGTGTACGTTCACGATAAGTCATCGTGTACGTACATGATAAAAGAGATTTTGTTTTTATTCATGAGTATCTGGCGGCAATACGCCTCCGTACTTTCCAGCTTGTGTGCGTTTGATATATCGGCACAACTACAACCCTCTGCAAAAGTGCAACCCCCTTTCCGAAACATTTTTAGTTGGACACTAAAAGGCACGCTATGCAGTTCGACATTTAGTAGCATTGTTGTATTGACAGTGAGTTAGGAAATCTCTCTTGATTTCTCCGCACGTAGGCCTACTCACTCGTTTTAAAGGGTTTGGGGGTCCTGCTTGTACGACACAAAACACAATGTCCACAGATTTACTTTAAATTTACAACGTTTGAAGATAAGGATAGTAGAAAGCTTCCCTTCGAATATTACTTGCTGGAGTGCTCTAGTTTTTGTGAAGTGAGTAAACCAACGGCACAAAAATAGTTTCCGTCTCGCAGAGAAAATGTTTTAGTTGTTGCTGTTGTTGTTGCTGTTGTTGTTGTTATTGTTGCTGCTGCTGCTGCGGCTGCTGCTGCTGTTTTTTATTGTTTGCTGTTGTTGTTGCTGTTTTTGTTGTTGTTGTTGTTGTTGCTGTTTTTGTTGGTGTTGTTATTGTTGTTGTTCTCGTTTTAGTTCATTTGGTTTGGTTTGTTTTTAACCGCCCAAACCTCTATAATACAGGAGACCCGTGCAACATTGATGGAATAAAACTAGTCACGTTTTCCAACAGACAGCACAAGTAAACGGTTCACGTTTCGTCCGGTATTTTGTTCACGTTCATTATAATGCTCTGATATTGATTTGAGTGGAGACTCCACACTGACAGTCGGGGAAGACTGGCATATTGCAGCAGGTTATAAGTTCAGACGAATATTGCATATCATGTCTACTGGTGGTATCAAGTTCATAACTACGCTTTGCGATTCAAAACACATACACAGCTAGGCCTATTTTATATCTATTTTATATCTTCAAAAGGTATAAAAGGTATAATGTTTCAAATCAAGGTTTGGCACAGAATGAATTCATACGCACATATCTTTTGAGAGTTTCCCTCTGTATTGTAATTCTAACACACGAATTGGTTCCTAGGTTTCCAGCATTAGCTCAAAAACCTAACCGATTGTGTACACACAGCCTTCAGTATTGAGCGGATATAATAATTCGGCCAGTTGGATCAAAGATCATATGCCACAAAGTACATCAAAGTGGTAGGCGTACAAGCGTGTGTAATGTTCATTAGTTCCAGTAAGTCTATTCTCTTTTTTTTTAGGTATGCAGTAGGAAACTATATACATCCTAACACAATGCCTAAGGCGGCAACAACCTCTTATTCTACCACTGCATAAAAAGCTTCCGATGTATGTAGAGCATGAAACAACAAGCTCCGATTATTATTTATACATATTCGGGACAACTGCAAGGATTATTTACTCCGCAAGAACAAACCCTACCTGGCAAGTAGATACACACATGGTGTTCCGCAAGCCAAGTATACATTGATACCTCATCATGCAATGCCTCAAATCCTATATGCATGAAGATTCAATGAAATTCATTCAAGCACAAAATCCACCTTTGCGTTCTAACGCTTCTTCGTGATATCTGTTTTGAATGTCGGTTTGCCTGTTTGGTCCGCATGTCGTCTCCTCTAACCCACTGCGCCACCTTGGGCGGTGTTTGGGCTTTTGCGGTCCGGTAGTTGAGGCCGAATAACTCCCGTGTTGTATCTAGTCAATGTGACATGCACTCCAACAAGTCTGAATTAGGCGATTTGTAATTTGAAAATGTAACTTTTTTTGCAAACTGCTGACCAACCAAAAAGGTACGAGCAAAATAAAAAATTGCCTGACGTTCCATCCCTAGCAGAGACTTTCTCGGAGGCTAAATGACAACTTAACAAACATAAAAAGGTGACCAAGTGTAACAGGATTTGTAATTTATTTGCCAAAGATCAAAGTGTTTTGAAGATATCCGGAGATTGTTGACGTCAACAGCACACAGTGTTTGAAAGCAGTTACTCTGGCTAAAATTGAAGTTCTGTTGGTAATTGCTCAAAAAAAGGTTTTAGCATAAAAACTTACTTTGTAACGAGCAATGGAGAGCTGTTGATCTAACAACACATTGTGGGAAACGGCTCCCTCTACCTAAAGAAAGTAGTTTTGAGAATGAGGTAATTTTTCACTCAACTATTAGAGACTGCAGGCCTGAAGCCTTTTTAAGGCATCCGAATGGGATTGTGCACAAATTCAGGGAAATTTTTTGACAGATTTGCTATTTTATGCATATGTTAAGAATTTTGACAATTACCAAGGTCTCCATAGCCTGTCGCTCCAAATATTAGCCATAAAAACACTAATTAGTCATATGAGACATGCTTTTGATTAACTAACATCACAATCATGTGTCATAATGACTAATTAGTGTTGTTTTGACTAATATATTTGTACGCAACAACAACACGAACTTGGATAATAATCCCCTACCCGGCCCCGCGTGCCGAGGATTGTCATTTTAATTCCTGGATGACGCATAATGATGTGTTGACTAAATGTTTCCAAAAGAAAGGAAAAAGTATTGATTTTTGTGGGAAATGCAGGCTGATGTCACCGTGACGTCACGGTTTGCTTTAGCCACAATAAACTTTTTCTCATCGCGTGTGTGTGTGTGTGTGTGTGTGTAAAACAGGATCACAACAGAGTCCTATCCCGCCGCTGGTGTCCGGTGACCGATTCTGTATGCTGCACCCAAAAGAAACTCCTTTCACATAAAAGCCCTATGGGAAGTCTGCTAAGTACACTGACCGATATTGCAAGAACCGGTTGCCTGAAAGACGCGGATACCTGGGATTAAGCCATCTTTTCTCGGATACGTCTTTGTAATAATAACTCCGCCGCGCCGAGAGCTCTCTTTACCCGGGTTTCTTCGGTTGTTGTTCATGCTTTGATTAGTGTGATTGGTGAGTTGTGCGCTCCCCGTCCTTAAACCCCGCGTGTTTGTAGGGCTATCGCCTTACCATATCGCCCCAAAATGATTTCTGTAGACGCCGTTGTAAATGAGCCAAGCAGACCACAGGTTGAATTCGTTTGAATATTTGTGTATGGCTCGCCAGATATTGGAATTAAACTGCATAATATATTGCACTTTTGGAAGATTCATTATGTGTGCCAGGAACTATATTGAATAGCGACATCGTAAGTTCATCTTGTCACTGTAAATGGAGAGACTTTATAACACGTTGTTCATGGTTCTTTAACTCTTGATTTCGTCGGGTATCGTGTTGCAATACTGTGCACATAATCGAATTACTCGTCAACGAAACGGAATGATAGTCAATGGATCATTCTTACAATATAGATTTTATAAATGAAATCCCACGCGATGATTCTTCGTGAGGTTTTTCTCTCTAATGCTTTTTATCTCCCTTTTTCTCTGAGTCATTGGAGTTATCTCCCTCCAAAAACAAAAACGAATCAAAACAAACAAACAAACAGACAAACAGACAAACAAACAAACAACCGATAAACTAGCCGATAAACAAAAAACAATTAAAAAATTAAACAAACAAACAAACAAAAACAAATAAACAAACAAACAACAACAATAACAACGGCAGCAACAGCAAGATCAATAATAGCAGCAACAACAACAACAGCAACAACAAAAATGACAGCAGACGAGTACACACAAAAGAAAACAAAAAGTTGAAAGTGCACTTATAATTATTCAAACATTAATTTAAATAACCACAAGAACTGATAATGCACTTTATTTTTCTACAAATTGCTAAGCATGGCTGTTTACCAACAAATGACTTTGATGTTTTAGCGCCATAGACCTAAAGGTATTTTCCCTCTTTATAAATGTAGTAATTTTTTTACCAAATTAAAGATGATTCGTTGTCGTGCTCGAGGTCCAGAAAACACAACTCGTCAAATTAAAGATTATGACCTTAAAGTGGCGAGACACTAAAATTCCTTTTATTGACCAAAGCTGGCGTGTTGTTTTTCGAACGGTTATAGTGAACTGTTTTGGCTACGGTTGTGCCAAGGGGCAGAGAGCAACCCGGTTAGTTCTGACTAATTTTATTAGATGCATCACAACTTCCTCCAATTGTTGGCGTTCACTTTAGGGAAGGGGGTCACACGGAAGCATTTTTTTTTTTTTTTTTTTTTAAATAAGCAAACCTGAAACGGTTTGTGAACCTCTATCTTGAGAGAAAAAGAGAGAGATTGGGACGCAGGGAGGGAAAATTAAGTAGAAACTGTTTTTAATGGGAGCGGGGTCAGCATAGCCTTGCCCTCGGGGGTTGAAGAAACATCTTTCTTCTCGTCCGTCTCTAAGGTCAGTTAGTAATCAATTTGCAGAGAAGGTCCGTTCAGTGCTTCATGTAGTTTATGGTAGTTGCAATTGATTTTTGAGTTGTTGTTTTAGTTGTTTTCGTTCCGGTTTGAATTGGTTCCTCTAAACAATCGAACGCGTACTTGACGGGTTCGTTCCAAAATGAATGTTGCCCAATTTTCTTGTTGTCCTAAAACGAATTCTAAAAATGATTGGTTTTAGACGAAGACACGAAAGAAGGAAAGATTGAAAAACACCACTCTGTTAAAGACAGTGGACACTATTGGTAATTTTTAAGGACTAGTCTTCACAGTTGGTGTATCTCAACATATGCATAGAATAACAAACATGTGAAAAATTTAGCTCAATAAATCATCGATATTGCGAGATAATAATGAACAAAAACACCTTTGTCACACGAAGGTGTGTGCTTTCAGATGCTTGATTTCGAGACCTCAAATTCTAAACTTGAGGTCTCGAAATCAAATTCGTGGAAAATTACTTCTTTCTCGAAAACTACGTCACTTCAGAGGGAGCTGTTTATCACAATGTTTTACATACTATCAACCTCTTCCCATTACTTGTAATCAATAACGGTTGTATGGTGATAATTATTTTGAGTTAAAATGGAAACAGTAACTACATTTGTTTGATGTTATTAAAGTTTGCATCGGGGAAAAGGGATATTTATTTTTGTTGTAACTCATATACACCGATACTCGGTAGTTTACAAGAGCTCTGTGAAACACAATCGGCATATTACACCGGTGGGATTCGAACCCACGATCTTTACGATTCGTTCTGCTTATTTGAATCTGCTTTGTTGTTTATTTTTTGCTGCGGGGGGTCTCAAGTTCATCTTTACAACAATAACTTATTAATACTATTTTAACTTGATGGGTCTTCCTTTATGCTACAGGAACATCGGAGATTTGTCATTTTGAAAAAGAAAAAAAAAACATGTTTGTAGTAAGTAAATACCTTTTTATTGGAACGTCACAATCGGGTGCGAGTTTTTACCAGCAAAGGTTTGAAAACTATGGAAAGTCATGAATACACAGCATAAAACAGTAGCCACAGTTTGTAACAATTTTGCACAAACATTCAAATCATGAATTAGTTTGAAACGAAGCAGTGTGCTATTTATCATTTTGACTTGAGGTTTCCAAAACTTAGCTGAATTTTGTCACAACATTTTGTCAACATGCCTGGATGTTTTGCTTTTAGAAAACTTGGTCATCCGGGCCAAGAGCAGTTTGTTTTTATAAACAATAGAATGATCTATACCGAACAATGGCAGCCCATTTGAAACATTTTAAAGGGAAGGTACACCTTTAGTAATTGTCAAAGACCAGTCTTCTCACTTGGTGTATTTCAACATAAGCATAAAATAACAAACCGGTGAAAAAATTGAGTTCAATTGGTCATCGGAGTTGCGAGAAAATGATGACAGAGATAACACCATTGTTGGACGAATTTGTGTGCTTTCAGTTAGGAATAAAAGATTTCTAGCTAGAAGTCTTTGATTATTTTAGCGAGAAGTTACCTCTTTCTCAAAATCTATGCTACTTCAGAGGGAGCCGTTTCACACAATGTTTTAAACCATCAACAGCTCTCCAATGCTCGTTACAAAGTCAGTTTTTAAGTTAATATTTTGTTTTGAGTAATTACCAAACGTGTACCTTCCCTTTAAGTTGCATGTTGTTCTTTCCTACCATTATTTGATGGTCATGTAGCAAATTGAATGACTGTGTGTCGAATACCATGCTTGTATCATCAAATTAATGTACAATTCCATTTTCCCCTACTTGCCCCATTATTTCTAACACCCAAATGTATTTTAAATTATAATTATATGATTCTAATTTGCCTATATATATTGAATGATTACCTGCGTGAAATGACAAATCATAATATTATACGTCTCACCATGGGGTACCCTTATTTCAACACTCTTGCCATCTGTCTCTGTATAGACCCATTTCACCTGACGTCATCAGAAAAATCTTGAATGCGCCATACTGGTGGGCAATTTCACTGTGCGTTTTCATTAAAAAAAATATAACGTTATGCATTGAGTATGCTGTGCGTTATGTAGTGAAGTGCGCATTTTGGGCGACGCGGCGTTAATACACGTAAACCTAACTGCCCACCAACATGGTGAGCGTGGCATCAGTCGCCGCGTGTGACACGCGTGCAAGGGGTCAATTGACAATTCCTACCTGGCGATTGCAGTCATTCATACCAATGGCGGGGTTTACTTTTGGTAATTTTGTCAAGAAGCAATGATATTCACTTGGTATAATCATAACATAATCATACACTGTACAAATCGGAAAATGTTGGCGCAATTACTCATCCTGAAGTTGCAGGAAAACAATGAAACAAGAAAATAAAATTGTTGCATTGAATTGTGTGCTATCAGATGCGTGAGAAGAGGCTTCAAGATTTTTCCTGATGCGCGGAGGACATAAACAATAATTATTCGCTCCAGATTTCGGATGTACCTCAAAAGCGCTGTCATTTTTTTTAAATGAAATTTATATATATACCTACAATCAAACGGTTCAAAAAACAGTCTTCTCACTTCGTGTATCTCAACATATGCACAAAATAACAGACCAGTGCAAATTTGAACTTAATTGGTCGTTTCTCGTAATGTTTTATACTATCAACATCTTTCCATTGCTTGTTACCAAGTAAAGTTTTTACGCTAAACATTATTTTGAGTAATTACCATTAGTGTCCACTGCCTTTAAACACCCAGACCCCAATTCGTTAAGTCATCCATGTCAACGGGTAGACACGGTTACTCTCACCAGTAAACACTACAGTATTTAGTATGTATATGTCAAAGGCGATTTCCCTTAGTAGTACACAAATGCATTAGTCTTACTAAATGACAGACTGACACCTAATTAGAGTACGACATTTGATACCATAACGTCTGGCAGCCAAGTAAGCTCTCAAGCACACGATCCGCGGCTTAGCAAGGTGGAGATATACTGTGTTTATTAAATTCTTGTCGTGCCTCTTCTAATAACAACATCGTCTTTGAAGAAGTGGTTAACTCATGTCAACGTTTCGACAGAGTGTCTTCAAGCTGCCATCACGAGAGGGCTTGAGCACACTCAGCTTGAGCAACTGACGTCATACTTTGAAGCTCTTAAAATAGTCCCCAGAGACCCGGCCCTTTTCGAGCTTCTGGGTGGTGAAACTGTGACCTTTTAGCTGGTGTCTCAACGTGCAATATTGAACGGTGGGATTTAACCGCTGCGCCAATTACCTCGAATAATACATTTCCATATGAGTACAGGGGACAGCGGAAACCGAGTTGAAACTGAGTTGTCATTACAAAAAGCCTGTCTTTGTCATTAATTATTTTAAAGACAGTGAATACTATTCGCAATTACTCAAAATAATTAGTAGCACAAACCTTAACTTTGTATTAACGAGTAATGGGAAGCTGTTGATAGTTTAAAACATTGTGAGAAACGGCTTCCTCTGAAGTAACGTAGTTTTCGAGAAAGAAGTAATTTTCCACGAATTTGATTTCGAGACCTCAGAATTCTATTTCTAGGTTTTGAAATCAAGCATCGGAAAGCACACAACTTCGTGAGACAGTGGTGTTTTTTCTTTCATTATTTTCTCGCAACTTCGACGACCAATTGAGCTAAAATTTTCCCAGGTAGTGTGTGTTAATGCATGTGTTGAGATACACCAAGTGAGAAGACTGGTCTTTGACAATTACCAATAGTGTACAGCGTCTTTAAGACAGTCGATCAGCCTTGCACACTCTGACTTTTGAACAAAGTTGTGACGAACGTTACTGAAGAATTCAAGATAAATGAATAAATGTATGTTGTGCTTGAAGCTTCGGATCTCTCTCAATAGCGCATATTCGACCTGCTAATGTCAATCACTTAAACCCTGGCGCTTGTCTCACGGTGTACATTTCATTCGGAGTCCTATAGTAAAGGAAATCCACCATTATTTTGGTACATCTACAGTTGTAACTTCAGTGTGGTTCCCCGGGGGAAAAAGTTAAGACTTTCTCTTTACCGAGCTGTATTGCGCGCTTGGGGCCTTTTTCAGAAATGTATTTACGGCATTTGTTGTATGTGTGGCTATCTTGCACTACCCTCAAAATGAGAACGGGTGACATTCATTGCTGCACAACATTTTGAGGGAAAGAAATCCACAATTATTATGATACATTTAAAAATGTAACATAAGTGTGGACTCACCAGAGGGAAATGGTTAAGACGAGTTTTTCCCCCAAACTGTATAGCGTGCTTGGGGCCTTTTAAAGAAACGTATTATTTGCATTGTGTGGGCATGTCTACGCATTCAAACCGAGGACTTTTAAAAAAAGGGGATCCGGGAAAAATCACACTGAGGACGTCCTCAATTCGATTTCGTGTACAAAAACCAATTAATTTCTGAAAAATAAACTATGAACAATCAAAGGGAGAAAGAGGGGTCATCGGTGGACACAATAAACACAGCTATGTGTGTGTGTGTGTCTGTGTCCCCTTTGCAATACCATTAAACAAGAACGGGTGATATCCCTTGCTGCACAAGTTTTTAGAAAAAGAAATTCACCCTTGTTATGATACATAAACAATTGTTATTTAAGTGTGGATTCCCCAAAGGAGAACGTTACATCAAGTTCTTTTCCAAACTGTATTGAGTGCTTGATGCCTTTCATAATGTGTTTATGTCATTCCTTGTGTGTGCGTCCATCTTGCAATACCATCAAACACGAACGGTTGATATTCCTGCACAATTTTTGTAGGGATCGTCTGCTTTCTCTCCTTCGCTCTTTCGCTTTCTCTTCCTCTCTCCATCCCCTTCTTCTATCTGTTCCCAATTTAGACCCACATAAAGCAATCAAGACAACACCGTCTACGTCTCCGCACGAGTAGACTTCCCTCGGATCGATACTTCTCAACACAACACGGTGCGACAGGTCCGCCTGCCCGCCTGCCCGCTACCGCATCAAGTCAATCAACGAAAAATCAACAACAAAATTCTCCTAGCACTGATCAGTATCACGTATAGGAAGAAAACGCCGGATATAACCCTTTGGGATCTTAAAAATGCAGTTCACGCTAAATTGTGAATTTTCTCTATATAGAAAGGGCCTATTGAAATGTCAACGATTGATCGGGAAGTTTTTAAAGTTGCATCTCACACCGTTTCATTTTTAAATTTACCTGTACGGCCTAATCTACAACAAGACATACTGGGATTTGTTTCACGACTGCTTAAGAATGTTAACCCTTTACTGTATACGTAAAGTTTCACTTACGAAAAAAGAGCTATCGGCGTAGGCTCTGGTGCGACTTTTTCATATTTATAATGTACTGCGTGTTTAAATTGGGGGGGGGGGGGGCTTCCAATACATACAACAGTCATTGGCTCTAGCCCCATATTGTTACATTCATGTCCTCAAAAATGTGCCCCTGCCACTGCATGCATGCTAACATAAAGAAGTAAATTCTCATACTTAAAACAGTCGCCAGGTTAATGAAAATTATGGAAGTAAGTCCTGAAACTATAAGTACTGCACCGTTATCATCAATGAGCAGTCACACGTGAAGCGTACGAATTCACGAGACTGAGCTTTAACAAAAATCAAACTCCCAGTGCTTGTCTCGCCTTTGCAGCTCGCTGGAAACCCCTGCGTTTTGCACGTGCTCAGAATAAGAACTTGGTTTAAAAAGAATCCCGCCTTTAATTTTCTTGCGGTTGTATATTGGTACTCGCGCTGTTTAAAGGCACTGGACACTATTGAAAATTAATAGAAATAGTTGTTAGTATATAAACTTACTGATGTAGGTAATGTAGAGCTGTTGATAGTATTAAACATTGTGAGAAACGGCCCTCTGAAGTAACGTAGTTTTTGAGAAAGAGGTGATCTCTCAGACAATTATTTAAAGACTTCAGGCCTGAAGCCTTTTATTATAGCCACATGAAAGCGCACCAGATCTTTTTGTTCATTATTCTCTTGCAACTCGTGGTGACCATACGTCCAAATTGTCACAGATTTGTTTTTTGCTGCATTTTTATTACTCAGATTTCGGCAGTAAGCCCAAATTGTGCCCAATATTCCCGCTTGGTGTATCCCAACAAATGCATTCGATCCCTGTTCTCCGTTTACGTGCAAGCACCGACTTTCTGTGCTAGCTGTGTAAGCGTTAGAATGCACAAGCCAAAATCCCCCGCTAACCCGTGAAATAATATGCTTGACGTGTAAGCACAGAGTTCCCTGCTTCCGATTTTGTGCTAACGGTAGGCAGAGCCATGAAATTGGGCCAGGTCTTTGACTAATATCAAAGGTGTCCAGTGCCTTTAAGTTGAGTGCGTGTAGTGGCGAGGTCCGGTCGGAGTGGCTGGACGTGCACGTGCGGACGGAACGGTTCTAGACGTTCCGGGTGAGAAGATAACCAGGGGGGTTGATGCATTCGGTTATTGATCGTTTGAGTGATCCTTGAGGGAGAAGCGTGCCTTGGGTTGGGGTTCCGATGGCGGGTTGTTCCTCAAGAGGCTCGCTTTAAATACATACAGCTGCTTCAGTAGTGGGTTTGACATAGCTAACAAACGGGGGATCGGGTGAGGTTTTTATTTAAATGGATGAAAGACAATCCCGTACCATGTCCCTGATTTGTCTTCTTAAAAAGCTATCTTATAGAAGATTCCTTGGAAGACGTAACCCTTTACCCGGAAGGATGGTCCCTCTTGAAGTATATTCAGATCAGTAAGGGATGTTTTGCGCTGTGATCAGACAAAAATGCATCCTTTCACCCATGGGTTAAAATATCGTTCAGAGCCAATATCCTAAGTTTGTAAACTGTTCGTTAAAAAAAGCAAGTAAAGCAACTTCACAATTTTAAAGATATCGGCAAACCGAGGGCAAGAGGTATGTCCCTCAATCATAACCTACTGTATATTCTTTGGGAAGTCACTTTGCCCGATAAGTGCCAGATTCAGAATTGACTCGTTAAAATGGTCATTCTGACGCCGTGTTGAAACGTCACGCTGTAAAAGCTCCCAAGCCAAAAGGATCTGGGTCTTTGACATATACCAATAGTGCCCAATAGTGTACAGTGTCCAGATACTGCGACATTGTGACCCTTCCCGGGTCATTTGGACACAGATTTCGGATCCTACTAACCCTGAAATGGCTCAGGCCCAACGAGACATGGATCCGGGTCAATTCTAACCCTGAGCTTTTGACCAAACTGACCCATAGGGTTAACTTCTCAATCAAGACACAAGTTACGCCTTCGTGATAGTCAGAATTGATATTTTGAGTGTCTAAATGGCATCGGTTATTCAATTAACTCATAACAGATTCCTGACTCGACACTGTAGTCAGACTGACTCAGGAAGGGTCAGGAAGACATTTCACAACAGCTTTGCAAGCTCTACATCAGTTCCGCGAACATCTCAATAACGGAAGCAATAAATATTTTGTTCCGCCTTCAGCTGAAAAGGGGAGTTTCTTTCCCAGTACTAAAAACACGCACCACGTCTTAGGGTAACGCGATACACGCACTTTAATGTGTGTTAAAGAATTACAATATGTAGGAACCCGAGATGGGGATAAATTCATGGGCTATTTCTCATAACCTGATTTATCTGGTCGGATTTCAAATAATGAAATTTCAGGTTGTATTATCAGAAGGGAAAAGAAACAGGTTTACTCGTTTTGCCAAACTAATATTAACCGGGGTATTAGGTGAACTGGCTAGTCTGGCATGTAAATGTCTGTGTGGGAAGGTTTGGGGGAAGGGATTGACAACTTGCTATATTACTCAAAGTGGTTTTATAAGATGATCCCCTTCAGAAATAAACAATCTGAGTGGCTGTATTTGGATAATTCCTTGTATGTTGTATTTAATTATAACCTGAAAATAGAAACTGCAATTGTTAAAGTTGCAAAAACAAATCATAGCCATAATTGTGTTGTTGCTTGCGGCCTTAATATTAAGCAAAATACCTGGTTTGGGGGTAGAGCTTAACGCCCTTTTTTTCCGAGCACACACCGTTTGTGCTTCTTAAGTCTTTTGTTGGTCCACGGCAAAGTCTGGGGTTTCAAATATACACGAGGGTTGTCACATACACCGAACAGAGAATCAATTAACTTCATATGGTGTTAAAAAATAACACCACTGTACTTGTTTAGCAGAAATTAGTGTTAATTTTGATCCCATTTTGGTATTTATAACATGGGCCAACACCTTGGTGTCAATATTTTAACACCCATTCTGTGTCAGTGTTGCCAACACGCCGTGTGTGTCTAACAGGACATTGTTTGTTTGTTTTAACACCTACAGTGCCGTTGTCAGATGCAATTGTGTCCGGCATGCAATACTGTCCGCTCCGGACACTTTTACATATGCAATCGTGTCCGGAACTATGCAAAAACCGTCCAGTGGACATGTACATGACTGTACATGCATATGTGCGCACCATGCGAGCGTGCATAGCTTGTAAAAAGAATTGCGAACATGTTCCGTCGACCAAGGGCGCTATATTTACTGCGAGGGCGGTTTTGCCTCCGTTGACAAATAACATTGATTTGTATCTAGAACAATTATTCTAAAGGGAATGATTTTTAGAGGACCCCATTAAGGAAATATCTCTGGCCCATCTCTCCTAGACAATTAATTTAAAGTCAGCGAAGCGTGACACGCACACCATTTTTAGACAAACAAGCCGCACAACCCAAAAAGTCAATTTTGTACATTCTAAATCTCAATACCGCGTACCAGCAATTTAATCAATGTGTGGCCATCATGATCGGTCGGCTTTCCCCCCGGGAGTGGATTCCTCTTTCGCAGGCACTGCCGCTTTTCCAGCCCGGTCTATCAGTCTCTTTACCTGGTGTATTCCTTAAAGGAACCAAGTGAAATGATTAACTTTTGTTTTACATACAGCATAATATATTCGTACAAGATTTGTTTATAGATGTTTAAGTCCGTTATTGCGGATTTGTTGTCCGTTGTTGCGGTTTCACAGTCCGTTGTCTCAAGCACGTAATTCGTTATTACGGACTTAGATACCGTTATAACGGACCGACAATTCGGAGTGGATTCCTCTTTCGCAGGCACTGCCGCTTTTCCAGCCCGGTCAATCATTCCCTTTACCTGGTGTATGCCTTAAAGGAACCAAATCTTCATTATTACTGCAGTATGGTAAAAAAAATGCTTAACTTTTGTTTTACATACAGCATAATATATTCGAACAAGATTTGTTTACGGTGCTTAAATCCCGCTAAGCAGACTTTAGCATTATCAATAACTATGATATAAACTCACGTTGGCTCTTTTACGGCATCAAACAAGTACACATTGGTATAGTTTGCACTAAAACAATGTACGACTTCGGGAAACTGACTTCGGGAAACTGACTTCGGGAAACTGAGACATTTAAGGTTTGATGATGTGACTCTGTAGAATGCGCTTTAAAGTCTTATTTGCTGATATTATTTGTATTATCATTTACGTTTATTAAGAGACGCAGGACACTATTGGTAATAATTGTCAAAGACTAGTCTTCACAGTTGGTGTATCTCAACATTATGCGTAAAATAACAAAACTGTGATAATTTTAGCTAAATCGGTCGTCGAAGTAGCGAGATATTTATGAAGGAAAAAACGCACTTGTCTACGATAGTCACACGAAGTTTGACTTCGAGACCTCAAATTTTAAATCTGAGGTCTAGAAATCTAATTCGTGAAAAAAAACTACGTTACTTCAGAGGAATCGTGTCTCACAATGTTTTATACTATCAACAACTCCCCATTACTCGTAATCAAGAAATGTTTTTATGATAATAATTGTTTTAATTAAATATCGAATCTGTCCACTGCCTTTAAAGGGAAAGTACACGTTTGGTAATTATTAAAAACAAATATTAACTTAAAAACTGACTTGGTAACGAGCATTGGAGAGCTGTTGATAGTATAAAACATTGTGGGAAACGACTCCCTCTGAAGTAATGTAGTTTTAGAGAAATAATAAAAGACTTCTAGCTAGAAGTCTTTTATTCCTATCTTAAAGCACACAAATTTGTCCGACAAGGTTGTTTTTTCTTTCATCATTTTCTCGCAACTTCGATGACCGATTAAGCCCAAATTTCCACAGGTTTGTTACTTTATGCACATGATGGGATACACCAAATGAGAAGACTGGTCTTTGACAATTACCAAACGTGTACCTTCCCCTTTAATACAACTCTTGCGGAATACAACTCCTTTAATACAACCGTACTCCCTTTAAGAGAAGATAAGAGTAGAGAACAACCAATTTGAGATCGAGGAGAGTGCACAGTGGAGAGATAATCGAAGGACCGTACACCCCGAATCTGTACCTCTAGTGTCGCGTTGTACGAAGATAGAGGCAACGTACTTTCCACTCTCATTCTGTAACATCTCAGCCTCCGTAATAAACCACACCGGGTGATTGCTTTGTTCATGCATGGGGTGGTTTTAACAAAAAAATAGCCAAGAAGATATAAACCCCGGCGATGGCAATCGCACTTTTAATCGAACAATAGATCTCTCTTCTCAGAATTATTTTCCAATCATTACCTTTTCTTGTAGGGGATTGCATTCAAATTGAATGAATTAATGACAGTTCAAACAAGATATTATATTTTGATAACAACATTCAACCATATTCAGCTCGGCACTATTTTCAATTGATTAAAGTCAGTTATTTGTAACTTGATTTAATTTCATTTCTCTTTTTATATTTTATTTTGCTACTATATATTGTATAAACCCGTGTTTAAACGTCAAGTTTGGTTGCCTATTTCGAGCTTTTCGTTGAAAACAACATATACAATTATATTTTACTATCGACAAAAGACAATATTTAGCTTCAGTGTGAGAAGTCAGTGATTGTAAAGGTCACACGAACCACCGTATAACCCATGGGTCAGAATGGGAACGCAAGTTGGCAGCAGACTTAACGTGCCTTTGCTTATGTAGTTGTGAGCATGCGCACATTACCGAGAACAATGGATTTACCTGGCAAGTATGCTGCCACCTAGCGTCCAAACAGTGCCCTATTGACCTGGACAATTGGTCCTGGATCCTGGGTCCAAAACCAAAAAAAGTTGTCAAGGCTGATCCAAAACCGATTAAACATTACTCTAATTCATTGCCATTTTTGACGCAGCTTGGATTCATTTTGACACAAAATCCGGTTCAAACTGACCTAGAAAATGGGTCTGGCCTCCTTTCATCCGAAATACGGCACATTTTGTGACTGGGGTGTTTTTGTGGATTTGTGCAGTTGATTTTCGCCTAAACCTCTATTAAAATCCTGATTTTTTTTTTTTTAGTAAAGGTTTTTTTTTAGGTTTGATCCCAGTCGTCAACGGCTACGACTGATTCGTCAACGGCTACGACTGTTGTCCTGTGTGTACTTCAGTGCATAGTGGCGCGGCAATCCGAACACACGTTACAGTGGCCGCAGACTCGGGAAGACCTTCGGCTTCGTTTTAAAGACACTGGTCACTATTGGTAATTGTCACTTGGTGTATCTCAACATACGCACACAAAAAACAAACATGTGAAAAATTTAGCTCAATGAATCATCGATATTGCGAGATAATAATGAAATAAAACCCACCCTTTTCACACGAAGTTGTTTGCTTTCAGATGCCTGGTTTTTAGACCTCAAACTCTAAATCTTAAGTCTCGAAAGCAAATTCGTGGAAAATTACTTATTTCTCGAACCTACGTCACTTCAGAGGTAGCTGTTTCTCACGATGTTTTATACCATCAACCTCTCCCCGTTACTTGTAATCAAGAAAGGTTTTAGGATAATAATTATTTTGAGTAATTACCAATAGTGTCCACTGCCTTTAAACACCCCCAAATCTTGGCACGGCATCCGCATCGGTGTCCGTCTCCGGGTTCAGCCAGAAGCCAAGCCGAGATTTGTGAAAAGGTCCAGGTGCTCGGTGCCCCCATTCATGTGCCCATTCCCGATCCATTAGGATACTACAGTGTAGTATTTACAATAGAGATGTTGTCATGCGAAACACATACTAAAGAGCAAACTCTCCCCGAACGCTGCCATTGTCAGGGTGTTACCAAGTTACATAAGTGAATAATAACCTCATTTTTGCTCCTGTTAGTAATCGGCAAACAAAGTAGTATTAACGAGCCTTTATAGCAGTCCTAACCACAAACACTGAGCCCTTCTGGACCGGCTAAATGTCTCGTCCTTAAAATGTACTTTATGCAGTTGTCGTATACCTGTACGGTAACTATCGGAAGCATGCCTCACACGGTGGTGACTGCACATGATTTCAACTCTATAAGATGGAAAAGTCACCCCCACCCTCCACTTAACTCAATCGAATGTCCATCTCGACATGTTTTTCAGCATCCTGGGACTTTTCATCCGTATTTGAGGTAGGCCTACATTGGGTGCGTTCGTTTAGCTTCCCTGGGTCGACCCCGGTGTGTGGCGGGGTTTTCTTCCAGGATGAACGTGTGCAGATAATTACCAACGTTCGTCCTGGGGAAAAAACCGCCACACACCGGGGTCGACCCAGGGGAGCTAAAACGAACGCATCCTTTAATGGACTTATCTTGAATTCTATGTATTACCGGGGTCCAGTTGAATATGATTGTACGTGCTGCACATACCATGTTGACAGTAGTCGTTTAGCATATTTACTCAAGTCTTCACTTTGAATTTGAGTGTTCAGCTCGCAAGCAATGTTCCATATACAAAAAAAAGTGCTTGCATTTTTCCGGCGATGCCGACCAAGTGTATTGCTGCTGGATGTAGCAAAACAACTAACGATGGGGTCAGTCTGCATGGCTGGCGTGGTCAGACTCGCAAAAGCAATAGTGCCTAGTGGTCCGATCCGACGTCTTTTTCAGCGCTGTGCAGCATTTTCTCTTCAAATATCGCGCCTCGATTGACGTCACGAACAGCGCCCTCTCGGGTCGGGACCTACTCTTAAATTTGTAAATAAGATAAGAACTATTTTTGTTAACCTTAGTAAACTGTTTATTCACATTCCACTCATCAAAACACGTGACAAAAGCTTCATTTTTGACAAAATACCACTTCCAGGTGACTTTAACGTAAATCTGTGGACATTGTGTTTTGTGTTACAATAAGTACCCAAATCCTTTAAAGCAATCATGTTGTCTAATTTTTGTAAAGTTACTACCGCGTCCGCAACTACACTAACATTGGGTCATAGCGGTCAAGTTCTTTGCCTAACTGAGGATGCGTAAATGGGCATCACGGTCTCCCCATGGTGCACGTGTAAGGGATTCGCAATTCACTAATTACATCTTTTCTTCCCGTATCACAATGAGAAACTGGGGTTTTTTTCTGGAATAATTTCTACTGGGCTTCCGAGTTTTTCCCACAGCAGAGCAAACTCAAACTTCTCGAAATTTGGTCGGATGAAGAAGAATTGATTATCTATTAAAGTCAATTAACTCTAATGTTATGAGGCAAATTAATCTGGAGGACGAACCGCAACGCCCACGGTTAAGAGGAAAATCTCTCTTTAAGTGTTTGATCTCATTACGGGGGGGAATGCAATGATAATAATGTCTCAGGATAAAGCCGACCCCTTCACTGTGACTGATAGCTTTAGGCACATCTTATACGTGATAAGTATACAAAACAGTCGACAGGAAAAGTGACTAATCTTTCTTAAATACGTATAGTGAGAGAAGGGTCATACGGTGTTAAGTTTTTCTCAGGAACCACAACTGTATTGCTAAATTTATATAATAATTAAATGTATCGCATGCCTATAGTGTATCCCCATCATTGTAAACAGGATTTTAAATTTGGCATGGTGGAACTTTTAACTATACAGAGAGGTTTGCGGTATTGGTTCTGGTTCTGGTTCTGGTTCTGGTTCGGGTGAATTACTGCACAATCTCCACATATCGGGATGTACACGTGCAGGCTGACTGAGCAGCAATGATTTACATGAAATGCCCCCCCCCCCCCCCCTGATGATGTTACCCATAATCAATTCAGTTCAATTCAATATTGGTTTACTTTCATATAAAAATACAAGACCAAATAAAAAGTCATAGACTAATGGCATTTGGTTAACAATAAAATAGCTGGGTTCGGCAGGCCAGGGCTAAATGCAGTTCCTAGTTTACAATGAGATACCCACACGTGTAAAGTGACTTTAGCTGCCACTCTTTCGAAACACTGGCAGTTTGTTCGTGACTTTGCATGGATACCCACGTTTTCGCTTTATTTGAAATGGCAAAATGTAATAACACTCGAGTGTTTGATAGATTGGCATTTTTTTCGCACCTGGAAGTATACGTGACACGAGCCTCCCCATTAAGTATGTGTGGATGATTTGACTCTAATCTTGAACATTAAAACTGACAGTACGGCCGGGTAATATACAGGAACTATACTTGATAGGTTTGATGTATTGGCATCAGGAAACTACGTGTTGACAAACCAATCTAAGTGTTTTGTCTATAGACGTCACATTTGCTATGAACAAAGTTCAAAGAGATTCAAAGAGATTCATGTCAATTATCTGGTCAACAACTCCAAACAATGAGTAACAACTCCGTGTTATATGCCTGTGATATTTTTTTCACAGGGCTCGGGAAAGTACCGAGTATGCAGTGCTAACACAAATCGGTCTATGGGTAAAAATTAAAAAAAATTATCCCCGATACAAATCATCTATTATATCATTGTGGTACCCGCTGCCAAAACATAGGATTCGAACTGCCTCTAGCTGCCAGGCAATCTCGGTAGTCTAGTTGGTAAGACATTGCTCTACAATTACAAGGGTCGTGGTTTCGAATCCCACCCGAGTAACATGCCTGTGATATTTTTTTCACAGGACTCGGGGAAGTACTGAGTATACAGTGCTAACACACATCGGTGTATGGGTAAAAATCAAAATTAATATTCTTTAACCCCGGTGCAAACTTAACATCTATTAACTCCAAACAAATTGCAAAAGTTGTATTTTTTGTCCCGATAAACAAGAATCAACAATGACACAAACTGTTGTTATTTGAGTGAACCAAAAGTTTAAATCTGGTTCTGAAAAATTTGCTCTAAAAATTGCTGAGTCCCTTTTGAACAAACTGCATTTCGAGAGTGGCTTCCTAAAACTAGAAGTGACGGTAATGACACAGTATTACATAAATGTTTTGAACATGTTAACAATATCATTCCTAACATGCTCAAATTACTATAAAATGATAACTGTCAATAAGTTACAATGTTCCAGTTGCAGTTGATACTTTTTTAAAGTATTTTGAGTGTTAGAGCATCTGTATTTGCATTAGTATTTTGTTTCTTTCCAGAGAATTTGGAGTTTATATAGTGCTGTCGTACTAGTTCTTTTTCTAGGTATAATAAACATTTAGTACTATATTATTTTATAGTATATTCATAGGTTTGTTTCATTAAAAAAAAATGTTTTAAAGGAATGTAAAGTATGACAACCGGTGAGTTGAATTGTACTGGTACATGTACAATAAAACAGTTTTATGTAAACGTTTAATTGTTTGTATGTATATATGTATACTGCACGTTGGGTTTTGTTGTTTTGGGTTTTTTTGCATAATTTTGTTTCATTAATTATTCATGAATAATAATAATTATACCTTTAGACGGATAATTTATATTACTTCGAACAATGACTCCAAATACCAAGTCTATAATGCAAATTCAAAAACAGTTTTAGAAGCCGTTTGAAAACCTATGCCTCTTATTATGAAACAACACATCAATCAGCTCCCAAAATTTCTAATCAAAACATCCACATAAAGAAAATACTCAAATTGGTTGATTTTTCGGTAAGTGATCCGCCTTTTACGCAAATCGAGGTGCGGAAAAAAATGTTGACACTGGGTTAAAACACGATTGGGTGGTTCTTTAGATTGCGTCTATCAAGAAGAATTAGCTCACAGACACTCCACTTGATTGTGCGCCGTACGAGACCCGATGAACAGCCCCAGTGCAAAGCACGCTTGGATAATCGTTTTCAATTATATTGCCGCCACACATTTTTGGGCGCCAAAATCCGGTAGGCTTTTAAGCGCGTGCTGTCGAATGCTTCTATTTGTGTTTTCTTATGTAGTTCGTAAATGGAGTCCATGACATTGAAGGTGGGTAGCAATTAAGGGAATACAGATTCCGGGGTATATTTCTTGTATGCACTCCGTCATTTCTGCATGGTAGACCAAGCAGTTTTGATACTTTTGCACTCGTTGAAGAAGAACAGGCTGCATTAATATATTACTCTAGCCGTCCTTAAGGATTGGCGCGCAGATCTCTTAATAACACTGCAATGTACAGTGACAAAATAGCAGAGACAAACTCATTTCAAGTTGTGAGGGTTTCAAACGTTCGTTTCAGCGCGGGCTAGCTCGCTCGCTGAGGCGGAGATAAAACAAAAATCTTCGGTCAAAGATAAAACCTCCAATGAGAAAGAAAGAGAAGAGGGGCCAACGAACCGGACATAACATTCAATCTATATTGGACCGTCATCAGCGTCTGGGCCCCCCGTACAAGATTGCAATTGCAGATTGGATTTAGAGGAAAGTGAGAGGGGCTTACGTGGAAATATGATTTCATTTTTTGTTATCTAATGTTCTTCGAATGCACCCAGGAGTGCAAGTCTCGTGGGTCTTAAATCGCTAAAATAAATAAGTTATAGCCGGGTACAAAGATCCCATGCAAAATTACTACCCGCGTATGAAGTGCTTTATTCATCAAACCAAGTTTTTGCGGTTAAGACACGCAACAGCCGTCTGCCTTAAGTGCTTTCTATTATTTGGTAATGCACTGGGAATTATGTAATTCATGGACTGTGAAGCAATATTTCACGATTTCTTATTCTAGGCTGATCGAAAACTGTTCCTGTATTGTCCTCGCCTTTACAATTGTTTACACATTGTACATTAATGGTTTTTCGTTCTTATCTTTAAGAACATTTTGTAATGTGTGAGTTTCAACATGACGTTAAAGCCGTTGTCACTTTCGGTAAACAGTGTTGTCCAGGGCAAACACTTCGTGTACCACAACTTATATATAAATAACAAACCTGTGAAAATTTAGGCTCAATCGGTCATCGGAGTCGGGAGAAAATAACGAGAAAACCCACCCTTGTTTCCCCACGTTTCGCCGTGTCATGACATTTATGTTTAAAATAAATCTATAATTCTCGATATCAAGAATTGATATTGGTTGAATGTTTTCACAAAAAGTAAAGCATTTCATGGAAAAATATTTTAAGATAAGTCTTTCACCATTACCTTATGTAAACCCTGTAATATATTTGTAAGTCTGTGAACTTTTTTTTTTTTTCTGTACCGAAAGTGTATAATGGCTTTAACACAATGTAATTTTTTTTAGAAATGTTGTTCTGCCCGTCATCCAGAGGCTAGTCGCCAGCGAGCTGTCCGGCCGTTTATGGGCTTATGAGAATGAATTTTGTCCGTCCAGTATCTGCTTTATAGGCAGTGGACACTATTGGTTAAAACTCAAAACAGTTATAAGCATAAAACATTACTTGCTAACGAGTAATGGGGAGAGGTTTGGTAATACATGGTGAGAAACGGCTCTCTCTGAAGTAACGTATAATATAGCTTTCGAGAAAGAAGTAATTTGCGACGAATTCGATTTCGAGACCTCAGAATTAGATTTTGAAATCAAGCGTCTGAAAGCACAAAACTTCGGGTGACGATTGTGTTTTTTTTCTTTCATTTAATTTATATTATCTTGCAACTTCGACGACCAGTTGAGTTCAAATTTTCACAGGTTTGTTGTGGTATGCATAATGTTGAGATACACCAAGTGAGAAGACTGATCTTTGACAATTACCAATAGTGTCAAGTGTCTTTAAGTTTTCGTTTTAAAATGTATGCGTTAATCGTTTCAATCTATGTTTTGATGTATTCTATGGAAGAATCTGACTCAAATATAAAGTGATAATCATGGTTTGTGCTTCCTTCATGTTTGTTTTGTTTAAAATAAAAGTAATTTATTTTAAATTGATCATGACTAAGCATTTAACCTTAAAAAATGGTTTCAAGACAGTGGACACTATTGGTAGTTGTCAAAGACCAGTCTTCTCACTTGATGTATCTCAATATATACATAAAATAACCAACCTGTGAACATTTGAGCTCAATTGGTCGTCGAAGTTGTGAGATAATAATGAAAGAAAAAACACCCTTGTTACGCGAAGTTGTGTGCTTTCAATGCTTGATTTCGAGACCTCAAATTCTAAACTTGAGGTCTCGAAATCAAATTTGTGGAAAATTACTTCTTTCTCGAAAATTACGTCACTTCAGAGGGAGCCGTTTCTCACAATGTTTTATACCATCAACCTCTCCCCATTACTCGTCACCAAGAAAGGTTTTTTGGTAATAATTATTTTGAGTAAATACCAATAGTGTCCACTGCCTTTAACGAGCACCGCAAAAAACCGAGGTGTTGAAATTGACACCATGGGTGTTGTCAACTAATAGATACAAAAAAATGTTTATTTTTTTAATAGTAATTATTATAATTACCAGATTTGTATAGCACCATTCCATCTAGACCATGTTTATGTATATATGTACCTGTTTTGTACTTTTTGTGTGAAATGCAAAAGAATAACAACTTAAACCATACGGTGGTAAAACTACCCTTATTTATATGCAACAACAGTTAAATTGATGTTGATGCTGTTAACATTTTTATTATCCATGCGGTATGTGACAGCACATTAGTTTTCACACCCCAGTTTTTGCAGTGAGCCCACCTCGGACTAAATGTTTAATTTTAATGTAATGAATCACCTCGTTGGTTATTTCCCTTACTTATTTTTGTTCTTTTCCAAATCTTCCCTCGTTTATCCTGGGCCCCACCTGCCAATCCAATGCCTAAAAATTACTATAGTCAAGTGCATGCACAGTAATGTCCCCAATTCTTTGAACGTCGGTTAATCAAAACTTAATAATTGTTTTTTTTTATTAGTCCCTGTTCCTTTACCAGACGGGTGGCAGCTCTCCAAGTCGTCTCTCGCCATTATTTGTACACAATTTTAAGTGTTAATAGTGGGGTGTATGATGAATAGTGTTGCAGAGACTTGGTAACAGAGACATGGCCATTCGCTGGCGTCGATGTGTTTAGGTGCCGACGCTGCTTGGGGGCAGCCATTCTAACTCGAAGTTCCCTACCCTCATTCACAATCAAATGGGTTTTGTCCACTCTAAGTAATTCCTCTTAGTAAAGTAGTGATTTGTTTCTTGCGTGTTATACGCCTCCTCTGCTCGAATCGCACCTCTTTGGTATTAATTTAAAACAGAAAGCTCGCTGTCGAATTTGTTGGATTGTCCTAGTTTCAGGGGAAAGACCTAATATTAACGCGTACATTCCGTCGTGTCTGTTTTAAGCGCTGGGCACAATGCATAGCGCGTGTATGGCCAATGGCGTTCAATATCCCGTTTTGTCATGTGACCACGTGCTGGTATTGAGTAGCTTGCTTGAAGGGATTAGAAAGAGATGTGGCCGGTCCCCCTTGTGACATTTACTTATGCAAATTAGTAAATTAGCATAAATATTCACATACCAAGGCTCACATACGATGCTGCTTTTTCCTTGTACCATCTGTTTGCAATAAGCTGCAAACACAAATGATGAGGCAAAGTTGAAAGCTAGGCGTTTAAAGGTCGAATTAAAAGGTAGCAATAATTTCAACCTTTTCAAAATAATGCTTATTTTGATAAGGTACCAACGCTATGTTTTAACAGGTAAAATAATTATTAATACCACACAAATTTATGTTGCAACTTGGCTTAAAATTATAATCCCAACCCCTGAAAATAAAAATCTTTGGTTTTATTTTTATTATTGTGGGTTTTCCATTTCACTGCAGCGTCTACTGAACATTAAAAATGTTCAACATACAATAACCGTTGATTAACAGCTATGTAACCTTGAGGTACACAATCGAACACTTCGCGACAAGCTTCATGCCAATAAGACAATTTTCTTATACGTTCCCCTTGACTCAAGCACCACTACTGGTCATGAACCGACTTTTATGCAAATCAGGTCATTAGCATAAATAGCCTTACGCATTGCGTCGCCTTGTCTTGGACATTGCAGGCATTAGCGCATACGACTTTATGCAAATGATACCAATAACATAGTCAGAGTCCTATTATTATGCTGAACCATGCACATCGAACTGGCATGAAAACCCTAGCCATTGAAATGCCTTGCTGTGAACTTGCGAAGTCTCTGACCGTGTACTGACTTTATGTTAATAACCAGTAGGGCGACGCGTGATTTCCATTAGTCTGCAATTACTACAGATACGAGTCTTGCATGAAATTACATGACCTTCGATAAACCAGCACAATTCAGCTTTACCTACAAAGATATTTATATACAGATATGTTCATATGAGATGTGTGTGTGGGGGGGGGGGGGGGTGTTTTTCGAAACACCGTAATATAGTTGCACACTCTAGAGGACTGTATTGGTGGAATTTTAATACGTAGAGCCTACTGCTAAAAAGCTTCCAGAAACTGTGGGTTTTAATCCATAAAGTGTATACTTTGTCTTAAATTGATCTGGCTCGTATGTGCAGTTTTAGACCTGTACATTCCCAAAGTTTTGTTATCTTTTGCTAGAATAATCTGGCTCGTTTATGCACTTCTAGGTCTTCACATTCCTATAAGTTTGTTATCGTTTGCTAAATTTACCTGGCTCATAAGCATTGTTACGTTTTAGGTCTTTAAATGAATTCCTTAAGTATTTTGTTTTCTTTCATAGGTAGGAAAACCCCTACAAAACATCGATCTGAGAGGTAGCCACTTTTATAGTCTGAGCCCACCGCCCGCACCCCCCCCCCCCCACACCCCCTCCATCTTCTCAACTCAATAAAAGGCGCTTTCATGGGAGAACAAAATGTAATTACGACGGACCGGCTAAATATAGTGCAGACGTCAGCAAATGCATTCGATTCCGTGTGCATTAGTGCCTACCTTTTTTCGGCATTTTGGCCTTTTGCTTGTTCCTCCAGAGGAATATATTTGCAGCAATGAGGAATAAGTTTGCCTGGTGCTGTACATACTCGGCAGGCAAGAAGAATTAGAAAGCTATAGGGTTCTTGTTCGGTTTCATTACAAGGTTGGAATAAATTGGCATTGTTGCTCGTAAGCAAAGGCAATGCTCACTCTCGTAAATTAAACAACATTTTAGAGCAACTACGTTTTTTTTTTTTCAGCGGTGGACAATGACAACCGCACGCCGTTTTTGTCGGTGCCTTCAACGGTTGAATGCTCGACCTCTAACGATTGAGTTGCTCCAAATTAAATGTCATAGTGATTTTCCGTCGTCATGAGATATATTGGATCAAATATTCTGAGAACGTAAGAACACCAGTGTGCCTTGTCGAACAATATACGACGGGGATGGTATTATAACAAAAGTGTGTGGGTTTCAGTACGGGGTATGTTACCTGAAGCGGAAGAGCCCGTAGCTTAACTGGGGCAGAGCGATGAGAACATTGTATAACTAGTAAAGGTACTGCCCTGATTTTACTCTTGCATACGATATAGCCCGACTCGTAGTTGGTCACGGCTGCGGCTGTTGCTAAGTCAGGCTCAGGTTATGGCTATTTCCAATGGCAGCCTTTGCTTCATGTTGATCCAGCCGTAGCAATAGCCGCTTATTCGAACACGGCCGTATATTGAGGCTGTGTCCGATTTAGCGGCTACGGCTTGGATACGGCTGGACCGCCTCGTCAGCACGTGTTATAGTTGTATATGACGTCATATAACTGTACAGTCGTAGCCATAGCTCTGTATAGCCGTCAATTCGGATACTTTCTATTTGCTTTGTGCGAGTACACTCTCATCATGTTACAGGAACACGTTGCCTTGGATCGGTCGAGTAGGTATTTGAAAAGCGCTTGAAACCGTTTGTTACAAAATGCATATGGTTAGAAAGATAACTTAAAAGTAGAATATAATGATCTACACAAACATGCCTCAGAATTTCACGGTTTTCCTTTTACGTCGCGAAGTAACACGGTCGGCCATTTATGGGAGTGAAAGTGAGGTGACGCGGGCACCAACCGCATCTCCGTCTGCGAAATTTACGAACGGGTACCACGGAAACGAACCTTTTTATAGATTCAAATTTATCGAAATGTTTTGATGATTTCTTTCAACGCGGACATTTAAGACAAATAAATTTCTCATGATGTTTATCACCAATACCATCTTTATATTGTTTTTGATGATGGTTTAACATATTCGGGGTCAGCACTTTTGAATAATCATACGCTAGCCGGTAAGTGTTTTTTTGGTCTGCTTCGTCGGTCAGTTTGTTTATTTGGTTCAGTTTGGTTTGTTCCTTCTCAATAAAACGGTCCTTTCACTGTGGTTTGCACAGACACCATGTCGTTATGGTCATTGATTAGAATGGTCCCTCGGGTATGTGGTAAAAGGTTTCCCGATCGTGAATGACAAGCGGCAATGTTCATTCACAGTCAATAGATCGACCTCTTCCACACAATTCTATGAAAAATCTCTACTCTAAAACATGTCCAACGTTACGTGATTTCTTCCCATAAATGAAAATGTCAATAGTAGCCTTGTGAAAACATTAAAACCACTCAACGGTTTATGTTTTTCTTCAAATTTGTATGTAAAAGTTAAAAGGCTTTTTTTGTGTATAATAAGACATGTCTGTGTCATTGTTCAAGACTTCCTTAATGCTTCTCTCCAACTTCTCAATTAAAAAATGATAGTTTAAAAGATTCTTATCCTTCACCAAAAGGCCTTTATCTCATCCAACTAAATCGATCTGAATGCAGCCATTTTTCTCTCCAAAACGCTTTAACCAAAAGACCCGTACAACTCTGTCAGTTAAGATTTATTTCCCCCAGCTTCTAAGACACTCGGCTAGAGTTTTAAATCCATTATTCGGCTGTTAAGGTACACGACCGTTTTGTAGAAGGTTATTTAATGGGCCATGCAGGCGCTGGTAAGAGTCCCCGGGTAAATTGCAGCCAGAACCGATATTGTGACAGAGACATGAGTAGGAGACTTGGTGAGTTCCCATCAGTTATTGATGAATGGCCACTTAGTTATGTGCATGGCAGATCTGCCATTAACGCTTCCTTCATTTGCCCCTTTGTGTATGTACTTTACAGGGTGCGGTTAAAGAACTTCCCCGATGTCACTCGGGATTTAAGTCACACAAGGTAAGCTCCATCGAGGACTAAACGGATGACGAACACCTTCTCAGGTCAGTTGCGTGGGACAATGTGTCAAAGGTCGATATTCCTTGTTATTTACTACCAATATAACGAATAACAAGTATTGCTAACCAGGGAAGTTTAAAGGCAGTGGACACTATTGGTAATAACTCAAAATAATTATCAGCATAAAACCTCACTTGGTAACGAGTAATGGGGAGAGGTTGATAGTATATAAACCATTGTGAGAAACGGCTCTCTCTGAAGTAAAGTAGTTTTCGGTTTAGAATTTAAGGTCTCGAAATCAAGCATCTAAAAGCACACAACTTCGCGTGACAAGGATGTTAATTTCTTTCATGGTTATCTCGACACTCCGACGACCAACCGAGCTCAAATTTTCACAGGATTGTTATTTTATGCATTTGTTGGTATACACCAAGTGAGAAGACTGGTCTTTGACAATTACCAATAGTATCTAATGTCTTTATAAGCGCCCAATAATTGGTTTCGCTGATGGTTGATTGCTCCAACTCTGATTGGCTCCCGAAAGTTGCTACTTTGTGCGCACGCTCATTGGGGTGTTCTCATATCACACACGTGTCAAACAATTTCAGGGCGATAATGCTTCAAACGTTCACATAGTCATCACCCTTCAACAACTTACTTGGTAACGAGCAATGAAGAGCTGTTATGAGAAATGGCTGCCTCTGAGGTTATTTAGTTTTCGAGGAAAGGGTAATCTCTCACTCAAATAAAGACTTTAGCTGATTGGAAGCATTTAATTATGCATCCGAAAGCAATCAGAAGTAGGGGAAAGTTTTTCTTTTCTTTTCCAAACGCCAAGCGCCTTTAATCTGCATATTTCAATCTGCATGTAGATCAGTGACGAAAGAGAGGGAACCAGTTGTTCTATAGTTGGTCGCCTTTGCCGGTTGTCATGTTTAAACGCGCACGTGGACTGGATCGACCACAAGTTTAATTGAATTGTACCATTATTTGCAATTATCCAATTCAAGTGGTTATGAGTAACCAACGCATGCTGGGGAAAACAGGCGTGGTGAGATCGATCACCTCTAGAAACGAGGATGCCCTTGCACTGACCTCACTATCGGCCACCGTCAGCCCATGATTTTTGAGCCTCACACATTTTGGCGGACTTGAGTGCCTGCGTTTGCACAATATCACGCACTTTATAAACACAGACACTTTATCTAGATAATCACAAAATGGCTACCGAACTAAAATGCCAAATCAAATGAAAAACGATCCCTTTTCGAAGCGACGGCTTCGGCTTTAGATTCGGCTCAGACAAGCTCGGTCCCTCGATTTTTTTTTAAATTGCCCGTGCTTTGCCTGAAGCCGAATCAAATGCCGAGGCCGAAGCCGAAGGCCGAAGCCTGGGTTTACAAAAGGGCCCGTGCCAAACATTCCTTGTTGACATCATTGTTGTCAAAGGGTTGTGTGTGCACTAACTTACTAGACCGCAGAGAAGCTAGTTTGATTGTAAAACATTCCGAACCGACTTCAAGTTTACATTCCCTCGTAAGTCAGTACGTTCGTCCTTCTTGACAAAAACATAGAGTTTGCTCTCAATGTTTGCTTTAAAAAGATCTTCTCACTAGTATACCCGCCCACCCCCCCCCCCCCCACGCCCCACACTGAAAGAGCAAGACACCCCACACTGAACAATTCAATCACTTGCTGGTTTTGTGTGTGGCACACTTTGGTGACAGCACAATTTCTTGAGGGAAATCAAGAAGAAGCATAAAAATTAGGTCCTGTCACCTCATCGCCCATCCATCGGTCTGATGAGTCTAGGCTTATCAGCCTTGAAAGAGAAAAGAAAAACACCCCTCGCATGTGAAGCAGCTAAATATAAATTACCAAGCCTTCGTCGATTAATAATTCTGCATCAGTTACCCACTTAAATTGTAAGAAACGTCGCAATTTCTTTGCACAATGGGGATTTTTGGTTTAGTCTTTCCTTTTGCGAGAGACTGTTCCTCCGGAACCAATAATCAGGCAATCATACTGTCTGTTCTGATTGCCACGATTCTGATTTTGTCTTTTGTGGCCATCTATTCCCCCAAATTATTGCAATCAGCGGACGAGGGTGGTATAAAACGAGGGTGACGAGGTTTTTGTAGGGGAAACAGGGGAAAGACAATCATAGACTTCATAGAAGTGGTGGATGTGTCATATCATAAAGAAAGGACGGTCATAGTGACACTTTAATATCAAACGCTTTATGTAAAAAGCTTTAAAGGCAGTGGACACTATTGGTAATTGTCAAAGACTAGCCTTCACAGTTGTCGTATCTCAACATATGCATAAAATAACTAACCTGTGAAAATTTGAACTCAATCGGTCATCGAAGTTGCGAGATAATAACGAAAGAAAAAACACCCTTGTCACACGAAGTTGTGTGCGTTTAGACGGTTGACTTTGAGACCTCAAGTTCTAATCTAAGGTCTCGAAATCAAATTCGTGGAAAACTACTTCTTTCTCGAAAACTATGGCACTTCAGCGGGAGCCGTTTCTCACAATGTTTTACACCATCAACCTCTCCCCGTTACTCATCACCAAGAAAGGTTTTATGCTGATAACTATTTTGAGTAATTACCAATAATGTCCACTGACTTTAACTTTTGTGCACGTTATCAGTTGATGACAGTATCAGACAAAAAACTCACTCTCCTACACTATAAGACTGTTTTTAACTGCCCGTTGCTTGTTAATTTTTGGGGAACATAATCCTTTCAAGAGCTCTGAAATGACAGATTAGAGCCTATGGATTCACCAAAATACATCCAACCCACCAAGCCATATCTGGCAAAGACTAGCCAGGAGTGGCTATGAAGGTTAAGACTAAGAAATAAGTATACTCATTCATGTGTGGGTTCTTAAAGGGAAGGTCGTTGATAGAGTTTTTTTTTTTTTTTTTTTAGATGGTAAACACAAGTTGTTTACCAAGAGCAACTTATAAGAGTCTGGTGGCATCATTAAACATTCGCTTCGACTGCACAGCTGTTAAAGGCAGTGGACACTATTGGTAATTACTCAAAATAATTATTATCATAAAACCTTTCTTGATAACGAGTAATGGGGAGAGGTTGATAGTATAAAACATAGTGAGAAACGGCTCCCTCTGAATTGACGAAGTTTTGGATATAGAAGTAATTTTCCACGAATTTGATTGCTATTTAGAATTTGAGGTCTCGAAATCAAGCATCTGAAAGCACACAACTTCGTGTGACCATGGTGCGACAAGGATGATTTATTTTCTTTCATTAATATCTCGCAACTTCGACGAACGATTGAGCTCAAATTTTTACAGGCTTTTTATTTATGCATATGTTGAGATGCACCAACTGTGAAGACTAGTTTTTGACAATAATTAGGGTCCAGGGTCTATTAGAGCTGAAATCATTTCGGTTGGCTGATAACTATCACTATTTCGTAATCACAGATGGTGGCCCTGTTTATAATGAAGTGTCAAGGAACTGTAACAATTACTGAACAGTATTATTACTTGTGGTTTCTTCTAAATGTAAAACTTGCGTTGAAACTATAACAGCTTTGTGAACAAACTCCCCTTCCTTGCAATTCGCCTTCTGCTGCTACTAAACAGGGCGCCCTCTCCTTGTTTAAAGGAACACGTTGCCTTGGATCGGACGAGTTGGTCTATTTAAAGCGTTTAAAACCGTTTGTTATGGAATGCATATGGTTAGAAAGATGTTTTAAAAGTAGAATATAATGATCCACACAAGTATCACTCGAAATTGCACGGTTTTCCTTTTACGTCGCGAACTATCACGGTCGGCCATTTATTGGAGTCAAAATTTTGACTCCCATAAATGGCCGACCGTGTTAGTCGACAGAGTAAAAAGAAAACCACGCAATTTCGAGGCATATTTATGTAGATCATTGTATTCTACTTTTACAATATCTTTCTAACCATATCGATTAACAAGAAACGGTTACAGAACGATTTTCAAAGACCAGCTCGACCGATCCAAGGCAACGTGTTCTATTAAAGCAACAAGGTTGTACGGCACACATGAATGGCTATTCCGTAATTGCTTTTAGATTAAGAATTCATTGCCCCAGAGATTGCATACGGCTTAGGATAATTTCCATAATGTATTTAAATAAAGTTGAATTTCAATATAAACCGGGTGGTTAAAAAAACGAGTGTTTTTACTTTAACAAATAAAATCCTTCAAACCTTTGAGATTATGCTAAAGTTTAACCTTCTGATGAAATCCCCAAGAGAGGGAAGTCCGACGCTTAAACAAACAATATTCAACCATGCAAATTGAACATCTCTTATATCGTTTCAGTACCCGCTGCCAACAAATATGATTCGAACTGCCTCTACCTACCGGGCAACTTCGGTAGTCTAGTTGTTAAGACACTGCTCTAGAATTGCAAGGGTCGTGGGTTCGAATCCCACCCGAGTACCATGCCTGATATATTTTTTTCACAGGACTCGGGAAAGTACTGAGTATACAGTGCTTTACACACATCGGTGTATGGGTAAAAAAAAAATACTCAACCAAACCGTTTATTGTTTTAATGGCACTGAATACACACAAAAAACTTGCAAATGTATAATCCATGAACTTTTCCACAGATGTTTTCTCCTGCAGTTATTATAAGCAGGTGTTTTCCACTTCTTTTGGTGAATTATAAGAAAAGGCATTCATTTCCATACATAATCCAATAAGACTAAATCATTAGAGACGTAACTTTGATAACTGTGCATCCAGAGATTGCATATTAATTGATGATTAAACTTTGTAGCAAACATTTTTGCCAAAGGAACTTACTCCAACGGGTAGTATGGTACATGTCATGGTTGTTCTGACGGTACACGGTGTAGACCAAGTCTTTAAAGGAACACGTTGCCTTGGATCGGACGAGTTGGTCTATAAAAAGCGTTTGTAACCCTTTTTTAATGAAATGCATATGGTTGAAAAGATATTTTCAAAGTAAAATACAATGATCCACACGAGTTTGCCTCGAAATTGCGTGGTTCTCTTTTACTGTGCGAACTAACACGGTCGGCCATTTATGGGAGTCAAAAATTTGACTCCCATAAATGGCCGACCGTGCTAGTCGACGAGGTAAAAGGAAAACCGTGCAATTTCGAGGCATGTTTGTGTGGATCATTGTATTCTACTTTTACAACATCTTTCTACCCATATGAATTTTATAAAAAACGGCTTTTCAAGGACCAACTCGACCGATCCAAGGCAACGTGTTCCTTTAATGGTTTGTTAATAGAAATAACTACTTTTCAGTTGTATTGTGCCAAGGGTTTTGGCAATTTGGCATTAGCTTTGCCTTCCTCCGTACCATCCTTCTTTTGGATCTCATTTAATGCAACGTAATTTGAGGTAGCCTAATTTGAAGCCATTGGACACTTTCGGTAAACAGTATTGTCCAAGGCCCACACTTCGTGTCGTATCACAACTTATATATAAAATAACAAACCTGTGAAAATTTAGGCTCAATTGGTCATCGGGGTAGGGAGAAAATAACGGGAAAACCCACCCTTGTTTCCGCACGTTTCGCCGTGTCATGACATGTGTTTAAAATAAATCCGTAATTCTCGGTGTCGAGAATTGATGTTGTTTTAATTTTTTCTCAAAAAGTAAAGCATTTAATGGAATAATATTTCAAGAGAAGTCTTTCACCATTACCTTCTGTAAACCCTGTAAATTATTCGTAAATCTGTGAACTTAAAAAAAAAAAATCTGTTCCGAAAGTGTCGAATGGCTTTAAGTTTTTTGAAAAAGTCGTCTGCATCACTTAATTATTTAATACATCTTATTATTGGCACACGTGCAGCCCCTATAAGTACCCTTCATAAAGCCCAACCATGTACATCAATGTATCCATAAAAATGTAGCTGGAACTTTAATGTAGCCCAAACTTGTGCCTTAATGTAGTCTATACTTAAAAGTATCCCAACCGTGTACGTAAATGTAGCTGGCGAGTTGAATTGTAGCCACAACGCTGTACCTAAACGTAGCAGATACATAAATGTAGCCCAAAGTTGTGACTTATTGTAGCCCGGACTTAAATGACTGGTCTACATTTAAGTCTCGAGCTGCATTACAAAATGCACCATATAAGGGTCCTGGGAAAAGGCGGAGCACCCTTTCCTTGGTCTCTCTACTTCACTTAAAGATAAAATTTAAGAGAAATTTGTTAAGGTATGAGCTTTTATGCCGAAAGGCAGAAATGTTTGTGTTGCGCAACACCAAAAACGTATAACACGTATTGTGCCTGAGACTAAACGTAACTCTTTTTCTCAGCTAGGTCCGTTCGCTCCAACTTTGTTCCGTGCACATGCCCCAGTGGTGTTGATCTTTGATTTATAAGATCAAATACTGGCTGTGGGAGGGCTATGTCCAAAATTGTGTTAATCTGTGAGTTATGAGATCGATTACTAGCTGTGGAGGCCTATATGTTCAAAATCTGTGAGTTATAAGATCGAATACAGGCTGTGGAGGGCTATTCGAAACTGAATCAACCGATTGCGATGTAATGTCCAAACGACAATAATGATTTACGTAAATATGTCAAAACTACCTGAGGTGTTTAATGTTATAGAATGATTTATACACATTCTTCGATCATCTGTTAAAATAATGTTTTCATAGAGAGGTGATGGACCGGCTTAGAAGTACGTGACATTTGCAGGGGGTAACTTCTCTGCACGGCCATGGGCATATCTGTCAACATACTAACCTAACTTGTGGTAAAACAAAAAGTAAAGCGAAGAATTTACAAAATATGTTGCATTGCGCCATTATGTTTTGAACTTCAGTGCTCGAAGAGGAAGGGAACTTCATGCCAATATACTCACATCACCATCAACGAATAGAATAACGTGGATTTTTTTTTCAGTGGAGAGTCAACCTCTTTTTTATCCCTTCCCCTGCTGATTCAGAATGACAAGCGATTCACACACCGTGAGTAATACTTCCCCAATACCTTGTGGTAATTCTTCCCCACTGCCTATCTCCTTTCTCTGTCTCTTGTGCGTGCGTCATGTATGCACTAAACCAGCCTCTGTGACATTTGCACCGGTAAAAAAAAAAGGCTGAGAAGGTTCGCCTTGTCGCGAAGACTTCACTCCTCAAACACAGATTGTATCAGAAACCACTGGCACACATCATCTTCTTTCAGAAAAAGCAGATGCAATGACTTGCTAAGAGTCTAAAATACATAAGTACAAGCCTGGTTTACCATGCTAGTTGCGTCCCAGCGAGCACTCCTCTTTTCTTTCCATGATTTGTTTTTCTCCTTCAAGCTGAGACAAGATGTTAACCGTATAATCGGAGGTGAACGTTCTGTGTAAACAACTTAAGATTTTCCAAGCATTGAGCCACGACGCGAACACGGAAATTCAATTTCAAAACAGGTACAGTTTGACCTTCGCAAACATCAGTCTCTTAAAACTGCTAGTTTTGAAGTTATGACTTGTTTGCTGCTTGGCTTGTTTTGTTTTCGGACTGGGAAGGAGCAACATCTAGTACAAAATTAGTTTGTTTACTGTCGAATGGCGTTAGTGAAAGGCTTCAGAATATTTTATTGGTAACGCGGCTACAAGCACAAAGGTTAAACGTTTACAATACATTTCACGACGAGGCGATGTGACCTTCAGTAATACCTACAATTAATGCATCATTTTCAGGGGAGACAAAATCAACGTATTGCATTTGTGTGGTGAGATTTATACCACACGAACAAAATGGTGTTTATTATCACGGGCGCAGAAAGTCCCAGGGGTAGGTGCAATATATTCCCCACGGGATACCAAGTAGTGAATCATCCACCTGCATTTTCAAGTGGTGAAAAAAAGTTATAATGTTTGAAACACTAGAAAATGAAGGGGGAAAACTTCTCCAAGTGCATTGCGGAAGTTGCAATTGCGTTTCTATTAAACTTGCAGGCTGTGAAAATTGCATCAGACAATGGGAATTACGTACATAGTCGATCTAATTTTTGGTTAAAAAAAGCTGTTGTGATTTACTGATTTACATCTCCAAAACTCATCCCCGGGATCCTTCACCACGGATCCAAGGCACGGACTGTCAATGATTAACGTCTCAATTTAGATTCCCTCAGCGTCAGAAGTTATTAAGGTTTTTTTAAAGGCTATAGTCTGAAATTGAAATGTCTCGTCCGCTGACTTTATTATTTCACTCTTGTTGGACAAAACCAAACCAAATAATTACAGTACCGGTTGAGAGTTTATTCACCACGCCCGCTGTCGGTACTCGAGAGACGTTTGTGGATCGCGATTGTGAAACACGACACGGCGCGAGACTGTTTTAAATACCTCCAAGTACACTCAACTGACAAGCCTTGCTCCGAATTCTGATAAGCAAACACTAATTTTCTAACACTAGTCCTGTCATCTAACATTATTGAAAAACCTCGGCAGCTTTTAAGGGTGTAGGTTTTGCGCACTTAACTTTATCCATAATAATGCTTGCTGATACAGACTTAATTAAGGCACAAATCTGCCAATGCAATACAAGATGGACATTGAACTATTGGGGAATTAGTTCTAGGCTTTTTTCTCCCTTTTGAAGTACCTCTTTATTCATTAAAACAGCACTACATTTCCTCTGGGTTTTTAAGAGTTGTTTTGTCTAAGGATAAACACGCACCCAACCTGCTAATTCAGACCAAAGCTACGCGAATTAAAATCTCTGTTCTGCAGTAATGTTTCGATGCTACATCAGAGTTTTGGATTATGTGTGTCAGTGTGTGTCTCTACCGCCCACATCTGAACGGATTTACCAATTTACTTCTGTAACTGTGGCTGGCTTAACATATAGGTCTACGAAGAGAACTGAACTGAAACTACAAATCAAGTACAGATAACCTACACGTTGGGTGACTAAGTCTGCAACTCAACGGACCTAGTTACAAGAAACTGCCCTCTCAATAACGCATGATATTGTTGATTTCTCTTGAAGGGAATGTCGGAATAAATATTTTTCCGAAATGGAACGACCAAAAGTGACAGTGGGGGATCTTAAAAACGCTATTATGAAGGAGCGTTAAGAAGGAGCGTTAAGAAGGAGCGTTAAGTACTATTATGTCAAATATGGACCATTTTATCCGACTAGGTTTTGGGGGCTTCAGTTCTGCTACCATAGACCTATTCACGTGACGTGACTTGAGTAGAAGGCGCCTTCGAATAGGTCTGTGCGCTGCGGTGTACTAGACTGTGCGTTTCCATTGGATCCATCTAAGATGGCGGTTTGATGACGTCAATGCATAAGGCTGACAGATCGACGTAGTTTGGAAAGCATCTCTTTAATAGTCATAACATGCAGCAAGAAAGAAAGGATTATGGCTACTTACTATTGATGGTTCTACGTTTATCCAGTATCTTGTTTGCGTTCATCCTGGCCTCATAAAACCACTCCGAGTTGTTGTTGAGATATGGGTAGGCTAGAGACAGATCCTTCACCAGGATCCCACCATGATATCTGTACGCGTACGGGCAGAAAATATTATAATCCTGGAACTCGTAGCCGTCGTAACAATTTCCAAAGGCGAAGATCTTATCGTCGTTCTCCACGTTGGAGGCAACCACGTTGAAGAAGAACTCCTCGTTGTGCTGCACTCCGTCTAGGGCCTTGCTCCTCCAGATCCTTGTTAGAAAATTGGCGGTCTGTACCGTTCGCATGGCCTGCTTCATGTACCGGTTTGGGCCGTAGCTGGTGGCGCCCTTGTCCAGAGTAACAGCCCAGGTACCAGCTTCGCAAGTCGGAGACCTTTCAATGAAGTCAAGATAAGCAAGGAATCTACTCACGATACCCTCTTGTTCTCCAGACGGTTCCTCCAACCTGCTTTCTACGCTTGGATCGTCCTCAGCGGTTGTGTTACTCGTACCCTCATCCGTGTACCGTACCCCATTGCTGGGTGTCCCCGAACCTTCGGAATCGTAGACTCTGGTCTTAGCAGCCGTCTGCAAGAGCTCAGAGGTTGGCAGCGGTTCCGTGTGGTTGACGGCGAGTAGGCGAGGTGGAAGGAAGACTAGGCCAAAGCATAGTGAAAGCACGACGTACTGGTTGATCGCCTTTACTGGGCGGCTTGAGTGGGAGGCCATACCTTTGATAGTGTCCTGATAGGAATCCTAGTTGTGTTACAGGCTCGGTCCGCAATGAAGGCACACACTTTATGAAAAGCCTACTTTACAACAAGGCATGACACAATCCACAGGTGTATGTTGAGCTCCTAAAGGAAAAGAGAAACAAAGGTGTATTAGTTAAAATAAAACACGCAAACAAAACATCAAAAAAAGAAACACAAAATAAAACAGATAGTATTTTCTAATGTGATGCAGTTCTTTAAAGGCAGTGGATGAACACTAATGGTAATACTCAAAATAGTTATTAGCATACAACCTCACTTAGTGACGAGTATTGGGGAGAGGTTGATAGTAAACAAAACAAAACGCTGTGAGAAACGGCTCCCTCTGAAGTAACTTATAGTTTTCGAGAAAAGAAGTAATTTTCGGCGAATTTGATTTCGAGACCTCAAGTTTAGAATTTTCGAGGTCTCGAAATCAACCATCTAACAGCACACATTTTCGTGTGACAAGGTTTTTTTTCTTCCATTACTATCTCGCAACCTCGACGATCAATTGAGCTCAAATTTTCACAGGTTTGTTATTTTATGCAAAATGTTAAGATACAGCAAGTGAGCAGACTGGTCTTTGACAATAACTGATAGTGTCCAGTCTCTTTAAAATGTGCTCCAAGATTGAATAGTCGTAGTTGCATCTCCACTACCTTCGGCTTCTTCATACGTCACCAAAAGGTGCACAAATTCAAAACAGCATTAGTGGCAAGAAATAACAAGTTAACGTCAAAACTCGATTTTGAAGAAAAAAAACTTGCCATTTCATGCCAGTTTCCTAAAAATTTATCATCCAGTTTTCTGAAAAAGCAAGTGACACTCATTCAAACAATTTAATACTGTTTCAATCAAAGAAGAGTGTTTGAAATCGTTATTTTGTTTGTTTATATTGCTTATTTGGGAAATTAAGTGGGTGTTTGTGGGTTTATTCGCACTTCTCCAATTGGTTGGGTCGTTGTTTGCCGTCACCAAACATAGTTACATTACTATAGACAACATAATGTTTTGTTTTTTCGTCCACGTCGTATCCGTTCACATTTCTATCCTTTCCCGTGTTTTACTTGTTCATCGCCCTACAATCGCAGTTTCCCTTTTTTTATCCAAGGGTTTCTTTATCCGTTTTTCCACAGGATGTTATCGTCTGTTTTCTCTCTTTTTTACGTTTATAAATAACTATATATTTTTATAAACCTGCTTTCTCTACATGATTGTGTTACCCCTTCTTTGGTCTAGTAATTCACCGTTCCATTGACCATTTTGTCCTCTCTACTCTATAAATGTTATTGGAGTGTAACCAACCTATTGTTTGTTAAACAGTTTGATTGCCTATAATTTTCCTGGACTTTCTGAATGCCTTCCGATAGTTCTGTTCTCCTTTTATTTGTTGTTGCTATAAATGAATATGTTATCTTGTTTGTGGTTGTTTAAAGGATTTGGGTACTTTTTGTAACACAAAACACAATGTCAACAGACTTTAGATTAAACTTACACCATTTGAAGATAATGAAAGTAGAAAGCTCACCTTAAAATATTACTAGCTGGGATGTACTTTTTGAGAAATGAGTAAAACAATGTTACGAAAATACGTTTAATACATGCTAAAATAATGTTCGTGACTTGTACTCATTTCCCAAAAACTACAGCACCTCAGCAGGTAAAATTTTAAGGGAAGCTTTCTACCACCATTATCTTCAAACTGTGTAAGTTTAAAGTCACCTGGAAATAGAATTTGTTTTTCTTTCAAACATAAGAGTATATGCTTACGAACAATAAAACAATTTTTTTAGTAATTGTTTGTCACGATTTATATGTTTAAAAAAATATATTAAGTTGTTTGGGGGCTGACTCCGCCTACCCCTTTTGTGACGTCATTCAAGGCAGACTTTGCCTGCAATGCGTATAGTAAACACACGTGCAAAGTACATGTACGTCCAAGTCGTGAGTTGGTACATTTCAAAAAGTGTTTTTCTGCATTCAGCAGCAATACCTGGTCGGCATTGCCGGAAAAAACAAAAACAAAAATTTTTGAAACGTACAAACTCACGACTTGGTCCGTACATGTACTTTGCAATTGTGTTTACTATACGCATTACATGCAAAGTCTGCCTCGATTGACGTCACGAACAGCGCCCTCTTGGGTCGGGGTCTACTCTTAAATTTGTAAATAACATAAGAACTGATTTTTAAAAACCTTAGTTAACTGTTTATTCACATTCAACTCATCAAAACACATATATTAGTGACAAAAGCTTTATTTTGAAAAAATACCACTTCCAGGTGACTTTAATGTAAATATGTGGACGTTGGGTTTTGTGTCCTACAAAATGTACCAAAACCCTTTAAGCCTCGGACGAAGATCCGGTTTGGATTTAAATCTAAGGCCATCTCCCTTTAATACTAGTTTCATATAATGAATGATTATATAAAACCAAAACATAAAGAGGACTAATAAAACTGTAACAAATTTGACAAATAAATTAACAAACAATAATTCTATGAAAATGTTAATCAAAAATTGCAGGGGAGGCTCATAACATGTAGATTAGAAACGTTTAAACCTTCGGACATGCAGTCATTTTGACCCTGCACAAGTAATCTACAGATTCAAAGATGAAAAGATAGCGCTTCAAACCCAAGACCCTTTCAATGTCAGAATTAGGCAAATTTTTTGTCTGTACCGTTCGTGACGTGGGGTGTTCAATCGAGCGTAACTGACAAGTCAATTTCAGTGCTTCATTGTTTAATTTATTTGGCACTCAGCTCTTTTGTTTTATCCCAACGACACAAAATCAAAAGGTTATATTTTATTTCCAGGCCTTTTAGTAATTCCAAACACTTTGTGCATTTTAATAAAGAAGAAGGCATACGCAGGTACCGCTTCGGTCGTCATCGAACTTCACTGCAAGAAAATGGCAAATTGTATTCTGATTTTTTTTTTTATTCTAGTTGGGAAGGAGTATGCCCCCCAAAAAAACTCCATTAAAGCCATTATACACTTTCGGAACAGAACAAAAAATTTATGTTCACAGATTTACAAATTACTCAATACAGGGTTTACAGAAGGTAATGGTGAAAGACTTCTCTTGAAATTTTATTCAACGAAATGCTTTACTTTTTGAGAAACGATAAAACAATTACCAATTTTCGATATCGAGAATTATAGATTTATTTAAAACACATGTCATGACACGGCGAAACGTGCGGAAACAAGGTGGGTTTTCCCGTTATTTTCTCCCGACTCCGATGACCGATTGAGCCTAAATTTTCACAGGTTTGTTATTTTATATATAAGTTGAGATACACGAAGTGTGGACTTGGACGATACTGTTTACCGAAAGTTTCCAATGGCTCTAAAGGATCTGTGTACGTTTGGAAATTACTCTAAAATTAATGTCAGTAAAAACTGACGTAGTTAATAGTACGCAGCTCTGGAAAGCATAATTTATTTTGAGAAAATACTTCACTTCGAAGCACAACGGTTATGGATAAAGCGTCACTTTTTATCACAAACCAAAATTATAATGTAAGAAGCTTGACCGTGATTACGCTTCGCAGATTGTGTATTTGTAAAGGAATTATTATTCCGGCTTGGACATATATTCGCTCCGGAGTTTCGGTGAGATCTCGAAAACGCAAACACCTTTTAAAACAACATTTTAACAGGTTAGTTATATTTTAGACAACTACTTTTATATATGATTAAAACAATCGAACGGTTAAAAAAACCAACGGTACATAGCTCCCGTATGATCACAGAGAAAACACAAAGATCATTGACTCCAAAGAAATACAATTTCTACTTGATGGAATAATACATCAATCTAACATAGTGAAGTTTAAATTAGTGTAAACAAAAGTGTAACTTATTTTGCAAAACTATAGTTTCTTTTTGGCGAGAGAAATGTCTATAATGCAAAAGGTCACTAATGTATTTTATGTATATAAGTTGACCATTGAGCATTGTATTATACAAGCATTGAATTGGGTATCGATGAGAGTATGACGTGTAAAAGACATTTGTGGGCTTTAGGGCCATCGCAGATTCTCCTTGAAAAGGTACAGGTAGAATAGCAAGCAATACTGTCAGTAATTTTGACAATATTTTGAACATTGCTTGTCATACAACCCTTATCTTTTCGAAGGACACATTAAGTCTATGATGGTCATTATAGCCAGATTAATGACTGTGTACACTATTGGTAATTACTAAAAATAATTATTAGCATAAAACATTACTTGATAATGAGTGACGGGGAGTGGTTGATAATAATAACAAACTGTGAGAAACGGCTCCCTCTGAAGTAACGTAGTTTTCAAGACAGAAGTAATTTTTTACGAATTTGATTTTTGAGACCTGAGAATTAGATTTTGGGGCATCGAAGTCAAGCATCTGATAGCCCACAACTTCGTGCGACATTGGTGTTTATTCGTGCATTATTATCTCGCAACACCGACGACCAATTGAGCTCAAATTTTCACAGGTTTGTTAATTTATGCATATGTTGAAATACACCAAGTGAGAAGACTGGTCTTTGACGATTACCAATAGTGCTCATCGAAATAGTAAAATGCAATGATTTTACCAGTGATTTTAAAGTGCACCCCTGTCCCCTCCATATTTTTCCAATCGATGAAACCAATTAGTAGCTATTTCGAAATGTTAAAAAGAGGTTCGAAAGTATGATATACTTTTCTCTAAATATGCGTTTCTTGTGTCTTTCTACGTAAACGTAATAGAGTCTTTGTGCCCTTTGGAGTACGTGATGGCCCCGAGTAACTGGCTAATAAACATGGTTGTAAATAGGGGTAGCGGGATCCCTGATGAGAGAAATCGGGTGCGTTCGTTTAGCTTCCCTGTGTCGACCCCGAAGTGTGGGGGATTTTACTTCAAGGACGAACGTGGGTAATTATCTGCACACGTTCGTCCTGGAAAAAAAAACGACACACCACGGGGTCGACCCAGGGAAGCTAAATGAACGCACCCACAATAAAGGCGGATGGGCAGCCAATTGCATCCTCAAAATCCAATGGGCGTGGCCCATCAATGGTGTTAACTATTCCATGAAAGTATAATGGAAGCAACAATAACACCATGGTTAGAGCCCCTTCAAATATCACTTCCTCATGTATATCTAATCCAAAGGATCGGATTAATGGTGTACCTGCCTTAAACCCAGACAAGAGGGCAGGTGTTGATAAAAGACTGGAACGAGGAAGTAATGGAAAAGGTATCATGAGATGTAAACAGAACATCCAAGTCAGCACCCTTAACGCAAGAACTCTTACACGTCAATATAATACAGAAGAATTGATCGTAAGCTGGATTGAGGAAGTACTAGGAAGGGTCTCACGAGATGTAAACAGTTCATCGGTTGACCTCCAAGATTGCGGCAGGACGGCAGGATGACGTCATGCAAGGTCTTATTGTAAAACAAAATTAAAAAACATTGACATAAACTACTTGACGAGCAACCGATGAAAATACAGCCTCCCCCCCCCCCCTTTACTTCTGAATTTGAAGGGGGACTGCATCAAAATGAGGGTCTGTGTTAGACGGGAAAGTTACCGAAGTTGTAGTTAAAACTTCTCCTGAATTCACGGTGAAGCAGTTTGTAATACAACATTCTTTTTCTTTCTTTTTTCTTTTTTCCCTTTTTCCCTTTTTCCCCTTTTTGTCCCTTTTTCTTTAAACAGAAACTTCTTTCCAGTTAAAATCTTTAAAATAATTTCCTCGAATTATGTCATTGATTTGCCCAGATTTTTTTACTCTAGGAAATAATCAAATTTTGTGTTTACAACAGGCATCGTCAATGTGTCTATTTCTGACCGATGGATTCACAGCGAAAACATTTCATTTTTAAAGAAGAAGAGGAGAGAAAAAAAACCATCCTCGAATTTCACGAGCGGTTCAAGATGAAATGTCTCAACGAGGCGTTACCCGAAACTCCGGCGCTTGTCCACACCGGAGCTAATCGCTCTCATGAGCTTGACGGGCTCGGAGGCGTGCTGAGACCGCACTATTCTACCCACATATCACGGTAACACAATCGGAGTAAGGTCCAGGTCAAGGCAAACATAAACCTTGTGCCTCGGCTGCAATTTACATAACATAGACTAGCATGTCGTCGCAATCTAGGGGTCTAATATCAAGTGTGATAGAGGATGGGATGAAAAGCTTATCTTCCAATCTATTTTTTTGCCTTTTATACCGTAAACTTATTCCTGCGCATATCGTGTGACTGATTGTTATGCATGTCCAAGAGTTCAAGAAATGACCCTCTTGTGCATGGTTTTATTTCTGTGGTTAAGTTTATACCAGGTCATCACGACGGAAGGAAATTAAAGGCGGGACTTAATTTGATTTTCGTATCTATGGGTCTGTGTTTTGGCGGGACGAAAGTGTGAACATCTCGTCTGCACATGTTTGTTTTAGCGCTGACGGAATCTTCAATGACATTGCAACAGTAAGAAAAGTTCACATAGTCAAACTCTGCTGAAGTATTTCATTTAAAAGATTTTCGTTTAATTATCATTTGTACAATATGCACCTTGTGTTTTCTTGATTTGTTTTTAGAAGTTATTTATTCATCATTTTACAAGATTGGTGGAGATGAAAAAATAGTCACACATAGTGCTTAGGTTTTGTGTGATTAACCATAATACGCGAAATAAAAACCTTTGATTGGGCTTAATACGTTTTGTGAGTCGGAAATAAAATGTTAAACAACCATGCAATATTTACACCACGTAAAAAAGTTGAGTTGTCACAGCAGGACATCAGCCGATACAGTTTCCTATGGTGGCATGGTTTCATATATTTTCGAAGGAATCTATTTTAAGAAACAAATTGTATTAGGTGTGATCTTTATAATAATTGATCAACTTTAAAAGTTATGTTTCGATAACTTTGCCAAAAGCAATTTTAACCTTAAATTTGCTCACTCGTTACGAATATTTTTTAAAGAATGAAAAAAAAAGAGACACTAATTTGTTTCCTCTGATCCACAGTTGCATGGATTGTGTTAGTCCACAAAGTAATACAAAAAAAAACGCAATTTCGAGGCATTTTTATGTTGATCATTTACTCTACTTCATAAAATTATCCCATATAATGCTTTCAAAAGTTTTGTATTGCTCAAACTGCCAAATCCAAGGCAGAGAGTGTCATTTTAAACCATTCCAACTCATGGTGACGAAATTACTACACATGTTGTTCACGCGGTGCAGCCATCTTTAATTTGTTCCATTGACACCAATGTTACCAAACCGAGGCTGGAAAAACAAAATAGTCTGGTTCCTAATTGCAAAATGATTATTTGCATTCGTTATTGATAATCGCTACGAGGAACATGAACAAATTGGAGGCAGCATGGTAAAGATCTATTGCTTGACTACTGGGACCTGATTGATATCTTATCCGGAAATCCATCTCCCCCGTCAGGTTTGTCTGTTCAGTCATTTCCATTGAAACAACCTGAAATGACCATGTACGACACTACCTATACCTTGATGCAAATTCACTTTTCTGTACAATACACTGTGCTCGCGTGTTATGTTTTTTCTCTACTATCATTTATTTTGTAGGCCTGCCGCATGCTTTTATCCTGGGCATTCATTTGGTAATTGTCAAAGACCAGTATCCTCATGCTGTGCCCCAACATATGCATAAATACCAAACCTGTAAGAATTTGGGCGCCATTGGTCATCGAAGTTGCAAGAGAACAATGCAAGAAGAACAACCATCTCAGATGCCTGGAAAGACATGCATGAATCCTTTTTCAGATTTAAATTTGGGGAGAAAAATAACCTCTTTCGCAAAAACTACAATACTCCAAAGGGGTTCGTGTCTAGCAATAGTTCATAACAAGTTAACTTTTTATGGTCAATAATGATATTTGTTTGTTATCAATTGAGCCCTTCCCTTTAACCAGTAGCATAAGAGTATACACATTGGTTTTTGGAAAGCAAATTCACGCCTAATGAACAATAAAACAAATGGTTTTCAGAGCACCATCTAACGTAATAGGGATCATTTCAATAGCGTAGTGATGTTCATATTTCTTTTTATTAGAGACGTTGTGCATGATCTTATATGTTTATTTCGATTGCACCAATCGAAATACAGAGCAGTGATTTTGGTGTCTTCAACGGCTTTTTTGTTCATGTGATTTTCGTCATTAAGCAATGTTCATGCACTGATGTACACGACGGCATTGTTTTATTTTCTTATTAATTTTCACTACGGGAACCCGACCGCAACAACAGAGGAGATGGGTTTTTTTCTGTTGACATTTCTTCGCATACAAGTGCGTTTACATCACATCTTTCTCCATGATATTCGTTCACAAGACACGATTTAACTGACTGATATCGCATGTGAGTTCTCCCCACAGCCAGTAATATTACTATACAACCACAAATTTAAAATTACAATATATCTTATCCATATCGTATATATTGGCATAAAAGTGGTCGTACCACGCTCGATAATGACGGTGTGTTGTCGTCATAAAACGTTGGATGCACTTTTCCCCTAACACGGGCAGAGGTCGTGCTCATAGCGGATGTGTCATAATCCCCCTTTAGACACGTATAATTGCTAGTTTCTCGAAAAATAAGGTTTCATATTCAACACTGGGAATGGTGTGCTTGTTATGGAGCGTATAAAATGCATTCAGCCTGTGAAATACCCGTATTGAATGGTATCTCTTTCATCAGATGTACGTGCTTTCTTCTGACGAGAGTTTTTTGTTACATTTCACGAGGATTGAGAGAGTTCATTTAATTTTTGTCAGCCATTTATCTGTGAATTTCAACGAACTATCTGACGGTAATGGTCTTCCAGATTGCCTCGGAAATTAAAAGTGTCATCACTTAAGGATAATCTTTACACGTACCAGCTTCAAGCGCACCTGCTAAAGTACAATGACATCACTGTTGTGTTATGAATATGCAGATATCAATTAGTGTTGTTTTTCGTGCCCGAAATATTTTGAATTATCATCGGCGTAAATATGAAATATCTTTTAAAATAGATGTGGAAGATCGCTTTAAACAGCATTTAGTTGTGACTCTCCGTAATATCTGTGTTTATTAAACTATATTGTTCTAACTTGCTTAGATTTTTAACAATTGTCATTGGTCGTTCTGTAATTTCTTAACTTGCTTAATGTGTTTAACCTCTGGAATCCGCCCCGGGGACCTTTTATAGGGAACCCTCTTTTTTATTTCATTATACTATCGACTGTCTAAAAGTATGATACATGACCTGTAAATATTGTTTTACCTTTTCATTCATTTTGTATACCTACTCAGCCATATTCTGTATTTTGTTTATAGACCCCTTGCAAATGATATCGCACTCTCAAAATAGCGCCCCAAACTGAGACAAGCAATAATGACCATAGGATCGCCTGCTTGTTTTACACCGTGCCTGAAGCACATGATGCAAATTTTATAGAACCGATTAAGGTTACCAGACTTGTGTGCTTAATTAAGGTCTAAGCAGAAAAGAATCCATGAGCGTAAGCGTATGGTTGGTACGATTTGCGTGGTTGCGTCATTCTTAAGCCTAATAATAGATTGCCTTCTTCCGCGATGACGGTTACACAGTGCTATAAAATACAAATCACAGAGTGAGCAAATCATTAGCCGTTTACCACATTCGAAAGCGCGTGTGCGCGTTGTCATTGCCTTTGCGTTGATTGCGTCATTAATCTGTATGGAAAGGTTTGCGGTAATGACTCGTCGACGATCAGAGCATACTGATCGAAACGTCGAGTTGAAACCAACGGTTCTTTTCAGAACCACCCCAATTCATTAGAGATAGTCATTACATGGCGTTACCGCAAACCTTTCCATATAGTATTTCCACCATGCAAAGTTTCAAATCCTACTCGTCATTAATCTGCTTACAGAAACTATCGGCAAATAAGCTTGTGTATTTATTTGCTACGGTTAGCAGTGTTTAGGAAACAGACATTATGTTGATGACCGCTCTGTTTACCACAAAGCGTCTGCTAAAACAGGCTTCATGAATGAGGGCCCCGGTAATGAAGTTGGGAGCATTGATTGTGTTGTTCCAGCAGACATGATACCCGAGGGTGTGGCCCTCGTAGGTTCGTGGGGTGGGAAAGGCTCATTGGAAATTACTTCTCACCCCTATTTAATTTCTGATTCGTGGTTATTACTGTTTGGAAATGAGAAAATGTTCTTGCAGAATATCAACATGGAAGAGCATCGTAGAATTGTTGATTATGTATATTATTCTAAGAAACGACGTTGCTATTTGAAGGCAGTGGACACTATTGGTAATTACAAGCAATACTAAAATAATTATTAGCATAAAACCATACTTGATAACGAGTAAAATTGGATGGGAAAGCCTGGTAGTATAAAACAGTGTGAGAAACGGCTCCCCCTGAAGTGACGTAGTTTTCGAGAAAGAAGTAATTTTCCACGAGTTTGATTTCGAGACCTCGGATTTAGAATTTGAGGTCTCAAAATCAAGCATCTGAAAGCACACACCTTCGTGTGATAATGGTGTTTTTCTTTGATTATTATCTCGCAACTTCAACGACCAATTGTGCTTGAAGGTTTGTTATTGTATGCATGTTGAGATACAGCAATTGAGAAGACTGGTTGACATTTACCAAAGCCTTCCACTCTCTTCAAAAATAAGTATTTTACTTTTGTTAATATTAATACCAAATGATGTTCTAAACGTTGAACACAAACTTGTATTAAAACACCATTGCGGGGTCATCATTTAATCCACTCGCCATTCGTGTATGAAATCAATGTCTCTATCCTAATATAGAGTGAATAAACTTTATTATGAGCCCAGTAAATATTAAAAGATTTATGCATGCAGCCGCGTTATAGTAGAGGAAAACTGGGTTAAAAATTCCCGGACAAAATCAAAGAAAACACCGAAGTGACGACACTGAAATGCTTTCGCTCGTTCGATCCTTCTGTGGATAACTGTTGTATAGCTACACTGGTGAAGTGCAAATATTATTTTTTCCTTCTTCAAGAACAAAAAATGTGAAGTCAATTCTGCCACGCAGACTACGGAACTGTCCGTAGGGCGACAGACCAAATGGATCGGCGACCGTTCGAGGCGTCGCGAGTGTTTTGGAAAGCAAAGGTGTGTAATCAAACAATATTTTCTTTACTTTCCACAGAGCGTTATTACGTTACAGCTTGGCTTAAATGTATTGTTCGTTACAAAGATCGTGAAATGTTCCAAACTTAAAAATAGAATTTGAAGCATTTACGATGACCGCATTTCTAGCTGTTATGTTATCTAGAAGCCAATTCAAGTATTTTTGCGACAAATACTTATCACTCTTGTAAAATGTTTGTGCTATAAAGCTCATTCGCCTTTGTGAAAAATAAAGTGGCAGAAAACCTATCTATCTTTATTAAAAGATACAAAACTATATACGATGTACATGTAGTCGTTGGTTTTTGTGTTGTGGTAGCTGAAGCTCCTGCTGCTGTTGATGTTGTTGTTGTTGTTGTTGTTGTTGTTGTTGTTGTTGTTGTTGTTGTTGTTGTTGTTGTTGTTGTTGTTGTTGTTGTTGTTGTTGTTGTTGTTGTTGTTGTTGTTGTTGTTGTTGTTGATGTTGTTGTTTCTCTTATTTTATTGTAAAACAGTTGTTCTTGTTCTTGTTCTTGTTCTTATTATTGTTATTGTTATTGTTATTGTTATTGTTATTGTTATTGTTGTCCTCAAAACACACGAGCATGAATCTGACGGGTATAATGTTATGAATGATGTGGTAGAGGTGTGGAGTGATTCGGCAATCTCTTTGTTAGTTAAGTCGACATTTCGAACAGTTTGCTCTGGGCCTAGTTTCATAGAGCTGCTTAAGAACAAAATGTTGCTTAAGCAAAGAAATCCTTGCTTAGTAGAATCAGATTACCGGCCAAGACTCTATCAATTGTTATGCTAAGTAAACAACAGCTAAATACCACTCACCATGTCCGTCGCGCAGTGACGCCCCTGGCGCTGTAACATACAGTATTTCTGCAAGATGTGTGACTATGTTTTATGAGACCTAATTCTGATAGCACCATGTAATGTTTTACAAGGTGTTGTGGCGCAGTTTGCTGCCGATCGGACCAGGAACACCGGGGCGAACCCCCTCTCTTTTCGATAAGTGCACTGGGTTATTTTACATGCGTTACATAACACATGGGACCAACGGCTTAACGTCCCATCTGAAGGACGAAGCAAAGGTTAAGTGTCTTGCTTAAAGTCACCTGGAAATAGATTTTTTTTCTTCTTTCAAACATAAGAGTAGATGCTTACGAACAATAAAACAATTATTTTAGTAATTGTTTGTCACGATTTATATGTTAACAAAATATATAAAGTTGTTTGGGGGCTGACTCCGCCTACCCCTTTTGTGACGTCAATCGAGGCAGACTTTGCTTGCAATGCGTATAGTAAACACACGTGCAAAGTACATGTATGTCCAAGTCGTGAGTTGTTACATTTCAAAAAGTGTTTTTCTGCATTCAGCAGCAATACACCTGGTCGGCATTGCCGGAAAAAACAAAAACAAAAAATGTTGAAACGTACAAACTCACGACTTGGTCCGTACATGTACTTTGCAATTGTGTTTACTCTACGCATTACAGGCAAAGTCTGCCTCGATTGACGTCACGAACAGCGCCCTCTCGGGTCGGGATCTACTCTTAAATTTGTAAATAACATAAGAACTGATTTTTTAAAACCTTAGTTAACTGTTTATTCACATTCCACTCATCAAAACACATATTAGTGACAAAAGCTTTATTTAGAAAAAATACCACTTCCAGGTGACTTTAAGGACACAAGTGTAACGGCTGGGGATGCGAACCCGCACTGCATGATCAGAAACACCAGAGTGTGAATTTGGTGTTCTTGGCTCTTATACGTAAACTATCGATCAGAAAACACGAGACCTATACGGCTTATCTCATTCGAAAGACAATGGTCAAGTGTCTCGCTTAAGAACAACAGTGCCACGACCGGGACTCGAACCCAATTATTGCTGATCAGAAATACCAGTGCTCTAAACCGCACGACCACGACGCGTCAGAATATTGTGCTGGGCCTTCAATGTTAGCGCCGTACTAATCATATATATTTATTGCCTCTTGTACTTTGGGAAGGGTATCTGAGGCTTTAAATGTCATTGGGGAAACAGTTAACGTGAATTCGTTCAATGTATGTTGATAGTGACATGAAATAAAAAAACATAGCCGTCTGAAATATGTATAAGTAATGATGTGTATTTAATCTGTGTCACTTTGACGTATACCGTTGGTTTTTGCAATCGTTCGAATGTTTCGATCCAAACCGGACCTTCTTTAGAAGGTACATACAAAAAAAATATAAAATAATTCAAAGGCGTTTTTAAGATATCGCAAAAAAAAAATATTTTTATCTGTGGATTAATCCGGCAGTAAAGTTTCTCATATTAGTTTTTTGGAGGCTAAAAACTAATACATTTTTCCATAACCACTTAACTTCGAAATGGTTTTTTAAAATGTTGTCTGCTGTCGAAGGCCATTTATTTTGAGAGTGACGCCCAGTATGTATACCTTCCCTTTTATAGAGCGCTGACAACACCATTTAATAGTCGTCAAGGAACAGGATCTGCACTTTTTTGTGGCCAAACATTTAGTTTAAAGGCAGTGGGACACTATTGGAAATTAACCAAAATAATTATAATCATTATAAAACCTTTCTTGATTACAAGTAATGGTATAAAACATTGTGAGAAACAGCTCCCTCTGTAGTGACGTAGTTTTCGAGAAAGATTAATTTTCCATGAATTTGATTTCGAGACTTCAAGTTTAGAATTTGAGGTCTCGAAAACAAGCATCAGAAAGCACACAACTTCGTGTGACAAGGGTGTTTTTTTTCTTTCACTGTTATCTCGCAGCTTCGACGACCGATTGAGCTCAAATTTTCACATGTTTGTTATTTTATGCATACTGTGAAGATAGTCTTTGACAATTACCAATAGTATCCACTGTCTTTAAGACTTCCGAGAGAAATTTATTTGCTCATTTTGTCAGAAACTACTATACGGCATTTTAAGTTTGTCATCGTATTCATCTTTAAACCATACGCAGTTGCAAATTTGACAGCATCTATACTTTAAACGTTAAAAATTCTATGGACGCACTGCAAAAAAAATGGGGTGTTCAAATGACACCATTTATGTTCTCACATATATATTTCAAGAAAGAATGATGGACATTATATAGGGTGTTAAAATAACAACAATGCGATTGCTGCGGTAGAAAATAGTGTAGTTTTACCAACCTATGGTGTAAATTATATTTTCTATTCGGTATTTACATGTGACAGTACCATGATGTCGATTTCTACACCATGGTTTTAACAGTGCACTCTTTTAAAGGAACACTTTGCCTTGGATCGGTCGAGTTGGTCTTTGAAAAGCGTTTGTAACCGTTTGTTACAAAATGCATATGGGTAGAAAGATGTTGTAAAAGTAGAATATAATGATCCACACAAACATGCCTCGAAATTGCACGGTTTTCCTTTTACCTCGTCGACTAACACGGTCGGCCATTTATGGGTTTGACTCCCATAAATGGCCAACCGTGTTAGTTCGCACAGTAAAAGGCAAACCACGCAATTTCGAGGCAAACTTGTGTGGATCATTGTATTCTACTTTTAAAACATCTTTCCAACCATAAGTATTTTATAAAAAAGTGTTACAAACGCTTTTTTAGACCAACTCGTCCGATCCAATGCAACGTGTTCCTTTAAAGCAAAGGCTTATCGGGGATTTCCTCCGTTTCACAAACTCTGCCCCTTTCCTACTGTATACCATTAGTGTATTCTGTTTTTATGTAAATCATTTAAAAAAAAATCTTTTATGATACCTGCAGATTATATAAATATAAAATTGAAAGTTTTATTGAATTGAATTTTTTAAGTTTGAAAGTTTGAACCTCCGAGCTCACTGAATGTCATTGTTCATAACGAAACAGAATACCTGACGAAACATTGACATATGGAATACATGTATTGTAAAAATCAAGGAAAATAGCATTGAAAGACATACAATTCTTATTAAGATTGATGCGACAAAAAAAACCTAAATGGAAAATGTGCAAAAGAAGATTTAACGATGACAAGACCATCGCATTCGATGGATCGGATGGATAGTGCTTTTTGTGAACTAGTCTTTAAAGGCAGTGGACAATATTGGTATCTCAAAATAATTATTAGCATAAAACCCGACTTGGAAACGAGTAATGTGGATCTATTGATATTATAAAACACTGTGAGAAACGGCTCCCTCTGAAGTGGCGTAGTTTTTCGAGAAAGAAGTAATTTTCCACGAATTTGATTTCGAGACCTAAGAATTAGATTTTGAGGTCTCGAAATCAAGCATCTGATGAAAGCACACAACGTCGTGTGCGACAAGGGTGTTTTTTCTTACATTATTATCTCGCAACTTCGGCGACCAATTGAGATCAAATATTTCACAGGTTTGTTATTTTATGCAAATGTGGAGATATACCAAGTGAGAAGACTGGTCTTTGACATTTACCAACATTTACCAATAGTGTACAGTGCCTATTAGAAAACAAATAATACGTTTCTTTTGAAAACATAAATTACAATTCTAAATGCCAGGACCCGAGTTTTCATGCAACAAAAGGCCTTATGTTTATTTATATTTTTTAACTGAATACCATCCATCATTTTAATCACTTTTTGCAACACGTTCAATTTAAACAAAAGTCCGTATTCAATGATTTACATTGTTTCTATTCAAGGGGGTTAACAAAAACAGAGGGGTTCTTTTCACGCGAGTAATAAAACGTTCCAACTACTTAAAAAACATAATAACTATCTCCATAATGCTTGTTATAGCATCAGCGCCTATCCTTCATTTCTGTTATGAAATATTCATATTTCATTCATTCGCGCTAGAAGAATCGCAGCTCCTTTTTTCCCCTTTGTTTTCTTGTTTTCTTTTTCTCTTAATATAGACGCGTCATGATCTAATCCTGGAATCGGCTTACGTTCTTCGACTGCTCAATCACGCAGCTGACACTTAACCACCTCTCTCTTTCAAATTAACGCAGGCCTCATGAGATATTCTGAGGAAAGTGCTTCATCGAATCGCCATTAAAGGCAGTGGACACTTTTGGTAGTTACTCAAAACTATATTTAGCATAAAATCGTACTTGGTAACGAGTAATGGAGAGCTGTTGATAGTATAAAACATTGTGAGAAACGGCTCTCTCTAAAGTAACGTAGTTTTTGAGAAGTAAGTAATTTTCCACGAATTTGATTTCGAGACCTCAGAGTTAGATTTTGAGGTCCCGAAATCAAGCATCTAAAAGCACACAACTACGTGTGACATAAGTATTTTTCTTTCATTGTTATCTCGCAACTTTGACGTCCAAGTGAGCTCAAGTTTTCACAGGTTTGTTATTAAATTGATGCATATATTGTGATACACCAAGTGAGGAGACTGGTCTACACCAAGTGAGGAGACTGGTCTTTGGCAATAACTAATAGTGTCCAGGGTCTTTAAGATTACAACTTGTGTTTTGTTTAGGGGTATAATAAGCTTTGCTTTAAATAATGACCTACCTTATCAGGTATTTTATCTCCACTGTCATCGGGGAGCAAGATCCTTAAGACAAAATAAATATCCCCTGTCCGAAAGAAAAACAAAGTTGCTGCGAAAGGGTTGCACTAAAAACTCTGTGATGCAAGTAAACTTTCGTCTTGAATTATAGAAGACTCTCTTTCAAGACAATGTAGAACTGCAACTGATTTCCACTCTTGAGTCTAGTATGTATGGGCGTGTCATGGTTTTCCTTAACGCCACCTAGTGATGACTACGAGTCCAAAATCAGCATTTGCCTCAAATTAGAACTTTTTATATTGACAATCACAAGAAAGATTATATTTTTCTCAGAAGTCATTCCATCGATGTTCGCTGATAACAACACTTAAGTAATCATGAGTATCAACATAGTTTTTATTTCTCACTCGTTCACGGTCGGTTGCGGCAATCACAGTGATTACAACTCACTGCATGCAAGGAAGCAATCCACTACCAGCATCGGTTTCCTATGATACATGGCAACCCAGGTTGATCATCCGCGGTACGGGCCTAGCTAGCCGAGATGTAGAGGCAGTAATTCCAGCGCTCGTTGTCGGCTTGCAGCATAGCTCAGTCACTATACGAGCTCATCCACACAGTCAGTACTCAGCAAATGGCCCCGCGCCTCCAAATGATGTGAAGTTGCCACGCGGTTGTCACATTTTGGGACAGACCATTTTGAGAAGTAGGAGAAGGCTTTGCAATAAAACGCGGTGGCGGCGTGTGGCGAAAAGCGGCCGTGATGAGTTTGATATGAGTGCGGAGATCTATCTCCATATCTCTCGTCACCAGGTGTGACTAAGCAACTAGTCTCAATTCAAGTCAGCTAATTCGACAGTATAATTGTCATAATGTTGAGTGCTCTGTTTCCTAGCGTGACGTGTCTTGATATTGGGACTCGGGCTCTGTAGGGTAATGAAATCGATGGGACAGACTAGTTTAAAATCGAGCCGGCTCTTTCTCCCTTAATAAGCATTTTAAGTAACGTGTAACATGCAGGCAAAGCTCTTTATATAACAATATCTACTAGTTTTAGTTACAATATTCTTCTGTCATGTTGAAATGTGTACACACTGGCTCAGAAAATGTTAACAGGATTAATTTTGTGTGTCTGATTTTGCAAATGATGGACTCTAACTTCAAACGAATACTCTCAGATAAGAAACTCTCTGAAATTAACCCCTGACCTTTGACCCCTTAGTTCTTGACAAAATTAAATCCACCTTTTTTTAAATTGAATTCGTGTAAACAATGATTGAAGAAATATATGCAATTTCTTAATGTGAATTGTTAATCAATAATAATAATAACATGCATTTGTAGCGCTTAATACCAGGTTTCCAAGCGGTGAACAAGAAGTAATGAAAATTAAAAGTGGGGTGAAAACAATTCATAGCAGAAACTGAAGCTTTCCTTTAAAGGGAGGGTCATCGCTCGGTATAGACTGTGCAAGTCTCGCGCGGATTTGAACTTCCGGGACCATTGTGGTCCCAACCTAATGGAGATTTACGTTGGGGAGATTTTGTTTCGTCCATTACTTTAGTTTAATGTAGTTTATGACCATAAAAATGACATATGTTGTTAAAAATGTAATACTAATTAACATCATACATAAAAGTAAAAATAAAGTCAACATAATAACGATGAAAAACCGATATTTAAACTTGACCTCAGGTCAGGTTACTTGGTAAAAATTAAGAATTTGTGCCCATCTCCGATCACGAAACTTACGCAGACGCTTGTTTTGGCCGCGCCGGGTGGAAAGCCTTTTCATTGGTCGCTTAGGCGTCGGCTTCCTCTTTAAAATGCGTCACGCGTTTATCTAACGCCCTTGCGACCATCGTGCGTCCGCGTATAAACCAGCTTTGAGTAGTTTCACATTCGGGCGTAGATTTACAAAAGGGGTTTCAAAACATTTCAGATCAAACAAACATCCTTGTCCTAGAGTTTTACTTTTGTCTATACATAGACTTTAACCGATAATTGTGTACTTGGTTAAAAAGCTAAACTAATTTAAACAAGCTCTTATGAATATTTTTGTTGTTCAGATTCGGCATTAAAAAAAAATTAAAGCAAAGATTTTATTCATAAAAAAATAAAGTTCTTCAGTTGTCGTGTCTTCTCGCTCCGGTGCGCGCGAGACTTGCACAGTCTATTGCCCCGAAAAGAAACTCAGGTCTCAGAGGTCATAAGTTTATAAAGACGGCGATTGTTGAAGTGTGATGGCTGTAGGAGTGCACTGTTTTGCTCAGGTTTTTACAGACAAATATACCCGAACCTTTTAGTGTAATGGTAGCGTGCCCACCATCTCGAAATGGCTTATGGTATTTGCCTAGTAAACATCCAGTGGACTAACTTTTATGATGATCGTGTGTCTTGTTTTTGTTGTTACTGATTTGGTTTGCCATCCATTTTTTTGTTATTGCCCTGAAATTAACTTCCCGGTCCGATCAGCGTTGTATTGTTTTTTAATGTTCATTATTCATTACATGTGCAATTCAGTCGTTGATCTGTAAAGGGACATTTTTAATAACTAGTATGAAATATTACAAAGCCATTGAAAAATCATATAATATTATTTAAAAAACAAAATTACATCATATTAACTATCATATTAACTGTTAATGGGGGGATGGGGTACCGTTTCTGTTTTATTTCTATCGTTGTGCAACCCAAGAATTATTTTCAAACTTACCCTGTCAGTTTCCGTTGTGGTTTATAAATTGATAGTTATTTTAGACGACAGTTACATTTCAATGTTGTTCTTTGGAGAGACGACAGTTCATTCAGGTCTGGAAACAGCCGTAGGCTATCTTTTTTTTCAACGCTTTCCTTTAGACAAGGCAAAGAACTATGATGCTATTTACGTTTCAAATGATCCTTTTATTCATTAATTATTTTCAAGACACCACGAATTGTGATGAACGGCCGTATTTTATTGATGTTTACTTTGCAACCATTGAAGCATGCCGAGCTTTTATTTCCGTCCCATAAATAATGTTTGTTAAGAAAGCATTTCTTCTACCATTTTGGAAAATGATTTACGATAACTCAAAACGTGTTCATTAATCAAGCAATTGGAAGATTTCCTGTCATAATAATCAACCAATATCCGGATCGGAAATTATTATCTTTAATACTGACACTTATTCAGCTAAACATTTCAGTAAGTGTGCTGGTTTTGTCTCAGTTGGTTATAAAACAATTGCCTCTCAGAAAATAATGCAAACGTGCACTGTTTTGTGGAGCCAGAGGTTTGAAAAAGCACACAAGCTCGGCCACTTTAATCATCCAACGCCCCGGGGCATGATATCAATAGAGGGCGCTAGTCCATTTAAATGGTAAGCGAGAAGATGTATGTGAAACTCAATTGAATGGTGTCATTACATTTCGTCAGTGGGGTTTGTTTTAGAATAAAATCGAAAGTTGCAAAGGCCTAAACGTCGTTACTGACACAAACAACGAGGTTATCATTGTTGGTAGCTTGTGTCTGTCACTATCGATGTGTGTGGATGTGCTGTTTGTTAGTATGTGATGCTAGACACTGCCTGCATGATGTATTAAAGACAGTGGACACTATTGGTAATTGTCAAAGACCAGTCTTCTCACTTGGTGTATCTAAACATATGCATAAAATGACAAACCTGGGGAAAATTTGAGCTTAATTGGTCGTGGAAGTTGCGAGATATGAATGATATATACATATATAAAAAACTTGTCACACGAAGTTGTGTGCTTTCAGATGCTTGATTTCGAGACTTCAAATTCTAAACTTGAGGTCTCGAAATCAAATTTCGCGGAAATTACGTCTTTCTCGAAAACTACGTCACGTTTCTCACAATGTTTTCAACTATCAACCTCTCCCCACACAAGTGAGGTTTTATGCTGATAATTATTTTGAGTAATTACCAATGCCTTTATGAATGACACGCTTTAGATTAATCACCCATATTTTAATCAGACCAACCCATTAAGGGAGCGGCCAATGTAACACCAAATTAGGTTTATAGCTGTACAACATAATATGGTTTTGGCATGGTAATTTAATTGCCAAACCGTTTCACCACCCAGATTCTCAAAGATGAATCCTCGTGAAGCATTCTTTTGTTCTCTCTTTTGTCCTTGCACTTTGCAGATTCACAAAATTATAGACTTTATTTGTACACGCATTCCGTAGAACACCCCTATGTAGTTATTTTACATTTACCTTTTTCGTGTTCTGCCCTCGGTCTCCAAAAAGTATCGGGAAATGAGCATAGCCTTAAACACACAATCTGTGTGGACATTTTGTTGTGCTATTTAAAGGCAGTGGACACTATTGGTAATTGTCAAAGAATAGCCTTCACAGTTGGTGTATCTCAACATATGCATAAAATAACAAACCTGTGAACATTTGAGCTCAATCGGTCATCGAACTTGCGAGATAATAATGAAAGAAAAAACACCCTTGTTACACGAAGTTGTGTGCGTTTAGATTGTTGATTTCGAGACCTCAAGTTCTAAACTGAGGTCTCGAAATCAAATTCGTGGAAAATTACTTCTTTCTCGAAAACTATGGCAATTCAGAAGGAGCAGTTTCTCACGATGTTTTATACCATCAACCTCTCCCCATTACTCGTCACCAAGAAAGGTTTTATGCTAATAATTATTTTGAGTAATTACCAATAGTGTCCACTGCCTTTAAAGGAAAATCAAGCTCTTTCTACACTGCAAATAACACTGTGTGGACGTGTACAGTAAAAAAAAAAAAAAAGAAAAAAAAAATCCCTACATTATGTGGACTTTTTGTGTTCCTAGGTCCACAACACCAACATGAAACATTATAGAAGGTCCGTGTTTTTAGTATATTTAAACTAAAACAGTTTAAAAGATAATGAAAATATCGGGGGCAGCATTCAATATTGAATTACCGGTTTTTATGAATGTTTAGCTGCACGTTACGAGACCAACCACGTGAACATGGACGTCAACAAATTGTGTATTTTCTAGGTGACGTCACCACTTTACGCTAATTTCATGTACGTACCTGACGTGCACAATAATTATTTGCTGACGTTTCAGTTCACGTGTTTGCTCGCGTAACATGCAGCTAAGCCTCACTTTCATTTTGACCAATAAGATGGGGGACGTTTGATACTGTGTCCCCCACCCTCCAAAAGATGGGGGACATGTCCCCCTAAGTCCCCCCCCCCCCTGATTGGCACCCGTGATATTAAATTGTTGTGTACGTTTGGTACTTGTATGACCTTAATTTAGAATAAAGTTTTCTTATGTCTAAATATAGAACGGTTTTGTCTTAAAAGGCAGTGGACACTATTGGTAATTACTTAAAATATTTAGTGCATAAAACCTTACTTCGTAACGTGTAATGGGGGAGAGGTTGATAGTACAAAGCATTGTAAAAAACGGCTCCCTCTGAAGTGAAGTAGTTTTCGAGAAAAAAAGTAATTTTCCACGAATTTGATTTCGAGTCCTCAGATTTATAATTTGAGGTCTCGAAATCAAGCATCTGAAAGCACACGACTTCGTGTGACAAGGGTGTTTTTTCTTTCATTATTATCTCGCAACTTCGACTACCAATCGAGCTCAAATTTTCACAGGTTTGTTATTTTATGCATATGTTGAGATACACCAAGAGAAGACTGGTCTTTGACAATTAATAGTGTCCACTGCCTTTAAGTTTCAAGATGGAACATCTATATATAAGAGCAGTTCCTGGAAGAGCAAATGCCAGAAGCGAAACTATCGGAACACATTGGGGTTTCGGAACATAGGGATGTTCGAACAATAGAGGTGTTTGAGTGTCAAGTTTGAGTGTAAATTAGTGTCATGGTCGAGTGGTTGAGAGCATCAAATTCAAGTGCTCGTGCTAACCAGACTGTGGGTTCGAATCCCGGCACTGCAACTTGTGTCCTTGAGCAAGATACTTTACTATAATTGCTTCTCTTCACCCAAGGGTATAAATGGGTATAAACCTGCGAGGGTAGATGTTGATATTGTGAATGAAAAACACTTTTAAAAAAACCTGTAAAACGGTTGCCCAGCTTGTATATTCCCCATGTAGCTGAGAAACGTTAATCAGGGATGTTATTGGCCCTATGACCAGGGCACTGAATGTACATAGCATTAATACGGTTGTTGTGAAATGCGCTATGAAAGAGTTACTATTATTAAGATACGGGTGTTGGAATATAATGAGAGTAGTCACTTTAAAAAAAACGCCCCAATTGCATCATGCTGGAGAAGTCTCTGCTATTTCGATCATGTGGTCATGGAAGGTGTTGATAAATTAGGGGGAATAATCTTATAGAAGGCAAAATGGCGTGAGAAGAGTCATGGATAAAATTAAAAGCCAAAATGGGAAGACAACATCAATGAATGGACTTGACTCACTAACAGAGCAAGCTCAAAAAGATCGCCACGCCTGAAGATGCGCATCACACTTAGCTGCCACCTTTCTCTCAATATTATGTGGATGCCTGGAGTTGCATCATTGTCTCTTCATACGCGTTTAGGATATACGACGGCTGTTTCAAATCGGATGTGATTCCGTGCCACACCACGTGAGGACACTGGTCTTTCACAATACCAATAGTGTCCAGTGTCTTTTAAGGCAGTGGACACTGTTGGTAATTACTCAAAATAATAAAAACCTTACTTGGTAAATATTAGCATAAAACCTTACTTGGTAACGAGTTATGGGAAGTTGATAGTATAAAACATAGTGAGAAACGGCTCCCTCTGAAATGACGTAGCTTTCGAGAAAGAAGTAATTTTCCGCGAATTTGGTCTCAAAATCAAACATCTGAAAGCACACAATTTTGTGTGACTAGGGTGTTTTTTCCTTCATAGTCATCTCGCAACTTCAACGACCAATTAAGCTCAAATTTTCACAGGCGTGTTATTTTTTGCATTATGTTGAAATACACGAAGTGAGAAGACTGGTCCTTGACAATTACCAACAGTGTCCAGTATCTTTAAGTCCGAATTTAGTTCACAGATTTGTAAATTTTATGCATGTTGGGAGACACTAAGTGAGAATAGTGGTATTTGACAATTACAAAGTGTGTCCTGTACCTTTAAATGAGAAATATATCGCGTGAGCTTCCAGATTGGAATTTTTTTTTTAGATAATTGAAAATCCTTTACTTTGTCGTCCACTCAACACTGGAGACATTGGTCAATAACCCGTGATGTTCATTTGTTACATTGTGGCTTTTTATAATTACATTTAACGCTACGATTATAAATATATATCGGCTGCCGGCAATTGACATAAGGTTGTCGATTCCAACTTAATAATGATGGTTGATGTGTTATTTAATGTCTGCAATAATTTGTGTCCATTCGTTACTGAACCGAAATCGACTACTGAGAGCGTATCTTACTTTCTGTTTATTAAAGGCACTGTACACGTTTGGTTATCGTCAAAGACAAGTGTTCTCAGTTGGTGTATCCCATCATAAGCATAAAATAACCTGTGAAAATTTGGGCTCAATCGGTCTTCGAAGTTGCGAGAAAATGATGAAAGAAAAAAACACTCTTGTTGGACGAATTTGTGTGCTTTCAGATAAGAATAACAAACTTCTAGCTATAGAAGTCTTTTATTATTTTAGTGAGAAATTACCACTTATTCAAATACTACGTTACTGCAGAGGGTGTTTGTTTCCAACAATGTTTTATCCTTCCAACAGCTCTCCAATGTGCTCGTTACCAAGTCAGTTGTTAAGTTAATATTTGATTTGAGTACTAACCAAACGTGTACCTTCCCTTTAACGCAATCATACAGCATTTCTCAGAAATGTTTATTGGAAAGACAGATCAGCTTCTACGTTTATTTTTGTCAGTGAGGCCTTGCGTTTTTCGTTGTGGCGGGCCTGGATCTCCTTGAACAAACACATCAGGGTTTGTTTAAATGACAAATTGAGTCATGCATTATTTTCGTTTAGAAAACTAGTAAATCAGGCCTAGTGGAAACATTATTTGTAAGTTTGATTTGTTAGGGTTTTTTCTTAAAAAAATAAATCGAATGTTTGTCTAACGAGTAATGCGGCAGAAAGGGGCAATATTCGGGGTAAACTTTGCCTTTGGCGAAAATGGAAGCTGGCACACAGTGTCATGGAAAAGGACTATGGCTTTCAGTTAAAAGCATGGAGGTGGAATAACTTTACTTGTTTTTAATGGGTGTCTTTGCTTGTTATCCTTCCTTATCATTCCTAGACTTTTTATAATACGAGATTCGATTTTTTTCTCTCAATCAGAGTGAAGATGGTCATAAAGCCATCGCAGATTTGCCCGTAGAAACAAATTACGTGGTAGAACAAAAAGCAATGGCGGCCATTTTGAAAAGATTCAAAATTGCTCGTTCTTCTTCGAATAATTTGTTCAAAGGACAAACCTGACTTGGCTCTGTAGCACAGGTATCTTTCTCATGACATACTCTGACTGTGCGCAAAATTCCATTTGTATCAACAAGCCTGTGGAACGGCTGCCTCTTACCCTTACATCAAAACCTGACATTTCGTCATTCGAATCCAATCTCAAGACTAACCTCTTTATACTTCAGCCAAGCTTACCATTACCATAGAAGTCTCGTGGCCGAGTGGTTAAGAGCATCGAATTCAAACTCTGGTGTTTCTGAACAGCAGAGCATTGCTTCGTCCTTCGGATGGGACGTAAAGCCGATGGTCCCATGTGTTATGTAACGCATGTTAAAGAACCCATTGCACTTATCGAAAAGAGAAGGGGTTCGCCCCGGTGTTCCTGGCTGTGGCTGCTGTATGTGCCGTAGCACCTTGTAAACCCTTATAAGGTGCTAAATAATTTGGTCTCAGAATCCATCACTGCAATAACCTATCTTTCTGAAAGTTTGTATTTACTCAGCGCCTTGAGTACCTTATTTGGTAGACACGTGCGCTGTAATTGTAAGACTTCGATGTTATTTATGTTCCCATTGGACATCTTTATAGAGCAGTGAATATTTTGTTTTTAGATACCAGCGCTTAATAAGACTTATTATTTTTATTATTATAATTAATATAGGTTTGCCCGGTCAATTTAAAAGAAAATCCATTCATTTTACCTCCTGGCTCATTCGTTTTACAACAAATGCACGATCCCATTACCTTCCTACTCCGAATCGCACTATTAAAATTAGGGTTGTGTAATATAAACAGCTTGCATTAAATCCACGGCAAAACAAATACGAGCCACAGAATTTTGTGAAAGTTTAACATGAACGATGTTGAAAACTAGAGACTAATAAAATTACTTTACTTTTCATGATGTATCGTTCTTTGGGTATAGTTGTATCATGGCAAAGATGATGGTCAACCATTAATGCTTCCCTCCGGAAGACGGTCATAGCATACTGATCGAAACGTCGAGTTAAAGGAACACGTTGCCTTGGATCGGTCGAGTTGGTCTTTGAAAAGCGTTTGTAACCGTTTGTTATAAAATGCATATGGTTAGTAGAACACAATGATCCACACACATTTGTCTCGAAATTGCGTGGTTTTTCTTTTACTTTGCGAACTAACACGGTCGGCCATTTATGGGAGTCAAAATTTTGACTCCCATAAATGGCCGACGGTGTTTGTCGACGAGGTAAGAGGAAAACCACGCAATTTCGAGTGATACTTGTGTGGATCATTATATTCTACTTTTAAAACATCTTTCTAACCATATGCATTTTATAACAAACGGTTACATACGCTTTTCAAAGACCAAACTCGACCGATCCAAGGCAACGTGTTCCTTTAAAAACAACTGTTCTTTGGAGATAGTCATTACAAAGTGTTACCGCAAACCTTTCCATATCGAACAAGTTGTTGAAAATGATTAAGGCAGCCGTTCTAGGTTTCAAATCAAATCATCATTCGATTACATTCAAAAGAACCAATTTAATAACCAAACTACAAAGGTTTGAAATTAATATTAATGGCATATAGTCACATTCCCAAGTGATATGCCTGGATCCATTGTGGTGGAAGTTGATGAACAAATCCTCGCCGGTATGAAGTCGGCCATATTGAAATGTGAACAGTTTTGGCACCTGAGTTATTTCCAATTATCGGGAAAAACAAGTGGAAGTGCATTTGCAATTTAGGTGAAATGGGTTCACACTGTCAAATCCGACTTCATCTGCAATTGTAACATCTTATTAGTGTGCAATGAAGTATGATGGCGGTAAATCGACCGTGAAATGAATGCCGCACCCTATGAATTGCCGCTCGGTTTCATCCGTAAAACGCCGCGCCGTCTCCCCATGGATGTATCCCCAACGAAATGGTGGCACCAATTTCGTGAGCTTGGCTCCTCTTTTTTGTGCGTTTGAAAATGCGATTTCAAGCGCCAGTCCACTGTTAAGTGCTCCTACCACAAGGCCGAATCAAAGGTTCACGCCGGGATTACAATAGTAGACCTTAAGTCTGAGTTATAGGGTTTAGCTAGTACGGCCTAATGCATTTACAACACAGAATGTGAAACATTGGTTTCTCTAGAGTCGTTCACCATTGTAGCGGGTTAGAATCTGGCTATAACTCAAATACCCCAGTCCAATCCACAAATTATAATGTTGCTACTATGAAGGGGGTGAAAACCGTTCACCAAATGAACATGGTGGGAGCAATTTCAATTCCAAAGGACTTTCGCCTCGTATTAAAAAAGCGAGGTACCCAGCTTTTTCCCCGAGCGCCGTAAAACCCTCCCCAGGCGAAATGCGAACACGTCAAAACAGCCGGAAAGCCGCACCGAGGAAACACATATCGGCTCGGCGAGGGGGGGTTGCTCTGAGTCTGTTAGTTCACCGTCACCTCAAAACTGCTGTACGTTATCAAGTCGCAAAAAAGGGTCTATTTCGTGTGAACATGAAGGCCTGGAGGGGAATGTCTAAACTATTGCACGATACGAGTTGGTGTGGATGAGGAAAGGGGAACTGTACATAGCGTAACAAGTGCACTGTACTGTACTATGGAGTGAATTGAAGTTACAATTAATTGTGTGGGCACCGAGTGGTCGATTTTGTGCCGTATTTAATAGGTCTGGAAACAGTAGGTTTTTTTGTTCTAAATATGATTGCATTTTTTTCGCTAAAAGCCATCCCGAGGATATGGGTAGAATAGGTCATAAAAGGGCTACGGGTTAGGGGTGGATGTACTACTTGGGAGAATAAATAGTGTACTTCTCGTTGGTTACATTTTCTATATAATATTCACACAATGAGAAACACATCAAACAAAACGAAAGAAGACTAGACTAGCCTTGTTGAGGTATGGAGGACGCTCCAGTATTGCACTGTTTGGTTTGAGGGTCTAAAGACAAATTTACCCACAATGAGAAACACATCAAACAAAACGAAAGAAGACTAGACTAGCCTTGTTGAGGTATGGAGGACGCTCCAGTATTGCACTGTTTGGTTTGAGGGTCTAAAGACAAATTTACCCACAATGAGAAACACATCAAACAAAACGAAAAAAGACTAGACTAGCCTTGTTGAGGTATGGAGGACGCTCCAGTATTGCACTGTTTGGTTTGGGGGTCTAAAGACAAATTTACCCAACACATCAAACAAAACGAAAGAAGACTAGACTAGCCTTGTTGAGGTAGTGAGGACGCTCCAGTATTGCACTGTTTGGTTTGAGGGTCTAAAGACAAGTTTACCCAAACCTTATATGTATTGTGTTATTGACCCGTTTCACGGCTTAGGCTCCATATTTGGCTCAGGCTAGCTTGGCCCCGCGACTGTTTTGATATTTGAGCGTGCTTCGTGTATACGTGCTCAGGGCTTCAGACGATAGAACGGAGCATGAAGCCGAATCCAAAGCCGAAGCTGTGATTTTGAAATGGTTCATAGTGCTGTGTCCACCTATTCTCAAATGGCTTAATAAGAAGTAAACGAATATACAATCTCCGACTGGCGGGATCAGAGAAACATGAAATGGCCGTCGGTATCAGCACGGCAGCAACCCGGCTAAGTTGTGATGTACATTCGTTTTCCGCGATGTTGACGTTTCGCGTAATGAATTGTCATATAAATAATGATTCGTTGACTGAGTACCACAATGGCATAATGGAACCTCTATGCCCACACGAACCTTGATAATAGAAGCTCGTGTATTTGGACGACAAAATCTCACATTCCGTAGTCGTTGGTTACGTAGAATTTTTTGATTGTCCTTTTCAGCTCGTCGAGACGCGTCTCTTTGTATTCGTTTCTCTTATTATATCGTATACTGTTTTCATATATATTTTTTTAACAAAACGTTTTTGGGTTTTTTTTAGCCTCGTTTGCCTCATCTTCATTTTAGAGGAACGTTACAGAATTGGTATGAAACAAAAATCGTAAAGAACACAGGTTTACATACAACTTACACGGTCTGATAATGATGATGATAGTTGAAAACATCCCTTGAAATATTTCTGTCTGAAATGTCATATTTGATGAGAAATAAATAATCTAACTTCGCGTTTGGAGTAATATCGCTCAGTGAGCGTCTTATTCATTTTTATTATGGCATAAATGCAACACAAAATTGGTAATCGGTTGTTCACTATTCTCTCGTGGCCAATCGATCTCAAACTTCTATATGGTGGATTACAATAAGTGCTTCATTGCCAGCAACTGTTTTGTTAGCATAACCAAATCTGTAATGATGTGTCTTTAAAGGCAGTGGACACTATTGGTAATTACTCAAAATAATTATTGGCATAAAACCTTTCTTGGTGACGAGTAATGGGGAGAGGTTGATGGTATAACAAATTGTGAGAAACGGCTCCCTCTGAAGTGCAATAGTTTTCGAGAAAGAAGTAATTTTCCACGAATTTGATTTCGAGACCTCAGATTGAGAACTTGAGGTCTCGAAATCAACATCTATAAACGCACACAACTTCGTGTGACAAGGTTTATTTTTCTTTCATTATTATCTCGCAACTTCGATGACCGATTGAACTCAAATTTGCACAGGTTAGTTATTTTATGCATATGTTGAGATACACCAACTGTGAAGGCTAGTCTTTGACAATATTATCAATAGTGTCCACTGGCTTTAATGTGTTTCTTTCGATCAAAACCTGATATGTATTTATGTGACAGTAATGGAGGGGATGCTTTTAAAGGATTTGGGTACTTTTTGTTACACAAAACACAAAGTCCACAGATTTTCATTACCTTTACACAGTTTGAAGATAATGATAGTAGAAAGCTTCCCTGAAAATATTACATGCTGAGGTGCTGTAGTTTTTGAGAAATGAGTAAAACAATGTCATGAAAATACGTTTTTACATGCTAAAATAATTTGCATCTCATGATCAGTGAGACGAAAATTATTTTCATGACATTGTTTTGTTCATTTCTCAAAAACTATACTACCTCAGCACGTAATATTTTCAGGGAAGCTTTCTGCTATCATTATCTTCAAACTGTGTAAGTTTAATGTAAATCTGTGGACATTGTGTTTTTTGTCCCTCCAAAAGTACATAGACCCTTTAAACAAGGTAATATGGATCAGGGGTAGGTTGGGACGTATCTTTAAAAACATTCATTTCATTGTCAGGGGAAAAGTGTTCAGTTTCCATTTGATTGTCAAGTCCATAGGCCAGTACTAATAACTCGAAAGAAGTGATAGATTGATTTTTTTCAAGTTTATACGAGTTTTCATCATTTTGATGACCTATTGATCATGACGAATATGACATTGCTATTAAAGACAAGGGACAGTATTGGTAATTGTCTAAGACCAGTCTTCTTTCAAACCTGTGAAAATTTGAGCTCAATCGGTCGTCGAAGATGCAAGATAAAAATTGTCACACGAAGTTGTGTGCTTTTAGATGCTTGATTTCGAGACCTCAAACTCTAAATCTGAGGTCTCAAAATCAAATTCGTGGAAAATTACTTCTTTCTCAAAAATTACGTTACTCTAGAGGGAGTAGCTCAAAATGTTGTATACTACCAACAGCTCCCCATTACTTGTACCAATTAAGGTTTTATGCTAGTAATTATTTTGATTAATTGCCAATAATGTTAACTGCCTTTAATGGCCTTATAGTTTTGATCAGGCAAAATGCGTCATTATAATAAGTAGTCCTAATAATAAGGCAAGGAAACAATGGCACGCGGTAACCTTGAAAGAACATACAAAATGTTGCCGGCTATTTTTACCTCCAATAGCCCGTCCCTTTGAGCGAAAACAATCAATCATCGAGGCATATTAATAGCACGCTCTTATTTTACGAAGGAATCCACTTATTGTTAGACGGCGATTTTATGAGCATACTCATAAAAAAAGAAAACATTTCGGAACAAAACAAGCTATTTGGTATTCCAGATGTATATTATGAACACGGCCACTTTTTTATTTTGGCTTTTACGATTCATTGATACCAGACCGAGGTTGCGAGGTGACTACACCGCCATTTTTGTACGTGAACCAATAAATTATTCACTTATTTTTATTGTATATAGAAACCGGGTGGTCAAAATGACAATCAAAGGCAGTGGACACTATTGGTAATTACTTAAAATAAACTTGGTAACGAGTTATGGGGAGTGGTTATAAAAAACATTGTGAGAAACGGCTACCTCTGAATTGACGTAGTTTTCGAGAAAGAAGTAACTTTCCACGAATTTGATTTCAAGACCTCAGAATTAGATTTTGGGGTCTCGAAATCAAGCATCTGAAACCACGCAACTTCGTGAGACAGTGGTGTTTTTTCTTTCATATATCACTCGCAACTTCAACGACCAATTCAGCTAAAATTTTCAAATGTTCGTTATTATGTGCGTATCATATTGAGCTTGAGATACACCAAGTAAGATGACTGGTCTGTTACTATTACCAACAGTTTCCAGTGTCTTGAAATGCGGGGTTTGTAAATTCACAGACAAATACTAATAGATAAAATGAGATCATTGAAGCATGTAGATTTCTAAGCTTAAGTTCAGCAATAATGCACCGTGATTATGACGCGTGTAAAAACTACCAGTATTATTATTTTTTAATTAATACAACCTGCACTTTTAATGCTTCCTGCATTAAAGGAACACGTTGCCTTGGATCGGTCGAGTTGGTCTTTGAAAAGCGTTTGTAACCGTTTTTTATAAAATGCATATGGGTAGAAAGATGTTGTAAAAGTAGAATACAATGATCCACACAAACATGCCTCAAAATTGCGTGGTTTTCCTTTTACCTCGTCGACTAACACGTCGGCCATTTATGGGGGTCAAAATTTTGACTCCCATAAATGGCCGACCATGTTAGTTCGCACAGTAGAAGGAAAACCACGCAATTTCGAGGCAAACTTGTGTGGATCATTGTATTCTACTTTCAAAACATCTTTCCAACCATATGCATTTTATAAAAAACGGTTACAAACGCTTTTGTTTTGACCAACTCGTCCGATCCAAGGCAACGTGTTCCTTTAAGTGCCATGAACTTTACCTCATATATTATATAGCCTATACACGGTCCGAGTTACAAAGGATCGACAGATTATCATACCAATGAAACATTATTGTTATTGTGTCAAGGTCTGCCGAGATATTCTAACTGAGAGACGTGCGTATTTAAAATAAAATCCAATTCTAAACAGCCGTAGATAAAAGCACAACTATACTAGTTTAGAGGCAGCGGACACTACTGGTAATTGTCAAAGACTAGCCTTCACAGTCGGTGTATCTCAACATATGCATGAAATAACATTCCTGTGAAATTTTGAGCTCAATCGGTCATTGAATTTGCGACATAATAATGAAAGAAAAAACACCCTTGTCACACGAAGTTGTGTGCGTTTAGATGGTTGATTTCAAGACCTCAAGTTCTAAATCTGAGGTCTCGAAATCAAATTCGTGTAAAATTACTTCTTTCACGAAAACTACTCCACTTCAGAGGGAGCCCTTTCTCACAATGTTTTATACTATCAACCTCTTCCAATTACTCGTCGCCAAGAAAGGTTTTATGAAAATAATTATTTTGAGTAATTACCAACAGTGTCACATGCCTTTAAAGTCTGGAAAGACATTTTACAATGCTTGAGGGTGAATTGTTTTGTATTGAATGCAAATCATTTTCTAAAATGCGTTCTGTGGATGTTATTTCTAGTTCAATTGACTTATCAAGTTTAAAATCTCCACCGTACTCAATGTGCCTAGACTCGTTTATTGACGACGTTTTGACCAACAGTCGTATATTGTGATTTGTGTAATGTGGGTTTACCCGCTGTTCGTTCAACCTCACTTACTTGGGTTTTCAAAGACCACGTTGCACAGCATTTGGGAATCAATAAAAGTTACAATTAAAGATGCTATGTCAGATTATTTGCCGATTTGAAAGGGAAAAAATTATTTAAAATTTAATAGGTATTTTGATTGGGGTCGAGAAAGTTACAAGCTTTCATTTGAGCCATTGCTCCAAAAAGTCCGCAAATTTTGAGTAGCAGTGAAATAAAGTCCGCAAATTTTGAGTAGCAGTGAAATAAAGTGCTCAAAATTAGTTTTTGTCGGGATCCCGACAACATATAACGTGCCCATATAATGCCAATATAATGTGGTTTATAAGAAACGTTTTAAATGTTTGTCATGGGTCCTGACCATTAAAAGTAAAAGTTAACTTTTTGTCGTTAGAGCGGGTGATACTCTTTGAAATACCATTTACTCAAAACAATCTCTTTTTTTGTTTAATGTTTGGGGCCAAAACCTGGACATAGCATCTTTAAATTGAATGTAGTCGCTAAACAATTTACAACATACTAGGGTAGGGTTTTTTTTGTCTGCATTGATCTGATGAGGATGAGCACATTACCAAGAACAAAATGATATTTACCTATTAAAGACACTGAACACCTTGGGTAATTGTCAAACACCAGTCTTCTTAGTTGGTGTATCTCAACATAATATGCATAAAAATAACAAACCAGTGAACGTTTGAGCTCAATTGGTCGTCGAAGTTGCGAGATATAATAATGAAAGAAAAAACACAGAAAGTTGTGTGCTTTCAGATGCTTGATTTCGAGACCTCAAAAATCAATTTCTGACGACTCGGAATCAAATTCGTGGAAAATTACTTCTTTCTTGAAAACTGCGTTACTTAGAGCCGTTTCTCACAATGTTTTATACCATCTACTCAATGCTATAGAAAGTGATGGGATTGTGCCTTTGATGGTACAAGCATGAAATTTGGCACGCAGTCAGAGTATGGCATGTCTTGAGATGTTTGCCTTAAGGGAATAGCAGATTTGTTGTCCTTTGAAAATGTGTAGGGCCTAGTAGAGTAAAAGCAACCACAAGCTTTTCATGACTGTCAAATTTCAATATGCTTGTATCGTCAAAGAGGCAATTCCCCTGATATTTCCACTATATTCCATTCTCTGTCTTAAAAGTCTAGGTAGAGATTAAATGTGTACTTCAGAACTTACCCATGTATGTCAGTCTCCGTTGTAATTACCCGCCAATTCTTCGGAAGCCAGTCTGGTGGTGATGATGTGGCGTCATTTGGCATTACGCTCTTTGTGTGGTGACATTATCTCTAATGTTATTACGTAGATGTATTAATGATTGCACGCTGCTTGAATCCCACTAGCCTACAGAACAGTTAATCAAGACCACATTGCCTATTCATAAACCACTCATAATCACTTTAGTTCACTCCAATTCAATCACAGTTTCCCCGCGTAAAACAAATTGTGCCTTTATTGTGTGTGATTTTTATGGTGCGTCGGGGAAAAACAGACCAAACTGGCATTTTGCGAGCTGCCTGGTCATCACCGATCCACTCAAGCTTTCAGATTCAGTTTGGCTACTGAGTCAATGATAATAATAATGATATCAAGTTAGCTATTTAGAGATAAACATGTCGGTTCCAATTTATTGTTAATGGAGAAGTACGTCCACTGTACGGGGGGCCAATGGTGAAATTGTCCCCACGTGCCGTCCGTGCACGCATGGTCGCCGTTGTTGTGCAGACGTGCAGACGGGGACGATAGAAGAAAAAACGCGCGAAATCGAATCTTGTTGGCCTTTTTTTTCTAACGGATCTCCCACGCTGTGAAGCCATTTGGGTTTCTATAACAGTTGTCATTACCCCTCGGCCGCAGTTGCTCCCTTTACACAGCTAGAAGTCTAAGCTAGGATTATATTTAAACTTCCTATGTCATTGTGTTTCACAAAGACTGAGACCTAATCAAATTTGCTGTGGAACGTTTTTTCCCACTTTGATATTGCATTATCTATACTGCATCCTCTTTTTATCTGGGGTAATTAAGGAATGGTGCGTGACTTGGGGTCCAGAGTACTAGGGTATGCATGCACACGGTAGCTTCGTGTAAAGTCGGCTGCAACTCCTTCGATAATCCTATCTTCTCATTTCATTTTAGATACATTTATTTCATGTCAATATCAATCAATACATTGTGATAACATTGTTCAGAAAACATAATAATAGTAACTTGTACTCAGGAAAACTTAATACAGTTAAAGCCATTGTACACTTTCGGTACATACAAAAAAAAGTTCACAGATTTACAAATAATTTACAGGGTTTACAGAAGGTAATGGTGAAAGACTTCTCTTGAAATATTATTCCATGAAATGCTTTACTTTTTGAGAAAACATTAAAACAATATCAATTCTCGATAGCGAGAATAACGGATTTATTTTAAACACATGTCATGACACGGTGAGACGTGCGGTTCCCGTTATTTTCTCCCGACTCCGATGACCGATTGAGCCTAAATTTTCACAGGTTTGTTATTTTATACATAAGTTGTGATACACGAAGTGTGGGACTTGGACAATACTGTTTACCGAAAGTGTATGATGGCTTTAATGAACAATAAATAGAAAATAGTTTGACGTTAACATGTAGGAAAAAGAAGAAGCAAAAGCTTTTTTCCCTCTTCCCTAAAGACAAGGACGATTTACATAAAAACGAACACTAACAAACAAAAGGGCCATGGACATTATGCATGAGTGAGACTGGGCAATAGATAAATAATTACACACACAAAATGTGTATTGAAATAAAGAGATATATAAGTATTAAGTGATGTATAAATCAATCAAAATCTTCTTAAGCTTTTTACGTAAAGAAAAAACACTGACTGACTGTTTTAATTCTGCATTAAGACTATATTCCAGTAAAAAAAAACTTTAAGAAACACACTCTTTTTGAAAAACTCAGTTCTACTTTGTTTAACAAAGAGATTGCCTTTGGCTAAACCACGGGTCTGATGAGTATGAACTGAAAGGGTGTAACAAAATAAAGCGTATACATTAGCCGTACATTAGTTGCATCATCAAGGAAAGCCTTGAATAGTGTGTAGAAAGAGTAAAACTTTACCCATCTGATAAAATCTTCAGAGACAGTGTTCATGTTTTGCATGTTGCATGATCAATCTTATATCATGAAATGACAAAACCTGTGAAACAATTGACCCAATCCGTTGTGTGAAACAGCCAGTTTAACCGAAATCAAATAAAGTTTTCTTCAAAAAGACTTAGTTTCAGAGGAATTATTTCACAGGGGGGAAAAATGGTTCAAGAAAATGTATAAAGAACGTACATACAAAAAACGCATGTGAAAAAATACCAAGAGGAATTGAAATGGAGTTTACATTTTCGAAGTAAAACAAAATCATAGGCCTAGTTATTGTCCCCTCAATTACACAGTTAAAAGCAGTGGACACTATTGGTGATTACTCAAAATAATTATTTGCATAAAACCTTTCTTGGGGACGAGTAATGGGGAGAGGTTGATGGTATAAAACATTGTGAGAAACAGCTCCCTTTGAAGTGCCATAGTTTTCGAGAAAGAAGTAATTTTCCACGAATTTGATTTCGAGACCTCAGATTTAGAACTTGAGGTCTCGAAATCAACCATCTAAACGCACACAACTTCATGTGACAAGGGTGTTATTTTCTTTCATTATTATCTCGCAAGTTCGATGACCGATTGAGCTCAAATTTTCACAGGTTTATTATTTTATGCATGTGTTGAGATACACCAAGTGAGAAGACTGGTCTTTGACAATTACCAATAGTGTCCACTGCCTTTAAAAATAATAATTAAACACTGCGTGACGACTTCGTGGTGTGAGGAAATAGTCAGGTCCCTTCCTGTATTGATTAAAAAAGCCACCAACGTGCAGAAGGGTTTCCGACGACGGATGTACTAAATAATAAAAGGCCCATGCAAATCAACAATAAAACCAGTCAACGATAGTAAAGCTAGTATGATATTGGAATATCGATATAGAGCTTGGACATTCAGTGTACAAACCTACGGGAATGTCCAATATCCAATATGGATGTACAAGGTAGATATTCAATGCACGTTTCGCCGTGTCATGACATGTGTTTAAAATAAATCAGTAATTCTCGCTATCGAGAATTGATAATTGTTTTAATGTTTTCTCAAAAAGTAAAGCATTTCATGGAACAATATTTCAAGAGAAGTCTTTCACCATGACCTTCTGTAAACCCTGTAAGTTATGTGTATGCGGAAACAAGGGTGGGTTTTCCCGTTATTTTCTCCCGACTCCGATGACCGATTGAGCCTAAATTTTCACAGGTTTCTTATTTTATTTCTAAGCTGTGATACACTGTTTACCAAAAGTGTCCAATGGCTTTAAGTGTGTGCAAACTTGAAACCCTCGAAAATCGTAGAGACACTGTGTAGCGATAATGTATATTTATATAGTGATAATGTCTTGTTTGATATCCTCTTCTTTGTTAATTTCTACTTTGATGTAATTTTTTAACATGAAGTTGACATGTAGATTCAGTTTTTTTAACTTCGAGACATGTTTTAATCAACCATTTTTGAATTTAATTTAATTGAAAATTGCTGTTCTCCTGGTTTTCCTTAAACAAATCCCAATGGTATCTTACTTTCACTTTACAATAACACATGTTATGGAACTATGAACATTCCACAGACAGAAATCTCTAGTTCCACTTTAAAGGAACACGTTGCCTTGGATCGGTCGAGTTGGTCTTTGAAAAGCGTTTGTAACCGTTTTTTATAAAATGCATATGGGTAGAAAGATGTTGTAAAAGTAGAATACAATGATCCACACAAACATACCTCGAAATTGCGTGGTTTTCCATTTACCTCGTCGACTAGCACGTCGGCCATTTATGGGGGTCAAAATTTTGACTCCCATAAATGGCCGACCGTGTTAGTTCGCACAGTAGAAGGAAAACCACGCAATTTCGAAGCAAACTTGTGTGGATCATTGTATTCTACTTTTAAAACATCTTTCCAACCATATGCATTATATAAAAAACGGTTACAAACGCTTTTGTTTTGACCAACTCGTCCGATCCAAGGCAACGTGTTCCTTTAACATAGTGAACTAAAAATAATAAACGTATGTTTTGAGAGTAATTTTGCCGACGGACATTCGCGTGCTTGGGCGGTACGGTAATGACTGGTCGTAATAATGACAGACGTGAAAATCAATGGGGGGGGGGTAGATCATCCAGGACAATGGCTCAATATGGTGATATGACAAGCAATTAATTTACCTGTTGTTGGTGAATGTTTCCAAACACAATGTTGATGATCACGGAAGCATTGCTTGATTATGAAGCCAAATGGGTTTACTATAATGACACCTCGGCAGATTGTGCCCAGGTGTCATTCTGCATCGAGTATCCAGAAAAAAAACCTTTCTGACGAATGCGGCCATTTTGGAAACGATTTGTCATTCACTCTAGTTAATGTTCTCGAACCAAGGCTTTATGGACACACTAATAACAACATTATAATATTATGTCTGTTTATAATAATGCAACGCACCAGAAAAGAAATAATGCAACGCACTCGGAAAGAAGTCCACAGGCGCTCAAACATAATTTGAAAAGGGATATTGCAAGAGAGTTTCTTCAAGGCACTGGATAAAAATTACTCCAAATAATTGTTAGCATGAAAACATGAAAACTGACTTGGTAGCGAGCAATGGAGAGCTGTTGACAGTAACAACATTGTGAGAAATGGCTCCCTCTGAAGTAACGTAGTTTTGGGGAAAGAGGTGATTTTGACTCTTAAAAGAAACTTTATTACGCATCTGAAAGCACACAAACTGATGCATCAATGGTGCCTTTTCTTTTATAAATTCGATGACCAATTGAGCCCAAATGTTCAAAGGTTTGTTATTTTATGCACATGTTCAGATACACCAAATGAGAAAACAGGTGTTTGACAATTACCAATAATTGTTTACAGTGACTTTGCGAAATGGTGTGACAACGGTAGGTTGTTTGAAATTAAAGACAGTGGACACCATTGGTAATTGTCAAAAAGCAGTCTTCTCACTTGGTGTATCTCAACATATGCATAAAATAACAAACCTGTGAAAATTTGAGCTCCAATGGTCGTCGGAGTTGCGAGATAACTATGAAAGAAAAAACACCCTTGTCACACGAAGTTGTGTACTTTCAGTTCTAAACTTGAGGTCTCGAAATCAAATTCGATGAAAATTACTTCTTTCTCCAAAACTAGATCACTTCAGAGGGAGCTGTTTCTCACAATGTTTTATACCATCAGTCTCTCCCCATTACTCGTTTCCAAGTAAGGTTTTATGCTAATAATTATTTTGAGTAATTACCAATAGTGTGCACTGCCTTTTAAAGATGACAAATCTACTGGTGTATGACTTGATTACATTAATGAAAGCTTTTACGGCGAGACTAATTAACACGCTAATGATACCACCTTTTTAAATAATGTGCAACGACTCGTCAAACAAACGTTAGTGAGCTTACCGTTATTAATCATCAATTTGAAGATAATTGACTAGAACCAAGTCTGGCGCGTATTCGAGCTTCCGGGAGCGAAATGATTTCACTTCAGTTTAATTTAGTTATTTCTCATTGTATGTTGGACGGGGAGTGCCTCATATTTACCTTTGGACTTGTTTCGCAAAATGGGATTTCAACATAGCTCCCTCATAAAAGTCTGATTGTTTATTTCAGTGTAGCATTTAAAGGGAAGGTACACGTTTGATAATTACTCATAAACAAATATTAACTTAAAAACTGACTTGGTATTAACGAGCATTGGAGAGCTATTGATAGTATAAAACATTGTGGGAAACGACTCCCTCTGAATTTACGTAGTTTTTTTAGAAAGACGTAATTTCTCACTCAAATAATAAAACATTTCTAGCTAGAAGTCTTTTATTCTTATCTGAATGCACACAAATTCGTCCAACAAGGGTGTTCTTTCATAATTTACTCGCAACTTCGATGACCAATTGAGCCGAAATTTTCACAGGCTTGTTATTTTATGCTTATGCTTACACCAAGTGAGAACACTTGTCTTTGACAATTACCAAACATGTACCTTCCCTTTAACAATACAACTCAAACTAAGATGTTAGACAACTTCTTCTGGGGCAGGCAGATATAGGGGAAATATTTCGGGAGAATTGTGCATTTGTTGATACAAGCATAGGAAGTGGCACACGGTCGGTGGATGTCATGTTTTCTTTTGTGTGATTTTTAAATCCTTCAGTGCACTCTCCCTTTTAGATTGTATAATTATATTTCTATCGTTGGGAGGGGTCTGGTTTTACACATCTTTTGATGAAAGTTTTTAAATTTTTGTTTTAACCTTGACAGCCCCTGTACAACTTGTAACTATTGTGTATTTCTAAAGATTTATAAATAAATAAATAAATAAATAAATAATTTATTTAACTGGAGTGCCATCTCAACCAACACATCCTTTCCAGGTGTGACAAAAAAAAATTCCTGATTCCCCGAATCAACCCACATCTTCCGAAAACGAATTATTGCTACCCAAAGGATCTGCAAAAACATCCTTTACCTCGAAAAAGAAAACCCGTTTATAAACGACTCACCTTGGTCAAAAAACGCCACACTTCTTCGGTTGAACTTTTTCCACCAACACTTTCCAATTATAAGAACACAAGTGGAAATAGCAGAGCACAGTTACAATATTTTTTGGAACTGTATTATTACACAAATACATTTTTCAAATTACAAGTCAACAGATACAGGGTCACTGGACTGGATAGCACCAACATTATTATCCTTTTTATAATACACACAAAAATGCATAGAAGATCGAACAATTTAAACATTTTCAAAATGGCTGTCATTGTCAATTGTCAAGGCAGGTCGATTTATTCCATCAAATAAGTGAGCTGCACTAAAACAAAACGTTACCTAGTCGATTTGTGTAAGACATTTTAGGATTTTGATAGTTATGTATGTACTGCGTTATAAATGTTATTTGATTTGACTTAAATTGATTTTAAATGACTCTCCAAACAACATATAAAGGTAGACGACCTTTATCAGTCGATTGCTAAAAAGTGTCGTGGGGCTATAAGCTCTGAACATAATATCCGACCTTTATATAGTCTACATAAACATTATCAAAGTACAGCAAAAGAAAACACAGGCCCGTTAAAAGAACTAGGCTGTCCCAGGGCGATGTTGCATTACTGTTAAAACGTCCCCGTCTGTATGTAAAACACGCGACAGAAAGGGGAAATACAAAACGCTAACAGTGACGAAGAAAGACAAAAAATATTTCCATGCGGGGAGAGTGAAACAAAACACCGCTGTACAAATATTATCTATCGAATGAAATTACCGCATATCACATAACCTTAAACAAATTTCAAACCAATTTAAAGATTTTTGGTACACTTGTATGGTGTTCCGTAGAGATAAAAGGGTAGAAAAAGAAAGGGAAAAATCAAGCTTGACGTGAACAGAGTGGTTTATGCACTGACGACCCTATTGGAAGAAATCTACTACACGGGACTCGTTTCTGGGTGGCCTGCAGCGTGTTAAATGTTTGTTCAGGACAGCAGTCGATAGCATAATATTTCCTTTTCCTCCCCCATCTTCTTCTAATTGTTTACTCGTCGTCTTTGGGGTGATTTCTAAGAAGATTTTTTTTTTTCGTCATCTGTTCTTGGCCTTAAGGGACTGCTGACAGTCTTTGACAGACATGGCATTGTCGAGAAGAAAATAAAGTGGCACTGCCTATCAAAAGGTACAATAATTCCATACCCCCATAAGCCCGGTTCATACTTCCTGCGAATGCGAATGCGAAGCGAATTTGACGTGAATTGCCCGTCACGACCCTCCTTTCGCATCGATATTCGCAAGTGAGTAGAGCAGAGGGCAATACGAAGCACTTCCGTACACATTCAGCTAATGTTGTGAAGACGGTAATTCGCCATCGATTTGCGTAAGCAATTGGTAAGCCATTGGTACTGTTGGTAAAGCGTGCGTTTCATGCGTAAGATATTGGTAAGGAGAGGTTTAAGGACGACCGAGAACATATTTACTATCAAATCGCAACAATAATATTGGGCGAATTCATCGCAAATTTCAAACGTTCATATTCGCAAGATATTCGCACAAGTGTGAGAGTAGCATTACGATCACGATTCCCCGCTTACTTGCAAGCGCCGAATTTCTGCTCTAGTCTTATAAGCGTAGAATGCCTAAGGAACGCGGAGTACAGTATGCACGCGCAGAGAAGCCCAAATTCGCCGCTAACCCGTTAAATACGCTAGTCGTAATCACACAATTTCCTGCTTCCGTTAGCGCAGATTCTGCGTCTATACGGTTAGCAGAGCCATGTTATTGGGCCCCGATGTTAGAAGTTCGTGAGTTATAGGCCAGAGATCTGCCGTTGAGCTCATGTCCATAACCACCTTTGACCTCGTGTCGTTTCACATGGCCTCCATGGTTCTGGAGATTCAAAGTTAAACGCAACCTGTATGTGTGTATAACTATATACCTGTCCCAGTAGGCTATCCCTCAGCATGGCCTGATCCCTGTATCTGAAACATTCGACTATCATTAAAGACACTAGACACTATAAGTAATTGTCAAAGACCACTCTTCTCTCTTATTGTATCTCAACATATGCAATAAATAACAAACCTGCGAAAATTTAGTCGTCGAAGTTGCGAGAATAATGAAAGAAGAAAAAACTCTTGTCACACGAAGCTGTGTGCTTTCAGATGCTTGATTTCGAGACCTCAAATTCTAAATCTGAGGTCTCGAAATCAAATTAGTGGAAAATTACTTCTTTATCGAAAACTATGACACTTTAGAGGGAGTCGTTTCTCACAATGTATTACACTAACAACCTCTCCCCATTACTCGTTACCAAGTAAGGTTTTATGCTTATATTTATTTTCAGTAATTTTCAAAAGTGTTCCCTCTTTTTTATAAGTATACATTTTTTGCATCGTACAAGTAAGGGCATAATCACAACATACTTATTTTGTAGTTTGGTAAAAAAAAAGGGGTCGTTCACATTAAATCAAAGAGCATTATGTGCATTGCGCCCTCTGTAGTTCAAACATTTTTGAACATGTATCACTACATCCAGTACATAAAAAAAAATAAAAAACAACAATATTTACCTACCTTTGCTCAGAGAGGAAAATATTCCCTTTAAAGTTCAAGTTTCCCCGTCCATCCTTAGGCGTGGTCTGCATGAACGTGACAATCTAGTTTGTTTAGCACCATCAAGAGCATGATTTACACGTAAGGATACACACTGCACAAACTGAGATGTGAATATTCCCGCCACCAGACATCAAATCTCTAACAACTCGGTCAATTGTTTCGGGGTGAAATACCCCGACTGTTTTGCTTCTACAAACGGAGTGTGTTTATTGGTGGTTTGTACATCCGCGCTCAAACAAAAATGTTATTGTGGCGATGATGTTAGTCTCTGCAAACGAAATGTTTTTCAAGAGAACGTGGTGACCCCATCGAATGGTTTCTAGAGCCACTTCGATCAAACAAAATTCAAGTGGGTTTTCTGTCTGAGCTAAAGGCCTAACATTTTGTCCATGCCGCCAAGAAAAAAATTGCCGTGGAGCAAGAAGTAGAAGTGGTTTTGAGAAATCGTGACTTGACTGTGAAATTCGCGATTGTCTGTGTAGCAAACGTGTTCTTGTCTTAAGATTATTCTGCCCGAGAAGGGGGCAACAATATTATCATTGTATTACAGTATAGTACAGAGAGTAATAATTGCCGATTTAATTTCATCTTATTGGATTTTCTTGAGGAGCAAAGGACTGTTCGTCATACCTCTAGCAAAAACTACCCGGCGTAGAGACAGTGGTAGCTGTGAAATCTGAGGTCTCGAAATCAAATTCGTTGAAAATAACTTCTTTCTTGAAAACTACGTCACTTCAGAGGGATCCGTTTCTCACAATGTTTTATACTATCATCCTCTCCCCATTACTCGTTACCAAGTTAGGTTTTATGCTAATAATTATTTTGAGTAATTACCAATAGTGTCCACTGCATTTAAGGGAACCGGTGGTTAACTACTCAACCGGTGGCTTCAGAACTAACACAACTAAAAGAGACACTCACCGCACTCTTAGTTTTCTCCGCCATGCAAAGTTACAAATCTGACTTTAAGTTTGGTGTTTTCAACCTCAAAATCGTGCCACAAATGAAACTTAACGTTAACGTATGTTTCTCCTGTTCCATTTTCCCCTTTCAAATTTTGGCTTATTTTGAGCCGTTTGATAGCACCCACTCGTGATGTTTTGCCGACGTTTCCATTTTCAAGACGAACATTGTGTCTTACATGTAAAGGTTTTTAGGGGAAAAAAACCTTTACATAAAGCACTTTCGGTACATAAAAACACTTTCGGTACAGAAAAACAAATAAAAGTTCACAGATTTACAAACAACTTACAGGGTTTACAGAAGGTAATGGTGAAAGACTTCTCTTGAAATATTGTTCCATGAAATGCTTTACTTTTTGGGAAAACATTAAAACATTAACGATTCTCGATATCGAGAATTACGGATTTATTTTAAACACATGTCATGATACGGCGAAACGTGCGGAAACAAGGGTGGGTTTTCCCGTTATTTTCTCCCGACTCCGATGCATGGCCGATTGAGCCTACTAAATTTGCACAGGTTTGTAATATATAGAAGTTGTGATACACGAAGTGTTGGCCTTGGACAATACTGTTTACCGAAAGTGTCCAACTGCTTTAAGAAGAATCAATGAGCAGCATAGTTGGACAAAGTAGCCATAAACCAAATAATGTAAGTCTGTACTATTTCACAGGCAGATTCCTAATTGTGCAACGAATGTACTTTGAAATTTCTTTCAGCCCATAATGTTGATAGAAACTAATAATGTGATTCAAATTTATATAAATATTGTTCATTATTTTATTTTGGTTTGCCGTTTTAAGACCGGATTCAATCAGCAAAATATAATGCCTGCATCGGGAAAGTTTCTTTCAACCTCCAATCTTTTAGGCTACAAAAAGTTAGACCCCAGCAAACATGCAATGCTATCGCATCTTGAGAATATGCAGTCATCATGAAGCGAGTTCAACCGGCAAATCTGACCGTTGCACGGTATCAATCGTGGGCAGTGTGACCTGATAAAGCCTCGGAGCCAAGTCTCACTCTTACTCCCAAGCCTTCCCATTTCAAACTCAAAAGACACACCTATCAATTGTGTGGTTTCACAGTACGTTTACACCCTCAAAATACATTCCTCAACAAAAAGGACCCCTCTCGCAACGAACAACTCTACCGATCTTATATTTCTCGGCGAGCCACAAACATCTTTTCTATGTTGAAGCAAGTTTCATTGATTATTATGACTCTCCTTTATGGGTATATAAATATCAATTTATAACAGAGTTTTACATGAGACTATCCTATTTCTCGCCTTTTCTATATCAGAGAAGTCATCCGATACAGTGCAAGCATGACCTGCATACAAAGTCGCCGTAAATATATCTTTGAAAAACACCACGATTTTTCCCCCTCTGGCAAAATGTTTCAAATTCATTCCGGGCGATCGCTTTGAAAACTATTGACCAATTTCATCTGCACCCCCGATAATGGTGTAAACTACTGCCGGGGTGTCAAGGGAAATCACTTGGAACTCAAATTTCAAACTTTGAAGATCACCTTACGAAATAACGGTGTTTTCCTGTTACAGTGAAAATTGACCTAGTGTCTATTTGCAGTATGGTTTAGGAGGTGGAGGTTATCAAAGGCTTTATAAAGCATCTCAGTGGGAATTTTATCGCTTGATAAATGCCCATTTCCGAACCCTCTCTTCGGGTTGAAACTTCAACTGCTACTTTGGTATTGGTTTACACCAGTGGTATTGAAGCTTTGTTCTTTCGACATAAGGGTTCAAAATCTGGTAAAGGAATTCAGCCCCAGCCTTTGTCTGGGCTGACTTTTGGAGTTAAATACTTTTTTTTCCCTCACCAAAGTGCACACAAAACTGTGATCAGATGACCCGATCAGATGACTGTTTATAATAATAATAACAATCATAATAATAATAACAATAATTACCGTATTTATAGAGAGCCTTTTCCAAATGGTACAAAACTATACCTGGGTGAGAGACATGGTTCCCGTCAGACATGCTTTGATCCTGACGATAGCTCCAAACATCCCTCCAAAGTAAAACTCGAAAGTAACTTGAAACAAAAATTGAAATTGCCTTTTTTGTAGAAAACAAATAGTGCAATATTAAGTATTTTCAATGCACTGCGTGGCCGTTGAGTTCAGAGACACTACCCCTCCGGGGACAAACCAAACAGTAGAGCTCAACGACAAAAATTGTTGCCGACAAAAATCCTAAGTTTGCCGACAGAGCCTATGTCTTTATACCCTTACGGCTATGCTAAAGTCATTTCATGTAGAGAGTGCCAGACATAAAGGGACTGTATAGACAAAATAGAAATGTCAAATTAAAACTCGAGAAAATTATTTTGTTTTGTATGGTTGGAGCCAGGTTTTTTTAATAACTTTTTCCTGATGACGCCACTGCACTCTGTTCAAAAGATGTTCTTCTCGTCTTGATCAGAATTGAGTCTTTAGTGGTAATTGTCAAAGACCATTCTATTTTTGGTGTATCTCAACATATGCATAAAATAAAAAACCTGTGAAAATTTGAGCTCAATTGGTCATCGAAATTGCGAGACAATAATGAAAAAACACAACCTTGCCACTCGAAGTTGTGTGCGTTTAGAAGGTTGATTTCGAGACCTCAAATTCTAAATCTGAGGTCTCGAAATCAAATGCGTGGACAATTACTTCTTTCTCGAAAACTATGTCACTTCAGAGGGAGCCGTTTCTCACAATGTTTTATACCATCAAGCTCTCCCCATTACTCGTTACCAAGTACGGTTTTATGTTAATAGTTATTTTGAGTAATTACCAATAGTGTCCACTGCCTTTAACGCCTTCTTGTTTTGCCCCTCACTGTCCAAACTCACAAGCTTTCGAAACTCAAAGATTTGACCAAACATTTTAAAGATTCTGAGCAATTACAATCGTAATGCTTTAAAGATATGAACGAGCAACTGCCTCTTCGGCAATATATAGCGCTCTGGGTTCAGTGTGTTTTTGGTTTTTGAGAGTTTGTTCGCGTCTTTATGTTGACGTCATCAAATAATAGAGAAAACCACAAATTTTAAAGATGCTATGTCAGATTTTTTGCCGATTTGACCCAAAATTGTTGGTTTAAAATTCAGTAGGTATGGGGGTCGAGAAAATTACAATTGCTCGAAAAAGTCCGCCAATTATTAGTAGCAGTGAAATAAAGTGCTCAAAATTAGTTTTTTGCCGGAATCCCTTATGTATTTTATAAGAAACGTTTTATTTTTGTCATGGTTCCTGACCATTAACAATAAAAGTTAAACTTTTTTTCGTTAGAGCGGGTGATACTCTTTGAAATACCATTCATTCAAAAAAATCCATTTATTTAATGTTTGGGGCCAAAAATCTGACATAGCATCTTTAAAGGCAGGGATGCTTTTGGTAATTGTCAAAGACCAGTATCCTCACTTCGTGTATCCAAACGCAAGCATAAAATAACAAACTTGTGAAAAATTTGGATCTATTGGTCATTTAAATGCACTGGACAACTTTGCTAATTGTCAAAGACCAGTCTTCTCACGTGTATCACAACAAGCAACATAATAAATCTGTGAAAATTATGACTCAATTAGTCATCGAAGTTGCAAGAGGAAATTTGTATTAAAAAACACCATGGTTGTACAAGTTCTGGTGCTTTTAGAAGCTTAAATAAACGGCTTAAGGCTCAAAACGACTTGGAGCTGTTTGTCACAATGTTTCGTACTAGCAAAGGCTCTCCATTGCTCGATATTTTGAGTTATTACTAATATGCACATATTGACTGGCAACGAGGTAACTAGTATACGTCTATTCCCACGAAGGACATTGAATGTGACCAGGGGTCGATTTCACAAAGAGTTAGGACTCGTCTTATCTCGAGTTAGGACGAGTAACTCGTCTTAACTTAGGATTAATCTTAAAGTCCGCATGCTACAGTACAGGCTTGGGACTCGTCCTTAGTCCTAAGATTAATCTTAAGTAAGGAAGAGTTTTGTGAAATCGACGGCAGTTCTGTAGTAATGATATTAAAACTATCAAGAAGAGCATTCCTCTTGTCAGGCAAAATGCGTCATTATAATAAGGCAAGGGAAACAATGGCACGCGGTAACCTCATTATAATAAGGCAAGGGAAACAATGGCACGCGGTAACCTTGAAAGAATACACAAAATGTTGCCGGCTATTTTGGAGCCGTTTCTCACAATCATTTTAGACTATCAACCTCTCCCCATTACTCGTTACCAAGAAAGGTTTTATGCTAATAATTATTTTGAGTAATTACCAAAATGTGTCCACTGCCTTTAACCGATTGAGATTTTTTTGAACGAAAAGTGTACACTGCGAGTTCGTCTTGAGATGTCTTTTAAAGGTAGGGTCATTGGTTTTTTTTACCAACACGTTGCTGAATGAAGATACAATAGCAGTTACATGTGAACATTTCAGCTATTTTCACAAGAGCATTGAATCCACCAACGTTTAGCGAGGTAACAGACGCATCTATTATGCTACTCTCATACTTGGGCGAATATTCTAGCGAATATGAATATTTGAAACTCGCGACGAATTCGCCCAAAAGTTGCGATTTAATAGTGAATACTGTTCTCGGTCATCCTTAAACCTCTCCTTACCAATATCTTACGCATATTATAACACCCCTTACCAATATTCTGCCTTTTCATTGGGTTAGAGCGCGTCGCATGATATGTCTTAGTTTTGCTAGACGACGGCCGTGTGATAGCGCATCGGTTTGCCGTGCGCTAGTCCGAAAGACTAGCACACTGCGTGCAGTACCCAGACGTCCGTTGCGTGTACGAGGATTATAAATTAATAGTCTGTAACCATTTCGGATTACATGACACTACATGCAGCACAGTAACAGTTTTCGCAATCTGTATTCGCGTCGTCTGTGGATTGTAGCATTCAGGTCTGTAACTTAATAGTACAGTATTTAGAAATGTTTGGGGTGTTATAAAACAAATATTGGCTGCTTTTACTCGTGCAATGGTTTAAATTATAACACCCCTTGCAAGTATTCTGCCTGCTCATTGGTTTAGAGCGCGTCACATGACATGTCTTAGTTTTGCTAGACGACGGCCGTGTGATAGAGCGTCGGTTTGCCATGCGCTAGTCCGAAGACTAGCACACGGCGCCGTGCGCTAGTCCGACAGACTAGCACACGGCGTGCAGTACCCGGACGTCCGTTGCGTGTACGAGGATGCTAAATTAATAGTCTGTAACCATTTCGGATTGCACGACACTACATGCAACACAGTAAGTAAAAGTGTTTGCAATCTGTATTTCGCGTCGCCCGTGGATTGTAGCATTCAGGTCTGTAACTTAATAATAATAGTACAGTATTTAGAAATGTTTGGGGTGTTATAAAACAAATATTGACTGCTTTTACTCGTGCAATGGTTAAAAACTATGACTCCCTCGGTGATCCCCGGAGCGTTCTATTTTCCCTCGGCTTCGCCTCGGGAAAATAGAACGCTCCGGGGATCACCTCGGGAGTCATAGTTTTAACCATAGCACTCGAAACAGTCAATATTTGTATAATACGCACGCTTTACCGACAGTACCAATGGCTTACCAATGCTTACGAAAGTCGATGGCGAATTACCGTCTTCACAACATTCGCTGAAATTTAGGACGACCTTCGTTTCGAGATTAGTGCAGCACTCGTGAACGGCCACCAACCCTCTAGACATTTTGAGAAGTGATTCGTGCCTGAATCGTTTCTTGGACTCAAATGTTTTGGGGTGATAATTATCCATACCATAGTTTCGAAGGAATCCTTTCTCTGTACGATCAACAGCTGCAGTGACTCTCAAAAAGTGTGTTTTTAGGTCATAAATTGTTTGAGTTTTTACCGATCTATAAACCCATACCCATAAGTTGAGATTTCTGCGAACATTTAGTACACAAACAAGACCTACTTCGTGCATGTTGACTTCGTGATGAAACATGAATTTATCGGTAATAGCACGAAAACATACAAGGGAAGAAGAGGTTGTAGGGCAAGTAGTTTACAAAGTACATGTGTCGATCGTAGACGTCAAGGCCCTTTCGTGCAAACAGTTAAAACTTCAATTTTTATTTGGTCTATTAATAGTCAGTCCTTCAAACCGATGGAGGCATTTCGTGTTGCCTTAGTGAGCAATTTAGGAAACCCCTCAGTGAAAGCAAGGCTGAAGGCTATCAATTTCCTCATAAAGACTCGTTTTGGTCACAACGGAAAATAACAATTAGCACAAGACGGCCGAAGCCAAGACAAATACTACATCAGTGAATAATTTCAACAATCCAGATGTACTTTTTTCTTTTGCGTCGAAGCTGTACAACTGTTCAATATAGTGGTCGGCACAAATCATGTTAGGCTTGCTTGCGGATCGCTCTGTGTCAAGTCTATAATATGTCAAAAAGAATGTATTAGAAATTGAACACTCCGTTTTCAAAATATTCGAGCCCAAGGATAGTATCCTTTAAAGGGTCTATAACTTGTGTAGAACAAAAACCACAATGTCCACAGATTTACACTAAATTTACACAGTTTGAAGATAATGATAGTAGAAAGCTTCCCTGAAAATATTACGTGCTGAGGTGCTGTAGTTTTTGTGAAATGAGTAAAACAATGTCATGAAAATAATTTTCGTCTCATGAGATCATTATAATCATTTACAAACGTATTTTCATGTCATGACATTGTTTTTACTAATTTCTCAAAAACTACAGCACCTCAGCAAGTAATATTTGAAGGGAAGCTTTCCACTATCATTATCTTCAAACCCTGTGAGTTTAATGTAAATCTATGGACATTTTGGAAAAGTACCCAAATCCTTTAATACATACAATGACTGCTACAAAATCTCTACTCACAATTGCACACCTGTACTATTTCTTTCCCACCCACAGTGTCACCCTCCCCCCCCCCCGGAACTGTTTTTCCCACGCACAAAGTGCATCGCCAATAATAACCTTCGTCTGGAAAAGTTGCTTTTCTCCGTTTGGAAAAGTTGCTAAAGACAAACAGGTTTAAGAATTCAAATTTAACTATTGCTATCCATAGACATTGCGTCCAGCCATATGTACTGTCTTTTACTCTCTTTTTTATTTTTCTAGCATCTCCTGTGCAATTACTCTTTCATGTTTATTTTTATTTTTATGTGTAATTGTGGTATAACTTGTGCAAGTATATTATATGTTGCTATATATAAGGATCTTTAATTTCATGTTTTTTATATACTTGACGATTAAACCATTCAATTCAATTCAGTTTTTGTGAAAACAAACATCCGATTACTGTTGAAATTGGCTTAACGTTAAAAAGACGTGATGAAATTAATCTGTTTTCAAAAGCTTTATTAATGGGAGGGGCAATGAACATCTAAAATAAATTATATATTCATTTTATTTTACAAATTATTTATTCATTCTTTGTTTTCCTATGTTGATAGAGGTTGATGTTTCCGCAGATGTAAGTCATGTTTCCTAGAAAAAAACAAAGTTGTTAAAAATAATTGTTTATTATACAAGGTCCGGAGAACCATCCCCCGTTACGGCACTTTACACGATTCGGTTAATTGTATTGAAACCATATTTTCATCAGCGATATTATTTTCTGCCTCTTCCTTTTTAAAGTGCTTAGATCGAATGCACTCTGTAGTTAAAATCAATCACAAATACTATCCACTAGACGATGTAAAGTATCTGAGCGGGGATCGAAGCGTTAATATGAACGAATGGCGCCGTGAAATTAAAAATGAAAGTAATCACCATGATTTAATTATTCTCAGTCAGTTCATTTTTTTTATAAGTTTTTTGCTGTGGGAGTCAAGGTCAGGGTAGGTTTTCCTTTTGAATGTTAAGTCATCAAAACACCCGCCGTGCAGTTAATCCATTTTGTAACAGGATTATCGTGTTTAGAGTCCGACAACCTTGACCCCACAATGTCCGCACTTATGTCATCGAATGTTATTTTAGATCTGTTATTTAAAGGGAAGGTACACGTTTGGTAACTACTCAAAATAAATATTAACTTAAAAAACTGACTTGGTAACAAGCATTGGAGAGCTGTTGATGATATAAAACATTGTGGGAAACGACTCCCTATATGAAGTAGCGTAGTTTTTGAGAAAGGGGTAATTTCTCACTAAATAATAAAAGACTTTTTATTCTATTCTGAAAGCACACAATTTCGTCCAACAAGGGTGTTTTTCTCTTTCATCATTTTCTCGCAACTTCGATGACCAATTGAGCCCAAATCTTCACAGGCTTGTTATTTTATGGTTATGATGGGATACACCAAGTGAGCAGACTGGTCTTTGACAATAACCAAACGTGTACTTTCCCTTTAATTGTTGTTATTGGTTTGTTTAAGATATAAGATACAGGAGACAGTTTGGTGCATAAGGAATGCTATCACAGTGTGAGGCGGCCTGATGTGGGTAAAGATTTCGTTGAGGGTTTTTTTTTTCTTGGGAGGGGGGGGGGTAGCAAGTCTATACTTTTTTCAAATCAGAAAACCGACGTGTGACAAGGGTATTTTTTTCTTTCATTATTATCTCGCAAGTTTGATGACTGATTGAGCTCAAATTTTCACAGGTTTGTTTTTTATGCATATGTTGAGATACACCAACTGTGAAGGCTAGACTTTGACAATTACCAATAGTGTCCACTGCCTTTAACATTAACAGTTGACTCTTATATAGCGCGCGTTGAGCGTCACTCAGTGACGCTCAAGGCGCTGTAACATTCAGTATTTTCCTGGTATTGTGATTGCGTTTAGCACCGTGTAATGGTTTACAAGGTGCTGTGTAGCAATATGCAACCATTCAAACTAGGAACACCTGGGTGAACCCCTTCTCTTTTCGATAAGTGCACTGGGTTATTTGACGTGCGTAATACACAACACACGGGATCAACTGCTTTATGTCCCTTTCGAAGGACGACGCAGTGGTTAGGTGCCTTGCTTAGTGTCACGACTGGGCACGAACACACACTCTGCTGATCAGAAAGACCAGATTTTGATTTCGGTGTTCTTTTGCTGGTCCACGAGTGTGATTGATTTAGACCTCTGAGTCATCAAGTTGTATTCTTATCTGGGAGGTGTTTACACATGCACGCATTCCCTCGGGGTGCATCCCGCTAATGACAAAACAGTCGGCCTCCGTTAATATTTTGTAGGCCCTTCAAATATTCTTCTTTAGACAGATTTGAGAGCCCATGAAAAGGGATACATTTTTGTTTTTAAAGTTGCCCAAATGTGACTTGGGGTTTGTTGACTTCCAACTTGAATTATTTTGGATGATATAGGCCCTGAAATAAGTGGTCACTTTATGTCGCAACATATGGCTCTGAACATGACCATCCATGTCGAACATGATCGGACATGGCTATGCTTAATTGTGGTGCATACAGAGTTATCGTGGATTTAAGCAGACTGTATGGCGTTGAAAGTTTACAAAAACGTACGTAATGATTTTGCGTACTCATTAGTAATGGCCCAGGCGTGTACGCCTTACAGATTTCATGACACATCACGTACGTGGTGGAAAAACCATTTTGTCGATAATCCACATTTTGCAATATCAACGAATGCACCCCAAGTATTTGAAGAAGAAGAAGAAGAAAATATCTATAACAAAAAGGGAATGCCGGAACTTTCCTTAGATCTCATTGGTGTTGACTAATTCAAGTATAGACATGGAATTAAAAATCATACCCGCACTCGTGCTCGGCTTCGAGCGTAACGATCGAGAGTGGTCCTCAGGAGTGATGGGGGTCCACTCCCCCGATGATGATGTTTACTTATTTCTTGGTGGAATGATAAAGTCCCGTCCCACAGAAATCCTTCAAAGCTCACGGCTGGTTATCGACTCATCACACACAAATCAACACTGACACTCTCTTATAGAGTCACCGAACGTGCATCTCCAACTAGGTCAGTCGGTAGGAATGTCTTCTTGGTGAACGGTTGATTTTTTAAACAGCAGTTTTCGAATCAATATTCGACGGGGCAGTGGCAGGATTTGAAGGAACGTGAGACTTGGTCTCCAGAACGGGGGACAAGTTCATGTGAAATAGGGTGGCCGACTTTTCTGTGGGTCACGTAGGCCTACCCTATAACAACAGTCTGTGGTTTTTTTTTTTTTTTTTGGGGGGGGGGTAGCATGCAGACCTTAATTAAAGCCATTGGACCCTTTCGGTACAGAAAAAAAAAAAAAGGTTCACAGGTTTACAAATAATTTACAGGGTTTACAGAAGGTAATGGTGAAAGACTTCTCTTGAAATATTAGTCCATGAAATGCTTTACTTTTTGAGAAAACGGTAAAACAATATAAATTCTCGTTAACGAGAATTACGGAGTTGTTATAAACACATGTCATGACACGGCGAAACGCGCGAAAACAGGAGTGGGTTTTCCCGTTATTTTCTCCCGACTCCGATGTCTGATTGAGCCTAAATTTCCACAGGATTGTTATTTTATATATAAGTTGTGATACACGAAGTGTGGGACTTGGACAATACTGTTTACCGAAAGTGTATAATGGCTTTAAGATTAATCCTAAGTTAGGACGAGCTACTCGTCTTAACTCGAGATAAGACGAGTCCTAACTCTTTGTGAAATCGACTTCTGAAGTCTTTCACTATTTGAGTGAGATACTATTACCTCTTTCTCAAAAACTCTATTTACTTTAGAGGGAGCTGTTTCTTTAAAATGTGTTGTACTATCAACATCTTTCCATTGCTCGTTACCTACTATGTTTTTATGTAACACATATTTTGAGTAATAGCCGTTATGTCGAGTGCCGTTAACATGCGAGTGGCAGGCTATTCTTTATCTTGGAGATTCGTCACGGCAAACTGTGTAGAAGTTTCGTGTGATAGCGCCCTCTTTTTGAATGATCTTCCTCCCGCAAATGGGGGCAGTGTGGACAAAATCCCAATGAAACGGCCACCCTTCAATTTGTCCAAACCCAGCGCCACGTCGGCAAATCGGCAAACAAGGGTTATGATTTCCACTCACATATTCACCGAAAAACTGTCCAACACAGCCTTCTTAACGCCTCAACATAGTTTAAGGCGTTTAGATAGCCCCGTATAACAGGAGATTTTGTTTGTGTGTGTGTCCCAAGACCCAAGTTTTGAGGTTTCTTTATAAAGTTTTTGCTTTTTGCTTCGACAAATTCTTGCTTGTCAATTGGATTCTTTCACCATCGACTGGTTTCTCAAAATGCCGAGCATGAAGAAACCCCTCCACCTTACCCACCACCACCATAGCTTCTGGAACCAAAAAATGTGCCTTAGATTAAAAGGGGAAAAATTGACTTTAATGTCAAAACTTTAGTTCATCTTTCGGAAACAGTGCTTATGTTGTTGTAATTATATTGTGAGCTTAGTAACAAGTATATTATTCTCGTTTGGGCGTCATAAAAACCTAGATACTGTTTTTGCAGCAGAAACTCAAACTTTCGCGCATCGCCATTGACTTCAAAGACAACTCTGGGTTTTTTTTTCAGGGGTTGATGCAAATTGCCTCTCCATTGAAAACTCTAGGTGGCGCTTTGTATTTTGAGTAAACAAAATTGTCAAAGATAGACTTATTCAACTGTCGAACCCCTCGTTTTGAATTGAATGTTCTTTAATTAATACTTTAACCATGAATATTACAGTTAACCCCTTAAACTATTATGCAGGGTTTAATTTCTGATGGAATGACAGCAAAAACATGAAGGGACACGTCAAGAAACACGTGATTATTTTACCATTTGTAAGTTGTATCCCTTTAATAAATACATGGTTAATTTAAGATTTATAATACATACCATAACACTAGATTGTTTGGCCTTATGCACGACACACAAATTTGTCAATTGCTACAAATTGTCACGACAACAAAACAATCTTTACATTTATTGTTATTTTACAAAAATCAAATAACCTATAAGTCGGCATTTTGTCAAACAGGATATCAAACTATAATTCAAGCCCGAAATACAAGATTACATCACAACATTTTTCAATGAAATCACAGGTAGGCCTACTGATAGATACAAACATCTCGTTTAGTAGACTGGTCCCCGTCTCTATCCGAGAGACAGGCACCGGTCTTACAAACCCAATGGTTTCATTGGATAAACATTATAGTGACGATAAGCTGTCCATATCGGGTGCGTTCGTTTGGGTCGACCCCGGTCTGCCCCGGTGCGTTCGAATAGCTTTGACGTCATTCCAGGGGCTCACCCGGGTCAGCTCCCAGTGCCCTGCGTGTGGAGTGGGTCACTTGGGAGTGACCCGAGGTGCATGACGTCACTACGTCACTAATTCCTCTCTGCTGTTTTTTCAATGTTTTTAACCTAATTAATGTGCTTTATTGTACTTTTTATTCCCGAAAAATGAAATAAATATAGATATAAATAATACGAGAGGGCGAGTGTTTTCGTTGGTTAACCGAGTGAGCACCGCGGGGTCGACCCGGCCAGGGAAGCTAATCGAACGAACCAACTGTATTGAGATTGTTCCGTTGTGCTGAGGGTACGTTCGTTTAGCTTCCCTGGGTCGACCCTTTCAGATGCTTGATTTTCCATTTTTGAAATCTCATTTTGAGGTCTCGAAATCTAATTCGTGGAAATTACTTCTTTCTCGAAAACTACGTCACTTCAGAGAGAGAGCCGTTTCTCACAACGTTCTATACTACCAACCTCTCCCCATTACTCGTTACCAAATAAGGTTTATGCTAAACATTACTTTGAGTAACTACCAATAGTTTCCACTGCCATTAACAAATTCTGATTGGTTTTTTTTGTATTCTTAACTTAGAGAAATTCGTATTTTTGTTATCACTTTGTAATTTGACTGCAATTCAGCCTTTGGATGCAATGGTCTTTTTTTCATAAACTATTTCAAATCAAATTGAATACATATACTCTACACAGGAGTACAGAAAACCAGCACACACCCTTCCATTTCCATGTCCATGCAGCAGAACAACGACAGAATTGGATGCGCGGTCAGAGGTGGGATGTAAAGCCGTTGGTCCCATGTGTTGTGTAAACGCATGTAAAAGAACCCAGTGCACTTATCGAAAAGAGAAGGGGTTCGCCCCGGTGTTCCTGGCTGGATTGGCAGCATAATGCGCCAAACGCACCTTGTAAACCAACCATTACATGGTACTAAGGATAAGGTATAATACCTTGCAGTAAAAACACCTGACGCTTTGTATCCTTTTTAAGGCGCGTTATAAATACGATTATTATTATTATTATTATTAAAGGTCCTTATGGCAGGATCCTGCCAGGAGCGCAAGACTGGTATCTGATGGCGTTATTCATGAGCGTCATTAGTGTGGCGTCAGATGATCAGCCTACCATTAATTTGAGAATTAGTTAGCTGTGTTTGCCATGCCAGAGAAAGCCGACCTTTCTCGACAAAGCCCGAAGCCTCCCAAGAACATCTCACCACTAAACACCTACAGCTCAACTTCTTTCGAAAGTGCGGTACACCAGTAACGCAACATCAACACGAGTGCAACACTTACTGCGATAAGTGCAGCAGCTATATCAAGTAGATTCAACTGAACCCATGTCATGTCACCGCGGTTAGAGTGGAGGTGTTCGCCTCCATGCGCCATCACGTGCTCAATCCAAAACTCAGCTCGCTCTCGAGGGCTCTGTGATTGACTCCTGAATCTTGCTGATGCACATTCGGCGTTTTCCTTGTAGCTGTCAAGTCAAATTTGAAAGAAAATGGATTTATAAATCGTTTCTTGTTTTTGTTGGGCACACTAGTTTGGTCTTGTAACTTTCACCGACTTGGACAAGTTGAACCGCCCGTATTAATGAACACTCTTTTGACGTCCCCCCCCCCCCCCCGCGGATTCCTTTAGATATACATGTATGTGTTTGTGTTATTACCAACTTACAACGTTTTGGAATGTGCAAAAGCCATAAGAAACCTCGGAGGTGAAGAAGTAGAGTATTGGTCACAACGCTAATTTTTTTCGAGGATAACCCCTTTTTGTAAGTGTCAGTTTACTGTTGGTCTTATGGTGTTTTTGCTTACAGTAGGCCTTAAGAAATTTGATTCATCGTACTTCATGCTGAAACATCTTTGATTATGATTCAATATGAAACTTTGGAACGCTAGGTGGCAGCAGACTTACAGATAGAAGTCCATTGCTTACGTAGTTTATGAGCATGTGCACATTACTGAAAACAGTGGATTTTGTTACGCGGCAAGTCTGCCGCCACCAAGCGTCCCAATGTTCCCCACTATAGGCTAGTACCTTGGGTTTGTAGCCACCTTCATGATCTTCTCGTAAAGCCCATCGGTCGTAACCTCCCGGATGCTGCCTTCGAAATACTCTGCCATACCGCGACTGCGCAGACGGAGCATGTTGTCCACCTGATCTGCAAATAGAGGTATGCCAACCACTGGTACCCCGTGGAAGATGGCCTCGTAGGCCCCGTTCACCCCTCCGTGGAACACAAACAGTCTTGTCTTGTTGTGTCCTGTGATAGGAAGAGAAAGTAAAAAGTGTATACATGCAGAAAGCCTTTATTAAATGTCAAGACAGACCCGTTCCACGCAAGGCTAACTAATGTGAGGTATTAACAGCAGACAACCATTCCCAATGGCATTCAACCTGCAAGACAAATACCTTAAGCGACTCTAATAAAGAAGCAAAGATCAGAGAATCATCCAAAATGCTGCTCATGTTTGCAACACCTGTCACCAACGAAGTCACCGTTACAGCCACCAAGGAGATTCGTTGACATCCATGGCTTACTCCACCATATGGAGGCACCCCCCCCCCCCTTATAAACTCTCATAGCATACAGTGCAAAACATACACAAAAGATACTTTTAAAAAAAATAGGTGGAGTCTCACAGGTTTTTACAGTAAAATGACAACTGTTTATCCGGGTGATAATAAGCCAGAAATGGGTCAGGGCCCCACGGGACCTGGATCCGGGTCAATTCTGTCCGGATTTTGTTTTGACTTGTTATAGTGACATGTACTGTGTTTAATGTTATAGTGCTTCTGAAATGGCGTTTTGCCTCGGAGGGCCTCCAATGGGTGCGTTGATAAGCTTCCCCGGGTCGACCCAGGTTGACCCCCGGTGCGTTCGAATAGCTTTGACGTCATTTGCGGGGCTCAGCCAGGTCAGCCCCAAGTGCACTACTTGTGGCAGACCGAGGTGCATGACGTCACGACAAAATAATTCTAAATGGCCACTACTTTGTCTGTCAGCAGGACATTTTCACACGGTTTGACATTTATTTTAATCCTTAAATCAGCAACTTTGTGAGTAGTTTGTACTGTTTTATTCGAAGACCAGTACTTTTGTATTACTGTAGATTATTGTAAAATTATTTACCGTTACAGTTTTCACACTAAAAATAAAATGCACGAACAATTTCGGAGTTCGGACACAAATAAAGTAGTTCCGGTCGGTTGTCCCAAGTTGCATTGGTACTAATACACTGGGGGAAGTTTGCGTTCGATTAGTTCATGTCAGGGGCTCACTCGGACGACGAGCACATTGGGATCAACCTGGGAAAGTTAATCAAACACACCCAAGGTAGGCTTATATACAGTTGAACTTACCCAATAAGTCATTCTGAGGAATCCAACTAGCTAACATCGTGTTGTTACCCAACGTAGCTGGTCGCCGTTCGGACATGTATTTCCAAATGACACGAAAGGGTAGCCTTGCCAGGGCACCAGCGATCATGTCGGCCATTTTGTCGTCCATGATGTTGACGAGGGTGCTTACAGAAAACACAAGAACGCCCTCATCCCCCGATCCTTGCACGAATGTTTCAAATTCCTTGGATATGACGACATAAAGACATTGATTAGTAAAGGCAGTGGGCACTATTGGTAATTTTTCAAAATAATTATTAGCATAAAACCTTATGGTTTACGAGTCTGTTGATAGCATAAAACATTGTGAGAAACGGCTCCCTCTGAAGTAACGTGGTTTTCAAGAAAGAAGTGGCTTTTTACGAATTAGATTTCAAGACCAACGTAACTAGTTTTTGAGGTCCCGAAAAAAGCACACAACTTCGTGTGACAAGGGTGTTTTTTCTTTCATTATCCTCTCGCAACTTCGACGACAAATTGAGTTCAAATTTTCACAGGTTTTATTTATTTTTATGCATGTTGAGATACACCAGGTGAGAAGACTGGTCTTTGACAATAATTACCAAAGGTGTCCAGTAACTTTAAATTGAGTGGCGAGTTAAATCTTAATTTGTACGCCATTTCAATATTGGACTCGTGGCATCACATTATAATAAAATGAAATCCACCGCTCATGACTTCATAAAGATAACGCTTTAAGGTTTTTGCTTTTGTTGACCATTTTTACAATTTATGCGAGCGTTAATTATCAAATACTTTATAACAAAATAATAGAGTTTATACGATCACATTCTCCTGAAGACGAGCAGAATATACGTCAATGCCACTTTAAGCCATTGGACACTTTCAGTAAACAGTAATGTCTAAGGCCCACACTTCGTGTATCACAACTTCTATATAAAATATCAAACCTGTGAAAATTTAGGCTCAATCGGTCATCGGGGTCGGGAGAAAATAACGGGAAAACCCACCCTTGTTTCCGCACGTTTCGCCGTGTCATGACATGTGTTTATCCGTAATTCTCGATATCGAGAATTTATATTGTTTTAATGTTTTCTCAAAAAGTAAAGCATTTCTGTCGTGGAATAATATTTCAAGTGAAGTATTTCACCATTACAAGTAATGTGTAAATATGTGAACTTTTTTTCTGTACCGAAAGGGTCCAACTGCTTTAAAGATGTGTATACAATCCATGGGTGTAGGCCTACCGCAAGTTTACTATTAGTTTTATGTATGTTTGGTTTGCGGTATTACCATTGTGTGTCTGTGTGTATCTACTTTCCATGTGGATTATGTTAGATCTGTAGAGAACTTGTCTTGCTTTATATTCTACTACCGGGGAGTAGATTTTCGGATTTCGAAAAACTTCTCAGTTCTGAGAAGAACTGTCCTGCTTTTATACTACTTCCTGGGCGGAAGTTAGAAAAAAAGGCCTCAACTTATTAGGCCTACTTATGCTTTAGTTGATCGCGGGGACTTCTCAAGGATAAAACAGGGGACCCTAGTTTAGTTGGAGTTTCATCAACTTCTTGTGATGTTGTCCCCCACTTTGTTTATTTTCTTTGTTCACTTGCACCTTACGGCTGTGACGCCACTCTGCACCCTCCCATAATAGCAAAATTATGTGCTGCAAAGGGATCACCTTACTCAAGGCAATAGGACCAGTCTACGCGTGGAAGTGTCGTGGCCGAGCGGTTAAGATCACCGAATTCAAACTCTGGTGTTTCTGATCAGCAGAGTGTGGGTTCGAATCCCAAGCCGTGACACTTGTGTCCTTAAGCAAGTCACTTAACCATTGCTTCGTCCTTCGGATGGGACGCAAAGCCGTTGGTCCCATGTGTTGTGTAACGCATGTAAAAGAACCCAGTGCACTTATCGAAAAGAGAAGGGGTTCGCCCCGGTGTTCCTGGCTGCGGCTGCTGTATGCGCCGTAGCACCTTGTAAACCATTATAAGGTGCTAACTAATTGGGTCTCAAAATTCATCACTGCAATAACATATCTTTCTGAAAGTTTGTATATACTCAGCGCCTTGAGTACCTTGTTTGGTAGATACGTGCGCTATATAAGACTTCGTTGTTATTATTATTATTACTATTATTATTATTACAACCTTGTTACCTATAGAGCTTACCTGGGAAAGAGGTTTAGCTTCGGTCACGGACATCCCTCCGCAGAGCACTACGTTTTGCTGCAGGGGTCGAGGGTACTCCAAATGAAAGTCCCAATTCATAATGTATAGAGAGGACGCCCCCATGATCTCCCGCGTGGAAAGGCTCGTCTGCTTTCCCCACAGTCCTCTGACCTTGTTTGTTGTGGAAAGATTCATGACATCGTACACAAGCAGTGAAAGTAAGTGCATGAGGTGATTCCTAAGGCGTTGAAGGAACGTCATGGAGTCCGTGAAGTTGGTGATGTACTCCGGAACGTAGCTCATGGGTGATGGTGTGTTCCCCCAGCGACTGTACCGGGTGCCGAGAAAGCCCCCGTTGGCCACGTTGACATACGGACGATCCAAAATATCGTGCGCAAGAACGGAACACCACGGGCAGAAATTGTCACAAACTACCAAGTCAAAGTTGATTGCCTTCAGGCGATCGTGATGGGAATCTTTCATCGCAGCAAACATTTTGGTTACGCAAGTGTAATATTTGTTTATCAACGCGATATCTGGATCGTTGGAGATTCCCAGCCCAAGCTTCACATACCATGTAAAGGACGACAACTCTCCGGTGAGACTCAACTTCCCAAAAAGGTTAGAGACGGCCAACATCTCTTCCGTCGTCACCTGACAGTCATAAATTTCAAAATGGAAAATGTCTTTGTGCTTCGCTGGGTCAGTTACGGACAGCATACAATCACCAAGAAGCACCGTTATGTTGTGGCCTTTCTCAGCCAGATCTTTGCCTTTCAAGACAAAAAGTAACATGTTTGATACAGGCCCTTGCATAGACCTACTCAACTCTATTATATACAGTGTACAATCCGATGGATCAGTGCATATTGGAGACTTTTGGGACGCTTGGTGGCAGCAGACTTACCAGGTAAAATCCATTGTTCTCGGTCATGTGCGCACGCTCAGAACTACGTAAACAATGGAAATTTCCTGGTAAGTCTGCTGCCACCTAGCGCCTCAAAGTCTCCCATTGGATATGACATTGCACTCTCAAAAAGCGCCTTCCCTGATGAGTCCATAAGGCGCCTTTCCTGAGGTCAAAAAGTGCCCTTACTGGGGCCAAGGGGGGGGCAAACAAACAAAATCTATCCCCAAAAGGATATCTTCGGCCCTTTTGCAGTCACCACTCTTTGAAATAGTAGGTGTGTTCGTGAATTTTCACTATAAAAGTTGCTGTAGCTCTCTATGTTTTAGCCACACGGGTTTTGTTTTTAAACACACAACGACCTCATCATCCTGCGTACCTTAAAGGCACTGGACACTATTTTTTATGACTCAAAATTTATGTTAGCAAAAAAATGACTTTGTAAAAAGCAAAGGAGAGCTGTTTGTAGCATAAAACATTGTGTGAAACTGGTATACGCCTGCAACCGTGGACCTCCTATATCGTCCCTCTTTTGTTTATGCACTAAAAATAAATTACCACAGCTCCCATTTTTACACTTTTAACAACTGTGGACCATTCCCAGCCGTGTACTCCATTGTCCACTTTTGTTTATAGGTTCCGGGTTTGAATGTGTATACCTAATAGACTCTTACCTATGAGGGTGAGTAACTGGTAATGACTCCCGCCTATCAATGAATCCACTATCAAGATGTTCTTGCTTTCAGCGCATGGCATATTGATGCAGGTCATCACCATGACAAAGAGAAGTAATCGCTGACCCCAAGGCAAAGAGCATGGGGATTGAATTCCGGTCATAACTGCTATCCTATTATCCGTCCTGAACAAAATGACAACAGTATTTTAGATTTTTAATTCTAAAGCTTTTATAGCACAAACACATCAGACTATAGAGCCTGAAAATCTGGTTTATACTTTCTGGCAATACGAGGCCCTCTTCGAAACAACTGGGTTTGGCTTTGGATTCGTCGGCTCATCCAGGCTAGCTTGGCCCCGCCGATTATTTGAATAACTGTGCGTGTTTGGGGTATACGCGCCCAGTGTTTCAGGCGTAGGAACGGAGCCTCAAGTCCATCCTCGTTCCCAGGGGTGATCGATCTCACCGCGCCATTTTTTCCCAGCATGCCTTGCTCGATCATAACTCCTAGAGTGCGTTTTGGTGACGCCAACCATTGATCTCCAGTATAATGGAGATCAATGACGCAAACCAAAGCCCAACCGACTCAACAAGTCGGTTACCGGTTGGTCTGAACAGCATCGTCACCGCGCTCAACCGAACGCGCGAAAACGCTTAACCGATGACCAATGTTTCTGGTTGGGGTCGCCAAAACCATTGATCTCTACTATATTGAAAATATAGTAGAGATCAATGGCCAAAGCGCACTTTTGTGCCCTTAACCAACGTACAAAAATCACCCTTGACCTCGCATCATTTCACATGGTATCATGCTTCTGGAGATTTGCAGTTAAGTTTGACGTAATATGTATACATATAGCCAACATCTGACATTGCCTTGCGGATAAGAACAGGCCAGGGGGCTAAAACAAATTCCCAAACGACATTGCAATGATTTGGTTAAAGATTTTAGTAATTTCACTATGACGTAATTTTGGCGGAAAGAGCCAGTTTTGACGGAACAGGGAAAACAAATAGATATGCGATGTGGTTTTGGGAGCAAAAAAAATCGAGGCCGGGGGGGGGGGCAGTCTGACATTAAACGTGCTTTTAAGGCTGTTGGACATTTCTCATAGCGAAACTCGACAGAGGGCGCAATACTTCAAAAGATGGTCCAAGTTCAAAGGTCATCAGATCGAACCTTTTGAAAGTGGTGGCCTAGCCTTAATTGTATTGGTTTAATCCAATCTTTAAACGGATTTATACCAAAAGGACAACACAAATAAAGAACTCACACTTTCTGTTTTGCGGAAAGTATCTGCACTTTTTATTGAGCTAATGTTTTATCATACTTGTACATGCGGTTGCCGTACAAACTTGGTACCGGTTCTCTCATCTTCCGAAGTTCAACCATGATTCAACCATAAGCCTTTTTGGCACAATGCTACAACACTATATGGTTTGGGTAAATTTGTGTGGATAAACCAAAACCAAACAGTACACTCCTTTGTCCGCCATACCTCAGAAAGACTTATGGTGGCCTGAAAGCATTACATCGGCAGACTGAACCGTAGTGTCGTCGTAAGCACACGAAAATGCATTCTATTCCTTCCAGTGCTTACTGCACATAAATGAATGACGTCAGAATGCAAATCCGTGGTGAACGCGCAAGATGGCCGCCTTATTTTCTTGCTAACCTGTGAAAATACGCTTAGGCCTACCTACACCTTACCATTGTTCTGCTAGAGTATGCATTTCCGTGTGCTTTGACGGTTAGCATGATCAAAAGGTCCCTGAAAACATTCTTTTTCAATCAGTAAATTTCGCCCTGCTTGGCCTGCAGTTCTGTAGTCAAAGAAAGACCGGCTTTTCGCGGGACTTTCTTGACTAAATGCCGCAGGTTTTGCCTACAGTCGTGGTTTTCTCTTGGTTTTTGATTGCATTCCCTTTTTGTTTTGTTTTCCTGTCATTCTCTGGGCGCTTTGTAACCATAGGAAAAGGCGCGATATAAATGGTATTATTATCATTACTATTGTTATATTATTATTAGCAGCGCTATTAAGTTTATGAAACTGTGCCATTGTATTACACTCTTGTGGCGTGGCGTTGTCAAGCAGTCGGTTTATAAACAAACAACCTCTCTTTGCGTCCTCTACCAAGATGCGGGTCATTGTTAGTTTGTCTTCCAAATAGGACACGTTTCAGTGCACGTGTAATATAAAAATGGTAATCACCTGATTTGACGAATAATCCCAAATATAACCTAGACCCAGTACTGGGGCGCTGTGCTAATTTGTTTCTAAATTTTGTCATTATCTGTAAAGGTTGACTGAATTACGAGAGAATAAAAAGGAGTTAAGCTCCCCATCAGTTACGCATAACCTTATTTATGTACATCTAACGATAGAAAAAAACAACGACTCTATCATACAGATAGAAATCCATCGCATGCTATACTCGCATTCTCACAAACACATCACCAATATATGACTAGGTTATTAGTTCCGCCACAGATAAAGCTGTGGATTTGGCAATAATTGGCGACAGATAACAAACGATATAAGGTGCTTACCTGTCTTCGAAAACTCTTTAGCTGCCCTGTCTTCTACAGATTGCAACTCTAATAAATTGCCAGCTTTTGTTTAAGCTCTGAGCGGTTTACGCCTGCTCGTTTTCAACCAAAAATTATGCCGCACTTCGTATAACTGCATGTCGTTAACATTGTTCATAAAATCATACCAGCAAAATGTTCAAAGAATTGATTATGAAGGATGATACCATTTCTGTTCAAATTCCGTTCACGCCAATAACTATTATGATGGTGCCCGTATAAGCTTAAAGGCCCGGTCACACAGGCTCCGATAACGAGGACGAAAACGAGACGATAAAAATGCACGCCCTCGATTGGTTGAATTGGTCCACGCTGAATACGACCACGCTTAGTCAACCAATCGAGGGCGTGCATTTTTGATCGTTCTCGTTTTCGTTCTCGTTATCGGGGCCTGTGTGACCGGGCCTTAACAGGACAACTTTGGTAAACATTGTCAAATCAGTTCAGTTCAGTACAAATTCCAATTCCTCAATCAACATAAATACAATATTAACAAAGTGATACACAAATATGCAGAAAAACACACACAAATACACAACAATTTGTTATAAAAAAAAATGAAAGAATATTAAAAAAATAAAAAAACAAATTGAATATAAAATTGTTGATCATCGAAGTTGCGGGAGAAAAATGTAAGAAAAAACGCACTTGTTGCACAAATTTGTGTGCTTTTAGGTATAGGTAATTTTAATGCCCTTAAAAGGGCTCACCCAGGCCTGAAGTATTTCAATATTTGAGTGAGAAATTCCCTCAATTTAATGCAGTATTTTTAGGGGTTACCATAGAGCCCAGTGCCTTAACCAGCATAAGTTTTGAGAGCACTATGAAAGCGTTGTTTTATAAAGTTCAATTTTTATCCAAAATAGCTACGGCAACGACTGTCGTTAAAGCCACACTTTCGGTACAGAAAAAAACAAGTTCACAGATTTACAAATAACTTACAGGGTTTACAGAAGGTAATGGTGAAAGGCTTCTCTTGAAATATTATTCCATGAAGTGCTTTACTTTTTGAGAATATATTAAAACAATATCAATTCTCGATTTATTTTGAACACAAGAACATGTCATTTATGCTGACACGAGGAAGGAAACGTGCGGAAACGAGGGTTTTCCCGTTATTTTCTCCCGACGCCGATGACCGATTGAGCCTAAATTTTCACAGGTTTGTTATTTTATACAGAAGTTGTGAAACATACACGAAGTGTGGGCCTTGGACAATACTGTTTACCGAAAGTGTCTAATGGCTGAACGTCCTAAATTATTTTATTTCCAATGCATGACATTCATTGCGATCCGTGGTGTAGCCGTAGCCATCGACTCGTGCGGACATAAGCCGTGCATGTTCTGCGGGATATTAATTGCGTCTCGTGAAAAAGTCACACACAGACCGTCCTTAAAGCTGCAACTCATTTACCTCCCCTCGCTTTAAAATAAAAACGCCAATTGAGTTCTACCATTTATTATTGCCTTTTTACCACTCTTATAGGCCCCTATAAGCGAGGTGTAGGCCTATTTTGAATTATATTTATTAAAACGGTATACTAATTAATGTTGCTCGATACATTGTAGTAGGCATTCCATTCCTTTGATTTTTGTACCCGATTTAGAATGGAATTATTTATAATTCGATTCGGGTAGTTTTGACGGAAACTTTTTGTCAGATCTACTTCGATTGCTGCAGTCGAAATTTTAAAAAGCATCGACTCTCTAGACTCCTAAATAAGGGAGGGAGGGTTGGGGCGGGGGTACAGTATTGATGGACTGCTTGCAAACTGAAAACATTTGGGGTTTGGGTTTCTTTGAGTTATATATAAGAAATAGAGAGGTGCATTCGTAAAAGTGTGAATTAATGTATTAAAAATTTTACGTTTTGCACGACGTAACCCGACCCCCCCCCCCCTTAGCCCCCCCCCCCACTTAGCCCATCCCCCCTTTAGCCCATGCTTTTAACGCTTTTAACATCGGTCTCATCACAGTGATGAGACCGATAGTAAAAGCGGAGCAATTAACAGCTCAACAAGATGGGCTACCCCCCCCCCCCCCCCCCAAGTCAATGATTGGACCAAAGTGAGTGGCAGGTTGACGCAAATCGGATGGGTGCTGGGAATGTTATGACCTTTGACCTGATCAAAACAACATGGCGGCTTCCGAGGATGACAGCGACTCGGACGGCAACCCGTTTTCATTTGAGGCTTTCTTGAAGAAGAAGACCGGTTCAGAAAATGGAGACTGCTCTCATGAAACTGAGGCTGCTGGGAAAGAAGAAGCCAACTGTGGAGATCGTCGGCAAACGGAAAAGAAGGAAACGCCGAAGGTTTTGACAACGACGGCTACCGAAAAAAGTTCAGTAAATGTCATACCTGGGGCTGGGCGGTCTGACTCTGACTCTGCTGTCAGTGTCGTCACTGGGTTGTTTCCTGACGATGTCACCGATGGACGTGCCGGACGTGGTGGAGATGGTTTGATTGGTAGTGGTAGGTAAAGCCAAGGATAATTTAATAATATAACCTCATCTTCTTCCACTTCAGGACGTCGTAGTTAATGAAATTGTCACAGAAAAATATAAAATTGTGGTGACCGTGATACTGATTAGAGATTGGGCAAAATCAAAATGGTAAATTTTTTAATTTGATTTTAACTTGTCAATCATCCAATATTCCAGCAGTTGTGGTAGTTGCAAAATGAGCGGAACATGTTAATTAAAGCCTGGTTCATACTTTTCATGCGATACAATTACAAATTTTTACGTCACATCAGTTGAAATGTGCTCTTTTCCTGCAACATGATATTCCCAACGTAAACAGGGCTGTGACGCGTAAAAATTTGTGGCAAATTTGCATTCTCAGCAGAGTCAGGAAGTATGGGATTGTTTTAAAACCCCCTTAAACCCCTCGACCCACGACCCTTCAAGGTCTGCCCCGTTTTCGAAGCGTGTCCCACTTCTTGCGAATTCATAAACGGCCGAGTAAGAATTCTTTTCCCAATTTAGAATTCACAGTGTGTACTGTGTGATAAAAATAAAGAACAGGCGACGCAACTTCCTTCCAATGTAACACTTTGTGCCAACACCAAATTCTAAAACGAAATGGTCTGCAAATTTTCTCCAGGTTTAATGAGGCCACTTGGCATAAAATGGGAGTATTAACTCCGCACGTCACGTGCACACCGGTCCTGCTCTCCTTGGCCAGACGGGCGGTACAAGCAGTAGGCCCTGTGTGGCCGGGGGTATGGGAGACAACAACCCCAATTACAGTAAACACGTGTGGGCCATTTGGTCGGTCGGGGTCTCCAACCTCTAGCTACGCATAGAGCAAGTAGTAGGGCCTACACATGACGGGACGGTAAACGCTAGGGCGGTAAACGCAGGTTCCCATTTGGGATTTATTTAATCTTTATTCAGGCTCGGGTCGGCCAAGAGATACGCCTGGTAATTGCGTGGGTTTTTGTTCTGTACATCAAAATTGCCATAGGTCTCGATCTCAGCCAATCACGCGCAATCTGCTTCGTGCTTACCACGTGTGTATGGTGTGTCTCGTACGCTGTGTGATAGATTGTGCGGATGGGAGGAATGTATGAAGTGTAGTCGACGTCATGATACAAAATTGTGTGCGTGATTGGCCGAGATTGTGAACAGTGGCAATTTCGGTGTACAGAAAAAAACATTACACAAAAGTCGAGGGGTCATGGGTCGAGGGGTTTTAGAACAACATGGAAGTATGATATGAACTAGTAACCCTCCTGCCGACGACCCAGAACACTTGGCCTCAAATAATGTGGTTAACCCTGGTGTTGCTGGTTCATATGTAGCAAGCACCCTTGTTTACAGGTTTCCCTGAACGCTTGCGAGCTACAGTGATTAAGTTAACAGGCGACCTTGGTTGTCATACCACTAGAAATATAATAAGTATCAGCCCTTTACAGCAGGTATTAGCCAGGATCTGTAAACATTTTATAGCCAAGTTTGCTGAACCAAAAAAAAAAGGCATCCAAAGTATCTTTTATGTAGCATAGTAGGAAAGCATTCAAATTATCTACATAGTACGTCGTACGTCTGAGGCTTTCTTGTGGTTCACGTGACTAGGATCAGGCTTGAGTCTGTGTAAGTGAGTTGTACAGCTTCAAGCAAGGAGTTGGCCTGTAGTACCCACAGTATTGAGTGACTCACCGTTTGTGAGGATACTTAACCTCTGATTTCTTTGGTTGGGCACATTCAAAAACAGGTTATCCTGATTCATGATAACAAACTCAAAACTTCATATTTTGTTTCCTCTCCAGCCTCCGCACACCCCACCCTGAAAAAATACTCACACACTCACAAAACAAACAAACATAACATTCTGCATTCAGTCTTGGTCCTACAATTGTTAGTTGACTTTATCTTTATCAATAAGGATAATAATAAAAGTACAGAGTGGAAAAAAAAGACAAAGAAAAAAGACTGGTCACCGGGCCAGTGCCCAAACAAAATTGACTCCAGGCAGGTCTGATTTCTGGTCTTGTTGCAGGTCTGATTTCTGGTCTCATTGCAGGTTTGGTTTTTGGTCTCGTTGCAGGTCTGGTTTCTGGTCTCGTTGCAGGTCTGGTTTCTGGTCTCGTTGCAGGTTTGGTTTCTGGTCTCGTTGCAGGTCTGGTTTCTGGTCTCGTTGCAGGTCTGATTTCTGGTCTCGTTGCAGGTCTGGTTTCTGGTCTCGTTGCGAGTCTGGTTTCTGGTCTCGTTGCAGGTCTGGTTTCTGGTCTTGTTGCAGGTCTGGTTTCTGGTCTCGTTGCAGGTCTGGTTTCTGGTCTCGTTGCAGGTCTGGTTTCTGGTCTCGTTGCAGGTCTGGTAACTGGTCTCGATGTAGGTCTGGTTTCTGGTCTCGTTGCAGGTCTGGTTTCTGGTCTCATTGCAGGTCTGGTTTCTGGTCTCGTTGCACCTCTTGGTCTTGTTTTAGAGTGTCTTTAATCTCCTGAACAATCCAGTAGCGTAAACTGTAGTATGTTGTATGTTCAGCCATGGTGATTGATCCATACTTGGACACAATAAGCGTAACCTAAATATAATGACGAAAGTTGGTGTCAACAAAACAAATCACTTCTACAATCTGCACAAAGAATTTTTCTCTTTTGTCCAATGACTGAGTAACTTGCATTAACTTTCAGGCTCTTGTGCGTAAAATGGCCATGTGTACCCGTGAATGTAGCTGTGCACAATTCATCAAAACCCAAGCCCATGTCACCTACCTTTTAAATTGCGAGTTTCATAAACAGTCCAAGGAAGCTAAGTGTACTTGTAAATTGTACTACAGAGAAAGTTGTTCTGTAGTTTAAAACTTCAGTGCACTTTCCAGAGTAAGGAAATATAATACTGTAAATTGTTCGGCAGTTTGTTCAATAGACTGAATACATACTACTTGATGCTCAAACCAACAATTTGAGATTGGGTGTGGGGGGGGGAGAGGGCAGGAATTACCAACATCCTCACAACTCCTGTTTAGTCTGAAAGGCCAAGCCTAGCGCAAACTCCACTACCCCCCCCCCCCCTCTCACAGTCATACTAATTCTTGCATGTGCTGGCTTCCTGTGTAGTCTTTGTCCCCCAATATCCTGCGAGAGTCAAACGTTTACTGCATAATTAATGAGAACGACTCACTACAGCTTGCTCACACCCCTCCTAGCCACTCTCTCTACGCCGCTTTTTTTTCTTTTCCGCCGTGTCCCGGGGAGCTCAATTTGAATGAGTAGATCTACAAGCGTCTGCTACTGTGTGAGGGTGCACTACATTACAGGCGCTTTGACGTAATATAGTCCATGAGACTATACTGTATGTTATACGCTGCTTCTGGAATTCTTCTTGAGACTATGTGCGAGCGCGGCTAGTCACTATGTACAATGCTCGATCACTCACCAGTATAATACGCTCGCTTGCCTGTTCCCTGGATTTAGCCTGTTGCATGTTGGTCCGACATGACTTCACTGTACAAGTTCAGGATTAAAAAATCGCCAAAAAGCACCAGCAAGTCGCTGCGGGAGGGCAGCAACAAACGAGGTTTGTGGAGGTCAATGTTTTGGGCTTTGCATGCAGTTTTTGTGTAAAAAGTTATGAGACATGAGGGTGTTGGCCACGAAAGGAGGGGGAGGAGTTTACTTAAAACAGGCTGCTTGCGGTGGGCCATAATCGCAAGGCACAGGTGGTGGTTTGATTAGGAAGTGATACGCAAATTGTAGGAATGACTCAATTGATCTGTAATCAGGAATTAGCATGTTTGTTATGTTTATGTGTATAAGTAAAGTTTGTATAAGAAAATCCATAAACATTAAGTTATGGAAAACAGAGACTATTTTTCTTCTGATACAGACACACTTTAACAAAAAAGTGTTTCCTGTGGGTGTCCTCCGTCGGACGTCTGTGTAATTTGCCTCTTGTAAAGTAAGTTGGAATTTTCTTGAGCCTTTAAAATTGAAGGTATAATATTATTATAAAAATTATCATTCGAGATGAGAAAAGCATACTTCTCTCACTTTATGTTTCTAAGTTTTGTTTACTTTGTACTTTTTGGGGAATAAGTTTTGAAAAGTAATTTGGGCTAAGTTCAATTGCCCTACACGTAGTTAGCTCACTTGGTAGAGCTCAGCACATAACATTAGTCTTTGGGTTGTTTGTTCAGATCTCGCTCTTTTTTTTTTGTAAGGTTTTTTGTTCAACCCCACCTAAAATCAAAGATACAGTCAGTTCATCAGACCGATTTGAAAATTTTAAAGTCAAAATCTCAAACCTTACATGTACGCGCACGTCTTTGTCTCGCTCGTGCACGGAAACTGCAGGCATTTGCTGTGCATACATGGCATGTTCCACAAACCTGTCTTTAAATTTAGGGGCAAGGCCCGACCCACAGACTCCGAGCTCAGAACTCATGCGAGAGCGCATGGGTACGTAGTGTCTGTGTGGTTCAGCTTGGCGAAAATGACAATACCAACAAAATGTTTGGATCATTGCCCACATGACCCACAGGAAGAAGGTTGAACTAGTCATCCAATCCCTGCAGTGGCACAATTGCTGATGATGGGACAAAGTTGTCCTTTAAATGGTTAAAAACTGCCGAGTTGGGGTTACTGTGCATATTTTTTGAAGTGAAAGCTACATTATCTATAGAAGGTACCGTATTGTATACACTTTTGTACAAAACTCTGTATTTAAAAAATATATTTTGTTTGAGTGAATGGTATGTAGAGTGTGATGGCCGAGTGGTTAAGAGCATCAAATTCAAGTTCTGGTGCTAATTCACCAGACTGTGGGTTCGAATCCCGGTCGTAACACTTGTGTCCTTGAGCAAGATACTTTACTATAATTGCTTCTCTTCACCCAGGGGTATAAATGGGTACCTGCGAGGGTAGAGGTTGATATTGTGAATGAAAAGCTTTCGGAGCGCCACGGCAGCTCGGGGCTGTATACTCCCTAATGGGAGCTGAGAAAGATTAAAGGGATGTTTATTGGCCCAATGACCAGGGGACTAATGTAAAGCGCATTGATACGGTTTATTGTGAAATGCGCTTTATAAGAACTTGTTATTGTTATTATTATTATTATTATTATTATTATTATTATTATTATTATTATTATGTCAAAGAGTATCACCCTCTCTAACACAAAAAAGTTGAACTTTTACTTTTAATGGTCAGGAACCATGCCAAAAATTAAAAACGTTTCTTATAAAACACATTAGAATTGGTCACGTAATATAATTGTTGGGCTCGATAATTTTGAGCACTTTATTTCACTGCTACTAATAATTGGTGGACTTTTTCAAGCAATGGCTCAAATGAAAGCTTGTAACTTTCTCGACCCCAATCAAAATACTTACTGAATTTTAAATCAAAATTTGTGGGTCCAATCGGGCAAAAATCTGACATAGCATCTTAATGGGTAAAACTTAATTTGGAGACATCTTTACTATCACCAATGAACATATTAGCTCTTTTTCCAGTATAGATCAACTCTAACTTCTCCTGATTCCTTCATCCCAGGGGAGTTGATGAGCTATCGACCCCTTGCGCCACAGTATCACAACATCTCTAATGTCACATGAGACTACTGTCTACCATGATTGCTAATCTGGGAGTCTACAAATTACAGTAATAATGTAAAAACAGCAAAGGCTAAAATGCACAACAATGGCGTAACCAAGGTTATTGTGATGATGATGTGAGATGATTTGGGTCAATTTGGTTGTGATGGAAGATTGAGTCAGTAGGGATCCTGCGTTATAAACTCATATTGGTTAATCTTGCAGGATTATGGCAGTAGGGATCAACAGTTCAGTTCCGTATCCACATACGTACTGTAGGAAGCATTGAACCCATCCTAAGTTAGGACCTTGGGTTAAGATTAATCCTAGCGTTTTGTGAAACCGGCTGCAGCACTTGTTACACTGTGCAGCTTAACAATTATGCAAATTGTGTGTGCGCATAGTCGTCATGCACGGTTTGACTATACTGATCAGTGGTGTCAGCGTTCCATCCCAACAATAGATTCATAAAGCTTTATGTGGGAAATTTAAATGGTCTTCGGAGCTGACACAATAACCAGCAAGGTCAACGAACCTGGTTACCAGGGGTATCCATCTCAACACACCGTTTTTTCCCAGCATGCCTTGCTTGATTATAACTCATGGAATTTGTTCAGTAAAATGTGCTAGAACGAGCGCCTGTAATCAATCCGTTCTACATGTCTTTCGTTTTAAAGAATGGTTTTGTTTTTCTTTTTTAAAATAGTTTTCGTGCGATAAAAAAGGCTGGCGTGATCAACATGAAAATGTCTTAAAATTAAATGCACGCGCACACTTAACATCTACATGTAATGCATAACTAATTTCATGAGCCACTCAGCGTTGTTAATCAGTACATCCCTTAACGGGGTTAGTGACGAGTGGTATCAATATGGCGTGCTGCAAAGCCTAAATGCAACAACGGTTTGATCACCAGTTGCCCGGCTTATTTTGTGTTGTTGCAGTGGTTAGCCTGGCAACTGTTCATTTTTTTCACCCTTGAGGGCATGGCCATTTTCATCTTGCCAAAGAGGGCACAGTCTGTGGAAAACTTGTGAAGAAGCACCAGCAAAGGTCATGACCTTTGTTTTTGGTTAACCTGCCGGTTAACTACCGGTTCCATTTTGTTTCCGGAAACCACCATACCATACCATACCTTGATCTCTACAGCACAACAGTGCCACTTTAAAGCCGACCTCGGGTCAACCTACGATTTTCTTGCGCCCGCAGTAAACAGCGGCAACGCGCAGACAAAATATGCTCAGGTCACAATAACTGTGAAATCGTGAGCATGGATTGGTTCCCGACCGTCGGGATCACGTCATAAATGCTGAAATTGTTCTACTCTTTCGACTGTTTGAGCGGTGACTGTTTCAGATTGTCTTAAAAACCATCGCAGTAACGCTCAGGTCGAAATAATTGCCGACTGAAAGGTTCCCGATGGTCGTAGCTCCTGGGCGCAAGGTGATCCTGAAAAGTCATTTGCCAACGGTTGACGCAAGGTTATTAGCAGAAACAACTATACCCTCAATAACTATATTTTATTTTTGTATAAATTATTAGTTATTAATTTCACAAATAAAAGTGCAAAGTCTAACAAAAAACGATAAAGAAAACATGCATACACAATCTAAAATAGAATTAGATTTAGAATTAGAATGTTTTACTGTCCGCATCAAAAATATACAGAAATTTAGTTTCCATTGGCACATACGACTAAAACAGTCATTCATTAAAACAATTATTAAAATGTAACACAGAAAGTAAACTAAATTACTATCAAGTTAATCTCCTGATGCTACAATTTAAGAAACAGACAAAATAAAAGGACGAATATAAGGATTTTAATCAAACAAGGCTTACAGTATGAAAATATGAGAACTGTACCTGTAATTAAAACTATGAAAGATCTTAATTAAAATTTTGGGTCAATTTAAAAAACAAGTTGGTAAAAGGTAAAAGAGACCCGACACACTTTTATCATTCTGTTAAAGACAATGGACATTAGGGGTAATTGTCAAAGACCAGTCTTCTCACTTGGTGTACCTCAACATACAGGTATGCATAAAATAACAACTGTGAAACTTTGAGCTCAATCGGTCATCAAAGTTATGAGATAATATCGAAAGAAAAACATCCCTGTCACATGAAGTTGTGTGCTTTCATATGAATGGCTTCGAAACCTCAAATTCTAAATTTGAGGTCTCGACATCAAATTCGTAGAAAATTACTTCTTTCTTAAAAACTGCTTTACTTCAGAGGGAGCTGTTTCTCACAATTTTACTATCCATAGCTCACCATTAATCGTTACCAAGTAAGGTTTTATGCTAATAATTATTTTGAGTAATTACCAATAGTGTCCACTGCCTTTAAATGTATTTGTTGTTGTTTTTGTTGTTGTTTTCCTCAGATCAATCAGGAGAAAAAGAGGTAGATCCCAGTAATCCCTTTTCCTTCAAAGAGTTTGTAAAGAAGGACAAGAGGAAAGCTGTTTACTACACGTCCAAGGAGGACAGCATAGACCAGACGACAGCCAGTCAAAACGAAGTGGTAATTCATTTTTACTTTATTTTGATTTCATTTTATTTTGATTGAGCACACCCTAGAGCACAACTAGCGCCATTAAAGGTGGTGGACACTATTGGTAATTACTCAAAAGAATTGATATCATAAAAAATTACTTGGTAGCAAGCAATGAAGAGCTGTTGATAGTATAAAACTTTGTGAGAAACGGCTCCCTCTAAAGTAACATAGATTTTGAGAAAGGAGTAAGTTTTGATTGCCTTACCTCAGAATTGATTTTTAGGTCTCGATATCAAGTATCTGATGAAACCACACTTTTTCGTGTGACAAACTTGTTTTTTCTTTACTTATTACATGTATTATCTCGCAACTTTGACGACTAATTGAGCTACAATTTTCACAGGTTTGTTATTTTATGCATGTTGAGATACACCACGTGAGGAGGCTGGTCTTTGACAAAAATTACCGATAGTGTCCAGTGTCTTTAACCCCTTAACCCCGGTATTATCATGCCTCGATGCCCGGCTTACACGCATGACTGCATAGCAGCCTTTGTTTCCCTGACAGCCGTACCGGCCACAGACTGTATACCATGGCTTACGACATACTCAGTCCACAGCATTCCGGAATAGTTTAGCCTTCAAGGGGCTAAAAAGATTCAAAGTAAATGAGAACAATCGTTCAGTTTTAGTTGTGGGATGAAACCCAAATGGAGAACCTCCTTTCATTGAGGTACCTCGGGACTGAAAACTAGTGCTGGGCGAACCAGAACTATCCGGTTTATAAATAGGTATTTGCGCCCATTGCAGATATCCGGTTAAGAAAAAAAGGCATTCGCGGTTACGGATAGGAAAACCTATTCGCCATTAACCGAAAATTCGAGGTGGGTTTCTAAACAGGGCCCAAAGAGGTGAAAGACAAAGAAAGAAACCACTGAGCCAATCTGATCCCCTTATGTTGCTATTACAGTTCAGGAAACCAATTTAATAATACAAAGCAGGCATGGCAGAATTGCCCTTCTTACCACATTTGTTTGCTAAGCAACAAATTTGTGGGGCATTAGTCGCAAAAATGTAACTGATTGTTGGCTGCTTACCTGTTTCTGGAAAGCAAGATTGTTCTGTACTTGGCAAGTACATGTATTTGTGTTTACGTGATCCTGTGATTTGTAGATTTTTTGTACTCAACGATCACACTGTGTCTCTATTGAATGCCCATTTGTCGAGGCAGACTAGGGTTAAAGCGTTCATAGTGTGAACAGGACATTCATTCATCAACGGTTATTCATTGGGGTGTCGTGGCCGAGTGGGTAAGAGCACGAAACTCAAGCTCTGATGCTTCTGTTCAGCAGAGTGTGGGGGTCGAATCCCGCTCGTGACACTTGTGTTCCTGAGCAATACACAGGCCTGATACTTCACAGAGGCAACAAAGGCGATTGCCTTCGTGTCCCCTGGTCATTGTCTTGGTGCCCTTCAAATGCACCAGTACAAATTTGCAATTTCCTCCTTGGGTACCCTGTTACCAAGAAGAACATGCCTTGGTGCCCTTGCCCTTTCAACAACGAAGCATACAGCTCCGAAGACACTTAACTATAATTGCTTCTATCCACCTAGGGGTAAATGGGTACCTGTGAGGGCAGAGATGGTTCTGGTGATTGGTTTAGCCGAGTAGCTCATATATTGAGCACAGGCTGCATACGTGCACTCCACAGGGAGCTGAGATGGTTTAAGGAGAGATTTAAGGCCCAATGACCAGGGGTAATAATGTCGGAAGCGCTTTGAGACACCCCTCGGGGGTGAAAAGAGCTATATAAAAACTGTCTATTATTATTATTATTCCCGGGAGCATTTTTGCTTGTTGGTAAACAGCGTTACAAAATTGGACCTACATGTATGCGAGAATGACTCATGCATGTCACATCTTTCTCCTTTATGCATGCATTTACTTTTGCCAGGTCCTGTGACATCTCATTCAGCACGTTCAACAAAGTCCGACTCTGCTGTCAAAGCAATAACAAATTCTGCAAACTGATCCCCCCAAAAACAGACAGCATTTAATATCTGTTGCATCTTGCTGCCTAAAACCCCTCACTTTCCTAAAGAATAATGCCAGTCATTTAAGGGTTTGGATGATTTTGAACAATTAGGACCTCTTTGACTATTATTCTATTCTAAACTCATACTGGTTGATTTTAGAGGGTTGAGGCAGTATAGGGATCCTACATAAACTCATATTGGGTGATTTTGGAGGATTGAGGCAGTAGTGATTCATCATTCATGTAAACTCATACTGGTTGATTATGGAGGATGGAGGCAGTAGGGATCCTATATAAACTCATATTGGTTGATTTTGCAGGATTGAGACAGTAGGGATCCTACATAAACTCATATTGGTTGATTTTGTCAAAGTTTGAATGATTTAGGCAAAAGGGGTCCTACATAAACTCATACTGGTTGATTATGGAGGATGGAGGCAGTAGGGATCCTATATAAACTCATATTGGTTGATTTTGGAGGATTGAGGCAGTAGGGATCCTACATAAACTCATATTGGTTGATTTTGTCAAAGTTTGAAGGATTTAGGCAAAAGGGGTCCTACATAAACTCATACTGGTTGATTATGGAGGATGGAGGCAGTAGGGATCCTATATAAACTCATACTGGCTGATTTTGGAGGATTGAGGCAGTAGTGATCCAACATAAACTCATACTGGCTGATTTTGGAGGATTGAGGCAGTAGTGATCCAACATAAACTCATACTGGCTGATTTTGGAGGATTTAGGCAGTAGGGACCCTACATCAATAAACTCAAGATGCATGTAGGACGAGGCAGTAGAGATCCTACATAAACTCACATTTGTTGATTTTTAGAAGATTGAGGATTAACATAGGGATCCTACATAAACTCAGATTGGTTTATTTGGGAGGATGAGGAAGGGGGGACTCTACATAAACTCATACTGGTTGATTTTGTCAAAGTTTGAAGGATTTAGGCAGTAGGAATCCTACATAAACTCATATTGGCTGATTTGGGAGGATGAGGAAGGGGGGACTCTACATAAACTCATACTGGTTGATTTTGTCAAAGTTTGAAGGATTTAGGCAGTAGGAATCCTACATAAACTCATATTGGCTGATTTGGGAGGATGAGGAAGGGGACTCTACATAAACTCATACTGGTTGATTTTGTCAAAGTTTGAAGGATTTAGGCAGTAGGAATCCTACATAAACTCATATTGGCTGATTTGGGAGGATGAGGAAGGGGACTCTACATAAACTCATACTGGTTGATTTTGTCAAAGTTTGAAGGATTTTAGGCAGTAGGGGTCCTACATAAACTCATACTGGTTGATTTTGTCAAAGTTTGAAGGATTTTAGGCAGTACGGATCCTACATCAACTCATATTGGCTGATTTGGGAGGATGAAGGCAGTAGGGACCATACATTAATAAGCTCTTATTTGTTGATTTTGGAGGTTCGAGGCAATATGGATCCTATTGTAATTTTTTGAAGATTAAGGTGGATCAAGGCTCCTGAGCCTCAACTCAAACCTGTTGATCTTTTTAGAACAGCTGGCATGGCTGGGACTGTTTCCTGCTGGGACTATCTAGGGAGGTTTTAAACATGACTAGGGTTGACAAGACCAACGTTGAACCAGGGTTATCAAATGTAGTATTGTGTTACCTGCCTTGCAAATTTCAACATTTTGTTCAGACTGTTATTAAAAACAGACTATCACCAACAAAAGTAGAGTAGTTACCAATAGTGTCAAGTGCTTTGAAAGGATTTAGGTAATCTTTGTAGGACACAAAAACACAGTGTCAACTGATTTTCATTAAACTTACAAGGTTTGAGGAAAATATGATGGTAGAAAGCTTCCCTTAAAATATTACTTGCTGAATTGCTCTAGTTTTTGATGAATGTGAAAAAAACATCTTTCGTCTCAGTAAGACGAAAATTGTTTTAGCAACGTAAAACTCATTAATCAGTTAAAAGGCAATTATACCACAACTGGTAAATTTGTTTGCTTGCTAAAACTGAGACGGAAATAAATTATTTTTGTGACCTTTTTTTACTCATTTCTTAAAACACTACAGCACCTCAGCAATTAATATTTTAAGGAAAGCTTTCTACCATGACTAGTTTCAAACTGTGTGAGTTTAATGTAAATCTGTGGACATTGTGTTTGTGTTCTACAGAAAGTACCCAGACCATTGAACTGACACCAACCCTCAGAAATCTGAGAAACAATTAAATGCATGAACTATTTCCAGGTTCCACATTTTTTTTTTTTTTTTGGGGGGGGGGGGTTAAAATTTTTGCAAACCATAAAACTTCAAAGAGAATCCTCTCTCAAAATGTTATTGTCATTCATGTGGAGTGTGATACTAGTTCATAATTCTACCTTTATTGCAGCCAGCAATAATACATGAAAATCTTGGCCTAATTTCATAGAGCTGCTTAAAGCAAAGGCATGTAGCGGGGTATCCTGTTAAAATTTATGGAAACTTTGGGTAAAAAGCTTACAGCAGCTTTCGATTAAAGCATTCGAGAAGCATTTCACCCTAAGGAATCTTGTGATGTTAACTCTTTGGTGCAAAGGGCACTGGTCGCTAGAGACCACCAAAACAAGTTCAAATTGGACTTTGAAAAACTGTCCAAACTTGTACAACAACCTATTTATAAAGCCCTCATTCAGTTGTTTAGAGCGATTGTTGACCTTTCATTTGATGTGATGTTCACTAGGGGGTGCTATTGAAAAAAGAATGAGAAAACAATGGATGGTTGTGTTTTGTTTTTGAAACAGTAAAAATAATCTGTGCACCAAAGGGTTACATGTAATATATATTAACTTTTGTACTCTAAAATTTTAATCTGAGAAGTGTTACTGCCAGGTATGTTTCTAAGATTGTGTAGTCCTATCTGGGATTATTCTTTCTCTATACGTGGACATAATTGCTCAGAATTTTGGGTGATAACTCAAAAATGCGAACTACTTTTGAAATATTCAAAAATCAAACGGTTCCAAATCACGAGGGCATATAGGCCTAATTCACCTTTAAGCAGAAAAACTGCTTACCAATGTTGTGCCCAGCAGAAATTAGCACATTCTAGAGGATTGAGGCAGTAGGGATCCGACATTAACTCATATTGGCTGATTCTAGAGGATTGAGGCAGTAGGGATCCTACATAAACTCATATTGGGTGATTTTGGAGGATTGAGGCAGTAGTGATCCTACATTTAAACTCATATTGGCTGGTTCTAGAGGATTGAGGCAGTAGGGATCCTACATAAACTCATATTGGCTGATTCTAGAGGATTGAGGCAGTAGGGATCCTACATAAACTCATATTGGCTGATTCTAGAGGATTAAGGCAGTAGTGATCCAACATAAACGGTCATAAACACTGGTCATTATCAACTGTTTAAGCACCCCCACGTGACGCGCTCTCCACCAATAGGAGTAGAGAAACTGTCTGGGATATTTATGACTTCTCTTTTAAGTCCACATAAACACAAATTAAATAGATCTTCCCTGAGTGCTTGTTCAACTCATTTTGATTCAGAACTTTAAATACAAATTCATAATACTTCAAACAGTTTCGCTATTCCTTTTGGTGGAAAGCCTGTCACGTGGGGGTGTATAAACCTTTGATAATGACCAGTGTTTATAACCAGCTGGCTTTCGCATGTCGGGCGTGCAAGATTATCTCCCGGCACGCAATTCATAGCTACAGTAACAGCACATAATCTAAGCGCGCACTCGTAATCTAAGCGCGCACGCGTACACACAACCAACGTGCATCAAACAGATTCTCCACAAAGTTTTTGGGAAAAAATGTTTCAAAATTTTTCAATTGTTAAAGTGTCTATAATTGTATTTTTTTAATGTTTCTAACAAAAAGGCATTTATGAATGGGAATAAAAGAGTAGTAACTCGTTCTTAAACGTCCGTTTAAAACCTTTGACTCGGGCCTTTATAACATGGTCGCCGACCCTGCTGGCTTTAAACGGCCGGCGCTACCCTTTTATTCCCTTATTTCGAGCTACACAAGCCCTGCTGTCATGTGGATATCCCAAAAGAATTAGAGCCTTGATATTTGGAACCAGGTGTTGTTTAAAAATAAGTAGAGGTTGTTTCATGGGGTGACGTTCGTTCTCTGTACCATGTGTAACGGTGAGGAATCGCTGGGACCACTATTTGGAAATGAAGCCAAATGTACAGTTTGAAAATGTAGCCAAATGTTCTGTTTGAAAATGTAGCCAAACAATTCCAGCGTCTCTCCATGAGTATGTATCATTGGGTGAGAGTTGTGCCAACCTGGTACCGGCAAGTACAGTGTGATAAAGCCAAGCCTAGGTCCCCCTGCTCACAGCAGGCAGGTGACTCATCTCTTATGATTGTGTTTTTCCCGCTTGCGATAAGGGATCAGCTTCATTTCAGTTTGAAGCTTGTTTTTGTTCCAGTCTTGCGTGTTCTTGTTTTAATGTTGGCGTAGTCTGTGTGTGCTTTTGAAGTCTTAGGAAGTGTGGGTCTGAGATCCAAAGAAGCTCTCTGATGTAGGAACGTACTCTGTGTACTCATTTCCGGTACCTTATGGAGCCCAAGCACAGCACAAATTAAAAAAGGGAGATACAAAATGACTCCATAGGGGCGCTCTAAAGACTGGCCAATGTGCTCCTTAAGGAACTTATATGCAAAGTCTATAAGAAACAGTGAAGTGCAGGGACAAAGGAAAGAACAATTAAAGGAACACGTTGCCTTGGATCGGACGAGTTGGTCTATGAAAAGCGTTTGAAACCGTTTGTTATGAAATGCATATGGTTAGAAAGATGTTTTAAAAGTAGAATACAATGATCCACACAAGTAGCACTCAACATTGTACGGTTTTCAATTTACGTCGCGGACTAACACGGTCGGCCATTTATGGGAGTCAAGTTTTTGACCCCCATAAATGGCCGACCGTGTTTGTCGACGAGGTAACACGAAAACCACGCAATTTCGAGGCATATTTGTGTAGATCATTGTATTCTACTTTTACAACATCTTTCTAACCATACCGATTTTATAACAAACGGTTATAGAACGCCTTTCAAAGACCAACTCGACCGATCCAAGGCAACGTGTTCCTTTAAATACTCCACAAGGATGCATTATCGAGAATGTGTGCACACGGGAGTGTCGATTCGTTGAAATTGAGAATTTTAACAAAAGGGATTCAGATGTTCTGACTGAGCGAGGATGTTCTCCCATTTCATTCGTTTAGAAAAAAAAAAAAAATGGTGGTTTTGCTGAAGAAACTCAAGCATTACAATGGAAGAGAACAATAATGCCTGATGCTTTATTTTTGAAAGGGCAATGGCACCTACAATCCCAGCCATATCTCATTGGGCCCCCCTGCCCCCTTTCAATATTGGTCCCAATTGTCGACTGTGTTCTGAGTTACGGTCAACATTGAGTGGGGGGTGGGCAGGGGACAACTGTTTTGAAAGTGCACAGGGAATTGTTGTATGTAACGTCAGGAAAGGGTGGCCCAAGCATTTTGGCCGGTATTGTAGAGGCAGTTTTACTCCTTTCTAAAAGGCACTTAATCTGTGAGGAAATTGTTCATTTGTTTCAAATGAAGCTTTTCAAGGGGCACCAAGGCCAGGGGCATGGAGGCAATTGCTTATATTGCCTTTGTAAAGCTTTGGGCATGGGTCTCGATTTACTGAGTCTACATTGCCATTACATTTTATTCAACTTGTAAAATTACGTTGTGTGTTGACTGAAACAGCTCTTGTTCACCATGAAAAGTGTCAAAGTACGAACCTGCTTCACATACCCCAAGAATAACATCATATTTCTCAGCTCAACAATGTTGCAATTTGCTCGGAACACCTTAACAAATAATGGAATAATTTATTGATAATTACCTTTAGTGACAAAGTCATTACTTTTACAGTTTATTCAGACAAAAGTGAAGCACCTTTTGTATCTAACTCAATCTCACAGAAAAACATAAAATAATATGACCTTGTTTGAGTGATGCCACGATTTGTACACCCAAATGATATCCAGTACCCAGTCAGTTTCCACCACGGTTTGGTAATAAACCCGATAATTGTTGTTGTAAGATCAATTATTGGACAATGTCCTTTTTAGACAATCGTTTTGCATGAAATCGTTTTTAACGTACAACCACAATTTGTTAGGTTAGCGTTTTAGAAAACCACAATAATGTTTAATGTCTGTGATTAATGTAGCATGACAAGCCCTTGAAAGGAAGTTGGATAAATTTGCAGGTACCTGTACCATTTGTATTTACTGTTTGTTTGTTTGGTCAGATTTATTCACAGGACTCAAAGGGAAGGTACACGTTTGATAAATACTCTTATAGAGCGCTCAGGTCCATCAAGCATGACGCTCATGGCGCTGCACAAGCAAGAAATTATACAAACTCAAACCAAAAAAAGAGTACAATAATAATACATGTATCAATACAACAATGACACTATAAAGACTAACTAAGAAAACTGACTTGGTAATGAGCATTGGAGAGCTGTTGGTAGTATAAAACACCCTTGTCACACGAAGTTGTGTGCGTTTAGATGGTTGATTTCGAGACCTCAAGTTCTAAATCTGAGGTCTCGAAATCAAATTCGATGAAAATTACTTCTTTTTACGAAAACTAAGGCACTTCAGAGGGAGCCGTTTCTCACAATGTTTTATACCATCAACCTCTCCCCATTACTTGTCACCAAGAAAGGTTTTATGCTAATAATTATTTTGAGTAATTACCAATAGTGTCCACTGCCTTTAAAACATCTTTCTAACCGTGTGGATTTTATAACAATCAGTTTCAAACTCTTTTCATGGACCAACTCGACCAATCGAAGGCAACGTGTCCCTTTAAAAGCCAAGTGACATTGCAGTATGCAATGTAATCATCACAATTTATGCTGGTATTTGAAATGAACAGGTCTTTGAAAATGGCATTAAGGCACAAATCCAAGGACAGAGTTATTCCTTTTATTATTTGCAGTGCCTTTTGCAAGGGCCACCACACCATAATACTGAATACATAATCACACCTAATGGGCATATTTAAATTCCTCAGTAATTTTTTTCCTGTAATTCGGAACCACTTTTTTGAATTACAAGTTACGGCACAATATGTTTAAATAATTTATTTATATTACTAATGCATTTTTTCAAGCCAAGAAGGCATGTGAAAGCTCCCTAGAACTTTTGTCAACTATTCACAAAAACCTAAAACCACCACAGAGCAATACATATTCACATAACAAGGTGACAAGACTGTTCATTGAATTGTTTTATTTTAATCCCAAAACTTAGCATTAAATTCATTGTCATGTTTTCTTTCTCTGTTTATATTGGATTTGCATGCTGCATCTTTAACCCTTCAAAGCATGATGAGTGTGGAGAGAAGGACTCTACCAAACATCTGCATGATATTTTCAGTGGTGATGTAAGTACATGATGTATGTTAAAAGGCAGTGGACACTATTGGTTATTACTCAAAATAATTATTAGCATAATACCTTACTTTGTAACCAGTTAAGGGGAGAGGTTGATAGTATAAAACATTGTGATAAAGCTCCCTCTGAAGTGACGTTGTTTTTTCGAGAAAGAAGTAATTGTCAAAGAAGTTGTTTTCGAGACCTCAGATTAGATTTTGAGGTCTCAAAATCAAGCATCTGAAGCACACAACTTCGTGTGACAAGGGTGTTTTTTTCTTTCATAGTTATCGCGCAACCCCTTGGCCAATTGAGCTTAAATTTTCACAGGTTTGTTATTTTATGCACTATGTTGAGATACACCGGGTGAGAAAACTAGTCTTTGACAATAACCAAAAGTGTCCAGTGTCTTGAACTTATATAATTTGCTTTACACCTTATTTTACACAGATACTTTCCAGAGTCCTAAGAACAAATTTCACAGGCATATTACTTGGAAGGGATTCGAACCTTTGACCTTTGCCATTTTGGAGTATACATGTATGTCTAACCAAATAGACCATCAAGATTGCCTGGTACATGTAGCTAGAGTCAGTTGGGTAGGCTATTGCTGCAATTTAATAAGGGAATCAATGTGTGGTGAAGAGGTTTTCAACTAGTGGTTTAAACCCTACGAGGCCTGGTCTTGATCATTTTACCGAGACGAGGTAAATTATCAAGAATCAGGCCAAGAATCAGGCATATTACTTGGAAGGGATTCGAACCTTTGACCTTTGCCATTTTGGAGTATACATGTATGTCTAACCAAATAGACCATCAAGATTGCCTGGTACATGTAGCTAGAGTCAGTTGGGTAGGCTATTGCTGCAATTTAATAAGGGAATCAATGTGTGGTGAAGAGGTTTTCAACTAGTGGTTTAAACCCAACGAGGCCTGGTCTTGATCATTTTACTGAGACGAGGTAAATTATCAAGAATCAGGCCTCAGTGGGTATGAGGTTGCATGAGGGTAAATAGTATAAATTGTTTTAGCCTCAAGTTCTGTGAACAAAAACGTTAAATCTTCAATATGTGAAATAATTGCATCACCATATATTTCACTGAAAGAACCCCCTGACACCTAATTGCAATGAAAAGTAGCATTCATTTGGTCGAGACCAAACTGGCTCTTTTCAGAGCCACCACTCCTTCAAAAGAGTTTTTACCCATGGTTGTACACGCATGTTTACTACTAATATCTATAGTTGCTCTTTTCATTACTGCTATTAAATACAGGGAACCTGACCGAATGGTGGCAACATGCTGTTTAAAGGTCTATTCAAAGGCAGAGCAGGAAACTTTCATGAGCATAAAATAACAAGCCTGTGAAAATTTGGGCTCAATTGGTCATTGAAGTTGCGAGATATAGATGAAAGAAAAACACCCTTGCTGGACGAATTTGTGTGCTTTCAGATAGGAATAAAATACTTGCTGGTAGTCTAGTATTATTTTAGTGAGAAATTGCCTCCTTCTCAAAAACTATGTTAATTCAGAGGGAGTCCTTTCCCACAATGTTTCAAACTGTCAACAGCTCTCCAATGCTCGTTACTAAGTCAGTTTTTAAGTTAATATTTGTTTTGAGTAATTACCAAGCGTGTCACTTCCCTTTAAGAACAATTGGTGACAGAATAACTGGGTGATATTCCTGTGTTTACATAAATCTAGACATGCGCATATTTCTGAGAGCCGTGGATTTTTCCTGGTAAGTCTGCTCTTGCTACCTGGCATTTCAAAAGTCTCCCAGTTACTTTTTTTCTGCTCTAGCATTTAAAATAGAAGTCTTGAACCAAAGACATACGTTGCAGTATAAATGCATAACTTCCTCGGCGGAGTGCCAATGCGACTTCCCCATCAGCGACTAATCTAAGGAAAGCAGTAATAATGTCGTACTGGCTTGTGCCATGAGCTCATATGGCACGCTTGCGTAGGACACAAACCCCTACTACTGAGAGGGTGTGTGGGGGGGGGGGTTGGCTAGTAGTGAGCTGTTCTATTTCTGAAACCATTACGTCAGTAAAAAGAGGCGTGGTTTTTTTGTATGGCACAAAGCCCTATTGCTGAGGCGGGGGGGGGGGGGAGGGGCAATTGGCGGTGCTTGGCGCATTGATAAAAAACACTAGCTAGTAGTGAGCTGTTCTATTTCTGAAACCATTTCGTCACTGAAAAGAGGTGTGATTTTTCGTAGGGCAAACCCTTAT